>NC_056732.1:70582167-71809667 GCF_019279795.1 Protopterus annectens
ATGTCATAAAGTGTTCCTATGATGCAGTTTCCCTGATCTGCAGATTCTGTAATACATAGGTATGTCCTACTCAGGTTACAGAGTCTTCTTTGAAATGTTAAATCCTAGATTCTCTGTTCCCCCGTTGGAGAGGGATGTCATTTTTTGACTGCTCCTCTGCTGAAGTCGTAAAGGGTTTGTAAGAAAGGGGCAAGCTAATGCAGGGAGTAAAACAACTTTTCCTGCTACCATTCTGTAAGTTTAACAGAAACTATCCCACTAACCCTGGATATTTCAGGAAACATTTAAGCCACGGCTGCAGATGTCAGGGAAACAGCATTATAAAAATAAATGGCAAGCAGACTGCAAGAAAAAAAGATGTGTCCCTGGGGTCGCCGTTGTCTAAAGAGTACATGACTCTCTAAGCACTCCTTTTCTCCCCATTGTGGCCACAAAACAAATTATTAACTTTACAGTCTTTTTCCTCGTCTTCCTTCCCAGTCCTTTTTGATAACACTAGATTATATTTCAATTTACAAAGACTTCAGGTGTTGAGATTATTTTGTGTCTCTGTTACATTTTCAATTTGCAGTTTTACACTTGGACTTTGCACAGCTCCAATGGTGGTTACAAAATGCTTAGCTGCAGTAGCTACCTTCTGTAGTCTTCAGGAATCCATACTTATCCTTACCTGGATGATTATCTCATCTTGGCAGATTCAGTTCATGACGTCCAGCATCCCTTTTCTTCATAATAAACCTTTTCTGTAAACTGGGTATCAATCTGAACATGGAGAAATCCATTTACTTCACTCTCCCACAGGTTAACATTTCTGGGATACGTTTTGGACACTTCTCATGAATTGTCTGCGTTTCTCCAGAAAAGGTTTCATTTTACCATCTACAGTTCTTAGATCTGGTTCACTGTTTTATGACCGCAGCAAGGGAGTTTCTCAGAATTGTAGGGTATACGGTTTTGGCTATTCTAATGACTCCTTTTGTCAGGCTTCATGTGAGAAACAGTCTGTTTTTTCAAGTCACCTTCAACTCAGAAACCAGTATTATTATGTGCTTTATGCTTTTCACCCTACCCCCATTCCCACCACCCTGTTAATCTCAAATTTTTGTAGAAAAATAATCATACCACAGAGCACATCCAACAAATCCAAATAATTTTCTATCTAACTTAACAGTCCAAACCAGATGGTTCAAATCAACAGCCACCCACTTGTACCCAGAGCACACAACAGTTATATAACCAGGACAGTCACAACTTGGACTTCCACCCCCTAATTCCAAATCCAAACCATTAATACTCCAAGTAATTCAGAATGTCAGACAAAACAGTATTTTTGATGAAATTCAAGGTAAACACCACCTATTTACAAAACACTAAAATACTTAATCATGTACTATTTAGCATTCACTCTCGTCACTTATAATACTGTACTGTTCTTCCACATAACTACTTGTACAATTCCTACAACACCAATTATCCCCTCCAGATCCACACAAAATTATCCAAGTAAACTCATACAATACTGTAACCTCCATGTTAACTCATTTTTTTACAGGGTCTATATTATATTCTCGAAAGCTGACAATGTCTAATGTGACATTGTCGATACGAGAATATGGAACGCTCAGAACTCAAGCATGTAATTAGAAATCTCCATAAGATGAGATTTCCGTTTACTGCAATGTAGTGCGGTCTCTGAGTTTAAGCCGTGGTGATGCAGCGGTAGCGTTGTTGCCTCGCAGCAAGAGGTTCTCCCATTTGATTCTCAGCTGAAGCGCCTTCTGTGTGGAGTCTGCATGTCCTCCCCGTGGTCGAGTGACGTTTGAAAGACATGAGTAAATGGGCGTGCCTTCGTTGAAGGTTGGGTGTCGAGCTGGCACCTTGGCACTGTAAAAATCTACTGCCAATCATTAGCGGTCCGGTGTTAAGCTGTGGCGACCCCTAACCGGGAAAAGCCGAAAGAAGTGTGGTCTCGGAGTTGGTATATTTAAGTAGCGGGGTGTGGGGTGCTTGGAGGCTTGCCCCCCCCCCCCCGCTTAAACCCGTTAGGGTACTTTTTTTTTCCGCGTGTGTTTTTATAAGGTCGATGTTTGAAGACATCGACCATATGTTCTCTGTTTTCAAACATCGATCTTATAATATACACCCTTTTTACAGCCTTGACTACATCCTCCTTAAAAAGATCAACATTCTCACTGTAGACAAACATAAATTCATCTATCAACTAAACGAGATTCCCAGGTAACAATCTGTCAAGATCGAATGTAGTATCCTGTGGAGATATTCATTCTAATCCTAGCCATAAATCAAAATATATCCTAAGTCAGTAAAGAGGCAAACACAGTGACTACCAAATTAAGTCATCACAAAGAATACTAAAAGCCTAACCATATACAGCTGGAATTCAAGAAGTATCTGTAACAAAATAACTCCATGCCTGGCTACAAGCATACAAGAAAAATATACAACTGGTCACAGAGAGCTGGCTTAAACCACACACACAATGAATTCCTTCCAGTTTCCAACCTACTTAGAAGGGACCAAGAAAACAAAAGGGTAGAACGTGATGAAATAATTTACAAAAACAACCTACATATCTCTCTAACTTTTCTAATAATGCTTACATTTTATCCAGCAGAGGTCCTCGTGTAACCTCAAAAAAAAAATTTCAAAAGTATATATTTCTTAGCAGCTTTGCCTTCCCCAGTATTAAAAAAAAACATACCGTCATAGAAAATATACTGTCCTGGGCAACTACAGCCATAAAAAAAGAACGCTTACTGCTAGGAGACCTCAGTGTTGATTGGTCTTCCCAAGATCCCAAGTGTCAGAAACCACTGAAGAATCTCTGACCTAACCCTAGCCATCAAATCTGGTACTAGAATTGGCAGAAAAGAAAGTCTGTTAGACTACATAATCTGTTCCCACCCATGAAAAATCACAAAGGCTGATAATTCCATGCATACTTTGACCATCATCTTGCATTCATCACTAGAAAGTCAATTGAAATGGCTAAAAATACATATATAAAAGCCGCAAGAAACCTCAAAAACTTCAGTCAAGATATATTTATTGAAACTCTGAAAAAGTGCAATTGTTTCCTATTTCTGAACCTTATACTTAAGCTGAAACCATCTTATACTTCAGTTCTCCTTTTCAGAATTTACTTAACCAACAAGCAGCTATTAAAAAAAGATCACGTCCAGCAATGCCCCTGTTAAACCACTGCAACTAAACTAATGAAACGTAGATGATGTGTGGTCTGAACGGCAAAAAATAGAACACCGGTCTTCCTCCGAACCTATTGTTACTAAAGAAACCTATCCAAAAAAGTCCTCACTGACACACAGCTGTGCAACAAACAGCTTCAGGAATCCATGGCAGCTTTGGTAAACCATTAACCTGTTATATCCAGGAAAAAAGCAGCAACTCAAACCAACTGCCATATGAAAATAACTATAGCTACAAAGTTGAATGAACAATTCACAACCTCATTCAGAAATGCCATAAGTAACAAAAACACGTGTCATACAAATCAACACCCCATACCAAATGCCTCAACTACAACCCACCAAGCTGCCTTATTTAAACAACCACTATTCTCGGCGAAAGCGTCTTTTGTGTGGAGACATGAATGAAGGGGCGTACCTTCGTTGAAGGTTGTGCGTCAGGGCTGGTAACTCGGCACGTAAAAATCTTCTACCAGTCATTAGCGGACCGGAGTTCTGCTGTGGCGACCCCTAACTGGAAAAAAGCCGAAAGAGACAACAACAGCAACAACTACTGTCACTATAAAAAAGCTTTTGAAGAAATGTAATCAAACAACTCTAGCACCTGACCAACTTCCTCCCGGATAGCTAAAGCTAGCAGCAGAGGCAATGTCTTGCCTAGTCTCTATTCTGATAAATTGATCTGTGAAGGAATCATACTTCCATAACTCTGGAAATTATCCCACATAGTACCAGTACATGGGAAAGGGCTCATCAACAGAACCGCCCAATTATAGGCCCATTTCAATACCATCTCCCCTATCTAAAATTGTAGAAAATTTTTTCATAAAAAAATCAACTTGTTTAGTACAAAATAATATGCTAGCAGATACATGGCACTGCTTCCATCAGTATCTCAGCATTGAAACAGCTGCTGTTGCATTCATGGAAGCAGTCAACTACTATACAAACCTGTGCCATTCTGCATCCATGTTGTATCTCAATCTATCAACAGCATTTGATACTGTATCCCACCAGCTACTTTTAAACAGGCTTAGCTTCAATGACACCACATTGCATTGGTTTTCTAACTACCTAGGAGAACACAAACAGTATCAGATCCCAGGACTCCTATTTCCCCACTCTCCCTGCAAATATAGGAGTACCCCAAGGATCAATTCTTGGACCTCTTCTCAACATTTTCCTTAATAAACACGTTAACTTCAGGGCATTAGATAAAATTCAGTCACATCTGTACAAACGTGGCTAGCACAAATCTGATGTACTAGTAGGCCTCCTAAAAACAAATAATTTCTGTTTGTTTACCATTTACAACCTCACACTAGTCACCCCCCTAGAGTGTTCTTGCCAAAGAAAATCAACATTGAAAGAGTATCCCACACCAAATGATTGGGAGTTAGAATTGATGATAGGCCAAATTAAGTCACCACATAGAACTTGCTCATTACTCATACAAAAAAAACTGACCGCAAGCTTTTAACTTTATATAATTCCAAACACTTAACACGTCATGCCAGAAAAGCCACTGCAGCCCTATTAGTACTTAACATTACATACACCTCTGCTATATTTAACAGTCTATGGCAAAGCCAAGTATCCAAACTCCCAACTACAAAATTAAGTTCACTACTAACCTAGGACCCAGAACCCACTGCTGAACAGAACTACATCTGTTACAGTGGTGTGACTTCAAACCACTCCTCTTTTCTCAACTAAACTCCTTTCACAGCCGGCAGATATAAAAGTTCTATGCTACTCCTCTCCCTCTTGCTGCCCTCATACTCTTTACCTAGAAAACTTTAATCCAGAAACCAGTATCCTTTCAAAAATGAAAAATCAAGCAGCACTCGTTGACTCTGTATTCAGTAAAAATAGCAAATATGTGGAATAGTATATTCACAGCCTTCAGGTTTTTGAATATAAGCACAAGAATCATTTGAAATCAACAGTTTGCAAATGGTTAGTTCTACCCACCTAATGTGTTTTCTGAACTAGACTTGTATTATCCATCCAGTGTGTCACAAATGCCACTTTGCAAATAGATATGCACAGTATAAATATATGTCAATGATCCTTGTCACGCTTGTAAATATCTGTTGAGATACTTGTAATGCTTGTTAATTTTCATGAAAATCATTGTGATTATTGGTTTGATTGTAGTATTTCAGCTGAAATTGCATGCACTTCATCATTAATGTCTTGTATGCACTATTGGTTTGGGGCTTTTTTCCTTGGGCCTCCACTGAAAAGTGGCAGAACTCTGCCCAGAGGGACTTTCCTGGTTAAAGTCCATAAATAAATAAATAAATCCAGGTCTTCCTCTGTCCCCTTCCACTCCAACTCTGTCTGTACCAACAGACACATCAGACTGCCCTGGAGGTGGATTTCAAAGGAATTCAAATTCCAGAGATTTGGAATCCCTATTTTAAAAAGAAACTCATCAGCCTCAAACAAGTGAAAGACATGATCGAGGCATTAAAATCCTTGAACCAATTGTGGACTCCATTATCACTTTTGGGGATTACAGACACCACCACAGTTTTGTGGTACATGAACAAGAGACACCAGATCTTACCCAGTGTGCAGATTAGCCATGATTTTTTGGGAGGCAGTATCTCAGCAGAATCTCTCCTGTGAGGCAGCATGCATCCTGTTAGAACAAAACACTGTAGAAGATTCTCTTAGCATACATAGATCTTCAGGAGATTGTCCACCTTTGGGGTTATTTTCATCATGGGACCTCCCCCAGTGTTAGGACACACTCCAGTAGTGCTATGGCTACTTCTGAGATTTTTTGAAAGGGGTGAGCTGTAGACCTATTTTAGAGGATATATCTGCCATAAGTGCACATATTCACTAAACATTGCAAAACTGACCCCTTTTCCAGAGCCAGAGTAGGATTTGATTGATTTTTCAGGTTCATCTTGATGCTGATCCTGCATCCTCTACCCTGTTTAAGCTTTGACAATCGTCCCTTATAGCATTGTGGTACTGCAGTAGTGATCCACTGATTAACATGGTTCAGATATATAAATAAACTTGCCATAACGGTAAATGTTCGAAAAGATCATTGTTGCAGTACTAATGCCGTCTCTACTTCCCCCTTCTTGCACAGATTTATGTATATTTTTCTGGGCTACTTTATCATAGCTGGAGTGGTGTCTCCCTCCCTTGTTTCTGGCATGGCATAGGATTACAAATTTTGATCTATCAGGATATGTTGTATCTTCTGGCTACAGCCTCTCTTAATAAGAGGCAAGAAAACTGGAGTTTTGTTGCCCTTATGTTTCCTTTAATACCTGTGTATCTTTGTGTGGAAGGAAGGCACCCAGAAATGTTGGTATATTGTCTGAAACTTTGATCTTTGACAGGATACATTCTATTAGTTGCAATATTGATTTATTCAAACATCTACTGCTATGGTAAGTTTACTTACATGCCACTTTACCCCTGGAAGTATACGTGAGCATTAATAGTCTGTCTGTAAGCACAATAAGCCATATTTCTTTTTTTATACTTGGTAGAGTTATAGTAAGTTTTTTGAAAGTTGTGCAGGAAGCTATAAACTAACATCTCATATAACACTTTCTCCTTCTCTCACCTTTATTCCTACCCACCTCTATCCCTCCACCAACATATTCTAACTCCTCTTTTACACATCCTAATGGACCCAACATACAAATCTTTATTCACAAACCTACTACTCTTAACTACAACTCTTGCTTCTCTAACTATTCTATACACACTAACCTTCTTTGAACATTCTTCTCTTTCTGAGCAACACCACCCCTACCAACAAACTCTACCTCTTTCTCACATAAACTCACTTAAACATAGTAACATAACTGCCACCATCTACATACTTCCAAAGTACCATAGATCTAATCATGTTACTCTACAACACCCCCTATTAGATGGTGATATTCATCCAAACCCTGGCCCCAATACTAATACTCCCAATAACCCTCACAGTCTAACATTTCCTACTATTACTACCCCTAATAGACCATCTAACTCCCTCCTGATAGCTCACCTTAACATCCGCAGCATTAACAATAAAATTGCCCACCTACATGCACTATTAGAGGTGCACTCATTTGACATTCTCTGTATTACAGAAACATGGCTAAAACCCTCTACTCTGGACCAGGAGATTACCCCTCATGGATATAATATCCTAAGATATGACCGCAAAATTAAAAAGGGTGGAGGAGTAGCCATTTTGTATAAATCTGAACTCCAAGTGTCACCCTTCATTGTGCCACTACCCTCAGATACCAATGCAGAAACCCTTACTGCCAAGCTACAAATCAATAACTCCAAATCTATCTATCTAATTTGCACATATCTCCCTCCTGGAAATAATATTAATACACTTGAAAACATACTTAGTCACCTATCTACCCACCTACCTCAGGAAACCATTGTATTAGGAGACTTTAATATAGACTGGGCAACCTGTAGTTGCCCTAATCCTACCAATCACAAATCTACACAGTTTTTCACAGATAATAACCACCTCTACTAGAATCCATAAGCCAAGCAACCCACCCTAGACTGGATCCTTCTCAACAGCCATTTTGATACTTATAAACCAGGAACCCTTCCTGACGATATCAGTGACCATATGCTAACCGATATCATTAAACAAAGAATTCACAGCCCCAATACTAATAATTTTAAATCCTCTCACTCCAAAAAAAATTCTTTAATCCAGACAGCTTCCAAAACGAACTAAAAGCATGTGACTGGTCACCAATGTCTCATCTTCAACTTGATGAAGCAGTGACCTACTTTAATACTAGAGTCCTTCAAATCCTAGATTACCACGCCCCCATTCACTCATCCTGAATAAGAACCAAAATTGCCCCCTGACTTACAAAACATACTAGGCAAAAGATCCTCTTCAGAAATAAAATTTGGGCCAAATGGAGAGCCTCCAAAAGTCCATCAGATCACTTTTACTTTAAACAATTAAGAAATGCTACCAAGAAAGACATTCTCAGAGACAAAAAAGACTATTACCTTCACCTTCAACAAAGCCACCAACAAAAACCTGAAATATTCTGGACAGGCATTAACAAACTTCTTAAACCAGGGCACTCTAAATGTCCTGCCCCTTCAAGATTTAACCATAATAACTCTAACCTGATACCTGATGCCTTTAATAACTATTTTACAGAAGCCATTCTAACCCTAGCTAATACTTTACCACCCATCACCACTCCACCATTAAATACCAATAGTACTCTAACTCCAACCTTTCATATTCAACCTGTACCCACATCCCTCATTTGCAACCTCCTTCAAAAACTTAAACCATGCTCCCCTTCTGCTGACTGTCTTCCAGCAGAATTCCTGCAAATTGCAGCTAAAGAAATTGCCTATCCCATCTCCATCCTTATAAATAGAACAATTTTAGAAAGCAAAATCCCTTCCATATGGAAAGTATCTCACATCATCCCTCTACATAAAGGTGGATCATCTACCGAGCTCTCCAACTTTCGGCCTATTACCTTACTCTCTCCAATAGCTAAAATAATGGAAAAGTGTATACACAAACAACTACTTGCCCACCTTCTCCCTAACAATTTACTTGCCGACTGCCAGCATGGTTTTAGGCCATTCCATAGCACAACAACTGCCTTGCTATCATTTTCTGACTCCATAAACAAAAATCGTACCAATAATAGTTTCTCCTCTGCACTGTTTATTGACCTCTCAAAAGCCTTTGATATGGTGAATCATAACATGCTTATTGACATACTTAAAAGCCAAATCACTCGACACACAAGGACTACATTGGTTTAAATCTTGAAAGCAGACAGCAAGCAGTACTTTGGGATAATAATCTTTCTACTTCCCTCCCTGTAAACATTGGAGTACCACAAGGCTCTGTATTAGGACCCCTTCTCTTTTCATTGTTTATTAATGATCTACATACCAAAATTCCTCAAGCCACCTGCATACAATATGCAGATGACTCAACTTTAATTTGTTCAGCCAAATCCATAACCTCTCTCCAGTCCCTCACTCAAACAGAATTTAACAGTGTTGAAAATTGGTTTATGCAACACTGCCTCCTTTTAAACCCCCAAAAAACAAAATTATTGCTCTTTGCTCCTACTCATGTCACCTCATCCACACTTCACAGTAACCTCTAACAATGGAACTAACATATCCCCTGACACTATAACCCGTCTACTGGGAGTAACAATTGATAACAACCTTAGCTATGATGACCATATTAGTGCTACAATAAAGTCTGTCAACAAAATACTAGGCACCCTTTACAGAATCAAATCCTTCCTTACCCTTTCAGCCAGAATCACTATTGCCCAAACTCACCTGATCTCTACCCTTTTCTATGCTTCTGCGATATATACCAACCTATCTAGAAACAACTTCACCAAACTTTCTACTAGTTATAACAACATAGCCAGATTTGCCACTGGCACCCCTTTCAGAACTCACCACCGTCACAACCTCGAACAACTGGGATGGTTAGAACTGCAGAACCTACTACTTTGTCAACAACTTATCACCCAAAAGATCCTTTATCACCCTAATAATACCCCAATCCTTACTTATCTGATTACCTCCTACAAAAATCTTGCAACTCTACGCTCAGCTAACAAAATTCTAGTCTCCACTATTAAATCTAACAACAAACCTGAGGACTCACTTTTTGCCAACACAGTAGGAAAAAACTGGAACCACCTTCCTAGTGAACTTTCATCTCTTGCTTCCACTCATCTCTTTAAAAAGCATCTTAAAGAATATCTTAAAACTCACTGGCTTTGTCCCTGCTCTAACCCAGACTGAAATACCCTGACTGTTATCTCTTTCCCCTTTTTGCTCTCCTTACAGTTCTATACTCCAGTGTTCTATGCCACATACTTGTAAAAAAAAAAAAAACAATTATATACAAGACATTTTTACAACTCAATATTTTTTTTCTTTTTTTGATTGCGCTCTCTCAAATTATTGCTCTCAGTATTTGATCTTAGTGTTAACCTATATAACTTATGTTAACCTCAATGTAACAATGTCCTGTAATTTATTTTGACTATTACTGTATATTGTAATCTTTGTCACTACTTATGCTTGGAGCTTTTCTCCCCGGGCCTCTACTGAAAATGGACATATATCCAGTTAGACTAGCCCGGTCAACAAATGTAAAATAAATAAAAATATACAAGGGGGCACTCTGAAGATTATGGTTAGGAGGAGGCTTGTGGGAATGATTGAATTGATTAGTGAGGTGCAGCAAGGGCCTCTGGAGCAGTTACTTCCATATAATTTGTCTGATAAAAGTAATGTCTTTCGGCTTTTTGTGGTTGGGGGTCGCCACAGCGGCACTCCGGTCCGCTAATGATTGGCAGTGGATTTCTATGGTGCTGAGTCGCCAGCCCGATGCCCAACCTTCAAAGAAGGCACAACCATTCACGCTAGCACCTACCTGCATGTCTTTAATGTCACTCGACTGTGGGGAGAACATGCAGACTCCACACGCTCCGGCTGAGAATCAAACGGAAGAACTTCTTGCTGTGAGGCGACAGTGCTAACCGCTGCATCACCGCAGCCCTAATATTTATGTCTGATATGTTAGTGATTAACAGACTGAATATTTGTACAGGTGCAGAAATCAGGGGCCAGACCCTGACTGTAGGAGAACTCTTGAAAAGGGACTTTGAAGTCCTCCAGATATTAGTAGATTAGTGACTGAGTGTAGGGGTCTTTAAACTGGCAACAACCCAAAGCCACAAGTTAGAAGATGCTAAACTGAGAGAAAGTTGCTGAAAAAAAACTGTAATCACATCAGCTGTGGATCACCAGGTACAAGTAGAGAGGACAGTAGGAACAGCCAAAGGCATAGGTTTCGCTGATTTTATAGTCTAGCAAAAATATTTGAAGCTTGAAGGGACTACAGCTAGTGAGCCTAGGGTTCAGACCTAGATTACAGTACTTGATCAAGTTGCATAAGGATAGCCCAACATATGGAAGAATAAGCCATAAAGAAATGCTGTTAATTGAAACTGTAAGTCCACTGCGGTGGAAAAAAAATCAAAATAAGTAGTCTTTGTGAGCCAGAGCTCAGTCAGCATAATGCCAGATAAAAGCTGAACTGGGTGAGGGGTAATAGGTTAGCATAGCACTGACATCAGTAGTAGATGAAGTTCTCCTTGGGCTTTGTGTCTGTGTGGAAGAATGTTGTGATTTCTCAGTCATATGTTTGTATGTATTCTCTTTGTGAACATTTTTTTTAATTTAATTAAATGTTTAATTGTATGCTATTAGTTGTATATACCAGTATTATAAATATGATGCCTTCACCTGCTCAAAAACTGTAGCATCACCAGTTAAAATGTTATCAGAAATAATTCTAGTAATGGAGTACACCTTCCAGTTTAAGGGTGTGATTTCTGACAGAGGTAAGAAATTTGAAAACAAGTACATGCATTAAAACTGCTCTGGTAGTATTACCTATTTGTCTTGTGTTACTCAGAAGTAATATATTCTGTCGTTCTTGAAATATTATAGGTTGCTGTTCTTCAAAGTTTGCACCTTCGTATTGCCATGTACTGCCAAAACAAAACTTTTCTTCAGAGTGCAGGTTACCAGAGTCTGACCATTTGAATAAAAAGTCAGAGAATCATACCATGTCAGTGGTTTCAAGCACTCCTGTTTCAGCATGTAAGTTTTTTGTACTGGTGTCGTGTGTATATTTGTGTAATAATCTCACCTTTCTTACCGTCCTGTGTTTGCAGATTGTTCTAGCACTGACTTTAGTCTTTTTATTGCAGTAACCAGTCAGTTGTGACCTCTAGTCACAGAGGTATAGATGGTACATTTCTAAAAAGTCCAGCTTTCATTTACTTCTGTACTAGTGAATATCTCAGCTGTGCCACGTGTTTTATTTGTATAATGAAGCATTCTGTGGTCATGACAGAGGACCTGTAATTTAATATTGTGAATAACTATATGGTATGCTTTTCTATGAATGTATAACAGTATATTAATGTTGACAGTGTTGTAGGTGGAGTTATTTATATTTTACAGTAGATTTTCGCACCAAAATGTTAGTAGTGTCAGTCTTTGGGTTATGGCTCAGCAGTAGCCTTGGGCAGACTATCTGACTTTTCATTTTTGTCTCCAGGTCCCCTGGTGTGGTGTTAGTACCACAGTTGTGTGACACAAGGGTCAGACACATCCTCCAGGAGTGTATCATTGCTGAGTTCAGGTACAAGAGAACCAAACTCTTAAGATGCAGGCTTCCAGAATCTGCTGCCAGTGTTAATACATCTGCTTCCTGGGGATTCTACCACTAGTCTAGTGATTATAAGAGAGACAGAAGACCCACAACATTATAGGGCAGCAGTCTGTTTCCACATGAGCTTGTGCCTATGGATAGATCTGTTTTTCAAACAGTTGATTACAGGGTGCAGATCTAGGTTATGAGTAATGCTAGCACTCCCACCCCCGTTCAGCCTGCTAGGATCCTGATTTTTGAGAGTGATCTGGAATCTGGGGTTTGGAAGTGTCAGAGTCTGAGCAATTTCCTCTTGAGTATGAACAGATTTAGAAACCTAAGTGCTGGCTAAATTTAGAGATGTATTAAGCTGGGAGCAATTGTAAGCTTGCCCCTAAAATCATTAAGGTATATTACACTGGATGTGGTGGCCTTACCTCCATTGATTCTGATTGTGTTTGGTACAGCAGCTAATGAGATCCTTAAACACTGGGATGACAGAAGCAAACTGCAAGTGATATCAGAAATGTCCTATATTCCTAAGCTTTCCTTGAGTAAGCAGGATGATTTTTGGCAGCTCAACAACCAGAAGTCCTAGCTGAACAAAAATCAAGGCACCAAAAGAAAATGGTAGGATGAGAACTTTGCCAAACCTAACAAGAGGGGCTCCTGCTCCTTTTCCCAAAAAGGATGACCCCCCAACCTATGACTTTGCTGAGGCCTGACACCAGTCTTCCTCAAGTCCCCCTCTGGGTGTACTGTCTCAGAAGTTGGCCAAGCTACCTTTCTGAGAGCGATCAGTGATTTCTAATAAATGGGTGCTTAATGTTGTTTGCAGAGGTTACTGATGGTAGAGGAAGTAACATTTGCTTCCATTCAAAGGAGTTCTCCCTCATCTGCTAGACCATGCTTTTTTTTCCCCCCAGTGCTCTGACAGATGCTGGACTCTGAGGTCATAGAACTGCTCCCTCTTTTGGAAGGAATGAAAGGTTTTTACTCCATAATTTTCCTGGTTCCCAAAAAACAGCTGTTATGGAGATTGGTGTTAGGCCTATCCTTTCTGAATACTTTGTCAGTGCCCCAGAGTTTAGGAATGCTCACCATGCAAATAGTGCTCCCTCCTTTGCCAGACCACTGCTTCATGGTGACCCTGGACTTGAAGGACGCAGATTATATCTCTATTGTTTACTGCATCATGAGATATCTTGATTTATTGTCTGGTTCATAGGTTCATACTAGGCTATCTGCCCTAGGGCATTTATAAGCCTAGCCAGAGTATGTTTGGCTTTCGCCACCCATTTTAAATTAATTTTGCTATGCCCTTTTTCGAGGTTAGTATACTGTGCCTCTGTCTAACAGTGACACAGAAGTGATACCCGGGGTAAACCTACGATCTCCCATCCACTCATCAAGATTCCTCTTGGAGAGTCAATGAGGGACTCTGCCTAACCTGGACTGGGATTTTATTCCAGAGTGAAGGGAGCCTCTGGGTTATGAATCTGTCCCTCCAGCATGTCCTATTTATTTCAGTGCTGAGGTTTGTCTCTCAAGCGCGTAGCTCAATGGGATTTGGATTTTTTGAGGTGCAGCATGTCCCTTAATTTCGGGTTGGACATGGCTTTATACGTCAGGCACAGATCGCCTCTGAGCAGGCAGTATGTCACTGAGTAGAGCTGGAGTTTCTTTAACCGGGCAGCATATGGCATCTGTTTGAGCCCTTTGATCCTCTTGGTGAGGTACTTTTGGGGTCTTGCCAGTTGCTGCAGGTGTTTGGTAAGGTACATCCCACAAGGGGCATTGTACTCTATTATGGGCCTGATGAGGGATGAGTAAAGAGGCACCATGACCTCCCCTGATCTAGATGTGAATCCCTTCATGATTAGGTGGGCTATATAAAATGTTTTTCTAACCACTTTGGCCATGTGGTTGTCAAATGAGAGATTATCAACTTGGGTCCCCAGGTCCCTAATTACTTCTTCTGTACTTAATGCATTACCACCTATGTGGTAATTTGTGGGCACTTTGTTTTTGCCAAAGGGGATGACTGTACACTTTTTGGCGTTTAGCTTGAGGCCATGGCTCTGGCACCAGTTGTCTGTTTCTATGAGGCCCTTTTGGAGGATGCTTGTGTCGGCTGGAGAGTCTATTATGGCGCCCAGTTTGCAGTCATCTGCGAACTTGGTCAGCCACAGTCCTTCCGTGTTGGCCTTTACCTCTGAGAAATATATACCGAACAAGAGAGCTCCCAGGACTGAGCCTTGTGGGACGCCACTTGTAACTGTTTTGGAGTCTGACATGGCTCCAGCAATTCTAACCATGTGGGTTCTGTCCTTGAGCCAGTTTGCAACCCATCTAGTGACATAGGGGTTTATATTTAAGCTGGTGAGCTTATCTGTAATGCTCGAGTGGGGTACTGTATCAAAGGCTTTTGCGAGGTCCAGGTAGGCTGTGTGGACCACCTTCCCTTCGTCAATGGCCTTGGTTTGGTGACTGTTTCAAAGAAGTCAACCAGGTTTAAGAGGCAGGATCTGCCCTTAACAAAGCCGAACTGGGTAGGATCCAGTGTCTGTAGGTCCCCAATATCTTTATTTATGAGGTCCATGATGATCCTTTCCATAGCTTTGCAGACCAAGCTAGTCAGGTTTATGGGGCAATAGTTTCCAGGGTCCATTGAGGCACCACCTTTGTGGAGAGGGACCACTGTTGCTGTACGCCACTCTTTGGGTACATATCCTGTAGTAAGGCTGAGATTGAACAGTAGTTTTATGTTTGGGTTTAGCTCTTCTTGGAGTTCATGTAGGACGCAGCCTGGGACACCGTCTGGTCCCATTGATGCTGTGTTTTTTGCTTTGGAGAGGGCGTCTCTTACCTGAGCATCTGAGATGTCAGGAGGGCAGCACTCTGCTGGGATAGATATTTGCCCTTTTGGTGGGGAGTTTGCGCTGAACCTGTCAGCTAGGATGTTGGCAATGTCTGTGGGTTCGGTGTATTTTTTGTCATTTTAGACTAATTCTGAGCATATCTGGGAATTCCCACCCAGGTTCCTAACATAACTAAAGAAAGCCTTGTGATTATCCTTAGTGTCCTGTGCAATTTTTCTCTCGAAGCTGGCCTTAGACGATTTTATGAGTGCCCGTAGTTTTTTGCTAATACTGATCAGAGATGCCTTCCCTTTTTGGGATTTTGCTCTATCATGTAGTAGCTTCCTCCTATTGTATAGTTTGTTTATTGCTGGTGTCCACCAGACAGGACATCTGCCTTTGGAGGATTGGGTCTTGGTTTTATTTGGGATTGCATGATCCATGCACTCCTGAAGGTGTTCATAGAATGCATTTATAAAGGATTCTGCGGTCTGGGCCGTATTTTTCACAGGCCCAGGGGCTTTGAAGGATACCACCTCGGTTTTGAGGAGTGTGAAATTTGCTTTAGAGAAGTTCTTCACTGTGGTTTTCTGGGCAGGGGGTGGGTTCGGGATGTGAATATCCAGTTGGATTAGTTTATGGTCTGATCTTACCAGTGAGGGATACACTTCTGGTCTCGAGCATAGAGTCCCCATGTTGGTGATGATCAGGTCCAGTATGTTTTCCCCTCTTGTGGGAGTGGTAACAAGTTGTTCCATAGCATTTGAGTTTATGAATTCTAGGAACCTTTGGGCTAGGGTGTTGGAGCTAGAGTAATGCTCCTAGTCTATGTTTGGGTAGTTGAAGTCGCCCAATATAATGTTGTGTGGAGAGACCTTCATATTTTCCAGTGTTCTCAGGAAGGCCAAGTGGGGTTCCTGGGTTTGGGAGGGTGGTCTGTAGCAGGCTATAAACTGGAAGGCAGTTTTACCCACTGTTAGTTGCACATGGATAGTCTCTGATGCTTCGTGCTGTGCCACCAACCTGGAGGTGTGGGTATCTTTGATGAATATTAATACTCCCCCTCCTTTTGTAGTTCGGTCCAAGTTTTGGGGCTGAAAAGCATGGTATGAGGTATAACCTGGTAGTGCTGGGGTGCTCTCGGGAGCCCTGAACCAGGTTTCTGTTACTGCACAGATATCGATGTTCTCCATGCTAAGGAGAGTTTCGAGTGCGTGCATCTTGAGGTTTAGACTTCTGGCATTGAGTAGCATTACTCTTAGTTTCTTATCCCTTGTGATACCTATGGAGGTAGGTTTGTCTTTTGAGCTTTGCCTAAAAAAGGCACTATGGGGGTAGCAAGAGCCTTTGCCAATATCCGAAAGCCCAGGGGTGACCGGCGCAAGCCGTCCTTAGCGAAGCATCGTGGCTTGTCGAGCATATCATCCCAGGCTGACAGGCATTGGATCCCCTTTGAATGACACCAATACTTAAGCCAATTGTTGAAATTGATCATCTTGTCTTCATATTGTGGTATCATTCTTGGTGAGGGTAAGATGCTACTCATCATCAGTTCTCTGCATTTCCCTTTGGGCTGTTGACTGCACCTCAAGTGTTTACCAAATACCTTGCCCCTGTAGTGTTCGACTGCTGGCATTCACATTTTTTTTCCTTACTTGGTCAACTTGCTGCTTTGTGCAGAGTCTATATCCAGTTGTTTGGAACTGCTAGAAAAGGTCTCATATTTACTCTGCCAGCTAGGGTTTAAGTTGAACTTTCAGAAGTCATGCCTGGCACCCTCACAAAGTCTCATCTTCCTCCTTAATTAACACCAACAGAAGAATGCCCTTTATTCCTGAAGACAAGATCCTGTCTTACCAGACAGTTTTTCAGGAGTTCTTCAGGAGGCACCTCATTTCGGCAAAGAGAATTCCTAAAAATTCTAGGGCTGATGGCATCCACGATACCACTGGCATGTCTACACATGAGGAAAATTCAGTGATATGTCTGAAATTGTTTGACCCAGCACCTACATTCCTTGAAGTCCCAGATGCCAGTGCTGTGCTTCATCATATGAAAGTTGCAGTGGTAGAGAGCACAATTGAGTTTCTGTCCAGGACTTCTCCTCTTCCTATCTGTACCAGCGTGGTTTGCTCAGGCAGATTCAATGGGACTAAGTGTGGGCCACTTGGGAGCCTAAGGAAGCACATCAATATCAAGGAAATGTTGGCGGTGATGCATGCCTTGAAAGTCCTTCACCACCTATGGGCTCCGTATTTGTCCTCCTCATTACTGGCAACACCACAGTGATGTGGTACTTCAGCATAAAGGGTCTACAAGGCCATACCCTCTGTGCGGTTGGTAGTGATGGCCTGTGAGCTGGATTTACACCATTCTCTGACTCTTCAGACATCATGTCGGACAAAAACATCGTCACAGAGAGACTAAGCAGATATTTGTCAGACCTGCAAGAGAGCCAGCTCGAGGTGGTGCTGTTCCAGGATCTAGTGTAGATGTGGGAAACGCCTTGAACATATGATAAGTTGTCTATCTCGCCTTCATTCTTGCTGTTTGGGATCGGAGCCGATCCTCGGCTCTGACTCGGCCATCTTCAATAGCTCGAGAGCTGTTTACTGGCTCGAGGCTACCCCTTATCCCATAATGCCTAGCGATAGCTACCCAGATCTCGTTTGCCGCTTCACCTGCGAGGGTGTCATTTTTCTGGCTCAGGCTCGTATATTTAACTTTTTGTGTAAACTTTCCTTAGAATTTAAACTTTCTAGTATCCTTTCTATTGTAGAGTTAGTTATACGTGTTGTAGTTATATTTTCTATAGTCTCTACCTTTTTTGACAGAACTCGTTTAATTAAGTTCGAGAGTTCTCCACCCCTCCCTAGGTTAGCTGTTTAACTTCGAGGCTTTCCTACTTCTTTTTTCCCCTTATTGTAAAAAAATATATGTATGTATAATAATTAATTATATTATATCTTAGATTTCCTTTATAGTTATAGATAGTACTGGTGTGTTTTGTCTAGTGTAATACTGCTTTTTGTCTGTATTTACTTAGTCTACCCTTTTTTGGTACAGTCATGTCTAAGGAAGCTAAGGTTTCTGGATTCAAGAAGTGTGACTCATGCTGTCAGAAAATGTCTCTAACAGATGGGCACACTAGTTGCATCTACTGTTTGTGCGCTGTTCACCTGCAGGACTCTTGTTCTATTTGCCATGCTTTTAGTCCAAGAGTCCTGCAGGAGCGTAAGAACAAACTGATTCTTTGGAGTCTCTTAAAACCCCAGGATTCATTGGCAAAGATTTCACAGCCAGTGAAATCCCCAAAATCCACTAAGCCATCGGCTCCACCCTCGGAGCCGACTCCTGTGCAGGATTTACCTTCTAAGTCGGTTCCGGCTGGCACCGACAAGACAACCTCCCCGTCGGCTCCATCGGATGCTTCGGAGCCGTCACAGAGCCACAAGAGGCTGATGTCCCCTTCCTTAGAGTCGGTGCATTTGGCTCCTCGGCCTCCATTACTTCAAAGTGAGCGTAGCCACCGATCCTGTCACTCCTCTCGATCCTCTAGGCTGTCGGATCACAATCTGGAGGGAGTAGTCAGTGGGTTGCTCAAGTTGCAGGCACTAACTAAATTATTGTCCAGCCCTCCTCAACAGGTATTGGCTCTGTCCACTTCACTTGATGTTTCTCCTCCGACTCCAATGAGTTCGGAGCTGGAGTTCGTTGGGGTTCGAGTAGTGGAACCGTCGGCTCCGATAACCATATCCCCTTCTGTTCCGACGTCGGCTCCGATTACCATTGAAGGATCTGGATGCCGAGGCTCCCTCATCGTCTCCGAGGGGGAGAGTGGCATCGGACCCTTGTCCGACCCCATTCTCCCTCTCGGAGCATCGGTGCAGGTGAGCTCGGCTCCAACATCAGCCTCGGAGCCGTCCCCCTCAGCACGGAGAAAGATTCCTATATCTTTGGAACCGGAGCTTTCTCTGCCTCGAGACAGGGACGCCTTTGAGGTCATTCAGAGTGTGCTGTCCCCCGAGTCAGTTCCACTACCGGCTCTACCAGTTCCGTCCCCCGTAGTGCCTGTGCCAACCTCTGCTCCTCCTCCAGACCCCAAGCGTGGGGAACCAAGGCTCCAGGACACCCCATTGGGTGTTTCCTCTTCTTCCTAGGCTTCCCCTGATCACTCAGAGGAGCCCCCTCAGAAGAGGAAGTGCAAGAGGAAGCATATTGACTCCCCTGAGTCTGTCACTTCTGATACAGACTTAGATGAATCGGAAGGGTCCCCGAGAGTCCCCTCTGAAAATGTTTCCTTCTCAGACATCCTAGAAATGCTTAGGCAGAGGGGGAACTGGAATCCCCTAGCCCCTACCGAGGATGAGTCTGTATTCCTGGATGCTTTCGGTTCCCGACCTTCCACCTCCTGGGTTTCTCTGCCTTTCGACCCACTTATGTCCATAGTGGCTCGTAAGGCTTGGTCAGCTCCCAAACAGTGGAACCAACTCCAAGGAGACCTAGTAAATTTATTACAGCCCCACAGGATAAGCAATTCCTTTCTAAGAGTGTGCCTGTTGATGCCATGGTGGTAGCACCAGTCACCAAAAAAGAGCTAGCAGAGACCTTTTCATCTGTTCATTCCCCTAATAAGGAGTCTAGGACGATGGACAGGTACGGATAGTGAATGTTTGCTTCAGCGACCTTCTCCATGAGATCACTGAACTATCTGTCATTTTACTCTTCTTCAAAGGGATCTCCTTAAAGAGCTTGGAGATGCCCTTCTTCAAAGGGATCTCCTTAAAGTGCTTGGAGATGCCCTTCAAGATCCTACAGCTGAGGGAGCACAAGCCAACATAGCTTCCCAGCTAGCGACGCTTAATTCTATAGTTAACCCCTCCATGAGGCTCATTTCCTATGCAGCCGGTGGAGCAAGTAGAGCCGTGGGCACGGGTGTAGCCCTTAGGAGGCATGCATGGATGCAGTTGTCACTTTGTGAAACCCTTTCGAGCGTCCTTCACCAATACCCCCCTTTGATGGCTCCTTTCTCTTTGGGCCACAGGTGAAAGACACTTTGAGTAGGTGTGAGCAAGAGGGCAAGAATCTCTTTGCCGTGGGAGTCCGTTTTTCCACTCCCTCTAGACCTTACCCCAAGGGTCAGAAGAGTGGGAAAATGTGGTTCCGTAAATCTCAGGGAGCCTTGCTTGACACATGTAGTGATTTTTCCTCCAGAGGCAGAGGGGGAAACAATAATACACACTGCCCCCGTGGCAGAGGTGGTCCGCAGAACCAGGGCAACAGAGAATCTTTCTCTTATAAGCCCTTCCAGCATCCCTGAGGGGGTTGCCCGGCTGCTCATCTCTGGAGGCAGTCGGGGGAAGACTTTCACTGTACCCAAAAGCCTGGCTAAATTTAACAAAAGGCAGATGGGTATGGTCCATTATATCCGGAGGTTACAAAATTCCCTTCCATCAACCCCCCTTACAGTCAAAGAAAATCCTTCCGGATGTGCCACCCAATCTGAAGGAGTAAGCAGTAATAGAAGTTTCAAAACTGCTAGAAAAAAGAGCCATCCAAGAAGTCCCCGCAGACCAGCACAGATCTGGAACTTACTCAAGGTTCTTTTTGGTACCAAAAAAGACACTGGGCTGGAGACCGATTCTGGATCTCAGCAGACTAAACGAGTCTGTACAAAGAACAAAGTTTTGGGTGGTCACGCTACAGTCCATTCTACCCTTTCTGGGTCAGGACAATTGGATGTGCTCGATAGATC
Source organism: Protopterus annectens (assembly GCF_019279795.1). Classification (NCBI taxonomy): domain Eukaryota; kingdom Metazoa; phylum Chordata; order Ceratodontiformes; family Protopteridae; genus Protopterus; species Protopterus annectens. The sequence continues at coordinate 70,603,264 of NC_056732.1, forward strand.
TTCAGGACGTGTACTACCATATCAAGATGGACAGACGCTCCAGGAGATTTCTTCGCTTTCGGGTGGGGGCCAGTCATTACCAGCTCAGAGCTCTGCCCTTTGGTCTCACAACAGCCCCCGGGGTGTTCACCAAGTGTATGGCAGTGGTCACGGCTCACCTGAGACGTCAAGGATTCCAGGTGTTTCCATATCTAGACTGGCTACTCACTGCTACCACTAGGCATCAACTCCTACAAGCGCGGGATTATACAATCACATCCTGCACCCAGCTAGGTATTACAATAAATTTTGAAAAATCTTCCTTGTTGCCCTCTCAGTCTATCACTTACATAGGAGCAGACTTAAACACAAGGGATATGTTCGCAAGGTTACCAGTAGAAAGAGTGTCCACAATTCGCCAACAAGTGCAAATTCTAATGCAAAGCAAAATGATCCAAGTCAGGTATGTCCTTCAAACTCTGGGCTCCATGGCAGCAGCCATTCTTCTAATCCCACTAGCACGCTTCAACATGAGAATTCTTCAGTGGCTTCTTTTCACACAGTGGTCCTTATAAGAGCTACCCATGTCTCACATGATCCTTATCACGGAGGCATGCAAAAGACACCTTTCTTGTTGGGTGGTCTCTCCATTAGTTACTCAGGGAAGACCTTTCATACAACCCTCTCCTGTAGCCACAGTGACGACAGACGCCTCCCTGGTAGGGTGGGGGGGCATTATCTGGGCAGGACAGTCCAAGGCACTTGGCAACCTCACGAGTACCATCTGTATATAAATGTCCTAGAAATGAGAGCCGTGCTCTTAGTGTTGCAAGCTCTTCAAGACTCTCTTCCTTCCGGGACCATTGCAATTCAGACAGACATGTCAGTGGGTGTGGTACATCAGCAAGCAGGGCAGGACCAGATCCTACCCCCTGTGTCAAGAAGCACTCAGACTTTGGCAGTGGGCGATTTCCTCCCAACGTTTTCTAATTGCAACGCACATCCCTGGGAGATCTAACGTCATAGCGGACAGGCTCAGCAGAGCTATCCTCATGCCTCACGAGTGGTCTCTGAATCAGGAAGTTGCAGATATTATTTTCCGCAAATGGGGACAGCCTTGCTGCGATCTTTTTGCCACCCCCTTCAACAGCAAATGCAGCAACTACTTCTCCCTTCCGCTTCCAGGTCACATACCCAGAGATGCTCTAGTCCACGATTAGCCTCAGGGACGACTTTATGCTTTTTCTCCGTTTCCCCTGATACCAAAGCTCATACAGAAAGCAAAATCGTTGGGTTGCAAAATTATCCTCATTGCCCCCTACTGGCCTCGACAGATATGGTTCCCATTCCTGCACCATTGCCTTCTCGATCAACCCTGAACTCTGGACCCAATTCCAGATCTCCTGGTTCATCAATCAGGTGGGTTGCTTCAATCCCTCCAAACTCTCCAGCTCACAGCTTGGTCGCTCCACTTCCAACCTTAGCCAGGCTTCCCAGCATTTCCCCAGTAATAAGTGAGATTATTGTCTCCTCTCTCAAGTGTATAACGAGAAAAACTTCTGCTAGCAAATGGAAACGTTTTTCTTGTTTGGCGGAGTCTAGGAATGTGGATCCCTTCTCAGCCCCACTCCACGAAATTCTGGAATTCCTGGCACAACTGTTTCACTCCAGGGCCGCTTCCGCTACGATTAGGGTAAAATTAGCGGCCATTTCTAATTTTCATATTGGTTGGTCAAATTCTAACATTATGTCTCATTAGCTCTGTAAAGCTTTTTTGAGAGGAACATCTCTTCGTAGACCTCCAGTGAGAGATCCTCCTCCCCCTTGGGACCTTAATTTAGTCCTAACTTCTTTAATTCTGCCCCCTTTTGAACCAGCAGCTTCCTGCTCCATCAAGTTTCTATCTTGGAAGACACTCTTTCTGGTAGCTATCACTTCAGCTAGGCGTGTCTCAGAACTCCAGGCACTGTGTTCGTCCTCCCTACCTGGTGTTTCACAAGGACAGAGTTGCTCTGAGGACTAATCCTTCGTTTCTTCCTGAAGTCTGCTCAGAAAGTAATTTAAACCAATCTATAGTTCTCCCCAAATCATAGCAACAAGGCGGAGTACAAACTTTAATTGGACATTCATAGACAATTGCGTTTTTACCTGCACAGAACTAAAGAAATAAGAAAGTCAGAACAATTATTCCTTTCTTTTGCCTTAAACAAACAAGGTCTCCTCTTTCCAAGGTGACCTTATCCAGATGGTTGTCCCACACTATTACTTTTATTTATCAGTTAAGGAACAAAGAGTTAACAATTAAACCGAAAGGTCATTCTACTAGCGTGTTAGACACCTCCGTAGCCTTTCAGTCTAGGTTGCCCATGGATTCCATCTGTGCAGCTGCCACATGGGCAAACCCTCATACCTTTCTCTCTCATTACAAGGTGGATATGATCTCCCGGAGCAGAGCTGACTTTGGTTCCACTGTTCTGAAGAGTCTTTTCCACTGAGCCACCCAGGGTGTTAGGTGCTAGGGACGCTGTCCCAAACAGCAAGAAATGAAGACGAGATAGACAACTTAACATTAAGAAGTTCTGTACCTACCATAACGTTCCATGTTAGTTGTCTTCATCTCGCCTTCTTTCTTGCATCCCTCCCTCCGTCCCCCGTCCTAGTGGATTGAGAGGAGTTCCTTTTTTCACTGGCTAAGTATTCTTTTATTGTTATTGTTCTGGCCAGGTCTTCCTAAACTATTCTAGATATTAGAATGCTGGGAACAACCAGTTTTTTTATAACCGTTTTTTCTCTTATGTCTGGTTTAGCTATTTCAAATGAGATCTGGGTAGCTATTGCTAGGCATTATGGGATAAAGGGTAGCCTCGAGCCAGTAAACAGCTCTCGAGCTATTGAAGATGGCCGAGTCGGAGCCGAGGATCGGCTCCGATCCCAAACAGCAAGAAAGAAGGCGAGATGAAGACAACGAACATGGAGCGTTATTGGTAGGTACATAACTTCTTATTCACCTCCTTTCAAAACAGACAGCTAGAGAAATTCAGTTCCAGACATCTTGCAGCTATGCTTGGAGGGCAGATGATGTTTCATTCCCTTGGATGGCATTGTTACTGTATCCGATGTTCATCGTGTTTCACTGTTGCAGTTATTACTCTTTGGTTATCCTGCTGGCAGGCTACCCTCAGTCGGCCAGAATTCCAAAAGTCTAGGTCTGGCGTCAGTTGCTGTCGCCTCTTCCCCTGACGTCGGTGCGCCAGGGGTATAAAAGATGCAGCCAATGCCATTTTCTCTAGTCTTTCTTGCCGCGCGGTGCTCGAAGCAAAAGCAGTTCGCAAGTGCCAGTCTGCCGACTCCTGAGATTTTCAAATACAAATTTCAGAACCGAAGTCTTCATTAAAGCGAAGTACCCCGTTGGGGAAACTTTTTTCTTGCTCCAGACCGATGTCAGAAAAAGTTAACAATTGCATTTCTTGTGGGAAGCAAATACCTCATAAGGATTTTCACTCTTACTGTATTCCTTGCCTAGGCCTTGATCACAACGTTGCTAGCTGTCGGTTTTGTGCTAGATTTAACCAACGCACTGTTAAGCATCGGTTCGATTTTGCATTTCATTACTTTGGCCGAAGATTTAATTATATAATGCCGTCGGAACAGCCGACAACCGGAGTTTACAAAAAACGCAAGGACAAGGAAAAGGATAGGCATCCGAGGTCCAAAACCAACGACGAGGCCTCTGCTAGGCCAGTCGCCAGTTCTCGGTGAGGTGCTTTCGCAGCCCCTGGCACCTGCTACCTCAGAGCCACAGGCCAGTTCAGTCTCCCACGTGGAGCCGACTGGGCCTCTGGATACTCAAGGTATTGGACACTCGGAAATCATTCCCTCAGATGGGTCCGGAGCCGCTGAGCAGGCATCTGCTTCTGAGGGTGTCTTCAGACCTACACAACTATATAATAAGCCATCTTCAGCTTCAAAGACTAAAGCAGCTCTAAAGACAAAGAAACAAGTACAGCATTCTCCTACTCAGACTTCCATGCCTAAAAAGCAAATGCTCAAAATGGCCGAAGACCTAATTACTTTGATCAGGGGTTCCCATCCCCCTCCTGATAAGAGGCCTAGGCAAGAGACAAGAGTATGATTCTTCTGATCAGGTTTCTATTTCCTCTGATTCCTCTTCTGAACAGGATTACTCCATGCTTCCCTATGAGGATTCTGATGCTGAAGAATCCATTCCTTCAGCCTCTCCTCCTGATGATTATTCTTTTGGGGAAACCTTGCATACCATGAGGGAGCATTTCCACTGGGAGAGCCAAGATTATTCTGAATCTAAGAAAAGGCTCAGAGACTTTCTGCTACTTCCTCAGCACAGACCCCTTGCTATTCTACCTGTTCTAGACATTGTAGATGTATTTTCAGAGTCCGGCCTGTCCCCTGACTCTTTACCCCCTGCACCTGCTAAGCCAGACAGATACTACAGGGTCCCGGATTCTCATAAATTCTTATATAAAAACCCCGCTACTGACCCAGAAACTATATCTCAGGGTCCCAAGGGGGTTAAAGCTTCCACTGCAAAAAACCCTGTCCCCTCTGATAGGGATTCTAGGGCTCTAGACAGATGGGGCAAAAAAGTCTACACTTCTGTTACCCTGGCTGTAAGGGCTTTAAATTGTCAGTTTCATATGCTTAAATATCAGCAATATTTAATGTCACTGCTTAAACAGAAATTGTTGGCAAATTCTGAATGTTCAGAGAACAAGGAATTGCAGGATTTATTGCATGCAGCTGAACAAGTGGGAAAGCATACTTTGCAATGTGGTTATGATTCACTGGAGGCCTCTTGCAGGGCCGCTGTTGCAGGTTCTGTTATTAGAAGGCATGCTTGGTTAAAGGAACAGAATCTGCCTGATCATGTTAAAGCAAAATTATTAGATGCACCATTACAGCATGACACTTTGTTTGGTACTAAAGCAGAAGAGGTGTTGCAAAAATGGAGGATAAAGCAAAATCCATGCAGACAGTCAAGGATTTCTTACAGGTACAGCCACCCAGGTTTAGCAGGAACTGGCCTTCTAAAAATTGGTCCTTTCCAGTGTCAGACAGACCACAAAGAGGCAGATACAGGCGTCCCAGAGGCAAATCTCAGCCCCAAGGCTCGTACAGGCCTAAACAATGGGGTGCTCCTACCTCCAAAAGCGGAGAAGACAAATCACAGCCTTACAGGAAACAGTCCCAATGACTTTCCTCTACCAGATCAAAGCACTTTTCTTTTGGCAGCCCCCTTAGGGGGAAAACTAGCACTTTTTTCATCAAATTGGCAAATAGTTACACAAGACAAATGGGTCCTGAACATAGTGTCCCAAGGCTACAGGTTCCATTTTCACACTCTACCAAGGTCAAAAGGTATGCCAGACCTGCCACACAATTAATGGGCAGAGGCACAAAAACAAATTACAGCCCTCATGGACATGAGGGCCATTCAGCAAGTACCACAACAAGAGCAGGGGCAAGGATTTTACTCCAGACTTTTCCTAGTACCCTGAAAGGACAAAACCTGAAGACCAATACTGGATCTGTCTATACTAAATACATTTCTGGAAGTTCCAAAATTCAAGATGTTGACTTTACAGCAGCTACTGCCCCTGCTGGGCAAGAAGGCTTGGCTCGTAACTTTGGACCTAAAAGAGGCATACCTGCATGTCCCAATCAGACATTCTTGCAGAAGATACCTCAGATTCTGGCTCAATGCATTACCAATTGTATGCACTGCCCTTTGGCTTATCTACTGCACCCAGGGTCTTCTCAAAATGCCTGGCACCAGCAATTGCGTTTTGCAGACAAAAAGGAATTCAAATATATCCCTACTTGGACGACTGCCTAATTTAAGCAGAGAACAAAGACATTCTTCTAAAGCATCTGGCGTTTGTAAAAAGATTACTAAATGGCCTAGGGTACACAGTAAATGAAAAGAAATCAAAACTAGTGCCCTCTCAGAGATAATATTCCTGGGTGCAAGCTTAAATACAACTGCCCAGATGGCTTATCTCACGCCAGACAAACAAAAGCAACTAACTACTTACTTCAAGAAATTGGCAACAAAAAACCCACTTATCTGCAAGGAAAAATCCTGCAGGCCTTGGGTTTCATGGCATCCTGCATTCTACTAATTCCATATGCCAGACTGCATATGAGGAAACTACAATGGTATCTAAAAAGTGTTTGAACTCTGCATTGCCACAGCCTGGAGACAGTAATTGCACTCATTCCCTGCCTGCAACAGGAGTTTTGATGGTGGGCAGAAGCCTGTCACCACAACAAGGGTCTGCCATTCAGTTTACCCACAGCCAGACAGACACTGACAATGGATGCATTAGATTATGCCTGGGGGGGGGGGGGCCCATATGGCAGGAAAATGTATTCAGGGCACATGGCCTGCAAACCAGATGCATCTTCACATAAATCAAAAATAGATGCTAGCTGTTCAAAATGCCCGGACAGCTTTCAAGGACCTGCTTTACCCAGGACAGTTATTGATAAACAAGCAGGGAGGTGCACATTCCTACCCCGTCTGCAGACAAGCAATGACCTTATGGGACACAGCATTGGCTTTTCAAGTTCACCTGCAAGCACAATTCCTGCCAGGAAAAACAAATACTCTGGCAGACGAACTAAGCAGAAATCTCCTGGATCCACAAGTCTTCAGCATGATAATAAGGAAATGGGGATACCCAGACATAGATCTATTTGCCTCCCCTCACAACTGCCAATTGCAGAGATTTTGTAAAAGGATTTGCCACAAGCAAGCATGGAAAGTGGACGCCCTATCCTTCAGCTGGAAAAATCTAACAGTATATGCTTTTCCCCCACTGCCTCTCCTTCCCAGGGTACTCCTGAAGGTCAGACAAGAGAAGCCAAAAATGATACTGATTGCACCAGATTGGCCACGCCAGCACTGGTACCCAATCCTAAAGAGCTTGTCTCAAGGTCCAGCATGGATATTGCCTCAAACTTCTCACTTGCTGACCCAACAAAATCAGATCCTGCACAGCCAACTCAGGACCTTAAATCCGGCAGCATGGCGGATAATGTAGCCATTCAGAACACTCCTCTTTCAAAAGCTGTTATGGATGTTATCTTGTAGGCCAGGAGGCCCAGTACCAGAAAATCTTATGCAGAAAAATGGAAGAGATTCTGTGCTTGGAACCAGGAACAAGGCATTGACACGTGTGTACCAAATATCCCTCAGATTTTACAATACCTAACTGAGATGCTGAACAAAGGCCTTTCTTTCTCATCAATTAAGATTAATGCCGCTGCCATTTCAGCCCACTACAATACGGAGCCACCTATCTTTTCTCATCCATTAATAAGGCAGTACCTCAGAGGGGCCAAAAACATTAGGCCTCCAAGGAGAGCACCAATTCCAGCCTGGGACCTCAATTATGTTTTGGAAAAACTCACACTGCCTCCTTTCAAGCCAACATCAACAACAGATATAAAATTCTTATCCTGGAAAACAGCTCTGCTCCTAGCAATAACCTCTGCAAGGCGAGTCTTGGAGTTACAAGCACTAATGGCTGTGGAACCTTTCATCATTTTTCATCCAGACAGGGTTTCTCTGAGGACAAACCCTACATTTATGCCTAAGGTGGTGTCCAGTGTGGCCCTCAACCAAACCATTTACTTACCTACCTTTTATCCAAATCCACAGAACAAGGGTGAGAAAATTCTGCATTCTTTGGACATACACAGTTAGTTACGCTTCTACTTGGACAGAACTAAAGCTTTCAGAAAGACTGAGCAACTTTTAGTGTCATATGCTGCAGGATCACAAGGAAAGGCCATCTCAAAACAGACTATTTCTAAATGGATAGGCCATTACATCCACTTCTGCTATTTTCAACATGGCAAATCAGTGACTAAGGGCATTAGGTCTCATTCCACCAGAGCAGCAGCCACTTCAGCAGCCTTCCTCAGAGGAGTACCAACCAAAGATATCTTAGAGGCTGCAACTTGGAGCTCAGTGCACACCTTCACAAAGCACTACCACTTACCTCTTTACTCTAAGTCCAGAGCAGGCTTTGCCACTGCAGTTCTGCAGGGCCTCATAGCCTCTCCTAATCCTATTTAGCCCAGCCACCCATCCTCAGCTTTGGGATTCAACCCAAGAGTAATGACTGCAACAGTAAAACACGATGAACATAGTACAGTTGTGTACCTACCGTAAATGTAGATGTTCGAGTGTATTCACTGTTGCAGTCCAGGTTACCCACCCTCCATCCCCCTTTTCTTTGCTGGGACTTATCTGCACTTCTCTATCCTGTACAACCTATTTGGTGTATTTGCTTGTAGATGAAGAAAATGTTATTTTTGTGCATGCATTTTTATTGGCATATTTTTCAGCCTACCAATTTGGGGGCACCTGACATCTGGGGCAAGAAAAACTGAAGAAAATGGCGTCTGCTGCATCTTTTATACCCCTGGCGCATTGACTTCAAGGAAGAGGTGACAGCAACCGACGCCGGACCTAGACTTTGGAATTCTGGCCGACTGAGGGTAGCCTGCCAGCAGAATAACCCAAGAATAATGACTGCAACAGTGAATACACTCGAACATCTACATTTATGGCAGGTACACAACTGTACTTTTCCACCTTTTCCACTTCTGAAGGTTTAGAAAGAAATAATCTACTCCTGTACTCATGTGTACATATATTGTCAGTAGATATTTTTAGACAAAGCTGTATTGCCTCTTTCTCTACCAATAACTGTGTTTTACTGTCAGATTTATGTGCAGGTGCATTGCCTTCCTTTCTTTGTCAAAAACTCTGTTCACAGTTTAAAAATTGTTGTATTTGCCATTTGAGTTTTTATCGAAATGTATTGTATACATCACTGTGGAGCTTTTCTCATCAGGCCTTCTCTGAAAAATGGGCACTTTCCCGCCCAGTGGACCATCCTGGTAAACAAATGCAATAAATAAATATCAAAGATCATTGTGGTGACCCCCTATTGGCCCAGGCAGTCTTCCTTAGTCCTCCTAATGGTATTGGCTGAGGGCAATTACCACAGACATCCTCACACTCTGAATTAGCTCATACAGTCTCAGTGGTGACTGCTGCACCCCAGTTTGGAGCAACTATAACTGACATCTGAATGATTCAGTCTTGATTCAGTTTAGGTACCTGTTTCTTGAGTATGTGCAGCAGGTGTTAAAGGAGGACAGAAAACCTACTGTGAGAAAATTTTGTTTACAAATAGATGAGGTTTTCTAAGTGGTGCCTAAATGAGAACAGAGGGTCTTGAGGTTAACATCCCTCTGGTCTTTGAAATGTTTTAATTACGTTAGTGTGGCTTATTGTATGCATCCATTAAGGTGCATTTAGTGACCATTTGTGCCTTTCTACTAATGGACACCCCTCTTTCTTCACTTTTGGTGAAACAGTTCATGAAAGTATTGCATACGAGACTCCCTCACAAGTAAACCCCTCCTTCATGGCATCTCAGCTATGTTCTGGAAAAATTGACCTTACCACCTTTTGAACCAGACGCTTAGGTTCATATGAGGTTCTTAACATGGAAAACCTTGCATATTGCTTTGACATCTGCAAGGTAAGTCTGAGCTGCAAGCTCTCATGGTGAGGGCAAGTGGTCTCAGAATTCTCTCTGTCTGTTAATCCCACTGTGTTCTTCCCAGGACCTAAGAATAAGGGAGAGTGGATGCTTCATACCTTCATTGCGCATCAGCAGCTTAGGTACTACCTTGACAAAATGAAACCCTTCAGGAGGGCTGAAAGGCGTTTTATTTCTTACACTGGCAAAGAAGGGCAAACTTGTCTCTAAGCAAACCATTGCTTATTTGTCACCTGATGTTTTTTTGTTAGTATCCACCTTACGAAGGCAAATCAAGGCAAGGTAAAGGTGCATTCCTTAAGTGCCTTTTCCTTTTCAGTGGCATATTGGAAAGGACTGGACTCAGAAGTATTCTAGAGGTAGCAACTTGGTCCTCTGTCAGTACTTTAACAAAGCACTATAAGCTGGAATTCTTTAATAAATCCAGAGCAGGCTTCACTAGGCCTGTTCTCCAGTGGCTCCTAGACCCTTATCTCCTCCCAGGTTGGTAAGCTTTGGGAATCTACCATTTGCCAAGAAGGCAATGTGTTTATTGAATGTTGTACAATTGCACAAGTCCTACTTACCTGCAACAGTAGATGTTTGTACAACACGCTGCCTTACTGGCAGTACCCAACCATCACCTCCTTATTTTTGGAATGTACATAGTTTGGTGCTGGAGTTACTTTTGACTTATGCTCAGTTGCTTTTATTGTGTGTGTGTGTTTTGGTTTGAAACAGTAGGCATTTTCAGAGCTTGCATTTTCATCTTCTCTTCCTGCTAGACCTTAGAAAACTGAAAAGATCTTGTCTGAGGTCTGAAAGGCAGCCCCTGTACTGCCAGGTAATTGGTCCATCACACCTACAGACAGGCAGTGGGAGGGACTTTGAGATTTGGTAGGCTGACAAAGGAAGGGTAGCAGTGTGTTATACGAGCATGCACTGTTACAGGTAAGTAAGATGTGTGCAACTGTACTTTAATTGCTAAACCTGTGGTTCTAGCAATTACTGATACTTCAGAAAAGTATGTCTAAGATTTAAGTGGCTATATAGCTTTATAAGAACAGGAGTGTTTCTTGTTCTTTTTGTTTGACCATTTGACAGACTCGTATCTAAGTATCAAAACGGAACGCCCAACACAGTTGAAAGTGTTGGCATCTCAAAGAATTCAAGAAAAAAAATCTTTTTCCAGGGGCAAGCCCAGTGCATCTCTTGCTATAAGTATGACTCTGAGATCACACTACAGTGGGGAAATGGTGTAGCTACTTATCCTGACTGTACCAATATCTTGAGCACACTAACGGAGGCAAAGTTGTAAAAGTTAATTTTTGAACAGTGCAGCCTTCCATTCAAGTGCTCAAACACTTCAGAGTTAGAGCACTTGAATGGTACACGTGTATGTACATACATATGTCAGCTTCTTACACTTGAGGTTGTTGAAGTATAATTACAGCATTTTCCATGTGTTAGTAACTCAGTTTTACATTTTTTTTATGTTTGACTATAGCAGGTTAAACAGAGCCAATATGTTGTTTAACATATGAAGGAGGCTTACAGATATCATACTTTTCACTTGAAGCATTTTAAAGCAATGAAAAGTGGGCATTCCTTAATGGTGTGCATCCCAAAGATGACCAAATTGATTAGCTTATACTAAAGGGGGGTGATTGTTGTAGACAGAGCTTTTCAGCCATAATGATGAGCAAGGGTCTGCAGACATTTTGTAGCTAGAAGCACAGAGAAAAGGGGAAGGAAACTTTGCTGGCTGCATTACAGCAGAAATGCAAGAAACTCAGAGGCTTGAATAGATGAATGTTTGTCTGTCTTCAAAGTGTAATATCAGTATGTTTGGATCCAAAGTAGCTTGGAAACCGAACAGGATGAGTTGAAATACGCATAAATGGATGCAAGTGCCTAAGACCCAGGGCAGTTGTCTTGCAAGTTCTCTCATTAGAAAATTTCAGCAGCCAGACCTGTCCCTTAGAGTTTATTGGCATCACAGATACACGGGCCAGCTAAGCTATGAATAGTTGTTGGTTTTCCTGTTGTATTCTTTTCAATCACTAAGCTTATTGGCAAGTACTTGCCAGGGTTACCGTGGCTTTTTTAACTGCTTTGGGTTTCTATGTTAAGTTAGGCTGTATGGATTTAAAAATGTGGGTAAAGTAGTAAAATAAGTGGAAAGCAAAACTAAATACAGTGTTAGGATTTGCCCTTAAGACCTCATTCTCTAAGATGACTAAATCAATAGACCCTATCCCCACACCACTGATCCAGTTTCTTTTTAAAGCTTTTAAGTCACTTGATAATCTCATCCCAGCAGGCCAAAAATTCCATTTCTGTCCTACTCTACACTGAAAGTAGTCTCTTCCTAACTTTATTCCCTTATTATCTAAATCAATCAAGTATCTATTGATCTGATGTCAATCTTCACTTAATCCTTGACTGTGGGTTCAGTTAGTTATCTCAGAAGCCACTCGGCCATTTCTCCAACTCGTGCCTTACAAAAACTCTCAAGCTGAGCTTTAGCCATAATGCTTCTCTCAGGATTACCTCCAATCTAATTTTCTGCTTTTAGTGCCAGGCACGTTTTTCCTGTCCGCTCTCGAGTGAACTTATTCCATCTAAACTGTAAGTGTTCTTCTGTTGAAAATCTTTGTTAGTTATTCTCTATCCTTGTTTCGCTTACCCAGCTCCTATCTAGGCTCCTCCTTTAAGACTTTCAATGTTTTTTTTTCTTTCAGATACCATCGTTGGTAGTACCTCTCTCTTTCTTTCACTTTCTCTCTATTTACCTTTCTGGTAAATCTTAAGTACCATTGTTGGTACTTTTTCTTCCTGTCTAACTTTCCCATTTTCCAGAACGGTAAACCTTCCATGCCATTCTTGGTATGTTTTTCTTTCTGTTTAACTAAAACAAAACAAAAAAACTTTAAACATTTTTTTCTCTTTACCTCTTTCTGTCTAAGTGTGTGTGTATGCGTTTGTGTTCTGATGTGGCAGAGAAGGCTAGAGGTACTTCTGGCTTCAAAAGATGCTTGACTCTTTGTGTCTACTACTTGGGCCTGGTGCATCTTCAAGAAGACTGTGCTGTTTGTCACGGCTTCAGCCACTGGGCCCTTGTAGAACAAAAAAAAGTTAATTTTGAAAGGTCTTATTAAATCTGATTTTGACAAGGCCGTATCTGTTTCCACCAAGTCCAAAACTGACATTAGCTCCCCTTCTTCCTCTTCCTCTAAACATGAAGAATCTAAGAAGAGGAACTGATCTGTTACAACAGTCTCATTGGCACCTTCAACTAAAATGGCCAGAACTTCCCCATTATCCCACAGTTTCAGCAAAACTGACCAGGAAGTTGCTTCAAACTTCGGTGCCAGTCTCTACACTGACTATTTCAGCACCTACAACTATTATGAACAAAAAGACACCAGTGTCACTTCACTCCTCAGTCCCATCTGTTAAAAAACTGAAGGAGTTCTCTATTGAAAACAGGCCCTGGTCAAAATACTTCCCTTTAGTGGACCCCTTTCCAGACCGAACTCCAAGCCCATTCTTGGAGAAACCCCGTTGGCCTCTTCAATCTGTTCCACCAACAGCCTCACAGAATCTGATGTTTTGACACTGGTGGACCAGCTCCTGGCGGCAAGGGACTTGCCTACTTCATCAGTTCCTAGTCTCCCTGGCTCTGAAACCAAACCCATTCTTTCAACTGCTGTTCCTCCTTTGACTCCAGATGAGCCTTCACAGTTCCTGGTGCCGACAGTGCTGGTTTTGACTGTATCAGTGCCAATCAGATCTGCATCTCCAGCACCGACAACTACCCTGAGCTCTTCAGTTCTGTCGGAACTGGAGACCTCAAGGAGATAAAGCTTTGCTTTTTGTTCCGGGGAGCATGGTTCCACTCCAGTGTTGAAGCCGTCCATGCTCCTCAGGGCATCAACACACGTGAGCTCTGCTTCGGAGGCTGCTTCCTCAGTGCGGGGGGGTGTCACTGTTCTGAGGGAGTCTACCTCTGTTCTGGGCTCCTACTCTTCTACAGGGTGTCTGTTTTTGAGGTCAGGGAGAGGGTCTTGTCCACTGTAGGCTCACAGTCGATACCACTGACATCGTATCAACAACTCTGTCCTTCCCCTCGCCCAGAGCTACCTCTAGCCTCTGCCTTACAACAGCGGGCACAGAAACCTCAGGATCCACCCATGGTGGTTATATTCTGTTCAGACACCACCTTTACCAATCCCACCAAGGAGGTACAAGAGGAAGCACTTGAGTCTTGCACAGAAGACACTGATTTCAATGAAGGGGAAGGCTCCCCAAGGTCACCCCTGGAAGATGTGTCATTTGGAGACACATTAGAGATCCTGAAGAAAAGGGGTGGCTGGACTTCCCACTAACATTACTCTGAGGAATCGGTATACCTGCACGTTTTCCATGCCTGACCATCTACCTCTTGGATCTCTCTGCCCACTGACAGTCTAACAAAACTGGTTGCACAGCAAGCTTGGAAGATACCTATTTCCATTGAACCAATCCCAAAGAGACCAGACCACATTTTGTCGGCTCCTGAGGATCACCAACACTGAGCTAAATGGATACCAGTAGATGTCATGGTAGTTGCAGCAGCGACAAAAAAGGAACTTGCTGATGAAAGTCCAACTATCCAGCCACCTAACAGAGTGTAAGACGATAGATTCGGGAAGCACATGGATGCTTCATCGACCTTTGCGCTCACGTCCCTGAATTTCATGGCACATTTTACGAGACTCCAAAGAGACCTAATAAAGGAGCTATCAGATACTCTTGACAGGAGCCATAGCTGAGGGAGTGCGGGATAAAGTAGCTTCCCAGCTGGAAGCCTTTGAATCAATATGTAATTCATCCATGAGGCTCATTGAGCACTCAGCTGAATGGACAACATGTGCAGCGGATTCTGGCACAGCCATGAGGAGACGAGCACTTATGTGAGTTTGTGGGGTCCATATATGTTCGAGGAGACTTCTTCAAACATATAATCATTGACACCTAAAAGCGAATGCTCTAAAGCGCAAACGGCCATGTCCACAAATTTTTTCCTCTGGGGAAAAAAATTCAATTTGGCCGTTATCGGGAGTTTCCCTTTTGTCCAACATAGAGCTATCTCAGAGTTGGTATATTTAGTTATGGGGGGGTGTGTGAGGCACAGCCCCCCACTTGATTGGGTTTTGAAATTTGTGTTTTTGTGTACAGCCCCGTGAATTTTTTCCCTGAGGAAGAAATTTGAGGACGTGTCTGTTCACTCTTTAGAGCATTCGCTCTTTAGGCGTCGATTATATGTTCGAAGAAAAGTCTCTTCGAGCATATGCTATAGACCCGAGTTTGTGGAGCCATTGAAGTCTTCTTTGTCAGTGTTCCTTTTGATGGAACATCCCTTTTTGGTCCCAAAGTTAGTCTCTTGCCAGATGTGAGAAGGATGGAAAGACCCTTTCTGCCATGGGTGTATGCTTTTCCACATTTCAGTGGTCCCCACTCCAGGAACCAGAAGAGTGGGAAGCTGTGGGTCAGAGGGGGGAGTTAAAATGGAAGACACCGAACATGAAGCAGATGTGGCCTGCAGAATCAGGGTGCCAAGGATCCGTTCCCTGGTAACTCCTATCAGCGTTCCTGAATGGACACCCGATTGTCATCCTCTGAAGACGGGGCGATTATTCCTACATCTATCTGCCTGGCTAGATGTAACAATGGACAATTGGGTGCAGAGGATATACCCAGAGGTTACAATATCCCATTTTCAAAAAATTCCTAACCACCCCAAAAAAGCCCAGATGTTCCACCCAGTGTCAGGGATGCAGCAATCTTAGAAATTCAAAAACTGCTTGACAAGAGTCATCCAAGCAGTCCTGCCAGATCAAATAGGATCCAGAGTTTACTCAAGATTCTTTTTAGTGCCAAAGAAAACAGAGGACTGGAGACCAATTTTGGATCTCAGTGTTTTGAGCAAGCCATTTCAACAAACCAAATTCCGGATGGTTACGGTTCAGTCTATACTTCAGTTCTTAGGAAACGACTATTGAATGTGCACAATAGATCTTTAGGAAGCATATTATCACAGAAAAATGAGCAAGAGCTCCAGAAGATTCCTGCACTTCTGTCTGGGAGCCAGTCATCATCAATTCAGAGCCCTGCCCTTTGGTCTCACCACAGCCCAAATGCATGGCAGTGGTAGCAGCTCACTTCAGACTGCAAGGATTCCGTATGTTACCATACCTAGATGACTGGCTTATTTCCACACCCACCAGGCTTCTAGTGTTGCAGACAAGGAACTACATTCTTCAAACTTGCTTCTCGGTGGGGATCACTGTAAACTACAAAAATCCTGTCTAGAGCCAACACAGCAGTTAGAATTTATAGGAGTGGTATTAAACACAAGTACCAGTATAGCGTCTCTTCTCTCAGAAAGACTTCAAAGAATAAAATCGCAAGTCAGCCAAATTATTTGCAGCAAAACAGTGACTGCAAGATTGGTTTTACAAACTCTAGGATCAGTGGCAGCCACCATCACTTTAGTTCCCTGTAGAATAATGTGCATTGTACCTTTAAGAAGCATTTCTAAAACATAAACATGCATTTAAATAGCAAAGCACGTGCTAACTTCAGTGCCATTTTGCGAGTACAACCAGTGTGTGAACATCTATATATGAGGCAGCTATTTTGCATATAAGTTAGTTATTTAGCTTAATTTCTAATGTGTTTGTACATAAAGCTGCTTGAACAGAACCAACAATGTTCGTCTACTTCATCCTGACTAGACGAGCGACATGGTGTCAGAACTGAGATTCCAGAGACTGCTTTTCAGAGCCACGTGCAGAGTTAACAGTGAAGGCAAACTAAGTGAACAGAGAGTGGGGGGGAAGGGCCAGAAACGTACTAAAGGTAATGAAGACTTGCATGAACAATTGAGTGTTGCAAGGGCACAAAACGCATTACTAAGCAAACAAATAGCACAAATGTTTATTAAGCAAACGAGAAGCATAAAAAACTTATTCAAAATGTTTGAAATTAAGATATTTGATAAAACAAGCATCAGAAAAGCACATAAGGGGTTTAGAATTACGAAACAAGCATGTTTAAAGTAAAACGAGCATGTTTAGAGTTAAAAGAGATTAAATGACCAAAATGAATATAAAAAGGGCACATTAAGTATAAATCCAGACGATTGCATGTTTTTTGGTGAATTACTGTGTTTTGGCATAAACTACTACTTCGCATTGATTGGAGCTCCGAGTAGTATAATTAGAGATCTGAAGTAGTTAACTTCATTTGATCAGCAACCTGTGGGTATCGGATTCGTTCTGGATCCGAGCCGGCAGCTTACCAAGCTAGAGATCCGAGCTCCAAGCTCCTCCCCCTTACCCATAATACCCTGCAACCACTCTTCAGTCCTCAGATCTCGTTTGCCGCGGCTTCTATAAGCTCGAGTGACAAGCTCTTGGCTATTAGGTAAGAGAGCGTGTAGGAATTACTCTAAATCTTCACCTTAAATTGCAGTTTGTGTGTGTGTTTGTGTGTGTTTGTGTGTGTGTTTGTGTGTGTGTTTGTGTGTGTGTTTGTGTGTGTGTTTGTGTGTGTGTTTGTGTGTGTGTTTGTGTGTGTGTTTGTGTGTGTGTTTGTGTGTGTGTGTGTGTGTGTTTGTGTGTGTGTTGTGTGTGTGTGTGTGTGTGTGTGTGTGTGTGTGTGTGTGTGTGTTTGTGTGTGTGTGTGTGTGTGTGTGTGTGTGTGTGTGTGTGTGTGTGTGTGTGTGTGTGTGTTTGTGTGTGTGTTTGTGTGTGTGTTTGTGTGTGTGTGTGTGTGTTTGTGTGTGTGTGTGTTTGTGTGTGTGTGTGTGTGTGTGTGTGTGTGTGTGTGTGTGTGTGTGTGTGTGTGTGTGTGTGTGTGTGTGTGTGTTTGTGTGTGTGTGTTTGTGTGTTTGTGTGTGTGTGTGTGTGTGTGTGTGTGTGTGTGCGTTTTAGATCCCTTGGGTAGTTTAATTTAGTTTAAATTAGTTTAATTTGGTTTAGTTTAATTTTAGTGTGTTCCCCTTCCCCTTATCTGTGTGTTAGGGAGTGTGCTTGTGTTTGTCATGGCCGAAGGCCCTAAGGCCATTTTTTCCGAATGCTCTGAGTGTTGTCATAAGCTGTCCCCAGCCGATGGCCACACTCAGTGCGTTCGTTGCCTGGGGGTCGCACATTTAACATCAGGCTGCCAGATTTGTGCTGCCTTTAACCCCCGGTCTCTCAGAGGGACAGGAGGAACAAGTTAATCCTAGCGGGTCTCTTACCTGCAGATTCTACTTCTCCCTCTCCCTCAGTGGCACCAGTCGCGGCTGTGGCAGTTCAGCAATCAGTTCCTCCTCCCCTGGCTGGGACTCAACCTCCCACTGTATCCCAGGGAGAGAGGGACTTTGCTAGAAAAGTGGAGGCATAGAGAGAGAGAGAAAGAGAGAGAGAAAGGCATAAGAGTTACAAGTGGCGGGCCGACACAGCCCCTTCGACCCAGCCGGTTAAGCAGCTCTGTTCCCCCTTGAAGGTCCCTGAGTCCTCCCCCTCTCGGCTCCGTTCCCCACGTTTCTCTCCTGAGCCAGAGGAGGAGTCCCGGTCACCTTCGAGGTCATCCAGGCGGCCTTCCCGGCCGGCCTCGGCGACCTCTTCTAGGTCTGCGAGGAGTCTTTCCGACGCAGACATGGACTGGATGATGCGTCGCTTCCTTCAGGCCCAGATGCAGATGGGAGTGCTCTTGCCTCCCCTGGGAGCTCGGCCCCCTTCTTTGCCCCCCATTGCTCCTTCTCCGATCCATTATCGGGTTTCAGAGCTGTCAGATCTGAGTAGCCTCAGAGCCGGGGAGTCGGCGCCAATAGTAATTGCTACTTTGACGCTGGCCTTACCCTCGAGTTTATCGGGTCCTTTTTCAGATCCGAGCTCTCGGGGCCGAGAGCCGAGCTTCGGATCCGCAGGGGTAAGTGTGTCTTCGGCTCTGATGCATTCGGAGCACACTAACCTTTCGGGTCCGATCGATTCGGCGCCGGTCCACACATCGGATCCGGGGGCTGCTCTCGGATCCCAGGGAGAGTGGTTCACCTTCGGCGTTTGACGTGGTGGAGAGGGTGCTCTTGAAGGGTTCGAGGTCCCTGGTTTGTGCTACGGATCCACCTGCCATTCCCTCGCAGATGGTCCTGTCTTCCATCATCAGGCCCCAGGGACAGCCTGTGTCTACGCCCCAGCTAGTTCCTGCAGAGGAGCATGACCCCGTTGGTGAGCCCTCCTCGGACAGTCCCGCCGAGGAGGTCCCTCACAAACAAAAATGTAAAAGGAGGCACTTGAACTCCCCTGAGTCCCTCACGGAAGACACTGACTTGGAGGAAGGGGAAGGTTCCCCCAGGTCACCCCCCAAGGACGTCTCCTTTGGAGACATTATGGGGATGCTGCGCATTAGAGGGGGGTGGTCAGCCCAGAAGCCTTCCTCGGATGAGTCAGTGTTTCTGGAGGTGTTTGACGCAGGCCCATCTACCTCTTGGGTGTCCCCTCCGGCCAACCCCCTGGTAGACCTAATTACTACCAGGGCATGGAAGGAGCCGGACACTGTGGAGCCAATCCCTAGGAGACCAGACAAAATCCTTCGTCCCCCCACAGACAGGCCAGCGTGGAGTAAAGGTTCCCCGGTAGATGCTATGGTGGTGGCGGCTGCCACCAAGAAGGAACTGGCGCAGGAAAGTTCCTCGCTCCATCCTCCCAAGGAGTTTCGGATGATGGATCACATCAGAAAGTGGATGTTTGCTTCAGCCACCTTTTCCATAAGGGTGCTGAATTACTTGGCACGCGTGATTAGGCTTCAGTGGGATCTTATAAAAGAGTACGCTGGGTCTCCCCCGGAGTCCATGGCAGCCGAGGACAAACGAACTTTCTCGGCTCGCATGGCCACTCTAAAATCGATATCCAACACTTCTATGCGGCTTCTCTCCCATGCCACGGAGGGGGCGGCTAGAGCCAGCGGAGCAGGTATCGCCTTACGGCATCATGCCTGGCTCCGACTTTGCGGAAGCCTTCAAGGCGTCCTTCGCAAATGCTCCCTTTGATGGTTCTCTGCTGTTTTGCATGACTGTCCGTGATATGCTGCTCCAGAGCGAGAAAGACGGGAAGACACTGTCTGCCGTTGGAATTCGCTTCTCGGCTCCTCAAAGGTCCTTTTCCAGGAACCAGAGAGGACAAAAGAAGATGTGGTTCCGGAAGTCTTAGCAGTCCCGTCCCGTCCCGCTCCAGACCCTTCGTCCTTCAGAGACAGGGGAGGACAAGGTGGATGCTGGCCCAGAGGCAGAGGGGGGGCCGAAGAATTTCTGGTCGAGGGAACCTTTCTCCGACCGACCCGCGCAGCAACCCTGAGGGGTTGCCCGACTGCTCCTCTCTGGAGGCAGTCGGGGGGCGTTTCTCAGAACATCTAGCACATTGGGAGTCCATCACTACAGATCACTGGGTGCTTCGAATAATATCCAGAGGTTACTCTATCCCCTTTATAAATCTTCCCCCTCGGTTGAGGTGCCTCCCCGATGTTCCACCCAGTCAGAGGGAGGCAGCGGCTTCAGAAATAAAGCAGCTCCTAAGTAAAAAGGCCATCCAGCGCGTCCCCCCAGGACAGTCCGGGTCGGGCAATTACTCCTGGTTCTTTTTGGTGCCAAAAAAGATGGGGGACTTAAGACCAATTTTCGACCTGTCAACTTTGAACCTGTTCATTGCCAAGGAGAAATTCCGGATGGTCACTCTTCAATCTATTCTCTCCCTCCTGCAGGAGAACGACTGGATGTGCTCCATAGACATCAAGGATGTGTACTACCACATTCTCATGGACAGGCGATCCAGGAGGTTTCTCCGCTTTCTACTAGGGGCCAGTCATCATCAGTTCAGGGTCCTCCCTTTTGGCCTCACCACAGCCCCCAGGGTGTTCACCAAGGTCATGGCAGTTGTAGCGGCCCACCTGAGACTTCATGGAATTCAGGTCTTCCCGTACCTGGACGACTGGCTCCTCGCCGCCCCCCACCAGGCATCTACTATGCTCAGCCAGGGATTGCTTCCTACTCCTGGCCCATCAATTGGGGATCGCCATAAATTACAAAAAATCATCCCTTCACCCTGTTCAGGTCCTGGATTTCATAGGGGCCAGAATAGACGCACTTCAGTCCAAGGACTTTTTGACAGCAGATAGACTCTGCACCTTAACTCTCCATGTATTAGCACTGCTACAATCTCCGGCCCCTCCAGAGGAATTAGTTCTGAGAGCCCCAGGGTCCATTGCACCTGCTATCAGCCTTTCACCACTAGCCTGTTTGAACATGAGGGTTCTTCAATGGACCTTACAGGTCCAGTGGTCCATCCTTCGACATCCGTTGGACTCCCCGATTCCCCTCAGCAGAGTTTGCAGGGACTTCCTACTTTGGTGGCTCCATTCCCGAGGGCTTCGGGAAGGACAACCGTTTTTGATGCCTCAACCCCAAGCCACGGTGACCACGGACGCTTCTCGCCTGGGGTGGGGGGGGGCATTGCATGGGCAGAACTGTCCAAGGCATGTGGACTCCAATAGAGACAGTTCTGCATATCAGTGCTCTGGAGATGAGGGCGGTGCTTCTAGCGTTGCAGGCTCTCCGTGCCCTTCTTCCTGACTATTGCAATTCAGACAGACAACATATCGGTGGTCTGGTACATCAATAAACAGGGGGAGGTCTTTACCCTCTTTGTCGAGAGGCCATGAAAGTTTGGGAGTGGGCGATGATCCACCAACCGTTTTCTGCTAGCAACGCACATTCCGGGTCGGTCCAACATTCTAGTGGACAAGCTGAGTCGAACTATCCTCTCGCCTTACGAGTGGTCTCTGAACCCCTTAGTAGCGAAACAGATCTTCCTCAGATGGGGTCAACCTTGCTGCGATCTCTTCACATCCCCTTCGAATGCACAGTGCAGCATGTTTTTCGCTCTAATTCCCCCGCCGGGGGAGAGCCCCAGAGACACACTAGTTCATGCTTGGCCATCCGGTCTTCTTTATGCTTATCCTCCTCTCCCGTTAATGACAAAATTCCTGCAGAAAGCTCGTCGGTTGGGGAGCAAGCTGATCCTCATAGCCCCATTCTGGCCTCGTCAAATCTGGTTGCCGTATCTACGGTCTCACCTCATAGCTCCTCCTTGGATCTTAGATCCCATTCCAGATCTGATTTCTCAGCCTTCGGGATTGGAAACTCCGAATCTGGACGACCTCAAGCTCACGGCTTGGTTGATCCAGTTCCGTTAGTGGCTAGGACTCCCGGTATCTCATCTCCTGTTAAATCCATCCTGGTGGTGACGCATAAGCCTTCTACCAGGAAGGTCTACAACAGTAAATGGAGACGTTTTTCCATCTGGGCCAGACATAGGGATTTGGACCCTGTTACAGCTCCCATTCCAGCAGTACTTGAATTTCTATCTCAAATTTTCCATCAAGGGGCCAGTTTTTCTACTGTGAAGGTTCAGATGGCGGCCATTTCCCACTTCCAAATCGGGGACAATCTTGGGCCCTTGGCTTCCACTAAGATCTGTAAGACTTTCTTAAAGGGCACCTTTATTTTAAGACCTCCTGTCAAGAATGCGGTTCCTCCATAGGACCTAACCTTAGTTCTTCAGGCTCTAACTGGTCCACCTTTTGAGCCTGCAGCTTCTGTTGACTTAAAGTTCCTATCTTGGAAAACTGCCTTCTTAATTGCTATTACCTCAGCTAGAAGGGTATCTGAACTTCAGGCCCTTTGTATTAAACCCCCGTATCTGGTCTTCCATAAGGACAGGGCATCTCTCAGGACTAATCCTTCCTTCTTACCTAAAGTGGTTTCCGAGGCTAATATCAACCAATCCATTAATTTGCCTGTTTTCTTCCCTAACTATCAGAACAAAGGGGAGTACAGACTGCATTTGTTAGATGTGCATAGACAATTGCGTTTTTACTTGCACAGGACGGCTGCCTCTCGCAAGTCGGAGCAGCTTTTTGTTTCGTTTGCTAAGCCATCCTTGGGTAAACCAGTTACGAAGGTGACTCTAGCTAGATGGATATCCCACTGCATCTTGCTTACTTACAAAATTTCTGGTCGGCCAGAGCCCTTGGGGGTTCATGCTCACTCTACCCGTTCTATGGCTACCTCTGCCGCGTTTTGGTCAAGAGTTCCCTTGGATGATATCTGTTCTGCGGCCACTTGGGCTTTTCCTCATACCTTCATTTCACACTACAAACTAGATCTGATATCCAGAGGGAGGGCAGCCTTTGGCTCTGCAGTGCCCTGGAATATTCTTCCTTGAGGACCTCCCAAGTTTTTTGGTAGCTGGGGACTCTGTCCCACAGGTTGCTGATCAAATGAAGTTAACTACTTCAGATAAAGAAGTTATGTACTCACCATAACATTCCATCTGAGTAGGTAACTTCATTTGTCAGCAACTGACCCCCCCCCCTCCTTCCCCCTAACCTGTTTTTTTCATTACCTGAATGATAGAATGTTTTAGTTCTGTTTTGCATCAGGTTAGGATATTCAAGTATTGTTTGTCTGGATGTTTGATAATTGGGCAAACTCGATCTGAGGACTGGAGGGAGGTAGCAGGGTATTATGGGTAAGGGGGAGGAGCTTGGATCTCTGATCTCTAGCTTGGTAAGCTGCTCACTCGGATCCAGGATGGATCCGATACCCACAGGTTGCTGACAAATGAAGTTACCTACTCAGATGGAACGTTATGGTGAGTACATAACTTCTTTTTATTCTAAGTGTCTCAGTATGTAAAAGTGCTTAGTGTGTGTATTACTGTGCATTTATTCCAAAAAGCTTTTTGTGTGCAAAGTGCAGTCATAAGCAGCTACTTCGAAATGTTTCTTACTCTGAGCTTCTGACCACTTCGTTCACACAGTGTAGTTATTTTGAAATATTTCTTACATGGATAAGAGGGTGATTTCTTACAGTAATTTCAAGATTACTCTTGTGCCCAAGAGTCTTATTTAGCAAAATTTAGTTATACAGATGCTTGTTGTGCTACTGGGCATAGTTACAAATGCTGGCATAAATTTCTGGCATATGTATATGTGGGGTCTGTATTATAACATCGACTGTTAAAAACAGCGAACACCCTTACCTCGACACCTCTTAACTGAAACATTAAATCTTGAACGGCCAGAACAGCGATTTTTTTTTTTTTTTTTTTTTTTTTTTTTTTTTTTTTTCCCCCCCCCCCCCAGGGAAAAAAAAATCACCGGGCCATTGTTGGAAATTTGTTTCCTCCATTGTAGTGCGATCTCGGAGTTGGTATATTTAAATAGGGAGGGTGTGAGGGCAAAGCCCCCCATTTTTTGTCTGTCTTTTTTTTTTTTTTTGCCCAGCAATTTTTTTTTCCCCCTGGGAAAAAAAATTGCTATTTTGGCCATTCGAGATTTAGTGATGTTCTTTGTGTTTCACTGTTGCAGTCATCACATTTGGGTTGTCCTGCCAGGGGTAGCCCTCAGTCGGCTCGAATGCCAGAGGCTTGGTATTTCTGTGTCAGTTGCTGTCGCTCCGGGACTGATGTCAGGTCGTCAGTGGTATAAAATTAGGCAGCCGATGCCATTACGTCTTTCTTGCTGAGGAGCCAGAAGCAGTTTGCATGAATGCCGGTCGGCCGCTACCTGAGTTTTCGTTTCCAAACTGAAGTTGAAGTCTTCTAAAGCTAAGTACCCTGTTGGGGATCCTTTTTTTCTTGTTCTAACCAATGTCAGAAAAAGTTAACAATTGTTTCACCTGTGGAAAGCAAATAGCACACCGAGACTTCCATTCTTACTGCGTCACCTGTTTAGGCCTTAGACCACGATGTCCCTCGCTGTCACTTTTGTGCTTTGTTCAATGCCAGAACTGTATGTTGTCGGGCCCTTATTGTAGCTAGATATTTTCGCTCTCAGTCCTCTAATTCCAATATGGCTTTCAGTAAGCCATCTGGATAAAGACAGAGACAGACCACACGGGTCCAAAACTGCCGACGCTTCCACTAAGCTAGTTGTCAGTTCTCCGGTCCTCAGTGAGGAGCTTTTGAAGCCCCTGATGCCCACTTCTGTAGATTCGCAGGCTGCTGGCGAGAGTCTTTTGGAGTCTGGTATGCCGCAAGACTCTTCTCCGACTAAGAATCCTGCGGATGTCCCTACCTTGGATGGGTCCGGAGCCGATGAGCAGGCACCGGCTTCCGAGGAAGTGCTTTGCACTACCGATACTTGACACAGACAGACTTTCACGTCTTCAGTTCTTTCTAAAACTACTGATCTGAAGTAGGATGTTCTTTTGTCAGCAACCTGTGAGTTACGGATCAGATATCGGATCCGAGCCGGCAACTTGTTTCAGGCTAATGGATCCGAGCTCCTAGCTCCTCCCTTCACCCATAATCCCCTGCTATAACCCTCCATGACCTCAGATCTAGTTTGCCGCGCTTGTGGATGGCTGGATCCTTTTGAGCTGGTCAGCTAAGTGAAAATTTTACTACTTGCATCTGTACTTTTCCTGTCAGAATTTTTTTCTTTTTTAGTTAAAATGAATCAAGTAAAAGTGTGCAAGTGTTAGGCTCCTTATTATTTGTTCTTTAATTAGTTACCCCTCCCTTCGCTGGTTGTTGGTGTGTGAGTGTGTGTTGCGTTTCTTTTTGGGGCCTGTGTGTTTGAGTAGTTGTTTTTTTTTTCCTTAACAAAAAAAAAAAAAAAAAATGGCTGAGGCCCCAAAAGCCATATTTTCCAAATGTACCGAGTGTGGCCATAAGCTCTCCCCGGCTGATGGTCACACTCGGTGCGTTCGGTGCCTTGGGGTTGAACACCTTACATCAGGCTGTACTATCTGTGCAGCGTTCAACCCCAGGGCACTGAAAGAGCGGAGGTCGAAGATGGTCCTGGCCGGGACTTTTACCCCCGGACTCAGCTTCGGCCTCCGCTACCTCTGCTGCTCCTGTGGCTCCACCACAGCCTGTGGTCGCTGCCACTCCTGCCCCCCTGCCTCCGTCCGGGACTCAAACTCCCGCTAAAGTGTCGGAGGGCAGGGAGGCTAGGAGGGAAAAGCACCACAAGCGGTGGGCCGAGACCTCCGTTTCGGCCCCGCCAGCTAAGCGGGCTTCTCCCTCCACTGCTTCTAGGTCTCCTCCTCCTCGGCTCCGATCCCCTTACACCTGAACACCTTACGTCAGGCTGTACTATCTGTGCAGCGTTCAACCCCAGGGCACTGAAAGAGCGGAGGTCGAAGATGGTCCTGGCCGGGACTTTTACCCCCGGACTCTGCTTCGGCCTCCGCTACCTCTGCTGCTCCTGTGGCTCCACCACAGCCTGTGGTCGCTGCCACTCCTGCCTCCCTGCCTCCGTCCGGGACTCAAACTCCCGCTAAAGTGTCGGAGGACAGGGAGGCTAGGAGGGAGAAATGGAGGGAGAAGCACCACAAGCGGCGGGCCGAGACCTCCGTTTCGGCCCCGCCAGCTAAGCGGGCTTCTCCCTCCACTGCTTCTAGGTCTCCTCGGCTCCGATCCCCTTGTTTCTCCCCGGGGCCCGAGGAGGAGGAGACCCGATCTACGTCAAGGTCATCGAGGCAGCATTCCAGGCCTGCCTCTGTGCCCTCTTCGAGATCTACTTTCAGTTTATCCGATGCAGACTTGGACCGGATGATACGAAGATTCATCCAGGCCCAGCTGCAGATGGGAGTGCTCTTGCCCCCCCAGGGGGAGAGCTCGACACCCTTTTTCCACCCTATTGCTCCTTCTCCGACCCACTATCCGGGTTCGGAGCATTCGGAGCCGATCAGCGTTGGAACCGGGGGTGGGTCGGCACCGACAGTACTTGGTACTTCGGATCCGACCCTGCCCTCGAGCCTGTCTGATCCGACCTCTCGGTGCCGTGGTCCGAGCTTCGGATCCAGGGGATTCAGTGTGCCTTCGGCTCTGTCCAGGTCGGAGCCCACTGGTCCCTCGGATCCGATGGTCTCGGCGCCGGCTCCGATCCCTTCATCGGATTCGAGTGGGAGCCGATTTTCGGATCCATTAGAGAGTGGCTCTCCCTCGGCCTTCGATATTGTGGAGAGGGCTCTGTTGAGAGCATCCGGACCCCCAGTCCTTGCATCGGCTCTTCCCTGCACTCCCTCTCTGCTGGGCCAGGCTTCCATCACCTGGCCAAAGGGACAGCCTGCTTCGATGTCACAGATGGTTCCATTGGAACAAGATGTTGCTGGCGAGGCCTCCTCTGACAGTCCCCCTAAGGAAGCATAAGTGCAAAAGGAGGAACATGGACTCCCCTGAGTCCTTAACCGAGGACACGGACTTGAAGGAAGGGGAAGGCTCCCCAAGATCGCCCCCTGAGGATGTCTCCTTTGGAGACATCATGGAGATGCTGAGAATCAGAGGTGGGTGGTCTGCCCTCAAGTCTTCCTCTGACGAGTCCGTGTTTCTGGAGGCATTCGAGCAGGTCCGTCTACCTCTTGGGTGTCCCCTCCGGCCGACCCCCTGGTGGACCTCATTACCACCAGGGCGTGGAAGGATCCGGACACCGTGGAGCCAATACCGAAACGCCCGGATAGGATTCTTAGCCCCCCCTCAGACCGATCACATTGGAGTAAGGGGCCCCCCGTAGATGCCATGTTGACGGCGGCAGCCACAAAGAGGGAATTGGCTCAGGAGAGCCCTCAGTCCATCCGAGTAGAGTCCCGTTTGATGGGCCACTTAGGGAAGCGAGTCTTTAGTTCAGCGACCTTCTCGGTAAGGTCTCTGAACTATATGGCACATGTCATCAGGATGCAGCGGGATCTTATCAAAGAATACGCTGCATCCCCCCCTGAGTCCATGTCGGAGGATGCCAAACAATTGTACTCCACCCGAATGGCCACTCTGAGATAGATTTCAAACACCTCTATGCGGCTATTGTCCCACGCCACAGAGGGAGCCGCTAGGGTTAGCGGAGCAGGCCTAGTCATGAGACATCAGGCCTGACTCTCTCATTGCGATTTTGCGGAGCCCTTTAAAGTGTCCTTCGCGAACGCCCCTTTCGATGGTTCTGCCCTATTTGGGAAAACAGTTTGCGAGACACTTGTCCAGAGCGAGAAGGACGGGAAGACGTCTGCCTTCGGAGTCTGCTTCTCTGCTCCCCAGCGGTCCTTTTCGAGGAACCAAAAGGGTCAGAAGAAGATGTGGTTCCGAAAATCACAACATTCCCAACCAGCTCCGGACAACCAGTCCTACCGTGGCAGAGGTGGACAGGGAGGACGCCGCCCCAGGGGCAGAGGGTCTCCGAGAAACTTTGGGTCCAGAGAACCTTTCTCTGAGCGGCCCGCGCAGCAGCCCTGAGGGGTTGCCCAGCTGCTCCACTCTGGAGGCAGTTGGGGGGCGCTTCTCGAAACACCTAGCGGCATGGGAGTCCATCACAACAGACCGCTGGGTGCTTCGCATTATATCCAGAGGGTACAAAATACCAGTACTCCATGTCCCCAAATCCAAGAACCTCCCCGATGTACCACCCGATCAGAGGGAGGCCGCAGCTGCAGAAATTCAGCAGCTGCTAAGAAAGAGCCATCCAGCCCATCCCCCAAGACCAGCTCGGATTAGGGTTCTACTCCAGGTTCTTTTTGGTGCCAAAAAGATGGGGGACTTGAGACCGATCCTAGACCTTTCCCGCTTGAACCTGTCAGTAACCAAGGAAAAATTCCGGATGGTCACTCTTCAATCTATTCTCCCCTTTTGAGGGAGAACGATTGGATGTGCTCTATAGACCTCAAGGATGCGTACTACCACGTTTTAATGGACAAACGATCCAGGAGGTTCCTTCGCTTCCCGCTGGGGGCCAGTCACTACCAGTTCAGGGTCCTTCCCTTTGGCCTCACCACAGCCCCCAGGGTGTTCACCAAGGTATTAGCAGTGATTGCGGCCCACCTGAGACTCCAGGGAATACAGGTCTTTCTGTACCTGGACGACTGGCTCCTGACCGCACCAACAAAGCATCTACTTTGCTCAGCCAGAGACTTCTTTCTCCATCTAGCCCCACAGTTAGGCATTACTATCAATGTCGGCAAATCTCTACTGGCTCCAATGCAGGTCATAGAATTCATAGGTGCCAGAATAGACACCAGAGATTTGCGAGCCTTCCTAACTTCCGAGAGAATCCGGAACTTACAACTTCATGTGCGGGTTATCCTCCATTCAGAGGTTTCACCAGCAGAATTGGTCCTGAGGGCACTAGGCTCCATGGCGGCTGCGATTACGCTCCTTCCATACGCCCGTTTGAACATGCGGGTACTGCAATGGACTCTGCTAGTGCAATGGTCCTTTCTATCCCTTCCTCTCCACCATCCCATTGCTATCAGCAAGGCTTGCAGGAGGGCACTACTATGGTGGCTCCAAGCCCCGAACTTTCATACGGGCCGTCCCTTCTGCACCTCTCCCCCTCTCACCACGGACGCTTCCCGCCTCGGGTGGAGGGGGGGGGCAATATTCAGGCAGGACAGTCCAAGGCACATGGAACGATACAGAGACCTCCCTGCATATCAACGTTCTGGAGATGAGAGCGGTGCTGTTGGCGTTGCAAGCACTTCAGGGCTTCCTCCCCACAGGAACGATTGCAATTCAGTCGGACAACATGTCATTGGTCTGGTATATCAACAAACGGGGGGAACCAGATCTTACCCTCTATGCCGCAAAACCATGAGAGTGTGGGAATGGGCGATCTCCACCAACCGCTTTCTGATTGCAACGCACATTCCGGGGAGGACCAACATCCTAGCGGACAAGCTCAGCCGCGCCCTTCTTACCCCGTACGAGTGGTCTCTCAATCCACTAGTAGCAAAGCAGATATTCGCAACATGGGGGCAACCCTAATCAAACCAGAAAAAAGTGCCAGTCAAAACAATTAAAACCAAAACTCCACAGGGAGGTAGAAACACGTAGATAGAAAACAACCAACTCCAACCAAATAGCATACCACAAATTTATTTTTGGTACGCTATTTGGTTGGAGTTGGTTGTTGTCTATCTACGTGTTTCTACCTCCCTGTGGATTTTTGGTTTTAAATGTGGGCAACCCTGCTGCGATCTTTTTGCATCTCCATCAAACACCAAATGCGACAATTTCTTCGCTCTAATCCCCCCTCCAGGGGAAACTCCAAGAGACGCTCTGGTGCATGCTTGACCACCCGGTCTACTCTATGCCTATCCTCCTCTACCACTAATGATACAACTCTTACAGAAAGCCTCGCGGTTGGGGAGCAAGATGATTCTCATTGCCCCATTCTGGCCTTGGCAAATTTGGTTTCTTACCTGTGGTCTCACCTTGTGAATCACCCTTGGATTCTAGATCCCACTCCGGATCTCATCTCCCATCCGTCGAACTTACCAACTCCAAACCTGGACAATCTGAAACTGACAGCTTGGTTGCTCCAGTTCCACTCCTAGTTAGGACTCCCGGTAACTCTTCACCAGTCAAAGCCATCCTCGTGGCAGCGCATAAGCCCTCCACCAGGAAAGTGTACCACAGTAAATGGAAATGTTTTTCCATCTGGGCGGAGCATCATGATCTAGATCCCTTTACGGCTCCTCTTCCATCCATATTAGACTTCCTAACTGAACTCTTTCAGGAAGGTGCTAGTTGTTCAACTGTCAAAGTGCAATTGGCAGCCATATCACATTACCATGTGGGACATGATACAGGGCCCTTGATGTCGGCCAAGTTGTGTAAAACCTTTCTCAAGGGCACCTTTTTACTTAGACCCCCTGTAAAGGAAGCTGTGCCCCCCTGGGATCTTACATTAGTTCTTCAAGCCTTGACTGCTCCACCCTTTGAACCCGCTGCTTCAGTAGATCTCAAATTCTTGTCATGGAAAACAGCATTCCTTGTAGCCATCACTTCAGCGAAAAGAGTGTCGGAGCTTCAAGCTCTCTTTGTGAAGCCTCCTTACCTGATCTTTCACCCAGATAGAGTGTACCTCAGGATCAATCCCTCCTTTCTTCCCAAGATAGCATCAGAAACCAACATAAATCAATCCATAAATTTACCGGTTTTCTTCCCTAAATATCAGAATAAGGGAGAGTACAAGCTGCACTCATTAGACGTTCATAGGCAGCTTCACTTTTATACTCCTAGGACAGCTGGCCATAGACAATCCGACCAGCTGTTCGTTTCCTTTGCCAAATTTAACTTGGGGAAAGCTATCTCTAAAGTATCTTTATCTCGCTGGATTTCCCAATGTATCCTACTGGCGTATCAAGCCTCTGGTAGACCCGCACCAGAAGGAGTTCGTGCTCATTCCACCCGCTCCATTTCTACCTCTGCGGCCTTCAAGTCTAGAGTTCCATTGGATGATATTTGTTCTGCAGCCACTTGGGCTTCATCTCATACCTTTATTAACCACTATAAACTAGACGTGCTTTCTAGAGGGAGAGCATCCTTTGGCTCTGCGGTGCTTCGTAATATCCTTCCATGATGGCCACCCAAGGTGCTGGTAGCTGGGGACTCTGTCCCACAGGTTGCTGACAAATGAACATCCTACTTCAGATTTAGAAGTTATGTACTCACCATAACGTTCCATCTGAGTAGGTAGTTCATTTGTCTGCAACCATCCCCCCCTCCTTCCCCCTGGCCTTCTTCGGATCTACTAGTAGTTAGATATCCTTTTGTTGGATATATATCGAGGGGCAAACTCTATCTGAGGTCATGGAGGGTTAGCAGGGGATTATGGGTGAAGGGAGAAGCTAGGAGTTTGGATCCATTAGCTTGAAACAAGTTGCCGGCTCGGATCCGATATGGGATCCGTAACCCACAGGTTGCAGACAAATGAACTACCTACTCAGATGGAACATTATGGTGAGTACATAACTTCTAATTTCCAAGGCCCAGGGTACGAACTACGCCCAAATAAATGACGACCCAAGCTCAGGCACCTGCTTCCTTGCCTCAATCTCAAATGCTTAAAATGGAGGAAGACCTTATTATGCTTATTAGGGGAAGCCAGGCTACCCCTTCCAAAAGAAGGAGAGACTTGTCCCCAGTAGTTTTATCTGAACAGGAGTCCGATGACTCTGATGCTTCTGAATATGAAGACATGCAACTCCTCTCTGCTTATGAGGATTCTGATGCAGAGGAATCCATTCCTTCTGCCTCTCCTCCTGAGGATTTTTCATTTGGGGAAACCCTTCATACTTTAAGGGAGCATTTCCAATGGGAATGTCAAGACTATCCTCAGTCAAAACAGAGACTCAGGGAATTTTTAGATTTACCCCAGCACAGACCTTTGGCCATTCCTCCTGTCCTGGATATTGTGGATGATGTTTTTATGGAATCCAGTTTGACTCCTGACATCCTTCCTCCTGCTCTCAGGAAACCTGACAGGTACTACAGAGTCCCTGACGCTCTCAAATTCCTTTTCAAAAATCCTACTGCTGGCCCAGAGATCATCTTTTAAGGACCTAAAGGAATTAAAGCAACCTCAGCTAAGAATCCCACCCCCTCAGACAGGGGATTCCCGAGCTTTAGACAGATGGGGTAAAAAAGTATACACCTCTGCTACTCTTGCTATTAGATCATTAAATTGTCAGTTCCACATGCTGAAATAGCAGCAAGCCATGGAACTCCTGAAACAAAAAATATCTTCCTTTCCTGCTTGTGCAGAAAATAAAGAATTACAAAAGCTTGTTCATTCTGCAAGCCAAGTTACTAAGCACACCTTGCAATGTGGCTTTGACAACCTAGAAGCATCTTGCAGGGCAGCAGTCACTGGTTCTGTCCTTAGAAGGCATGCTTGGCTTAAGGAACAGACCTTGCCAGATCATGTCAAATCCAAATTATTGGACGCACCATTGAACAAAGACAATTGATTTGGCACCAAGGCAGAAGACGTCTCTCAAAAAAGTGGAAGAAAAAATGCTAACTATGCAGATAGACCTCTTACAGGTCCAGCCTCAGAGGTTCAGTAGGCATTGCCCCTTCAAGCACTGGTCCTTTCCTGCCCCCTGGGAAGCAGACCCCCCCCCCCCCCCGACAGCAGCCCCAGGGAATGCAGAGATCTAAGCAATGGAGTTCCTCTTCTTCAAAAACAGGGAGTGCAAAGCCACCCCCTTATGGTAAGAACTCACAATGACTTTACACCTCCACCCCTTACCTCTGCCCACCTGTCTGTGCCCCTAGGAGGAAAACTCTCCTTCTATGCAAGCAACTGGGCCTCTATTACCAGCCACCGATGGGTCCTCAACCTAATGTCCCAGGGATACGAGTTTTTTTTCCACACTCTGCCAACCCCAAAGGGTTCCCAGATCTTCCTTTAAACCAGTGGGCAGAGGCCAAAAAGCAAGTCCTTTCCCTGCTCTCCATGAGGGCAATACAGCATGTTCCTGCAGAACAGATGGGCCAAGGTTTCTATTCCAGACTCTTCCTGGTAGCCAGAAAAGAGGGCACCTGGCACCCAATCCTCGATCTATCCATTCTTAACACCTTTCTGATTGTACCAAAATTCAGAATGCTTATCCTCCAGCAGCTTCTTCCTATGCTTTCTAAGGATGCTTGGTTAGCCACCCTAGACCTAAAAGAGGCCTACCTACACATCCCAATCAGGGAATCTTGCAGAAAATATCTACGTTTCAGGGCAGGATCTATGCACTTTCAGTTCTCTGCTCTTCCCTTTGGCTTATCCACTGCTCCCAGAGGTTTCACAAAATGCCTGGCTCCAGCCATTGCTTTTTGCAGACAAAGAAATATTCATATTTACCCCTACTTAGACTATTGCCTGATTCAGGCAGACAATCAGGAAAAGCTGTTTCAGCACCTAACCTTTGTAAAGGACCTACTGACCTCCCTGGGGTTTACTATCCATGAAAAGAAATCAAAACTAGTCCCCACCCAAAACATTGTATTTCTGGGAGCAAGTCTGGACACAGCATCCCAGATGGCATTCGTTACTCCAGAAAAACAAGCCTACCTGTCGGGCTACTTCTCTCAACTAGCCACCAAAACCCAGTTTATCCGCAAGGAAAATCCTGCAATCTCTAGGGTTCATGGCCTCCTGCATTCTACTCTTTCCATGTGCCAGACTGCATATGAGGAAACTACAATGGTACCTAAAAAGCCTTTGGTGTCAACACACTCAAGACCTGGAAACTGTCATACCAATGATACCTTGTCTAAGGAAAGATTTTCTTCGGTGGGCAGCAGCATACAACCACAACAAGAGACTTCCCTTTTCACAACCCGCGCCTCCCAGACCCTCACCACAGATGCATCAGACTATGCTTGGGGTGCGCACCTGGGTGGCAGGTGCATTCAGGGCCATTGGAGCCCAAATCAAATACATCTGCACATCAACCAAAAAGAGATGCTAGCTGTTCAGCATGCCCTGACAGCTTTCAGACCCCTACTCTCCCTGGGGCTTCTACTGATCAAAACAGGCAACACCACAGTGATGTGGTATATCAACAAGCAGGGAGGGACTTACTCTTATCCTCTCTGCAGGCTCGCCATGACCCTTTGGCATACGGCCTCTGCCATGAAACTACACCTGCTAGCACAATTCCTGCCAGGCTCCCTAAACACTCTGGCAGACAACTTAAGCAGAAACCTGCTAGACCCACACGATTGGCAGCTAGACCTCAGAACCTTCACCCTTGTAACCCAGAAATGCGGCACCCAGAATGTGGAAGTCTCTGCCTCTCACTCCAATCATCAGCTCAGCAAATTCCGCACCAGGGAACCTCACAGCAAGGTCTGGAAAGTGGTGGTCTATCCTTCCAGTGGGTAAACGTCTCGGTCTGTTCATTTCCCCCTCTATCACTCATTTCAAGGGTACTGCTCAAAATAAGGGAGGAAAACCCGAGGGCATTCCTGATTTCCCCAGACTAGCCACGCCAGTACTGGCACCCACTGCTGCGCAGCCTGTCACCCCTGCCACCATGGTACCTACCTCTGTTCCCAACACTCCTGACCCAGAGGAATGGATAATTCGTGCATCCCCAATTGCAGACCCTCAACCTGGCAGACTGGCTTATTCCCTGACCTCTAATTAAGTTGCCCGCCTAAGCAAACAAGTCCTAGATGTTATACATGAGGCCAGATGCCCCAGCTCTAGAAAATCCTATGCTGACAAGTGGAAAAGGCTTTGCATCTGGATCCAGGTTAAGGGAGCCAGAGCAGCACAGCCCTCCCTACCTCTCATCCTGGATTACCTAGCAGACATACTACACAGGGGGTCTATCCTTCTCTTCTATTAAAATTCATGCCTCTGCCAATTACAGCACAGGGCCACCTCTCCTCTCACACCCTGTCATCAAACAGTTCCTAAGAGGCGCTAACAACTTAAGGCCACCCGGAAGAGCTCCTACCCCAGCTTGGGACCTTAAATATGTGTTGGAAAAGCTCACCCTACCCACCTTTGAACCTGCAGCTTCAGCAGAGTTAAAATTCCTCTCTTGGAAGACAGCCTTGCTTCTGGCCATCACTTCAGCTAGAAGAGTATCAGAGCTACAAGCACTCATGGCTGTAGAGCCCTTCATCATTTTCCATGCTGACAGGGTCTCCCTCAAGACTAACCCATCCTTTATGCCTAAAGTGGTGTCCAGTGTGGCTCTCAACCAGTCCATTTTCCCACCTTTTTTCCTAACCCACAAAACAAGGGGGAAAGGATTCTGCACACTCTAGATGTGCACCGACAGCTCAGATTCTATCTGGACAGGACTAAATCTTTTAGAAAAATGGATCAATTGCTAGCCAGCTTTGCAGCAGGGGCAGAGGGCAAGGCCATATCCAAACAAACAATCTCCAAATGGATAGCACACTGCATCCATTTTTGCTACAAACAGCATGGGAAACTGCCCCAAAAGTGGTCAGGACACATTCCACCAGGGCAACCTCCACCTCTGCAGCTTTTCTCAGAGGGGTTTCCACCAGGGACATCCTGGAGGCTGCAACATGGACATCTGTTCATACCGTCACCAAGCATTACCACCTGCCTATCTTCTCCAAATCCAGGGCAGGCTTTGCCACCGCAGTCTTGCAGGGCATCCTAGCCAGCCCCCAGTCTTCTTGACTGCCTCCACCCTTTTTAGCTTTGGGAATCAACCCAAATGTGATGACTGCAACAGTGAAACATGAAGAACATAGTACAGTTGTGTACACTTACCAAAATGTAGATGTTCGAGTGTATTCACTGTTGCAGTCCTGGTCCCTCCCCCATCCCCCTTGTCTGTCTCTCTCACTCTCTCTCTCTCTCCTTCCAGGGAATTTTTGGTATTTACTTTCTACTAGTGGTGGTCTTCCACCATAACCTAGCTCCCTGTTTGGGGGCTCCTGACAGGGCAAGAAAAACTGACGTAATGGCGTTGGCTGCCTGATTGTACTCCACTGACGACCTGACGTCAGTCCTGGAGTGACACAGAAATACTAAGCCTCTGGTATTCGGGCCGATTGAGGACTACCCCTGGCAGGATAACCCAATGTGATGAGTGCAACAGTGAATACACTCAAACATCTACATTTATGGTAAGTGTACATAACTGTACTTTTCTGTTAAGAGGTGTCAAGGTAAGGGTGTTTTCTGTTTTTAACAGTCGATGTTATAATATAGACCCTATGTGTGTGTGTTTGTGCATACAGGCAAAAGTCTTCATTGAGATGTATTAGTACATCAGATGGGTTTCAAAACCCACTACCACTTGTATTTGATTATAATATTGCAGAGAATTGGATAATATTTGAGCAAGAGTACAATATATTCATACAAGCAGCTTATACTGATAAAGATGCATGCACCAGGGCATTCATTTTGCTAAACCTAGCAGGGTCAGAGGCCATTGAAAGGGAGCATTCATTTGTATATCTTTGAGCAGTGTATGAAGGTGAAGGGGAAAATTGTCTTATTGTGCAGGCTGAATCAAAGGAAGACCATGAGTGTTTGAAGAGCGCAAATTCAGAGAGATGTGTAACCCCCAGACCAATGTCACATTGGAGAGGCATTTGTCTTGTGCAAGAGATCAGAAGCAAGGAGAAACTTTTGCAGCTTATATTACTGACCTGAATAACAAAGCTAAAGTGTGCAAGTTTGGTGATTTAAAAGATGAGTTAATAAAGGACAGGCTCATGTTTGGTATTAATAATGGCACTCTGAGAAAGATTTTGCTTTGTGACAGTGATTTAACACTGAGCAAAGCTGTTGAGATTTGTCAAATCCATGAAGCTACAGAAAGGCGCACGAATATGCTTCCAAGTGACAAAAGCATGGTTTCAGCAGGCTCCAGAGCAAATATGGACAGTATACAAAATGTGGCAGGCAGAAACAGGCCTAAACACATGGCAGCTACAGCCCCTGTGGGTTTTTCTGGGAGGTCCCTTAATCTTCCGGCAAGTTCTAAGACCAGTTCAGTTAAAGGAGCATGCTCAGTGCAGTACAAGGGTGAATCAGCAACACCCAAGTCAAGCCTTGTGTCGCAATTGTGGTACCAACCATGAGTCTAAAAGAGAAAAGTGCTTAGCATTTGGTCAGCAGTGCCATTAATGTAAGAAATGGAACCATTTTCAAAAATTTTGTAAATCATGTAAGCCTCATACTGTTAAAGGGGGGTCATTTGAAAAAGCAAATTGATCATGTAGAGCTGCAACAGTCTGCTTTCTGTGAAGATTTGTCAGTAGTTGGTGAAAAAAGTGATGCAGTAGATCTACTGGTAAAGAATGAAGTGTTTTGTCTATCCAGATCAATGGTAGACCCAATGAGCTCAAAGTAGACACTGGTTCAGAGTGTAATGTTATGTCTGTAGATATTTTTGCTAAAATGAGTTGGTAAACGACTAAATGTGACCAGTTGTACAAAACTTGTTGCTTATGGAGGTGAAGAAATTCAAACCGAAGGCTCTGTAGTGCTTTCATATTATGTGGCCAAAAACCGTTCTAGCTTACTTTATGTAGTCCAAATACCTGTGCAGTCATTATTGGGTCACAGCAACAGTTTGAGAATGAATCTGCTTACTTTTACCGAAGACGTTATCAAATAAGCACGTGTCCCAGTTCCAGCTTCACTTAACACTATTTTTTTCAGAGTATACTTATGTTTTCGATGACGATTTGGGCAAACTTCCAGTTGTGTATTCAATGAAGTTAGACCCAGAGATCTGTCCAGTGGTCAGGCCAGCAAGAAAAGTTCTGATAGCCATGCAGCATACAGTCAAAGCCCAGCTAGACAAAAATGGTGCAGCAAGGTGTAATTTGTCCAGTTACAGAACCTAATAAATCAAAGGTGCTGCAAAGCTCCACATAAACCAAGTAAAAAGAAAAAAGCTTGGATTAGGCAACCAGCAGCTAAAAAGTGTTGAAATATTTATTGATTTATTAATATATATTTGCACAAGTATTATAATTAATTATATATATTTTTTGTGTATGCTTATAAGCAGGCTCAAGTTATATGGTTTAATTTTGTTACTGTATTTCTTTAAAAGTAGTATATTCTTTGTGTTTCACTGTTGCAGTCATCACATTTAGAGGTTATCTGCTTGCAGTAGCCCTCAGTCGGCCTGATTATCAAAGTCTTGGGTCCTGCGTCGATTGCTGTCTCATCTTCCATGACGTCAGGGGTATAAAGCATGCAGCCAACGCCATTACATCAGTCTTTCTTGCCATGCGGTGCCCGAAGCAGTTCGCAAGTGCCGGTCGGCCGACTCCTGAAATTTTCATTTTTGAGTTTCAGAACCAAAGTCTTCAACTAAAGCTAAGTACCCCATTGGGGAAACTTTTTCTTGCTCTTTACCGATGTCAGTAAAAGTTAATAAAAGTTAATTGCATTTCTTGTGGAAAGCAAATACCTCATAAAGATTTTCATTTGTACTGCATTCCTTGCCTAGGCCCTGAACACGACGTACCTAGTCAGTTTTGTGCCTTATTTAACCAACACACTATCCGTTGTCGGTATATTTACGCTTCTAAATATTTCGGTTCTTGGTTCAATTATCCAGATATGTCGTCGGTAAGCCATCTGACTACTGGCATTCTGAAAAAACGCAAAGATAAAGACCGAGACAGGCCGCCTAGGTCCAAAGCTGCCGATGATGCTTCTCCTAAGCCAGTCGCCAGTTCGCCGGTACTCAGTGA
This sequence comes from Protopterus annectens, assembly GCF_019279795.1. Classification (NCBI taxonomy): domain Eukaryota; kingdom Metazoa; phylum Chordata; order Ceratodontiformes; family Protopteridae; genus Protopterus; species Protopterus annectens. Next base: position 70,641,926 of record NC_056732.1, read on the forward strand.
GGTGCTTTCGCAGCCCCTGATACCCACTACTTCTGATTTGCAGGCCTCTACTGAGACCCATTTGGAGTCCGCTATGCCGCGAGATGCTTCAATTGTGGAACCTGCGGATGTCTCTACTTTGGATGGGTCCGGAGCTGCTGTGAAGGCACCGGTTACTGAGGGTGTATCCAGGCCTACGGACTTGCATATTAAACTGATGCCACCTTCTTCTTTAAGGCCTAAAGCTCGAACCATGCCTAGAAAACAGATGCCCAGGCCGCATGCTCAGGCCTCTATGCCTAAAAAACAAATGATTAGAATGGCTGAAGACCTTATAACTTTAATCAGGGGAAGCCAACCATCCCCTTCTAAGAGACCTAGGACTGAATTTGCTGATGAATCTTCTGACCAGGATTCTGAAATTTCTGTTTCTTCTGATGACCTGGATTTACTCTTATCTGCTTATGAGGATTCTGATGCAGAGGATTCTATTCCCTCTGCTTCCCCTCCAGAGGATTTCTCTTTTGGTGAAACCTTGCATACTCTTAGGGAGCATTTCCGCTGGGAAAGCCAGGATTACTCTGATTCAAAAAAGAGGCTTAGGGACTTCTTACTCCTGCCTCAACACAGGCCTTTAGCTATCCCTCCTGATGTTCATCGTGCATACAGCTGCAGTAATCACAGATGGGTTTTCTGCCGTCAGGCGGGTCCTCGGTCGGCCGAATTCCAAAGTCTAGGTCCGGCGTCGGTTGTCGCTCTCTTTCATGACGTCAGTGAGGAATAAGACACAGCCGACGCCATTTTCTTCAGGCTTTTTTGCCGCGCGGTGCCCGAAGCAGAAGCAGTTCGCAAGTGCCGGTCGGCCAGCTCCTGAATTTACGAAAAATTGGAAACCGAAGTCTTCATTAAAGCTAAGTACCCCATTGAGGAAACTTTTCTTGCCTCAGACCGATGTCAGAAAAAGTTAACAATTGTATTTCTTGTGGGAAGCAAATGCCGCATAAGGATTTCCATTCCCTCTGCATACCTTGCTTAGGCCCAGACCACGACATCTCGGGCTGTCGCTTTTGCGCTACTTTCAATAAACGCACTATTAAGCGTCGGGCGGAGTTCACCCAACACTATTTTGGTACAGCCTTTGATTATAAAATGTTGTCGGAAACTCCGACTACCGTTTTGTCCAAAAATGCAAGGACAAGGACCGACACGCGAGGCCCGCGGTCCCCACCGACACCATGCCAAAACCGGCTACACGTGGTCCGGTTCTCAGCGAGACGCCTATGCAGTCCCTGACTACTGACGACACTTCTTTGGCGGTGTCTTCTGTAACCAAGACCGCTGGTACCTCGGCCCATACCCAGACTACAACCACTGAAGCCACTGTGAGCGTTGAGCCTCCTAATGTGGACAGGTCCACTTCCACCCATGGTGTCTTTAGACCCTCATCTTCCTTTTCCATTAAGGCCTTTACTAAGTCCAAATCAGCCAGGCATCCCTAGAGGCCTGTTGCACAGGTCCCATCTCCAGGCCCCATGCCTAAAAAGCAGATGCTTAAAATGGCTGAGGATTTAATTACTCTTATCAGGGGTTCCCAACCCCCTCCAGACAAGAGACCCAGAGTGGAGGAAGATTCTCCCTCCTCTGATCAAGGCTCCATTTTTTTAGAACATTCTGATGTAGAGGAACACTCTTACTCCCCTTTTGAAGATTCTGATGCAGAGCAGTCCATTCCTTCTGTATCTCCTCCTGAGGATTTTTCTTTTGGGGAAACCTTGCACACCTTGAGGGAACACTTCCATTGGGAAGGCCAAGACTTTTCTGATTCCAAGAAAAGACTTAGGGAATTTCTTTTGTTACCTCAACACAGACCTCTGGCAATACCTCCTGTCTTGGACATACTTGATGATGTTTATTCAGAGGCTTGCCTTAATCCGGATTCCCTTCCTCCTGCCCCAATAAAGCCTGATAGGTACTACAGAGTTCCTAACACTCACCAATTTCTTTACAAAAGCCATAATGCTGACCCTGAAACCATTTCTCAAGGCCCCAAGGGAATGAAGGCCTCTACTGCTAAGAATCCACTTCCTTCCGAAAGAGAGTCAAGATTTTTAGAAAGGTGGGGGGAAAAGGTATATACCTCTGCCACCCTAGCCATGAGGGCCTTAAATTGTCAGTTTCATATGCTTAAATATCAGCAGTTTCTGTTATCACAATTAAGAAATAAAATGTCTCAACCTGAACAACCAGATTTGAAGGAGTTGCAGGATATGATGCATAATGCAGAACAAGTGGGTAAACACACCTTACAATGTGGCTATGATGCCCTAGAGGCCTCAAGTAGAGCTGCTGTTACAGGATCAGTCATTCATAGACATGCATGGCTTAGGGAGCAAATCTTGCCTGATCATGTGAAAGCTAAACTACTAGATGCTCCTTTACAAAAGGATGTGCTATTTGGTACTAATGCTGAGGAGATAATACGGAAAATGGAAGAAAAAGCCAAATCTATGCAAACTGTCAAAGCTTTTCTACAGGTTCAACCACCACGTTTTAGCAGAAATTGGCCTTCTAAAAACTGGTCCTTTCCAGCCACGGATAAGCCCCAAAGAGGTAGATACAGGCGCACAAGGGGCAGAGGACAATCACAAGGATCATATAGAGGCAGACAATGGCAAACTCCAGCACCAAGAGGTGGCGAAGACAGTGCACAACAATACAGGAAACAAACCCAATGACTCCCTCCTTTCCATGCCAAGCAAGTCTCAGCTGGCAGCACCTTTGGGACGAAAGCTGGCATTATTTACAAGAAATTGGCATATTGTCACAACAGACAAATGGATCCTGGACGTTATAAACAGAGGCCACAGATTTCATTTTCACACTCTTCCAAAAATGAGAGGCATGCCAAACCTGCCACACCATCAAAGGGCAGAGGCACAACTACAATTTTCAAAGCTCATAGACATGAAAGCTATTCAAGAGGTACCTACTCACGAACAAGGTCAAGGTTTTTATTCCAGGCTATTTCTGGTACCAAGGAAAGGAAAGGAAACGACTGGAGACCCATTTTGGACTTATCCATCCTAAACACATTCTTACTCGTACCAAAATTCAAGATGCTCACATTACAGCAGCTTCTTCCCATGCTGGGCAAGGAGTTTTGGTTGGTAACATTGGACCTCAAGGAGGCATACCTGCAAGTCAAATCAGACAAAGCTGCAGAAGATACCTCAGATTTCTTGCAGGTTCAATCCACTATCAATTCTCTGCATTGCCCTTTGGCTTATCTACTGTGCCCAGAGTATTCACGAAATGCCTGGCATCAGTAATTGCCTACTGCAGACTTCAAGGGATACAAATTTACCCTTATTTGGACGACTGCCTGATCCAAGCGGACAGCAAGCACATACTTCTGGAACATCTGGCTTATGCAACACGGTTACTGAATTCTCTGGGATACACAATCAACAAAGAGAAATCCAGGCTAACACCATCTCAGAAAATAACTTTCCTGGGTGCCAACTTGGACACAAACACCCAGATGGCCTATCTTACGCCAGAAAAACAGGGGCAACTAACTCAGTACTTCAAAATACTAGCAAATTGTGCCAGGCTTACTACAAGGAAAATCCTGCAGGCTCTGGGCTTCATGGCATCTTGCATTCTTTTAATCCCATGTGCAAAGTTGCATATGAGGAAACTTCAATGGTACCTAAAAAACCTATGGTCTCAGCACAGCCACAGTTTGGAAAAAATAATACCAATAATTCCATGTTTGCAAAAGGAATTTCTATGGTGGGCCCAAGCATGTCAAACAAACACAGGTCTCCCATTCTGCAAGCCTCAAGCAAATCAAGTCATCACAACAGACGCCTCAGATTACGCCTGGGGGGCGCACATGACAGACAGGTGCATTCAGGGCAAATGGTCCCAAAAGGAAAAGCACCTTCACATCAATCAAAAAGAAATGCTAGCAGTGATAAATGCAATTACAGCTTTCAAGGACCTCCTGCATCCAGGACAATTATTGATAAGAACAGACAACACCACAGTAATGTGGTACATAAACAAACAAGGAGGAACACATTCATACCCCCTGTACAGACTAGCCATGACACTTTGGAAATTGGCTCTGGAATGGCAAATCGAACTTCAAGCACAGTACTTGCCATTTTTGGAAAACACGCTGGCAGACCATCTAAGCAGAAATATGACAGATCCACACGAATGGAAGCTGCATCCTCAAGTGTTTACAAAGATAATCCAAGCGTGGGGGAGGCCAGACATAGATCTCTTCGCCTCCCACAGAAATCATCAATTGGAAAAGTTTTGTTCAAGGACCTTTCATCCAAAGGCCTGAAGAGTGGACGCCCTTTCATTCAGTTGGACAGCATGGACAGTTTACGCTTTCTCACCTCTGCCTCTTCTGCCCAAGGTGCTCCTGAAAGCAAGAGCAGACAGACCGAAGATGATACTGATTGCTCCAGACTGGCCAAGACAACACTGGTACCCACTCCTGAGGAGCCTAACACATACTCCTCCCTGGCCCCTACCTCTAATGCCTCTTCTGCTGACTCAGCACAGCTACAAAACTCTTCACAGTCAGCTGAAAACACTCAATCTCGTTGCATGGAAAATTCCTTAACACCACAACAAACCCTACTCCCCAAAGAGGTGCAGGATGTCATTTTGGAGGCCAGAAGGCCATCTACTAGAAAGGCTTACTCCGCAAAATGGAAACAGTTTTGCTCTTGGAATGAGAAAAAAGGCCAGGACCCTAGAAAACTGAATTTGCCTCAGGTTTTACAGTATCTAGCTGAGCTGCTGAACAGTGGACTTTCATTTTCCTCCATAAAAGTCCATGCCTCCGCCATTTCTGCAGAATTCAACACGGATCCACCCTTATTCTCTCACCCACTCTTAAGACAATTCCTCAGAGGGGCTAAGAATATAAGACCACCAAGGAAACAACCAGTGCCAGCCTGGGATCTTAATTACATTCTAGAAAAATTAACATTGCCACCCTTTGAACCAGCTGCCTCAACAGATTTGCAATATTTGTCCTGGAAAACAGCTTTCCTTCTGGCCATTACCTCAGCTCGTAGGGTTTCGGAACTACAAGCCCTCATGGCTGTGCAGCCCTTTCTCATCTTCCATCAGGACAGGGTTTCCTTTCGAACCAACCCGTCATTTATGCCTAAAGTGGTATCCAGGGTAGCTTTAAATCAAGCCATACACTTTTACCCCAATCCTCAAAACAAAGGGGAAAGGCTGTTACACTCCTTAGACATCCATAGGCAGCTACGTTGTTATTTGGACAGAACAGTCTTTCAGGAAATCAGAACAACTTTTTGTGTCCTATGCTGCAGGGGCTCTAGGGAAGCCAGTTACCAAACAGACAATTTCAAAATGGATAGGCCACTGCATGCGGTTTTGTTACTCCTATCATGGAAAATCTGTCCCTACAGGCATCAGATCCCACTCCACCAGGGCCACAGCTACCTCTACAGCCTTCCTCAGAGGAGTTCCTACCAAAGATATTTTGGAGGCAGCCACTTGGAGTTCTGTGCATACCTTCATAAAACACTACCACCTGCCTTTATATTCCAAAACTAGAGCAGGCTTTGCCACTGCTGTGTTGCAGGGCATTCTGGCTCATCCCAGTTCCACCTAGTGCCTACCACCCTGTGCGTAGCTTTGGGATTCTACCCATCTGTGATTACTGCAGCTGTATGCACGATGAACATAGTACAGTTTTGTACCTACCATAAATGTAGATGTTCGAGTGCTAATACAGCTGCAGTACAGTTTTCCCTCCCTCCTTCCCCTTTTGGTAAAGGCCTAGGGTCTAACCCCTCTTCATACAACCTGATTGGGTTATCCTTCTATGGTATTTTTGCTTGCAACTACTGATGTTTGATTATATTGCATTGCATGTATATAAATATAATTTATGTATTGCCTTCCTACTGGGGGCACCTGACATCTGGGGCAAGAAAGACTGAAGAAAATGGCATCGGCTGTGTCTTATATACTCCTGCCTCACTGACGTCAGGAAAGAGAGCGACAACAACCGACGCCGGACCTAGACTTTGGAATTCAGCTGACCGAGGACCCGCCTGACGGCAGAAAACCCATCTGTGATTACTGCAGCTGTATTAGCACTCGAACATCTACATTTATGGTAGGTACAAAACTGTACTTTCTCGATATTGTTGATGCCTTTTCGGAATCTAGTTTGGCCCCTTATTCTTTGCCTCCTGCTCCCAGAAAACCTGATAGATATTACAGGGTTCCTGATTCTCACAAGTTCCTTTTTAAAAATCCTACTGCGGATCCTGAGACTATTTCACAGGGACCCAAGGGCATTAAGGCTACTACTGCCAAAAATCCTACCCCTTCTGATAGAGACTCCAGGGCGCTGAATAGATGGGGTAAGAAGGTATACACTTCTGCAACTTTGGCCATTAGGGCCTTAAACTGTCAGTTTCATTTGTTAAAGTATCAGCAACATATTACTGGATTGCTTAAACAGAAAATGTTGATTCCTGACTGTGCTGAAAATAAAGATTTACAGGATTTAATGCATTCTGCTGAACAGGTTGGAAAACATACTTTGCATTGTGGGTTTGATTCCTTAGAGGCCTCTTGCAGGGCTGCTGTCTCTGGGTCTGTACTTAGAAGGCATGCTTGGCTTAAGGCTACTACTGCCAAAAATCCTACCCCTTCTGATAGAGACTCCAGGGCGCTGAATAGATGGGGTAAGAAGGTATACACTTCTGCAACTTTGGCCATTAGGGCCTTAAACTGTCAGTTTCATTTGTTAAAGTATCAGCAACATATTAATGGATTGCTTAAACAGAAAATGTTGATTCCTGACTGTGCTGAAAATAAAGATTTACAGGATTTAATGCATTCTGCTGAACAGGTTGAAAACATACTTTGCATTGTGGGTTTGATTCCTTAGAGGCCTCTTGCAGGGCTGCTGTCTCTGGGTCTGTACTTAGAAGGCATGCTTGGCTTAAGGAACAATCTTTGCCAGATCATGTTAAAGCTAAATTGTTGGATGCTCCCTTAAATAAGGACAGCCTGTTTGGCAACACAGCAGAAGTTCTTAAAAAGATGGAGGAAAAAGCTAAATCTATGCAAACTGTTGAGTTTCCTACAAGTTCTGCCTCCAAGATTTAGTAGGCATTGGCCCTCTAAGAATTGGTCCTTTCCTGCCTCTTCCAGGCCTTCTCAACCCAAAACCAGCAGAATCCCCAGATTTCAGTCCCAGGGTACACACAAGACTAAGCAGTGTGTGTGGGGGGGGCTTCCAAATCTGGGAGTAGTAAGACTCCCCCCTATGGAAAGCTGTCTCAATGACATGACTTTAAAACTTCCAAGCACTTCTCAACTGGCTGCTCCTTTAGGTGGAAAGATTGCTCTGCAGGCCAAAAACTGGGAACTCATTACCCAGGACAAATGGGTTTTAAATATAGTTTCCCAAGGATACAGATTTCACTTCCACATGTTACCAATCCCAAACGATTGGCCAGATCTACCCCCAAATCAGTAGGCAGAGGGTCAAAAACAAGTATGCTCTGTCTTAAGCATAAAGGCTATTCAAACTGTACCAGAAGAGGAAAAGGGACAAGGTTTTTATTCAAGACTTTTCCTGGTACCCAGAAAAGACAAATAATGGAGTCCTATCCTGGACCTTTCTATCTTCAACACTTTTTTGGCGATTCCAAAATTCAAGATGCTAACTCTTCACCAGCTACATCCTATGCTAGGCAAAGATGCCTGGTTGGCAACACTGGATTTTAAAGGAAGCCTACCTGCACGTCCCAATCAGGGAATCTTGCAGAAGATACCTACGCTTCAAAGCAGGCTACATGCATTATCCGTTCTCTGCACTGCCCTTTGGCTTATCTACTGCACCCAGGGTATTCACAAAGTGCCTAGCAGTAGCACCTGTCATTGCATTTTGCAGGCAAAGAAAAATTCACATACTTTTGAATCATCTGGCATTTGTACAAAAGGTGCTAACTTGTCTGGGGTACACCATAAACAAAAAGTCACATCTGGTACCTTGTCAACAAATTGTATTCCTGGGAGCAAGCTTGAACACAACTTCCCAGATGGCTTTTTTCACGCCAGTGAAACAGATTCATTTGTCAACTTTCTTCAATCTAGTGGCCACAAAGAACCTGCTATCTGCAAGGCAAATACTGCAAGCCTTGGGGTTCACGGTCTCCTGCATTCTACTAATTCCATATGCAAGACTGCATATGATGAAACTACAGTCGTATCTAAAAAGCCTATGGTGTCAACATTCTCGGGATCTAGAAGTAATGATTCCTATCATACCTTGCCTACGGCTAGAATTCCTGTGGTGGGCAGAGGCCTGCCACCAAAACAAGGGACTGCCATTCACTCTATCCCATGCCGCCCAAATCCTAACAGACGCATCAGACTATGCATGGGGGGCTCACTTGGCAGGGAAGTGCATTCAGGGCAAATGGAACCAAAGTCAAATGCACCTGCATATCAATCAAAAAGAAATGTTAGCTGTACAGAATGCTCTGACAGCCTTCAAGGACCACATTCTTCCAGGACAATTAATGGTAAAGAGGGACAATACCACTGTTATGTGGTACATAAACAAGCAGGGGGGGAACCCACTCATACCCTCACTGCAGACTAGCCATGGCTGTGTGGAACACAGCCTTGAGCTACCAAGTGTACCTACAGGCTCGATTCCTGCCCAGAAACCTAAACACACTGGCAGACGATCTAAGCGGAAATCTCATGGACCCACACGAGTGGAAACTGGAACCAAAGACATTCAATATGTTAAACAAATGGGGGAGCCCACATGTAGACCTGTTTGCCTCCCTCCAGAACTACCAGTTGGACAAATTCTGCACAAGGACTCCACACAAATAAGCTTGGAAAGTGGATGCCCTGTCCTTCACCTGGAAAAATCTATCAGTTTATGCCTTTCCTCCTCTGCCTGTTCTCACCAAGGTACTACTAAAGATCAAACAGGATAAACCAAGGGTGATATTGATTGCACCAGACTGGCCACGCCAACCCTGGTAACCCCCTCTTGCGCAGTGTGTCACTGATGGATCCATGGCACCTGCCCCGGATCACTACCCTGCTGTCTCAGCCGGAGGGCCAGATTTTGCACCCTCATCTTCAAACCCTCAACCTGGCAGCCTGGCTAATTACCTGAGCTCTCCATTACCAGCCCTCAGTAAACAAGTGTTGGATGTCATTCTAGAGGCAAGGAGGTCTAGTACTAGAAAAGCTTATGTTGAAAAACGGAAAAGATTCTGTTCCTGGAACCAAGCTCAGGGGATGGGCACAGCAGCGCCCAATTTACCTCAGATTCTTCAATACTTAACGGAGATGCTTCACAAGGGTCTTTCCTTTTCCTCCAGAATTCATGCCTCAGCCATTTTGGCTCATTAAGACACAGTGCCACCCCTCTTCTCTCATCCACTGCTCAAGCAGTTCCTCAGAGGGGCCCAAGGCCCAAAACAAAAAAAAAAAAAAAATCTTGTTTTCCCGCCTTACTGAACTAGAATAGTCCAGTCTTCAGAGTTTGCTGACCTCTGGGCTTTGTCTTGGTTCCTGTGCTATTCCATATCCTTATTTGGACAAAAGGAAGCGTCTTTGTTCACCAGTGGGAGTGGGGATCACTGAGCGGCCTGTTACTCCCTAGAGGAGTGGTTCCAGCCAGAAACTTGTAGTCTATTGGCCATTTTGGGTCAATTCCTAGCTCTTTTCAGCCCCCTGTAATAAAGCCCGCTTTAGCTGCAGCTTGTATTCAACTCAGCACAGCTCCTCGTGGTGTCCTGCAGAGTTCTACAAGCAGCAGAGAGCAAAAGAGTGACTTTTTCCTGATTTAAGTATTTTTTTCTGGCTTTTTGATTATTTACTGCTTAGCGACTGCATTTTCGCCTGTTTATAAAGCTCTGCATTCTATTTAAACTGTTTTTGTGTTGATTAACTGTTTTGCACTTTTAAAAAGTTATTTGTTGCTTAATTTTACCTGTAGGCTAACACACTCAAGTGCGCTAGCCATTTAAAAGCATTTATAGCATTTACTGTCTGTTTTTCCTCTGTTTTCTGCAAAAAAAAAAAATCTTGTTTTCCCGCCTTACTGAACTAGAATAGTCCAGTCTTCAGAGTTTGCTGATCTCTGGGCTTTGACTTGGTTCCTGTGCTATTCCATATCCTTATTTGGATAAAGGGAAGCTTCTTTGCTCACCAGTGGGAGTGGGGAGCACTGAGCAGCCTATTTGTCCCTAGAGCAGTGGTTCCAGCCAGAAACTTGTAGTCTATTGGCCATTTTGGGTCAATTCCTAGGTCTTTTCAACCCCGCTTTAGCGCGCTTTTGCGTGATTTAGCTCGGAGTTGCCCATAGAGCACCATCGGGCAGCGCCGGTTAAACTATTTCTGGATTCGTAAAGTCTGCTCTTCAATTTTTCCCTTGGAACTTCTCTACTTGCAATCTAAACAGTCTATTCTCTATCTCAATAGCTCAGCACTTGCTCCTAAAGCATTTTTATATAGGTAAAGTACTTGTATACTAAACAAAGTACTACATTAGCCTAGAATCCCCTTGAGTACCCATTTCCCTATAGGTCCCTTCTGACTCAGTTACACAGCAAACTTTTTCTAGCATGTCGAAGGGTCGGTTGCTAGCGTCCTCTCCTGTTCAGCTGGTGAATCTGGGCATCTTGAGGCAATGTTACAATTGCCTCATGTACACAGACAACCCACTCCTTCTCCCACAAAACACAAATACATGTGAGAGATGCAACTATATAGCCAAACTGGAGGCTGAGCTCTCTCAACTCAGGACTGGCAAGACCAGACAGGAGGAGAAGAAAACCATGCACACCACAAACCCAGTTTCACATAGAACTATCACAACTGCAAAACAAACACATAAACACACAAAGACATACTCGGAGGCACTGATCAAAAATCTACCAAAACTACAGAAGCCTCCAAAGCAGACACCCAAGCAATTGCCACCTCAAGACATAAGACATGCAACACATAGTTCTCAAAGTCAGTGTGCTAAACAGTCACAGCCCTTAAGGCCAAACACAATGCCAGACACACTTGTTATAGGTGACTCCATAGTCAGACACTGACGTCCCACTCACCAGACTGAACAAGGAAAAGATCACAGTTAGCTACCTGTCAGGCGCTAGAATCCGCCACATAACACAAGCACTTAGGTCACTCCACAGCAAGTACAACTATGACTCAGTCATTGTCCATGCCGGTGTGAACGACCTGAGACGTACCTCCCTGGACTTCATGAAAAGAGACATAGAGGAGCTCTCCGATTATGTAGCCCAGGCCGGTATGACCCTGACCCTGAGCAGTATCCTGCCCTCACCAAGAATGATGCCACAATACAGAGACAAAATGATCAGCTTTAATAATTGGCTTAATTACTGGTGTCCTTCTAAGGGGATCCAATGTCTGTCTGCCTGGAATGACATGCTTGACAAGCCACGCTGCTTCGCAAGGGACGGCTTGCACCTGTCACCCCTGGGCTTCCAGATATTGGCAAAGGCTCTTGCCACCCCCATAGTGCCTTTTTTAGGCAAGGCTCAAATGATAAACCTACCGCCCTAGAAAACAAAAATGGAGAAAAACTAAGGGTAATACTGCTCAATGCCAGAAGTCTAAACCTCAAGATGCACGCCCTCGAAGCCCTCCTCAGTATGGAGAACATCGATGTTTGTGCTGTGACTGAAACCTGGTTCAAGGCTCCTGAGAGCACCCCAGCACTATCAGGTTATACCTCATATCATGCGTTCCGCCCCAAAATCCGGACCGAACCACAAAAGGAGGGGGAGTATCCATATTCATAAAGGATACCCACACCTCCAGGTTAGTGGCAACGCACGAAGCATCGGAGACCATCCAGGTGCAATTAACCATAGGTAAAACTGCCCTACAGTTTGTAACATGCTACAGACCACCTTCTCAAACTCAGGAAACCCACACAGCCTTCCTGAAGACACTGGAGAGTATAAATGTCTCTCCAAACACCATCATATTGGGTGACTTCAACTACCCAAACATAGACTGGGAATGTTACTCAAGCCCCAACACCCTAGCCCAAAGGTTCCTTGAGTTCATAAACTCAAATGCTATGGAACAACTAGTCACCATTCCCACAAGAGGAGAAAATATACTAGACCTGATCATCACAAACATGGGGACAAAATGCTCCACACCGGAAGTATATCCCTCATTGGTGAGATCAGACCATAAATTAATCTCACTGGAGATCCACATCCCGCCCCCACCCCCAGCAAAAAGACCACAGTGAAGAACTTCACAAAAGCAAACTTCACACTTCTTAAGACTGGAGTAGTATCCTTCAAGGCCCCGAGCCAGTGGAAACCACAACCCACGCTGCTGAAACCCTTACAAATGCCTTCTACGAGCACCTCCAGGAATGTATGGATCAAGCAATCCCTAATAAAATCAAGACCCTTTCCACCAAAGGCAGGCGCCCAGTCTGGTGGACTCCAGCCATAAACAAACTCTACAACAAGAGGAGAAAGCTACTACATGACAGAGCAAAATCCCTAAAAGGGAAGGCATCTCTGATCAATACTAGCAAAAAACTACGATCACTCATAAAATCATCCAAGGCCAACTTTGAGAGAAAAATCGCTAATGACACAAAGACAATCATAAAGCCTTCTTTATCTATGTTAGAAACCTGGGTGGAAACTCCCAGATATGCTCAGAATTAGTCCAAAATGATAAAAAAAATCACTGAACCCACAGACATTGCCAACATACTGGCAGTCAGGTTCAGTGCAAATTTCTCCCCTCCCTCCCTCCCCCCCAAAAGGAGAAATATCTATCCCACCAGAGTCTAGCCTCCCAAACATCTCAGATGCCCAGGTGAGAGCTGCTCTCTCTAAAGCAAAAAACACAGCATCAATGGGACCGGACGGTGTCCCCGGCTGTGTGCTACACGAACTCAATGAGGAACTAAACCCACACATAAGGCTGCTGTTTAATCTTAGCCTTACTACAGGATATGTACCCAAAGAATGGCGTACGGCAACTGTGGTCCCACTCCACAAAGGCGGTGCTTCTACGGACCCTGGAAATTACCACCCCATAAGCTTGACGAGCCTTGTCTGCAAAGCTATGGAGAGGATCATAATGGAACTCATAAATAAAGACATTGGGGACCTACAGACACTGGATCCTACCCAATTTGGCTTTGTCAAGGGCAGATCCTGCCTCTTGAACTTGGCCGACTTTTTCGAAACAGTCACTAAGGCCATTGATGAGGGTAAGGCAGTTCACACAGCCTACCTTGACCTAGCAAAAGCGTCTGACACAATACCCCACTCGGGCATCATAGAAAAGCTCACCAGCTTAGATGTAAACCCATATGTCACAAGATGGGTTGCAAACTGGCTCAAGGACAGAACACACAGGGTTAGAGTTGCTGGTGCCATGTCAGACTCTAAGCCGGTCACGAGCGGTGTCCCACAGGGCTCAGTCCTGGGCCCCTCTTGTTCGGCATTTATTTTTCTGAAGTGCAGGCAAACATAGGGAGATTGTGGCTGACAAAATTTGCAGATGACTGCAAACTGGGCACCATAATTGACACTCCATCAGACACAGACATCCTCCAGGAAGGTCTCATAGAAATGGATAACTGGTGCCAGAGCCATGGCCTTAAGCTAAATGCCAAAAAATGTATAGTCATACCCTTTGGGAAAAACAAGGTAACCCCTAATTACCACATAGGTGGTAATCCATTAAACACGGAAGAAGTTATCAGGGACCTGGGGACCCAAGTTGACAGTAACCTCTCTTTTGACACTCACATTGCGAAAGTGGTTAGGAAGACCTTCTACATTGCCCACCTGATCATGAAGGGATTCACATCCAGATCAGGAGAGGTCATTGTACCCCTGTACTCTTCACTTATCAGACCAATGATTGAGTACAACGCCCCATTTTGAATGTACCTTACCCGACACCTGCAGCAGTTGGAAAGACCCCAAAAGTTCCTCACCAAAAGGATAAAGGGGCTCAAACATATGTCATACGATGCCCGACTGAAGAAACTCCAGCTCTATTCAGTCGCATACCGTCTGCCCAGAGGTGATCTGTGCCTGACATACAAGGCCATGTCCAACCCGGAATTAATGGACATGCTCCACCTCAAAAAATCCAAATCCACCAGAGCCACGAGAGCAAGAGACTTAAACCTCAACACGGATATAAATAGGACGTGCTGGAGGGACAGATTCATCACCCAGAGACTCCCTACACTATGGAACAGAATCCCAGTCCATGTGAGGCAGAGCCACTCACTGACTCTTTTGAAGAAAAATCTTGACGAGTGGATGGGAGATCGTAGGTTTACCCCGGGAATCATCTCTGTATCACTGCTGGACAGAGGCACAGCAAACTAATGGGTATAGTATTCTCATCCTAAGGGGTGGTGAAAGCCACACACACTCTGGCTAGGCTTATAAATGCCCTAGGGCAGATAGCCTAGTATGAACCTATGAACCTAAGAACTAAGACCACCTAAGAGAGCCCCAACTCCAGCCGGAGACCTTAACTTTGTATTGGAAAAACTCACTCTGCCTCCTTTTGAGCCAGCTGCAAGTGCAGAGTTGAAATTTCTTTATTGGAAAACGGCCTTTCTTTTAGCCATCACTTCAGCAAGAAGGGTGTCTGAATTACAGGCCCTTATGGGTTTGGAGCCTTTCATCATCTTTCATGCGGACAGGGTGTCCCTCAGGACCAATCCCTCCTTCATGCACAAGATAGTATCCAGTGTGGCTCTTAGTCCATTCATTTGCCAACCTTCTTTTCTAATCCACAGAACAAAGGGGGATGTATACTGCACTCCTTAGACGTGCACAGACAACTTAGATATTACTTGGACAGGACTAAACCTCTCAGGAAATCTGAGCAGCTGCTGGTGGCATTTGCTTGCAGGGTCAGAGGGGAATGCCATTTCAAAACAAACCATTTCTAAATGGATAGGCCACTGCATTTATTTCTGCTATAAGCATCATGGAAAACCTATCCCACAGGGGATAAGACTACATTCTACCAGGGCTGCATCTACTTCTGCAGCCTTACTCAGAGGTATCCCTACCAGGGACATCCTAGAATCTGCTACCTGGAGTTCTGTACATACTTTCACCAAGCATTACCATTTGTCAATTTTCTCTAAATCCAGGGCTGGTTTTGCTACTGCAGTCTTGCAAGGCCATATAGCTGGTCCTAATGCTATTTAAATTCCTCCTCCCATCCTTAGCTTTGGGAATGTACCCATATGTGATGACTGCAACAGTGAAACAAGAAAAACATAGTACAGTTTTGTACACTTACCATAAATGTGGATGTTTGAGTGTATTCACTGTTGCAGTCCTGGTTATCCTCCCTCCAGCCCCCTAACTTTTTTTGGCTATGCCTCTATTCCTTTTTCACTATGCTTAAAAGCTTTTTGGTTGGAGGTATAATCTTGTGTGTGTGTGTGTGTGTGTGTGTGTGTGTGTGTGTGTGTGTGTGTGTGTGTGTGTGTGTGTGTATATATATATATATATATATATATATATATATATATATATATATTTATTGACATTTGTTAAGCGGGTAAGTTACCCAACTGGGATTTTGTCCCATTTTCAGTGGAGACCCAAGGAGAAAAGCTCCAGAAAATACAATATATAACTACAGTACAAGAAAAGCAAGAATTATAAACAATAATAGTAAGCAATAGAAGTAAACAACTGCATGTGAAGATTATAATTAAAAAGAGAAAATAACTAATTTTTTTATTTATATATATGTTTAATTGCTTCCAATTTGGGGGGCACCTGACATCTGGGGCAAGAAAAACTGATGTAATGGCGTCGGCTGCATGCTTTATACCGCTGACGACCTGATGTCATGGAAGATGAGACAGCAACCAACGCAGGACCCAAGACTTTGATAATCAGGCCGACTGAGGGCTACTGCAAGCAGATAACCCCTAAATGTGATGACTGCAACAGTGAATACACTCTAACATCTATGGTAAGTGTACACAACTGTACTTTTTGTGTCACATGACTTAAGTAGAGTACTTAAACAAGGTGCAAATTATTGGAATTTGTTCTGAAGTTCCAGCGCTTTGTGGACAAAAGTGCTAAACATTGTGGATCTTATTTTAATAAAAATTTCAACACAGTTGTTTGGCTGCTGATTGCCTAATCCAAACCAGTTACAGAACCTACCAAATGGGTGTCATCCATGGTAGCAGCTAACAAAAAAAAAAAGGCTCAGACGAAATCAGAATATGCATTGATCCAAGAGATTTGAACAAAGCATTAAAAAGACCTCATCATCCTATGCATACAGTCAACGTCGCAGATCTAATACTGAATGCTACTGTTATTTTCTGTTTTAGATAGAAAGTTTATTTTGGTAAGTGATGCTTGATTGGAAATCATTACTGACTACATTCAGTACCCCATTTGGAAGACCCAGATCTCAGGATGCCATTTGGAATAAATTCTGCAAGTGAAGTCTTCCAGCGTGCAATGGAGCAAATTTTTCCAGGTTATCCATGTGTCGTAATAGTAGATGATTTGTTAGTTGGAGGCAACAGTGAAACAGAGCATGACAGAAATAGCTCAACCCTCTAAAGTGCAAGTTCAGACTACCAGAAGTTACATATGTAGGGCATTTATACTAACATTGAATTGAGACCAGACCCGTCCAAGTAAGCAGCCATTCTTGAGATGTCAGCGCCAGATAATGTACAAGCTCTACAACGTTTACGTGGTATGGTCAACTGTTTAGGCAAGTTTATACCAGACTTTAGTGAGCTGACAGAGCCTTTGAGAAAGCTAACACGCAAGGATGTTACATGGTCATGGTTAGGACATCATCAGAAAGCATTTGAAGACCTTAAGCAGGAAATTGCTACTTCACCTACATTAAGGAACTATGATCTCAACAAACCAGTAACTCTTTCCTGCAATGCTTCAAGATTTGGTCTCGGTGCAGTCATTCTTCAAGAGGGTAGACCAGTAGCCTATGCATCTAGAACACTTTCTCAGTCTGAGCATATTGCATTTCAGTTTGGGTAAAACCTTTTGGCTATAGTGTTTGTATGTTCCAAGTTTCATGATTATATCTGTAGTCGAGATGTTCAGATTGAAACTGATCATTAGTTTCTGGTTACTATTTTAAAGAAGCCTATGCATTTAACTCCAGCAGGGTTACGACAAAGGATGCTTAAATTGCAGAAGTGGTCTATACAAAAGGCAAACTTCTTTTTCTGGCTGATACCTTATCCAGATCACCCATAAATACAAAGGAACAGCTTGACGCAGAGTATTTTTACTTCAGTTTTGTGGATGTATGTAATTTTTCTACCACAAAACTTGAGCTAAGAGATCACAAAAAGACTGATACAAAAGCTCAATTACTTACATCAATGATGGCTGGTCTTCAGAGCAATCAAGTGTCCCACCAGAAGTGCAACCCTACTTTCCTTACAGAAATGAAATGTTGATGGAAGAGATATTATTTTCAAACGTCCTAAAATTGTTGTTCCTGCTTCCTTACAACACAAATACTTCCAGATTTTGCGACGTGGTCACCCGGGTTCCGAAGCTAGCAAAAGAAGGGCTAGAGGATTAGTATTTTGGACTTCTCTAGCAAAAGACATTGATGAAGTACTTCTTGTTCAGTATGCAATAGTGCTAAACCACATTTGCAGAAAGAACCACATCAGCTAAGTCAAGTTCCTGAACTACCTTGGTCAACAGTAGCCACTGACGTTTTCGAGTGGAACAATCAACATTACTTGGTAATGGTAGACTTATTCAAACTGGTTTGAGATTGATGTACTACCTAACATAACTTCACTACTGTTATCACGAAGTTGAAACATCATTTCTCAGTCCCTGGAAGTCCACAAAAGCTTATTTCTGACAATGGTACCCAATTTACCAGTCAGTTTCAGAAATTTGCAAGAGAATGGGACTTAGTACATGCTACTAGTAATCCAGAATACCCACAGTCAAATGGACTAGCTGAAAGTGCAGTACAGAGTACAAAGCAATTACATGAGAAGTCAGAGCATGATAATACAGATGTCTTTTTGAATTTACTCAATCTCAGAAACATGCCCTATGACGATATACTTGGCTCACCTGCTCAGAGACCTCTATCCTGGCAAATCAGAGCAATATTGCCGATTAGGTCCAGTTTGTTGAGACCTAAAGCTTAGAACAAAGCAATCAAAACCCAATTATTTAGAAAGCGTTCTTTCCAGAAGTCCAGTTATGACAAATTGGGCAGATTTCTTCATCCGTTGAAAGAAGGAAAGACTGTGAGGATACAAACGGTGAAAGGTTTCGACCAGATTGGTCAAGGCACAAGTATATGTGCAGAGCTGAGATCCTATTTTGTGAAATCTAAGAGTGTGGAGTACAGGAGAAATGGTAGACATCTTCCTATATCAGAACTGATATCGCAGCATTGTTCCTGTGATACAGACTCTAAATCTCAGAGCAATTCGGACAATGTTCCTGTTCCAGAACGTGTCTTGATTCCCACTGCCATTGCTGATAGTGTTCCTTATGTCCCTAAGGTTGAACATTCAGCAGAGACCATCCCAGTAGCTAAACCTAATTCCAGTTTCTTTATCACACTATTTGGTCGTATTTCCAGACCCAGTGTGAAATGCACAGCAACCTGGACGTAGTTGTATGTATGTACTTAGTTCTGTATACTTGCATGATGAAAATTATTTTGTATAAATTGCATGTTAGTCAATGTGGTCAATATTGCATGATTCCTTCTCAGAGGAAGGATGTAGCATAACGTGTGTTGTACCTTTGAGAAGCATTTCTAAGACCTGAACTTGCATATAAATAGCAAGCATGTGCTAGCTTCAGTGCCATTTTGAGAGTACAGCCAGAGTGTGAACATCGATGTATGAGACAGCTAGTTTGTCTGCAAGTTAGTTATTAAGCTTCATTTCTAATGTGTTTTTACATAATAAAGCTGCTTGAATAGAGCCTACAATGTTCATCTACTTTATCCTGACTAGACTGAGCCATAGCCTGGGTGTCTGATCAGAGGGGGTGAAGTTTTTATTGTCTGCTCCATCCTTGTCTGGTCATGGCCCCACCTCCGGGGCCGGCTCCGATCCCCACGTTGGATCCAGGGAGAGCGTCTCCCTTACTAGTGTCCCAGGAACCTGGCTCTCCTTTGGTGTTCTCCAATGGGTCGAGGCCCCTGACTGTATGTTCGGACTCTGCCCTGACTCCCCCTGTTTTGGGTGTGAATCCTGTTATTTTACCACAGGGACAGCCCGTGCTCGAGGAGCCCCAGGCGGTTTCCCTTGAGGAACAACAGGTAGTTTGCGAGCCCCCCTGGAGAGGTTCCGTGCAAGCATACGTGCAAGAGGAGGCACTTGGACTTCTCTGTGGAGGCCCTCACTGAGGACACTGATTTGGATAATGGGGCAGGTTCCTCCAGATCACCTCACAAGAATGTCTTCTTCGGAGACATCGTGGAAATTTTGCGCCAGCAGAGAGGTTGAGCCACCCCAAAACCTTCCTCAGACGAATAGATGTTCCTGGAGGCTTTCGGCACGGTCCTGTCTCCTTACTGGGTGTGTGTGTTGTCGTCCCCCCCCCCCACCCTCTGTGGATCCATTAGTGGACTTGGTCACCTCGCAAGCTTGGAAGGAACTGGACACTGTAGAACCAATCCCTATGCCTCTGGATAAAATATTAAGCCCCCCCTGCGGACAGCCCTACTTGGAATAAAGGGTCCTTGGTAGATGCTATAGTGGTAGCCGCCACCAAGAGGGAACTAGCCCAGGAGACTTCCTCGGTCCACCGTCCTGACCGTGAGTCTAGGATGATGGATCATCTAGGATAGTGGGTTTATGCGTCGGCAGCCTTTTCTATTAGGGCACTGAATTATCTGGCCCATGTTACTCGACTACAGCACGACCTGGTTAAGGAACTGGCTGAGTCACCGCCAAAGTCCATGTCGCAGGAGGACAGGTCTACGTTCTTCGCAAGGATGGCTACCTTGACAGCGGTTTCTAATACATCCATGCGACTCCTTTTGCACACGACCGAAGAAGCGGCTAGGTCGGCTGGGTCCGGCGTTTCCATGAGCCATCATGCCTGGCTCAGGTTTTGTCAGTTCATGGAATCCTTCAAGATGTCTTTTGCGAATGCCCGGTATGACGGTTCTTCCCTCTTTGGTAAGACTGTCCGTGACACCTTCGTCCAGAGTGGGGAAGACACTGTCTGCCATCGGAATCCACTTCTCAAACCTTCAAAAATCCTTTTCCAGGAATCAGCAAGGGCAAAAGAAGATGTGGTTCCGGAAGTCTCTGTATTCCTGGGACACTCAGGGCCCTTCTTCCCCTAGAGGCAGAAGGGGGCAGGACAGACACCGGCCCAGAGGGTGTCCGAGGAATTGTGGGTCTCAAGAAACGTGCTCTGACAGGCCTGCACAGCAACCCTGAGGAGTTGCTCGACTGCTCTGCTCTGGAGGCTGTCGGGGGCGTCTCCTGTCTTTGCACCTGACGGCATGGAAGTCCGTGTCATCAGAACGTTGGGTGCTTCAGATAATTTCCAGAGGCTATTCACTCCCATTTGTGGTGCTCCCTACGCTTTTCAAACCCCTCCCAGACATACTACCCGCGCAAAGGTAGACAGTGGCACTAGAGGTTTCCAAGCTGCTAAAGAAACAAGCCATCGAACCCGTCCCCCTAGATCAATCCGGATTGGGCATCTACTCCAGGTTCTTTTTGGTGCCGAAAAAGACTGGGGACTTAAGGCCCGTTCTAGACCTGTCTGCTCTGAACCTGTCAGTTGCCAAAGAGATGTTTCGTCACCTTTCAGTCCATCCTGCCGTAATTGCAAGAGAGCAACTGCATATGCTCGTTCGACCTCCAGGGCACCTACTATCACATAAAGATGCACAGAAGCTCCAGGAGGTTTCTCCGCTTCTGGCTAGGAGCCAGTCTTCAGATGTTCTTCGTGTTTCACTGTTGCAGTCAGCACATTTGGGTTATCTGCTTGCAGTAGCCCTCAACTTGCCTGATTATCAAAATCTTGGGTCCTGCGTCGGTTGCTGTCTCATCTTCCGTGACATCAGGTAGTCAGGGGTATAATGCATGCAGGCGACGCCATTACATCTGTCTTTCTTGCCATGCGGTGCCTGAAGCAGAAGCAGTTCGCAAGTGCAGGTCGGCCGACTCCTGAAATTTTCGTTTGAGTTTCAGAACCGAAGTTTTCAACTGAAGTTAAGTAGCCCTTTGGGGAAACTTTTTCTTCTAATCTGATGTCAGCAAAAGTCAATAATTTTATTTCTTGTGGAAAGCAAATACCTCACAAAGATTTTCATTCGTAGTGTATTCCTTGCCTAGGCCCTGACCAAGACGTACCTCGCTGTCGGTTTTGTGCCTTATTTAAACAACGAACTATTCGTCGTCAGTATATTTACACTTTTAAATATTTTGGTACTCTGTTCAATTATCCAGATGTGTCTTCGGTAAGCCACCCGACTACCGACATTCCGAAAAAACGCAAAGATAGACAGAGACAAGGCCGCCTAGGTCCAAAGCTGCCGACGACGCTTCTCCTAAGCCAGTTACCAGTTCGCCGGTACTCAGTGAGGTGCTTTCGCAGCCCCTGATACCCGTTACTTCAGATTCGCAAGCCTCTACTGAGACCTATTCGGAGTCCAGTATGCCGCAAGATGCTTCAACTGTGGAACCTGCAGATGTCTCTACCTTGGATGGGTCCAGAGCCGCTGTGCAGGCACCGGCTTCTGAGGGTGTATGCAGGCCTACTGACTTGCGTATTAAACCAACGCCATCTTCTTCTTCAAGGCCTAAAACTCGAACCATGCCTAGAAAACTGACACCCAGACCGCATGGTCAGGCCTCTATGCCTAAAAAACAAATAAGAATGGCTGAAGACCTTATTACTTTAATCAGGGGAAGCCAACCTTCCCCCCTCTAAGAGACCTAGGACTGAATTAGCTTATGGTACTTCTGACCAGGATTCTGAATTTTCTGTTTCCTCTGATGACCAAGATTTACTCTTCTCTACCTATGAGGAATCTGATGTAGAGAACTCTTTTCCCTCTGTTTCCCCCCCCAGGGGATTTCTCTTTTGGTGAAACCTTGCATATTCTTAGGGAGCATTTTTGCTTGTAAAGCCAGAATTGCTCTGATTCTAAAAATAGGCTTAGGGATTTCTTACTCCTGCCCCAACAGAGGCCTTTAACTATCCCTCCTGTACTAGACATTGTTGATGATGCCTTTTCGGAATCTAGCTTGGCCACTGACTCTTTGCCTCCTCCTCCCAGAAAATCTGATAGATATTACAGGGTTTCCGACTCTCACAAGTTCCTTTTTAAGAATCCTACTGCGGATCCTGAGACCATTTCACAGGACCCCAAGGGCATTAAGGCTACTACTGCCAAAAATCCTACCCCCTCTGATAGAGATTCCAGGGTTCTGGATAGACGGGGGTAAGAAGGTATACACTTCTGCAACCTTGGCCTTTAGGGCCTTAAACTGCCAGTTTCATATGTTAAAGTATCAGCAGCATATTATTGGATTGTTTAAACAGAAAATTATGTTGATTCCTGACTGTGCTGAAAATAAGGATTTACAGGATTTAATGCATTCTGCTGAACAAGTTGGAAAACATACTTTGCAATGTGGTTTTGATTCTCTAGAGGCATCTTCCAGGGCTGCTGTCACTGGGTCTGTACTTAGAAGGCATGCTTGGCGTAAGGAGCAATCCTTGCCAGATCATGTTAAAGCGAAATTACTGCATGCTCCCTTAAACCAGGACCGCCTGTTTGGCAACAAGGCAGAAGAACTTAAAAAGATGGAGGAAAAAGCTAAATCTATGCAAACTGTTAGATTTTTTACAAGTACAACTTCCAAGGTTTAGTAGGCATTGGCCTTCCAAGAATTGGTCCTTTCCTGCCTCTTCAGACCTTCTCAGTCCAAACCCAAATCCAGCAAAGCTCCCAGGCTTCAGTCCCAGGGTACGCACAGGACTAAGCAGCCTCCACTTCCAAATCTGGGAGCAATAACCCCCCCTCCCCATGGTAAACTGCCTCAATGACTTCTTTTTAAAACTTCCAAGCACTTCTCAACTGACTGCTCCTTTGGGGGGAAAGATTGCTCTTCATGCAAAGAACTGGGAACTCATTACCCAGGACAAATGGGTTTTAAATATAGTGTCCTAAGTATACAGATTTCATTTCCACACATTACCAACACCAAGCAGGTGGCCAGATCTACCCCCAAATCAGTGGGCAGACTTTATGCATTTCCACCTCTTCCCCCTCATTCCCCAGTTTCTGAAGAGAGCCTGTTGAAGAGCAAAGTAATCCTCATAGCACCATATTGGCCTTGTCAGATTTGGTTCCCCTTTCTTTGGCCTCACCTGCTAGATCAACCGTGGATTCTCCATCCATCCCTGGGGTTGATCTCCCTTCCGCAGAAACTGAGTCACCTCAACTTGAACAGCCTGAAGCTCACAGCTTTGCTCCTCCAATTCCCTTGATTGCCAGGCAGAATGATCTTTCTTTGCCAGTACGTGACATTCTTATTGCATCTCATAAGTCTAACACCAGAATTACATATCTCAGCAAGTGGAAAATATTTACCTTTTGGCTGAAAGAAAAACAGGTAGATCCCTTTTCAGCATCAATGTCGATAGTACTGGAATTTCTAGCCACCCTATTTCAATCCGGTCTATCTGCTTCTACCATTAGAGTTCATTTGGCTGCAGTATCTAATTTCCATGATGGTGTCCAAGACTCCTCTCTTATGTCACACAAATTATGCAAGACTTTCATAAAAGGCGTGAATCATCTAAAAACCCCTTTTAGAGAACCTACTCAGCCATGGGACCTGTCATTAGCCCTACAAGCTTTGACAATGCCACCTTTCTAACCAGCTTCTTGCGACCTCAAATATTTGTCATGAAAAACCTTGTTTTTGGTCGCCATTACTTCTGCCAGACGCATCTCTGAGCTTCAAGCCTTTTGCATAGAGTCCATATTTGATTTTTCATAGAGATAGTGTCTTTGAGAACTAATCCTTCCTTTCTGCCAAAAGTGATCTCTGAAATGTCCATTAATCAAACCATTGAATTGCCAGTTTTGTTCCCCAGTCATTCAAACAAAGGAGACTATTGCCTACATACCCTAGATATGGGCAAATTCGCTTCTACTTGAACAGGATTAAGTCCTCTCGTAAATCAGACCAGTTATTTTTGGCCTATTCTGGACCTAGATTAGGATGTGCTGTTGCTAAGGTCACATTGGCTAAATGGTTGAAAGACTGCGTGACCTTCATTTATAGACAGGGTAATATTCCATTACCTACTACCATAAAGGCTCATTCTACAAGGTTGGTGGCAACTTCTGCTGCCTTCCATGCCAGAGCTTCTTTACATGACATTTGTGCAGCTGCAGCTTGGGCTACCCCTCATACCTTCATCAATCATTGCAAATTGGATTTGGCCACCAGGGGAAGAGCATCTTTTGGTTCTGTGGTGCTCAGGAATGTCCTTCCATGAGAGCCTCCCAGGAATAAAGGTAGCTGGGGACTCTGTCCCACACATAAGGAATGAACGAGGATTAACAATATCAGATAAAGAAGTTATGTCTTACCATATTGTTCCATCTGTATTGTTGATCCTCGTTCAGTCATTACGACCCTCCCTCCTTCCCCCTCCTGTGGCTTCTAGTGGATCTCACCATCCGGTTCTATTAGGTCATTTGACCAGAGGTAGACTCTACCTTCTTTTGACTTGCAAATTCAATTTGTGGTAACAGGGAGAGGGGGATTCTGGGTAAGAGTTTTTAGCTCTAGAGTTTGTAGCTGACGCGAGCTTGGAATATGGCTGGCTCAGTTCCGAGGTCGGAACCGATATCCCACATGTAATGACTGAACGAGGATCAACAATACAGATGGAATGTTAGACATAACTTCTTTTTTCCTAAGGATACAGATTTCACTTCCACACATTACCAACCCCAAATGGTTGGCCAGATCTGCCCCCGAATCTGTGGGCAGAGGCTCAAAACCAAGTACTTTCTCTCTTAAGCATGGGGGCTATTAAACTGGTACCAGTAGAGGAAAAGGGACAATGTTTCTACTCGAGACTTTTCCTGGTACCCAGAAAGGACAATTCATGGTGTCCTATCCTGGACCTGTCTACTCCAAACACCTTTTTGGTGATTCCAAAATTCAAGATGACTCTTCACCAGTTGCTCCCTATGCTAGGCAAAGACACCTGATTGGCAACACTAGATTTAAAGGAATCATACCTGCACATCCCAGTCAGGGAATTTTGCACAATATACCTACACTTCAAAGCAGACTGCACGCACTATCAGTTCTCTGCACTGCCCTTTGGCTTATCTACTGCGCCCAAGGTATTCACAAAGTGCCTAGCTCCAGTCATTGCATTTTGCAGGCAAAGAAATATTCAAATATACCCATACCTGGACGATTGTCTAATTCAGGCAGAAAGCCAGGACATAATTTTGAATCATCTGGCCTTTGTACAAAGGGTGCTAACTTGTCTGGGGTACACCGTAAACAAAAAAAAAATCACACCTGGTACACTGTCAACAAATCATATTCCTGGGAGCAAGCTTGAATGTACCTTCCTAGATGGCTTTCCTCACTCCAGAGAAACAAATTCATTTGACAACCTACTTCAAAGAAGTGGCCACAAAAACCCTGATATCTGCAAGGCAAATACTACAAGCATTAGGGTTCATGGCCTCCTGCATTCTTCTAATTCCATATGCAAGACTGCATATGTGGAAACTACAGTGGTATCTAAAAAGCCTATGGTGTCAACATTCTCAGGATCTAGAAGCAATGATTCCTATCATACCTTGCCTACGTCTAGAGTTCCTTTGGTGGGTGGAGGCCTGCCTCCAAAACAAGGGACTACCATTCACACTACCCCCTGCCACCCAAACCCTAACAGACGCATTATACTATGCATGGGGGGCTCACCTGGCAGGGAAGTGCATTCAGGGAAAATGGAACTCAAGTCAAATGCACTTGCATATCAATTAAAAAGCAGTGTTAGCTGTACAAAATGCTCTGACAGCCTTCAAGAATCACATTCTTCCAGGACAATTAATGGTAAAGATGGACAACACCACTGTTATGTGGTACAACAAGCAGGGTAGTACACATTCTTACCCCCTCTGCAGACTAGCCATGGCATTGTGGACCACAGCCCTGAGCTACCAAGTGCATCTACAAGCTCAATTCCTGCCAGGAAAGCTAAACACACTGGCAGACGATCTAAGCAGAAACCTCTTGGACCCACACGAATGGAAACTGGAACCAAGGATTTTCAACACTATGACCAGCAAATGGAGGAGCCCAGATATAGCCTGTTTGCCTCCTCCCAGAGCTATCACTTGGACAAATTTTGCACAAGGACTCCCCACAAACAAGCTTGGAAAGTGGATGCTCTGTCCTTTAGCTGGAAAAAACTAGCAGTTTATGCCTTTCCTCCTCTGCCTCTGATCTCCAAAATACTACTAAAGATTAAACAAGATAAACCAAGGACAATTTTGATTGCACCAGACTGGCCACGCCAACACTGGTATCCCCTCTTGCGCAGTGTGTCACTGTTGGCCCAATGGCATCTGCCTCAGACTCCTACCCTGTTGTCTCAGCAGGAGAACCAGATTCTGCACCCTCCGCTTCATACACTGAACCTAGCAGCCTGGCTAATTACCTAATCTCGCCTTTACCATCCCTCAGTAAACCAGTGATGGATATCATTTTAGAGGCAAGGAGGCCTAATACTAGAAGATCTTATGCTGAAGAATGGAAAAGATTCTGTGCCTGGAACCAATCTCAAGGGATGAGGAGAGCAGTGTCCAATTTACCTTAGATTTTACAATACTTAACTGAGATGCTTCACAAGGGCGTGTCTTTCTCCTCCATCAAAATTCACGCCTCAGCTATTTCAGCTCATTATAACACAGAACCTCCCCTCTTCTCTCATCCACTGCTCAAGCAGTTCCTCAGAGGGGCCAAAAATTTACGACCACCCAGGAGATCTCCAACTGCAGCCTGGGACCTTAATTTTGTATTGGAGAAACTCACTCTTCCTCCTTTTGAGCCAGGTGCTACTGCAGACTTAAAATTCTTTTCTTGGAAAACAGCTTTCCTTTTAGCAATCACTTCAGCAAGAAGGGTATCTGAATTACAGGCCCTTATGGCAGTGGAACCTTTCATCATCTTTCATGCGGACAGGGTGTCCCTCAGGACCAATCCTTCCTTCATGCCCAAGGTGGTATCCAGTGTGGCCCTTAATCAGTCCATTCATTTACCAACCTTCTTTCCTAATCCACAGAACAAAGGGGAACGGATACTGCACTCCTTAGATGTGCACATGCAACTTAGATTCTACTTGGACAGGACTAAACCTCAAAGGAAATCTGAACAACTGCTGGTGGCATTTGCTGCAGGGGCAAAGGGGAAGGCTATTTCAAAGCAAACCATTTCCAAATGGATAGGCCATTGCATTTATTTCTGCTACAAGCACCATGGAAAACCTATCCCACATGGGATCAGACCCCGCTCAACCAGGTCTGCATCTACCTCTACAGCCTTTTTTTTAGAGGCGTCCCTTCCAGGGACATACTAGAAGCTGCTACCTGGAGTTCTGTACATACTTTCGCCAAGCATTACCATCTGCCATTTTTCTCTAAATCCAGAGCTGGCTTTGCCACTGCAGTCTTGCAGGGCCTTATAGCTGGTCCTGATTCTAACTAAATTCCTCCTCCCATCCTTAGCTTTGGGAATCTACCCAAATGTGATGACTGCAACAGTGAAACATGAAGAACATAGTACAGTTGTGTACACTTAACATAGATGTAGATGTTCGAGTGTATTCACTGTTGCAGTCCTGGTTACCCTCCCTCCAGCCCCCTTACTTCTTGTGGCTATACCTCTATTCTCCTTTACTATGCTCAAAAGCTTTTTGGTATATTTGCTTTTTTGTTGGAGGTATATCCTTGTTTATAGATTTAATTGCTTCCCATTAGGGAGGCACCTGACATCTGGGGCAAGAAAAACTGATGTAATGACGTTGGCTGCATGTTTTATACCCCTGACCACCTGACATCACGGAAGAAGGGACAGCAACCGACGCAGGACCCAAGACTTTAATCAGGCCGACTGAGGGCTACTGCAAGCTGATAACCCAAATGTGATGACTGCAACAGTGACTACACTCTAACATCAACATTTATGGTAAGTGTACACAACTGTACTTTTTAGCTCCAAAACTCCGACTGATTGCAAAAGCAAACTCATCCTAAAAGGTTTTCTTAAGTCGGACTTAGACAAGGCCTTATCTGGTCCGAAAATTGAAGCCAGCTCATCTTTCTCCTCTTCCAAATCGAAGTAACAAAGTTGCTCTGTTCTGATACTCTCTTCGAAACTGCCCAGTAAAATGGCCAAGTCTCCCACGGTGCCAACAGCCTCCTCTGCACCGGTGAGTCAAGATACTCAATCCTGTATGCCATTGGCACCGACCTCTTCAGCATCACTGCCTTTGGTACTGGTATCGATGCAGAGATTGGTACCGATGTCCTTTAAAGATGCTCCTACTTCAGTACCAATCGAGCACACAGAACCAAAGGTACCTTTGATTAAAATTTTACCTCGTACAACATACTCCCCCTCAGTAGATCCTTTTGTGGACTGTGCTCCCAATCCATTTTTAGAGAGACATCCACCAAGATCTCCATTGGGCCTCCTCTGTTCAGTCCACTAAGAGTTTGTCTGAATCTGATATGAGACTGGTGGACCAGCTCCTTTACAGTGAGGGGATTGCCTCCTTCCATAGCTCCTAGCATTGTTAGCTCTAGAACCTTACTTCTCCTACACCACTACCTGTTCCTCCTTTGACTCCAGCTGAGATTTTGGAGCCCCTGCTATCGACCTTCCTGGCTTCGACTGTTTTAGTGCTGGTCAGAGCTCCTACTCTGGCACCGATAGCTACCCTGAGTTCTTTGGGTTTGTTTGAACCAGAGACCTCCTGGGTTGGGGTTTCGTTGCCGGTTCCCAGGGGCAGGGTTCGACTTTGATACTTTGAGCCCTCCGTGGCCCTTTTTGCTTCGACATATGTAAGCTCGACCCTGACTTCGGAGGCAGCCTCTTTGGTGCAGGGTGGGACCACGATTCCGAAGGAGTCTATTTTGGTTCTGTATTCCCATCCTTATTGGGGGGAGGGTTGTCTTCCAGGCCATGGAGAGGGCCTTGTCCTTTGTGGGCAAACAGTCTATGCCTTCCCTGTTGGGCCAAACGTCTTTTCCATTGGGACAGAGGGCACAAAAGTCTCAGGATCAAACCACATCGGTTATGTCATCCTCGGATACCTCTCCGGAGCACCCCGTTGAAGAAGTACCTTCAAAGAAAAAGTGCAAGAGGAAGCACTTTGACTCGTCTGAAGGGTCCTTCACAGAAGATACCTATTTCGATGAAGGTGAAGGTTCCCCTAAGTCACCCCCTGAAGAGGTTTCCTTCGGGGACATCCTAGAAATCCTTAAACAATGGGGTGGTTGGACTACCCTCCATCCTTCCGCAGAGGAACTGTATTTCCTAGAGGCTTTTTGTGCCCAGTCCTCTACCTCTCTGATCTCTCCACCCACTGATGATCTTAAGTTGATGCTCCGCGGGCTTGGAAATTACCTGACTGTATCGAGCCGGTCCCAGCGAGACCTGACCATATCCTTTCTGCTCCTAACAATCAGCAACACTGGGCCAAAGGAATTCCTGTGGACACCATGGTTGTTGCAGCAGCCACCAAGAAGGAACTTGCTGATGCAAGTCCTATTATCCATCCTAAAGGAGTCTAGGACAGTGGATAGATTTGGGAAGCGCATATATGCTTCATCGACCTTCACTCTCAGGTCCTTGAATTATATAGCACATTTTACCAGGCTTTAAAGAGATCTCATTAAAGAGCTTTCAGTTACTCTTTCAGAAGCAGCAACTGAAGAAGTTTGAGACCATCAAAAACTAATAAACAAACCAAGCAGATGAAGGCTGCCTTAAACCAAATACTAACAAGTGCTTTCGTACAGACACATTGCACTTTATCAAACCATGCAATATCTAAAAAACAAGTCATTTAAATAGTACAATCAGTAAGTCAGTAATTAAAACATTAGCATCTGATGTTATCTAGTCACCATTCCTCACGTTAGGGTCTTGGATCTGATATCGGATCTGAGCCTGCGTACTCAGAACACAGCTTAACTCAAGCTCCTCCCCTCCCATAATGCTCTGCTGCCCTACACTCCCTCAGATCTCATTAGCTGCTCAGTAAGTCAGACGCAGATTGCTCAGCTCCTATTAGTGTGTTTCTTTTAAGGTTTCTTAATTTTTTTGTATTTTTTCTGGGTTGTAGTGTTGGTAGGTATAGTTTTCCTTTATTAGCTATCCCCTCCCGGTTGAGTCTTACGCTTTCTTTACGTCTTTTTCTCTGGGTTTGTGTTTCAGCCTAGTTTTTGGAGGTGTGCAAGTAGTTGCTTAGTGTGTGTGTGTGTGTGTGTGTGTGTGTGTGTGTGTGTGTGTGTGTGTGTGTGTGTGTGTGTGTGTGTGTGTGTGTGTGTTTCAGATGGATTTAGCAGGCTTTTCAAACTTTGGCTTTTTTGTTGACTTTGTTCTTTGTTTCCCAGTTCGGTTATGTCAGATAAACCTTTGCGTTTCAAAAGGTGCTCCTCTTGTGGGCGAAAATGCCTATTTCCTACTCGCATGAGGAGTGTCTTTACTGTTTCAGCAGAGATCACCTTGAGGTTGAATGTGGCATTTGTGCCACTTTCAACCCGAGGGCTTTGGTCGACCGTCATAATAAGCTTCTGATTAAAGGCTGGGTCAAAGGAGGCCCCTTGGTCACTGGTTCCCCCGCCAAGGCGGGCTCTTCTGTGGCTAGAAAGAAGCTTTCCATTGAGGAGGTCCTGACCAAGCGTCCCAGGCTGTCGGATCTGGCAGGGCAGTTTTGGATCTGAGATCTTCGGGTCCTAGATCGTCCAGGGAGTCCACTCCTGGATCCAAGGGTTCGGACCCGAAGCCTTCGGATCCGGTACCTTCGGTGTCTTCTGGATCCAAGAGTCTCAGCTCCAGACCTTCGGATCCATGGGTAGGCACCATATCAATGGATCCTACCCTTTCAGATGCGAGGGATTCAAGAAGTATCACCTCGGATCCTTTGAGTTCGGTTCCGATTCTGTCTAATCCGGGAGTTATGCCGAAGCCAATTGTAGTGGAGGGATCTTCCTTTGGATACATTACCTTCTAAGCAGGTGTCTTCTCCGGGTAGGCCTAGTTCTAGGGAATGCAAGAGGTGACACTCAGGCTGCAGGAGCGACTCTCCCAGTAGGTCCTCCATCTCCTCCCGATCTTCCAGGAGTATCCTCCTTACGGGTATGGACAGGATAATGCGGGCCCTCCTGAAAGCTCAGCTGGAGTTGGGGCTTCTAGCTTCCCCGGTCCACAGTTCGGGAATCCAATTTCCCACTGCCCCTTCGATCACTTCTTTTTCCGACTAGTGGCTTGGATTCTCAGGGACTGTTGAGCGGAGTCGAGGTTAGGGGAGCTCTGGGGCCCAGTTTGGGTCCTTTCCTGGTGGAATCAGTGGTTGGTACTGTTTCTGTTCCCCTAGAACAGGCCAGCCGGTCGGGCCTGTCGAGCCCAGGGTCTATGGAGTGGGATTCGGGCCTGGGTTTTTCAGACCGGTCTCTTCTCCTGGGTGCCTCGGCCTTTGACAGTTCCGGTCCAGTGGCGTGGTGGGGCTGGGGGGGGGTGTCCGCACCCTCTCTTCCACTAGGGTTTATCAGCGGGAGAGGGGGATGGAGCCTCTTCTAGTCCTTCCACTTTCCGGTCTGCCAAAAGATCATTCTCTATCAGAGCTGCCTCTCCTGTGCACGGTCATCCTACCCAGTCCCAGTATCCGAGTGGCTTGTCTCATCCTGCTTCCGGTCAGCCCGACCGACTTAGCCTCTAGGGGATGTCCCCCCACAGGAGTCCCCTCCCCT
Source organism: Protopterus annectens (assembly GCF_019279795.1). Taxonomy (NCBI): domain Eukaryota; kingdom Metazoa; phylum Chordata; order Ceratodontiformes; family Protopteridae; genus Protopterus; species Protopterus annectens. Next base: position 70,674,083 of record NC_056732.1, read on the forward strand.
TCTGAGTCTTTCCCGCCACCCCTGGCGGAGGAAGTTCCCATGAAGAAGACTTGTAAGAGGTGACATCCTGACTCCCCTTTGGAGTCCCTTACCAAAGATACGGATGCTGATGAGGGGGGACGGGTCCATAAGATCTCTCTCGGAGGTCGTCTCCTTTGGAGACATACTCGAGATCCTCAAGGCCAAAGGCAGTTGTTCTGCCCAAACCCCGTCCTCTGAGGAAGCTGTAATTTTGGAGGCTTTTGGTACAGGGCCATCTACCTCCTGGGTGCCCCCCCCCCACACACACACACACTGATCCTCTCATTGATCTTGTGGCCAGCAGGGCTTGGAAGTAGCCAGATACCATGGAGCCAGTGTCCCAAAAAGTGGACAAGTTTCTGAGCCCTCCATCAGATAGAACCTTTTGGTCCATAGCGGTCCTGGTTGATGCTATTGTGGTGACCACTGCCACCAAAAAGGAATTGGCAGAGCAGAGTTCTTCTGTCCCTCCGCCCAATCGTGGCCTATGGACAGTTTTGGAAAAGCGGGTGTTTGCCTGCGAGCATTAATTTATCTTCCGCATTTCACCCTTCTCCAGAGGGATTTGATAAACTATCTACCTCCCTCTCTGGGTCCATGTCTGAGGAGGAATTCAAGGCAGTTTCTCCAAAGCTGTCAACCCTTCATTCAGTTGCAAATTCGTCCATGAGGCTAATTTCCAATGCTGCAGAAGGGTCCTCGCGGGCGGCGGGCTCAGGTATCGCAACGTCATGCCTTGCTTCATTTGAGCGGGTTTGCACAGGCCTTTAAGACATCTTTCATTAACGTCCTCTTTGATGGTTCCACTCTTTGGTCCCACTGTGAAAGAGACTTTGACCCGCAGTGAACAGGAAGGGAAGGCCTTGTCGACTGTTGGAAATCAGATTTTCTGCCCCTCAGAGGTCCTTTTCTAAAACCCAGAAAGGGAGTAAGAAAATATGGTTCAGGAAGGCACAGTCTCCCTTTCAAGATGTTCAGGAGGATTCCTCTTCCAGGGGACGGGGAAGAGGTTTCAGTGGTAGACGTCGCCCCAGTGGAGGTCCGCAAAACCAAGGTTCCAGGGAGCCCTTCTCTGAGAGACCTTTACAGTGTCCCTGAGGCGTTGCCAGACTGTCCGTCCCTGGAGGTAGGTTATCGCTGCAGCTGTTAGCCTGGGCAAGTATTACAAACGATCAGTGGGTGCTAGCAGTTATATCCAGGGTTATTGCATTCCCTTTTTGGAAATTCACCCAAAATTCAGTCCTCTTCCGGATGTGCCACCCAATCGGGAAGAGGCAGCCCAACGGGCGGTTGTAAGCCTTCTTCAAAAAAGAGCCATCAAACAGGTCCCCACAGGACAGCGAGGATCCAGAACCTTTTCCCGCTACTTTTTCATCCCAAAGAAAACGGGAGACCTACGTCCTATTTTGGATCTCAGTCGCATGAAACAGTTCGTGCAGAAGTTGAAGTTTTGGATGGTCACTGTACAGTCGATTGTGCCTCTCTTGCATGGCAATAACTGGGGTGTGCTCAGTGGACTTCCAGGGTGCATAGTACCAAGTAAAATTGGATCGGTCCAGGAGGTTTCTCCGCTTCCGCTTGGGAGTTGATCATTTTCAGTTCTGGGTCCTGCCCTTTGATCTCACTTCAGCCCCCCATGTGTTCAAATGCATGGCGGTGGTAGCAGCTCATCTCTGGCTGCAGAGAATCCATGTTTTTCCCTATTTGGACAATTGGCTCCTGATGGCCCCCACAAAGCATCAACTACTGGACAATATTCACACCGTACTTTCCCTGTTCCATCTGCTGAGTATCACAGTGAACATGGTGAAATCCTCTGATTCCAACCCAGAAACTGGAATTCATAGGCACTCTGTTCGATACCACCTCTTAGATTGCAGCCTTACCTCCTCGGCGGGTGTCGCTTATTCGCAACCAAATTCGGACATTGCTGGAGCTAACCTGTTCTCCGGCCTCACTCATTCTCAGGGCTCTAGGGTCGATGGCAGCTGCCATTTATTTGGTTCCGATGGCTCGGTACCATATGAAGGTCCTTCAGTGGATCCTTGCAGTTCAGTGGTCAGCGTGGAGGCATCCCCTATCCTTTCCCATTCGACTCACCCCGGTGCGTCACAGGCATCTTTCATGGTTGATCCATTCACCAGATCTTCTAGCAGGCAGGCCTTTCGTTCCTCCAACTCCTGTTGCGACAGTCACGTCGGACGCTTTCCTCCTGGGGGGGGGGGGGGGCATTTCCAGGGAAGGACGATCCAAGGGACATGATCACCCTCAGAGACCAAACTGCATATCAACGTTCTGGAGATGAGGGCAGTCCTTTTATCACTGCAAACTTTTCAAGACTGCCTTCCTTAGGGAACAGTTGTGGTTCTATCAGACAACTTGGCTGTTGTGTGGTATATAAACAAGCAAGGGTCACGCGCTCTTATCTGCTGTGTCGCGAGGCCATGACGGTCTGGGAGTGGGTGATGGTCACAGGGTGCTTTCTCATTGCAACGCACATTCCCGAAGCATCCAACATGTTGGCGGACAAATTGAGCAGGGCTATATTGACTCCTCATAAGTGGTCCCTGAATCCAGTGGTGGCTCAACAAATCTTCCATTTTTGGGGTTCGCCAAGCTGTGATCCGTTTGCATCTCCTCTCAACCACAAATGCAACAACTTCTTTGCATTGCTCCCCCAGAGGGGGAATCCCCCAGGCACACGTTCACCCACGATTGGCCTCTGGGTCCCCTGTATTCCTTTCCTCCATTACCTGTAATTCCATGAGTACTTCAGAAAGCCAGAGGCCTCGAGTCAACTGATCCTCATTGCCCCCCTTTTGGCTCAGCAGGTGTGGTTTCCCCTCGTACCGTCTCATTTGAGGCATCCACCCTGGGTGCTCAATCCAATTCCGGATTTGCGTATCTCATCCTTCTCTCCTACCGCTCCCGAATCTTCAGACCCTACGTCTGACAGCGTGGTATGTCTACTTCTAGTGATGTTGGCCAAGTCCAGGCTAGCTTCACCCGTAAAGGAGATTATTCTTGCTTCCCAGTGGTCATCTACTAGGAAAGTTTATTTTAGTAAATGGAAGAGGTTTTTGGTTTGGGCGAAGAATAAGAATTTAGACCCCTTTTCTGCCCCTATTCCCGAAATACTTCTCTTTTGACCTCTCTCTTTAAGGAAGGAGTTAGTTTTTCCACTATCAATGTACATTTGGCAGCGATTTCGAAATTTCACCTTGGTGATTCTGCCTTTTCTGCGCACCTCTATAAGGCCTTTTTAAAAGGGGGGTTTCTATTACAGGCCTCCTGTTAAAACCCCTTCTCTCCCATGGGATTTCACTTTGGTCCTGCAGGCTTTGACAAAACCACCCTTTGAACCAGCAGCTTTGTCTGATATTAAATTTCTTTCCTGGAAAACTACCTTTTTAGTGGCAATAACTTCGGCAAAGAGAGTTTTGGATGCAAGCTCTTACTATCAAGCCGCCCTACTTAATTTCCACAAGGACAGAGTGTCTCTAAAACCTGATGGATCCTTCATGCCAAAAAAGGCCTTACCAGTGAATCTCAATCAATGTATTCGTCTACCAGTATTTTTCCCTTACTGTTCCAGTAAAGGGGAATATATTTTGCACACATTGGACGTTCGTCAACTTCACTTTATTTACATAGAATGTGAGAATTTGTGTTCAGACCAACTACTTGTTGCCCTGTCTTTAAATAGCAAGGGCACGGGTATTTCGAAAGTCACGTTTTCCCGTTGGATTTCGCAATGTATTTTTCATTTATTCTTCAGAAGGTATTACCTTAGCTACACCAGTGAGGGCTCATTCTACCAGGGCAGTTTCTACTTCCACTGCCTTTGCAAATCGTTAATCTTTAGATGGCATTTGTGCAGCAGCAGCGTGGCCTTCTCCCCACATTTTTATTTCCCACTATAAGTTGGATTTGATTTCCAGAGGAAGGGCTTCATTTGGCTCCACAGTTCTTCGGCATGTCCTTCCTTGAGACTTCCCCGGATTTAGGTAGCTGGGGACTCTGACCCTAACGTGAGGAATGGTGACTAGATAACATTAGATTTTTAGTTATGTACTTATCATAACTTGGCGTCTGTGTTATCTGTAGTAACCATTCATCACAATCCTACTCTCCAGCCCCCTTCCTGGAAGATTGGTTGGGTTTGGAGGTTCTGTTTTGTTTAAATACTTCCTGTCTTCCTTCCTTTTGCAAACTCGATATTAGGGAGTGTAGGGCAGCAGAGCATTATGGGAGGGGAGGAGCTTTAGCTAAGCTGTGTTCTGAGTATGCCGGCTCGAATCCGATCTTGGATCCAAGACCCTAACATGATGAATGGTGACTACAGATAACACAGATGCCAAGTTATGGTAAGTACATAACTATAATTCAATGAATTAATTCCTGAGCCTTCAATACAAGCTTTAAAGGTGCACAACCATTTACACCTGGTGCGCTGTGTGCTAGTAACCTAGCAATCCATTTGGCCTCAGCTAATTCCAATTTATTATTAAAATCTCCCCCTATTTTGTCTATATAAATCAGCTGTAAAGCAGAAAAAATGAAACTATGCATATGTTTATACAGTGCACTAGTAAGATCCTTGTTGCGTATATATCCGAAGTGTTCTAAGATTTCTTAAAGGGACGTGTAGCCTTCCCTAGATAGAAACAAACAATCTCTGCACCGGGCCAGATACACCAGATATAAAGTGGTACAATCTGCATATAAACTTGGAATAAACGTGTATCCATTAGTAGGATGTGTAAAAACTTTCTCATCCGAAATAAAACTGCAAGCTCTACATCTCCTACATGGGTATGTGCCCAACCTGTTAGACACTTTAACCCTTCTATGTTGGCAATTAGTATGACATAGTTGCCTTTTTTAGTGTATAGTTGTTGTTAAAACTAAATAAAGGGCTGGGCCAACAACCCCCTTGATATCATCATCAGCCATCAAAATTGGCCAATTCTTCCGAATAATATTACATACCTTACTTATATCACTCATATAAGTTAACATAACCCTAGTCCTATTATATTCAGCTGACCTCTTAAAATTAATGGCTCCTTGTCAAGCTGAATAAAAAGGCTTGGCCCTACACGTACGTGCATCTCTAAGATCACTCGTACATTCAACAGTTTCTTTATTAGAGTAGTCTCTAGACCTAAAACCATCCTATAACCGACCCAGAGCCTGAATGAATGCCCAGCAGTGTGCAGCCTAGACATTCTGTATGCTTGGCCTTTAACTACATTATGAAAAATATTACCAGGATGCATGCTGGTCCTGGTGCAGAAGATTATTTCTACGACAGGGTTTCCTATATAACAAAGTTTCTAAACCGTCTGTAGGTGTTTTAGTGACTTGCACATCCAAAAAACTATCTTATCAAAAAGCTGCACATTTAGTGAATTTTAAATAAGTAGTAATAGCATTTAAATACATCTTAAATTCATCCAGTTCACTTAAGGGACCTCCCCATAAAAGAAAAATGTCATCCACAAACATTTTTATATAATCTAATAAACTGACTGAACCTATTTGGACAAAGCAGATAATCTTCTTCCCATTGTGCCATTACAAGATTGGTGTAGCTATTGGCAGAAGACTACGCCAATAGTGTGCCAGTAGATACAGTCATTAGACATTATTTTCAAGAATTAATTCCAGTAAAAAAAGAAATCAACAAATCTGATGAATAAGAGCTGTAATTCAGTGAGGCCATTCTAATAGCATCTATACTCTCAGAATTAGGTATAACTGTAAATAACGTAGACACATCTGAAGTAACAAGCCAAAACCTAGAAATATCTAAATGACACATTGCTTCATATAAGCTTTTAAAAATGCTGTGCGTCTTTAAGCACAGATGGAATTCTGTCAACTACTGGTCTCAATTTATCCTGCACATAAATAGGTAAGGGCTCAGTTAACCAACCCTTCCTAGACATTATAGGTCTAAAAGTAAGCTTGTTGAGATATTTATGAATTTTGGGGAGGACGTGTATATAGGGAATTAAAGAAACGCAACAGTAAAAAAGATGCACATTTCATAGTCAGTCATTCTACACATAATATAAGACATTACATACTCTATCATTCTGTCCACATCTACTTGTGTAATTGCTAAAAAAAAAAAGTTGAATGATCATTAAGCATCTCAAACATACATTCATTATAAAATACTCCAAGTATTGCAACTGCTCCTCCTTTGTTTGCTAGATCTGTATAGACTCATTTTTCAGTTCAAGTGCCTTCCTGTCATCCGGCTCTAAATTACAAAATCTTTATGAAATTTAATACCATCAGACTCTAACAAATCTGCTTCACATACCTTAGGAAAAGATTCTGGTGAAGATACCGGAGTGGGAGAGAACACACTCTGTTTCTTGAATTTTACAGTACATGTTGGGCCCATAAGCATTTGTATTAGCAAACATTTTACTTAAAATTACATTCCTGGCAAAACAACGCAAGTCCAGTTTAATGTCACTAAACACAGATGAACTCAAGGGAATAAAAGATATCCCTTATTTAACAGTCTTACTTGTGCCTGCGTTAAAGTTATTGATGATAAATTTACCACTAATTCTTCGTTCCATCCGACTGCTTCATAAAAACTCTTTCCTCGACCTGGCAACATGTTTTTTCTTTTCCTTCCTTGGTGCTTGACCATTAACCACAGCCTCATTTGCATTTACGGTTGATATAAGGGAGGGATCTTTACCATTCGTACTTCCCTCTTCTTGCAAAGCTGCTGTTGTACTGATGTTATTATCACGGTGCCATAAAAGGATATGCCCCTTGTCAAAGTCACTATAATCCCTTTGGAGCTTATTCAGTTTTTGCTTCCTTAATCTAGTTTCATACATAAACACCATATTTAAAAACATCAGTCCCTCACTCAAGTGCATCACCAGATAACTTATTCCTAAACTCATTCAACAATTGTTCAGTCTCAGATTGCAGTTCAAGCTCAGCAGGCTTAAAATAATTGATGAGCAGTCACATATAATTAAAACTGAGCTTGAGGTTGAGCGATTGCCATCTATGCAAAAGTTCAGGGTAAGCCTCTCCATGTGTCGGCATTTTAAGCACACTGAGCCCCCTAGGAACCACTCTGATAGGGGCAAGCCTCCATATAAAGCCTCTGCCACTGAAGTTTCTTAATTTTAAACAACTTATTTTCCATCATTTTAAGTGTAGAGGCAAGTCCTTCTTGCTTGAAAATGCCATCACTGTTCATATTAATGTTCTCCGCCAATTTAATTCCAAGCAGTAGATTATTGGAAGAAGCTAATAAACCCAGCAACCGATATTGGGATTTGACTGCTCCACGAGCCGCTGGGCTGTAGCTCTGCTCAATATCAAGCCCTCAGCCATGCTCCACTCAGTTTTTGATCGTCTTTTGAACTTAACTAATAAACAAGGCTGCCTTAAACCAAAAACTAAATTCAGCAAAAACAGATGAGACAGCCATCTAAAAAGCATCTATTTATTAAACTGTAAGCGCTTTCGTACAGACACACTGCACTTTTAGACCATACAACATCTAAAAAACAAGTCATTTAAATAATACAATCAGTAAATCAATAATTAAAACATCAGCTTCAGTGAATTATAGCCCAAGCTTTCAATACAGACTTTAAAGGTACATAACCATCTTAGAATATTTAGGATATATACGCAACAAGGATCTTACTAGTGCATTGTATAAACATGTGCGAGATAATAGTGGGCATAGTTTTTTTTCTGCTTTACAGTTAATTTATTTAGATGGGGGGGTTAAAATAAATTGGAATTAGCTGAGACCAAATGGATTGTTAGGTTACTAGCACATAGAGCACCAGGTTTAAATGGTGTTGTGTACCTTTAAAGCCTGTATTGAAGGCCCTGGCTTTAATTAATTGAAGCTGATGTTTCAATTATTGATTTTATTGATTGTACTAGTTAAATGATTTGTTTTTTAGATGTATGGTCTGATGAAGTGTAGAGTGTCTGTATGAAAGCACTTTTTAATAAATAGATGATTTTTAGGGTTTACCTTCAAAATGTTGACAGAATATCGAACCCGCTTCTGTGAACTCTGAACTGTGCTGCCTTAAAACCTCGAATGTAGATGTTCGAACTGCAAAATCTCGCCCCTTTTTGACCCATGTTAGCACTTGTTTGTAGGTGTGGTAGATCGGAAATGTCGACGTTCGAGTTTTTTCAAATTTGTGAAATTTCCGCAATTTGGGTTTTGTGGAAATGTTTCGGTGGTGTGGCTGTTCAACAACGTACAGTCGACATTTTAAAGGTAAACCGATTTTTAGCAGTGCTTGGCTGCCTTATGGTTTTTTTTGCTGAAGTTCGAGACAAAGTGGCTTCTCAGCTCGCCACCCTAGAATCTATTTACAGCTCGTCCATGAGGCTAATTGCACATGCTGCCAAAGGGACAACTAGAGCAAAGGGTTCAGGCCTAGCCATCAGGAAACACGCCTGGATGCGATTGTGATTTTGCAGAGCCATTTAAGTCTTCTTTCGTCAACACTGTGTTTGATGGCACATCCGTATTTGGTCCCAAAGTAAGAGCCTCTGTCCAGATGTGAAAAAGATGGGAGGACCCTTTCTGTCGTGGGCATACTCTCTTCTATTCCTCAATGGTCTTTTTCCAGGAATGAGAGAAGTGAAAGGCTATGGTTCAAGAAGTCCCAAGAGCCTTTCCAGGACTCGCTTGGTAATGACTTCCCCTGGGGCAGAGGGGGAAGTAACAATGGAAGATACCACAGAAGAGGCAGAGGTGGTCCGCAGAATCAGGGTGCTAGGGATTCTTTTCCTGGTAACTCCTATCAGTGCACCTGAAAGGAGGCCCGATTACGTTCCTCTGGAGGCAGTCGGGGGGGGGGTGATTATCCTTGCAGCAGTCTGCTTGGCTAAGAATAACAATGGACAGTTGGGTGCAGAGGATTATAATCAGAGGTTACAATATCTTTTTTTCAGAAAACCAAAAAGATTAAAAAGAATCCTAGATGTTCCACCCAGTCACAGGGATGTAGCAGTCTTAGAAATTCAAAAACTGCTCGACCAAAAAGTTATCTAAGCAGTCCCACAGATTAGAGAATATCCAGGATTTACTCAAGATTCTAACTTCCATGTTGGTTTAAATGGTTCATCCCTTATGTCACATAAACTTTGCAAAGCCTTTTTGAAAGGAACCTTAATGGTCAGACCTCCATATAAGGAACCTTTTGCACCATGGGATTTGAATTTGGTACTTCAGTCTCTTGTTTGTCACCCGTTTGAGCCTTCAGCAAGTTGTGACTTAAAATTTTTGTCCTGGAAAACTTTATTTTTGGTAGCTATCACTTCAGCCAGAAGAATATCTGAAATACAGGCCTTATCCTGCAAACCTTTCTTATCTAATCCTTCATAAGGACAGGGTCTCCCTCTGGACAAATCCCTCCTCCTTAAAGGTTGTTTCTGAGACAAATATCTATCAGATTCTACAATTCCCATTTTTTTCCCAACTTTCCCAATAAAGGGGGGTACTGTTTCACTTACTGGATGTACACAGACAATTGCGATCCTCTCTTCACAGAACAAAGGAAATGAGAAAATCTGACCAGCTATTTCTTTCCTTTTCTTCAGCCACTTTAGGATGCCCAGTATCTAAAGTTACTCTGGGCATATGGCTTAGAGACTGTATCACCTTTGTTTACAACAGAAAGGGGCTCCATCCACCAGGGCCTGTAAAGCCCATTCAACTAGAGCAATAGCATTATCTGCAGTTTTTCATGCCAGATCTTTTTTAGATGATATTTGTGCTTCTGCGACATGGGCATTTCCTCATACCTTTATATGCATTACAAATTAGACTTGGTCTCCAGGGGATGTGCATCATTTGGCTTGATGGTGCTCAGGAATATTCTTCCTTGAGACCTCACAAGATTCAGGTCGCTAAGGACTCTGTCCAACAATCAAGGATTATGTGAAGATTGACAACATCAGATAAAAAAGTTATGTCTTATAAAGTTCCATCTGTGTTGCCATTCTTCACTAATCCTTGACAATTCCCTCCCACCTTCCCCCTGCCTTTAGAAGTCTTGGTGGATCGAATATTCCCAAATGTAAGCTTCATAACAGGGACACAGATATGGCCTCTTGTCTATTATGTTTTGTCTGTGACTATTATATGCAAACTCTATTTGAGGTAATTTGGTGAGGAGAATTGTGGGTAGAGCTTAGCTCAAAAGTTTTTGGAAGGCACGAGCTGGAATAATGGCTGAGTCTGTTCTAAAGCTCTGAACAGAGCCCGCAGTCAAGGATTAGTGAAGATAGACAACACAGAACATTATGGTAAGATGTAACTTCCTTTTTATCAAGGCTGACTGCTGTTGAGTATAGAACAGTCATAGTTTTGGAGAACGTTTCTAAAATACGATATACCAAGTTCTTGTATGTGACAAAACATTAGATCTGATGTAAATCTTCATTCATTCCTTACTGATAGGACTTCGGTTCCTTCCTCGAAACTGACATGGCCGGTACCAAGCTCGTGCCAGCCAAAGTCTCTCAGCTATGTCCTACCCACAATGCCCCTCTCATAGTCTCTTCAGATCTCGTTTGCCACATTCCTCGTCAGACGTGTCAAGCCTTTCTCTTAAGATAAGTGTTTCTTTTTTGTGGTTCTTTGTAGTTTTATCGACTTATTACCTTCCCTTAGTCAATTTTTTCTTCTAAGATTATCTCTTGTTCCTAAACCCTATATTTCCTGACTAGACTATACCTAACTACCATGGTAGTTCTTTTGTACCATCGTTGGTACTGCTCCTCCTTCCCCACATTGGTAGGCCCTTCCTTTACCTTTTGGTGTTTCTTAGTACCATTGCTGGCACTCCTTCCTAGCTATCTGTCTAAAAAAAAAAAAAAAAAAAATACGCTATCCCTCCTTACTGTAACTTCTTGCTGCTGTTTTGGTAGCTATAGTTTTGTTGTTAGATTATAGTACTAGTGTGTTGTTTTGTCATAATGTTGGATAAGGCTAAGCTTGGGTTCAAGCAGTGTGATAAGTGCAGGCATTAGATGCCCAACTCAGACGGTCACGGCCGGTGCGTTTATTGTTTGGGTGTTGACCACATTAATGTATCTTAAATTAAGAGAAAGAACTTCGATGCACCACCACGGCAATCCAAACTCCTCAAAATTCAAGTAAACAATTCGGTTTCAAGTAGACAATTTAATAAAGCAAGACAAAACATAAACTAAAAGGTGATAAAATGAAATCCGATAAGCGCTTTCGGCTATTCAGCCTTCTTCAGATTGTGCCATTGGTTTGGTAAAAAGAGGTGTGTGGAGAAGAAGAGAAGTGATTGGGGTGAATCCTGACGATTTGTTTGGCTGTCAGTTTTACAATGTCTCCTATGGAGAACCAGTATTATCACCATAGCCATTGCTTTTGAATCCAAGGGGGATGCTAGAGGCAGAGAAATGACTGGTTGGTGTATTCTTTAAAAATATTACTAGCGGAACTATGTTTTATGATCTGAAGAAGGCTGAATAGTCGAAAGCGCTTATCGGATTTCATTTTATCACCTTTTAGTTTATGTTTTGTCTTGTTTTATTAAATTGTCTACTTGAAACCGAATCGTATACTTGAATTTTGAGGAGTTTGGATTGCTGTGATGGTGCATCGAAGTTCTTTCTCTTAGTTATTGATTTTACTTGTCTTCGATACCTTCAGTGGTGGTTGGAAGTATTTGCCTTTTTACATTAATGTATCTTGTGATGTTTGTTCTAGTTTCAACAACCGTACGTTGGCTGAACGTAAGAACAAGCTTATTCTGAAGGGTATACTGAAAACACCCTTCTCAGAGGCTCTTTCTGGGACTGAGGTCTCACGACCTCCTAAGCATAAGGATGTGAAAAAACATAGAGAAACGGAGTCACTCTGTTCCGACATCTCCTTCCTCCTCGGAACCGAAACAACTCCAGGCTTCTCCCGAGCCATCGACGCAGACAGCTTCGGCACCAAGGTCCCTGTCTTCTCTCTGTGCCAACCTTGATTATGATACAGGCTCCTACCACTGTACTAGCATTGGCACCATCCCCGGCCACAGTACCGATGTCTTGCATGGCTTCACCTATAATGACACCTGTGGTTCCAAAGACTGAGCACCTTGCCAGAACCAGGTACTCTTCTCTTTATGACCCCTTCTTTGGGACAACAGTTCAATCCATTTATTGGGAGACCAGAATCTCCATCGCCAGCTTCCTTCGGATCCACCAGGAGTCTTTCGGAACAAGATGTGTGGTGAGGGTTGTGGACCAGCTTTTGGCAGCTAGAGGATTACCGACCCCGACTAGGTCTTCCCCTCCCTCTTGGGATGGAAGCTTTCACTGCATATTCACCTGTCTATCCTCCTCCAACCTCCTCCCAGGTCTCTGAGACTTCGGTACTGATGTCCATCCTGGTGCATTTTCTTTCTGCTCTGACAGTGGAGGCTTCCCTGTCGGCACCGATAACTCTTGGTGCCATGGCTCCTTTGAAACTGATGCACCCTCGAAGCAGTGATTGGGCTATCTGCACCGTGACACCTAGTTTGGCGATGTCTACAGTCGGGGCTCTCCCGGTAGCTACCGGACCTCTTGGAGCTCTTCACCTGGAGACGGGCTCCTCTGGGCGGGGAGTAACCCCGGTTCCGAGGTTGTCCTTCTCGGTTCCGGGCTCCCGTCCCTCCTCGAGCAGGCCTGCTTTCCAGGTGATGGATCGGGTCCTCGCTTCAACAAGCTAGCAGTTGGCACCATTGGCATCGGAACTAGAACCCCCTCCTCTAGCATGCAGCTGTCCCAACCTCCTACTCTGGGATCTCGAGCATGGGAGCCGCAAGACCTTCCCTTGAAGGGAACCCTTTCTCTGCAGTCCTCCTCAGAAGACCCCACTGGGAGCCACCCCAGAAAAAACTTTGCAAGAAGCATCATCTTGATTTCCCTGAGGAATCTATCACCGAAGACACCGATTACGATGAGGGAGAAGAGTTCCCACAGTCTTCCCTGGAAGACGTCTCATTCGGAGACATTCTTGAGATCCTCAAGCAGTGGGGAGACTGGAAACCCTCCAACCCTTCAGAGGAATCTGTGTTCTTGCAGGCTTTCTGTGCTTGACCATCTACTTCCTGGGTTGACCCCACCTGCAGATGAGCTCATTAGGCTTATTGTGCAGTGTGCCTGGAAGGCCCCGGACAACATAGAACCTGTCCCCTGGAGGCCAGATAAAATTTTGTCCACAGCTGAAGACAAACCCAACTAGTCCAAACAACTGGTAGTAGATTCCATGGTCGTGGCACCAGCCACCAAGAGGGAACTGGCAGAAGATAGTTCCATTGTTCATCCCCCGAACAGGGAGTCTCGGGCTTTGGACAAACTGGGGAAGTGGGCCTACGCTTCAGCTACCTTTGCCATTCAGTCACTGAATTACCTGGCACACTTTACTCGCCTCCAAAGAGACCTAATCTCAGAAATCTTTGGCGGGTACTGCCTGAGGAGGTGCGTGATATACTGTTGCCTCCTAGCTAGCTACCCTAGAATCCATCTCGAACTCCTCGATTCACTTGATTTCTCACATTATCGAGCCGCATCGGGCATCGTCATGAGACAGCATGCTTGGATGCATTTGTGTAACTTCGCGGATCCTTTCAGATCTTCCTTTGTCAACGTGCCTGTTGATGAATCTTCCCTCTTTGGTCCCAAAGTAAGAGAGACACTATCACGTAGTGAGAAAGACGGAAAGACCTTGTCTGCTGTGGGCATACCTTTTTCCACCTCCAGAAATCCTACTCCAGGAATCGGAGGGGAGGAAAATTGTGGTTCAAGAAGTCCCAAGGATCTTTTCGTGACACTCATAATGAGCAATCCCCCCCCCCCCCCGGGGGGGGACAGAGGAGGCAACTCATCCAGAAGACGTCCCTTTCGGGGCAGAGGCTTTTAAAAATAAGAAATCAGATGCAAGTTCTTCTCCCACAGACCTTTGTACCAGCACGCCTAGTACTACATCTGTTAGGCTGTATGGCAGCAACCATTACCTTAGTGCCCCTGTAGAGATTGTACATGAGACTACTACAGTGGCTCCTCTCATCACAATGGTCGTTCTTAACCCACCCACTCGACCACATGATATGCCTTATAAGCCTTTGCAAACAAGAAATGCTATGGTGAATGAAGTCAGAAACAAATCTTTGGTGTTGACTGTTCTGTCTGCCCAGCCCAAAGCCACGGTGACCACAGATGCTTCCCTGTTAGGGTGGGGGAGGGGGTCATTTCCAGGGAAGGATGGTCCAAGGCACTTTGTCCCCCATAGAAGCCAATTTGTACGACTGTTCCCTTGATCCGGTAACAGTGGCTCAAATCATCTGCCTCTGGGGCAAGTCTTGCTGCGACCTGTTTGCTTCACCCCTAAACAAATGCAGAAACTACTTTGCCCTGATCTCCCCCTTAGGGGTAGTCACAGAGGGATGTTCTGACGCACGACTGGCCCCCGGGTCTACTTTTATGCCTTTCCCCCATTTCCCCTCATCCCAGAATTTTTACAGAAAGCTCAAAGGTTGAGAAGCAAAGTGATCCTCATTGCCCCTTATTGGCCCCGTCAGGTCTGGTTCCCATTCCTATAGCCTCACCTGATTCACAGCCCGTGGATCAGTCTCCAGGACTGCGGTCTCATCCTGAGGGACTGATTCACCCCAATCTCCACAGCCTCAAGCTCACAACATGGTTTCTTCACTTCCGATGATTGCCAGGCTACCTGATATTTCATCCCCTGTTCACAAACTCCTTCTGGCTTCGCACAAACCATCCACCAGAAAAATTTGTTTCAGTAAATGGACTAGGTTCTTTAGATCTCCCAAAGAACAATACATGGACCCCTTTTCTATGCCTGTTCAGAAGAACCTACAGTATATCACTACCCTGTTGCACACACGAGCTTAAGCATTGACGATTACAGTACATTTAGCAGCTATTGCAAATTTTCACAATGGAATCGACAATTCATCTGTTATGTCACACCGACTGTGCAAAACCTTCATGAAAGGAGTATTGCATATTAAACCTCCTGTCAAGCTTCCTATAGAGCCATGTGACTTGACATTGGTGCTTCAGTCGTTGAGTCCTCCTTTCGAGCCTTCTAACTCATGAGATATGAAATTTTTGTCTTGGAAAACTCTATTTCTAGTAGCCCTTTCCTCATCGAGAAGAGTATCCGAATTGCAGGCCTTGAATGTCAAGAGACCGTACTTGATTTTTCATAGGGAAAGAGTTTCTTTACTACTAACCCCTCCTTTTTTCCCCAAGGTTCATAGCTTCATAGGTTGGTACTAGGCTATCGGCCCTAAGGTCTATGCAAGCCTAGCCATAACAATTCCCTGGAAATTTGTTCACGCAATATTTACTTCTCTGGGCCCCTGTCTAGCAGGGTGACTGACATGATCCCCGGGGTGAATTTCCTATCTCCCATCCAATCATCAAGGTTCCTTTTGAAGAGGGCCAATGAGGCGCTCTGCTTCACATGTATGGGCAGTCTATTCCCAGAGTATGAGGAGTCTCTCGGTCAGGAACCTATCCCTCCAGCATGTTTTGTTCATTGTGATGATAAGGTTTAGATCCCTGGAGTGTGTGGCTCTGAGGGATTGGGATTTCTTTAAGTGGAGCATGTCCCAACAGCTCAGGGTTTGACATGGCCTTGTATGTTAAGCAGAGATCACCTCTGAGTAGACGATATGCCACAGAGTATAGCTGGAGTTTTTTTAGACTGTCAGCATATGGCATCTGCTGTAGGCCTGTGATTCTTTTAGTGAGGTATTTTTGTGCCTTTCCAGCTGTTGCAGATGTCTTGTGAGGTACATACCAAATGGGGTATTATACTCTATAATGGGTCTAATGAGGGATGAGTACAGTGGGACAATGACCTCCTTTTTTCTGGATGAAAAGCCCTTAGTGATGAGGTGTGCCACATAGAAGGATTTCCTGACTGTTGTGGCGATGTGGTTATCGAAAGTGAGACCACTGTCCACTTGTCTCCCTAAGTCTCTCATCACACTTTCGATGTTTAGTGTCCTGCCATCTATGTGGTAGTTCATGGGTACATGTTTTTTTCCAAAGGGGATAACTATACATTTCTTGGCATTAAGCTTGAGCCCATGGCTCTAGCACCAGGTATCTGTTTCTGTAAGGCCCTTTTGTAGAATATCCACATCATTTGGGGATTCTGTAATGGCTCCCAGTTTGCAGTCATCTGCAAACTTTGTTAGCCAGAGTCCCTTAGTGTTGGCTTGTACTTCAGAGAAGTAGATTCCAAACAAGAGTGGTCCCAGGACTGAACCCTGAGGTACTCCACTTGTCACTTGTCTGGAGCTGGATTCGGAGTCTGCTACTTTTACAGTCTGGGTTCTGTCAGTAAGCCAGTTGGCAACCCATTGAGTGATGTAGGGATTTATGCCCAGCTTAGTAAGTTTATCTATGATTCCAGAGTAGAGGATGGTGTTAAAGGTCTTGGTGAGGTCCAGATAGGCTGTGTGGACCGCCTTACCCTCGTCCACAGCTCTGGAGACTGATTCGAAGAAGTCAGTCAGATTCAGGAGACAAGATCAGCCCTTCACAAACCCAAACTGGGTGGGGTCCAGTGTTTGAAGGTTGCCAATGTCTTTGTTTATAAGTTCCATGATAATGCGTTCCATGCCCTTGCAGATCAGGCTTGTCAGACTGATGGGATGGTAGTTTCCGTGATCCAAGGCAGATCCTCCCTGGTGGAGCGGGATAACTGTAGCTGTGCGCCACTCACTGGGTACAAAGCCTGAGGTGAGGCTATGATTAAACAGGACACTTAGGTGGGGTGCCAGTTCATTTTGTAGTTCATGTAGTACACAGCCTGGGATGTCATCTGGTCTCATGGATGCTGTATTCTTAGCTTTGGAGAATGCTGTTTCTACCTGTGTGGCTGTGATTATCGGAATTTGGCAATGTTTTGGTATTGAGATGGGCCCTTTAGGGGGTGAGAGGGGGGTGAAGTTGGCACTAAATCAATCTGCCAGGATATTGGCAATATCCTTGGGATCAGTATATTTAATGCCATTCTGTTGTAGCTCAGAGCAGATCTGAGCATTGCCATTTAGGTTCTTAACATAACTATAGAATGCCTTGTGGTTGTCTTTGGAACCTTTGGCAATTTTATTTTCATAACTAGCTTTTGAGGATTTTATGAGGGATCTCAGTTTCTTACTGAGGCTGGTGAGGGAGTTTTTTTGCATCCTGGGATTTTCCTCTTTTCTACAACAGTTTCTTCCTTCTGTTGTATAGTTTGTTTATAGCAGGGGACCACCAGATTGGCTTCCTTTTTTGGAGAAGATCATCTTGGTTCTATTTGGGATGGCACGATTCATGCACGAGTGGATGTGCTCGTACAGTGCCTTAGTGTAGGATTCTGCAGTCGAACTTCCAGATCCCGTCTGCGTGGGTGTTGTGAAGTTTGTCACTTCTGACTTCAGTAGCATGAAGTTGGCTTTGGAGAAGTTTTTTAAGGAGGTTTCCTTACTGGGGGGTGGGATGTGGATCTCAAGGGTGATTTGCTTATGGTCAGACCTGACCAATGAGGGGGTGACCACTGGTGTGGAGCATCTGTCTCCCATGTTGGTAATGACCAGGTCTAGGATATTGGAGCCCCTGGTGGGACAATGGATTCCTTGATCCAGGGCATTGGAATTTATAAATTCCAAGAACCGTTGGGAAAAGGAGTTGGTACCTGAGTAGTTTTCCCAATTAATGGCAGGGTAGTTGAAATCACCCAATATTAGAGTGTTTGGTTGTATCTTAATATTTCCCAGTATGTTTAGGAAGGTGTAGTGAGAATCTTGGGGTATGGTGGGGGATCTGTAGCAAGCTACAATTTGGATTGCAGTCTTACCTAGTGTTAATTGCACCTGGAAAATTTCATATGCATCGTGTTGGGCAACTAGCCTGGAGGTGTGAATATCCTTGGTGAATATGGACACTCCTCCACCTTTAGTGTTTCGGTCTTGGTTTTGTGGCTGAAAAGTGTGGTAAGAATTGTAGCCTGGTATTGCAGGGGTGCTCTCTGGAGCCTTGAACCAGGTCGCAGTCACTGCACAGATATCGATGTTCTCCATTTTTAGGAGTGCCTCAAGAGTGTGCATTTTGAGGTTTAGACTTCTGGCATTGAGTAGCATTACCTTCAGATTTTGCATGCTTGTATCTGTTACGGTGTTGGTTTTATCCTTTGAACCTTGCTTAAAAAAGGCACTATAGGGGGTGGCAAGAGCTTTAGCCAGTAACCTGAATCCCAGGGGTGACAGGTGCAGACCATCTCTGGCAAAGCATCGTGGTTTGTCAATCATGTCTTCCCAGGCAGACAAATACTGGATCCCCTTTGTATGACACCAGAAGCTTAGCCAATTGTTGAAGTCAATCATGTTGTCCTTATACTGTGGTATCATTCTGGGCAAAGGCAGGATGCTACTCAGGGCTAGGGTCATACCTGCCTGGGTCACATGATCCAAGAGCTCTTCCACGTCTCTTTTCATATAGTCCAGGGAGGTACGTCTCAAGTCATTCACTCCAGCATGAACAATGACAGAGTCGTATTTGTACTTGTGGAGTGACTTGAGTGCATGCGTTATGTGGCAGATCCTGGCATCCGACAGGCAGCTGACTGTAATCTTCTCCTTGTTCAGCCTAGTGAGTGAGACATCAGTGTGCCTGACTATAGGAGTCACCTATGACTAAAGTGTTGGGTACATTGTCTTGCCTTAGGTGCTGTTGTTGGGTGGCACACTGGTGTTGTGAACTATGTGTCACTTTGGTTGTGACTGGTGTTTGCTTGCGTTTCGGCTTCGGAGGTCCTTGTTGCTTGGGCAGGTTAATGTTAAGGGCCACCGCATATGTGGGTTTAGTGTTGCTATGTGTGGGTGTTGATGGTGTGGGTTTTGAAGGGCTATGAGTTGCTAGAGGTGTAATGCAAGTGTTAGCCTTCTCCTCTTGACTGTTTGGCACAATCTTGACCGGAGAGAGCTTTGCTTCCAGTTTGGCTATGTAAGTGCATCTCTCGCAGGTTGTAGTGTTGGGTGGTAGGAGGAGAGGATTGTCTGTGTACATAAAGCATTTGCTGCATTGCCCCAGTATGCCCAGATTCACCAGGTGGACAGGAGAAATCACCGGAAGCTGGCTCTTGGACATGCCTGTTTAGGTGCTTTTTTGTAAAGTTTAAGAGCTGTTTTCCCTTACCTTTTCAAGGTACTTTGCAGTTGTAGGCTGTTTAGTGCGTATGATTTATTTCTCCTTATTGACAAGGAGAGCTGAGTGCTTGTATCAGTTTCAGGCTTCCTAGTGCTTTCCAGCAGGTTCTAGAGCAAGTGCTAGTCACAGGGGTTCAGATTTTAGTGCTACTACTGTGAAACCAGCTAGTTTTAAGGGAAAATTTGAAAAGCAGACTTTCTGGCACCTGGAATAGTTTAACTGTAGCCTCGTAGTGCTGCACGATGTGAAAAATGTGCAAACACACACGTTTTTAAACCAGAAAGTTAAAAGGGATAGAAATCAGCCCAAAAAAGGCTAATAAAATTACAATTTCAGAGCTGGAAACCACTCCTCTAGCGTTAGATAGGCAGTACAATGCTCACCAGTCCCACTGGTAGGCAGTAGGACTTCCCTCTACCACAGCAAGGTCTGGATAGCTCTGAGCACAGAAAATAAAGTCCTGAGACAAGCAAAGCCTGGGATATGGACTGGCTAGAAAAGGTGGGAAACGAGCAAACAAAATAGTATATATTTTTTTTTTGTTGAAACAGGCTAAACAATGCAATAATACAGTAAATAAACATAGAAAAGGCTAACACACCCGAGTGTGTAGTCCTAAACAGTAAATGCAATTAAAACTCTTCAAAATTAGATAATTTCTGGTCTTTCCATCAACCAGTCTATTGACCTACCAGTTTTCTTTTCCCACCATTCAAATTGAGGGGAATGCCTTCTGCATACCCTCTATGTTCATAGGCAACTTCGTTTCTAATTGGACAGAACTAAATCTTTCTGGAAAATGGATCAATTGTTTGTAGCTTTTGCAGGACTCAGAATGGTTAAGCCTGTTTTCAAAATGACCTTATTTTCTTGCCTTTGAAACGCCATTACTTTCATCTACTATCAAAATAAAGTGTTCTTGCCATCCATAATAAAGGTTCACTCTATTAGATCGATAGCTGCCTTAAGTGGCCTTTCATTCCAGAGCCTGCATGGATGATATCTGCGCAGCAGCCACTTGGGCAAGACCTCTCATACCTTTATCACTCATTACAAATTGGATTTGGCCTCCAGGGGAAGAGCATCTTTTGGTTCTATGGTGTTCAGGAATGTCCTTCCTTAGGGCCACCCAGGACTCCAGTAGCTGGGGACTCGGTCCTATCAGTAAGGAATGAATGAAGATTTACAACATCAGATAAAGAAGTTATGTCTTACCATAACTTTCCATTTGTGTTGTAGATCTTCATTCATTCATTACTTCGTGCCCTTCTTCCCCCTGCCTGGACTCCTGGTGGACTTAAGGATCTCCTTATTAGTTAGGGTATCTGCTCAGACAGAGCCTCCTACTATCACTATTAATCTTTATATACTATACGGGCGGGCAAACTCGATCTGAAGAGACTGAGAGGGGCATTGTGGGTAGGACTTAGCTGAGAGTTTTTGGCTGGCGCGAGCTTGGTACCAGCCTCGTCAGTTCCGAGGACGGAACCGAAGTCTTATCAGTAATGAATGAATGAAGATTTACAGCACAGATGGAACGTTATGGTAAGACATAACTTCTTTTTATAGTTAATTTTATTTAATTGGAATTTATTACATTCAGACTTTATTACAAGGCAAATTTTCAAGCATTTATTTTTAGGAAACTGCAACTTACTTTTAAATCCATGACATACACATATCACTTTGTAGGCATATAATGTATCCTTCTAGGGGAACAGTCATTTATGACAGCAAGTTCAAGTCCTACTCCTCCCTAAGAAGACTGGAGAAAAACTTGAAGCTGACAAGTTAGAATTTGCATGTAACTCAGTTATTCATCCTTAAGGGCAGTAGCATCAGGAATCAGGAGATGTGCATGATTAAAAATTGAGACTTGTACAAAACAGGATGTGCTCATTTTTACTCCCCTTTGGGAAGTCAGCTTATTCTAGTTGGTTTGTTCTAGTAAAGAAAAACAAGACTAAGACTAGTTAAACTGTTCCATGAAGCTACTTTAACTAATAGCAGACATTTTCTTTATGTTAAAAGAAGTAGTAAACTGGACAGTGGCTTTTTAAAAGTGAGCAAACCATCTTCCTTCAGAGAAAATTCTGGCAATGAAATTTTCAGTAACTTAAGGCTGGGTTTTTTCATTACTTTCCCTTAGAGGAGGCTATATGTGATGATATTTGGGGCCACAATGATAAGGTTTATGTTCTCTAGAAGACCACCACCCAGGAGGAGTATTGGACTTGGGCCTCATATGACCAGTGATGTTACTTGTAACAGTACATGCTCATCATATTGTTCACTGTTGCAGTAGCCTCCGCATTTGGTATTTCTGCAGCAGAAGACCCGACATCCATTCTGGTTTCGAGAGCTTGGGCATCCTTCCTTTTGCAGGCAGGGTGAGTATTCTCCCACTTGGACATCAGCACATCTGTGGTGTAAGAGGGACTGGTGTCCACACCATCTTTGCTACTTTATTCATGCAGTTTATCAACATATTAGTGCATGTCTCTGTATGTCATCAGTCTTATCATTTCAGCTTGATTTCCAGTATATGTGCTGTGCTACAGTAAAGAAAATCTTGCATAACTTTCCCCACACACTTATAATTGTAATGTTTTTACAGGTGTTAAAATGTTAGTGGTGTCAAAGAAAAATATTTGGATTACTTGTGGAAAATTCCATAGAAGGATTTTTATATTCACTGTGTATTTTGTGTTTTTATACCTTCTGCTCCCAAGAACAGTGGGGGTGGGGGGGGGGGGGATTCTACCCTTCTTGGATGTGCATAGATAGAGATTTTACCTGGACAGGACAAAAGGTAGAGGTTAGCACTCTTAGTTTTAGAAGTTGCTATCTAGTCTTTTGTGCACAATTCTAAGCATTCCAACCTGTGCATTGCCAGAGTAGGAGTTACCATGACTATTCTGTAATGGTTGCTTCAGCCAACACTTCCTTACTGCTATTCATCCACTTGTCTTTTTGCATTGCGAATCTTCTCAAATGTGAAGACTACTGCAACAATGAGCCATACAATGAATACAGCACAGCTATGTTAGGAATTCACTATAATTGTAGAGGTTCAAGTATGTTTACTCTTTGTTCCTCCCTTCACTCCTCTTTTTACTATCCTGTGGGCATCAAAGGGCTGCTTCACTGCCTGCTACCACAAGTCATCCCCCTTCCTAGAATATGGCAAAGCAGCTTTTGGGGGAGTATTATTAGCCTGCCCGAAGTAGTGGCTATGTCTTCCCTTATTTTGAATAATTAATGCTACAAAATTAGCTACAGGTCTATGGAGGCTATAAGAGCAAGAAAGAAACGAGGATGGGGAGGGATAGATGTTCCTGTTATACCACAGATATGCTGACATACTGGTGGAAGGATAACCATCTCTCCTAGAAGGATAAGGGAGCTAAGCACTGGAAGTCAAGCCCAGATATTAGGCTTTCTGAGGTAGAAGTCTCATAACTTCAGCAGGGAATGTACACGAACATCTACAGTTATAAGTTCTTAACACATCTTTACTAGCTGGATGCAGGTCTGTGCTCAGTAACATACCCACTCAGCTTCCTTCCTCCCCTTACTGATTTGGTCTAGAGTCTGTTTTCTGATAGTCTTTTCTGACCGTCTCTGAGCAGCATTCCAGAGATCTGTGAAGGAAATGTCCTGATGCAGTGTTGTTGGTATAAAGGGAAGGGGCAGTAGTCTGGAAGAGCTTCTGTTGTCTGCACATAGCCTACCAGCCAAGGATTTGCTGTTACCAATGATGGACCTGCTTATCTGTGTCTATCATTATATGAAGTATGTATCACACACACACAAACTATATAGATATGGATGTGTACATATATATGTATATATTTTTTGTTACATATCTATATCTATATAGGTGTGTGTGTGTGTGTATATATATATATATATATATATATATATATATATATATATATATATATATATATGTGTGTGTGTGTGTGTGCACGCCCACATAAACGTGTGTGTGTGTATATATATATATATATATATATCTCAAATAACACGCTAAGTAGAATTGAAGAGATCTAACAACAATTCATGTAACATCAGACGTCCCTTTTGGAGATGAGCTGACAAGTGTTTCCTTTCTTGGAACTTTTTTTTTCCATTTTGTTGCAATAAAGTTAAGGGTTGCATACTTGAAGTAAAGATTGCATATACTTTATAAAGCTTTTCCATTGTTAATGTCTTAAGGTTATTTGTTTTATTAATTTAGCATCGTCAAGGAAACGACATAGAAGACGGAGTCAGTGGAGCTGTGGCACTATTGCAAAGAAAAAGAAGTATTCGCACAGTACAAAGGATGACAAAGTAGAAACTGAAGGCGATAGAGGTGAACATGATTCCAGCATGGAACTCACAGAGGGTGAAATCAATGAGGATTCTGTTATAGAAAATGAATCTGACAGTGCCTTGCAAGACAATTTTGTGCATAATTCCACTTCACCTAGATCTTACACAGATCAGTCAAAAACAAAAATACAGTCCACTGTTAAAGGTAATGCGGCAGAATCACTGACTGTACAAGAAAGCTCTAATGCAGATGCAAAAAAGAAGGAAACCAAAAGCTGCAATGAAGAAAACTCAGCACTGGATTGCAGTCCCCAAAATTATTTAAACAATGGTGAGTGCAGAATTATTGCATTAATATTATGGCTGATTGGCTGGGGTACCAAAGCTTTTACTTACCCTAGGTATCTAACACATGACTTCATCTCATTTGTGTTGGGGTGTAAAGATGGACATATGAGTGTCTATCCTTAGTCTATCTTGCTGCCAGCCGAAAAGCAGATTGTGCATCCATCAGACTGACCAGTTTGGTTGTTGGTACTATTGCTTCTGTTGTTTATCCAGGTAAGTGCCCTGTTGAACCTTACCTTTTACTTGCTCTGTTTTGTTGAAAGATGATGGATATCCGCTAGGGAGGAGTAAGTGCATGTGCAGTAGGCAGATTCCATACAAGGACTTTGCATACCAAGTGTCTCTCTTGCCTAGGCCCAGAACACAGTTGCATATCTTGCTCAATCTGTTAGTCATTCATTCCCAAAACTTTTCAGTCAAGGCTTTCCTCTCTCATCACCTGTCTGGAAACTCAGCGTATTACGTGCTTAACCCAGTCCAGGAATGGTGAATTGGGCATCCTTTGATGTCCCACTTCTGCCAGAGAAAAAGCTCTAGAGGCCTAGAATGGAGCCACACTCCCAACATTTTAGACTTCCATGTATCCACTGAGGTTCCAGAACCTGTGGTACACCAGACTCTTTCAGTTGCCCACTACCTAGACCCTGTCGGAGGCCGGTGTGTGGCTCTTGAGGCCTTACAGACTGTGCAGTGAAACCCTGACTCATCTGTGAGGGACCCCACGGCATCCTGCAAATCTTAGGGAAGAGTTTCCAGGCTCTTTAAAAGAAGTCCGACTGGATTCTGAACCTCTGCATCTCATGCAGGTGGGCTTCACACCTGAAAAGAAAAAAAAAACAAACGTAGGCATGTAGCCTCTCCTTCTGCAGCTAGGGAGAAGGAGTGGACAGATTTCTCACAGGGGTTGTTCAAAACTAATTTGTCTTTGAAACCTCTCTCCTTCAGGTCTCCACAGCTACAGGCTGCTCCTCAAAAACCTGCTTTTGCTTCCTCTTCCTCTGACGAAGAACAACACTACAGTTCTGACCATTCACTAGAGTATTCCCTACAGCTGCTTTCTTCAGGCCATGTCTCTTCTGATGCAGTGGACTCCTTGTTCCCTGATTCCCAATTGGAGAATCTTCCTTTGGATAGACTATCCAGAACAAGATGGAACACTTAGAATGGCAATCTACTTAAATCTTTGATCAAAAGAGACATTACAGTCTTTTGGAAATGGCTGCCCCTGCATCTGATACTCAGCTGTCAGCTCCTAAAAGACCAAGCAGGTTTTCAAGATGCCTGATGACCTAAATACTTGTGCAGCAATTCAGTTGCAGACCCGTCTGCAGTATTTCTCTTCAGATAAACGCTCTAAGCTTTTGCTTGTTGCTAATGCAGTACCTATGGTCAAAAGTAGTAGGGCTATGAATAGATGGGGAAAGAAGGGTTTATACTTCTGCTACCCTTGAGTTTAGGACAATTAACTACCAGACTCAAATGACGAAGTACTTGATCTCTGTCTTGCACTTCTTAAAGTTAAGGTGGATCCTCCTACAGCTGAGTCGAAGCAACAAATGCAGAACCTACTATCCTAGGCCACTGAAATAGCCAGATGCAGCATTAAGTGCAGTTACAATGCCGTGGATGATAGGATTTTAATACTGCTTCGGCAGCTGCCACTGGATCTGTTTGCAGATGTGCATGGCTTCACATTCTGCCTGTTTCTGAGGATTTCAAATCTAAACTTCTAGATTTTATGAAATACTGCAGTCAGATTACACTGTCCTCAGTTCCTAAATAACATAGGAACTACTCATCTAAATCCCCCCCCCCCCCCAGGAAGAGGTACTCTGCCAAACTCCATAGAGACCCTGCTGGGGAGAGCTCCTTTTGGAAGCAAAAATCTGTGACTGCCTCTGCAGTACCTCACCCATGCCTTCCATTACTCTTGTCTTCTAAAGACTGTCACTATCCCTAGCCAAATGGGAAGCTATTACAACCGACAAATGGGTCCTGTCCATTGTCAGGAATGGCTATGTCATGTGCTGGGAAAGTATTCTCCATCTGAAAGGAATCTCACAACCAAATGTCCCTTCTTGCCCCCATTTATTCAAGACTTGTTGAATTCAGAGCACCATCGTACAAGTCTCAAAGTACTTGATGGGAGAAAGATTGTACTGCTGGATTTTTCTAATGCTGAGGAAAGAGCCATTGGAGACCCATCTTAGACCTGTCTGTCGTAAGTACTTTTGGGGTTCCATCTTTCAAAATGCTTACTATTCACACTTTTCTGCCTTTTATCCTCTCCCAAACATTTTGTGCCACTGAATCTGAAGGACGCTATTTACACATACCCATTAATCTACTTACACATACCCATTTGTCCATTTTGCAGGAGATTCACTAGGTTTTCCTCTGGTTCCTTGCGTTTCAGTTTACTGCTGTGCCTTTTGATATTTTCACAGATCCAAGAGAATACAAAGTGTCTAGCTCCAGTAGTGGCTTACTTCTTCACTCAGGGAATCCAGAATTTCTCCTACCCGGACAACCTGCTGATCCAGTCTTGCTTACCAGAAATTCTCCTTCAGCTTCTGTGCTTCACCCTCCAGCTCCTAACAGGTCTGGGTTTCAGTATAAAGTACAAAACGTACCATATGGTCCCTACAGAGGACCTGTTTTTCCTTAGGCTGCAGACTGGACACACAGAAAATGCATGCCTTCTGACGAGGAGAAAGTTCAACCTCTCCTCCACAACCCATTGCTGAGCAAGTGAGATGCTAAGAACTTTGGGGTTCATGGCAGCCATCATCCCTGTGCTCCTGCTGGCCAGTCTTCACATGACAAAATCCAGTGGTACATGAAATCTGGGTGGTACAAGCACTGTCACCCCCCCCCCCCCCATGGCACCCTTGGTTCCCTCCTGCCTTGTCTCATGACAGAGCTGCTTTGGTGGGAGAGAGAGGTCATCCTCAATCCAGGTCTGCTGCCATTCACACCACATCCTTTTCAACAGGTTTAGAGAGAGACCTTGGATGAGGCATGGACAGGATCACAGAGTGTGCAAGAAAAATGGCAACCTGAGTTTCTGAAGGAACATATCAACTTAAAAGAAATGAGAGCTCTTCTACTAGCTCTTCAGACCTTGGCCTGCCTTCAAAAACCTGGTTCACTCCTTGTGTACATGGACAACACCACAGTCATGTGATACAAAGACAAGAAGGCATGAAGTCTTAACCAGCTGTGCAGATTAGCACAGGAGGCAGGAACTTGGCCACCCAGATGGACATGCTTACGGCCACATAATTCCTTTTCAGGACAATGTGCTAACAGAACAGACTTCTTAAACTGCTCTCTGGAGGACTCCCTAAATGGGCATTGAACAGACAGGTTTTCTAGACAATTGCCCTTCGGTGGGGCACTCCACAGACCTTTTTTTGTCACCAGCCATTAGCTACCCCATTTCTGCACCAAGACACCCTTATCCCACAGCCTAGAGTACAGATGCGTTTTATTCCAGTGGACAGGGAAGTTCCTCTATGCTTTTCCTTCTCTGCCTCCTCTTCCAAAAATCCTAAAGGCACAAAAGGAAGCACCCAAACTACTTTTACTGGCACCCTTTTGTCTGAGGCAGCATTGTTTTCCCCTGCTTTTTTTATCTGACAAAGGGAAATTATTGTTAAAAAAAAACCTCTTCAACCTGACCTGATAATTCAGCAAAAAGGTTTGCTGCTTCACTCAAATCTTTCATCTCTCAACTTGACCCTGTGGATGATAGGATTTTAATACCTCAGACACCTGATCTCTGAGAAAGTTGTTCAAGTCCTACAAGAAGCTAGGAGACTCGCTACTAAAAAATCTTATCACAGATTCTCCTGTTGGTCCCACAAACACTCAGGAGCCACTCTTGATCACAAGTTCTTTCTCTACTACATTATTTCTGAGAACTTCTATTTTGTTTATTTTTCTCCCACTCTTAACACCCCGGTGCTGCTGTGTTTTTAA
The DNA here is from genome assembly GCF_019279795.1 of Protopterus annectens. Classification (NCBI taxonomy): domain Eukaryota; kingdom Metazoa; phylum Chordata; order Ceratodontiformes; family Protopteridae; genus Protopterus; species Protopterus annectens. The sequence continues at coordinate 70,702,037 of NC_056732.1, forward strand.
ACTCTGCTGTGTCTCTAATTTACCTGTCTCTTATGTTTGACAGCATATTTCTTTTTCTGCCTTCTTTCATTGGCTATTGTTAGTAAGCACAAAATTAGCATTTTGTGAAATCACTCCCCTTCAGCTTATTAAATTTATTGGCCATCCCATTGTGTTCTGTAGAGCCAGAATACTAAGTGCCCATCCCCTTCCAACCTAGCTTGCTGTTTTTAAATTAGTGGCTTTCCCTTCAGATTGCTAAAACTTGAGTGACCCCCCCCCCCCAATATCTGTTTGCTTTAGTGCACACTGCATTTCTTGGGATATCAACCCAATGTTCTTCGTGTTTCACTGTTGCAGTCATTACATTTGGGTTATCTGCTTGCAGATAGCCCTCCGCAGCCTGATTATCAAAGTCTTGGGTCCTGCATAGGTTGCGGTCTCAACTTCCATGACGTCAGGTATTCAGGGGTATAAAGCATGCAGCTGACGCCATTACATCAGTCTTTCTTGCCGTGCGATGCGCGAAGCAGAAGCAGTGCCGGTCGGCCGACTCCTGAAATTTTCATTTTCGAGTTTCAGAACTGAAGTCTTCAAAAAAGCTAAGTACCCCATTGGGGATCCTTTTTCTTGCTCTAAACTGATGTCAGTAAAAGTTAACAATTGTATTTCTTGTGGAAGGCAAATACCTCATAAAGATTTTCATTCGTACTGCATTCCTTGCTTAGGCCCAGACCACGACGTCCCTCACTGTCTGTTTTGTGCCTTATTCAATCCTCAAACTATTCGTCTGTTCATATTCGCATCAAACTATTTTGGTACTCTGTTCAATTATCCAGAAATGGCTTCGGTAAGCCATCCAACTTCCAAAAAAATGTAAAGATAAAGACAGAGACAGACCGCATAGGTCCAAAGCTACTGACGATGCTTCCGTTAAGCTAGTTACCAGTTCGCCAGAACTCCGGTGCTTTCGCAGCCCCTGATACCCGCTACTTCAGATTCGCAGGCCTCTACCGAGACCCATTCAGAGTCCAGTATGCAGCAAGCTGCTTCTTCGACTGTGGAACCTGTGGATGTTTCTACCTTGGATGGTGCAGGCACCGGCTTCTGAGGGTGTATTCAGGCCTACTGACTTGCATATCAAACCGACGCCATCTTCTTCTTTAAGGCCTAAAACCTGATCCACGGCTAAAAAAACGACACCCAGACCGCATGGTCAGGCCCATATGCCTAAAAAACAAATAAGAATGGCTGAAGACCTTATTACTCTAATCAGGGGAAGCCAGCCTTCTCCCACTAAGAGACCTAAAACTGATTTTCTTTCTGATTCTTCTGATCAGGCTTCTGAAATTTCTGTTTCTTCTGACGACCAGGACTTCCCTTATCTACCTATGAGGATTCTGATGCAGGGGACTCCATTCCCTCTGCTTCCCCTCCCCTTCTTTTGGTGAAACTTTGCACACTCTTAGGGAGCATTTCCGCTGGGAAAGCCAGAATTATTCTGACTCCAAAGAGAGGCTTGGGGAATTATTGCTCCTACCTCAACACAGGCCTTTAGCTATCCCTCTCCTGGACATTGTAGATGATGATGACTTGGAATCTAGCCTGGCCCCAAAGACTTTACCTCCGGCTCCCAGGAAACCTGACAGGTATTGCAGAGTTACCCAACTCTCACAAGTTCCTCTTTAAGACTCCATCTGCGGACCCAGAGACCATTTCATAGGGACCCAAAGGCATTAAGGCTACTACTGCCAAAATCCCTACCCCCTCTGATGGAGATTCCAGGGCCCTGGACAGATGGGGTAAGAAGGTATACACTTCTGCTACTTTGGCCATTAGGGCCTTAAACTGCCAGTTTCATATGTTAAAGTATCATCAGCATATTATTGAATTACTTAAACAGAAAATGATGTTGATTCCTGACTGTGCTGAAAGTAAAGAATTACAGGATTTAATGCATTCTGCTGAACAAGTTGGTAAACATACTTTGCAATGTGGTTTTGACTCCTTAGAGGCATTTGCAGGGCTGCTGTCACTGGGTCTGTACTTAGAAGGCATGCTTGGCTTAAGGAGCAAACTTTGCCAGATCATGTTAAAGCTAAATTACTGCATGCTCCCTTAAACCAAGACCGCCTGTTTGGCAACAAAGCAGAAGAAGTACTTTAAAAGATGGAGGAAAAAGCTAAATCAATGCAAACTGTTAAAGATTTCCTGCAAGTACATCCTCCCAGGTTTAGTAGGCATTGGCCTTCTAAGAATTGGTCCTTTCCTGTCTCTTCCAGGCCTTCTCAGTCCAAACCCAGGACCAGCAGACCACCCAGACTCAAGTCTCAAGGTACTTACAGGCCTAAGCAGTGGGGGGCTGCCACTTCCAAAGCTGGAAGTAGTAAGACACCCCCCCCGATGGTAAACTGTCACAATGACTTAACCTTAAAACTTCCAAGCCCTGCTCAACTGACTGCTCTTTTAGGGGGAAAGATCGCCTTGCATGCAAACAAACTGGGAGCTTATCACCCAAGACAAATGGGTTTTGAATATAGTTTCCCAAAGATACAGATTCCACTTCCAAACCTTACCAACCCCAAACGGTTGGCCAGACCTACCCCCAAATCAGTGGGCAGAGGCTCAACAGCAGGTTCTCTCGCTTCTAAGTATCACGGCTATTCAACCTGTCCCAGAAGAGGAATGGGAACAATGTTTTTACTTGAGACATTTCCTGGTACCCAGAAAAAAGAACTCCTGGCATCCTATCCTGGACCTATCTATCCTAAACACCTTTTTGGTAATCCCAAAATTCAAAATGCTAACTCTTCATCAGTTGCTTCCCATGCTAGGCAAAAATCCCTGGTTAGCAACATTGGATTTAAAGGAAGCTTACCTGCACATCCCAATAAGGGAATCTTGTAGAAAAATACCTAGGCTTTAGAGCAGGTTACATGCATCAGTTATCTGCACTGCCCTTTGGCTTATCTACTGCGCCCAAGGTATTCACAAAGTGCCTAGCTCCAATCATTGCATTCTGCAGGCAAAGAAATATTCAAATATACCCATACCTGGACGATTGTCTAATTCAGGCAGAAAGCCAAGACATACTATTAAATCATCTGGCATTTGTAAAGAAATTGCTAACCTCACTGGGGTACACCATTAATGAAAAGAAATCGAACCTAGTACACTGCCAACAAATTGTATTCCTGGGAGCAAGCTTGAATACAACTTCCCAGATGGGCCTACCTCACGCCAGAGAAACAAGTTTATTTGACAGTCTACTTCAAACTACTGGCCACAAAGACCCAGCTATCTGCAAGAAAAATACTGCAAGCCCTGGGGTTCATGGCCTCTTGCATTCTACTAATTCCATATGCATATGAGGAAAGTACAATGGTATCTAAAAAGCCTATGGTGTCAACATTCTCAGGACCTGGAATCAATGATTCCTATCACTCCTTGTATAAAGACAGAGTTCCTTTGGTGGGCAGAGGCCTACCACCAAAACAAGGGACTACCATTCACTCTACCCCCTGCCGCCCAAACCTTAACAAAAGATGCTTCAGACTATGCATTGGGGGGCTCACTTGGCAGGGTAGTGCATCCAGGGCAAATGGAACCAGAGTCAAATGCACCTGCATATCAATCAAAAAGAAATGTTAGCTGTACAGAATTCTCTGACAGCCTTCAAGGACCACATTCTTCCAGGACAATTATTGGTAAAGATGGGCAACACCACTGTTATGCGGTACATAAGCAGGCTCTGTGGAACACAGCCTTGAGCTACCAAGTGCACCTACAAGCTCAGTTCCTGCCAGGCAAGCTAAATACACTGGCAGACGACCTAAGCAGAAATCTCATGGACCCACACAAGTGGAAACTGGAACCAAAGATATTCAACATTTTGAGAAATAAATGGGGGAGCCCAGAGATAGAACTGTTTGCCTCCCCTCAGAACTACCAGTTGGACAAATTCTGCACAAGGTCTCCCCACAGACAAGCTTGGAAAGTGGATGCCCTGTCCTTCACCTGGGAAAGCCTCTCAGTTTATGCCTTTCCCCCTCTACCTCTCTCCTCGAAAGTTCTACTAAAGATCAAACAGGACAAACCAAGGACAATACTCATTGCACCAGACTGGCCACGCCAACACTGGTTACCCCCTCTTGCGCAGTATATCACTGCTGGAACCATGGCACCTGCCTCAGACTCCTTCCCTGCTGTCCCAGCAGGAGGGCCAGATTTTGCACCCCTAGCTTCAAACCTTGAACCTGACAGCCTGGCTAATTACCCGAGTTCTCCTGTACCATCCCTCAGCAAGCAAGTGCTGGATGTCATCCTGGAGGCAAGGAGGCCTAGTACTAGAAAATCCTATGCTGAAAAGTGGAAAAGATTCTATTCCTGGAGCCAGACTCCGGGATATTCTTCCATACTTAACAGAGATGCTTCACAAGGGCCTTTCCTTCTCTTCTATTAAAATTCATGCCTCAGCCATGTCCACACACTATGATACTGAGCCACCCCTCTTCTCTCAACCCCTGCTGAAACAGTTCCTCAGAGCGGCCAAAAATTTAAGACCACCCAGGAGAGCCCCTATTCCAGCCTGCAACCTTAACTTTGTATTGGAAAAGCTCACTCTACCTCCTTTTGAGCCAGCTGCAACTGCAGAGTTGAAATTCCTTTCTTGGAAAACAGCCTTCCTTTTAGCCATCACTTCAGCAAGAAGGGTGTCAGAATTACAGACCCTCATGGCAGTGGAGTCCATCATCTTTCATGTGGACAGGGTATCCCTCAGGACCATTCCTTCCTTTATGCCCAAGGTGGTATCCATTGTGGCCCTTAATCAGTCCATTCATTTGCCTACCTTCTTTTCTAATCCACAGAACAAAGGAGAACGAATATTGCACTCTTTGGACGTGCACAGACCGCTTAGATTTTATTTGGACAGGACTAAGCCTCGCAGGAACTCTGAACAGCTGCTAGTTGCCTTTGCTGCAGGGGCAGAGGGGAAGGCCATTTCAAAGCAAGCCAGTTTTAAGTGGATAGGCCATTGCGTTCAATTCTGCTATAAGCACGGTGGAAAACCTACCCCACAGGGGATAAGATCCCATTCAACCAGGGCTGCATCTACTTCAGAGGTGTTCCTACCAGGGACATACTAGAAGCTGCTGCCTGGAGTTCTGTATATACCTTCACCAAGCATTACCATTTGCCAATTTTTTCTAAATCCAGAGCTGGTTTTGCCACTGCAGTCTTGCAGGGCCTAATAGCCGGTCCTAATGCTCTCTTAATTGCCTCCTCCTTTCCTTAGCTTTGGGAATCCACCCAAATGTAATGACTACAACAGTGAAACACGAAGAACATAGTACAGTTGTGTACATTTGCCATAAATGTAGATCTTCTTCTTTCAGCTTCTGCCGTCTGGGGTCGCCACAGCAGATCAACTGTTTCCATTTGTTCCTACCCTCTGCATCTTGCTCTGTCACACCCAACCACCTGCATGTCCTCTCTCACCACATCCATAAACCTTATCTTAGGCCTTCCTCTTTTCCTGTTACCTGACAGCTTCATCCTTAGCATCTTTTTACCAATATACTCTGCATCTGTCCTCAGCACATGTCCAAACCAACGTAATCTTGCCTCTCTGGCTTTGTCTCCAAACCTTCCAACCTGGGTTGACCCTCTAATATACTTATTCCTAATCCTGTCCATCCTCGTCACACCCAGTGCAAATCTTAATATCTTCAACTCTGCCACGTCAAGCTCTGACTCCTGCCGTTTTGTTAATGCCACTGTCTCCAACCCATGTAACATAGCTGGTCTCACTACCCTCTTGTAGACCTTTCCTTTCACTCTTACTGGTACTCGACTGTCACAAATCACTTCTGACGCTCTTCTCCACCCACTGCATCCTGCCTGTACTCTCTTCACCTCTCTTCCGCACTCAACATTACTCTGAACTGTTGATCCCAAGTATTTAAACTCATCCACCTTCGCCACCTCTACTCCCTGCATCCTCACCATTCCTCTATCCTCCCTCTCATTCACACACATATTCTGTCTTAGTCCTGCTGACCTTCTCTCTAGAGCATATCTCCACCTCTCCAGGGTCTCCTCCACCTTTTCAATACTCTCACTACAGATCACAATGTCATTTGCAAACATCATAGTCCACGGGGACTCCTGTCTGATCTCGTCTGTCAACCTGTCCATCACAGTCATAAATAAGAAAGGGCTCAGAGCTGAACCTTGATGTAATCCCACCTCCACCTTAAACGCATCCGTCACTCCCACAGCATACCTCACCGCTGTCACACTACCCTCGTACATATCCTGTACCACTTGTTTACATACTTCTCCATAAATGTAGATGTTTGTGTGTATTCACTGTTGCAGTCCTGGATGTTCATCGTGTTACACTGCTGCAGTCATCACACTTGGGTTATCCTGCCGTCAGGTGGTCCCGCAGTCGGCCAGAGTTCCAAAGTCTTGGTCCGGTGTCGGTTGCTGTCGCTTCTTCCCTGACGTCAGTGCGCCAGGGGTATATAATATGCATCCGACGCCATTTTCTTCAGTCTTTCTTGCCGCACGGTGCCTGAAGCAGAAGCAGTTCGCAAGTGCCAGTCGGCCGACTCCTGAGATTTTCAAAGTCGAATTTCAGATCCGAAGTCTTCAATAAAGCTAAGTACCCCGTTGGGGAAACCTTTTTCTTGCCTCAGACCGATGTCAGAAAAAAGTTAATAATTGTATTTCTTGTGGGAAGCAAATACCTCATAAGGATTTCCACTCTTACTGTATTCCATGCCTAGGCCCTGATCACGACGTCACTAGCTGTTGGTTCTGTGCTAGATTTAACAAACGCACTATAAAAAGACGTTTTGATTTTGCTTTTCACTAATTTGGCCGAAGGTTCAATTATACTATGCCATCGGATCAGCTGACGACCTCAATACCGAAAAAATGCAAAGACAAGGATAAAGACAGGCATCTAGGGTCCAAACCCGACGACAAAACCTCTTCTAGGCCAGTCGCTGGTTCTCAGTGAGGCGCTTTCGCAGCCCCTGACACCCGCTACCTCAGAGCCACAGACCGCTTCTGACTCCCACGTGGAGACATCTAGGCCTCTGGAAACTCAAGGTATTGGGCCTACAGAAACTAATCCCTCAGATGGGTCCGGAGCCGCTGAGCAGGCATCGGCTTCTGAGGGTGTTTTCTGACCTTCACAACTTACCATTAAAACAACAGCTAAGACAAAGGTACCATTAAAGACAAAGAAACAAGTACAGCATTCTCCTGGACAGTCCTCCATGCCTAAGAAACAGATGCTCAAAATGGCCGAAGACCTCATTGCTCTAATCAGTGGTTCCCATCCCCCTCCTGAGAAAAGGCCTAGGCAGGATACAGACTATGACTCCTCTGATCAGGTTTCCATTTCCTCTGATTCCTCTTCAGACCAGGGATACTCTCTACCCCCCCCATGAGGACTCTGATGCTGAAGAATCTATCCCTTCAGCCTCTCCTCCTGAGGATTATTCTTTTGGGGAAACTTTACATACCATGAGGGAGCATTTCCATTGGGAAAGTCAGGATTACTCAGAATCCAAGAAAAGGCTCAGGAATTTCCTCTTATTGCCTCAGCACAGGCCCCTGGCTATTCCGCCTGTGCTAGAGATTGTGGATGATGTGTTCTCTGAATCCAGCTCATCTCCTGACTCTTTGCCCCCTGCTCCAGCCAAGCCAGATAGATATTACAGAGTCCCTGACTCGCACAAGTTTCTTTACAAAAACCCTTCTGCTGATCCAGAGACTATTTCCCAGGGTCCAAAAGGGATTAAGGCTTCCATTGCAAAAAATCCAGTACCCTCTGACAGAGATTCCAGTGCTTTGGATAGATGGGGTTAGAAAAACTTTAGCAGTAAGAGGTTTAAATTGCCAGTCTCACATGCTTAAGTACCAACAATATTTAATGGCTCAGTTAAAACAGAAAATGCTTGCAAGCTCAGAAGCTCCTGATTGTAAAGAAATGCAGGATTTATTGTATGCAATTGAACAGGTGGGAAAACATACTCTGCAATGTGGTTTTGATTCTTTAGAGGCCTCTTGTAGAGCCACAGTTACAGGTTCTGTTATTCGAAGACATGCTTGGTTAAAAGAACAGAGTTTACCTGATCATGTTAAGCCAAAATTATTGGATGCTCCTTTACAGCATGATACCTTGTTTGGTGTTAAGGCAGAAGAGGTGTTAAAGAAAATGGAGGATAAAACTAAATCTATGCAAACAGTCAAGGATTTCTTACAGGTGCAGCCACCTCGGTTTTGTAGAAATTGACCAACAAAGAATTGGTCCTTTCCAGTGTCAGACAGGCCACAGAGAGGCAGATACAGACGCCCAAGAGGCAGATCTCAACCAGGCAATGACAGCGGGGCACCTCAACCCCAAAAGGAGGTGAGGACAAGTCTCAACCTTACAGGAAACAGTCACAATGACTTTCCTCTTCGTATGCCAAGCACATCCCTTTTAGAAGCCCTCTTAGGGGGAAAACTAGCACTTTTTTCTCAAAACTGGCAAACAATCACCCAAGACAAATGGGTTCTGAATATTGTGTCTCAAGGTTACAGATTCCACTTTCTTACTTTACCAAAGCTAAAAGTAATGCCAGACCTGCCACAAAATCAATGGGCAGAGGCACAAAAACAAATTTCAGCCCTCATGGACATGAGAGCTATTAAAAAAGTACCACAACAGGAACAAGGACAAGGATTTTACTCAAGACTCTTCCTGGTCCCCAGAAAGGACAAAGCCTGGAGGCCCATACTAGACCTTTCAATTCTGAATACTTACCTGGATATTCTGAAATTCAAAATGTTGACATTACAGCAGCTTCTACCCATGCTGGGCAAGAAGGCTTGGCTTTACTCTGGACCTCAAAGAGGCATACCTGCATGTCCCTATCAGACAAAATTGCAGAAGATACCTCAGATTCAAAGCTGGTACAATGCACTACCATTTCTCTGCACTGCCCTTTGGCTTATCTACTGCCCAGGGTCTTCACAAAGTGCCTGGCACCAGTAATTGCATTTTGCAGACAAAAAGGAATTCAGATATATCCATACCTGGATGACTGCCTCATTCAAGCAGAGACAAAGGACATTCTTCTACAGCATCTGGCGTTTGTGAAAAAGTTGCTAATTTCTCTAGGGTACACAGTAAATGAAAAGAAGTCAAAACTAGTGCCCTCACAACAGATTACATTCCTGGGTGCCAGATTAAATACAACGGCCCAGATGGCTTACCTCACGCCAGACAGACAAGTTCAACTAACTCAATATTTTCAATTACTGGCAAAGTCCCATCTCCCTGCAAGAAAAATTCTGCAGGCCCTGGGATTCATGGCATCCTGCATACTACTAATACCATATGCCAGACTGCATATGAGGAAATTACAATGGCACCTAAAAAGTGTTTGGACTTAACACTCTCACAGTTTAGAAACAGTAATACCAATTATTCCCTGCCTACAACAGGAGTTTCGATGGTGGGCACAGGCATGTCACCTGCACAAGGGTCAGCCTTTCACCCAACCCACAGCCAGGCAAACTCTAACAGATGCTTCGGATTATGTCTGGGGAGCACACACGGCAGGAAAATGCATTCAGGGCAAGTGGACCACAGACCAGATGCATCTTCACATCAATCAAAAAGAGATGTTGGCTGTTCAAAATGCCCTAACAGCTTTCAAGGACCACTATTACTAAAGACAGACAACACCACAGTAATGTGGTACATAAACAAGCAAGGGGGCACTCATTCTTATCCCCTATGCAGGCAAGCCATGACCTTGTGGAACACAGCTCTAATGTACCAAGTTCACCTGCAAGCACAATTCCTGCCAGGAAAGAAAAATACTCTGGCAGACGACCTAAGCAGAAATATCATGGACCCTCACGAATGGAAATTGAATCCACAAATCTTCAGCATGATAACGCAAAAATGGGGATGCCCAGACATGGATCTTTTTGCCTCCCCACTGAATTGCCAACTACAAAAATTCTGCACAAGGACTTATCACAAACAAGCATGGAAAGTGGATGCTCTTCTGTTCAGCTGGAAAAACCTAAAGGTTTATGCCTTCCCACCACTGCCTCTCCTTTCAAAGGTACTCCTAAAAGCCAGACAGGAAAAACCACATATGGTCCTGATTGCTCCAGACTGGCCACGCCAGCACTGGTACCCTATCTTAAGGAACTTGGCTCAGGGCCCACCATGGATTTTGCCCCAAATTCCACACCTTCTGACTCAACAAAACAATCAGATCCTGCACAGTCAGCTCAAAACCCTAAGCCTGGCTGCATGGCAGATACTTAAGTCAAACAGACAACACCTCTCTCTAAAGCTGTTATGGATGTCATTTTGGAGGCCTAGCACCAGGAAAGCTTACTCAGAAAAATGGAAGAGATTCTGTGCCTGGAACCAGGCTCAAAGCCTTGACCCTCTTGTTCCAAACATTCCTCAGATTTTACAATACTTAACTGAGATGCTGGACAGAGGCCTATCCTTTTCATCGATTAAGATCCACGCCTGTGCCATTTCAGCGCATTACAACACGGATCCTCCTTTATTCTCTCATCCCTTGCTAAAGCAGTACCTCAGAGGGGCTAAAAACATAAGACCGCCCCGGAGAGCACCAACACCAACTTGGGACCTCAATTTAATTTTGGAAAAACTGACCCTACCACCTTTTGAGCCAGCCAATACAGCCGATCTAAAATTTTTATCATGGAAAACAGCTCTGCTCCTGGCAGTAACTTCAGCACGAAGAGTCTCAGAGCTACAGGCATTAATGGCAGTGGAACCTTTTATAATTAGTCATCAGGACAGGGTATCTTTAAGGACAAAACCATACCTTTATGCCAAAGGTGGTATCTAGTGTGGCTCTTAACCAAACCATCCATTTGCCAACTTTCTATCCAAACCCCCAGAATAAAGGGGAGAAACTTCTGCATTCTTTGGACATACACAGGCAGCTACGCTTCTACTTGGACAAAACAAAAGCTTTCCGGAAAACTGAACAACTGTTTGTAGAATATGCTGCAGGATCACAGGGCAAGGCTATCTCAAAGCAGACTATATCCAAATGGATAGGACACTGTATTCGGTACTGCTACACATAGCATGGAAAATCAGTCCCTAATTACATTAGGCCACATTCCACCAGGGCAACAGCCACTTCAGTGCACACCTTTACCAAGCATTACCCCCTGCCTCTTTACTCTAAATCCAGAGCAGGATTTGCCACTGCAGTTCTGCAGGGCTTCATAGCCAATCCTAATTCTTTATAGACCAGCCACCCAACCTTAGCTTTGGAATTATACCCAAGTGTGATGACTGCAGCAGTGTAACACGATGAACATAGTACAGTTTTGTACCTGCCATAAATATAGATGTTCGAGTGTTCACACTGCTGCAGTCCAGGTTACCCTCCCTCCATCCCTTCTGAACTAGATGGACTTATCTATACTTTTCTATCCTATACAACCTTTGGGGTGTATTTGTTGGAAGGTATTGTTTTTATTTTATATGTATATTTTTGATTAGCAATATGTATTGCCTACCCACTTGGGGGCACCTGACATCTGGGGCAAGAAGAACTGAAGAAAATGATGTTGGATGCATATTATATACCCCTGGCGCACTGACGTCAGGGAAGAAGCAACAGCAACCGACGCCGGACCAAGACTTTGGAACTCTGGCCGACTGCGGGACCGCCTGATGGCAGGATAACCCAAGTGTGATGACTGCAGCAGTGTGAACACTCGAACATCTACATTTATGGTAGGTACAAAACTGTACTTTACCCTCCCTCCACCCCCCTGACTTCTGTTGGCTATACCTCACTTCTTGTTTACTGTATTTAAGCTTTCTGGTGTATTTGCTTTTTGTTAGAAGTGTAACCTTGTATATAATTGCTTTCCATTATGGGGGCACCTGACATCTGGGGCAAGAAAAACTGATGTAATGGCGTCGGCTGCATGCTTTATACGCCTGACTACCTGACGTCATGGAAGATGAGACAGCAACTGACGCAGGACCCAAGACTTGATAATCAGGCTGGCTGAGGGATACCTGCAAGCAGATAACCCAAATGTAATGACTGCAACAGTGCATACACTCGAACATCTACATTTATGGTAAGTGTACACAACTGTACTTTTTTTCATCTTACCTTTAAAATCTGCAACATCTAGTTCAAGACCACCAGTTATTGGAGATCCTACATTCTGCCTGTCAGCAGTCATGTTCAGATTGCTGCTTCTGTCCTTGTGAGAGAACAAGCATAGGGACATTATTTCCAGGAGACTACTGATCACCAGGAAACCTGATAACTGCTTCATAGGTGCTAACTTGGAATTTGTGCTTATATTTTGCTGTGAGCGAAGTAGCAGAGGGCATTGATTCATGATGGTCTCTGATTGGGTAGTGAGTCACTTTATGGTACCATCCCGATTGGTCTGGTTGCTATTCAAGACATCTACCAGGAAAAGACTGCAACAAGCCTACAGACCCCTGAATCATCTGGGACAAGACTGTTGTTCACCAAAGAGCCTGTGGCCTGCTTCTCATCTTGGAATTAGTGCTACTGTTTTGCTTCTGGTGAGAGTAGAAGCAAAGTGGTATTCTATCCCAGCAGTGTGAAGCAGTAGTAGTAGCCAATCAGACAAATCCACTATTTTCATAATTCGTTTCAAAGATCATTTTCTTTTTCAGCAAGTATTGTTTGATTAGCTGCTGTCTACCCTAACTTCAGAATATTTCCCTAAATATTTCATCCATAGATCATCAAGGTCTACTTGTTAGTTTCCCCTAAAGTGTTTGGAACTGCCCTGTATAGATAGTCATCTTGAGTTGACATTTTTACTGTGAAGTCACCCTTGGAATTTCACCAATACCTTGTTGCACACGGGGCAGCTTGTTTGCAGTGACAAGCAGTACCACCACCCCACCCCTCAGGAGTTCCAAACCAGATACTACTGACATTAGTCAGTTGTGGTGAGAATATAAAGTAATTAATAAAAAAGGATCTGTTGCCATGGATATGAACTTTCCCACTAGCTCTGTTACCATCTTGGTGGATACGGGCATCCTGAGACAGAGTAGAAATTGCCTCATGTTTACTGATAAACAGCTAATTTTCAAACTGTGTAAATATATATCTCACAAACCACACAGACAAACAAAAGACAGACACACAGACCCCACTCATGCTGAGGCACTTAAATGGAACCTTCCCTAAATCCCAGAGAAGACCTAGACAAAGTACACATAACCTCAGCAGCCCTGAATGCAGTCTTTCAAAACACCCACATCAACACATACAGCCACATATCATGGAGCCTCTACATTTAAGCCCATCAGGCAAGCCACCACAGAATCTAACATTCTAGTCACTGGAGATGCCATTGTGAGGCACACTGATGTCCCTGTCATCACACAAGGAGAGAGTCTGTCAGTTTAACAGGGATCAGGATCCTACACATTATGCATGTGATCAGGTCATTAGACCTCAAGTATTGGTATGACTGTCGTAGTCTGTTTGTATAAATGAACTGAGATGTATCTCCTTAGACTATATAAATGGGAGACATCATGGAGCTGTTGGAATGTGTGCCCCAGGCTTGTATGAGTCTGTCATTTAGCAGCATTTTACCCTCTCCAAAGTTGATGCCATAATATGAACTGAAAATGATTGACTTTAATAATTGTCTTAGATGTTCATCGTGTTTCACTGTTGCAGTCATTACACTTGGGGTTATCATGCTGGCAGGCTACCCGCAATCGGCCCGAATTCCAAAGTCTAGGTCCGGCGTCGGTTGCTGTCACCTCTTCCCTGACGTCAGTGCGCCACGGGTATAAAAGATGCAGCCAACGCCATTTTCTTCAGTCTTTCTTGCCGCACGGTGCCTGAAGCATAAGCAGTTCGCAAGTGCCGGTCAGCCGACTCCTGAGATTTTCCAAAACGAATTTCGGATCCAAAGTCTTCATTAAAGCGAAGTACCTCGTTTTGGAAACTTTTTTCTTGCTCCAGTCCGATGCCAGAAAAAGTTAACAATTGTATTTCTTGTGGGAAGCAAATACCTCATAAGGATTTTCATTCTTACTGTATTCCTTGCCTAGGCCCTGATCATAACGTTGCTAGCTGTCGGTTTTATGCTAGATTTAACCAACGCACTACTAAGCGTCGGTACGATTTTGCCTTTTATTACTTTGGCCATAGATTCAATTATATAATGCCGTCGGAACAGCCGACGACCGGAGTTTATAAAAAACGCAAGGAAAAAGAAAAGGACAGGCATCCAAGGTCCAAAACCGACGATGAGGCTTCCACTAAGCCAGTCGCCAGTTCTCAGTGAGGCACTTTCGCAGCCCCTGGTGCCCACTATCTCAGAGCCACAGGCTGCTGACGACTCCCACGTGGAGCCAGCTAGGCCTCTGGATAATCAAGGTATTGGACACTCAGAAACTATTCCCTCAGATGGGTCCGGAGCCGCTGAGCAGGCATCGGCTTCTGAGGGTGTTTTCAGACCTACACAGTTATATGTAAAGCCTACTTCAGCTTCCATAGCAAAGACTAAAGCAGTTCTAAATACAAAGAAACAAGTACAGCATTCTCCTGGACAGACTTGTTGTTGTTGTGTCTTTCGGATTATGGGTTAGGGGTCGCCACAGCAGAACTCCGGTCCACTAGTGTTTGGTAGTGGATTTTTACGTGCCGAGTTACCAGCCATGACGCACAACCTTCAACAAAGGCACGCCCATTCACGCATGCCTCCACACAGAAGATGCTCTAGCTGAGAATCGAACGCAACGTCTTGCTGTGAGGCAACAACGCTACCGCAGCACCACTACCATGCCTAAAAAACAGATGCTCAAAATGGCCGAAGAACTAATTACTTTGATCAGGGGTTCCCGTCCCCCTCCTGACAAGAGGCCTAGGCAAGAGACAGAATATGAATCTTCTGATCAGGTTTCCATTTCCTCTGATTCCTCTTCTGAACAGGAATACTCTCTTCCTCCTCATGAGGATTCTGATGCTGAAGAATCTATTCCTTCAGCCTCACCGCCTGAGGATTATTCTTTTGGGGAAACCCTGCATACCATGAGGGAGCACTTCCACTGGGAGAGCCAAGATTACTCAGAATCTAAGAAAAGGCTGAGATTTTCTTTTATTACCTCAGCACAGGCCTTTGGCTATTCCTCCTGTTAGACATTGTAGATGTATTTTCAGAGTCCGGACTTTCTCCTGACTCTCTACCTCCTGCCCCTGTTAAACCAGACAGATACTACAGGGTTTCAGATTCACATAAATGTCTTTATAAAAACCCTGCTGTTGACCCAGAAACTATTTCTCAGTGTCTCAAAGGGGTCAAGGCTTCTACTGCAAAAAACCCTATCCCCTCTGATAGAGATTCAAGGGCACTAGACAGATGGGGAAAAAAGGTTTACACTTCTGCTACTTTGGCTGTGAGGGCTTTAAATTGTCAATTTCATATGCATAAATATCAGCAATACTTAATGTCACTGCTAAAACAGAAAATGTTGTCAAATTCTGATTGTGCAGAAAATAAGGAAATGCAGGGTTTATTGCATGCAACTGAACAGGTGGGAAAGCATACATTGCAATGTGGTTTTGATTCACTGGAGGCTTCTTGCAGGCATAGCCGGCCTTAGGCATAGGCCAACTAGGCGGCCGCCTAGGGAGCCGGTCTAGCAGGGGCACTTTTCTAGTATATATTTGATATAGTTAGATGAGAATGGGGGCACCAGGTAGTGTAGTGGGGGGGTGCCGTGGAGCCCTTTTGCCTAGGGCACCAGTTGACCTAAGGCCACTGCTGCTTGCAGGGCTACAATTACAGGTTCTGTCATTAGGAGGCATGCTTGGTTAAAGGAACAGAATCTGCCTGATCACGTTAAAGCAAAATTATTAGATTCTCCATTACAGCATGATACCTTATTGGGTGTTAAAGCAGAGGAGGTCTTGAAGAAAATGGAGGACAAAGCGAAGTCTATGCAAACAGTAAAGGATGTCTTACAGGTACAGCCACCCAGATTTAGCAGGAACTGGCCTACAAAGAATTGGTCCTTTCCTGTGTCAGACAGGCCACAAAGAGGCAGATACAGACAACCCAGAGGCAGATCCCTGCCCCAGGGCTCATACAGGCCTAAACAGTGGGGCTCTTCTACCTCCAAAAGCAGAGACGACTAGCACTTTTTTCACAAAATTGGCACATGATCACCCAGGACAAATGGGTCTTGAATATAATGTCCCAGGGCTACAGGTTCCACTTTCACACCCTGCCAAGGGCAAAAGGTATGCCGGAACTGCCACACAATCAATGGGCAGAGGCACAAAAACAAGTTTCATCCCTCATGGACATGAGGGCCATTCAGCAAGTACCACAGCAAGAGCAGGGACAAGGATTTTACTCGAGACTTTTCTTGGTACCCAGAAAAGACAAAGCCTGGAGACCAATACTGGACCTGTCTATTCTAAACACATTTCTGAATGTTCCAAAATTCAAAATGTTGACTCTGCAGCAGCTTCTGCCCATGCTGGACAAGAAGGCTTGGCTTGTAACTTTGGATGTAAAAGAGGCATACCTGCATATTCCAACCAGACAATCTTGCAGAAGATACCTCACATTCATAGCTGGCTCAATGCACTACCAATTCTCTGCACTGCCTTTTGGCTTATCTACTGCGCCCAGGGTCTTCACAAAAATGCCTGGCACCAGTAATTGCATTTTGCAGACAGCGGAACTCAAATATATCCTTACTTGGATGATTGCCTTATTCAAGCAGAGAACAAGAACATTTTACTAAAGCATCTGGCATTGGTAAAAAGAATTCTAATTTGCCTAGGGTACACAGTAAACGAAAAGAAATCAAAACTAGTACCCTCTCAAGAGATAATATTCCTGGGTGCAAGCTTAAATACAACTTCCCAGATGGCTTATCTCACGCCAGACAAAGGCAACTGACTTCTTACTTCAAAATGTTGGCAACAAAGACCCAGTTATCTGCAAGAAAAATTCTGCAGGCTTTGGGCTTCATGGCATCCTACATTCTGCTAATTCCATATGCCAGACTGCATATGAGGAAACTACAATGGTATCTAAAAAGTGTTTGGACTCAACATTTTCACAGCCTGGAAACATTAATTACCCTCATTCCTTGCCTGCAACAGGAGTTTTGATGGTGGGCACAGGCCTGTCACCACAACAAGGGACAGCCATTCACCCTACCCACAGCCAGGCAGTCAATAACAACAGATGCTTCAGATTATGCCTGGGGGGCCCACATGGCAGGAAAATGTATTCAGGGCACGTGGCCCACAAGCCAAAGGCATCTTCATATCAATCAAAAAGAGATGCTAGCTGTTCAGTATGCCCTGACAGCTTTCAAGGATCTACTCCATCCAGGACAACTACTGATAAGGATGGACAATACTACAGTCATGTGGTGCATAAACAAACAGGGAGGCACTCATTCCTACCCCCTCTGCAGACAAGCCATGACTTTGTGGGACACAGCATTGACTTATCAAGTACACCTGCAAGCACAATTCTTGCCAGGAAAAATAAATACTCTGGCAGATGAACTAAGCAGAAAGCTCACTGATCCCCACGAGTGGAAACTTGATCCACAAGTCTTCAGCATGATAACAATGAAATGGGGATGCCCAGACATAGATCTATTTGCCTCCCCTACAGAGATTCTGCACAAGGACTTATCACAAGCAAGCATGGAAAGTGGATGCTCTATCATTCAGCTGGAAAACCCTAACAGTATATGCCTTTCCTCCTCTACCTCTCCTCCCCAACGTACTCCTAAAGGTCAGACAAGAGAAGCCAAAAATTATTCTGATTGCTCCAGACTGGCCCCACCAGCACTGGTACCCAATCCTAAAGAGCTTGTCTCAATGCCCAGCCTGGACATTGCCTCTAATTCCTCATTTACTGACCCAACAAAACAATCAGATCATGCACAGCCAACTCAGAACAGAAATCTGACAGCATGGCAGATAATGTAGCCATTCAGAATACACCTTTGTCTAAAGCAGTGATGGATGTTATTTTGGAGGCCAGGAGGCCCAGTACCAGAAAATCTTATGCAGAAAAATGGAAAAGATTCTGTGCTTGGAACCAGGCACAAGGAATTGACACGTTTGTACCAAATATTCCTCAGATTTTACAATACCTAACTGAGATGCTGGACACAAAGGCCTGTCCTTCTCATCAATTAAGATCCATGCCTCTGCCATTTCAGCTCATTACAATATGCACCCACCTATTTTTTCACATCCACTGCTAAGGCAGTACCTCAGAGGGGCCAAAAACATAAGACCTCCAAGGAGAGCACCAGTACCTGCATGGGACCTCAGTTATGTCTTGGAAAAGCTCACACTGCCTCCTTTTGAGCCAGCTAATACAGCTGAGATAAAATACTTATGGAAAACAGCTCTGCTCCTAGCAATAATTTCAGCAAGAAGAGTCAGAGTTAACAGGCACTAATAGCTGTGGAACCTTTTATTATTTTCCATCCGGACAGGGTTTCTCTAAGGACAAACCCAACATTTATGCCTAAGGTAGTGTCCAGTGTGGCTCTTAACCAAACCATTCATTTGCCTACCTTTTATCCAAACCCACAGAATAAGGGGGAGAGACTTCTGCATTCTTTGGACATACACAGACAGCTACTCTTCTACTTGGACAAAACTAAAGCTTTCAGAAAGACTGAGCAACTCTTAGTGGCATATGCTGCAGGATCGCAAGGAAAAGCTATTTCAAAGCAGACTATTTCAAAATGGATAGGCCACTGCATTCTTTTTTGCTATTCACAACATGGCAAATCAGTGCCCAAGGGCATTAAGCCACATTCAACCAGAGCAGCAGCCCCTTCAGCAGACTTCCTCAGAGGAGTGCCAACCAAGGACATTTTGAAGGCTGCAACTTGGACTTCAGTGCACACTTTTACAAAGCACTACCACTTACTTCTTTACTCTAAATCCAGAGCAGGCTTTGCCACTGCAGTTTTGCAGGGCCTCAGCCACTCCTAATTCTATTTAGGCCCAGCCACACAATCTCAGCTTTGGGATTCAACCCAAGGGTAATGACTGCAACAGTGAAACACGATGAACATAGTACAGTTGTGTACCTACCATAAATGTAGATGTTCGAGTGTATTCACTGCTGCAGTCCAGGTTACCCTCCCACCATCCCCCTTTCATTGCTGGGACTTATCTGTACTTCTCTATTCTATACAACTTATGTGGTGTATTTGCTTGTAGATGAAGGTAATGTTTGTTAGTGCATGCTTTTTTATGAGCAGAATTTTTAGCCTACCCTTTTGGGGGCACCTGACATCTGGGGCAAGAAAAACTGAAGAAATGGCGTCGGCTGCATCTTTTATACCCCTGGCGCACTGACGTCAGGGAAGAGGCGACAGCAACCGATGCTGGACCAGGACTTTGGAATTCAGGCCGACTGCGGGTTGCCTGCCAGCAGGATAACCCAAGGGTAATGCCTCAACAGTGAATACACTCAAACATCTACATTTATGGTAGGTACACAACTGTACTTTTCTCTTCCCATTCAGAAAGTCTAGGGGCTCAGTAATTTCTTTCAATGCCTCATCCCTGTCTCTCACATCTCAGCCAGAACATTTCTCAGGTCCCCGGGCTTCATGGCATTCACAATCCCTATGCTCCCTCTGACAAAAATGCATGAGGAACTTTCAGTGGTTCCTGAAATTGGTGTGGACACAACATGCATACCCTCTTGAGTTCCAGATTCACCTTTTTACCTACTTGAAGAGGGAAATAACCTGGCAGATTCAACAACTCTCGGCCAACCCAGGCCTTCCACTTCATCCTTTTTCACCAGTACAAGAGATTTACACAGATGCCTCAGGCACAGGCTGGGGGGAGCAGCCTTCGGCTCCAGGAAAGCACAAGGTGCCTATTCACCCCTCCCAAAGAAAAGATCCCATCAAAATACAAGAAATAGAGCACTGCTGCTGGCACTCCAGACCTTTTCAGTCTCTCCTCATTCCACGTCCTCTAAATATTTTCACTGCAGCCTGACAGTCCTCTGATATGTGAACAAACGGGGGGGGGGGGTTGGCCAGGTCATACTCTGTGCAGACTAACCCTGCAAGTTTGGGAGCTGGCAGTCAAATTGCAGACATACCATCAAGCAGTATACACTCCCTGAAGCCTAAATGTATTGGCAGACACATTGAGTAGGTCCAAAACACATCCCCACAAATTGATGCTTCACAAGGACGTGTTCTTGGAAATTGTTCACTGATGGGGTACTCCACAAGTAGATCTTTGCCTCCCACTGGAACGGACAGTTTCCTCAATTTTGTGCCAGAGACCCACACCCCGTGGTCTGGAAAGTGGACACACTCAGTTTTTCTTGGAGTGGGATGTTTCTATATGAATTCCCTTCCCCTACCTCTCATTCCAAAGGTCCTACTAAAGATTCAGCAGGACAGACCAAAAATATTGATGTTGACCCCCTTTAGATCAAGACAGCATTGGCTCCCCTTAATCCTGCATTTAGCCAAGGGGAATCACCTCACGTTTTACCCCACAGAGTAGACCTACTCGCACAATGCAAGGAAGCCCTCATCCACCCTTACCTATCAACCCTGCAGATGACGCTGTCGGTGATAGGATATTGATTCATTTCAGGCAGTTTTTTTCAGAGAACGTGCTCAGGGTACTTTAGGAAGCCAAGAAAACCTGTCTCCAAACTATTTCTACTTGGATTTCTAAGGCAGATTCAGTCACTTGCGTCTCCCATGGGAAGAAACCCTCTACCATTGCAAAGGCTCACTGCACTAGAGTAGTAGCCTGTTCAGGGACCTTCTTCATAGGTCTGGGCAATGCATCTATTCTGGAAGCTGCTACATGGTCCTCTGTTCATACCTTAACCAAACATTACAAACTGGACACTATTTCCAGGTCCAGAGCAGGATTTACTAGGGTAATCCTTCATGGGTTCCTAGAAACCTGCTCTGCTCCATCCTTTCTTTCCCTTCCTTCAGCTTTGGTACTCTCCCAAAGGTTATGAATATTGTAACATAGTAATAAAAGGACATAAAATCTTGCCATAACCATAGATGTCCTCCTCTTTCATATTGCAGAATTCTATCCCTCCTTTCTACCCCCTTGGTGTTTGCTGTTTATTGGATGATGATGTACACCTCATATCCTTGGACTGGTGTTCTGACTGGGGCATTCAGTTGTGAGGAATTGTATCTGCCTATGTAACCTTTATGACCTATGTAGGCTGTTTTGCTATGTGCAGGGTCGCATGTACCATGCAGTAGCCTAAGTCTTTTGTATGTTGGCTGGAAGTTTGGGTCCCCTACACGGGGAATCCCAAAGATTATGAATATTGCAAGATGGAAGAGGAGGACGTCTATGGTTATAAGATTTTACAAAACTATTCTTTTGTTTCTTGTCCCCCTAGAGCCACAGGGCTTTCTGTATCTAAACAAACTATTCCAGCTGGATTTTTAAGGCAATCTCCTTCTGCTATGATTACCATGGAAAGAGCCTTCCTTCTTCAGTTAGGACATTCCTTTGGTTCCTTCTTCAAAGGGTTGGACACCAATTCCATCCTGCAGGCAGCTACTTGGTCATCAGTCCATGCTTTCACCAAGCATTACAAACTGGACAACATCTTCAAATCCCGGGTAGGGTTCACTAGGGCCATTCTCTACTGCTTCCTGGAAAGCTCCTCTGTCCCTACCTCTCCTCCCTGTCCACCTAATGAGCTTTTGCGTTCTCCCTCATGTAAAGAATACCACAACAGCAGAATAGGGCATAGATTAGTTGTGTAAAATCTACCCGTAATGTTAGATGTCTTTCTCTTCTCTGTTGCAGTATTCTATCCCACCCTGCATTTGTTCTTCCTTGTATGTATCTAGCCTATATATCCATTTTTCAAGCATTCTCCCTGGGGCACTCAGTTCTGAGAATGATGCGTGAATACATCACTTTTATGGCTTACTTCCGATAACCTACTTGCCACGTACCATGCACCCTGGGCACTAAAGACTTTTGCATACTGGCCGATGTCTGGTCAATTGGTAAGCAATCTCTCTCGTCTAAAGAATACTGCAACAGAGAAGAGAAGGACATCTAACATTATGGCAAGATTTTACACAGCTAATCTTTATGCTTAAAACGTGTACATTGCCTCCTTTTAAACCAGTAGCTTCTGCTTCTCTAAAATTCTGTACTTGGAAATCTATCCTTCTCTTGGATCTCACCTCTGCTAGGAAAGTTTGTGTTATCAGCTCTCATGGTCATTTTTCCCTTTTCTTATTTTTCACAAGGATGGGGTGACTGTCGGGGCTAATCCATCCTTCATGCCCAAGAATGTGAATGAGCTGTCCCTCAGTCAGGCTATTCTTCTACCCACTTTCTTTCGCAAACTGCAGATCAGGAGGGAAAGGGATCTTACATTCTCAGGACATTCACAGTCAGCTCAGATTTTTATCTGGACAAAACTAAATCCTTCTAAAAGATCTGTTTGTATAATTTGAGTCCTAAGCTGGGCCAGCCAGTCTGTGCTTTAGGGTACGAAGGCATGGTCTTACCACAATGCAAGTAGCAGACAGACAGTGCCTTGGAGATCCCTGGGATGAATTTCCTATCTCCCATCCAATCGTCAAGATTCCTTTTGAAGAGGGCCAAGGAGGCACTCTGCTTGACATGTATAGGCAGTCTATTCCAGAGTATAGAGAGTCTCTGGGTCAGGAACCTATCCCTCCAGCATGTTTTGTTCATTGTGATGACAGTATTTAGATCTCTGGAACATGTGGCTCTGAGGGAATGGGATTTCTTTAAGTGGAGCATGTCCAACAGCTCAGGGTTTGACATGGCCTTGTACATTAAGCAGAGAGTGCCTCTGAGTAGACGATATGCCAGAGTATAGCTGGAGTTTTTTTTTAGACGGTCAGCATAGGGCATCTGCTTTAGGCCTGTGATTCTTTTAGTGAGGTATTTCTGCGGCCTTTCCAGCTGTTGCAGATGTCTTGTGAGGTACATACCAAATGGGGCGTTGTACTCTATAATGGGTCTAATGAGGGATGAGTACAGTGGGTCAATGATCTCCTTTTTTATGGATGAAAAGCCCTTAGTGATGGTGTGCCACATAGAAGGATTTCCTGACTGTTGTGGCGATGTGGTTATCGAAGGTGTGACCACTGTCCAGGGCAATGAAATTTATGAATTTCAAGAACCATTGGGAAAAGGTGTTGGTACCCGAGTAGTTTTCCCAGTTAATGGCAGGGTAGTTGAAATCACCCAGTCTTACGGTGTTTGGTTGTATCTTAATATTTTCCAGTATGTTTAGAAAGGTGTGAGAATCTTGGGGCATGGTGAGGGATTTGTAGCAAGCTACAATTTGGATTGCAGTCTTAACTAGTGTTAGTTGCACCTGGAGAATTTCAGATGCATTGTGTTGGGCAACTAGACTGGAGGTGTTTATATCCTTGGTGAATATGGACACTCCTCCACCTTTAGTGTTTCAGTCTTGGTTTTGTGACCGAAAAGTGTGGTAAGAGTTGTAGCCTGGTATTGCAGGACTGCTCTCTGGAGCCTTGAACCAGGTCTCAGTTACTGCACAGATATTGATGATCTCCATTTTTAGGAGTGCCTCGAGAGAATGCATTTTGAGGTTTAGACTTCTAGCATTGAGTAGCATTACCTTCAGATTTTGCATGCTTGTATCTGTTACAATGGTGGTTTTGTCCTTTGAACCTTGCCTAAAAAGGCACTATAGGGGTGGCAAGAGCTTTAGCCAGTAACCTGAATCCCAGGGACGACGGGTGCAGACCATCTCTGGCAAAGCATCATGGTTTGTCGATCATGTCATCCCAGGCAGACATACTGGATCTCCTTTGAATGACACCAGAAGCTTAGCCAATTATTGAAGTCAGTCATTTTATCCTTATACTGTGGTATAATTCTGGACAAAGGCAGGATGCTACTCAGGGCTAGGGTCATACCTGCCTGAGCCACTTGATCTGAGAGCTCTTCCATGTCTGTCTTCATGTAGGCCAGTGAGGTACATCTCAAGTCATTCACTCCAACATGGACAATGACAGAGTCGTATTTGTACTTGTGGAGTGACTTGAGTGGGGATAAATAGTCTTGGTATACACTGATTTTTATAAATCATTTGAGCATGAATTATCCTCGTTTTCCTGTCCAACCTATCCAACACCTTTTGGGGTCAGTCAGTCACTCCAAAAGTGTACATTAGGACAGGAAGAACAAATTAGTTTATAGCGTGGGCTTTGTTCCTTGATGTCAACTCTGTTTTCAGTATTAAAGTCTTCTAAAATATTCCTTACTAAGTTTTATTCACATTTGTTCATGCTTTATTCTTGATCCCTCATCAATTTCCAAATATTTATACACTCCCTTGTGCTCTAGCTCTTTTGTATCACATTCCTGTCCCAAACTAAGGATTTCTTGGTGCTGGGCTTTCCTGCTTTAAAGGTTGCTTTTGCACATTTATTAAGACCAAATGACATTCTTATATAATCTGAAAAAGTTTTGAAAACTTGGATTTGTGCTTTTAGTTCCTCGTCTGATGAACTATACAGTTTTAAGTTGTCCACAAAAAGAAGAAGATAAGTCTTTATACTTTGTTTTCTGGGAGCAAAATTATAGCCATGACCTAATCTGTTAAATAGACAGCTTAATGGGTTAAGGTCAAGACAAAAGAGCAACTGTGGCAGTCACCTTGGAACATCCCCCCTTTGGATTTGTATCCCTGGAATAATAATTTAGCCTTTATCATGGCTTAACTGCAGAGTGATCTGCCACTGTTTCATGGTAGCAGTAATGTAATCGGTCAGAGTAAGGTATATCTTATATATTTTTAGGCACTCTTTTATCCATGAATGTGGGATACTGTCAAATGCTTTTTTTGTAATCTAGCCATGTCATACTTAGATTTTTTCCCTTTTTACAGTTCTCTGTTATGACTTTAACAACAAATGATTCTTTGTTCCATACAACTTTCCTTACCCTTTTGTTCTTTTGCCATGATTGAGATTTCCTCTAAATTGCAAACACAAAGTGCCCACTAAGTACACCAGTAAAACAAAAAAGCACAGGCAGCCAATGTCCCTCAGCCTCGAACACAGTGTAGAAAATTGCACATGTATTTCTGCCTCAAACACAGTTTATTAGGAATACACACGTAGGTTAAGCGCTTTCG
The DNA here is from genome assembly GCF_019279795.1 of Protopterus annectens. Taxonomy (NCBI): domain Eukaryota; kingdom Metazoa; phylum Chordata; order Ceratodontiformes; family Protopteridae; genus Protopterus; species Protopterus annectens. Next base: position 70,727,312 of record NC_056732.1, read on the forward strand.
TCAAATGACTTCATCAGAAGGTTCTGTATTTTTTAGGATAGCTTGCAGGTTTGCTCTTAAATGAAATCCCTGTGAGAACAGCATTGTTTCTCCTTAGAATAGTAGATTCCGATTCCAGTCCTGAATGCAAGGAAGGACTAGTGCTTGCTGGATGAAGAAATCCACCATATCCTCAACTCTTCTAATACCAAAGGTGCTGCTGAAGTTGAAGATGGAGAGACCCAGGATGATTCTGCCAGGCACTTACTGGTCCAGACAGCACCAGATGTCCTTCAAGAATGCAACTGCAGTCATAACATATGGGTTGTCCTGCCCCAGGCAGCCCTCGGTCAGCCGGATTCCAAAGTCTGGGTCCGGCGTCGGCTGGTGTCGCCTCCTCTCCGACGTCAGAACGGCTGGAGTATAAAGGCATTGGCCGACGCCATCTTCTTCAGTCTTTCTTGCTGCGCGGTGCCCAAAGCAGAAGCAGTTCGCAAGTGCCGGTCGGTCAGCTCCTGTGTTTTCAATACCGAAGTCATCTAAAAGCTAAGTACCCCATTGGGGAACATTTTTTCTTGCCTCCGCCGATGTCAGAACAAATTGAGAAAGTTAATAATTGTTTGTCTTGTGGTAAACAAATACCTCATAAGGACTTCCATTTTTATTGCCTACCTTGCCTGGGCCCAGCCCACGACGTCTCGGCCTGTGCTTGCTTTAATAAGCGCACTCTCAGGCGCCGGGCAGAATTTGCCGAAGACTTTTTCGGCGAATCTTTCGCTTATATCATGCCGTCGGAACAACCGACTACTCAATCTTCCAAAAACCGAAAGGACCGGGACCGACATCCTCGGCCCGCGTCCTCCACCGATACTCCTCCTAAACCCTCCGCGAGTGCTTCGGTCCCTTCGGAAGCGGTAATTCAACCACTCCTGGCCGACGACACAGCGTTAACTCGTCCTTCGGTCTCGGAGTCTACACCGGTGCCGGTTGTTGACTTTCCTCCAGAAACCGAAGTTCTGGATCTACCCAACACCATTCCTGTGGACAAGGTTACTCCTGCACGTGGGGCAGCTAGGCCTCCTGTATCCAAGTCCATCAAGGCTTTTGCACGTGCTAAGGCCGCTAGCCAGGCCAAGGCCCATCCTAAACCTACTGCCCAGGCCCCTTCTTCTGATAAACAGATCATGTCTCTTGCTGCAGATCTTATTTCTCTTATCAGGGGGTCTCAGCCTCATCCAGACAGAGGTTCTCAGCCGCCTGCAGAGAAAAGGCCCAGAACTGAGCAGGCCGACAGCCTCTCTTCAGATGAAGCCTCTGGGGATTCTGAGCATTCAGATACCCAAGAAGAATCCTTCCAGGCCTATGAGGACTCTGATGCTGAGGAATCAATTCCCTCTGCCTCTCCTCCAGAGGATTTTTCGTTCGGTGAAGTCCTACACTCTATGAGGGAACATTTTAAATGGCAGGGTCAGGAATTCTCTGATTCCAGGAAAAGGCTACGTACCTTCCTCAAGCTACCCCAGCACAGAACTTTAGCTATCCCTCCAGTTATGGATGTCCTGGATGATGTTTTCTCCGACTCCAGTGCTAATCCTGATTCTCCCCCTCCTGCTCCTGTCAAGCCAGACAGATATTATAGGGTCCCTGACACCCACAAACATCTCTTTAAGGCCCATTCTATGGATCTAGAAACTATTTCACAGGGCCCCAAGGGAGTGGCTACTTCCACAGCCAAGAATCAACTGCCAGCGGATAGGGAAGCTAGGTCCCTGGAGAGATGGGGTAAAAAAGTTTATACCGCTACCACCCTGGCCATGAGGTCACTTAACTGCCTTTTTCATATGTTTCAGTACCAGGATTTTTTACTGGATGATTTACAGAAAAAGCTAGCCTCTCCTGAGCCTATTGATAGAAAGGCATTGCAGGATCTAGTACAATAACACTCAGCAAGTTAGCAATCATTTTCTTCGGTGTGGTTATGATGCATTGGAGGCTTCATGTAGGGGAGCTATGACTGGGGCTGTTATACGTAGACATGCTTGGTTAAAAGAACAGCCACTGCCAGACCATGTTAAAGTAAAGTTACTTGATGCACCTCTGGAAAAACGGAAGCTTTTTGGTGCTAATGCGCAAGATGTGTTGAAGTCCATTGAGGAAAAAGCTAAATCAGTACAGACAGTCAAAGATTTCCTCCAGGTTCAGCCACCCAGATTCAGCAGGAATTGGCCTTCAAAGAATTGGTCCTTTCCAGACACTGACAAGATGTTCTTAGTCTCACATTGCTGCAGTCATAACCTGTGGGTAGTCCGCTGTCCTCGATCGGCCCGAATACCAAAGAGCTGGGCTGGCATCGGTCATTGTCGCCTGGAGCTGACGTCAGTACGTAGTAGTACTTAAGCGCATGACCGACGCCATATCCTCAGTCTTTCTTGCCGTGTGGTCCGAAGCAGAAGCAGCGTTTGCGAGTGCCGTTCGGCGTTCTGAAATTGTCTTTTTTTGAGTTTCAGACCGAAGACCAAGTTGGGCTAAGTACCCCATTGGGGAAATCTTTGTCTTTTTCTTGCCTCAGTTTCCGGATGTCAGAAAAAGTTAATAATTGCATTTCTTGTGGGAAACAGATACCTCATAGGGATTATCACTCTTTCTGTATTCCTTGCTTGGGGCCTGAGCACGACGTGGTCGGGTGTCGCTTTTGTGCTAGATTTAATAAGCGCACCATTAAAAGGAGATTAGACTGTGCCAGGCTTGTTTGGTAAAAGGTGTAATTATAACATGCCGTCGGATCCTCCGACGCCCGCTACCGCTAAAAAGCGTAGGGACAAATCTGTGAAGTCTAAACCGGATGAGTCGTCCGTTACGGACACCGGTTCACAGGAGCCTCCGGTTGAATCTATGGATCCTGCCGAGGGTTCGGCTGAATCCCAGGGGGAACCTTTACTTTTGCAGGAGTTGGCCTCTCCGGATTTAGGCCCAGCTGAGGGTGCTTCTCAGGTGTCTGTAGTTCCATCCTTACAGAAGGTTATTAGGCCTTCTACTTCAGTGACTAAAGGCCATGCTAAGGCCAAACCTTGTCTTGTTAGCCCTGGTCGTGGTTCTAGCTCTTCAGCCCCTGTTCCTAAAAAACATATGCTGAAAATGGCGGAGGACTTGATTACTTTGATCAGGGGTTCTATGCCCCCCCCCCCCCCAGAGAAAAGGCCTAGGGTGGAGGCAGATTAAGAGGGAATGGATCATTCCTCTGACTACTCTGATTCCTCAGCTGAGGAAATTCAGGATTTCCCTTCTTATTCAGACTCGGATGCAGAGGATTCCTGTCCTTCTGCTTCTCCTCCAGAGGATTTTTCTTTTTCTGAGACTTTACATTCCATGAGGGAGCATTTTAAGTGGGAAGGCCAGGATTTTTCAGATTCTCGGAAGAGGCGTAGGGAATTTTTGTTTCTACCACAGCATAGGCCCTTGGCTATTCCTCCTGTCTTAGATGTTGTTCAGGATGTTTTTTCTGAATCTTCCCTTAATCCTGATTCTTTGCCTCCTGCCCCTGTTAAGCCTGACAGATATTATAGAGTTCCAGAAGCTCATAAGTATTTGTACAAAAGTCCAAGAGCTGATCCGGAAACTATTATTCAAGGTCCGAAGGGTATTAGGGCTTCTGTGGTTAAGAATCCTGTTCCTTTAGATAAAGATTCTAGAGCTTTAGATAGGTGGGGGAAAAAAGTATACACCTCATCTACATTAGCTATAAGGGCGTTGAATTGCCAATTTCATATGCTGAAGTATCAGAACTTTTTGTTGGGTCAGTTGAAATCTAAGGTGGATGCTTTGTCTGAGGGTATAGAGTGTAAGGAACTCCAGGAGTTGGTTCATGCATCAGATCAAGTTGGCAAGCATTCTTTACAGTGTGGTTTCGATGCTCTTCAGGCTACATCCAGGGTGGCTGCTACAGGTTCAGTTATTCGTAGACATGCCTGGCTTAAGGATCAAAATTTGTCAGAGCATGTTAAGGCTCGGATTTTGGATGCTCCTCTTCAATCGGAAGTACTTTTTGGTCCTCCTGTGGAATCAGTTTTGAAAAAGATGGAAGATAAGGCTAAGTCTATGCAGGCGGTCAAGGATTTTATGCAGGTGCAGCCCCCTAAGTTTAGTAGGAATTGGCCTGCTAGGGGATGGTCTTATCCTTCTTCGGATTATCAGTCTAAGGGCAGGTCTAGACGTGGTAGAGGCAGAGCCCACACTCAGGGTTCTTTCAGACCTAGGACTTTGAGTTCTCCTGCACAGTCTTCTGGTGAGGGCAGGGGTCAGCCCTTTCGTAAACAGACCCAATGACATGTATCTTCCGCTGCCAGACCCTTCTTTACTGGCAGCTCCTCTAGGAGGAAAGTTGGGACTTTTCAAGCAAAACTGGCATTTGGTCACCCAGGACAAATGGGTGTTGGATATAATAAATCAAGGGTACAAGTTTTATTTTCACAACTTTCCTCCTTTCAAAGGCATGCCGGATGTGCCTCCTCAGCAAAGGATGGAGGCTCAGGAGCAAATTTCTTTACTTTTGCAGATGGGGGCAATTCAGGTGGTCCCTCCGTCAGAAGTAGGCCTAGGTTTTATTCCCGCCTTTTCCTAGTGCCAAAGAAAGGAAACACTTGGAGGCCAATTCTGGATTTGTCCATTCTCAATACCTACCTAGACATCCCAAAGTTCAAGATGTTAACTTTACAACAACTTCTGCCTATGCTAGGCAAAGATCACTGGATGGTAACCCTGGATCTCAAAGAGGCCTATCTTCACATCCCTATCAGAACCAGCTGCAGGAGATTCCGGGCTGGTACTTTTCATTATCAGTTCTCTGCATTGCCCTTTGGTTTATCTACTGCGCCCAGGGTATTCACAAAAGTTCTGGCTCCTGTGATTGCCTTCCTCAGACAGAGAGGAATACAAATTTATCCTTATCTGGACGATTGCCTGATTCTTGCTCAAAACAAGGACAAGTTACTACAACATCTCCAGTATGTAATGGCAGTTTTAAGGTGCCTAGGGTATTCTGTGAACGAAATAAAGTCCAGTCTAGTACCCTCTCAGGACATGTGCTTTCTGGGTGTGAGACTGAATACAGCTTCTCAGATGGCATTTCTACCCTCTCAGGACATGTGCTTTCTGGGTGTGAGACTGAATACAGCTTCTCAGATGGCATTTCTGACCCCGGACAAACAAAGATCTCTTCATCTGTACTTCCAGCAGTTATCAGTAATGTCCAGGCTGACTGCAAGGACAGTCCTTCAAGCCTTGGGGTTCATGGCATCTTGCATCTTAGTACTTCCCAATGCCAAACTGCATATGACGAAGATACAATGGTATCTCAAAAGTGTGTGGACTCAACACTGCCACGGTTTGGACACTTATTCGGATTATACCTTGCATCCAGAAGGAATTCTTGTGGTGGGCTCAGGAATGTCACCTAAACAAGGTACTCTCTGTGATCCGACCAGAGGCGAGTCAGATACTAACGACGAATGCCTCGGACTTGGCTTGGGGAGCACACTTCAATGGAAAATGGATACAAGACACGTGGCCTCCCAAACTACTACATTTGCATATCAACATGAAGGAGATGTTAGCAGTCCAATTTGCCTTGACAGCCTTCAAGGACCTACTTCAGCCGGGACAGGTGTTGATTCAAACAGACAACACAACAGTCATGTGGTACATCAACAAGCAGGGGGGAACCCATTCCTACCCTCTTTGCAGACAAGCAATGATTTTGTGGGAGACTGCTCTGAGTTTGCACATCAATCTTCAAGCACGGTTTCTGCCAGGAGCACAGAACTCCTAGCAGATGTATTGAGCAGGCAAATTGTGGATCCCCACGAGTGGAAACTGGACTCTCAGGTATTCAAACAGTTGACCGTGGCTTGGGAACTCCAGACATAGATCTGTTCGCTTCTCCTCTGAATTTCCAACTGCCAACATTTTGCACAAAGTTGTTCCACCCAAATGCTTGGAAAGTGGATGCTCTATCTTTCAGTTGGAACAACCTTCACGTTTATGCTTTTCCCCCTCTGCCTCTTCTTCCCAAAGTACTCTTGAAAGCCAGGAGGGACAAGCCTTGCATGAGTCTAATAGCACCAGATTGGCCTCGTCAGCATTGGTATCCTCTACTGAGGAGTTTAATTCAGGAGCCTCCTTGGCCTTTGCCACAGGTTCCTCATTTGTTGTCCCAGTCAAACAATCATTTTCTCAATGTTCGGGTGCAGTCCCTGCATCTAACAGCCTGGCGTATCCTGTAATGAAGCCGGTGGAGTCTCCGCTTCCACAACAGGTTTTAGATGTCATTTTGGAAGCCAGGCGGCCTAGTACTAGAAAAGTTTATGCTGATAAATGGAAGAGATTTTTTCTTTGGAGCACAGCAAAGGGCTTTGATGTTTCAGTGCCTGTTTTGAGTTTTGCACTGCAGTATCTTACTGAATTACTGGACAAGGGTTTGTCATTCTCTTCTGTGAAGGTTCATGCTGCAGCCATTTCTGCTCACTATGATTGTGACCCTCCTTTATTTTCTCACCCTTTGTTCAAACAATTTCTTAGAGGGGCAAAGAATATAAGACCCCCACGTAGAGCTCCCACTCCTTCCTGGGATCTCAATTTTGTGTTGGAGAAGCTTACTTTACCTCCTTTTGAACCTGCAGCTTTGTCTGAATTGAAGTTTTTGTCTTGGAAGACTGCTTTTTTGTTGGCCATTACTTCTGCTAGGAGGGTATCTGAATTGCAGGCACTCATGGCAGTTGAACCTTTTCTGATATTCCATAAGGATAGAGTTTCTTTGCGAACTAACCCTACTTTTATGCCTAAAGTGATTTCTAATGTGGCTTTGAACCAGTCTATTCATTTGCCTACGTTTTATGCTGATCCCCAAAATAAGGGGGAAAAAGTCTTGCATTCTTTGGATATCCACAGACAGTTAAGTTATTATTTGAGCAGAACTAAAGAGTTCAGACAGAGTCAACAGTTATTTGTCTCTCTTGCTTTGGGTTCACAAGGGAAGGCTGTTTCAAAGCAGACTATTTCTAAGTGGATTGGTCAATGTATTGCCTTTATTCTCATCATGGGAAGGATGTTCCTGCTGGGATCAGGCCTCATTCTACTAGGGCTACTGCCACATCTACTGCTTTTTTGAGGGGGGTAGCTACTAAGGATATTTTGGAGGCAGCTACTTGGAGTTCAGTTCACACTTTTACTAAGCATTACCATCTCCCTCTTTATTCCAAGTCCAGGGCTGGGTTTGCCACTGCAGTTTTACAGGGCATGTTAGCAGCTCCTAGTGCTATTTAGTTTGCCAGCCTCCCTTTTTCCTTTGCTTTGGGATTCTACCCACAGGTTATGACTGCAGCAATGTGAGACGAAGAACATAGTACAGTTTTGTACCTACCATAAATGTAGATGTTCGAGGATCTACATTGCTGCAGTCCAATTATCCCTCCCTCCTTCCCCTCTATGGTTTGTGGTTGGGTGTTTACTATTTTGGCTCTGGCCTTCTTTCATTCTTAGGCCTTCTGACATCTGGGGCAAGAAAGACTGAGGATATGGCGTCGGTCATGCGCTTAAGTACTACTACGTACTGACGTCAGCTCCAGGTGACAATGACCGACGCCAGCCCAGCTCTTTGGTATTCGGGCCGATCGAGGACAGCGGACTACCCACAGGTTATGACTGCAGCAATGTAGATCCTCGAACATCTACATTTATGGTAGGTACAAAACTGTACTTTTCAAAGGGGAAAAACAGGCGTGCCCGAGGTAGAGGGCAATACCGAGGCTCCTACAGGGGCCACCAATGGCAACCACCAAATCAAAGAAGTGGCGCAGGCAGTCCAGCTGCACCACAAGGACAACCACAATGACTTGACTTTCATACCGTCTACAAAGGCTCAAAGAGAAGCACCTTTGGGCGGAAAATTATCCTTATTCTCAAAAAACTGGCATATCTTAACCAAGGACAACTGGATTCTGGATTTAATAGACAAAGGTTACAGATTCCACTTCCATACTTTACCAATAAGACAATGCCAAACCTGCCACTTCATCAAAGGGCAGAGGCACTCATTCAAGTTTCAAAGCTGTTAAATATAAAAGCAATAGAAAAGGTCCCTCCACAGGAACAAGGCCAGGGATTTTATTCAAGACTGTTCCTTGTTCCAAGAAAGGAAAACAAATGGAGACCTATACTGGACTTGTCTACTCTAAATACTTATCTCATTGTGCCAAAGTTCAAAATGCTGATGTTGCAGCAACTCCTTCCCATGCTGGGCAAGGGGTCTTGGCTGGTCACTCTGGACCTCAAGGAGGCATACCTGCATGTCCCAATCAGACAAAGCTGCAGAAGATACCTCAGATTTCTTGCAGGGACAGAGCATTATCAATTCTCAGCATTGCCGTTTGGCTTATCTACTGTGCCCAGAGTGTTCATGAAATGCCTAGCATCAGTAGTGGCACACTGCAGACTCCAGGGGATTCAAATATACCCCTACCTGGACGACTGCCTCATACAAGCAGACAACAAGCAAACCTTGATAGCAAACTTGGACTATGTCATTCGATTACTACAGGCCTTGGGATACACAGTCATCATTCAGAAATCAAGACTTCTGCCATCCCAACAGATTATTTTCCTAGGAGCCAAACTGGACACAAAAACACAGATGGCTTATCTCACAGAGGAAAAACAACAGCAGTTACCAGAGTACTTCAAAGGCCTAGCAAAGCTCTCCCAGCTGACTGCAAGGAAAATCCTGCAGGCCCTGGGGTTCATGGCATCTTGCATTCTTTTGATACCTTTGGCAAGACTTCATATGAGAAAGCTGCAATGGTACTTAAAAAGCTTATGGTCCCAACACAGCCAAAGCCTAGAGGACGTAATCCCACTCATTCCATGTCTGCAAAGAGAATTTTTGTGGTGGGCTCAAGCAAGTCAGTTAAACAAAGGCATGTCTTTCAACAAACCTCAAGCAGGTCAAATGATTACAACAGACGCCTCAGACCATGGATGGGCGGCACACATGGAGGGCAGATGCATTCAAGGTCAATGGACACCAAGGGAAAGGCATCTGCACATAAACCAAAAAGAGATGTTGGCAGTGATGCATGCAATCGAGACTTTCGAAAAATCACTTCAACAAGGACATTTGCTAATAAGGACAGACAACACCACTGTTATGTGGTATATAAACAAGCAGGGAGGCACTCATTCTTGTCCCCTCTGCAGACTAACAATGATTCTCTGGGAAAAATCCCTAAGTCGGAAGATACATTTGCAATCCCAGTTTGTGCCAGGCAAGGACAATGTACTGGCGGACAAGCTGAGCAGAAATTTCTTGGATCCACACGAATGGATGCTGCATCCTCACATTTTCTCACAAATAACAAGGACATGGGGAAGACCAGACATAGATCTCTTTGCTTCTCACATGAATCATCACCTGGAAAAGTTCTGTACAAGGACCCACCATCCTCTAGCCTGGAAAACGGATGCTCTCTCCTTCAGCTGGAAGTCCCTAACAATTTATGCATTCCCTCCTCTACCACTGCTGACCAAGGTGATACTGAAGATCAAAGCAGAACAACCAACAGGCATTTTGATAGCTCCAGACTGGCCAAGGCAGCACTGGTACCCATTGCTGTTGAGCATAACTCGGACCAAACCGTGGCCTCTGCCCCTATGGCCTCTGCTTCTAACACAACACAATTACAGGACGGTCCATCAAAACCTGAAAACATTGAATCTGACAGCCTGGAGGTTACCATAACTCCTTCCGATATCTCTCTTTCCAGAAAAGTTCAAGAGATCTTACCGGAAGCACGCAGACCTTCCACCAGAAAAACCTATTCAGCCAAGTGGAAGAGATTCATCATCTGGAATGCTAACAGGGGTCAGGATACAATAGTATTGAGTATACCTCAGATATTGGAATACTTGGCAGAAATGTTTCATACTGGTGTCTCATATTTTTCCATAAAGATTCATGCCTCAGCAATCTCAGCAAAATACAATTGTGATCCACCTGTGTTTTCACATCCTTTGCTAAGACAGTTCCTAAGGGGGATAAAGAATATCAAACCTCCCAGGAAACCGCCAGTACCTGCATGGGACCTCAACTTCGTCTTGGAAGAATTAACTCTTCCTCCCTTTGAACCAGCAGCAACTTCAGAAATGCAATTTCTCTCATGGAAAACGGTTTTCCTATTGGCAATCACATCAGCAAGAAGAGTCTCGGAGATACAGGCACTCATGGCAGTGCCTCCTTTTCTCATTTTTCATCAGGACAGAGTCTCTCTAAGAACCAATCCTTCATTCATGCCAAAAAGTAAATTGCAGGGTGTGTCTAAATGAAGCCATTCACCTGCCTACTTTCTTCCCCAATCCTCAAAACAGGGGGGAAGCACTGCTGCATACTTTGGACATACACAGGCAACTACGCTACTACTTGGACAGAACTAAGGCCACCAGAAAGTCTGACCAACTGTTTGTAGCCTATGCTGCTGGAGTACAAGGAAAAGCAATCTCCAAACAAACAATTTCCAAATGGATTGGACACTGCATCAGATTCTGCTATTCCTTTCATGGAAAAGGTGTGCCAGCCAATATTAGGCCACACTCCATCAGAGCTATAGCCACATCCACAGCTTTCTTAAGAGGAGTGGCTACAAAGGACATTCTAGAGGCTGCTACATGGAGCTCCGTGCATACATTTACCAAGCACTACAACCTGCCTTTATACTCCAGATCCCGAGCAGGCTTTGCTTCGGCAGTCCTGCAGGGCATTTTAGCTACACCATCACTTTCTTAGTTCCAACCACCCCCAGCTTGGCTTTGGTATTCAACCCATATGTTATGACTGCAGTTGCATTCTTGAAGGACATAGTACAGTTTTGTACCTACCATAAATGTAGATGTCCGATAGATATGCAACTGCAGTCGGATTCTCCCACACTCCTACCCCTCTGCAACCTTCTTTATGGGTCCACTACCCCTATTCCTATTAGCCGGGGTATCTCTATGGTGTATCTGTTTATTACTGTTGTGCATGTCTGGAATTCTTTATCCATTCACCAAATTTTGCCTTCCTAGGAGGGCACCTGGCATCTGGGGCAAGAAACACTGAAGAAGATGGCGTCGGCCGATGCCTTTATACTCCAGCCGTTCTGACGTCGGAGAGGAGGCGACACCAGCCGACGCCGGACCCAGACTTTGGAATCCGGCCAACCGAGGGCTGCCTGAGGCAGGACAACCCATATGTTATGACTGCAGTTGCATATCTATCGGACATCTACATTTATAGTAGGTACAAAACTGTACTTTCTCCCTACTGGGCATTTGGGGAAAGAACCCATCCTACCTCCCAGAGAGCCCAACAACAACTGTAGACCTATTTATGTAAAAGTCCAGTACTCCAGTGCATCCAAATCTACATTATCTTGTATTGTTGACTTGAATGATCATACACTTATTCCTTTCAAGCAGCTGTTTGAGGAAATGCACATTTTTAAGGCAGCCAAAAGTTTTATCTGTTTAAATTGGAGAATATTGTTCATATTATACAACACGTAATTGCGGGAACTGAAATATGCAGAACTGACACTTTCTTAGAGCTGCTTTTGTACCATGTCTGTCCTTCTCAATCAGGATGCTAGTGGCAGCCGTTTTGGCTCACTAGTCTCTTGATCAATACTTAATCATTTGCTAACAAACCAGTTCCTTACGGGGGTCTCCATATTCAACCACCATGAAGGGCAATTTATCTTCTCTGGGCTTCATGTTGGAGAAGTTGATCCCAGATCCATTTGAACTGACAGCCTCTACCACACTGAAATAACTGTATATCTAAACTCTGCATTTCTAGAGGCCATCACTTCAATGAGAAGGATGCCCAGATTACATGCTGCTTTGTTCAAGAAGCTGTAATTCTTCCCCAGACCAGGAGCGTAGGGGGACAGGATTTAACACCTGATCATTCTCAAGACTGCTAATTTACCAGGACAGGAACAAGGATGTCACTTGGACAGTGCAACTGTTAATCCTCTCTGTCCCAGGGAAGCAGGACAGACTAGTGACTAAACAATACTCTCCCAAATAGTTAGCTAATTGCATCATGTTCATAGTTGTTTACTAGGCCAGTGACCACAAGGGCCTTTGTATGCCTAGCCATGCTTCCCAAATCTTGGAAAAGTTTTGATAACTTGATAAGTGTAAGCGTGGGCCTTGGCGATGAACCATTTACAGGTTACCTGTGTCCATTAGAAACATAGATGCCAAACCAGGGATGAATTTCTGTTTTCCCATCCAATTGTCCAAGTTGCACTTGAATTGGGTTAGGGAGGAACTCTGCTTCACATGGAGCCTGTTCCATAGAAGCTGTAGTATTTTGGATACATGGACATCTCTCCAGCAGGTCCTATTTATATCACAGGCAAGGTTTAAGTCTTTAGAACTAGTAATTCTGGTGCTGTTTTGTGGATATGCAGAAGGTCCATCAGATTGGGGTCTTACAATGTGCTCTATGCAAGGCATAGATCTCCCCTCAAAAGCCTGTAAGAGACAGAATACAGGGATAGAGCCTTGAGATAGTCTGCATAGGGCATTTTACATACGCCCTGTATTCTTTTGGTGAGGAACCTCTTGGACATTCTAATTGTTGAAGATACGTGGTTAGGTACATACCAATGTGAGCATTGTACTCGATGATAGGGCTGATGAATGCCGAATACAGTGAAACAATGACTTCCTTGGACTTAGATGCCATACCTTTGTTTATAAGTTGGGAAACATAGAATGATTTCCTCACCACTGTAGACACATGATGGTCAAAGACTAGATTACTATCTGTGTGTCCCCAAGTCTCTGACTACTGGGTCAACTCTAAGGGGCCTGTTGTCAATATGATGGTTACCAGGGATTGATGACTTACCAAAGTACACTATTATGCATTTCTTGGCATTTACTTTTAGTCCATGGCTCTGACACCAGTTTGTCTGTGTCAGCCCTAACATTTGTGTCAGTGTGAGAGTCAATGACAGCTCCTAATTTGCAATCATTTGCAAATTTGTCAGCCAGAGACCACTGACATTGGCCTTGACTTCTGAGAATTAAATGCCAAAAAGGAGCAGTCCAAGGACTGATCCCTGAGGGACTCCACTGTCAAGAAATGCATGGAAGTACCTTGCAGGGCCGGGTTATGGCAATATAACTTAAAAAAACTGTCCATGCTCATAACCTTTGTAATGTAAGCATCCACAGTTTTTTTTTTATCAAGCACCAAAACTGGGCATTTAATGTAGGATTAAGGTAGGATGATTTGTTGCTACTTTACTATGACTGTTTCCACTTCCCATTACTGGGAAGTGTTGACTGGTAATATTCCTGTAGATTATGAATACTACTTAAGCATCGATCCACATGAATGTTTTTACAGCTGTTTGTGTGCACTCAGCTCAGAGGTAGATGTTTGCATAGATGATTGCCGTACTAGTGCCCTCCCACATATCTCCAGGATGATTTTTATTAAGGGCATGCTAATGTCATGGCTGAGGTAGGGAGGATCATCATAAAAGGCTGATTATTTCTGAAAATTCCATGTCCAGTAATGGATAAAGAACTGCAGTGAGTACTCAGTGAGAAATTTTTGCTCCATAGTACTCTGTCTTTAACCCTGTTTAGGCTATAGAGAACAGGTAGAAGGGAGCTGTTCCATTCACTGGGCATATCCCTACTTCACCAGCAAAAGTCAACTAAAGATATGGTACAGGATAATAGGCTCTTTTACGGATGGGTGGGGGGGGGGGCAATCATTTCTTGCTAACATGGGAATATGGCCAGGTGTGCTGATGTCCACCTGTGGCTAATTTCCATAGGTCTTTAGTACAAAAACAGCGATTCTGTTGGAACATCTGTTATGGTAAATGTGCTCGCACAGCTGTACGGTTTCTTTCCTGTGCTCACCATCAACATTCTTTTTTGTGGCAGGTTGACTTGCTGAATGGGATTCAAGGACTCTGTAGTCAACAGCTGTAAGGTGGAGAGGACTGAATATCAGTACCATTTAGTATCACCTCCTATGCTTCTGCCTAACCTGCTTCCATTCAACTACCAAATTGGTCTGGAAGACACTCGGTAAATTCCAGAAAAAAACTTCACCACAGAGATCTTAAATACGAATTTGGTTTATGGTTTCTTGGACTGGTAGACATCTTCTATTTTTGCTTTAATGTTGGCTTTGCAAACACTTGGCCATCTCAACAACTTGCTGCCAGACAAGAATTTTGCATGCAAAAGAAGTATGCTGGATCTGCACTTGATCTCTGTGTTGACAGTCATAACGTACACTTGACTAGGTACTTCGGTACACTTTAAAAATTATTGCACTAGAGACTGTGTCTGACTGAGAAGCTAGGACTAACGTTTCTCGATACCTGGATAACTGTTTAGAGGCTGATGCACAACATGCTTTAGTTATGGTTATGCTGTCATGTCCAGGAGCTCACAGCTTTCCCCCAGGAAAGGCTGTGCAAGTGAACCTATCCATCTCTGTTGAGGTCTTTGCATTAAGCCCAGACTCTAATGCTGAAAGTTAGTATAAAACCTGTTCTCTCTTCAGAAAAGGATCAGAAGATCTGAAGTAGTTGACTTCATTTGCTCAGCAACCTGTGGGTGTCAGATCGAATTCAGATCCGAGCCAGCAGCTTTCCAAGCTAAAAGATCCGAGCTCCAAGCTCCTCCCCTACCCATAATGCCTTGCCATCTCCCTCTAACCCTCAGATCTCGTTTGCCACGGCTTCTGTAAGCTTCTCAGAATGAGCTCCGAGCGTGGTACTGAGTTTAGCGTTAAAAAATTAAATTTTCTGTCAAACTTTATCTATCTTTGTGTGTGTGAACTCCCTCTTAACTTCCTTAGCCTTTCTGGGTAGTTTTCAAACTTTTTTGGTTAAGTTAAATTTATCCCCCCCCCCCCCTCTGCGTGTGTGTGAAGGTGTGTGCGTGTGGACCTGTTTTCTTTTCTATAATGGCTGAAGGCCCTAAAGCAATTTTCTCTAAATGTACTGAGTGTGGCCATAAGCTGTCCCCAGCAAATGACCACACTCAGTGCATCCTGTGTCTGGGGGTTGATCACCTCTCCTCGGGCTGCACTATTTGTGCGGCCTTCAACCCCAGGGCTTTGAAGGATAGGAAGACGAAGCTTATTCTGGCGGGACTTTTGCCCCCGGATTCTGTTTCGTCCTCCTCTGTGGCGCCAGCCGTGGCTGCGTCTGCCCCACCTGCCACTCCCGACCCCCTCATCGTGACTCAACCTCCCTCACTGGCCCAGGAGGAAAGGCATGGCAAAAAGGACAAAAAGGATAGGGAGAGAGAAAGAAAGGCATCACAGCCACAAGAGGCGGTCCGAGTCTACCCCTTCGGCACTGCCGTCCAAACAGCTTGCCTCTCCCCTTAAGGTCTCTGGGCCTTCCCTCTTCCGGCTCCGTTCTCCACGTTTCTCCCCGGAGCCGGAGGTGGAGACCCGGTCACCTTTTGAGGTCATCTAGGTGGCCTTCCCGGCCGGCCTCAGTGGCCTCATCTAGATCTATGAGAAGTTTATCGGATGCAGACATGGACCAGATGATGCGTCGATTTCTCCAGGCCCAGCTGCAGATGGGAAGTGCTCTTGCCCCCCCCCCCTCTGGAGGGGAGCTCGACACCTTTTTTCACCCCCCATTGCTCCTTCTCCGACCCGCTATCTGGGTTCGGAGCTGCCGGATCCGACTAGCTTCGGAGCCGGGGTGGGGTCGGCGCCGGCAGTGTTTCCTACTTCGGCGCCGACTGCACCCTCGAGTCTGTCGGATCCGAGCTCTCGGGGCTGTGAGTTGAGCATCGGATCCGGAGGGGTTAGCGGGCTTTCATCTCCATTAAGGTCGGGGCACACTACCCATTCGGATCCGATCGGGTCACCTTCAGCGCTGGTCCGCACATCGGATCTGAGGGGACTGCTTTTGGATCCAAAGGAAAGCAGTTCTCCCTTGGCATTCGACGTCGTGGAGAGGGTCCTTTCGAGGGATTCAAGGCCCCAGGCTCTTGCTACAGATCCACCCGCCATTCCCACTCAGACGGGCCTGTCTTCCATCATCTGGCCCCAGGGACAGCCTGCACCTACATCCCAGATTGTTCCCGTAGAGGAACAGGACATTGTTGGTGAGGCCTCTTCGGACAGCTTCCACCCCACCCCCCCTAGGAGGCCCCTCACAAACGTAAGTGCAAGAGGAGGCACATGGACTCACCTGAGTCCCACACAGAGGACACGGATTTAGAGGAAGGGGAAGGTTCCCCAAGGTCACCTCCGAAGACGTCTCCTTTGGAGACATTATGGAAATGTTATGCATTAGAGGGGGGTGGTCTGCCCAAAAACCTTCCTCGGATGAGTCTGTTTTTCTGGAGGCGTTTGACGCAGGCCCATCTACCTCTTGGGTGTCCCCACCCGCCGACCCCCTGGTAGACCTCATAACTATCAGGGCATGGAAGGAGCCGGACACTGTCGAGCCAATAACCAAGAGACCGGACAGGATCCTCAGCCCTCCCACGGACAGGACAGTTTGGAGCAAGGGTGCCCCAGTGGATGCCATGGTGGGTGGAGGCTGCCACTAAAAAGGAATTAGCACAGGAGAGTTCCTCGGTGCATCCTACAGATAAGGAGTCTCGGATGATGGACCGCCTTGGAAAGCGGATGTTCTCTTCAGCAACCTTCTCTGTAAGGTCACTAAATTATATGGCACATGTGATTCGGCTCCAGCTGGACCTGATTAAAGAGTACTCTGTGTCACCCCCAGAGTCCTTGTCGGCCGAGGACAAGCATACCTTCTCAGCTCAAATGGCCACTCTCAAGTCAATTACCAACACATCTATTTGGCTTCTCTCCCATGCTATGGAGGGAGCGGCTAGAGCTAGCGGAGCGGGCACCGTCTTACGTAGACAGGCCTGGCTCCATCTCTGCGATTTTGCGGAACCTTTCAAGGTGTCCTTCGCGAATGCCCCTTTTGACGGTTCTACGCTCTTCGGCAAAACCATCCGTGATACGCTTCTCCAGAGCGAGAAAGATGGGAAGACGTTGTCTGCCATCGGGATCCGCTTCTCTGCTCCTCAGAGGTCCTACTCCAGGAACCAAAGAGGACAGAAGAAGATGTGGTTCCGGAAAGCTCAACAATCCCGTTTCACTCCGGATCCCTCATCCTTCAGAGGCAGAGGAGGACAGGGTAGACGCCGGCCCAGAGGCAGAGGGGGTCCGAAGAATATTTGGTCGAGAGAGCCCTTTTCGGATCTACCCGTGCAGCAGCCCTGAGGAAGTTGCCCGACTGCTCCTCTCTGGAGGCCGTCAGGGGAGCGCTTCTCGGAACACCTAGCAAATTGGGAGTCCATTACAACAGATCACTGGGTGCTCCGAATCATATCCAGAGGCTATTCATTCCCTTTCCTAACTTATCCTCCCCGATCAAGAGGACTCCCCGATGTTCCACCCGATCAGAGGGAGGCAGCAGCATCAGAAATTCAAGGGCTGCTAAGAAAAAGAGCTATCCAGCGCGTCCCCCTCGAGCAATCCAGATCAGGCTTTTACTCCAGGTTTTTTTTGGTGCCAAAAAAGACGGGGGACGTACGACCCATTCTCGACCTGTCCACACTGAACCTGTCAGTAGCCAAAGAAACATTCCAGATGGTCACTATTCAATCCATTCTCCCACTTTTGCAGGAGAATGACTGGATGTGCTCGATAGACCTCAAGGATGCATACCCCCACATTCTTATGGACAGACGATCCAGAAGGTTCCTTCGCTTTCGGCTGGGAGCCAGCCATTATCAGTTCAGGGTCCTACCCTTTGGTCTTGCCACAGCCCCCAGGGTGTTCACCAAGGTCATGGCAGTTGTAGGGGCCCACCTGAGTCTTCAGGGAATACAGGTCTTTCCGTACCTGGACGACTGGCTCCTAACCGCCCCCACAAGGCATCAACTCTGCTCTGGCAGGGGCTACTTCTTACATCTAGCCCGCCACCTAGGGATCACGATCAACCTCAAGAAATCCTCCCTTCAACCTACTCAAATTTTGGAATTCATAGGGGCCAGGATAGACCCTACACAATCCAGAGTCTTTCTGACAGTGGACAGACTTCGCAGTCTAAGCCTTCACATTCTAGACCTCTTAGAATCATCAGCCCCCCCAGCAGAACTAGTCTTGAGGGCCCTGGGATCCATGGCAGTGGCCATCAATCTGTCACCTTTTGCTCGCCTGAAGATGAGAATCCTTCAATGGACATTGCAAGTTCAATGGTCCATCCTATTTCACCCCCTTTCTACACCTATTCCCCTCAGCAGGATTTGCAGGGAGTCGCTTCTTTGGTGGCTCCACTCCAGAGATCTCCGAGAAGGCCGCCCCTTCTTTATATCCCCTCCCCAAGTCACGGTGACCACGGACGCATCTCTCCTCGGGTGGGGGGGGGCATTGCATGGACAGATCCGTCCAAGGCACGTGGACTTTCACAGAGACCTCACTGCATATCAATGTCCTGGAGATGAGGGTGGTGCTTCTAGCGTTGCAGGCTCTCCATCCCCTTCTTCCTCCAGGAACTATTGCAATTCAAACAGACATGTCGGTAGTCTGGTACATAAACAAACAGGGGGGAACCAGATCTTATCCACTTTGCAGGGAGAAAATGAGAGTATGGGAATGGGCGATATCCGCCAACTGCTTTCTCATAGCAACGCACATTCAGTGTCAGTCAAACATCTTAGCGGACAGGTTGAGCCGAACGATCCTCTCACCTTGCTAGTGGTCTTTGAACCCAGCCGTAGCGAAACAAATCTCCCTAGAATGGGGTCAACCTTGCAGCGATCTCTTCACCTTGCCTTCGAACACAAAGTGCAGCAAGTTCTTTGCTCTGATCCCCCCACCAGGGGAAGCCCCCAGAGATGCTCTAGTTCATGCTTGGCCATCCGGTCTTCTGTATGCTTATCCTCCTCTCCCATTGATGACAAAATTCTTGCAGAAGGCTCGTCGGTTGGGGAGCAGAGTTATCCTCATAGTCCCTTTCTGGCCTCGTCAAACCTGGTTCCCTTATCTACGGTCTCATCTAGTACATCCTCCCTGGATTTTGGATCCCAGTCCAGATCTGATCTCTCATCCTTTAGGATTGAAGACCCCCGACCTGGGCTACCTCAAGCTCTCAGCTTGGTTGATTCAGTTCCCTTAATGGCTAGGACTCCCGGTATATCTTCCTCGGTTAAGACCATCCTGTTGACCGCCCATAAACAGTCTACCAGGAAAATCTACAAGAGTAAATGGAAACGTTTCTCTATCTGGGCGGAGCACAATAACTTGGACCCCTTCACGGCTCCTATCCCAGCAGTTCTAGACTTTCTTTCCCATACTTTTCATCAAGGAGCTAGTGCTTCTGCTATTAAAGTTCAGTTGGCAGCTATTTCCCACTACCACATTGGAAACAGTTCAGGGCCCCTAGCGTCCTCCAAGATTTGCAAAATATTCATGAAAGGAACCTTTTTGTTAAGACCCCCTATTAAAGATGCAGTGCCTCCATGGGATCTTACCCTAGTTCTTCAAGCTCTGACTGGGCCTCCTTTCGAAGCCACGGCTTCAGTCAACTTAAAATCTGTATCTTGGAAGACTGTCTTCCTGATTGCCATTACTTCTGCTAGGAGGATATCGGAGCTTCACACTCTTTGCAGTAAGCCTCCAAACATCATCTTTCATAAAGACAGGGTCTCCCTCAGGACTAATCCTTCTTTTCTGCCCAAAGTGGCTTCAGAAGCTAATATTAACCAGTCCATCAATCTACCTGTCTTCTTTCCTAATTTCCAAAACAGAGGAAAATACAGACTTCATTGTCTGGATGTTCACAGACAGTTACGTTTTTACTTCAACAGAACAGCAGATCTTCGAAAATCTGATCAACTTTTTGTTTCCTTTGCAAAATCCTGTCTGGGGAAACCAGTCACTAAAGTAACCTTAGCTAGATGGATTTCCCAATGCATCCTCCTCGCATACAAAAGTTCTGGTCGTCCTGATCCCCTGAGAGTGCGAGCCCATTCTTACCCGATCTATGGCTACTTCTGCTGCTTTCTGGTCAAGGGTTTCTTTGGATGACATTTGCTCAGCAGCTACTTGGGCTTCCTCTCATACCTTTATTACACACTATAAATTGGATTTAATATCCAGAGGGCGTGCATCTTTTGGCTCTGCAATGCTCCGGAGTATCCTTCCATAAGGGCCTCCCAAGTTGCTGGTAGCTGGGGACTCTGTCCCACAGGTTGCTGGGCAAATGAAGTTAACTACTTCAGATAAAGAAGTTATGTACTCTCACCATAACGTTCCATCTGAGTAGGTAACTTAATTTGTCTGCAACCGACCCTCCCTCCATCCCCCGGACCCTTAGTTCGTTATCAAAGGATCAGGATAAGTCCTTGTTCAGTTGACATCACTGGAACGTATTGTAATCCTTTCTTCTGTTATAGAATTTTCCTATTGCCTTTTTTCTGGCAAACTCGATCTGAGGGTTAGAGGGAGATGGCAGGGCATTATGGGTAGGGGAGGAGCTTGGAGCTTGGATCTTTTAGCTTGGAAAGCTGCCGGCTCGGATCCGAATTGGATCCCATACCCACAGGTTGCAGACAACTGAAGTTACCTACTCTGATAGAACGTTATGGTGAGTACATAACTTTTTTTTACTCTGTCCTCTTCCAATTCCCAAGGATCAGATGGTTTCTCTCATTCTAGATCTCGGACTATCATCCTGTGTGGGTTTTTTCCACTTTTTGCAGGGCATCTAGATAGTTGCAATGGGTATGAGGGATGCCTTTTAGCACATCAGCGTTTGATATCTACATATCTATCTACATATCTCTGGTTCTTTCTAAATACCTACTGGTCTCAGGATAAAATACTGTTTAGGTGCCCTTCATTGACAATAATTTTTGGTCAGAGCCTTGTAGGAGAGGGATCCCATTATGCTCCTGTACTTGAATGCTTTTTTGTTGGTAATTCTGTTCATGAACTCCCTAAAAACATCTCTGCAGTATAATTTTAAAAAAAAATATCTTCTTCCTCCCAACTCCTTAAGCCTTTTGAAGGAAGGACAAGGCATATTTAGTAGAAAATTGTATGTCAGAATTGTCCAAGTTTGGTGATAGTTAACCTTTTCAAGCCCAAGGTCAGGTGTTCCTCAATAAGATAATTGTTTTTTTGCCTTATGGAGATAATACTTCTCAAGTGTGCTCCACTATGAGGATCATTTCTCATTTTAAGTATTAAGTCCATGTTCCTCATAATTCCATATTGAAATGGTCTGTCATTTGTTCAATTTTATGATTTTTTTTAAAATTGATATCCATGTTATATACTGAATTGCATTAATCCGTTAAAAAGTTAAGTATAAAGTAACATATTTTAGCCATCCTGTGAGCTTCCTAGTTGAAGTTGGTAGTAAACTGTTAGTAAGTCCACCATAGTTTGCCCATTTCTTCCTCATTATGAGAGATGGTGCTCCTCATCTGGAGATGGAAGGGGTGAGATCTATGACTCGGGGGGGCTCTCTGTAGAGCCTCTCATTCCACGTCTCCTCATACCAAATCTGTTTACTCCCACAGGTCTGTGTTGCATAAACTGTAGTAAACTTTCCATGGCCATGCTACAGCTCAGATGGATTTAGAGCTCCTCCTACCACCTCTGGTTGTTGGGCACATTCTGAAGGTATCTTCTGTGGTCCACTTCCTGCCTTCAGCCCCAGCTCTAGCACATTCAGTGGCGACTGACAGTTTTGGTTGTTTCTCTCCTTTTTCTCTCTGCCACTGATGCAGATACTCTTGACATTGATGCCTTCTGCAGCCAGGCTTTGGGTTAAGGGATTGGCACCCTTACCAGTGCCAGTTCTTTCTGTGTGGTTGAAGTTCTGCCATTGATGCCTTGGAGTCCTGAACATAAGTGTTTGTGATAGTGCCAAGACTGTAGAGGGTCAGTTTTGGTATGTGCCGTTTTTTCTGCTAGGACCGCCACTGAATTTTTGACACTGGCATCTCAGGGCCCAACTACAGTACTGATACTGGCTTTGTTGCGATGATGCAACCTGCAACCACTGTTGCAGGCGCACACCACACAGTATATGTTGTGGGCAATCCCCTCAGAACCCCTGTTAGACATTTATCTTGAGGAATGCTTACCACCATCCTGACAGAGCACCAAGGGATCGTCCTCAGGACCGTCTACCAGAGTCCAGGGTTTAATCAGCCTCTGGTGCTTCCTCTCTGTAATCCTCCCTACTGAGGAGGCTGGTCAAGAGATACTGCAGGGAAGTCTAGATGTTGTCTCTTGCACTCTCTGGAGCAGAGTTTAAACTTGTTAGCCAAGGCAGAATCCCCCATCCCCCATGAACCAAAGTTCATGACAGTCCTAGAAGTTATGCAAAAGTATAAGGGTTGGCACATCATTTCCCAGTCAGCCTTAGAAGACCATGTCAAACCTCACCAAGTGGTTACCCACAGTGCAGCCAGTGGTGTTGGTAGGCCCTAGACTGTCCATGTGTTGTCATATCTGACTGCGCATTAGAGTTTCAGGACCTCTTCACCGTATCCTTTTTAACACCCCTTCTAAACAGCTTGGACCTCTTTGGGCCTCGATTGAAAGCAAATCTGAAAGAGTGAAAGAGGTTAAGACTGCAGTGGTTGCTGGCATCATATTCGAGGCTCCTCACTTTCCTTTTCAAGAATGCAAAAACTGTCCATGCCAAAAAGTTTCAGCATGGCCGCCAACCCTGGGGGCAATCAACCCAGAAAGAACCAGTGAGGCTGGGGTATTGGTTGCTGCCAAGTTGGATGTCTACTCAATGGCAGAGATTCAGGTTCATAGGTTGGTACTAGACTGTCAGCCCTAGGGCCTATACAAGCCTAGCCATAACAATTCCCTGGCTATTTCTTCCCACACTATTTACGTCCCTGGACCCCTGTCTAGCAGGGTGACTGACGTGATCCCCGGGGTGAATTTCCCTTCTCCCATCCAATTGTCAAGGTTCCTTTTGAAGAGGGCCAAAGAGGCACTCTGCTTGACATGTATGGGCAATCTATTCCAGAGTCTGGGGAGTCTCTGGGTCAGGAACCTATCCCTCCAGCATGTTTTGTTTATTGTGATGACAAGCTTTAGATCCCTGGAGCGTGTGGCTCTGAGGGATTGGGATTTCTTTAAGTGTAGCATGTCCAACAGCTCTGGGTTTGACATGGCCTTATATGTTAAGCAGAGATCGCCTCTGAGTAGACAATATGCGACAGAGTATAGCTGGAGTTTTTTAAGGCGGTCAGCGTAGGGCATTTGCTTTAGGCCTGTGATTCTTTTAGTGAGGTATTTCTGCAGCCTTTTCAGTTGTTGCAGATGTCTTGAGAGGTACATACCAAACGGGGCATTGTATTCTATAATGGGTCTAATGAGGGA
This sequence comes from Protopterus annectens, assembly GCF_019279795.1. Lineage (NCBI taxonomy): Eukaryota > Metazoa > Chordata > Ceratodontiformes > Protopteridae > Protopterus > Protopterus annectens. The sequence continues at coordinate 70,750,773 of NC_056732.1, forward strand.
TGAGTACAGTGGGACAATGACCTCCTTTTTTCTGGATGAAAAGCCCTTAGTGATGGTGTGCCACATAGAAGGATTTCCTGACTGTTGTGGCGATGTGGTTATTGAAGGTGAGACCACTATCCACCTGTGTCCCTAAGTCTCTTATCACACTTTCAGTGTTTAGTGTACTGCCACCTATATGGTAATTCACGTGTACATGTTTTTTCCCAAAGGGGATAACTATACATTTCTTGGCATTGAGCTTGAGCCCATGGCTCTGGCACCAAGCATCTGTTTCTGTAAGGCCCTTTTGTAGAGTATCCACATCATTTGGGGATTCAGTAATGGCTCCCAGTTTGCAGTCATCTGCGAACTTTGTTATCCAGAATCCCTTAGTGTTGGCCTGTACTTCAGAGAAGTAGATGCCAAACAAGATCGGTCCCAGGGCTGAACCCTGAGGTACTCCACTTGTCCCTTGTCTGGAGCCGGATTTGGAGTTGGCTACTTTTACAGTGTGGATTCTATCAGTAAGCCAGTTAGCAACCCATTGGGTGACACAGGGATTACGGAAATGGCTAAGGTCCCCTTGAAAGCTTACCTGGCTGTTCCATTCTGAAAGCATGCAGAGAATGTCCGTCTACTAGTCAGCCATCACATGTGACCAATGGAGTTTGGATACGATGTCCAGAGGTTGCATATTTCCCTTTCTAGCCCCCACTGCTGCTTTCTTATCCTCTACCTGGTGTCTCACCCTCCAAAAGAGGGTGGCATGGCACAGCACTACTAGAGGTATTCCAGGAGGTCACTACACCAAAGGGGTCTGGCAACTGCTACAGATTCCTTTTAGTGCCAGAAAAGACCAAGGACTTCAGGCCCATTCCTGAACATAAGCAGCTATGCCAGTTTTATTCCTAGACAAAAGGAATTCACTGCAGCTGGCTGTGTTGCCCTTGAATTCATTCAAGAGATCTGCTATGTCTCCATTCAGAAATTCTGTTCCTATTTACTAGGAGAGTAGACTAATTCTATAGATTTGGGAAAAGGTTTACACTTCTACCCATCTTTCATAACCTTGAACTGCTAAAACCTACATGCTTGCTTTCAGCAATTCATGCTGGTGAAAATGAGGACTAAGGCTACAAGATAGATCTGAAGTAACAGATGCTTTTAACTGCATGACCTATCTGCTCAAGTAGCCAAGCACTTCGAGAAATATGGTTATGATGCTGTGGATACATCTTGTTTGGCAGTAGCCACAGGGTCTGTTGTTCAGACACTTGCCTGGTTGAGGTGTCAGTAATTCCAGACCGTGTAAAGATCAAGCTTCTTAATGCATATTTGGACAAAGATCTCCTCTTTGGATCTCCTGCTGTAGGAGTATTTAAGTTAAAAGACTAAAGGAAGAAGTCAGTTAAGCATAATCTTCAAGTACAAGTTTTTAAATTCAGCAGGAATTACACAGCAAAATCTTGGCAATTATACTTTAATCAAGCCAGAAACAAGTCAAGAAGAAGGAAAAATACAAAAAAAAAAAAGCAAGCGGGATCAAAGGAGAAATCCCCATAGGGAGCAGCTCTGACTCAGCTGGGCTGCCCCTTCTTCCAACCTCCTGCCCTAAGTTCTCCTCAGTCCACCTCTTTGTCTCCACCAATAGTCCATCTTCAGTCACTGAGAGCTGGAGAGTGCTTCTTTCCATGTTAAAAACTGAGAGATTATCACTCAGGACCAGTGGATCCTGAGCACACTTTATCAAGGTTACAAGATGTAGTTTTTCAAACTCAAAATGCAGAGGAGCTCCCCTGTTTCAAAAAGACCAGTCAGACAATGTACCTATAGTCTTAAGAGAAATGCAGCAGTCAGGGGCCATAGAGAAAAGTTCCTTTTGGAATGAAAATAGTCATGGATTCTACTCCACACCCTTTCTGGTACCAAGAAAGGAAGGGGACATGGAAGACTCATTCTTGAACTACTCCAGTTAAACAATTTTCTCTCTGTTTCAAATTCCAAATGTTGACTGTTCAAAGCCTGTTACCCATCGTGCCACCCTAGGCACTTACGGTCGCCCTAAACCTAAACGTTACCTGTCTTCACATTCCCATACCTGGATAGCACAGAGAAATTCTTCAATAAGAGACATGGGAGGGCACATTCTAGATTCGCACCCTTGCCTTTTGGCTCATCTACTGCACACAGATTCTTTACCAAATGCCTGGCTTCAGTACTTGCTTTATGCAGGAAAAAGGCCATCCACATTTCCCCTTAGCTGGATGACTGACTCATTACAACAATATCTATGGAGGAAATGGGTAAGACTCTAGACTTCATGAATTGCTTCAGGCACCAGGGTTTTGCCATCAGTGGTAAATCAAATCCGACCCCCTTCAAAAGTAGTATTCCTGGGGAAAACCTAGACACCAGCCATCAAATGGCCTTCATCCCAGAGGACAAGGTATTTTTTTACCTGAGTCTGTACTTCCTGAAGATTTTGCAGCAGGAGTCAAAATATCCTTCTGCAGAGTGTTATGTGGCTTCCTGCATTTTAGTAGCAGCTTTAGCCAGTCTATGAATGTGGTGGCCCCAGTGGCACCTCAGAAACAGGTTGTGTCAGCATACCCGATTCCTAGAGATCAACATTTCCATATTTACTGGCATCAAGAAAATCTTCAGGTTAACACAGCTCCAGCTAACCCAGAGTCTTCCTTTTAGAGCACCCCAGCCTACTGTGACCATCATCAGGGACTCTTTAGATCTAGCGTGGGGGCATATGTGGACAACCTGCAACTTCAGGCGGCTTTGGCCAGAAACATCAAAGAAACACACAAATGTAAATTAAATGATAGTGGTCATCCTGGCACTAAAGGCTTTCCAACATCTATTCAAGGAGTTCCTCTATACTGACAAGTAGTGCAGCTGTGATGTACTACATAAACAAAATGGCACTCGTACCTTTTGCCCTTTTGTGCAGGCTTGCAGGCACAGGAGATAGTACAGGAGGTAGGCATGACTGACAGCAGTTTACATCTCCTTACAACAAAATGTGTTGACAGGCAGGTTAAGCAGATCTCAGTCACTCACAAACAGATGTTGAGCAAGGATGTTTTGATGGATATGACCAGCATGTGGGGCATATTAGAAACACACCTGTTTGTGTCCCATCAACACAGACAACTGAGACAGTTCTGCTGCTGAGACACAAACAGATGTTGAGCAAGGATGTTTTGATGGATATGACCAGCATGTGGGGCATATTAGAAACACACCTGTTTGTGTCCCATCAACACAGACAACTGAGACAGTTCTGCTGCTGAACAGTAACTTTAGAAGCTTGGAAGACCATCACATTCTCCCTGTACTGGACTACTGTATTTCTTTATGCTTTCCTTCATATACCCTTGATCTCTGGCATGTTAAAAATTAAGGAGAAAGTTATTCTTCCTGGGGGCCCTTTTTTGCCAGGGCAACACTGATTTCATTTCTATACAGCCACCATGGTAAAACTGGGAGGGTGCTTGCCCACCTTCATAGGAAATTCAAAAGAGGTAACTAAGGACTTAAGTGTATGAACCTTCTAACACTAAAATGATTCCCTTTGCAACTCAACCTGGGTACTGCAAGTCTGACATTTTGGATGAATTCACATTAATCCCAAATAGGCACACAAATTCTGACTATATGCAAAGGGTTATAAAGGAGTCTAGGAAACCAGACAAGGAAATCCTACCTTGCTAAATGGAAGACTAAATGGCTAATGACGCAGGAAGATATTCTGTAGCTTTCTGTAGAATACCTGCAAGAAACAGAACATAGAATGTGACTTCAGTTTAAAAGAAAATAATCCAAGGGAAGAGTTGCTTGATAAAGATGGATAGATGTATTAAGATCGATGAAAGAAACCGATAACCGAAAGCCAGAATGTTACAAGTCTGATAAAACAAATGAACATCATAATCAAGACTCTTATCAGAAATTAGGGTGGTATAACGAAAGTAAATAGTATGGTGTAGTGGTGCAGCAGTAGCATTGTCACCTCACAGCAAGAGGTTCTCCGGTTTGATTCTCTGCTGGAATGCCTTCTGTGCAGAGTCTGCATGTCCTCCCTGCATTTGTGTGGGTTTCCTCTGGGTGCTCCGGTTTCTTTCCACGTTACAAAGACATTCATCTGGAGCTTTTCTCCCTGGGCCTCCGCTGAAAATCGGCTTCGTTCCAAGTCGGATTTTCCCGGTAAACAAATGTTAAATAAAGTCTATGTATAGCTAAATTAATTGTCTTACCACAAAAATGAAGAGCAATAAGAAAAGGAAGGGGAGAAATCAAATGCCATTGTGGAAGTATCGAATAGAAAACATGGTGGTGCTGCGGTAGCATTGTCGCCTCACAGTAGGACGCTGTCTGGTTCGATCCTCAGCTAGAGCGTCTTCTGCGTGGAGACATGTGAATGGGCGGACCTTCATTGAAGGTTGTGCGTCAGGGCTGGCAACTCGGCACGTAAAAATCTACTGTCAATCATTAGCGGACCGGAGTTCCACTGTGGCGACCCCTAACCGGGAAAAGCCAAAAGACACAACATAAAGCAATTAATATAAGATGTGTCAATGTTAGGAGAGAGAAAAGAACAAAATACTTGGAAATATAGATGTAATAAAGGCAAAACACAGTATCAGGGGAAACCAGGATAGTTCACATTATTGCAAATAAACTAAAGATATCCGCACTGGCACAAAAACTTAGAAGATATGCAGATAGATATAAAAGAAAAGAACAAAATAAGCAATTCATTGATGACCCCAAAACATTTATAAAGAATTGGTAAACAAAGTAAAACTAATAGAAACACCACCAAAGAAAGAAGAAATACATGCATTTTGGAGAAATATTCATGAAGACTATGTTGGACATAATAAAGATGCTGAATGGATACAAGTAAAAGAAAAAAATAAGTTCAAATATACAGGATATGAAAAGGGATGAAGTAACGGCCAGAGAAATTGAAACAAAATTAAGAAAAACTCCTAAATGGAAAATGCAGGCTCAGATGCAACACCTAACGTCTGTCTAAAAGTATTAACCACCTTGGTTAACAGTAAGAAATATTCTAATCAAGAATGAACCTGTAAGCTATCCTAAAATCTCTAGACCAGTAACTTGCCTGACGATGTATAAACTATATACTGAAATTGACAGTTTATCGTGGCAATAGTGCAAAAGGGTAACAAAAGAAAGTCATATGGAAGAAAGGATAATTTGTTAAAGGGTATAATGGAGAATTGTAAGAAGAAAAAAATATGGCAGATTACAAAAACACATTGGATAATGAAATACTTACAGATGCACAAGATACACCCTACATTCAATAATTACGTCACAGTGACCATGAAACAGTGGCAAACCACTTTGTAGCCAAGCCATGATAAAGGACAAATTATTATCACGAGTAAAAATCCAAAGGGGGATATTCAAGGCTTACTTTGTCACCTCTGCTCTTTTGTCTTGTCCTTAACCCATTAAGCTGTCTATGTAACAAAAAAGGTCATGGTTACAATTTGGCTCAACTGCAAATGGCTAATACTTTCTCAGGTTGATCTGGATAAATTTGCAAAAGCAACATTTAAAGCATGAAAGATTCAGCACCAAGAAAATATCAGTCTGGGACAGGAAAGTGATATAAAGGGATTTGAGCAAGAAGGGATTGTATAAATATTTGGGAATTGATGATCAACAGTAAAAATAAACAAGTCTGGACAAAACTCAGTAAGGAACATTTTAGAAGACTAAAATTAATAATCTAAACAGCCCTGACATCTGGGAATAAAGTCCAAGCTATAAACCAATTTGCTTTTCCAGTTCTAACTTACAGTTTTGGGGTGATTGACTTGGCCGCAAGAGAGATTGGATCAGCTGAGAGAGGAAAACAAGCAAGGTGTTTCACGCTCATCAAATGTATGAAAATCCGTGCATACTAAGTTTATATATTCCTTTTTCTGAAGGAGATATGAACCTCCTCAAAATTGATTATATTTATAGATCTGAAGTTGTAGGATTGTATACATATCTGATGATCTCACCAGATCCAAACATGGTAAGTTTTTAAACATGAGGAGGGACACGTCTAGGGTGACTTGCCTTCTTAGTTAAGCAAAAGCATATCATTATTGAGATGGAATGGAAATCTAACTAGAAGTAGACAAAAATCAGGCAGCAACTGAAGGTGCAGGGAAAAAAAAGAATATAATAAGAAGGATCAGGTGAGAAGGCAGGAAATGTGGAAAAGGCATAAATCTAGTTGCAAGTACAGAATGCTCCTGGAACAGCCTCATGTTGATGAGGATCTGACACAGGAATGGTTAAGGAGAGGTGAGTATAAACCAAAAGATGAAATGTTAATATTGGCGGCCAGATTCTGGACTACGTACTTGGTTTACAAAGTCCACATAACATGTGGGAGACAACTGTAGGTTCTGTGAAACAGTCGCACATCTTGTTTCTGGGTCTGATATACTAATGGCAGAGGGCCTGTATACTGAAAGGCATAATAATGCGGCAAGGCTGTTACATTGGGAATTGTGCAAACATTACAGTATTGAAGTAGCTGAAAAACATTGGAACCTTGAGCCACAAAGCAGTTTAGGGAATTATGAAGTTTGTCACATTAGATCACCCATTACCAACCATTCAAAAAATAGGTGTGAGAAAACCAGATATAGTAGTCCACGAAAACAAGACAAAAGTAGCATTTATCACTGAAATTGTTATACCAAGTGATTACAGCGTCTTAAGTACAGAGAGGCACAAAGTCATAAAATGCTAGGATTTTCAGGCAGAAGTGAAGGTAATGTGGAAGGAGGATACCCAGGCAGTTTGCACTTCCAATAGTAGTAATAGCTATGGGTCTCAGAATTTACAGTCACATTTATTTGTACTACCAATGCTTGTAACTCCATATGAATTGCAGGAAGAGTCAATTCTGGGCACATTGCGGGTGCTGCAAAGAGCACTTTTTTTTAGCTAACATCAAATATTAAACAAAACTAATTTCCCAAACTTTACTTTGATTTAGGAATGGGGTCAATTCCTGTCATAGTATTGGGAACCCAAAAGACTTGGAGAAATTAAACCGAGGCTAGGAAAGCAAACATAAGGAAATCATATCTAGCTAAATGGAAAAGGTTCTCATTCTGGTGCCTATCCAAGAATCGACACCCCCACAAGGTTGGTGACAGTGGTCCTGGTCTGTCAGGCTTTACAAGTTTGGCCTTTCTTAAACATCAGGTAAAGTGTATGCCTCTGCTGTTTACACCTCTTTCCCCATGGACCCATGCTTATACTCTAGGCCTTCAGTTTTCAAGCGGTTTCTAAAGGGAGTCTTGCACCATAGACATCAAGAAAATCGGTGATGCCACCTTGGAGCCTTAATTCATTTTTAAGAAAACTGATCTTTGCACCTTTAAACAAGCGGCGTCTGCTCCAGTCCAGTTTTTATCTTGGAAGGTGCTGTTTTTGGTGTCTGCTACTTGTAAAAGAAGAATCTCAGAAGTCCAGGCTTTAATATGCAGAGAACCTTTCTAATCCTACCATCAGGACAAGTGTCTTGCTGTACCAATCTCTCTTGTTATGACAGACTTCCTCTATGAGCTTTCTGTTAACTAAGCTAATAACTTGTCAGTTTTCTTTCCTAACGCACAAAACAAGGGGTGAGTTTCACTCCCTTGATGTTCACAGACGGCTGAGATTGTATTTACATAGAACCAAAGAATTTGGGAAAAATATTGGCTCTGTTATTAGATCACTAATACAGTAGCCTAAGGTTATATTTTGCCTAGGATATAACATCCAGCCAGCTTCCAGAGCTAAAGGATACCTTCCATGTGCTCAGACCATTGAAAGCTCGAGCAAAGTAGGAAAAAAATCAGCAATCAGTGGTCTGGGCACCAAACCTTTCAGAACTTTCATCCCAACAGAAGGGAGGCTAGATCAGTGATAGGTATATAAAAATGAAAGTCCTCACCCTAGCAATCATTATAAAAAAAATATAATGGGGATGGAGAGAGTGGGAACTGCAGCAGTAATCTATTGAATACCTAGAGTTTTAACTGTATCATGTTCATCATTAGATCGCTGCTGCTGTCACCCAAGCTATGTGGGTAGAAAACCAAAGTTTTTAAAGTACAGGAGGAGGAGAGATGAGGGTCCAGCAGCCCATGAAGAATGGTCCTAGCAAAGCTTGCTCTAGACCTGGAGGAGTCCATGCATACTTTTACAAAGCACTATAAACTAGAGGACCAAGTTGCTGCCTCTAGAGTGCACTCCTTTCAAAAATTCCAAAACAGTTTTGCCTCCGCCTAAGGACTGAGACCCCAAGTGATCAGCTCTCTGACCCCTTCCTTTATTTCACCTCAATCCCCTCCCCTTTCTCTTTTCCCTCCTCCAAAACCTGGGTGCTTATTCACCTTTGTAGGACAGTGGAAAGTCAATATGTACAATGGCTGCTTGACATAATAATAAAAGATGGCTACCATCTTCTGTTATAAGGAAGAACTGGGTTCAGAGGTATCCTGCCAATTCCCAAGAATAGACTTGTTCATTCCTTATGTTCTAAAAGATGTGCAAAAGGCTTGCCATAGAAAAATTGCCCTCAGAAGAGGAGCGAACAAGGTTTATTCCAGACTCCTAGTATCAAGAAAAGAGGGGTCTTTAGAGGCCCATCCTGGATATCTCCTTTCTCTCTGCATTTCTGAGGGTACCCAAATTCAAGATGCATCCATCCAGCCACAACCCCTTCTTCCCATTTTTGCACATAGGGTTAGGGTGTCACTTCAACAGTTACAATCATCTAGAGCCAAGGTTTACAGCGCCAAGTGGCTAGCCCTGCCGCTGTAGTTTTTCACACTGCACACACACACACACACACACACACACACACACACACACACACACACACACACACACACACACACACAGATATGGACAGTTTAGTATGTCCAATTAATTTCTCCATGTTTTTGGAATGTGGGAGGAAACTGGAGCACCCTGAGGAAATTCATGTTGACCACAGATGACATGTAGATTCTGCACAGAAAGCACCCTAGCCAAGAATCAGATCGGGAGACCTCTTGCTGTGAGGCAACAATACTATTCACTGTACCACCGTGCTGCTCACTCTAAAAGGATTATCAACACTGATTTCCCCCAGAACATTCATGACTTGAAAGATGCTTACCTTCATATCCCCATAAGCAAGAGTCACAGAAAATTCTTAAGGTTTATTGGGGGGGGGGTCATTTCACTGTTGTCCCTTTGGGTATCCCACTGTACCTAGGTATTCCCAAATTTAGCTCCAGTGATAACTTTGCAGGACAAAGATCATTTGAATCTGCCACTATTGAGCCACTTATGCTAGTGGAATTCTACCAGGGTGTTTTGATTGCCATGTATTTTGTGTGTTTCGGAGACCTGGCCTTGGTGGTCAACAGTGAGAAATTTTTTTCTCATCCTCACTCAGTGATTTGAGGGGCTATGCCTGGACACTATTCAGTGCACGTCCTTCCTCCCTCAGAACAAACTGGCAATCATGACCGAGTTCTTCATCTGCATCCAGGAGGAAACTGTTACAGCCAGCGATTGTGTAAGATTTCTAAGGTACATGGCAACGTGCATTCTTATGATGCCTTTGTCACATTCTTTTCAAGGAAACTTCAAAAACAGAATCCGTACCTTCATCCGTTGGAAACAAGTGATGTTATGTAGTCCTATCTTGCCTACATTCTTAACCGTGGGTTCGGAGCCAAGTATCGGCTCCGACTTGGTCAAACTTTTCTAGCTGGAAGTCTTCTATTGGCTGGGCTAAGCAGGTATCCCATGGTGCACTGCTCCATATCCCAAGATCTCGTTTGCCGCTTGTGTAGCTCGGACGTGGTCTCGCTCTTGGCTGTGGCTAAGTACCTTTTTCTTGTCTTGAGAAAAAAATTTGTTCAAAAACAAAAAGCTATTTTCATAGCTATTGTCTTTAGTGTTGTTTAGGTTTTTGGTAGTATGTTTGTTTTGTGGTATCCCGCTAACTGTTCCCTCGGGCTAGGCCCGTTTCAGTTAGAGGACCTAGTCCTTTTGTCCTGTCTGTTCGTCAAACCGTTTAAGTTAGAGGTTTGGTTTCTGTTCCCTTACCTTGTGGTCATTAACCGATTTAGTTAGAGGTTTTTGACATAGTTTGTCTCAGTGTGTGACCCTAGTGTGTGTGTACTGTTTCAATTATAACTGGTTCCCACGTTTTTGTGGTGTTGAGCATCTGTGAGTTTCTTGTCAGACCTTCTCTTAGGTTGCGTTGTTGGTGTTTGTTATGAAAAATGTCCAAAGATTCCAAGGAGCACAAACCTTCGGGTTTCAAAAAGTGCTCTAAATGCGGGTACAAAATGTCCATCACCAATGGGCATTCTATTTGTGTCTATTGCCTGGGAGCCATTCATCTGCAGGAGTCCTGCAGTTTTTGCCATGCGCTCAGTCCCATAGTGCTCCAAGAGAGAAAGAATAAGCTGATCTTAAAGGGACTCTTGAAACCATCTTTCGAAGAGGCCTTGGATTCTCCCCCCAGTGCTAAATCTAAGTCATCCAAGTCTAAAAACAGATCTCCGGCTCCGTCAGCTTCATCGGAGCCTCTGGAGAAAGTCACAAAAATTGCATCGACCTCCTCGTCTCCACTGTCCTTGGGGCCACAGGAGGTGTTGGTGTTGATGGAACCGGCGTCGGCTCCAGTTATATTGGAACCTCTTCGAAGCCGATCACCCAGTCTCAGACCAGTCTCTCCTGAGAGGAGATCTCAATCTCCCTCCCTGTCCTCCAAATCCTCCAGGACCCTTTCGGATGTGGATATTGATAGGGTGGTCCAGAGGCTCCTCCAGTCACTGGTTTTGGCAAAATTGTTTTCGGCTCCGGCCCAGTCTGCTCCGGAGCCCGTCCCGACCCCTTCTTCAATCATTCCTCCTCCGAGCGAATCTCTGTCTTCGGAGCCGGAGTGTTCTGCGCCATGTGATGTTCCTAGGCCGGTTCCGATGGCCCCTCCGGCTCCATCGGTACCGACATCTGCTCCGACCCCCGTCGGCTCCATCCTCTGGGTTCGGGACTCGGGATTCTTCAGTCGGGCCCAAGGGGGACATCTCGGGACATATTTTGGTTCCGAGTCTCCCTCTCGGTGCCTCGGCTCAGGGAATTTCGACTCCCGTCATGGTCTCTGAGGCTGGCCGGTCCTCGGACTCAGGGGGGGGGCGGCCTTCGAGGCCATGCAGACTGCACTGGCCAGATCGTCAGCTACATCGGGTGGATCGGTCACTCTGTCCCCCACCACTCCAGTGAGAGCCTCTGATCACCACCTATCCATGGACAGCAGAGCACCAAGGCTTAGGGATACCCCCACGAGTGGTCCCCAACTTTCTGAGGCCTTTCAGAATTCGTGCCTGAGGAGCCCCCTAGAAAGAAAACGTACAAGAGGAAGCACATAGACTCCCAGGATGAGTCCCCCACCTCTGATACTGACCTTGAGGAATCAGAGAGGTCCCCGAAGTCATCCTCTGATGATGTTTCCTTCTCCGACATCCTGGAGATACTGAAGCAAAGAGGTGACTGGCCGTCCAAAGCCCTTTCCGAGGAGGAGTCTATCTTCCTTAAGGCCTTTGGTGCGCAGCCCTCCGCCTCCTGGGTGTCCCCACCCTTCGACGAGCTCCTTGATTTGATCTGTTGAAGGGTGTGGGAAAACCCTGATTCTGTGGAGCCCGTACCCAGGCGTCCCAACATGTTTCTTTCTGCTCCCCAGGGTAAGGAGTTTTTGTCCAAAAGAAGTCCCTGTAGATGCCATGGTGCTCGCGGCAGCCACTCAGAAGGAAGTAGCAGAGACCTCTTCCTCCGTCCATCCTCCTAACAAGGAGTCTAGGACCATGGACCAGTACGGGAAGCGTACCCTCTCATCAGCAACCTTTACCTTACGGTCGCTGAACTATGTCTCATTTCACTCTTCTCCAGAGAGATATCCTCAAGGAGTTAGGAGATACTCTTGCGGGTAACGTCCCTGAGACGGTTAACGCCCAGGTGTCTACCATCATTTCCATTGTCAACTCCTCCATGCGGCTCATTTCATATGCAGCCGAGGGAGTGAGTAGGGCAGCAAGCTCAGGAGTCGCCCTTAGAAGGCAAGCCTGGCTACGCCTGTGTCACTTCGCGGAGGCCTTCAAGTCTTCCTTCACTGACACCCCCTTTGATGGTTCTTTGTTTGGAACCAAAGTGAAAGACACCCTCACCAGGTGCGTGCAAGAGGGAAAGACCCTGTCTGCCGTAGGGGTCCATTTTTCCCCTTCCTTCTAGGCCTTACCCCAAGGCCCAGCGGGGTGGGAAGATGTGGTTCAAAAAATCACAGAGGTTTTTCCCTGCCGCACAAGATGAGTCCCCCTCCAGAGGCAGAGGAGGGGGAGGTTATTCAGTGAGACGCCGCCGTAGAGGCAGAGGGGGCCCCCGCAATTCGGGAGACTGCGATTCCTTTCGCAGCTCACCCTACTCTCGTTCCTGAGGGAGTGCCCGGCTGCGCTTATCCAGAGCCAGTCGGGGGTCGAATTTCATTATATCTGGAAGCCTGGAAAAGCATCACCCAGGACCGATGGGTATTACGAGTAATTTCCGGAGGTTACCTCATTCTGTTTACATCAAACCCCCCTTCAGTCAGAAAAATCCCAGACGTTCCACCCAGTCAAAGGGATCAAGCAGCCTCAGATGCTTCAAAGCTGCTAGGAAAAGGAGCCATCCAGTGTGTCCCCTTAGGCCAAATCGGATTAGGGACTTACTCAAGATTCTTTTTGGTGCCGAAAAGAACAGGGGACCTGAGACCCATATCAGATCTCAGCCAACTGAACAACTATGTACAGAATCTCAAGTTCTGTATGGTCACACTACAATCGATTCTCCCATTGTTGGGCGAGGAGGTATGGATGTGCTCCATCGACCTCAAGGATGCTTACTACCATGTAAAAATGGACAGGGCATCCAGGAGTTACCTATGCTTCTGGCTGGGAGCCAGTCATTTCCAGTTTCGAGCCCTGCCCTTTGGTCACACTACAGCCCCCAGGGTGTTCACCAAGTGTATGGCGATGGTGACGGCTCACTTGAGACGTCAGGGATTCCAAGTGTTTCCGTATCTGGACGACTGGCTCCTTACTGCCCCCACCAGGCATCAACTAGTCCAAACCAGGGACGCTACCATCACTCTCAATAGTTGGGCATAACACTAAATTGGAAAAAATCTGCTTTGTTGCCCTCGCAGCGTGTCACCTTTATAGGCGCAGAATTAGACACCATTCGAATGCGAGCATTTTTACCGCAAGAGAGGATCAGAGTCTTACGACAACAAATACACATCCTGATGCCCATGAGGAAAAGCGAAGGCAAGATGGGTTCTCCAACTCCTGGGGACCATGGCAGCAACAATTATGTTGGTCCCTCTAGCGAGATTGCACATGAGACTTCCTCCAATGGCTCCTCTTTGTTCAATGGTCTCTCCAAAAATGTCCACTTTCTCACCCCATTTTGCTCATGGACAGATGCAAACAGGACCTCAGCTGGTGGCTTTGCACCAACAATTTGGATGGGGGAAGGCCCTTCATTCCACCCATCCCGGTTGCCACAGTGACCACGGACGCCTAGAGCAGTGCTACTTGCATTGCAGGCTCTTCAGAGCTTTCTACCTCTAGGGATGATTGCAATACACTCGGAGAACATGTCAGTAGTGTGGTATCTAAACATGCAAGGGGGAACCAGGTCTTAACCCCTGTGCAGAAAGGCCATGCGAGTGTGGCAGTGGGCAGTAACTTCCCAACGGTTTCTGGTGGCAATGCACATTCCGGGGAAGTCCAACGTGATTGCGGACAGGCTAAGCAGAGCTATTCTGATGCCTTACGAGTGGTCCCTGAATCGTCTAATTGCAGAATGAATCTTCAGCAGATGGGGTCAGCCTTGCTGCGACCTTTTTGCCAGCCCCCTCAATGCCAAATGCAGCAACTACTTCACGCTGACCCCCCCCCCACAGGGGGAGTCACCCAGGGACGCTCTGGTTCACGATTGGCCCTCCGGTCTGCTTTATGCTTTCCCCTCCATTTCCCTTGCTGTCAAAGGTGATTCAGAAAGCGCAATCCTTGGGAAACAGAATAATTCTGATTGCTCCACACTGGCCTTGTCAAGTCTGGATCCCTTTTCTTCAACCATACATTGTGGACACTCCTTGGATTCTGGACCCTTAACCGGATTTACTGACACACATGTTGGGACAGTTCCACCCCTCTCTGATGACCCTCCGGTTGACAGCCTGGCTACTTCACTTCTGTCGCTAGTTAGGCTTCATAAATTTTCACCGGAAGTGGTCCACATTTTATCTTCCCCTCATAAGCCATCTACTAGGAAGATTTATTCCAGCAAATGGAAGAGGTTTTCTATTTGGGCGCATACCCAAGGAATTGATCCTTACACAGCTCCAATTGCTTCAGTCTTGGAGTTTTTGTCTATGCTTTTCCATCAGGGTTCAGCATCAGCTACCATCAAAGTTCAATTGGCAGTGATCTCTAATTTTCATGTGGCTAATGAACCTAGTCTCATGGCTCATAGACTCTGCAAGGCTTTCCTGAAGGGTACTCTGTTACTCCGTCCCCCGGTCTCCGAACCTATCATGCCCTGGGATCTCAATTTTGTTCTACAAGCTCTTACTTCACCACCTTTTGAGCCTGCAGCTACCTGTGAATTGAAATTCTTGACCTGGAAAACAGCCTTCTTAACAGCAATCACTTCAGCAAGGCGAGTTTCAGAAATTCAAGCCCTCCCTATCAAACCTCCATACCTAATTTTCCATAAGGACAGGGTTTCTCTTCGACCAAACCCTTCCTTTCTTCCTAAAGTGGCTTCCATGTCTAATCTTAATCAGTCCACTGAGTTGCCTGTATTCTTTCCTCAATTTTCAAACAAGGCAGAATTTAAATTTCATCAATTGGATGTACACAGACAGTTACGTTTCTATCTGCACCGAACAAAAGATATCCGGAAGTCTGATCAACTATTTGTCTCCTTTTCGGAAAACAAAATTGGGTCCCCAGTCTCCAAGATCACCATATCCAGATGGATATCTAGTTGCATCTCTTTCGCCTACCAAGCAGGAGGAAAAGATCTGCCATTTCCGGTCAAGGCTCACTCTACTTGGGCTGTTTCTACATCTACAGCTTATCAAGCCAGATTGTCAATGGATGATATATGTGCTGCAGCTACTTGGGCTTCTCCTCACACATTTGTTTCTCATTACAAATTGGACGTGGTTTCTAGGGGCAGGTCGTCCTTTGGCTCCACAGTACTCAGGAGTATTTTTCTATGAGCCACCCAGGAAGTAGGTGCTAGGGACGCTATCCCATGAGTAAGAATGTAGGCAAGATAGGACTACATAACATCAGGAAGTTATGTACTCACCATAACGTTCGATGTATGTAGTCCATCTCGCCTCACATTCTTACCCTCCCACCTTCCCCCTTCCTGGAGGATCTGGAGGTTAGGTTTTTTATTTACAGAGTTCCCTTTACTTTAGCTTATTCTTTTTATCTGGATGTTGTGTATGCATGGGGTATGAATGAGTATTGCAGCAAACTAGATTTGGGGATATGGAGCAGTGGCACCATGGGATACCTGTTTAGCCCAGCCAATAGAAGACTTCGAGCTAGAAAAGTTTGGCCGAGTCGGAGCTGATATTCGGCTCCAAACCCACAGGTAAGAATGTGAGGCGAGATGGACTACATACATCGAACGTTATGGTGAGTACATAACTTCTGTTTTCCTTGCTGCATGTCTCGTATTAGACTTGGTAGTGTCTCATAAGCAAGGGAGTCTTTTCTGTCCCTGGAACAAAGTATGACCTTTTTGACGGACTCCTTTTATGTGTTGGGGGCCCTTCCAGTCCAAGGTGCATAAGAAGACAAGATGAGGAAAAAAACACAAATATCAGGGAAGTGATGGAACTCATCCTAGAATTGAAAGCCTTTCTTGTGCAGTGGGATAGTTTTGCAGGTGCACACAGTCAAGCACCCTAGTGATGAGGTATCTTTATTTTATTTGAATTTCTTAAACTGGGTAGAACACTGATCCACATGGACCTTTTGCAGACTCTGCCTGAAAACAGTCTATTTAAGTAACTTGCAGAATTTAACAAATGGAGGAGTCAAACCTTGTGCCACAGTAAGCAGCAAGTTGAGTTCATAGCCTTAGTCCACTGCAGTAACTGCCGTTGCAACTCCCTTTGTATTTTAGACCATCCATTAAGCAATTCTTAATGTAATTCGTCTACCTTGGGCTCCCCGAAAACAGATAACTCCATCGTGGAACCTAAAGTGTGTAGTAGAAACTATTCCTTTTTTCTACTTGTAGCCTAGTTTTCCTCTGTTATTGGGGTAGCATCCTAATCTTACCATTCCTTCCTGTTTTACCCTGCCAGGCCTTCCCCCCTTGTTTTGTTTAGCCACCTTCTTGGAATTTTGCAATTGAGCCACATTGAGTTGGATCCAGGCCAGTAGTGGAGATTCTAGCTGGTTGATTGTGCTCTGAGGTCAGGGGCTTCTTCCCTGGTTCTGCCAGTGCAGGAAAGATTGAAATAGTGTGCATTTCAACACACCATTTATGCTACTGACATTCCATGGAAAGAGGAAGTTTGCTAGATCCGATGGGGAGAGTAGAGCTCTTGAAGGCTAAATCTGTAGTCTACCTGCAGGCAATATAATCCCAAAAGTGAGGACTGCAGCAGTGAAACTACTCTGATATATGCATTTATGGTACATTTGTAACACAACTTTGCTATCCACGGCACGTTGGAGACTACTGCACTCAAGCCACTGCAGCCATCACAGGTTTCCTTAGAATGTTCAGCATGCAAGCTGTTCTAGAAGTTGCAACTTGGGCTTCTGTTAACATTTTTCTTTAGTTATTACAGTTTAGGGGGTAGCTTCACTGTCGAAGCAGGATTTATCCTTATTACCTGTTCTGACCAACCACCCTATATCTTTATACTTTGGGAATCTTTCCAGAAGTCAGGATTGCCGCAGCTTGAGATGCAAAGAGTTTGAGAGCAAATTGAAGGAAACGCTATGCCTGCATGAAAGGGAAATATATGATGTCCTATCTCGCCTTCATTCTTGATGTTTGAGTTTGGAACTGAGCATTGGTTCTGACTTGGCTGCATACTAAAGCTCGAGAGCTTTCACTGGCTCAAGGCTATACCCTATCCCATGATGCCTAGCGACAGTTACGCAGATCCCGTTTGCCGCTTGCTGCTACAGGATTGCTTTACACTGATTCAGGCTAGTATTTGGTTTATGTGATTAGTTCATAGTGTTTTCAATACTTTTTTTTTGGGGGGGGGGTCTTGTTTTTCTCTACTTTGACAGTTTAGTCTACTTTGAGCAGTTTTAAGTCTCTACTGTTGGTTTTTCGCTGCTTTTTAGTGTTGCTTGTGTAGGTCGTCATTGTAGCAGGCCTCCTTTTACCCTATCCTCGGCTTTAGTTGGTCCTGAATGAATCTGCTTAATTTAGAGGATTTGTTTTTGCCCCTTTTATTTCAGCCCATTTTAGTTAGAGGACTTCCTTTCCCTTTCTACAGCCCTTTTTGAGGTTTCGTCATTTAGAGACCTCTCCTCTAGCCTTTCTTTCCCACTATAGATTTAAAAAAAAAAAAAATTTTTCTTTTTTTTGTATCTGATATTTGGACTTTCCTGTACCTTACTGTACTGTCATAGGCTGTACTTGGATTTGTGTACAGTGTTTATAGTGCTTTGCAATTATTGTGGACAAATCTTTCAATATGTCTAAAGATTCTGCTAAAGAAGTTAAGCAATCTGGATTTAAGAAGTGTGATTCCTGCAAACAAAAGATGTCACTAACAGATGGGCACACAAGTTGTGTATACTGCTTAGGTGCCGTTCACCTGCAGGATTCCTGCTCTATCTGCCACAGTTTCAGTTCCAGGGTCCTGCAGGAATGCAAGAATAAACTGATTGTTAGAGGTTTATTGAAGGGACCATTTGAGGTGGACATCGAAGGGAATCCTTCCTTAAAATCCTCCTCTGAAAAATCCATTACAAAATCTGTTTCTTCGGCTTCGGTTTCTGAGCTGACTAAGAAGCCTGAGAAACCTGTTGCTTCAGATCCGAAGGTTGTCGGACCTGGGAAGTCAAAATCTCCATCTGCCCCACCAGCATTATCGGAGCTGACTTGGAGCCAAAAGAGAAGCCAGTCACAGACTTTGGAGCTGATCCATTTGGTACCACAGTCACCCCTTCTGCAGTTGGTGGCTGCTAGCCATAGATCTTCCTCCCTTTCCTCTCGATCTTCCAGGACACACTTGGGCGATGATGTGGAGTGGATGGTCGAGGTTCCTTCGAACACCAGCCTTAGCGTAAATTCTTTCAAGCCCAGCCCAAACGGAAGTGGAGCCGACAGCCGTATCTACCTTATCTTCTTTTCCTCCTCCGACTTGGACGAGTTCGGAGTCGGAGTGCCTGGATGGCACAGCCAGATTCTTGGTCCCGACTTCCTCTCCAATCTCTTCAATGTTGTCTTCTATCGAGGGATCTGGAAGCTGACACTCCATCGGTTCCTGGGAGGAGAGTTGAATTGGACCCTTGTCGGATCAGACTCTTCCCCTCAGGGCTTTGGCGCAGGTGATTTCAGTACCCACATTGACCTCTGAGCCATCCTCCTTGGCGCGATGGAGCTCTCCAGGTTCCTTGAAACTGGAGCCTCTCTCAAGCCAGGATCATGGTGCCTTTGAGGTGATGAGGAGTGTGCTTTCCCCAAAGACTGCTCCACCCTCTGCTCCAGCTATTCTTCCCCCTAAGGGACCATTGTCAACCTCTACACCATCCCTGCAGCCCAAGCATAGAAAACCAATGCCCCAGGACGCCCCAATGGGCGAGCCACTCTCTTCTGAAACCTCCCCAGTGTAAATCACTGTGGAGGTCCCTCATATGAGAACTTGTAAGAAGAAACCTCTAGACTCCCCTGAGTCTGTCACTTCGGATACGGACTTAGAGGATTCAGAAGGGTCCCCACGGTCACCCTCTGAGGATGTCGTCTCCTCAGACATCTTAGAGATCCTGAAACAGAGTGGTGGCTGAAAGACCCTCTCCCATTCTGAAAATGAGTCTGTATACTTGGAGGCATTTGATCTCGACGCTGCACCTCTTTGGTGTCTCTGCCTTTTGGCCTTGGTGTAGTCAGTCGAAAGGCATGGGGCTCTCCAAAGTCTGTAGAACCAGTTCCGAGGAAGCCTAACAAATTTATTACAGCCCCAGACGATAAACAATTCCTGACTAAAGGTGTCCCAGTAGATGCTATGGTGGTGGAGGCGGCCACCAAGAAGGAATGTCCATCCACCGAATAAGGAGTCTCGAATGATGGACAGATACGGGAAGCGTATGTTTTCTTCAGCGGCCTTTACTCTTAGGTCACTGAATTACTTATCCCACTTTACTCCACTTCAGAAGGATCTCCTCATGGAGCTAGGAGATACCCTCCAGGGTACTGCAGCTGCAGGGGTGCCTAACAAGGTAAATTCTCAGCTTGCGACCTTAAACTCTGTAGTAAACTCCTCCATGTGCCTCATTTCCTATGCAGCTGATGGAGCGAGTAGGGCTGCAGGCACAGGAATAGCTCTGAGGAGACATTCCTGGATGCGTCTTTGTGAGTTTGCTGAACCCTTCAAGTCTTCCTTTATCATCACCCCTTTTGACGGCTCATCTTTGTTCAGGCCAAAAGTAAGAGAGTCTTTTACCAGGTGCGAACATGAAGGCAAAACTCTTTCTGCCGTGGGAGTGCATTTCTCCGTCCCTACCAGACCTTATCCCAAAGGTCAGAAGGGTGGAAAAATGTAGTTCCGTAAATCTCAAAGATCTTCGCCCGGACGCACGTGGTGAATTTTCCCTCAGGGGCAGAGGGGGAAATAATGGAAGACGCCGCCCTCGCAGCAGAGGGGGTCAGCAGAATCAGGGTGACAGCTACATTCTCTGGCAGGCCCTTCCAGTGCTCCTAAAAGGACACCCGCCTGTCCACCTCTGGAGGCAGTCGGGGGGGGGGATTATCACTGTACCCAAAAGCCTGGCTGAATATCACTCAAGACAAATGGGTACAGTCGATCATATCCAGGGGATACAACATTCCTTTCCACCTGCTCCATCAAGATCCATCCCAGACATACCCACCTGGTCAAAGGGATTAAGCAACCCTAGAAATTCAAAGGTTGCTAGAAAAAAAGTCATCCAAGAAGTCCCCGCATACCAAGCCAGATCCGGAATTTACTCAAGGTTCTTTTTAGTTCCACAAAAAAAACAGGGGATTGGAGACCAATTTTGGATCTCAGCAAACTGAACAAGTCTGTAAAGAAAGCAAAGTTCCGGATGGTACAATGCAGATTGCACTCCCTTTTCTGGGACAAGACAATTGTATGTGCTCAATAGATCTTCAGGATGCGTACTATCACATAAATATGAACAGGAGATATCTACGCTTCCGGCTGGGAGCCAGTCATTACCAGTTCAAAGCTCTGCCCTTTGGTCTCACTGCAGCCCCCAGAGGTTTTACCAAATGCGTGGCAGTAGTCACGGCTCGTCTGAGGCATCTAGGATTCCAGGTGTTTCCGTACTTTGACAACTGTCTCCTAACTGCTGCCACCGAGCATCTAGGTTCATAGGTAGGTACTAGGCTATCGGCCCAAGGGCCTACGTAAGCCTAGCCAACAAGGTTCCCTGGCTTACGCCACCCATGAAAGTTATTTTCCTGTCCCACTGTCGAGCAGACACACAGAAGTGATCCCCAGGGTGTATTTACTATTTCCCATCCACTCATCAAGATTTTTCTTGAAGAGTGCTAATGAAGAACTTTGCTTGACATAAATGGGTAGCCTGTTCCAGAGGATGGGAAGTCTTTGGGACAGGAATCTATCCCTCCAGAATGTCCTGTTTATTGTGGTGACAAGGTTTAGGTCCCTAGAGCGTGTAGCTTGGACGGATTGGGATTTCTTTAGGTGTAGCATGTCCAACAGCTCTGGGTTTGATATAGCTTTATATGTTATGCAGAGATCACCTCGGTGTAGGCGATATGCTACGGAGTAAAGCTGGAGTTTTTTTGAGGCGGTCAGTGTAGGGCATTTGTTTGAGGCCAGTAATCCTCTTTGTGAGGTACTTCTGTGGCTTTTCCAGCTGCTGCAGATGTCTTGTGAGGTACATTCCAAAAGGGGTGATGTTCATCGTGTTTCACTGTTGCAGTCATTACACTTGGGTTATCCTGCTGGCAGGCTACCCGCAGTCGGCCTGAATTCCAAAGTCCTGGTCCGGTGTCGGTTGCTGTCGTCTCTTCCCCGACGTCAGAGCGCCAAGGGTATAAAAGATGCAGCCGATGCCATTTTCTTCAGTCTTTCTTGCCGCACGGTGTCCAAAGCAAAAGCAGTTCGCAAGTGCCGGTCGGCCGACTCCAGAGATTTTCAAAACCGAATTTCAGATCCAAAGTCTTCATTAAAGCTAAGTACCCCATTGGGGAAACTTTTTTCTTGCTCCAGACCAATGTCAGAAAAAGTTAACAATTGTATTTCTTGTGGGAAGCAAATACCTCATAAGGATTTTCATTTTTACTGTATTCCTTGCCTAGACCCTGACCACGACGTTGCTAGCTGTTGGTTTTGTGCTAGATTTAACCAGCGCACTATTAAGCATAGGTTCGCTTTTGCATTTCATTACTTTGGCCAAAGATTTAATTATATAATGCTGTCGGAACAGCCAATGACCGGAGTTTATAAAAAGCGCAAGGAAAAGGACAGGCATCCGAGGTCCAAAACCGACGACGAGACCTCTGCTAGGCCAGTCGCCGGTTCTCAGTGAGGTGCTTTCGCAGCCCCTGACGCCCGCTACCAAAGAGCCACATGCTGCTTCTGACTCCTACATGGAGCCGACTAGGCCTTTGGATACTCAAGGTATTGGACATTCGGAAACTATTCCCTCAGATGGGTCCAGCGCCACTGAGCAGGCATTGGCTTCTGAGGGTGTTTTCAGACCTACACAGTTATGTTAACTCATTAACCCTGACTACCGTCTCATGGTGCCTCTGTGGTTACACCCGAGTGCGCTGTGAGACAATAGTAACTGCATGGTGTTATACCCGAATGCCTTCTCCTAGCGCACATAACTTTGCACTTCAATTCTAACTCGGACGTTGAAAATTAAGTTGAAAAAGTAACTGAACTTTGTCAGTTACCTTGTCAGCTTAATTTTCAGCATGGAGTTGCATAGTGTTCATATTGCAGTTTTAGGAGAAAATCGGCTTGCAATTCACTCTGTATTTGCTTCTCTATAGCAAGCCGATTTTCTATGCATTTATTGAAGCAAGTGGTGGCGTCCAATGGCAGTCTTGCAATCCAAGCCAATGTTTATTAACACCTCCACCCATGACCTAAAAGCCCTTTGTTCTGTGCAAATAAATAGGGGGTCCAACAGTAAAAATTCCCTTTCTTTTTCTGGCGTGTGCAGAATGTACTGCTGGATCCCACTATTTATTTTTGCTGAACACTTTACGGAACGGGAGTTTTGCTACCTGCATGTATCTGCTGTCTGACCTGTATGTGGGAGTATCTTCTACAGACCATACAGTAATTCCTTTTGTAATAATCACATTTATTTCCTGTACCTTAATTTCGCCATTGCCCCCATTTACCCTGGCTTTGGGATGGAGCACTCTAGCTTCTTTCATTTACGTGTATTCCTGAAAGTTGTTGCCGGTCATGTTTTTGATGCAGTTTTATAATGCTGTTCTATATTCTTTTGAAAGAATCGCAACATCTGCAATACCTTGCACAAAAGAAAGAGATGGCACGTTATGTAGGTAAGAACTAGATAATCATCCTGTACCTGGCTCGAAAGTAAGATGCAGAGCAAGCTGTTTGCCACCCAGTCATTATAAAATTGTGGCGGTTGTCAATAGCAGAGGGCTCCGTAGCTCCTGTCTTGGAGGCTGTGGCAGTAGCGGGCAAGGGGTGCTGAATTACTGATTTAGAAAGCATCGTCATCTTCGTCTATGTTATTCAGTTAGTCGTTTAATTTCTTTATTTAAATTGGATGTGTTAATTTATAATCATATCACCTGTTCTTGGTAAGAGATGCGAGTGCCTTACCTTGCCAGTTATATAAAATGTCACTAAATGGCTGATGTGTGACTGTTTCCTTGTTCTTTCACACTCAAACTTATTGCAGCCATTGGTAAAGTCAGCACTTGCTGCCCCTGTCAATGATAGACAGAGGTGGAAGCACTGGGACAAAGTTGTGGGTTGCCATCCACTCAAAGGTTGCGCTTGAATAGGGTCCTCAGGTTGCTCTGTTTGACATGTATGGGAAGCCTGCAGTAAGGTTACCGTTGAGGTTAATATGAACAAGCTAGAAATATTTCACATTTCCCAGTGATGGTCCTATTGGACTTTTTTGTTAAATTCGGCTTTGAATGCGCCCTGTCTTGTCTCCAGATTACAGCAAAGCCAGCTCCGTGTGCATTTCCTCAGTCAAACGGTGGCAGCCAATCAGATTCTTACAATCCAAGCCACCGCTTGCATAACTGATGTGCTGTGGTCGGTTTATTTTCTTTTTCAGTATTGCTCTGCTGTTAAAACTAGTGCCAGTAGTGCACTGAGTTCCAGGATTGTGTTTGCGTTAGGTCTAAGGGGTGGTATGCTGAAATATAAAATGTCAGCCTGAGGTTACTGATAGCTTCTGGACTTAGATATGGCAGCCGTGTTTTACTATGACAAGTGCAGTTGAACATACAAAGCTTGTGTTGCCATCAGGGCTGCAAGTAAAATGCTACTTTTATGATTTTTGCCAATAGGTACAGATTGTTTGTGGACTTGCTGACTTGACTGTCTTTAGAATGCCTTGAATGCCAAGTAGAGGTAGGCAAGTGATAAAAGAAAGTGTTGTGCGTTGTCTGAAATACAAACTTATGCCTTTAGTACCTGCAATCCCTATTTGACAGGCATATTCTGTTGAGAATTGTGGATGAAGTAGCGGACTCAGATTTAATAAAAAATGTGTCGTCATGGCTATGTTTTAAAATGCTTATGGCTTCCATGATGGTGGGTAACATAATGATCTTGCGATTGTAGTTTGTGACATGTATGCTGTATAAAAGTGGCAAACACCCTGCCTGTTCTGTAATGCGTTGTTTATGCATATGTTATGTGCATCAGTTTAAACGGCCATGTGCTCGAGAAAGAAGTTATGAACTTGTGCAGATGTTGTTGCAATGTAATTAAAAAAAGAGGCAACGTGTTGAAGTATTTTGCTTTTGATGGAGATAGGGTATTTTTCAAATAATTTATTTCTAGATTGTATAGTTTTGTTGTCGCTGTTGCGTTTTCGTTACTGCCGCCATGCACATAGGGTAGTTGATTTATTTTTTTTTTGTGTGTGTAAATTGAGAAACTGCAATTTTAAGTATGTAGCAAAATTGACAGTAAAGGAATATAGGTGAAAGTCTATGAAGAAAGATTACCCAGAATACCTGGTGGAAGGGGTAATTGTTGAGGTTATAATGAGACAGAAAAATTTAGTCCAGTAATTAAACTATGTTTTCAAAACATGAACGGGACTAAAATAAAACACTGTTTGGAAATAATAAGGTTTAGATAGGGCTTAAATGTAAAGAAACACTTTCCTGTAGAAGATGTGCACATCGTTAGTTTATAGTCAGTAGTTTTTATTTTGTAATTGGATGTCTAGAAAGAAATCTTGGAGCAAATAGACATTAAAATTGTACTACTGAGGGCATTCTGAATACTGCTAGGTGAAATGCTTGTGCAACATTCTATTTTGGAAAGAATGAAAGGAAGTTAACCGTAAGTGTAAGAGATCATATGCATGCCATTAAAATTAAAAATAATTGCAAAACATTATTTAGGCATACTGAGAGATGAAAAAGTGGAGGAAGTATGCATTTTTGTTTTTGAAAAGACTGATGTTGATCAGAGAAAAGATTTAGACA
The DNA here is from genome assembly GCF_019279795.1 of Protopterus annectens. Lineage (NCBI taxonomy): Eukaryota > Metazoa > Chordata > Ceratodontiformes > Protopteridae > Protopterus > Protopterus annectens. The sequence continues at coordinate 70,775,808 of NC_056732.1, forward strand.
GTGAACATGAAACGATGGAAAGGAAATGGCAGAAATGGCTGGATACATACCTTTCACTAGATCTATATGAAAAAGGGAGTATAAAGCTTGAATTAAAAACTAAAAACCTGAGATATGCCCTGCTGAGATTTTAGACCCTTTGCTGTTAACGGACTGTATTTATAGTCATTGCTCCAAGGCATGGAGGGAATTTGCTCCAGCTGCACATAACCACAGCTTCGGCATGATTCATAGAGCAAGGTGCACTTAGGCACAAGCTGCTTACTCAGCTTACAAAAATCTTAGGCAAGTGAAATAATAGTATGATGTAATTGAGGAATGCCTGAAATCTGTGTGACAAAATTATGTGAATGAGGTATTTTCCTGCCAGTTTGTGATTCCTAGCTGCTTTATTATGTCCCTCTGAGCCGTCCTTTTCATTGCAACATCAATGCTGTCCCATAGCTTCTCCACTGTTTGACTGTCTTCACTGTGTTCCATGGTAAATCCAATTCTCAGTAAGATATAACTGCTGTACTACTTTGACGTAATTACTCTGGTCTTTGTCCTAACATATGGTAATGGCTCTATTACACCTGTACAAGGAATATGATGCATGTTTCAACAGGTAATGTGATGCAATTTCCCACCTGCACATTCAGTGTTCGTTTATGAATTTTTCATTTTGGTGCTTGTACATACCAGGAAATGTTACTGAATGGTTGTTTCAGGGAATTCTTTCATTCTGGTGCCTGTGCATACATTGCATTGAAGGGCTCAGGTGGGTGAATGCTTAATTTTGGTGGTATAATACAGCAAAACTTACAGATGTTTCATTTGGGGAAGCGTTTAATTTTGGACATTGTGCATACCTCAACATTCTACTGAAGGGGTTTCTTGGATGAACTGGTGGTTGCACATACTAGGAAATGTTACTGAAGGCTTGTTTGTGGAAACGTTTTATTTCAGGTGCATGTATACCTGGACATAATTATGAGGATGTTGCTTGGGGAAATAATTCATTGTGTATCAGGGATGTGCTTGTGCATACATGGTCTCACTGCTGAAGTGACTGCTGGGCCAATTTGTGTCATTTTGATGCCTGTGCATACAGAATGCAAACAACTGGAGGGGTTACTGGGGACATATAGAAAGTCAGTCTGCAAATTACATTGGGTTACATCACTTCTGCTTGTATTATTGTATTTGTGATTATACTGCCTGAATGAGATAAAGGTTATCACTCGCTTGCAAAGTTATTTACCGAGTGACTACTGACAGGATGGAGCTACCATATTTTTTGTTTATTTCTCCTGGCTTTGTCAGTCATGTGTGGAATTTAGGTGGAGGAAGGCCTCAGTAATACCCAAGTGTTATACTATTTGACTGACTCAGATCTTCTCCTTACTGATGATAATGAGTCTGTGTTACATAACAGCTGCACAAGGTAATATAATGAATGCCTACTCAACAGGTTATGGGCAGCAGTTATCACCTGTGTCTCAGCATGCATACCTTTGCAGTAATGAAAGGAAGGTCATTATCACAAAGCAATAGGTGCAGTTACAATATAGCAGTTAGTCATTATTACTTTTCTGGGAAAAGTCTCAGCTGCTGTCAGTGTTATTCACATAAGTAAAAGTCATTATCACTTTAATGAATGCACAAGTCAGGTTGTATTTTTTTCTCTGCTTGGAGTCATTGCAAGCAACCCCCCCCTCCCCCTCATTCTTCATTGACTGCCTACCCGCCTAAACCCCTGATTTTTTTTCTTGCTGTATATATGCATTATGTGTGTGTGTGTGTGTGTATGTATATATATATATATATATATATATATATATATATATATATATATGTGTGTGTGTGTGTGTGTGTGCATATGTGTGTATATGGATATACATGTATGTACATTGGTCACACGTGTAAGACTAAAGCAGCTCTATATAATTTTGGTGGTTGTGCATATCTCAACATTTTCCTGAAGGGGTCATTTGGGTGAATGTTTCATTTAGGGACGTGTATAACGTAGTAATGAAGATGTTGGTAGGGGAAATAATTTGTGTACCAGGGAAGTGCTTGTGCATACATGGTCAGACTGCTGAAGATTGTAATACAGATACGGTGTGACAAGTGTAGGTTATCTATAGCTCAGGTTTCAGCAATGGTTATTATAATTTTTTTGTTTATGTATCCAGCTTTCAAGAATAATTTATCTGTTAACAATATGCACATACTGCATTGAGGAAAACTGATGGGTCTTATTGTAACCAGGAGTGGCCTTAGGTCAACTGGTGCCCTAGGCAAAAGGGCTTCATGGCGCCCCCACCACACCACCTGGTGCCCCCATCCTGGTCTACCTACAGCAAATAAATACTGGAAAAGTGCCCCTACTAGACAGGTGCCCTAGGCAGTCGCCTAGTTGGCCTATGCCTAAGGCCGGCTATGATTGTAACCAGAGTGATGGTCAGATGCGATAACTGGAATTATTACTTTTGTAACTAATTCTAACATGGATTAACCAGATAAGTTTGCCATTTCTGCTTGTATTACTGTACTTCTGCTTATACTCCGTAGTTGGGCATGTTTCCACACTTTGTCAGTCATGGGTGGAAATTAGGTGGTAGGAGGAAGGGCTCAATGACATCCAAGTGTTATACTATTTTGACTGAATTATAACGGCATTGTCATTTTGTGTGGTCTGATATAATTCCTCGACAGATATGGAAAACAGCAAACAGTCATCGGGCAGCTCAGAAGGCCAGATGTTTACAGAATTGGTTCATGCATGGCTTGATGCACAGGGTTGGCGTTCACCTAACTGAGGAGGGCATTGCGTTGTTCTTGACTGACCTCCACAATGGTGTGAGGAGAGCTATGCAGGATTGGTAACATGCAGCATGTGAGAAGAATGGAAAACACCCATGACCAAGTAGGACCAGTATGGTAAGTAAAACTCTCTTATGAAATGTGTTGTGGAAGATATATTATTCTGAGTTTCTGCACATATGAAAGTTTGTTTTGCCCTTAGGTTATGGAAATTATGACTTTTTTTTTCATATTTTGGTAAATAACTTTGCAAGGGAGCATCTGAATGTGCTAAGTAATACCTCATTTTGAAGACAGTATTGATAGTTCCAACATGGTAAAAGAATGGTGCCTGTATGTTGGACACATGTGCAGATATGAAAGTTTGTTTCGGACTTGGGTTATAGAAATTATGATTTTTTTTCATATTTTGGTAAATAACTTTGCAAAGGAGCATCTGAATGTGCTAAGTAATACCTCATTTTGAAAAGATTATTTATAGTTCTAACATGGTAAAAGAATGGTGCCTGTATGTTGTACTCATAGGCAGATATCAAAGTTTGTTTCGGACTTAGGTTATGGAAATTATGATTTTTTTCATATTTTGGTAAATAACTTTGCAAGGGAGCATCTCATTGTGTGAAGTAATACCTCATTTTGAAGACAGTGTTACTCCTTTCAACATGGTAAAAGAACTGTGTCTGCACTGTACACACGTACAGATATCACAGTTTGTTTAGTCTTGTACGAATATGAAAATTATACATTTACAATACTTCTCATTATTATGCCCATATCTTTGCGAGGGAGCATGGTAATCACACAAATGATGCGTCATTTTGAAGCTGACATTCAGATGCACAACTTCTACACTGATATGTTGGCTCTGTCTGTTACAGGTGATGACATATTATGCTTTATTTATCAATTATGAGAAATAATATATTAATCATATTTCTGTAAATATCTCATGAAAGGAGCTTCACACAGTAATGGTCAAGGTATCATTTTAAAGCTGACACTCATACTAACAAATTACATTCAAATTGTATGGGTCTGCATGGTACATAGACCAAGATATTGTGCTTTGCTTTTCCAAAAAGGTAAAAAATATGCACAATATCAGCATTCCTTGCCAAATATTTAATAATGACTTTGATATGCACTATCAACATTTACACTGTTGGAAAGGTCAGTGTCTGCTGAACAACTTTCGTGTTTACATTTTTAGTGTAGCTCTTATAGTTAGAGTTATGAACATTTGTTTTCTGTATAGTATTACAAATGGATTTTCTGAAAATAAGCTCAGGCTGCACTGTTTTTCCTATGGTGGAATTAAGCAGGTGGCTTTTTCTGAGCTGCTCTGGAGTGAATGAGTTAAGCCAACCTCAGCTTCAAAGGCAAAGACTAAAGCAGCTCTAAAGGCAAAGAAACAAGTACAGCATTCTCCTGCACAGACTTACATGCCTAAAATACAGATGCTTAAAATGGCCGAAGACCTAATTACTTTGATCAGGGGTTCCCATCCCCCTCCAGATAAGAGGCCTAGGCAAGAGACAGAATATGAATCTTCAGATCAGGTTTCCATTTCCTCTGATTCCTCTTCTGAACAGGGATACTCCATTCCTCCCTATGAGGATTCTGATGCTGAAGAGTCTATTCCTTCAGCCTCTCCTCCTGAGGATTATTCTTTTGGGGAAACCCTTCACACCATGAATGGAGCACTTCCACTGGGAGAGCCAAGAATACTCAGAATCTAAGAAAAGGCTCAGATACTTTCTTTTACTACCTCAGCACAGACCTCTTGCTATTCCACCTGTGCTAGACATAGCAGATGTGTTTTCAGAGTCCAGCCTGTCTCCTGACTCTTTACCCCCTGCACCGGTTAAACCAGACAGGTACTACAGGGTTTCAGATTCCCACAAATTTCTATATAAAAACCCTGCTGCTGACCCAGAAACTATATATCAGGGTCCCAAAGGGGTTAAGGCTTCCACTGAAAAAACCCTGTCCCCTCTGATAGGGATTTTAGGGCACTGGACAGATGAGGGGAAAAAGTTTACACTTCTGCTACCTTGGCTGTAAGGGCTTTAAATTGTCAAGTTTCATATGCTTAAATATCAGCAATATTTAATGTCACTGCTAAAACAGAAAATGTTGACAAATTCTGAATGTGTAGATAACAAGGAAATGCAGGATTTATTGCATGCAGCTGAACAAGTGGGAAAACATACTTTGCAATGTGGTTTTGATTCACTGGAGGCATCTGGCGTTTGTAAAAAGATTACTAATTTGCCTAGGGTACATGGTAAACGAAAAGAAATCAAAACTAGTACCCTCTCAAGAGATAATATTCCTGGGTGCAAGCTTAAATACAACTGCCCAGATGGCTTATCTCACGCCAGACAAACAAAGGCAACTGACTTCTTACTTCGAAATGTTGGCAACAAAGACCCAGTTATCTGCAAGAAAAATTCTGCAGGCTTTGGGCTTCATGGCTTCTTACATTCTACTAATTCCATATGCAAGACTGCATATGAGGAAACTACAATGGTATCTAAAAAGTGCTTGGACTCAACATTGCCACAGCCTGGAAACATTACCCTCATTCCCTGCCTGCAACAGGAGTTTTGATGGTGGGCACAGGCCTGTCACCACAACAAGGGACAGCCATTAACTCTACCCATGGCCAGGCAAACACTAACAGATGCATCGGGTTATGCCTGGGGGGGCCCACATGGCAGGAAAATGTATTCAGGGAGCGTGGCCAGCAAACCAAATGCATCTTCATATCAATCAAAAAGAGATGCTAGCTGTTCAGAATGCCCTGACAGCCTTCAAGGATCTACTTCATCCAGGACAACTGCTGGTAAAGTCGGACAATACTACAGTCATGTGGTACATAAACAAGCAGGGAGGCACACATTCCTACCCCCTCTGCAGACAAACCCGCTGTTACGGGTACTGTCATTAGAAGGCATGCTTGGTTAAAGGAACAAAATCTGCCTGATCATGTTAAAGCAAAATTATTGGATGCTCCTTTACAGCATGATACTTTATTTGGTGTTAAGGCAGAAGAGGTGTTGAAGAAAATGGAGGATAAAGCGAAATCTATGTAGACAGTTAAGGATTTCTTACAGGTGCAACCTCCCAGATTTAGCAGGAACTGGCCTTCAAAGAATTGGTCCTTTCCAGTGTCAGGCCACAGAGGCAGATACATATGCCCTAGAGGCAGATCCCAGCCCCAAGGCTCATACAGGCCTAAACAGTGGGGTACCTCTACCTCCAAAAGCGGAGAAGACAAATCACAGCCATATAGAAAACAGTTCCAATGACTGCCAATACCAAGCACTTATCTTTTGGCAGCTCCCTTAGGGGGAAAACTAGCACGTTTTTCACAAAATTGGCATATAATCACCCAGGACAAATGGGTCTTAAATATAGTGTCCCAGGGCTACAGGTTCCACTTTCACACCCTGCCAAAGGCAAAAGGTATGCCAGACCTGCAACAAAATCAATGGCCAGAGGCACAAAATCAAGATGTTCTTCATCTCACATTGCTGCAGTCCTTACATATGGGTAGTCCGCTGTCCTCGGTCGGCCCGAATACCAAAGTATTAGGCTGACGTCAGTCAAGGCGCTTAAAACTGACATCAGGACGTCAGGGTACAAAAGCGCATGACCGACGTCATTTCCTCAGTCTTTTTTGCCGCATGGTCCGATGCAGAAGCAGCGTTGCAAGTGCCGTTCGGCGTTCTGAAATTTTTCGAGTTCGGAGTTTCAGACCGAATCCAAGTTGGCTAAGTACCCCGTTGGGGAATATTTTGTTTTTCTTGCCTCAGTGTTTTACCGGATGTCAGAAAAAGTGAATAACTGTATTTCTTGTGGGAAACAGATACCGCATAGGGATTATCATTCTTTGTGCATTCCTTGTTTGGGGCCTGAGCACGACATTGTTGGAGTGTCGCTTTTGTGCTAGGTTCAATAAGCGCACTATTAGCGAAGGTTAGATTGTGCTAGGCTGGTCTTCGAAGCGGTGCAATTATAATATGCCGTCGGACTCTCCGGCGCCCGCTTCGAAGAAGCGCAAAGACAAAACAGTTAAACCCAGGCAAGATGAGTCGTCCGTTTCGGACGCCGGTTCTTTAGAGGCTTCAGTGGAACCGGTGGTTCCGACGGAGACTTCTCTGGAGTCTCAGGGGGAGACTTTGATTTTGCAGGATGTGGCCTCTCAGGAGGCAGGTCAGGCTGAAGGGGCTTCTCAGGTTACTGTACTCCCCTCCCTTCCTAGGGTGGTTAGGCCCTCTCCTTCTGTTTCCAAGGCTTCTCCCAGAGGCAGGCCAGGTTTAGCTTCTGTTGGTGTCACTCCTAGTTCAGCAGGGTCTGTGCCTAAGAAGCACATGCTTAAAATGGCAGAAGATTTGATTACTCTGATTAGAGGTTCTTTGCCCCCTCCTAATAAGAGGCCTGGGGTGGAGCCAGAGTTGGGAAGTTTTGAGCAGGCTTCGGATGTTTCAGAGTCTTCGGCTGAAGACTTGCAGGAGTACTCTCCTTATTCTGATTCTGATGCAGATGATTCCACTCCTTCTGCTTCTCCTCCAGAGGATTTTTCTTTTTCAGAGACACTTCATTCTATGAGGGAACATTTTAAGTGGGAAGGTCAGGACTTCTCTGATTCTCGGAAAAGGCTTAGGGAATTTTTGTTTTTACCCCAACATAGGCCCTTGGCTATACCCCCTGTTCTGGATGGTTGTGGAAGATGTGTTTTCAGAGGCTTCACTTAATCCTGATTCTCTGCCTCCTGCGCCTGTTAAAACCGGATAGGTATTACAGGGTGCCTGAGGCTCATAAATATCTTTATAAGAGCCCTAGGGCGGACCCAGAAACTATTAGTCAGGGACCTAAGGGTGTCAAGGCCTCTGTTGTAAAAAATCCGGTTCCTCTAGATAGAGGCCAGATGGGGAAAGAAGGTCTATACATCTTCTACCTTAGCTATGAGGGCTTTGAATTGCCAGTTTCATATGTTGAAATATCAAAACTTTCTTCTTTCTCAATTGAAGTCTAAGGTGGATGCTCTGGCGGAAGGCATTGAGTGTAAAGAATTACAAGATTTGGTGCATGTCTCTGAACAGGTGGGTAAGCATTCATTACAATGTGGTTTTGATGCTGTGCAGGCCTCGTCTAGGGTGGCTGCCACTGGTTCAGTTCTTCGCAGGCACGCCTGGCTGAAGGATCAGAATTTATCTGACCATGTTAAGACAAGGATTTTGGATGCTCCTTTGCAGTCTGATATGTTGTTTGGTTCACCTGTGGAGTCAGTCTTGAAGAAAATGGAAGACAAGGCTAAGTCTATGCAGGCTGTTAAAGATTTTTTGCAAGTTCAGCCTCCAGTTTAGTAGGAATTGGCCTGCTAAGGGGTGGACGTATCCTTCTTATGATTCTCAGTCTAGGGGTAGATCTAGACGTGGTAGGGGCAGAGCTCAGAGTTCTTTCAGACCTAGAACAGGAGTTCACCTGCACAATCTTCGGTGAGGGCAGGGGCCAGTCCTTTCGTAAACAGGCCCAATGACCTACTTTTCAGCTGCCAGATCCTTCTTGCCTGGCAGCACCTTTGGGAGGAAGGTTGGCACTCTTCAAGGAAAATTGGATTTTGATTACCCAAGACAAATGGGTATTGGATATCATACACCAAGGTTACAAGTTTTATTTCCATACCTTGCCTCCTTTCAAAGGCATGCCAGACGTTCCTCCTCAGCAAAGACTAGAGGCTCACAAACAAATTTCTCTACTACTTCAAATAGGGGCCATACAACCGGTCCCTCTGCCAGAAGTGGGCCTAGGATTTTATTCTCGCCTGTTTCTAGTACCAAAGAAAGGGAACATGTGGAGACCAATTTTGGATTTATCTATCCTCAACACATATCTGGACATTCCCAAGTTCAAAATGTTGACGTTACAACAGCTTTTACCTCTGCTGGGCAAAGATCACTGGATGGTGACTCTGGATCTCAAGGAGGCTTACCTTCATGTTCCTATCAGGCTCAGTTGCAGGAAGTATCTGCGTTTTCGGGCTGGGACTTCTCATTATCAATTCTCTGCATTGCCCTTTGGCTTATCTACTGCGCCCAGAGTATTCATGAAGGTTCTGGCTCCAGTGGTAGCTTTCTTCAGGCTAAGAGGAATACAAATCTATCCTTATTTGGACGATTGCCTGATTCTGGCCCAAGGAAAGGACGAACTTCTTCATCATTTACAGTATGTGATGGCAGTGTTAAGATGCCTGGGGTATTCTGTGAACGAAATAAAGTCCAGTCTAGTACCCTCTCAGGACATGTGCTTTCTGGGTGTGAGACTGAATACAGCATCCCAGATGGCCTTTTTGACCCCGGACAAACAAAAGAATCTTTCTCTTTACTTCCACCAATTGTCTCGTCAGTCCAGGCTGACTGCAAGGACAGTCCTTCAAGCCTTGGGGTTCATGGCATCTTGTATTCTGGTACTTCCCAATGCCAAACTGTATATGAGGAAGCTACAATGGTATCTCAAAAATGTATGGACACAGCACTGCCAAGATATGGACACTGTCATTCAGATAATACCTTGCATTCAAAAGGAATTTTTGTGGTGGGCTCAGGAATGTCACCTAAACAAGGGACTCTCTGTGACCCGGCCAGAGGCGAGTCAGATTCTAACGACAGATGCCTCAGACAAAGCTTGGGGAGCTCATCTAAATGGAAAATGGGAACAAGACACGTGGCCTGCCAGACTTCAACATTTACATATCAACTTGAAGGAGATGTTAGCAGTCCAATTTGCATTGATAGCTTTCAAGGATTTACTTCTTCCAGGGCAGGTGTTGATTCAAACAGACAACACAACTGTCATGTGGTACATCAACAAGCAAGGGGACGATTCATATCCTCTATGCAGACAAGCAATGATTTTGTGGGAGACTGCTCTCAGTTTACAGCTAAATCTTCAGGCAAGGTTTCTGCCAGGAGCACAGAACTCCTTAGCAGATGTGTTGATCAGACAAATTATGGATCCCCACGAGTGGAAATTGGATCCTCATGTATTTCAGAAATTGACAGTGTTATGGGGAACTCCAGACATAGATCTGTTCGCTTCTCCACTAAATTACCAGCTGCCAAAGTTTTGCACAAAAGGTTTCATCCCACAGCTTGGAAAGTGGATGCTCTCTCATTCAATTGGAGCAATCTTCACGTGTATGCCTTTCCACCTCTGCCTCTCCTCCCAAAGGTACTCCTGAAGGTCAGACAGGACAAGCCAAACATGATTTTAATAGCTCCGGATTGGCCTCGACAGCACTGGTACCCATTACTGAGAAGTCTGGTACGGGAGCCTCCATGGCCTTTGCCTTGATTCCTCACCTGCTGTCTCAGGAGAACAGTCATTTACTCAATGTCAAACTTCACTCTCTGCATCTGACAGCCTGGCATATTCTGTTTTAAACCCTGGAGGGTCTCAGCTTCCACAACAAGTTTTGAATGTTATTTTGGAGGCCAGAAGGCCTAGTACAAGGAAAGTTTACGCAGATAAATGGAGGAGATTTTTAATTTGGAGTACAGCAAAGGACTTTGATGTTTCTAAACCTAATTTGAGTGTTGCTCTTCAATACCTTACTGAGTTATTGGACAAAGGTTTGTCCTTCTCCTCTATAAAGGTTCATGCTGCAGCAATTTCTGCTCACTATGACTGTGACCCACCATTATTTTCTCATCCTTTGTTTAAGCAATTCCTTAGAGGGGCAAAGAATATAAGACCCCCACGTAGAGCTCCTACTCCTGCTTGGGATCTCAATTTTGTGTTGGAGAAACTCACTCTACAACCTTTTGAGCCTGCAGCTACTGCCGAGTTGAAATATTTATCATGGAAGACTGCTTTTTTGTTGGCCATTACCTCTGCGAGAAGGGTTTCTGAATTACAGGCCCTTATGGCGGTTGAGCCTTTCTTAATTTTCCACAAGGATAGGGTGTCTTTGCATACTAACCCTTCCTTTATGCCTAAAGTGGTTTCTAGTGTGGCTTTAAACCATACTATTCATTTGCCTACTTTTTATGCAAACCCCCAAAATAAAGAGGAGAAGATTTTGCACACTTTGGATATACACAGACAGTTGCGATATTATTTGAGCAGAACTAAAGGGTTCAGGCAGTCTCAGCGGTTGTTTGTTTCATTTGCTTTGGGTTCTCAGGGCAAACCTGTTTCAAAACAAACTATTTCTAAGTGGATTGGTTTTTGTATTGCTTTTTGTTATTCCCATCATGGTAAGGAGATTCCAGCTGGGATTAGGCCTCATTCCACTAGGGCTACTGCCACTTCTACAGCTTTTTAAGGGGGGTGGCTACTAAAGATATTTTGGAGGCAGCTACTTGGAGTTCAGTGCATACTTTCTCTAAGCATTACCACCTTCCACTTTACTCTAAGTCTAGGGCTGGTTTTGCCACTGCAATTTTACAGGGCATTTTGGCAGCTCCTAATGCTTTATAGTTTTGCCATCCTCCCTTACCTCTGCTTTGGGATTCTACCCATATGTAAGGACTGCAGCAATGTGAGATGAAGAACATAGTACAGTTTTGTACCTACCATAAATGTAGATGTTCGAAGATCCACATTGCTGCAGTCCAATTTACCCTCCCTCCTTCCCCTCTGTAGTTAGAAGTGGTTGTGTGGTCTGGGTTGTAAATATTGTAAATATGGTTAGTGCAGGGGTGGTTGGTTGGTCTTTGCTGTTTTTTGGCTTTGGCCTTTCTTTTTAGGGCCTTCTGACATCTGGGGCAAGAAAAGACTGAGGAAATGACGTCGGTCATGCGCTTTTGTACCCTGACGTCCTGATGTCAGTTTTAAGCGCCTTGACCGACGTCAGCCTAATACTTTGGTATTCGGGCCGACCGAGGACAGCGGACTACCCATATGTAAGGACTGCAGCAATGTGGATCTTCGAACATCTACATTTATGGTAGGTACAAAACTGTACTTTTCATCCCTCATGGACATGAGGGCCATTCAGCGAGTACCACAGCAAGAGCAGGGACAAGGATTCTACTCGAGACTATTCCTGGTACCCAGAAATCACAAAGCCTGGAGACCAATACTGGACCTGTCTATTCTAAACACTTTTCTGGATGTTCCAAAATTCAAAATATTGCCTCTGCAGCAGCTTCTGCCCATGCTGGGTAAGAAGACTTGGCTTGCAACTTTGGACCTAAAAGAGGCATACCTGCATGTCCCAATCAGACAAAATTGCAGACAATACCTCAGATTCATACCTGGATTAATGCACTACCAATTCTCTGCACTGCCATTTGGCTTATCTACTGCGCCCAGGGTCTTCACAAAATGCCTGGCACCAGTAATTGCTTTCTGCAGACAAAGAGAAATTCAAATATACCCTTACTTGGACAACTGCCTTATTCAAGCAGAGAACAAAGACATTCTACTGAAGCATCTGGCGTTTGTAAAAAGATTACTAATTTGCCTAGGGTACATGGTAAATGAAAAGAAATCAAAACTAGTACCCTCTCAAGAGATAATATTCCTGGGTGCAAGCTTAAATACAACTGCCCAGATGGCTTATCTCACGCCAGACAAACAAAGGCAACTGACTTCTTACTTCGAATTGTTGGCAACAAAGACCCAGTTATCTGCAAGCTTTGGGCTTCATGGCTTCTTACATTCTACTAATTCCATATGCAAGACTGCATATGAGGAAACTACAATGGTATCTAAAAAGTGTTTGGACTCAACATTGCCACAGCCTGCAAACATTACCCTCATTCCCTGCCTGCAACAGGAGTTTCAATGGTGGGCACAGGCCTGTCACCACAACAAGGGACAGCCATTAACTCTACCCACGGCCAGGCAAACACTAACAACAGATGCATCAGGTTATGCCTGGGGGGCCCACATGGCAGGAAAATGTATTCAGGGAGCATTGCCAGCAAGCCAAATGCATCTTCATATCAATCAAAAATAGATGCTAGCTGTTCAGAATGCCCTGACAGCCTTCAAGGATCTACTTCATCCAGGACAACTGCTGGTAAAGTCGGACAATACTACAGTCATGTGGTACATAAGCAAGCAGGGAGGCACACATTCCTACCCCCTCTGCAGACAAACCATGACTTTGTGGAACATAGCATTGACTTATCAAGTACACCTGCAAGCACAATTCCTGCCAGGAAAGACAAATACTCTGGCAGACGAACTAAGCAGAAATCTCAAGGATCCTCACGAGTGGAAACTAGATCCACAAATCTTCAACATGATAACAAGGAAATGGGGATGCCCCGACATGGATCTATTTGCCTCCCCGCACAACTGCCAACTACAGAGATTCTGCACAAGGACTTATCACAAACAAGCATGGAAAGTGGATGCCCTATCATTCAGCTGGAAAACCCTTACAGTATATGCCTCTCCTCCACTGCCTCTCCTCCCCAAGGTACTCCTAAAGGTCAGACGAGAAGCCAAAAATGATATTGATTGCCCCAGACTGGCCACGCCAGCACTGGTGCCCAATCCTAAAGAGCTTGTCTCAAGGTCCAGCCTGGACATTACCCCAAATTCCTCATTTGCTGACCCAACAAAACAATCCGATCCTGCACGGCCAACTCAACACCCTAAATCTGGCTGCATGGCTGATTATTTAACCATTCAGAACACACCTCTCTCTAAAGCAGTTATGGATGTTATTTTGGAGGCCAGGAGGCCCAGCACCAGAAAATCCTATACAGAAAAATGGAAGAGATTCTGTACTTGGAACCAGACACAAGGAATGGACGCGCTTGTACCAAATATTCCTCAGATTTTACAATACCTAACTGAGATGCTGGACAAAGGCCTAGCCTTCTCATCAATTAAGATCCATGCCTCTGCCATTTCAGCTCATTACAATACGGATCCACCTATTTTTTCACATCCACTGCTAAGGCAGTACCTCAGAGGGGCCAAAAACATAAGACCTCCAAGGAGAGCTCCAACACTAGCATGGGACCTCAATTTTTATTTATTTTATTTTATTTATTTTACATTTGTTGACCGGGAAAGTCCGACTGGATACATGTCCATTTTCAGCGGAGGCCCGGGGAGAAAAAAACCAAGTGACAATAATATAATGCATATAGATAGTAGATCGAGGTAAAAAAAAGACAATGCCTAGAACTATGGTACAAAAAAAACAAAAAAAAACAAATTACTATACTAGACTAACTATATGCTATAGATACAGTAAAGTAAATTACATTGATCTTAACATTCTATATTCTACATAACTATTATACTGCTTTACTGCTTCTGATGTACACTCATCCAGAACTATCCATTTCTGAAGAGAGAGAGAGAGAGAGGAAAAGAACTGGCTGAAACTAGGCTTAAGTTTCAGGAAGTTTCTAGACTTTAGTCAGAGAGGATTAGCCAATTTAACTTTAGATTTAGATTTAATCTTTTTTTTGTTTTTTTGATGATTTTTGAAAAGTGTAGTACAGGGAGTGAGGAGAGTTCCAGGAGAGCCAATAGTATTGCTAAAAGTTAAAAAGTGAATCCCATTGTAAAAGTGAATTGCTGTTTGAAGTTTGTTGGACTTGTAACTACTAGATAAGTTATTAAGGATGATTAGATAATTATATTAAGGAGTTTTTGTTATTTATTTGTTCAGTTTTAAATGGTTGGATTGGTAAATGCTTCATAAGGTCTGGTTGGCTTCCATAGTTTGGTGTTTCTTAGGTTGACCATCTGGTTCTTTCTCTAATTTGCTGTTAGGTGTTGAATTTCATTTTTTTTCAAATGCTTAGTTTTGTTAGTTTGCTTTTGTTTCTTTGTTTTTGTCTTGGAAAAGCTGACACTGCCTCCTTTTGAGCCAGCCAATACAGTTGAGATAAAATACTTATGGAAAAAGGCTCTGCTCCTAGCAATAACCTCAGCAAGAAGAGTCTCAGAGTTACAGGCACTAATGGCTGTGGAACCTTTTATTATTTTCCTTCCGGACAGGGTTTCTCTAAGGACAAACCCAACATTTATGCCTAAGGTAGTGTCCAGTGTGGCTCTTAACCAAACCATTCATTTGCCTACCTTTTATCCAAACCCACAGAATAAGGGGAGAGACTTCTGCATTCTTTGGACATACACAGATAGCTTCGCTTCTACTTGGACAAAACTAAAGCCTTCAGAAAGACTGAGCAACTCTTAGTGGCATATGCTGCAGGATCGCAAGGAAAAGCTATTTCAAAGCAGACTATTTCAAAATGGATAGGCCACTGCATTCGTTTCTGCTATTCACAACATGGCAAATCGGTGCCTAAGGGCATTAGGCCACATTCAGCCAGAGCAGCAGCCACTTCAGCAGCCTTTCTCAGAGGAGTACCAACCATTGACATTTTGTAGGCTGCAACTTGGACTTCAGTGCAAACTTTTACAAAGCACTACCACTTACCTCTTTACTCTAAATCCAGAGCAGGCTTCGCCACTGCAGTTCTGCAGGGCCTCATAGCCACCCTCAGCTTTGGGATTCAACCTAAGTGTAATGATTGCAACAGTGAAACACGATGAACATAGTACAGTTGTGTGCCTACCATAAATGTAGATGTTCAAGTGTATTCACTGTTGCAGTCCAGGTTACCCTCCCTCCCTCCCCCTTTCATTGCTGGGACTTATCTGTACTTCTCTATTCTATACAACCTGTGTGGTGTATTTGCTTATAGATTAAGGTAATGTTTATGTTAATGCATGCTTTTTTATGAGCAGAATTTTTAGCCTACCCTTTTGGGGGCACCTGACATGTGGGGCAAGAAAAACTGAAGAAAATGGCGTCGGCTGCATGTTTTATACCCCTGGCGCACTGACGTCAGGGAAGAGGCGACAGCAACCGACGCCGGACCAGGACTTTGGAATTCAGGCCGACTGCGGGTAGCCTGCCAGCAGGATAACCCAAGTGTAATGACTGCAACAGGGAATACACTCGAACATCTACATTTATGGTAGGTACACAACTGTACTTTGTACTCTATAATGGGTCTGAGTGTCGAGTCGACGGGAACAATTACCTGTTTTTTCCTGGATGAGAACCCTTTTATGATGAGGTGTGCCATGTAGAAGGACTTCTGACTACTGTGGCAATGTGACTATCAAAGGAGAGACTACTGTCCACCTGGGTCCCAAGGTCTCTTATCACTCATTCGGTGTTAAGTAGATTGCTGCCTTTGTGGTAGTTCACGGGTACAGAGTTTTTACCAAAGGGGATGACACTGCACTTTTTGGCATTGAGCTTGAGGCCATGGCTCTGACACCAGGCGTCTCTCTCAGTGAGGCCCTTCTGTAAGATGTCCACATCATTTGGGGACTTTACTATGGCTCCTAGTTTGCAGTCATCTGCGCACTTCGTTAGCCAGAGGCCTTCTGTGTTAGCCTGTACTTCAGAGAAGTAGATACCAAACAGGAGAGGTCCCAGGACGGAACCCTGTGGTACTCCACTTGTCACTGCTTTGAGGTCAGATTTGGAGTCTGCAACTTTTACAGTGTGGGTTCTGTCAGTGAGCCAGTTGGCAACTCATCTTGTGACGTAGGGATTTATACCTAGTTTAGTGAGTTTAGCTATAATTCCAGAATTGGGGGATGGTGTTGAAAGCCTTGGTGAGGTCAAGATAGGCTGTGTGAACCACCTTACCCTCATCTTAGGCTTTGGTGACTACCTCAAAGAAGTCGATCCGGTTCAGGAGGCATGATCTGCCTTTCACAAACCCGAACTGGGTGGGATCCAGAGTTTGGAGGTTACCAATGTCTTTGAGTTCCATGGCCTTGCAGACCAAGCTCATCAGGCTAATAGGTCAGTAGTTCCCGGGATCAGTGGTGGCTTCCACTTTGTGGAGTGGGATAACTATTGCTGTGCGCCATTCAGTGGGCACAAAGCCTGATGCTAGGCTATTATTGAACATGGTGCTTAAGTGGGGAGCCAGTTCGTTCTGAAGTTTGTGTAAAACGCAGCCTGGGATGTTGTCCGGTCCCATGGATGCTGTGTTTTTGGCTTTAGAGAGTGCCGCTTTTACCTGAGTAGTTGTGATTACAGGGACTCTGCATTCTTCCTGTGTAGATATGGGCCCTTTAGGGGGTGAGGGGAGGTAAAGTTAGCACTGAACCTATCTGCCAGGATGTTGGCAATATCAGTTGGTTCTGTAATTTTCGTCCCTTTGTACTGTAACTCAGAGCAGATCTGGGTGTTGCCATCGAGATTCTTGACATAGCTATAGAATGCTTTGTGGTTGTCCTTGGAATTAGTGGCGATATTGTTTTCGTAGCTAGCTTTGGAGGATTTTATAAGGGATCTCAGCTTCTTACTGAAGCTGACCAGGGAGCTCCTCCACTCATGGGATTTTACCCTCTTTTGCAACAGTTTCTTCCTTCTGTTGTACAGTTTGTTTATGGCAGGGGGCCACCAGATTGGCTTCCCTTTTTTGGAGGATAGCGTCTTGGTTTTGTTTGGGATAGCACGATCCATGCACTCTTGTAAGTGCTTAGAGTGCATTTGTGTAGGATTCAGCAGTTGTAACTGTATTGTCCATCTGCATGGGTGTCATGAAGTTCACCACTTCTGTCTTAAGAAGCATGAAGTTGGCTTTGGAGAAATTTTTTACTGTGGTTTCTTTAATGGGTGGTGGGGGCGGGATGTGGATATCAAGGGTGATTAGCTTATGGTCGGATCGGACCAACGAGGAGTTGACTTCAGGTGTGGGACACCGGTCACTCATGTTGGTAATGACTAGGTCTAGGATATTGTTGCCCCTAGTGGGGGTGTGGATAAGTTGATCTAGGGCATTGGAGTTTATGAATTCCAGAAAGCGCTGAGCTAAGGAGTTGGTCCACGAGTAATTTTCCCAGTTAATGGTGGGGTAGTTGGTCGCCCATTATTAGGGTGCTTGGTTGAACATAAATATTTTCCAGTACATCAAGAAAAGAGGAGTGGGAATCCTGGGGCATGGTGGGGGATCTGTAGCAAGCTACAGTTTGGATTGCAGTTTTGCCCAGAGTTAGTTGCACTTGGATAACCTTGGATGCATTATGCTGAGCAACTTGCCTGGAGGTGTGGATATCCTTAATGAATATGGACACACCTCCGCCTTTGGTGTTTTGGTCCAGGTTACATGGCCGAAAAGTGTGGTATGAGTTATAAGAACGTTGAAGAGCCAGTAGAAGAAAAAACAAACTTGTAAATAAAAAACAACTGCTGTTTTGCCAAGTACAAATAAATCGAGGTCCCGAAATGTAAAGATGCTTTATTGGTCCAACCACCTCAATAGGAACACCACCAAACAAAACTGCAGGCTGTTGGTGAAAAAACAATCCAAATAACGTATTCCACAAAACGTTTTCGTCGCCAACTTCTTCAGTAGTTTAAACAGTACCTACAGCAGTCCTGCTGAAGTGGCAAAGTACCCGTCAGTAAAGTCCACCCAGAGTGAAAGCATGTTCCCTTTAAAACAAAATCCACATCTGAGGTTAGAAAACCGCAAGGGCAAAAAGCGAGGAAATCTGATAACGAAACAAAACAGAAACATAAAGAGAAGGGACTCGCGTAAAACACCTCGCTTTCATTTAGCAAGTAACTGACCTTGAAAGAATGCCAGTTGAGTTATAGCCTGGTAGTGCAGGGGGGCTCTCTGGAGCCTTGAACCAGGTCTCATTACTGCACAGATATCAATGTTCTCCATTTTAAGGAGTGCCTCGAGTGAGTGCATTTTGAGATTTAGACTTCTAGCATTGAGTAGCATTACCCTCAGTTTTTGCTTGCCAGTTCCTGTTATGGTGGTGAATTTGTTATTTGAACCCTGCCTAAAAAAGGCACTATAGGGGCAGCAAGAACCTTAGCCAGTATCCAGAATCCCAGGGGCGACAGGTGCAAGCCATCTGTTGCAAAGCATTGTGGTCTGTCAACCATGTCATCCCAAGCAGACAGATACTGGATCCCCTTAGAATGACACCAGAAGCTTAGCCAATTGTTGAAGTCAATCATTTTGTCCTTGTACTGCGGTATCATTCTGGGCGATGGCAGAATGCTACTCAGGGCTAGGGTCATACCTGCCTGGGCTACAAGATCTGAGAGCTCTTCCATGTCTCTTTTCATGTAGTCCAGGGAGGTACATCTCAGGTCATTCACACCAATGTGGACAATGACAGAGTCATATTTGTACTTGTTGTGGAGTGACCTGAGTGCATGGGTTATGTGGCGGATCCTGGCACCCGACAGGCAGCTGACAGTAACCTTCTCCTTGTTTAGCCTGGTGAGTGGGACATCAGTGTGCCTGACTATAGAGTCACCTATGACTAGAGTGTTGGGTACGTTGTTTTGCCTTATTGGCTGTGGTTGATGGCACACTGAGTCTGTGAGCTGTGTGTCATTTGGGTTGTGTTGGGGGATGGATGTTGCTTGGAATTCTGCTTTGGAGGTCACTGTTGCTTAGACAGATTATTATTGAGAGCGTCCGCAAATGTTTTTCTGTTACTGTGTGTGGATTTTGATGGTGTAGATTTAGTGAGACTATGTGATGAGTTTGTTGTGGTGTAAATGTTTACCTTCTCCTCATGACTGTCAAGTTCAGTCTTGGTTGGAGAGAGCTTTACCTCCAGTTTGGCTAGATAAGTGCATCTCTCACAGGTTGTAGTGTTGGGGGGAGGGGGGGGTAGGAGGAGACGGTTGTCTGTGTACGAGGCAATTTCTACATTGCCTCAAGATGCCCAGATTCATCAGATAGACAGGAGAGAACACTGGGAGCTGACCCTTGGACATGCCTGAATAAAAAACTCTTCCTCTAGATAAGTGAGTACAAGAGCTGTTTTTCTCTACTGATCAAGGCAAAGGGACACTACCATTCATCTCTGTTCAGAGCTAGGTATTACCATAAATTTTAGAAAATCTGCCTTGTTGCCTTCACAGCATATTACCTTTATAGGAGCAGACTTAAACACAAGAGACATGTTAGCAACACTGCTTCACGAATGGGTACTAACACTGCACTATCAAATATCTATCTTGCTCATGAAGAAAGAACAGGCAAAGTTTGTTCCCAAAGTACTGGGTTCAATGGCAGCTGCAATAACATTAGTCCCTCTGGCACATCTACACATGAGTGTTACAGTGGCTACTCTTCACTCAATGGTCCATGCATGTGTTGCCCATGTCACACAAGATCCTCATTACGGACACCTGCAAGAAGGATCTGCGATGGTGTCTTCAGTCCATGCAGGTAACCATAGGCCGACTGTTTGTTCTTCCCTAACCTATACCTACAGTGACCACAGATGCCTCCCAGATAGGGTGAGGGGGCATTATCTGGGACAAGACTGTCCAAGGGACTTGGCAGGAATTACGAATACCACTTGCACATGAACGTCCTAGAGATGAGAACAGTGCTTCTGGTGTTGCAGGCATTCCAGACTTCTCTTTCATCAGGGGCGATTGCAATTCAGACAGACAATATGTCCATCGTGTGGTATATCAACAAACAAGATGGAACCAAATCTTAGCCACTCTGAGGCTCAAAGAGAATGGCAATGGGCAATATCTTAACATTTTCTGATCACAACGTACGTTCCAGGGAAGTCCAACTTGATAGCGGACAAATTAAGCAGGGCAATTCTCATGCCTCGTGAGTGGTCCCTGAAACAAGAAATTGTGAACCAGATTTTTCGCAAGTGGGGCCAGCCTTGTTGCAACCTCTTTGCCACGTCTATGAATGCCAAATGCAGTACCTATCTTACCCTAATTACCCTTCCGGGGGGAGTCATCCAGGGATGCACTTATTTATGATTGACCCCCAGGACTTCTTTATGCATTTCCCCGGTTTCCACTAATACCCAAAGTTCTTCAGAAAGCCAGATCGTTGAGTTGCAGACTAATTCTCATCGCTCCATACTGGCCTCATCAGATATGGTTCCCCTTCCTATGGCCCCATCTCCAGGAAGAGCTTTGGATCCTGGACCCAGTATTGGATCTTCTGACTCATCAGTCAAGAAAGCTCCATCCCTCCATTCAAACCCTCAAGCTGACAGCTTGGTTTTTCCACTTCCCATCTTAGCCAGGCTTCTAGACATGTCTCCAGCAGTGTGTCACATTCTTGTTTCATCGCACAAGACTACTACTAGGAAACTTTATGCTAGCAAATGGAAAAGGTTTTCTTGTTGGGCTGACAAAAATAATATGATCCCTTTACAAGCCCCTATAACTACAATTCTGTATTTTTTAGCAGAAATCTTTAATCAAGGAGCAGCTGTGGCCACTGTACGAGTACAACCAGCTGCCATATTGAACTACCGCATAGGAGACATGGGATCCAATATAATGCCTCATAGATTATGCAAAGCTTTTCTAAGAGGCACATTCCTTTTAAGACCTCCAATAAGAGAACCACCACCTCCATGGGATCTACATTTGGTACTGACTGCTTTAATTCTTCCCCCCTTTCGAGCCAGCTGCCTCTTACCCACTAAAGTTCTTAACTTGGAAGACCATCTTTTTAACGGCCATTACTTCTGCAAGGAGAGTTTCAGAAATGGAAGCTCTATCTCTCCGTCCTCCCTGTTTGATCTTCCACAAAGACAGAGTCTCTCTTAGAACTAATCCTTCCCTTCTGCCCAAAGTCTGTTCTGAGTCCAGTTTAAATCAGTCTATTGAATGATACCCAGTGCATGTTTTAATAGGAAATAATTTTGACAGTGCACTTCTTGTGTTCAAATGTTTACGTGTAACCATGCATGGAGACAAGCATGTGAAGAAGGCAGTAGAGGGAGACTCAGCCAGTGCCCCCACCACCAACCAAGGCTGATGTCTTTATTTTGGGGAGTGCTGGTAGCAACAAGGCTGACTGTGAGCCACATTGCTTGAAAGATGCTGGGCTTCCCTTAGAAGGGTCTTCTTCAAAGGAAGAGTTAGGTTGTGGTAGTAAAACTGAGTTTGATACAGTGTTGATCAGATGATATCAGTCATCCTGTACGGGGGGAGCAGTGGAGGGTCACAAAAGAAAATGTTGAGACAGGCTCATCTCTGTGACCCTACTTTACAAATTTGAGGGAGGTAAGCAGAGGTTTCTGACCCACAGAGAGTGCCTGTATGCTGGGACAAAGGGTTATTGTGCAAAGAATGAACTCTTATAAGAGTGATAGAGGTAGAACTGATACAGCAGCTAGTTGTCCCAAGGGTCTACCAACAGGGACTTCTGGCCATAGTTCACTATGTTCTCTTCTCAGTCTGTGTGGGATAAAGTATACAAAACGGCTTGTGTAAATTTCTGTTAGCTAGGTTTTGCAAATGATGTGAGAAGGTACTGCTAAACATCCGAGCAGTGTCAAGAGGTTGTCAAGGTAGGAGGCAAAGATAAATCTGCATTGATACCTTTGTCTATTATGGAGAAGCCTTTTTTTTTGAGAATTACTACAGACGTTGTGGGGCCTGTTATTACCCTAAGCTTCACAAGTAAGACGTGTGTTGCGTTAGTTGTAGACTTTTCTATTAGTTACCATGAGGTGGTGGCTCTGTCTTTTTTGGAGGTAGAGAAGATGGCAAATGCTCAGATAAAAAAAAAATTTCAGGGTAAATTTTCCCAAGAGAAATACTGGCAATGTGTGCCAGTTTCATGTCAGAATTGGGGGTTTATTTGAGGAAGCTTTGTGAGGTAATGCACTTAAAGGCTGCCCCTACCACCCACAGACAAGTGGTTTAGTGGAAAGCTCTAGGCTAAATACCATGTTGAGATCAGTTTAGGTACATACCTGCCCCACCTCCTCTTTATATACAAAGGGGAGCCCTTTTATTCCACAGGACTTTTCACCATTTGAGTTGCTGTATGGTCACAGTATGAAGAGTCCCCTGGGTTTAATGCATGATGAGTTTGAGCATGACTGTCCATTCCCACTGGAAATCTGTTATGGAATATGTCTCAAACTTCAGCCAAAGATTTAAGAACGTTATAGAGATGGCACAAAAGCACTTAGCACAAATACAACAGCAGCAAAAGGCCTGCTATGTCTGGATAGTCAAAGCCAGAGTATATTCTGCTGGTGAGAAAGGGAAGGTGCTTTTTGTTCAGCACAATACCCTTCAGGCAGCACTGGGATAGTCCTTTCATTGTTGAGAAAGGTATGTGATAAGTGGTATAATTGCCAAGTAAACTACCGTGTTAAAATGAGGAAGCCCAACCGTGTTAGAGGGACACTGGTACCCAGTATTTTCATTGGGTTACAGAAAAACAAAATTAGAGTTTGAGCTTATGACAGAACTTCAGTGAAGCTCACTCCGATACCTCAGTGGACAAGATAGCTATTTCACCTCAGTTATTTCCAACCTTGTTACATGAGATTCAGGCTTTACTATGGGCATTTGCATACATGTTTACTTGTAAATCAGAGTGCATCCACCTGGTGGAGTACTGTATGAACTCAGGGTCCCAGTGGCACATCAGACAAGTCCTTTATAGAGTGCTTGAGCAAGTTTTGCAGACCCCAAGAGAGGAACTGCAGGAAATATTGGATCTGGGGTAATCCAGAAATCCAGCAGTCTCTGAGCTTCACTGGTGGTGCTGATGCCAAGATGGCAGCACCAGGTTGTGTAAATTGTAGGAAACTGAATAGTCCCACACAATCGGATGCTTACCGATGAGCAGAACAGATTAAGCTTTGGAGCAGGAGTTTGTGGGTGCAGGTATGTAACTAGTATTGATTTGGTCAGGGTATAGTGGCAGGTGGGTCTATATTAGATTGTCGAAATCTTCTTTCATCAATGGCTTATTCATTGACCCCTATCCAGCAAAACTAACTTTAGCAAACATCAACCTTTTTACAGGGTAGGTAACCAATTGGCCACTACCCCACCAAAACACACATCCTACTAAATCATGCCTCCCCAAGTGGGGGGCTGCCCCCACCACTGCCACAACCCCCAACTATATATACCAACTTGGAGATTGCACTACGGTGGGGAAAGGGCAAAGTTGTGGTGCTGCCAATTGGTTACTTACCCTGTAAAAAACTTTTGATGTTCACTGAAATTAGTTTCATTGCGTGGGGGTTGATGAATAAGCTGTCAATGAAAGAAGATTTTGACAGTCTAATACAGACTTGTGGCAGGTACCCCTTGATAGTGAGGGAGAGGTTAACTTTTGTGACTCCTTTCCAGTTATGAGTTCACCAAGATACCCTATGGGATGATGAATGCCCAAACAACCTTTCAGAGATTTATAGACAGCATCCTAGCAGGAGCTAGAGATAATGCTTTTATTTACCTGAGTGATACTGCAATCTACAGCCAGTCCTGGTAAGAACATATTGAACATGTTAAGGAAGTGTTAGGCTGACTAAGAAGGGCAGGATTAACAAGGCCAACAAATGTGAGGTTGGAATGGTAGAAGTCTTACCTGTGTCAGCGGGTGGTGGTAAGGTTTGGCCAAAGCCCACCAGGTTGGAGGCCATTCAGTCACAACCCTGCTACTAAGAAGACTGATGGCTGTTGCAGGAAGTTTGACTCCCAGTCCCCTTACAAAATTGACTAGATAAGCATGTATTCTGAATGATTAGAGCCATTGAGTGGACCCACCCCTATGTTAGCCATTCCTGGCTACAGTCGAGGTTTTATTATATGGGTAGGTGCGTCAAACCCTCTACTTAGCCAGGTTGTTTTAAAGGGAGAAAAGCACTCCATGGTATAATTCAACCACAGAATTCTGCCCAGAGCGTAAGCCTTTGCAGCTATATAAAGTGTGTTTAGGCATAGTTTGAGATCTACAAAAGTTCTACTCTACTGGGATCTGCAGAAGTTCTACTCTATCTGTATGTTAAAGTTCACTGTGGTTACACGGGGTGTACCATTAAAATGGAAAGTATCAATGGGTCAACAGATAGCATGCTTGCCTTTTGTGCTGGAAGACCAGAGTCTGTGGGTTTGGTTTCCACTCCAAATGATTGGGTTAATTTTAAAAATTGCAGACTCTGCAGTGTAGTGTTAGAGAGGTGCTGCACTCCAGTGTGTGCCACCCTTAAGATAGATGGTAAACTTATGTGCAATTTGCATAAATTGGTGGTAGCTCAGGTAGATGTAAAAGATCCCATGGCACCTAGGGGTTCTTTATTTAACACAAAATAATTTTATTTACAGGCACAGAAATGTTTCTATTTATTTTCTTATAACATCCTCATTGTTGTTCTTCCATAATTGACCGCCCACTCCTCCTACAAACCATCTGATTTCACAAAAATGTGTTTTATTAAATACATTTTCAATCTTTCATTCCAAATAACCTCCCTTCTCATATTCTTTCTTATTTTAGTATCCTTACATAATCATATTCATATCTATATTGTCATCATTGATAATCTTAATCTCAAAAAATTCACATAACTTTTTCGAGACTTTCACCACCCTTTTACGTTTCAAAAAAAATACATATTCTGTTCTCTTCCTGCAAAATGTACCACTCTTTCAGGTTTCTTTTTAATATGGTATATTACCCTTTATTGGTAAGTTAATTGGTTAAAAAACACAAAGGAAAGCAGGAAGCCAGGAGTAGGTCCACCACTGTTTTATTGAAAAAAAATAACCATAAGCGCTTTCATCAAGTTCATTACAAGACTTCATCAGATAAAAATGAACTGAAAAGCCAAGTTTAAAAGTCCTTCCCATATCACATGATCCACTCTAAGTTAATTACCTAATTAACTGATTAAAATCAATAAATGTGTAAAAGAAAAAAAGGAAAAGAAATCACATTATATAATATCTTAAAACACATAAGTTTAAAACTTTAAAATCATGAATATTTATCATTATGTGAAGAACCATAATAACCAAATCTATCTAAGTTGTGCCTTCATTTTTAATACACAACCAATCGATGCAAGTTCATTTAAACCAGGAAAACCCACGGCATTTAAACTTAATATCCAGTAACAACTCCCAAGGTCCACCTTGTGGTTAAGAGACAACTGGATATTTATTCACCCACATTGGCTGGCAATTTGATAAACCCTGAAAATTGTTCTGTTACTAGTAATTCCTACTTTCAACAGAGAAGGAATGTCAGTTTTAGACTGTCCTTTATTACCAGATATTCTGTTGACCACTAGCAAATTAAAGAAATCTTACAAAAGAACTGTGGTATTCTAACTGGGGATGGTGAGGTTAGAGGTAAAGTTAGCACAAAACCTTCTATTATGTGGAGGAGGTGACTTGACATTAAAAATTTGGTGGAAAGACCTATAATCGAAGTTGACAATGCCCAAGTTAGGTGCATGTACCAATGTGGCATGTGCCATTTTTGCAAATTAATTTATGTGGGGGAACTGTTTGAAATTAATGGTTTCAGCTTTAGGATAGAAGGACATTACAACTGTAACAGTACCAGGGTAGTTTATGGGGCAGTGTGTCAGTGATGTCCTGCCTTTTATATCTGCAAGACGGAGCGGATGCTTAAGCAACACATCTGTGAACATAATTATGACATACGGGTAAAAAAAAAATCTACAAATGCACTTTATAGGCACATCTTGGAATTTCCTGAACATTTTTAAATTCATTGTGATTGTGCAGGTCAGACAGAATAAAAGGGGCAGACCTTGGCAGTTGTTTCTGGAAAACTGGGAACTTTACTGGATATTAAGTTTAAATGCCGTAGGTTTTCCTGGTTTAAATGAACTTGCATCTATTGGTTGTGTATTAAAAATGAAGGCACAACTTAGATAGATTTGGATATTATTGTTCTTCACATAATGATATATATGCATATACATGATTTTAAAGTTTTAAATTTGTGTTTTAAGATGTATAATGTGATTTATTTTACTTTTTTTTTCTTTTGCACATTTACTGTTGATTTTAATCAGTTAATTAGTTAATTAACTTGGCGATGGATCATGTGTTATGGGAAGGACTTTTAAACTTGACTTTTCATTTCATTTTTTTATCTGATGAAGTCTTGTAATGAACTTGACAAAAGCGCTTATGGTTATTTGATTTAATAAAACAGTGGTAGACCTACTCCTGGCTTCCTGCTTTCCTTTGTGTTTTTTTACCTTGTTTGTGGAATTGTGCTGATGTAAGTTAATTGATTACCAGTCTCCATAGGAAACCCTGAAACTGTACTATCTTATTGCACCACTTTTTCTTGATTTTAATGGCTTTAATCATGATTTCTGGTAAAAAAAAAAAAAAAAAAATTCCCATGAATTTTCATAATATTGTTTCATCACATTATGCCGCATTCTTCTGTCTTTCTGTATATCAAGAAATAAACAAAGAAAAACCACTCAAAAGCAGAAAATAAATGAAAGAAGCGTGCAGAACAGACCACCAGCAAAAATCCAGGTTTATTTAAGTGCTTTTCGTCAAGTTTCAGACTTCATCAGAATAAAATCACATGATCATGGCAAACATATATACACCACCACCCCACCTAACCATTAGTCAATGTAATTACATCATTTCCTCTAAAACATTATACAAAGTTAAAAAAAAATGTTAAAACTTGATATTCTTGCAAAAAATACAACTGATAAACCTATAAAAAGTACATTGATTTTAATTTTAAAACATAACTCAAAGAAATTCTGTCATTAAGACCTGGTACTTGGGTATTAGTTTTAATCTGCCATGTCAATTCCTTAAATTCTAGCCATTCATCCGTTGGTCCCCCTCTGGAGCCAAGGTCAATATTGTCTATGTCCCCAAACTTAAAAGTATGTGTGGGGCACGCACAAATGTGCTTGTACAAAGCGCTGTTTGTGTTTTTATTCCTGATGTCATACAGGTGTTGATACACCCTTTGCCTCTGTGCTCTTTTTGTCTTACCAATATAGAAACTATCACATAGGTCACACACTGCGACATACACCACCCCCTTTGAGTAACAAGAGTGTCTCTTCCTAGGTTTTACCATACCATAACAAGTGATTTTGATGGCCTCACCTTGAAACATGGTTGGACACTGTTTACATCTCCCACATTTGTAGCAACCACCCAGTGTGGGTCCACAAGAGTCTCTTTCTAACAGGCCCTTTAGTCAGCATGTTTTTTAACTTGGTGCACTCACTCAAAAAATCATCCAGTCCTGACACCATTCTAGCTAACCTAACATATTGGCCCTTGACTAGGGTTCTTTTTTGAAACACCTGGTGCCCGCTATCAAAATGCAACAGTGAGTTTGAGTATGTTGGCTTCCTATAGCCAGTGTGCCGAACAGTCACAGCCCTTAAGGTTAAACAACACACCTGATACACTTGTTGTAATAGGTGACTCTATTGTCAGGCACACTGACGTCCCACTTACCAGGCTGAACAAGGAGAAGGTCACGGTGAGCTGCCTGTTGGGCACTAGGATCCGCCACATAACACAAGCACTCAGGTCACTCCAAGGCAAGTACAAATATGACTCAGTCATTGTCCATGCTGGTGTGAATGACCTGAGATGTACCTCCCTGGACTGCATGAAAAGAGACATAGAGGAGCTCTCTGAGCATGTATCCCAGGCCGGTATGATCCTGACCTTGAGTAGCATCTTACCCTCACCAAGAATGATGCCACAATATGAAGACAAGATGATCAATTTCAACAATTGGCTTAAGTATTGGTGTCATTCAAAGGGGATCCAATGCCTGTCAGCCTGGGATGACATGCTCGACAAGCCACGATGCTTCGCTAGGGACGGCTTCCACCTGTCACCCCTGGGCTTTCGGATATTGGCAAAGGCTCTTGCCACCCCCATAGTGCCTTTTTTAGGCAAGGCTCAAAAGACAAGCCCACCTCCATAGGTATCACAAGGGATAAGAAACTAAGAGTAATGCTACTCAATGCCAGAAGTCTAAACCTCAAGATGCAAGCACTCAACTCTCCTTAGCATGGAGAACATCGATATCTGTGCAGTAACAGAAACCTGGTTCAAGGCTCCCAAGAACACCCCAGCACTACCAGGTTATACCTCATACCATGCTTTTCGGCCCCAAAACTTGGACCGAGCCACAAAAGGAGGGGGAGTATCAATATTTGTCAAAGATACCCACACCTCCAGGTTGGTGGCACAGCACGAAGCATCAGAGACTATCCATGTTCAACTAACAGTGGGTAAAACTGCCTTCCAGTTTATAGCCTGCTACAGACCACCCTCCCAAACCCAGGAACCCCACTCGGCCTTCCTGAGAACACTGGAAAATATGAAGGTCTCTCCAAACACCATTATATTGGGCAACTTCAACTACCCAAACATAGACTGGGAGCATTACTCTAGCTCCAACACCCTAGCCCAAAGGTTCCTAGAATTTATAAAGTCAAATGCTATGGAACAACTTGTTACCACTCCCACAAGAGGGGAAAACATACTGGACCTGATCATCACCAACATGGGGGCTCTATGCTCCAGACCAGAAGTGTATCCCTCAGTGGTAAGATCAGACCATAAACTAATCTCACTGGATATTCACATCCCGACCCCACCCCCTGCCCAGAAAACCACAGTGAAGAACTTCTCTAAAGCAAATTTCACACTCCTCAAAACCGAGGTAGAATCCTTCAAAGCCCCCGGGCCTGTGGAAAATACGGCTCAGACCGCAGAATCCTTTATAAACGCATTCTATAAACACCATCAAGAATGCATGGATCATGCAATCCCAAATAAAACCAAGACCCAATCCTCCAAAGGCAGGCATCCTGTTTGGTGGACCCCAGCAATAAACAAACTATACAATAGAAGGAGGAAGCTACTACATGATGGAGCAAAATCCCAAAAAGGGAAGGCATCTCTGATCAGTATTAGCAAAAAACTACGGGCACTCATAAAATCGTCTAAGGCCAGCTTCGAGAGAAAAATTGCACAGGACACTAAGGATAATCACAAGGCTTTCTTTAGTTATGTTAGGAACCTGGGTGGGAATTCCCAGATATGCTCAGAATTAGTCCAAAATGACAAAAAATACACCGAACCCACAGACCTTGCCAACATCCTAGCTGACAGGTTCAGCGCAAACTTCTGCCCCCCCCCCCCCACCAAAAAGGCTAATATCTATCCCAGCAGAGTGCTGCCCCCCTGACATCTCAGCTGCTCAGGTAAGAGCCGCCCTCTCCAAAGCAAAAAACACAGCATCAATGGGACCAGACGGTGTCCCGGGCTGCGTCCTACATGAACTCCAAGAAGAGCTAAACCCAAACATAAAGCTACTGTTCAATCTCAGCCTTACTACAGGATATCTACCCAAAGAGTGGCATACAGCAACAGTGGTCCCTCTCCACAAAGGTGGTGCCTCAACGGATCCTGGAAACTATTGCCCCATAAGCCTGACTAGCTTGGTCTGCAAAGCTATGGAAAGGATCATCATGGACCTCATAAATAAAGATATTGGGGACCTACAGACACTGGATCCTACCCAGTTTGGCTTTGTTAAGGGCAGATCCTGCCTCTTAAACCTGGTCGATTTCTTTGAAACAGTCACCAAGGCCATTGAGGGGAAGGTGGTCCACACATCCTACCTGGACCTCGCAAAAGCCTTCGATACAATACCCCACTCGGGCATTATAGATAAGCTCACCAGCTTAAATATAAATCCCTATGTCACTAGATGGTTTGCAAACTGGCTCAAGGACAGAACCCACATGGTTAGAATTGCTGGAGCCATGTCAGACTCCAAACCAGTTACAAGTGGTGACCCACAAGGCTCAGTCCTGGGACCTCTCTTGTTCGGTATATATTTCTAGGAGGTACAGGCCAACACGGAAGGACTGTGGCTGACCATGTTCGCAGATGACTGCAAACTAGGTGCCATAATCGACTCTCCAGCCGACACAAGCATCCTACAAAAGGGCCTCATAGAAACAGACAACTGGTGCCAGAGCCATGGCCTCAAGCTAAACACCAAAAAGTGTATAGTCATCCCCTTTGGCAAAAACAAAGTGCCCACAAATTACCAAATAGGTGGTAATCCATTAAGTACGGAAGAAGTAATTAGGGACCTGGGGACCCAAGTTGATAGCAATCTCTCATTTGAAAACCACGTGGCCAAAGTGGTTAGAAAAACATTTTATATAGCCCTCCTAATCATGAAGGGATTCACATTTAGATCAGGGGAGGTCATCGTGCCTCTTTACTCATCCCTCATCAGGCCCATAATTGAGTACAATGCCCCTTTTGGGATGTACCTTACCAGACACCTGCAGCAACTGGAAAGACCCCAAAAGTACCTCACCAAGTGGATCAAAGGGCTCAAACAGATGCCATATGCTGCCCGGTTAAAGAAACTCCAGCTCTACTCAGTGACATACCGCCTGCTCAGAGGCGATCTGTGCCTGACGTATAAAGCCATGTCCAACCCGGAATTAATGGACATGCTGCACCTCAGAAAATCCAAATCCCATCGAGCTATGCGCTCGAGAGACTTGAACCTCAGCACTGAAATAAGTAGGACATGCTGGAGGGACAGATTCATAACCCAGAGGCTCCCTTCACTCTGGAATAAAATCCCAGTCCAGGTTAGGCAGAGTCCCTCATTGACTCTCTTCAAGAGGAATCTTGATGAGTGGATGGGAGATTGTAGGTTTACCCCGGGTATCACTTCTGTGTCGCTGTTAGACAGAGGCACAGTATACTAACCTCGAAAAAGGGCATAGCAAAATTCATTTAAAATGGGTGGCGAAAGCCAAACACACTCTGGCTAGGCTTATAAATGCCCTAGGGCAGATAGCCTAGTATGAACCTATGAAACCTATACAAATGGGAAGTGAAAGCCTTGTTTACATAGTGTTTTTTGACGGTTACATCCAGAAAATTCAGTTGGTCATTGTCTCTGGCCATGGTGAATTTAAGGAAGAAGGTGGTTTAATTAATGTAAATGAAGAACTTATCTAGCTGACTGGAAGGGGTTACCCTGGCAATTTTGTTCAGGACATTGCCAATGAGGTGATTAGAAAAAGGGAAATTGGGACTTTTTTTTTGCTTATTGTCCAACGAGAATGGCCCCACTGAAGCAACCCAGACTGGGAGACAGGATTGTTTCTCAAGAGCTTTTATTCTTCCTTTTAGTGTTGACTTCTATGACATCAAGAGCATTATATGTAGATTATGGGACATGTTCACTATTGACTACAAAGTCCACTCAGTAGTGGGAAATAAGCCCACTATAGTTTACAAGAGGGAAGTTAGTTTAAAGGGCCTGTTAGAAAGGGACACTTGTGCACCCACACTGGGTGGTTGCTACAAATGTGGGAGATGTAAACAGTGTCCAGCCATGTTTCAAGGTGAGGCCATCAAAATCACTGGTTATGGTATGGTAAAACCTAGGAAGAGACACTCCTGTTACTCAAAGGGGGTGGTGTATGTCGCAGTGTGTGACCTATGCAACAGTTTCTATATTGGTAGGACAAAAAGAGCACTGAGGGAAAGGGTGCATCAACATCTGTATGACATCAGGAATAAAAACACAAACAGTGCTTTGTACAAGCACATTTGTACGTGCCCCACACATACTTTTAAGTTTGGGGCCATAGACCGTATTGATCTTGGAGCAAGAGGGGTACCAATGGATGAATGGCTAGAGTTTAAGGAATTGACATGGCAGATTAAAACTAATGCCTGCCAAGTACCAGGTCTTAATGGCAGAATTTTTGAGTTCTGTTTTAAAATTAAAATCAATGTACTTTTTATAGGTTTATCAGTTGTATTTTCTGCAAGAATATCAAGTTTTAACAATTTTTATTAACTTTGTATAATGTTTGTTTTAGAGGAAATGATGCAATTACATTGACCAATGGTTAGGTGGGGTGGTGTATAATATGTTTGTCATGATCATGTGATTTTATTCTGATGAAGTCTGAAACTTGACAAAATGCACTTAAACCTGGTTTTTGCTGGTGGTCTGTTCACGCTTCTTTCATCTATTTGCTCTATCTGTATATCATTTATTTTTATATTCCAAGTTATTTTTTCTTGATAATTTTTAATTTCTTCACATTTTCCTTTTTTCTTATTCTCATCTCCCAGAATTTTTTTTGTATTTAAACATTCTCGCTATTAAATTCTCATTCTCTTCATTTACCCACTTTGATACCTTATTCTGCTTCTTTAAACGTGTACAAACAACTGGGTTTAGTAACTCCAGTCCCCCCTTCATCTTCACTCATATACAAAACACCTCTTTTCACTGGGTTTAATCTTGAACCCCATATGAAAGAAAACACTGTAGGAAACTGAATAGTCCCACACAGTCAGATGCTTACCCATGAGTAGAACAGATTAAGCTTTGGAGCAGGAGTTTGTGGGTGCGGGTATGTAACTAGTATTGATTTGGCCGGGGTATAGTGGCAGGTGGGTCTGTATTAGATCGTCAAAATCTTTTCATCAACGGCTTCTTCATCAGTCCCTATCCATCAAAGCTAACTTAAGCAAACATCACACTTTTTACAGGGTAAGTATCCAATTGGCCACTACCCCACCAAAACACACATCTTACTAAATCAAGCCCACCCAAGCACAATTTCCTTTTCATATTTTACTGGGATCATATAAACATTTAGCATGCACGCTGTTTTTCTCATTAATACAGAATATACCAGATAAATCTTTTTTTCTTTAATCTAATCTGTACTTACTCCACAGAAAACATTTATTTTATTATTTTATCAACCTTTCCCATTATATCATAACTACATAATTTTTCTCAAATTGTATTCTTAGCAAAGACACTTCATCACTTCATTCATTGAAAATACACACCCAGTTTTCACCACATCACCCAAATCTGTACTATCATTCCCATTTCAGACAAACCAACACTTCACTCATTAATATTTTGTGCTTGGCAACTACAACTATATTGTCTATGTATGTCATAACTGCCTGTATCACAACCACGTTTTGTATCCCATGCCTAGCATCTTTCATTTTCTAAACTACTACACTGAGTATCAAATTCATAACTAATACAAATAATATTCCACTCATGGGACATCCTTGTTTTGTACCACGCTTTATGCATATTTTTTTACTCAGCCACCCATTCACTTGCACACACGTTATATTATTTTGATATGCCGACTTACATACTCTCTTAATTCTATTAACTATTCCATTCTTCTCCATAACAACCCACAAAGTGTAATGTCCTACAGTATCAAATGCTTTACTGATATCACCTACCATAAGTTCCTCCCAATTACTTATAACATGAACCACGATTTCTGTCACAACTAGTAATAATTGGCACCCCATTCTTTTTGTTCCATATATACTTCTGTAGTATCCGTCATTCTTTCTTCCAGTCTCCTCTGTATTATTCCCATAAAAAAAAATTATAATCTGTTACTTAGCATGATGGAGCTCCATTTTTTTTAATATTTTTCCCCCATATAAATTTTTTAATTCTGCTATGTAGTTTTTCATAAATCCTTCCTTCAAACATTCATTCAGTATATTTACAAAATACCCTCTTTGCCAGTTCATCAGTTCACTATTTGCATTTCTTTTTCAAAATTTTCTGTAATCATTCTAGAAATCACTCTACTTTCATTATCTCATTTCTATCCTTATACTCTTAGACATATTTTCTACATGCTGTACTACACTACTCATAGATTGCTCGTGTTCTTTTTGCCTCTCCTTTTCTATTTTTAATTTCTCGCATTATACGAATATCTTTACTGTTTTACCCAAATATGCATATACTGCTTCCCTTGTAAATATTTATGCCTAAACAGTAATGCCTTAATTTTTTTCGTTTTCTGTATCATAATACTGTTGTGTATTATTCTCTAAATTCTCTAATGCATTTCTCTACATTTTCCCATACGTCATTTTCTCCATTTCTCACATCATCCTGCCACTGGGGGAAAAAAAACACTTTTATACCTTTCAAATGCAGTCCACCATTCTGACAAGTTTTATCGAAGTCCTTCATGGTTATATGATCATTCCATAATTCATTACTTCCCACTCACGTTTTAACCAATAATTTCTCATTTATTCTTTGTCTTTCCTATTTTAATATATTCCTTTTTCCATCACCTCCATCCATATTGCTAAATGGTCTGAAAAACCTGTCGCAGGTGTATCACCATCCCCTGCCCCAAAGCTTTCAAGCAATACAAAATAATAGATTTCAGATCCAAGTGCCCCTCCTCTATAAGTCCATTGACTACTGTTCCACACAGATAATTTGCTATGTTATCCCTTCTTGTATTTTTTTCACCTTTCACATTCCTTTTATGTTTTCCCCTTAAAATTATAATGAAAGTCCTCTACAACTATAATTTTCATGTTAACCACAACAGTCTAATATTTGATGAAGCAGTTCTATTGTATATGATTGAACCACTTTAATGTTGAATTGAAAACAAAGTATGAACATAAACAATGCTAAAAACCAGAAATATCAACTGAAATATCAACTGAAATATCGAGAAATGAAAGCTAATCTCCTGTCCAGATGTTAGCACTACAACCTCTATAACACTAGCCTCAAATTCATCTGAATAGTAACAGTGTTACAAGAAGGTTTTTAAGAAGGGAAGGTGTAAGGTTAGGGTTGAGGGGAAGGGGCAGGATTGGGGTAAGGACCCATTACTAAAGAGGTCAGGGCACTACACAAGACAAACTTGGACACACAACCAACACTATCCATCCTCTAACCTAACCCTGACACTAACCCTAAAGTACACAAACTCGCTAACACCTATCTTTCACTCCTCCCTGAACCTAACCTTAACTCATGTAAATGTACACAAATGCTCACCCCTCCAACCCCACATATACCACCATTCGACTATCTGTACTGTCGACATTAAACCACACCCCCTTCATTTGATAAAATGCAGGAGAACTAATGAAACAGATTGTTTCCTTGTTAGTTATATATGCATACAGTGCTATAATCATATAAACATGTTCTCTCCACCTCGCATCCACCATTAACCTTCCTGTCCTTGCCAGATATTTTCACTGTATTTTTTACATGACACACGGCAACTCGAAAACAGCTTTAACTTCCTAAGTTCCATATTATATTTCCACCCTACAATTTTTCTGTTTGCAGTCTTTCTTCAGTTGTCAGGATTCTTGCATCCTCTAACATAACATCCACATCACATTTAGCCCACCATTCCAGTATCCCTATCCTTCTGTGTTAATATTGTTATTTTTCGAAAGTGCTCTATAAAATTGTTGCTTTTCCTTTTTAAATTTAGGGAGGTTTTAGTGTTTCCCCTGGTGTATTTTTCCCTAGGTTTATGTACAAATAATCCTTGAGCTTAAGAATCTAATGTTTCACTGGCTAGAACTTCAAAAAAAATCTTTATCAATCCCTTCTAATCTCTGTTCTTGCATACAAACGCTATCCTCCTTTTCCCCTCCATATTTTTTCTTCTACAGTTTCTTCATGTAGTTCACCGTCTCCCTCACTCTTGCCCATCATATATGTGTTCCCTTTCCCACTCTTTCATCATTTACTGTTTGCTGTTAAGAGTTTATTCATAGGTGTCCATTTTTTTTTTTTTTATACAACCTGCATTCGGCCACACATCTTGCTTTATTTCCTTTCTCCCCACACTGATTACAGTTGTCACGGCCATTAATTAAATGAGAAAGGTCGCCACAAAAGAAGCATTATTTAGTCTATCATATCTTGGTTCCCTTTATGGCAAGACACAAAAATTAACACAGACTATTTCAAAACTCCACCCTCCACCATCTATGTCATAAGTTTCTCTCAACTCAACACACCCACCCAGCAACAGCCCCTAAGGCGAGACAATGTACCCAACACTTTAGTCATAGGTGATTCTGTAGTCAGGCACACTGATGTCCCACTCACCAAGCTGAGCAAGGAGAAAATTACAGTCGGGTGCCAGCATTCACCACATAACGCATGCACTCAATTCACTCCTGTCATAGTCCATGTTGAAGTGAATGACTTGAGACTTACCTCCCTGGACTACATGAAAAGAGACATGGAAGAGCTCTCGGATCATGTGGCCCAGGCAGGTATGACCCTAGCCCTGAGTAGCATCCTGCCTTCACCCAGAATGATACCACAATGTAAGGACAAAATGATTGACTTCAACAATTGGCTAAGTTTCTGGTGTCATTCAAAGGGGAACCAGTATCTGTCTGCCTGGGACGACATGATTGATAGACCATGATGCTTTGCCAGAGATGGTCTGCACCTGTTGCCCCTGAGATTCAGGTTACTGGCTAAGGCTCTTGCCACCCCTATAGTGCCTTTTTTAGGCGAAGTTCAAAGGACAAAACCACCACCGTAACAGGTACAAGCATGCAAAATCTGAAGGTAATGCTACTCAATGCTAGAAGTCTAAACCTCAAAATGCACTCTCTCGAGGCACTCCTAAAAATGGAGAACATCGATATCTGTGCAGTAACTGAGACCTGGTTCAAGGCTCCAGAGAGCACCCCTGCAATACCAGGCTACAACTCTTACCACACTATTCGGCCACCAAACCAGGACAGAAACACTAAAGGTGGAGGAGTGTCAATATTCACCAAGGATATTCACACCACCAGGCTAGTTGCCCAACACAATGCGTCTGCAATTCTCCAGGTGCAACTAACACTAGGTAAGACTGCAATCCAAATTGTAGCTTGCTACAGATCCCCCACCATACCCCAAGATTCTCACTACACCTTTAAGCATACTGGAAAATATTAAGATAGAACCAAACACCCTAATACTGGGTGATTTTAACTACCCTGCCATTAAATGGGAAAACTACTCATGTACCAACACCTTTGCCCAACGGTTCTTGGAATTCATAAATTCCAATGCCCTAGATCCATCTAATCCATAGTCCCACCAGGGGCTCCAATATCTTAGACCTGGTCATTACCAACGTGGGAAATCGATGCTCCACACCTATGGTCACCCCCTCGTTAGTCAGGTCTGACCACAAGCTAATCACCGTTAACATCCACATCCCACCCACACCCCCCAGTAAGGAAACCTCCATAAAAAACTTCTCCAAAGCCAACTTCATGCTACTGAAGTCAGAAGTGACAAACTTCATGACACCCATGCAGACGGGAACTGAAATTTCAACTGCTGAATCCTACACTAAGGCACTGTACGAGCACATCCACTCATGCATGAATAATCCTACACTAAGGCGCTGTACGAGCACATCCACTCATGCATGAATCGTGCCATCCCAAATAGAACCAAGATTCTCTCAACCAAAAAAAGGAAGCCAATCTGGTGGTCCCCTGCCATAAACAAACTTTACAACAAAAGGAAGAAACTGTTGCAGAAAAGAGGAAAATCCCAGGATGCAAAAAACTCCCTTACCAGCCTCAGTAAGAAACTGAGATCCCTCACAAAAATCCTCCAAAGCTAGTTATGAAAATAATATTGCCAAAGATTCCAAAGACAACCACAAGGCATTCTATAACTATGTCAAGAATCTAAATGGCAATGCTCAGATCTAAAACAGAATGACATTAAATATACTGATCCCAAGGATATTGCCAATATCCTGGCAGATCGATTCAGTGCCAACTTCACCCCCCTCTCACCCCCTAAATGGCCCATCTCAATACCGGAAGATTGCCAAATTCCGGTAATAACGGCCACACAGGTAAAAAACGCACTCTCCAAAGCTAAGAATACAGCATCCATGGGACCAGATGACATCCCGGGCTGTGTATTACATGAACTACAATATGAACTGGCACCTCACCTAAGTGTCATGTTTAATCATAGCCTCACCTCAGATTTCGTGTCCACTGAGTAGCGCAGAGCTACAGTTATCCCACTCCACAAGGGGGGATCCACCTTGGATCCCAGAAACTACCGTCCCATCTGTCTGACAAGCCTTATCTGCAAGGCCATGGAGCCTATTATCATGGAACTTATAAACAAAGACATTGGCAACCTTCAAACACTGGACCTGACCCAGGTTGGGTTCGTGAAGGGCCGATCTTGTCTCCTGAACCTGATTGACTACTTCGAATCAGTCTCCAGAGCCATGGACAAGGGTAAGGTGGCCCACACAGCCTATCTAGACCTTGACAAGGCCTTTGACACCATCCCCCACTCTGGAATCATAGATAAACTTACTAAGCTGGGCATTAATCCCTACGTTACCCAATGGGTTGCTAACTGGCTTACTGATAGAACCCACACTGTAAAAGTAGCCGACTCCAAATCCAGCTCCAGACAAGTGGAGTACCTCAGGGTTCAGTCCTGGGACCGCTCTTGTTTGGCATCTACTTCTCTGAAGTACAGGTCAACACTAAGGGACTCTGGCTAACAAAGTTCG
This sequence comes from Protopterus annectens, assembly GCF_019279795.1. NCBI lineage: Eukaryota > Metazoa > Chordata > Ceratodontiformes > Protopteridae > Protopterus > Protopterus annectens. The sequence continues at coordinate 70,814,883 of NC_056732.1, forward strand.
CAGATGACTGCAAACTGGGAGCCATTATTGAATTCCTAAATGATATGGATACTCTACAAAAGGGCCTTACAGAAACAGATGCTTGGTGCCAGAGCCATGGGCTCAAGCTCAATGCCAAGAATTGTATAGTTATCCCCTTTGGGAAAAAACATGTATCCGTGAATTACATATAGGTGGCAGTACACTAAACACCGAAAGTGTGATAAAAGACTTGGGGGCACAGGTGGACAGTGGTCTCACCTTCGATAACCACATTGCCACAACAGTCAGGAAATCCTTCTATGTGGCACACCTCATCACTAAGGGCTTTTCTTCCAGAAAAAAGGAGGTCATTGTCCCACTTTACTCATCCCTCATTAGACCCATTATAGAATACAACACCCCGTTTGGTATGTACCTCTCAAGACATCTGCAACAACTGGAAAGGCCGCAGAAATACCTCACTAAAAGAATCTCAGGCCTAAAGCAGATGCCCTATGCTGACCGCCTTAAAAAAACTCCAGCTATACTCTGTCGCATATCGTCTACTCAGAGGCGATCTCTGCTTAACATACAAGGCCATGTCAAACTCAGAGCTGTTGGACATGCTACACTTACAGAAATCTCAATCCCTTATAGCCACACACTCCAGGGATCTAAACCTTGTCATCACAATAAACAAAACATGCTGGAGGGATAGGTTCCTGACCCAGAGACTCCTCAGACTCTGGAATAGATTGCTCATACATGTCAAGCCGAGTGCCTCTTTGGTCCTCTTCAAAAGGAACCTTGACGATTGGATGGGAGAAAGGAAATTCACCCCAGGGATCACGTCAGTCGCCCTACTAGACAGGGGTCCAGGGAAGTAAATAGTGTGGGAAGAAATAGCCAGGGAATTGTTATGGCTAGACTTGTATAGGCCCTAGGGTTGATAGCCTAGTACCAACCTATGAGTTGGCTAAGCTTCTGGCATCATTCAAAGGGGATCCAGTATCTGTCTGCCTGGGACGACATGATCGACAAACCACAATTCTTTGCCAGAGATGGTCTGTACCTGTTGCCCCTGAGATTCAGGTTACTGGCTAAAGCTCTTGCCACCCCTATAGTGCCTTATTTAGGCAAGGTTCAAAGGGCAAAACCACCACCGTAACAGATGCAGCCATGCAAAATCTGAAGGTAGTGCTACTCAATGCTAGAAGTCTAAACCTCAAAATGCACTCTCTGGAGGAACTCCTAAAAGTGGAGAGCATCGATATCTGTGCAGTAACTGAGACCTGGTTCAAGGCTTCAGAGAGCACCCCTGCAATACAAGGCTTACAACTCTTACCACACATTTCAGCCACCAAACCAAGACTGAAACACTAAAGGTGGAGGAGTGTCCGTGTTCACGAAGGATTTTCACACCTCCAGGCTAGTTGCCCAACACAATGCATCTGAAATTCTCCAGGTGCAAATAACACTAGGTAAGACTGCGATCCAAATTGTAGTTTGCTACAGATCCTCCACCATGCCCCAAGATTCTCACTACACCTTTCTAAGCACACTGGAAAATATTAAGCTGCAACCAAGCACCCTAATACTGGGTGATTTCAACTACCCTGCCATTAACTGGGAAAACTACTCGGGTACCAATACCTTTTCCCAACGGTTCTTGGGATTCATAAATTCCAATGCCCTCTATCAATTAATCTGTAGTTCTACCAGGGGCTCCAGTATCCTAGACTTGGCCATTACCAACATGGGAGATAGATGCTCCACACCAGTGGTCAACCCCTCATTGGTCAGGTCTAACCATAAACAAATCACCCTTGACATCCACATCCCACCCTCACCCCCCAGTAAGGAAACCTCCGTAAAAAAACTTCTCCAAAGCCAATTTCATGCTACTCAAGTCAGAAGTGACAAACTTCATGACACCCATGCAGACGGGAGCTGAAAGTTCGACTGCTGAATCCTACACTGAGGCACTGTACGAGCACATTTACTCTTGCATGAATCGTGCCATCCCAGATAGAACCAAGACGCTCTCCTCCAAAAAAAGGAAGCCAATCTGGTGGTCCCCTGCCATAAACTATACAACAGAAGGAAACTCAAACGAAAAACAAGCGAAAAGCCACCAACTGGAAATCCAACGAATAATTTATTGTTTTTCGTTTGAGTTTGGTTCGTTTTTTGGAAATGTCGTCATATAAGAGAAGGAAGAAACTGTTGCAAAAAAGAGGAAAATCCCAGGATGCAAAAAAACTCCGTTATCCAGCCTCAGTAAGAAGCTGAGATCCCTCATAAAATCCTCCAAAGCTAGTTACAAAAGTAAAATTGCCAAAGATTCCAAAGACGATCACAAGGCATTCTATAGTTATGTCAAGAATCTAAATTGCAATGCTCAGATTTGCTCTGAGCTACAACAGAATGGCATTAAATGTACTGATCCCAAGGATATTGCCAATAATCCTGGCAGATCGATTCAATGCCAACTTCACCCCCTAAAGGGCTCATCTCAGTACCAAAAGATTGCCAAGTTCCAGTAATCACGGCCACACAGGTAGAAACCGCACTCTCCAAATCTAAGAATACAGCATCCATGGCACCAGATGACATCCTGGGCTGTGTACTGCATGATGTACAAAATGAACTGGCACCTTACTAAGTGTCATGTTTAATCATAGCATCACCTCAGGCTTTGTGCCCACTGAGTGGCGTACACCTACTGTTATCCCACTCCACAAGGGGGGATCCACCTTGCATCCCGGGAACTACCGTCAGTCTGACGAGCCTGATCTGCAAGGGCATTGAACGCATTATCATGGAACTTATAAGCAAAGACATTGGCAACCTTCAAACACTAGACCCCACTCAGTTTGGGTTTGTGAAGTGCCGATCTTGTCTCCCGAACCCGATTGACTGACTTCTTTGAATCAGTCTCCAGAACTGTGGACGAGGGTGAGGCGGTCCACACAGCCTATCTGAAGCTCACCAAGGCCTTTGACACCATTCCCCACTCTGGAATCACAGATAAACTTACTAAGCTGGGCATGAATCCCTACGTCACTCGATGGGTTGCCAACTGACTTACTAACAGAACCCAGACTGTAAAAGTAGCCGACTCCAAATCCAGCTCCAGACAAGTGACCAGTGGAGTACCTCAGGATTCAATCCTGGGACCGGACTTGTTTGGCATCTACTTATCTGAAGTACAGGCCAACACTAAAGGATTTTGGCTAACAAAGTTCGCAGATGACTGCAAACTGGGAGCCAGTATTCAATCCCCAAATGATGTGGATATTCTACAAAAGGGCCTTACAGAAACAGATGCTTGGTGCTAGAGCCATGGGCTCAAGCTTAATGCCAAGAAATGTATAGTTATCCCCTTTGGGAAAAAAACGTACCCATGAATTACCACATAGGTGGCAGTACACTAAACACTGAAAGTGTGGTGAGAGACTTAGGGACACAGGTGGATAGTGGTCTCACCACAACAGTCAGGAAATCCTATGTGGCACACCTCATCACTAAGGGCTTTTCATCCAGAAAAAAGGTCATTGTCCCATTGTACTCATCCCTCATTAGACCCATTATAGAGTACAACGTCCCGTTTGGTATGTACCTCACAAGACATCTGCAACAGCTGGAAAGGCTGCAGAAATACCTTCACTAAAAGAATCACAGGCCTAAAGCAGATGCCCTATGCTGCCTGTCTAAAAAAAACTCCAGCTATACTCTGTGGCATATCGTCTACATTGAGGCGATCTCTGCTTAACATACAAGACCATGTCAAACCCTGAGCTGTTGGACATGCTCCACTTAAAGAAATCCCTATCCCTCAGAGCCACATGCTCCAGGGATCTAAACCTTGTCATCATAATAAACAAAACATGCTGGAGGGATAGGTTCCTGACCCAGCGATTCCCCATACTCTGGAATAGACTGCCCATACATGTCAAGCAGAGCACCTCCTTGGCCCTCTTCAGAGGGAACCTTGACGATTGGATGGGAGATAGGAATTTCACCCCAGGGATCATGTCAGTAGCCTGCTAGACAGGGGTCCAGGGAAGTAAATATTGTGGGAAGAAATATCCAGGGAATTGTTATGGCTAGGCTTGTATAGGCACTAGGACAAATAGCCTAGTACCAACCTATGAACTCTAACTTTCAGTGTTATCAATAATTTCATACAAAAACCCTGCATGCGTTTTTTTCAAGTTCATCAGTTCTAAACTAGTAGCATTTTAAGATGTAAATTGCTACCAGAAAACAAGTAATTGTTCAATGGATAAATATCTTTTTTTGTTGCACAGTTCTAGAAATTTTTAGTGTCACGGTTAAGTCACAAAAAAGTCTCTGTACCTGTAAGTGCAAAATACCAAGTTTCTTGAGCTTTGAATCCCAGAACAGTTACCAAATTGTCTCATGCATGATATCTGTTGTTGTCATTTTTTTGTTCTTACCCTCACAATTGGCCTTTTCTTCTTAAAACGGTTTTACTTTGTTGTTACTCTCTTTTTGCCTGCTGTCACTGCTGCACATGTTTTAACTGCTGCATTCTCTGCTGCAATAAAACCATACCCCTCTTCCTGTTTGTTTCTGCTTTCGTCTTTTACTTTGTCACTGCTGCATTCTCTGCTGCCACATCATCTGGTTCCTTCTCCACATAGCTTTTTTGGACATGCTGAGGATGGTAATCTGCCATCTCACCCCATGAAACAACAGTGTTGTGTCATGAATCATCCTGGTTGATTATTTTCAACAGAATGTCATATCTGATATTGTCATTTTCATTCATTCCCCAACTGATGGGTTTGGATCCGAGACTCTGATGCAACTGCCAGATCATTGGATCATAGAACTCTTGAGCTCCTCCCTTTGCCCATAAAGCCGCACCATCCTAACGTACAGCAAATCTCCTTTGCCACCTGTGGGTTTCAGACAGATTCCTAGCTCTCGAGTGATTTTTGTGCTATATTCCGAGTTTTCATTCCTTCTGGTGGTGTCACTTAATTTTGGTAATTTAACTTTCTTCTTCCTCCCTCCCATAGTTTACTGTTCTTGGCATTCCTTCCTCTTTGTTTAGTACTAAGTTACCATTTTTGGTACTACGTAGCTGGTATTCCTTTGTACTCTTTCAAGTATTTTATCTACCATTGTTGGTAGTTTCTGTTTTCTATCCCCTTTTATTCTTTCTCTGTATTTTGTTGCTGTTGGTATATATAGTTTGTTTTTCTTGTAGCTTATTACCCTCTACTTTTGTGTTTTTTCTTAGTTCCGGGCTTATGCTGTCGGAAAAGCCCTCTAGGTTTAAAAAGTGTATTTTTTGTGAGCCTAAAATCCCAAATTCTGATGCCCACAGGGAGTATGTGTATTGTTTCGGTCTGGCACAACTCTGTACTAATTGTGATATTTGCTCAGGATTTAATTCTCTGTTCTTGATTCACCTCAAAAACAAGTTAATTCTGCAGGGTTTCTACCCTCTACATTATCTTCATCAGTGGCTGGGGCTCAAACTTGTTCAAATAAAGTCAGAAAAATCTAAAGTTGACTCTCAGTCTAAGGACAAGGAGTCCAGTAAACAGTCTCCCGATTGTCCCTCTGCTTCGGATCCCTCAACTAATATTCCAGAAGTCAGATCCATCTGTGTCTGATCCGACAGCTTGAAGTTCAAGGTCTCCACAGGTCTGTACCCCTCTATTTCCATTGGGTCTTGTTTCATACAGGCTTACCTGTTCTATTCATAGAAGCGTTATCTTAAAAGCATTCTAGGTCTCCTTCCATATCTTCTCTTCAGTCTTTCAGAAGCAGACATGGACAGGATGATGTGGAAGTTCCTTAGAGCACAGATACAGATTGGCGATTTCCTAGCTCCAGCTTCTCCCGGGCCTAAGAATCAATGACTGTCCACTTTGGATTTGGTATCTCCTTCTCATAACAGTCCTTCTGGTTTGGAGCTGTCTAACCTGAGATCCCTGGGGGGGTCTACTTCAGTTCCGAAGAATGTTTGAACTGATATTGTTAATCCTCGTTTATTCCTTATGTGTGGGTATCGGTTCCGACCTCGGAACTGAGCCAGCCATCTTCCAAGCTCGGTTCAGCTACAAACTCTCGAGGTAAAACTCTTACCCAGAATTCCCCTCTCCCTGTTACCTCAGATTTCATTTGCCGCGTCGCCATTTGGTCATCTCAAGCTACTTCTGTTGAGCTAAGTATAATATTTTTCTTCATACTAAATTCTAAAACAGCCTTTTCTCACAGAAAAGTTATTAGATAGTTTTCTCTTACCTTATCGCATTTAGCGACTATCCTTTCTTGAATCTTTTCAGTTCCTTTCCTCCTCTTTACCGTGAGGTGATTTCTTTTTTACCATCATTGGTAAACCCCCTTTCCTTCTTACCTTCGGGTAATTCTTGTACCATTGCTGGTATTTTTTCTGGGTTTCCTTCTTTCTTTCTAACATGGCAGATAAAAAAGGTAGTCCAGGATTTAAAAGATGTTTAGATTGTGGCCATAAATTACCTACCTCAGATGCACATTCCCTGTGTGTCTATTGCTTGGGTGTGCCTCATTTGACAGTTGACCCGCCTTGCGGGATTTGTAAGAATTTCTCTAACAGGACGTTGATTGAGAGAAAAAATAAATTAGTATTGAAGGGGCTACTTAAGGCTATTTCTGGGCTGGAGGCTTCAACCCCTTCAAGATCCCATAAGAAAGAGTGATGAACATATAAAGGCCAAGTCTCTTCCTTCCTCCCCTGCTGGGAACTCCCAGGTACCAAGACCCAAGAAAGCTAAGCTTTCCAGTTCGGATTTGACGACTTCTGCTCCAGCACTGTCTGTACCTAAACCTTCGGCACAGAGACCATTGGCACCATCTGTGACTTCAGCACCCTCTAGTGTGCCCTTTACCGTACTGGTACCGAGGGGCTTCTTGGTTCAGACTTCTTTACCGGCACTGACTGTCCAGTCGATGCAGACTGTTACAACGTCGATGGATTTTTCAACGCCCATTGCCCTTTCGGCTCAGACAATTTACCCGGCACCGACTACTCTCTCAGCACCGACCATTCAGTTATTGGCGCCGATTTTTTCGGTTCCAGCCTTAGTGCTGACAACCACTTCGGCACCAATGATTTCCTCGGTGCAGACACCTGTAGTTCTGTCCTTTACAGCCCCGTTGTTTTTAGTGCAGACCTCCGAGGTGGGCACCGAGCTTGCTCTGTCTTTGGATAGACCTGACTCCCCCTCAGCCGTGTCTGTGAAATCCACTAGAAGCCTCTCTGAACACGACGTGTTGCATCTTGTGGATCAAGTGCTTTTGGCCAGAGGTATCCCACCCCCCAGGACCTATCCTTCGTAGGGAGGTGATCACCCTTTACCAAAGACCCCTACTTATTCTCCTCCTTCATTGCCTTTGAAGCCCCTTGATATAGCACAGTCTTCCCGCTCTATGGTTTACTTTATGGACCTCACTAAGGAGCCGCAGTTGCCTTTGTGGCAGGAGAGTTCTGTTGCTACTACCCAGGATGTCAGCTGTGGCGTACGTAATCTGGTGTTTCACAGCGATCCAGGGACTCCGAGTCGGCAGGCTGAGCCACTTAGGGGAGGGGTGACCCCTGTCCTGGGCACTCACTTCTCTTCAGGTGGACTGGCCTTCCAGCTAATGGAGAAGGCTCTGGCGTCTGTTGGCGATCCTGTGCTGTCACTCTCCCCGCCCTCCTCTGGACCCCAATGTACACAAGTCACTCCTGGCGGACACTGGGTGCAAGGGCCTCAGGATATACTCCCACAGGCGACCCCTTTTGCGCTGTCTTCCCCACCTCCTCTCTCTGAGGAAGCTCATCAAAAGAGCTCGTGCAAGAGGAAACACATGGACTCCACAGAGGAGTCCCTTACTGAAGATACAGACTTTGATGATGGGGAAGGGTCCCCTCGCTCACCCTCTGAGGTATCCTTTGGTGACATTCTTAAAATTCTTACAGAGGTGCGACTGGCAGCCCTCGAACCCAACCTCTGAAGAGTCTGTGTTCCTGCAGACCTTTTGTGCCCGGCCTTTTACCTCCTGGGTTACTCCACCTGCCGACGAACTGGTCCGGCTCATCGTACAACATGCGTGGAAGGCTTCTGACACCGTTGAGGCTATTCCCCGGAGGCCAGATAAAATTTTGTCCCCTCCTGCTACTGATCCCCATTGGTTCAAAGGTCTTCCTGTTGATGCTTTGGTGGTGGCAGCCGCAACTAAAAAGGACCTGGCGGAAGAAGAAAGCCAGACTGTCCATCCACCCAACAAAGAGTCTCGGGCTCTGGACAGAATAGGGAAGCGTACTTTTGCATCAGCAACCTTTGCAATCAGGTCCCTGAACTATATGGCACACTTTACCAGGCTTCAAAGAGATTTATTTTCCGAGCTCTCTGAAACTTTGGCTGGAACTGTGTCTGATGAGGTCCGTGACAGCCTCTCAGCTAGCCACCATTGAATCGATATCGTACTCCTCCATGCGCCTGATATCTCACGCATCAGAAGGAGCAGCTAGAGCAGCGAGTTTAACCATTGTTCTCAGACAACATGCCTGGATGCGCTTGTGTAACTTCGCAAAACCCTTCAAGGCTTCCTTTTTCAATGCTCCCATCGAAGCCTCTTCATTGTTCGGACCCAAGGTTAAAAGCACACTGGCCAGATGTGAACAGGACAGTAAGACCTTTTCTGCTGTGGGTGTCCGTTTTTCTTCCCCTCAACGGGCTTTCTCCGGAAACCAGAAGAGTGGGAAGATATGGTACAAAAAGTCTCCGGGTCCTTTCCATGACGCACAGGTCGAGTTCTCCTCTAGAGGCACAGGGGAAAACTCACAGGGAAGACCCCCTTTTCGGGGTGGGGGGGTCCGTGTAACCAGGGTTCCAGGGACTCTTTCCCTGGCCAATCCTACCAGCGGTCCTGAAGAGTGGCCCAACTGTTTTCCTCTGGGAATGGTTGGGGACCGTTTCTCTTTGTACCCCTCTGCCTGGCTAACCATCACCACCGATTCTTGGGTACAAAGGATAATAACCAGAGGTTATCATATTCCCTTCGATTTGTGTCCCGCTCCCCTAACAAACTTACCCGACATTCCGCCCAGTCAAAGGGAAGAAGCAGCTTTAGAGATTTCAAAACTGCTAAGAAAAAAAGTCATCCAAATAGTCACTCCAGACCAGATGGGATCCAGATTCTACTCTACTATTTTTGGTGCCAAAGAAAACCGGGGACTGGGGACCAATTTTGGATCTCAGTGTATTGAACAAGTTTGTAAAAGTACAAACATTCTGGATGGTCACAATACAGTCTATCCTTCCACTTTTGGAAAAAGATGATTGGATGTGCTCGATAGATCTTCAAGATGCGTACTACCACATAAAAGTGGATAAACCATCAAGAAGATTTCTTTGCTTCCGTGTGGGAGCCAGTCACTACCAGTTCAGAGTACTGCTCTTCAGACTCTCTACAGCCCCCAGAGTGTTCACAAAGTGCATGGCAGTCGTCACAGCTCACTTGCGACTACAAGGCTTCCAGGTATTTCCATACCTAGACGACTGGCTCATCTCCGCCTCCACCAGACATCTATTGGAAGAAGCCCTGGCATACACTCTCCTCCCTGCAGAAAGGCTAGGCATAACCATAAACTGGCAAAAATCCAATCTCACTTCATCTTAGTCCACAGAATTCATAGGGGTCATCTTGAATATAAAGAATTGCTGGGCATCCATTCCAGAGCACAGAATTCTAAGGATAAAGCAACAACTGATCCCAATCCTTTCAAGGGAGAAATCCACAGCTCACTCTGTTCTACAGTTGTTGGGTTCCATGGCAGCCTCCATCACCATTGTTCCCCTGGCCAGGTTTCACATGAGACTTCTACAATGGCTACTGCTCACCCAATGGTATCCCTTTCAGTACCATCTTTCAGCCAAGATTCAGGTAACTCACAGGTGCAAACAGGATTTAAATTGGTGGATGGCCCACAACCGGTCACAATGGTTTTGCCCCTTCTCCCCCAACAGTCCAAGGCTACAGTGACCACGTACGCCTCCCTGATGGAGTGGGGGGGGGCTATGTCAGGGACAGACAGTCCAAGGTACTTGGTCCGAAATGGAGACCCATCTGCATATAAATGTTCTAGAGCTAAGGGTGGTGCTTCTGGCGTTGCAAGCATTCTATCCCCTGCTGCCATCTGGGACTATTGCAATACAGTCAGACAACATTGTGGTGGTCTGGTACATCAAAAAACAGATCGGAACCAAATTATACCCACTCTGTCGAGAGGCCATGAGGATATGGCATTGGGCGATGGCTACCAACCGTTTTCTTCTAGCAGTGCACATTTCCGGGAGTTCCAACGTGATAGCAGACAGACTCAGCAGGTGTATACTACAACTTCACGAGTGGTCCCTGAATCCCTTGATAGTGGTGGAGATTTTCAACCGCTGGGGTCTTCCTTGCTGCAACCTCTTTGCATCCCTGACCAATTAAAAATGCAGCAACTATTTTGCCCTGATTCCCCCTCTGGGACCGTCACCCAGGGACGGTCTAGTCCACGATTGGCCCTCTGTTCTACTTTATGCATTTCCACCTCTCCCACTCATTCCCCAGTTTCTGAAGAAAGCCCACCTGTTGAAGAGCAAAGTAATCCTCATAGCACCATATTGGCCTCGTCAGATTTGGTTCCCCTTCCTTTGGCCTCGCCTGCTAGATCAACCGTGGATTCTCCATCCAACCCCAGGGCTGATCTCCCATCCACAGAATCTGATTCACCCCAACTTGAACAGCCTAAAGCTCACAGCTTGGCTCCTCCAATTCCCTTGATTGCCAGGCAGAATGATCTTTCTTTGCCAGTACGTGACATTCTTATTGCATCTCATAAATCTTCCACCAGAATTACATATCTCAGCAAGTGGAAAAGGTTTACCTTTTGACTGAGAGAAAAACAGGTAGATCCTTTTTCAGCACCAGTGTCGATAGTACTGGAGTATTTAGCCACCCTGTTTCAATCCGGTCTATCTGCCTCTACCATTAGAGTTCATTTGGCTGCAATATCCAATTTCCGTGATGGTGTCCAAGACTCCTCTGTCACACAAATTATGCAAGACTTTCATAAAAGGCGTGAATCATCTAAAACCCCTCTTAGAGAAACCTGCTCAATCATGGGACCTGTCATTAGTCCTACAAGCTTTGACAATGCCACCTTTCGAACCAGCTTCTTCTTGCGACCCCAAATATTTATCATGGAAAACCTTGTTTTTGGTCGCCATTACTTCTGCCAGACGTATCTCTGAGCTTCAAGCTTTATGCATCAAGAGTCCATATTTGATTTTTCATAGAGATAGTGTCATTGAGAACTAATCCTTCCTTTCTGCCAAAAGTGATCTCTGAAATGTCCATTAATCAAACCATTGAATTGCCAGTTTTCTTCCCCAATCATTCAAACAAAGGAGAGTATTGCCTACATACCCTAGATATTCACAGGCAAATTTGCTTCAACTTGAACAGGATTAAGGCCTCTCGTAAATCAGACCAGTTATTTTTGGCCTTTTCTTGACCTAGATTAGGATGTGCTGTTGCTAAGGTCACATTGGCTAAATGGTTGAAAGACTGCCTGACCTTCATTTATAGACAACGTAATATTCCATTACCTACTACCATAAAGGCTCATTCTACAAGGTCAGTGGCAACTTCTGCTTCTTCCATGCCAGAGCTTCTTTACATGACATTTATGCAGCTTCAACTTGGGCTACCCCTCGTGCCTTCATCAATCATTACAAATTGGATTTGGCCTCCAGGGGAAGAGCATCTTTTGGTTCTATGGTGCTCAGAAATTACCTTCCATGAGAGCCTCCCAGGAATAAAGGTAGCTGGGGACTGTGTCCCACACATAAGGAATGAACAAGGATTAATATCAGATAAAGAAGTTATGTCTTGCTATAACGTTCCAGCTGTATTGTTGATCCTCGTTCAGTCATTATGACCCTCCCTCCCTCCTTCCCCCTCCTGTGGCTTCTAATGGATCTCACCATCCGGTTCTATTAGGTCATTTGACCAGAGGTAGCCTCTTCCTTCTTTTGACTTGCAAACTCAAATCTGAGGTAACAGGGAGAGGGGAATTCTGGGTAAGAGTTTTAGCTCAAGAGTTTTTAGCTGACGCGAGCTTGGAAGATGGCCAGCTTGGATCCGAGGTCAGAACCGATACCCACACGTAATGACTGAACGAGGATCAACAATGCAGATGGAATGTCATGGTAAGACACAACTTATTTTTCTTCAACTCTGATGGTTCCCCTGAGATAACTGGCACCAAGTGTTTCGGAGCCAGAGGACTGTTGGAGCTGAAGCATCAGCACTGGATTTGTGGATTTGGAGTCTACTCAAATGATTTTGGAACCATCTCTTCCCCTTCGAGCCACAGCGCTAGATAACTCTGGTCTGATTCCCTCCTCTGGTGGATTTCTGATGAGGTTGCAGGAGCTGATCTAAGAGATTCCAACTTCAGAGCCATCATCTTCTGTTTCACCTAGGCACTCTGCTTTCAAGGTTGTACAGAAGGTTTTCTTTGTGCCTAGAGAGCAGACATCCCTGCCCCCATCAGATCAGACAACCCTAATTCATACTGTTGTGTCCTGAGCTTTGACCAGCTAGTCTATCAGGGCATTATCTGTTCCGATACCGCCCCAGAGCACCCCACTGAGGAAGGCCCTCTGAAGGGAATGTGTAAGAGGGAGGCACTTAGATTCCCCTCAGGAATTGTCATAGATGGCACTGATTTTAATTGGGGGGGGGGGGCTCCCCCAGATCACCACTTGACATCTCTTTTGAAGACAATCTGGAGCTCTTGAAACGAAAAGGTGGTTGGTCTTCCATTATCCCATCCCAAGAGGAATCTGTGTTCCTGGATGCTTTTGGGTCTGGCCCATCTACTTCTTGGGACCCCCATATACCCCCTGGATGATGAGCTCATTGACTTGGCCAGCGTGGAAGGAGTCGAACACTGTTCATCCGATATCGGAGACAGGATAAGATTCTTGCCCCCTTTAAAGACCGTGCACACTGGAGCAAGGTAGTACCTGTTGATGCCATGGTTGTGGTTACAGCTTCAAGAAAGGAACTTGCCGAGCAGCATTCTTCTATCCATCCCCCTAAGAGAGAGTGTAGGGAGTTGGACAGATTTTGGAAGTATTTATGCTTTGGCGACCTTTGCTCTTGCGTCATTGAATTACTTGGCACATCTTAAGTAATTGCAAAGGGATTTAATCAAAGAGCTTACCAAATCTCTTTGAGTCCATATCCTCCATGGATGGCAGCAGGATCTCCTCGCAGCTGGCCACTCTCCATTCCATCTCAATTGCGTCCATGAGGTTATCTCCCATGTTGCTAAATGTACCTCACTGGCGACGGGTTCACATATAGCTGTCAGAAAGCATGCCTGAATGCACTGTTTGATTTTTGTGGAACCATTTAAGTCTTCTTTCATCAAAGCACCCTTTGGATCTTCTCCATTTGGCCTCAAAGTTGGACACTCTCTTCAGGTGCAAACAAGCTGGAATGACCCTGTCTGCCTTGGGCATAACGTTTTTCTACCCCTCAAAGGCCCTTTTCTAGGAACCAACTAAGTGACACAAAGATGTGATTTAAGACGTACCGAGGTTCTTTCCAGGATTCGCTTGGGGATAGTTCCCCTAGAGGCAGGGGGTAGTAAAATGGAAGATTCCGTCCTCGTGGTAGAGGTGGTCCGCAGAACCAGAGATTTTCTTGGATAGGCCCCATCAGTACTCCTGAACAGAGGACTGACTGCCCCACTCTGGAGGCAGTCGGGGTTCGCAAATACCTTAACCAGAGAACCTGGCTGTCTGTCTGTCCTAGAAGATTCGTGGGTGCAGAGGATCGTATCCAGAAGTTAATCAATACCATTTTCCCTAGCCTCTCCCACAGTGCTGAAAAATCCCCAATGTTCCACCCAGTCAGAGGGAAGCAGCATCTCTAGAAATAAAAAGGCTGCTAGAAACAATCCCCAATGTTCCACCCAGTCAGAGGGAAGCAGCATCTGTAGAAATAAAAAGGCTGCTAGAAACAGTCATCCAAGAGGGTCTCCCCAGACCAGACAGGATCTGTAATTTACTCGATTCTTCTTTGTGCCAAAAATGGCAGATTACTTTAGACCTGTTTTGGATATCAGCAAGTTAAATGAGTTTGTTCGGTATACAAAGTTTCTGATGGTCACGATTCAGTCAGTTTTGCCTTTGTTTCAAAAGGATGATTGGATGTGCTTGATAGATCTTCAGGGTGCATGCTATCACATCAAAATGAACAGGCACTCCAGGAGATTCCTATACTCCCAGCACGTCATGGGCATTCAGAATCGCGAATTAGCTGAAACACCTGATGTTCATAAGGATCATTTGCATATATCCCACGTGCCTCTGATACAAGAGGTTTGGGAGGTCACACACTGAAAGTTCTAGCTTTGCTGGAGTTTTCATTTTGTTTTTGCTGATTGGTTTTTCAGTGACCTTCTCACTCATTGTTATATTCTCATTCTCACTCATTGTTATATTCTCAGCTGGGAGCCAGTCATTACCTGTTCAGAGCACTACCCTTTGGTCTTACCAAATTTCCCAGGGTATTCACCAACTGTATGGCAGTAGTAACAGCTCAGTTGACTGCTGAGATTCCAGGAGTTTCCATGTCTAGACGAGTGGCTACTTAGTACCCAAACCAGGTATAGACAGATGCAGGTAAGGGACTACTTGCTCCAGTTGTGTTCTCATCTGGGAATAGCAGTCAGTTACAACGAGTCTCATCTCACCCCTACACAGTGTCTGGAGATCATAGGGGATCGTTTGGACACAGTCAATCAAATAAACCTGTCTTCCCTCCACTTAGATGCAGCAGTTCTAGATAAAGTGATCCAGAATTCATCTCTTCCAACCTGACTGATTCTGCAGGCTTTGGGTTCCATGGCAGCAGCTGTCACCCTTGTTCTCTTGGCCAGGTTCCATATGAGAATCTTTCGGTAGAGACTGTCAACTCAGTGATCCATTCTCCAACATCCAGTATCCATGCCAGTCAAGATCACTCTCGTCTCTTGTGAGTTGCACAGAAATTAGAACACGTCAATTAAGGAGTCGCATAAAAGTTAGAAGAGATCAGTTAAGTTAGCTTGACTGAACTGAGGTGGTGGAATTAGGAACTAAATCTTCTATTTAAGGGGTAAAAAAACTTTTCAAAGCTTTACCGGAAAAGTTCACCCAGACTCTTCCACAGCTTGCTGTGAGGGAAAGGTTAGTTTGCTTTTGATTTCTTGTATTTTGTATTTCTTTATTGCCTTTTTCTATTTTGTATACTGTGATTTGTTTTCTTTACACTGTTTTTTACTTGTATTTTACTTTTAATTGCATATTAAAATGTGGAAAGAGACCACAGCTGTGTCGCTTGTGAGTTGTACAGAATTTTTTCCCACCCTGTTGCTTTTGGTATTAAACACAACAGTCTTTCTAGTTGCCTGCCCCTTATGTTAATTTGACTACATATCTCTTTCCCTCTCCCCTTTCACTGGCTGGTGTGAACATTTAAGTTACACCCTTTCATATCTAACTGCTTAGTGCACACTGCAGTGTTTAGGATATTTACCCATTTTTTCATCTTGCCTTTAAACATCTTTTGCATTACTGCAGTTATTGAAGAGCCCACATTTTGCCTGTCAGTAGTCATCTTGGGATTAGAGCTTCTGCTTTCTCCTGGTGAGAGAAGAAGCACAGGGATTATTTCCTGGAGGCTGCTGCTCTGCTTTATAGGTGACAGCTTGGAATTTGTGCTTATATTTTGTTCCTGTTGAGAGAAGGAGCAGAGTACATTGATTGACTGTTTCTGGTTAAGACACTGAGTGTCTCTGCTTTTAACGTTCCTGATTGGTCTGGTTGCTATTTAAGGCAACTACCAGGAAAAGGTTACAACAAGCCTAGGAGACCCTTGCATTATCTGGGACAAGACTGTGGATCACCAAATAGGCTGTAGCCTGCTTCTTATCTTGAGATCGGTGCTGTTTTACTTCTGGTGAGAGAAGAAACAAAGGAGCATTGTATCCCAGCACAGTGAAGCTGTGGTGTGACCAGCACTAGTAGTAGCCAAGCAGTAGCCATTCATGCGACTCGCCTCTTTTCATCATTCTTGATGAGCTAATTCTTTGTTTCCAGTATAAGTACTGCTTGATTTGTTTCTAACTTCAGAATATCTGCCTAAATACTTTATCTTCCTTAAATTTTCAAGGTGTATGTATTAGTTTCCCCTCAAGTGTTCGGCAGTGCTGTGTACAGACACCTTGAGTGACATTTTTCCTGTAAAAGCATGATTGAAATTTCTCTAATACGTCATTGCACACAGGACAACTAGTTTGTAGTGACAAGCACTGTCCCCGTAGTTGCAAACCGTATACTCCTGTCATTGATATTCTCACTCCAACTGTCTAATCAGTAATAAAAGGGTCTGTTGCCATGCATATGAACTTTCCCACCATCTCAGTTACCATCTTTGCAGATATGGGCATCTGAGACAATGTACAAATTGCTTCGTTTATTGACAACCAGTTAATTCTCAAACTGATATGGTATGTGAGAAATGTATTTATACAATTTCACTAGAGGCAAAGGTCTCACATAAAAGTACTCCTAATATGAATAAGGTTGTCAGTAGTACACACACTGCACCCATCACACACAATTCATAGCAGACATATCGACCCACATATGCTGAGGCACTAAAATGTAACCTTCCTAATCCACAAAGACACCCTAGGCAAAGTACCCATAACAAATACCCTCAGCAGCCCCAAATACACTCTTTCAAAACAACACCCACAAACACATAGAGCTACATCTCAAGGAGCGTCTGCCTCTAAGCCCATAGGGCAAGCCACCACACAATCCAACATTCTAGTCACTGTGGAGACTCCATCGTGAGACACAGTGATATCCCTCTCACCAGGCTGAGCAAGGAGAAAGTCACGGTCAGTTGCTTTTCAGGGGCTAGGATCTGCCACATTGCGCACGCACTCAGGTCATTGGACCACAAGTACCAGTATGACTCTGTCATAGTCCATGTGGGAGTGAATGACCTGAGACATACCTCCTTAGACTTTATGAAGAGAGACATCATGGAGCTCTCGGAATGTGTCTTGGGCTGGTATGATCCTAACATTGAGCAGCATTTTACCTTCTCCAAGGATGATGCCACAGTACAAACAAAAGATGATCAACTTTAATAATTGGCTTAGTTTCTGGTGTCATTCTAAGTGGTGTGCAATATTTGACAGCATGGAAGGAGATGGTCAACAGACCATGCTGCTTTGCCAGGGTTGGCCTGAACCTCTCCCCTCTAGGCCTTTCGAATATTGCCTAAAACATTGTCTTCCCCCATAGTACCTTTTTTAGGCAATGCCAAACTGAAAGTACTTCCAACGCAGCAAATCAAAACCAAGAAAATCTGAAGGTATTACTGCTCAGTGGTAGGAGCCTAAACAAAAATCTCCATTCCATAGAAGCTCTTTTCACCCTAGAGAATGCTGATGTCTGTGCAGTCACTGAGACATGGTTTAAAGCCATGGAGAACATGCCAACAGTGGAAGGTTATAATGCCGTCCATACATTTAGACCAGCTACTTCACAGGCAGGGATTAAAGGTGGAGGTGTCTCTATTTACATCAAAAATAAATATCCAAGGCTGTTCAAACAGGACAATGCAGTTGAGCTGCTCCGTGTTTAGATCACCATAGGCAAAATCCAATACCACTTCCTTGCAAACTTTAGGTCCCCCTCTATGACACAGGAAACCCATGCCATGTGTTCAAAATTATTAGAAACATTAACCATCCAACCCAATGCCATATTCGTGGGTGACTTAATTATCCCACTGTTAACTGGGAATCCTATATGACACCAAATGTACAGGCGCAGAGATTCCACAGAGGCACCCTGGTGGAATCACAAACTCAATAGACTGTATGACAGAAGGAAGAAAATCATGGCAAAAATTAAGAGGTGCGGCTCCTAGTAGGATAAAAGCACTCTCATCAGACTAAATAAATAACACTGAGGTCAAATAGTCTACCAAAGAAAATTTTGAGGTTAGGTCTGGCCTCCCAGGCCAAGGACAACCACAAAGCATTCTTTATCTATATCTGGAACCTCAATGACAATATGCAATTGTTTGCAGAACTCATTAAAAATGAAGCCACCTATACTGAGCCAGAAGACATGGCAAACAACCTGGCTGATGAATTCCGCTCCAACTTTACCCCTCTCTCCCAGTCAACCTTCCCTCAGGAAATACCATCATATATAACTCCCCCTACGATCACTAGGGAACAGGTCCTTAATGCTCTCTAAGACCAAGAACACTGCATCAGTGGGTCCAGACAGTATCCCAGGATACCTTTCAAATAGCATGAAACATGATCTTTCAAGGCCTTTGGAATTACTATTTAATTGGAGCCTCCAAATAGGCTTCGTGCCTCATGAATGGAGAACGGCGACAATCATCCCTCTGCACAAAGGTGGACCCTCTACAGACCCGTAAGTCTCACTAGTCTTGCATGTAAAGCCATGGAAATGATCGATAGAGATAGTCATCCTCCAGACACTGGACCCAACCCAGCTTGGCTTCGTCAAGGGCAAGATCATGCCTACTCAACGAAAGTAATGAATGAGGGGGGAAAAGTTCACACTGCCTACCTTGACCTGGTCAGGGCATTTGACACAGTACCCCACTTGGGTATTGTTGACAAACTTGGGAAATTAGGTACAAACTCATATGTCACCTGGTAGATAGCCAATTCTGGCTCACAGACAGGACCCACAAAGTTAGAGTGGGGGGGGGGGGTCCACTTCTACAAAGAGGCCAGTCACAAGTGGAGTCCCTCAGGGATCAGTCCTTGGACCGCCCCTTTTTGGCATTTACATCTCAGAAGTCAAGGCCAATGTCCGTGGTCTCTGACTAAATTTGCAGATGATTGCAAATTAGGAGCTGTTATTGAATCTCACACTGAGACATATGTTCTCCAGGAGGGGCTGGCACAGACAAACAACTGGTGTCAGAGCGACGGACTAAACCTAAATGCCAAGAAATGCATAATAGTATCCTTTGGGATGTCATCCACCTCTGGTAACTGTCATATTGACAACACACCCCTTAGAGTTTACCCAGTAGTCAGGGACTTAGGGGCACACCTAGATAGTAATCTAGCCTTTGACCATCATGTATCTACAGTAGTGAGGAAATCATTGTATGTTACACAACTTATAAACAAAGGTATGGCATTGAAGTCCAAGGAAGTCATTGTTCCACTGTATTTGGCATTCATCAGACCTATCATTATTGAGTACAATGCCCCCTTTGTGTACTTAACCAGGCATATCCAACAATTTGAACGTCCACAGAGGTTCCTCACTAAAAGAATACAGGGCGTAAGTAAAATGTCCTGTGCAGACTGCTAAAGTGCCCTATCCCCTGTATTCTGTCTCCTACAGGCTTTTGAGGAGTGATCTGTGCCTGGTATGCAGGGCATTGTAAGACCCCACTCTGGATCTCCTGCATATCCACAAAACAAATAGCACCAAAATTAGC
This sequence comes from Protopterus annectens, assembly GCF_019279795.1. NCBI lineage: Eukaryota > Metazoa > Chordata > Ceratodontiformes > Protopteridae > Protopterus > Protopterus annectens. The sequence continues at coordinate 70,834,482 of NC_056732.1, forward strand.
TCTTCTGAAGACTTAAACATTACCTGTGATATAAATAGGACCTGCTGGAGAGACTGGTATGTATCCCAGAGACTGCCCTGTCTATGGAGCAGGCTCCCCATCCATGAGAAGCAGAGTTGCTCCCTAACCCAATTCATGTGCAACTTGGACAGCTGAATGGGGAGCAGGAAATGCATCCCTAGTTTGGGACCTATGTCTCTAATGGATACAGGCAACTTGTAAATGTTTCATCTCCCAGGCCCCTGTTTGTAAATGTTTCATCTCCCAAACCCCCTGTTTACACTTATGAAGGGTATCAGAACTTGAGATTTGGGATGCATGGCTAAGCTTAAAAAACCCTTGTGGTCATTAGCCTAGTAAACACCTATGAATCTTATTGGGTATCTCCAATAGTGGATTCTTTCGAACCAGCTCCACAAAGCCCGTCCCTTTATTTCCCTTCCCAGGGCCACAGTGACCACAAGTGCCTCCCTGCTCTAGTGGGGGGGGGGCTACTACTTGAGAAGGCAGTCCAAGTTACGTGGCCCCTGAAGAGGCCAAGACACACAGTGCCATAGAGATGAGAGCTGTCCGCCTAGCATTGCAGGACTTTCAAGATGCTCTCCCATGCAGGACAATTGCCATTCAGTTTGACGGTATGTCAGTGGTCTGGTACATCAACACACAGGGAAGAACCAAGTCTTATTCACTTCATAGTGAAGCAGTGAGTGTGTAGCAGTCTCTTCCAATCACTTTCTAATGGTAATGCAGATCCTGGGTGAATCCAGCGTGATTGCAGGCAAACTAAGCAGGTCCATTCTGATGCCTCACTATTGGTTTCTCAACATTTAAGTGGCAGAGAAAATTTCCTGTCATTGGGGCCAGCCATATTGCAATCTATTTGCCTCTCCTGTCAACAAATGCAGCAGATTCTTTCCCCCAGTGTTGGGAGCAGGGCAGTCACTGAGAAATGCTGTAGTTCACAATTGTCCCTCAGTTCTCCTCTATGCTTTTCCACCCTTCACATTAGTCCCAAGTTTCTTCATAAAGCAGTTTGGTTGAAGAGCACAGTTATCCTTATTGCGCCTTTTTGGCCTCATCAAGTGTGGTTCCCATTCCTCTGGTATCATCATCTACATCCACCCTGGATTCTGGATCCAACTCCAGACCTCTGTCTCACCTGACAGGCATGACTTATTTAGACATAACAGGCCTCAAGTTGACCACATGGTTTCTCCAGTTCCTCGGACTGCTAGACAGCCCAGGCTGCCCTCCCAGATGTCATATTTTATCTTTCCACAAGGCTTCTGCTGGAAAGACTTACAAGAGCAAATGGAAAAGATTTCTGTTCTGGGTCCTTAGCGAAGATCTGGACTCTTCCAGTGTCATCGATCCTTGAATTTTTAGCTTCAGTTTTTAGTAAAAGAGCTAGTTTTCTCAACTATCAGAGTTCAGTTGGCTGTCATTTCTAATTTCTACATGGGCGAAAATAACTCCTCTTCTCAACTATGCAAGGCTTTTCTCAAGGGAACTTTTTTGCTTAGACCACCATTAAAAGATACTGCTCCTTTTTGGGATCTTTGGGATTTAAAATGTTATGCTTCAGGCATTAACTCAATCTCCCTTTGAACCTTCATCCAAAGCAGACCTAAATTTTTTTTTTATTTTGGAAAACCATTCTTCTAGTAGCTATTACATCTGCTAGAAGAGTTTCTGAACTTCAGGTGCTTTCTTCAAAGCCTCCTTACTTAATTTTTCACAGAAACTTTGTCATTCTGAACTAACCTGTCCATTTTACGTAAGGTAACATCTGAGTCAAATATTAACCAGGTCATTAATCTCCCAGTTTTCTTTCTGAGTTTTTCAAACAAAAGAGCGTGTATGTTACATCTGTTGGATATGCATAGATAGCTTTGTTTCTACTTTCACAGAACCAAAGACTTTAAGAAGTCTCGCCATTTATTTGTTTCCTTTTCTCCTACCAGATTAGATAATCCAGTATCTAAAGTTACATTGACCAAATGATTGAATTTATAACCTGTCTCTATAGTAAATTTGGTTTATCTTTACCAAAACCTGCTAGAGCTCATTTCGCAAGATCTATGTCTGTTTCTTCATCTTTCTGGTCCAGAGCATACTTTGATAATATTTGTGCAGCTGCAATTTTGGCCAATCCCCACACATTTATTGCTCATTATAAGTTGGTTTTGATTTCCAAGATTAAAGCGGCCTTTGGCTCAGCAGTGCTTCAGAATATTATACCATAAGGGCCTCCCAAGCTTACAATAGCTGGAGACTCTGTCCTGTCATTTGAGAAAGAAATGAAAATGGCAACATCAGATAAAAAATGTATGTACTCACCATAGTGTTCCATCTGTGTTGTCCATTTTCATTCTTCTTCATCTCCTCCACCCACCTAGTGCCTTCATTTTGCTTCTGGAGAGATCTAAGAGTAGTACAGGAACCTCTGTTCTTTATTTAAGCTTCAGCTTCCCTTTTTATTTTCTGTTTGTGGTGTTTTCTATGGTAAGGATGTCCTATTATGTCTAGAGGCAGCAAATACAGTCTGAGGAATGTTATGTTGGTGGGGCATTATTGGTAAAGGGAGGAGACGGAAAATTCTAGGATCCGATAATGTTAGAAGTGCAGAGGTCAGATCAGAGTCTCAGATCTAAACCCATCAGTTGAGGAAGAATGAAAATTGACAGCACAGATAGAACATTATGATGAGTAGATAACTTTTCTCTCCAAGCCCTCCTGATACCAGTTCTGTTGTCTGCACCATTCCAACAGTCTTACTCCACCAAGAAAGCTAAATGCTACTCATTTGCATCATCCACCACACAGGAATTTTTATCTGCATCCTTGATCTCCATAATGAACAGGTGTTCCTCCAAACTCCTTTTTCACCTTCACGTGAATAAGGAACTGCTTTATTTTGCCTTGTGATTTCAAGATCTGAGATAACCGTAGACCAGGAGAAAATAATTTGTAGTGAGATATCTAGCCTAGAGCAGAAAAAATAACTCATTAGCTTCTAAATGTGAAATTCTGTTTTAATTGCATGTATGTGTTACATATGGAAAACCTATAAGCCAAAGAGCTAAATGAACAACCTAAACAGAGAACTATATATTTTCAATTTTTGTTTCTGTATTTGTCATTTTGTGATGTTTTCTTTGGCTTGGGGCTCAATAATTATTATAGAGGAAGCTAAGAGAAGGTTTAGTTGTAGACAAATGTTATTCTTTCTTTGTTCAAAGTGATTATTTTCTGTTTTCTCTGTGCAAGTTCATATTTTTTAGTATATGTAACTGTAGTGTTTAAGCCTAGTATTGTTCCTGGTCATCTGTTTACTTGTTTATAAATTAGAGTACTTATTGCTAGAGTAGTGACAGGCTGCTTTGCTGTCCATCTCTAAGTGATTGGATTGCTCTGCTACATTCCAGTGTTTGAGTTTGTTTGGCTTATTGTCAAGAGTGGAATGGTGGTTCCCTAGTCATGTCAGTACTGTCCTCCCTGGGCAAGTCCTTCATTTTGTTATTCCCCCAGGCCACTTCAGAAAGAAAGAAAAACGTCCTTGTGTCAAGTTGCAGACCACAGAAAAATATGAAAATTCAAGCTACTCAGCTTCTTTGGTTGCATTAAAAGGCAAAATTGCAGAGAGCTCCTTGTTACTGTTCAGCAAATCCTTCCAAAACTGTTGAAGTTTGACAAAGTGTAACAGGATGCTGCGTACTACAGATCATAAAGCATACTCACTGCGTTGCCATTTAAGCAACCATGTTGGCAGTCGATTTTGACTGGTTAAATATTTTTACCTTCCAGGCAGTTCAGGAAGCAGTCTATGCTTACTCTAAAGTGCCAATTACACCTTCTAGCTACTTGCACTAGGGGCAGCCCTCCCTCTTGTATACCATCCCTGCTGTTGTGAGCCAGAATATTTGAAGTGGTGGTAGTTTACTACCTTGGGCTAGGATAGACGGCTATAGTCTTGGAGAATCTTATCAGCATTTCTGGCTTTTTAATTTCTCCCGAGTCTTTTGGATTTCTTATACCATGACGGGAATGGACCCCATTCCTAAGTCAAAGTACGATTAAAGTTCATGAAATTAGTATTGTTTCAGCACCCGCAATGTGCCCAGTAATGACACCGCCTGCAATTCGTATGGTGTTACATGAACTGGTAACATATGTAAATACGATTGCAAATTCTTTTTTATAAGACCAGTTGCTCCTACTATTGGAACTGTCTGGGTAATCTTTCTTCCACGTGGCTTTTGTTTCTGCCTGCAGATCAAGGTATTTTATGACTTTGTGTCTCTGTACGCAAGACACTGTAATCACTAGGTGTGGCGATTTCAATGATCATTGCTACTTTTGTCTTTTCCTGGACCACTATATCCAGTTTTCTAGCATTGGTCTTTTGGACTGTTGGTATTGGGTGATCCCATGTGATGTAAACGTCATCATTTTCTATGATTCTCTGTGGCTTATGTTTCCAGTGTTTTTCAGCCACTTCGATAACATAATGTTTGCACAATCTCGCCACATTATTAATCCTTTCAGTATACAGTCCCTCTGCCATTGGATAGTCACAGCCAACAATAAGGTGTGTGACTGTTTCCAGTTCAGTTCCACAAAGCCTACATATCTCTGTTTCTCCCACATTTTCAATTCTTTTCTCAGTCTTCATAAATGATCTTCACTCGATCATCCCCAAATCTACATGCATCCAATATGCAGACGACTCCACCTTGATCTGTTCTGACGTCTCCCTCCCGAAACTCCAAGCAATCACCCAAAACTGTTTTACTTTAGTGGAAAAATGGTTCTCTAAACTGAAACTCATCCTTAATCCTACTAAAACCAAATCATTACTTTTTTATCCCTCTGCAACTACTCCTCTAGGAAAAGAACCTCTGAATGCGGACAACACGTTCCACGTGGAATCTACAAATGGTACCATCATAATCCCAGTCTCTCATACCAAACTACTAGGTGTGACTATAGATAACCAGCTTAAATTTGATATACACATTAACCAAACCATTAAATCTGTAAACAAGAAACCTGGATCTATGTACAGAATAAAAAATTTCCTAACCCCTCATACCAAACTAACCATTGCTCGCACTCATCTCCTCTCCACCCTCCTTTATGCCTCCCCAATACTGTCGTTCCTCAATAAGCGGGAACTCAATAAACTATCTGCTGCCTATAATCATATAGCCAGATTTATAACAGGAACACCGTATCGTACTCACCACTGCCTCAACCTAAATACCCTTGGCTGGCTAGAACTCCCCAACCTTCTCAAACTCAACCAACTTACTGAAGCTTTTAAAATAATCAACCAACCGGACAGAACCCCCTCTCTGAGCAATATCCTGACCTCCTACTCAAACCTAAAATCCCTCAGGTCAGCTAATAGTGTTCAGGTTCTAACCATTAAATCTAATAACTCTGGAGGCGATGCTCTCTATGCCAATTCCATTGGAAAGCTATGGAATTCCCTACCCAATAGCCTAAGACTAATGACCTCGATTAATCAATTCAAAAATCATCTCAAAATATTTCTTAAGTCTCATTGGTTATGCCCATGTCCTAAACCAGACTAGCCTCTGTAGTATATACCCTATCCCAGAGATATCAACCTACCCCCGCGGCTTCAATTTGTAGCCAACCTTAGAATTATCTATTCAACATTCTGATTGTTATTTTACAAATATGTTATACCAATGTCTTTCTCTGTTGTCTGTATGTAATGCTACTCTATACCATTTGTAAATGTATACTGTATTCTCTTATGTGTGGAGCTTTTCTCCCCGGGCCTCTACTGAAGATGGACATGTATCCAGCTAGACTAGCCCGGTCAACAAATGTAAAATAAATAATAATAAAAATAAATAAATAAAATGGACTTAGTAAACCAGCGTGTACGCAGCCCACTATCTTGGGCTGCCAATATTAACCTTTTATTTCTTGATGTAAATTCACCTCTCCTTAACCATTCCTGCATTCGTTCTTGATCAACATGAGGCTCTTCCAGAAGTTTTCTATACTTGCAACTATATTTGTTTTTTCCACATGTCTTGCCTTCTCATCTGGTCCTTCAACTTATATTCTTTCTTTTGTTTTTTTTAGCACATTCAGTTGCTGCCTGGTTTCTATCCACTTCTGGTTTGATTTCCATTCCTGCCTGACATCAATATGCTTCTGCTAAATTAAGCAGAGATGTCATTTTAGATTTATTCTCCTCATGTTTCAAAACTTTCACCACATTTGGATCTTGTGAGTTCAGTAGATATGTGGGGAGTCCCACGATTGCAGATCTATACATGTAACCAATTTCAAGGAGACCCATCCCTCCTTCAGAACAGTGAATATATAATTGTGGTATACATTGATTTTTATAAATCATTTGGTGAGCATGAAGCATCCTTCTTGTTTTAATATCCAGTCTATCCAACACTTTTTGGGGCCAGTCAATCACACCAAAACTATGTTAGGACAGGAAGAGCAAATTGATTTATAGCTTGGATCTTGTTCCTAGATGGTCAATGCTGTTTTCAGAATTAATTTGTCTTCTAAAGTACCCCTTACTAAGCTTTATTCACATTTGTTCATGTTTGATTGCTGATCCTTTATCAATTCCCAAGTATTTATACACCCCCTCTTGCTCAAGTTATTTTATATCACATTCTTGTCCCAAACTGATGTTTTCCTGGTGCTGCAATTTTCCTTTTTTAAAGGTTGCTTTTGCACATTTATCAAGACCAAATGACATTCCAGTATCATCTGAAAAAGTTTTGACAACCTGCAGCTATGCTTTCAGTTACTCATCTGATGAGCTATACAATTTTAAATCCTCGACAAAGAGAAGATAAATCATTAGACTTTGTTGTTTTCTAGAAGCCAAATTAAGCATTTCTGGAAGTGTGTGTGTGTGTGTGGGGGGGGGGGGGGGGTTGAGAGCTGAGTACAGTTGAGGTGGGTAAGTGAACCCATAGAAAAAAATAAGGATCTAGGACAAAAAACCCTTCTTGGTGGGGTGTAGTGTGTGAAAAGTATTCTTGGTGTTTGGATGGTATAGACCCATACCCAGGGCAACACTGAATATTTCTGCATGCTGTTTAGTCCAAGTTGCACTTTTGTGATACTTGTCCATTCTTTTACTTTAATCCATATAGAACCAGTGGTGTAACTTGATTTGCCATAACCTTAGTGGCTATCAGATTTTAACCTGTTTTTTATTATTTTTGGATAGTGGTGCAGATCCAAAGACTGTAGTCCACCTTCACTAAATTTTACACCTCCTGCTAATATCAGAGTCAAACAATTACAAAGTCTGCATTGCACCAAACTTTATTTGTAAAGAGAACAGTTTGTAAAAACTGTGGAAATTCTCTTTATATATAAAGCAAAGTGTTTCAATAGGAAGGTGTTTTGATGACAATGTGCACAAAAAAGTCTAGTTTGGCACTAGAAGCACTTGCATGCTCTCTCTCTGTGACTACATCCAAAGAAGAGAATTCAGAGTAGAAGTCTCTGCTTTTCCCAGTTAGGGGTCACCACAGTGGATCACTGGTCCGCTTATGACTGGCAGTGAACTTTTACGGTGTCAAGTTTTCAGCCCGGCGGCCAACCTTCAGAGAAGGGGCACACACGCACCTACCTGCATGTCTTTTAGCATTCATTCGATCTCAGGGAGGACATGCAGACTCCACACAGAAGGCATTCAGCCAAGAATCGAACCGGAGAGCCTCTTGCTGTGAGGCGACAATGCTAACATCTAAACCTTAAAAAAAAAAAAAATGTGGAAATCACAGAAAGTACCCTCTGTCAGTGGAAAGAATGCAGTGATGAAAATATCTGAGTTTTATCCTGTGTAGATCTGAAGTTACAGCAAACACTTCAATAATTAAGCTTTTGTCTCCTTTTTTGTAATGTGGAAGAGATGGCAGTTGATGAGCTTAGCTTGTCTAAATAGTTTAACTGTGTTGTACTTTACCAGCAGACAGCCTGCAGCCCTTTGGAAAATGGTACCGTCAAAGGCCAGTCGACCTGCATCATAGCTGGTTCCATTGCTTCCTTAAGTAAAGTGTGTATTGATGACACGTGGCTGACAGTTGGTCTCATCATAACTTCACCAGTCAGTATTGCATAGACTGCAACTCCAGGGGTTTGAGCTTCCTTTGGCACTTCATTGTTTAGCCGTCTCAGCTTCCAAATTTTAAATTTCTTCAATTCTGGCCTCTCAGGACTTTTAATTATACTGCTGGTGATTTGGTGCTATGGTTACTTCACTGCAGAAATCTTCTTTTAACAGATACTGTTACCATGTCAGTTGATTAATGTGGAGAAAATGCTTAAGAGGTGCTTATTACCTTCTTGCTTCGCCCCCTGTGCATGATATGCCCCACCACAATCCATCAACATGCAGTTGGAGTTTCCTACATGTCAAGCAGTTATATATTCTTGTACATTGTTTTTCTTTGCGTTTTGTCATAGTGAATGTGCTCACTCAGTGGATGAGAGTCGCACTGAATGGTGCAGTGGGTGGGCATGGTTCTTAGCTGGGCAGGTGATGCTATGGTTTGCCTCTATAAATCAAGTGTATCCAAGGAAAAAAATAGCCAAGCTGGGGACTATAGAGGAGGACATCCCGACAATTCTCCACTGCAGAAATCTTTGTTACGGATCAACTAATATGGTGAGTACATTTGTTATCCAGAAGCTTAGACAAAACCCATTGTAAATCTGCTGGATGAATCCTAGCAGAGTGGACCTCGTCTGTTAGTGGGCTGTTCAAAGATATACGACCTGCAGGCTGAGATGCTCATCAGCATTGGAGTTAATGGTAGGTATCTCCTTAAAAAAATCCATTTCCTTGTGTAACAGTAGTGTTACTTTTTCCCATTTTAAACATTTAATAAATTTGTTGAGTGAAGGCATTTGAGATCCACCTTTGTGTTACAGAACCTTGTTTTTGTAATCTGTTTGTTCATTCTCCAGTACATGCTTTGTTGTTCATGGTAACAGAGGAGTAAGAGTCACTCCCAACAAGAGCAAATATATAAGAACTAATCTTGAACTGGATGTCATGTCACTGCAGGTGACGTGCATGGGCAGTTTAGCATCACCAGTGCACCTAATGTCATGGCTTTGGAACATGAGCTAAAACTGGAGTACCCAGCACAAATAGATGCCAGTACAAGGGAAGAGATGTAAAAGACATGCAGAACCCAGTTTTGAGAATCAAGAGCTGTGAGGCAACATTGCTGATTTCTATATCACTGTGTCAATGTTATGAAAGACTGGAAAACCAATTTAATAAGGAACAATGGGAGGACATCTGCATGACTCCCAAGTACACAACAAAGTCCAGAATGTTTAGGAGTTTTGCTTGGAAGTGTTTGCATAACTATTTTTGTACTCCAAGCAGACTTCAAATAATTTTTCCTCAAGTAGATAGCAAATGTTGGTGTGGTAGGGAAGAAATAGGTAACTGGAAACATGTTTTTTGGGAGTGTAATGAATTGGCAGATTTTAAAAATGTCCTACAGAGTACTCTCTTGGAATTTGGGAGTAAATGTCTGTAACTAAGGAAATGATTCTTCTGAGCTGAGGCACAGGATCTGAATTACCTTATCATAGTAAGGCCTTACTAAGTTAAAAAGCAATTACTAGAAAATGGAAGTGGAAGTCTAGACCAACAGTATTTGAAGTATTGCATATTGTAAAACAAAAGAACTGGAACAGAGACCATAAAGGGAAAGAAGCAACTTGCATAGAAATAAATAGAATTTGTGGGAACAATACATGTGGAATAATGTTCAGGAGGAGGTGGAATGAGGTTTAAATCCAGGAAGGAACTGAGTGATCTATGTGATCAACTGTAAACCAATTCCTAAGAAAGAAAATATAATATATGTAAGTGGGAAAAATGTCTATATGGCTTTTTGTCATTACTATTAATGTAAGAGTGCCTAAGTCTTAAGTGGAAGTTTAATAAAGACATTAGAGAAAAAAGAATGGGAGAGGAGTGTGGAAAAAAATAGAAAATATATGATAGAAAATGCTAGTATTTTCCTTAATTGCCACTAAAGTAGTTTTGGAGGAAACCATTTCAAAGTGCGTTTTTCTTTTCATTGTATGCTGTTAAAAAGAATATCTTTTTTTATGTAGAAACAGCTGTACTGCGTATGACACGTGCAAGACGTTCACAAGTGGAACACCAGCAGCATATAGATGTTGAAAAAGCACTAGATATTCTTTCATCCCAAACTCCTCAACTTGTTGTGGATCATGAACGGCTGAGGGTATGTAATAGTCCTTAAACAAGAAATGTATGCACATACTGCTATGAAAGTTTTTTTGTGTAGAAATATAAAACAGCATTAAGTCAGCATTATAAGTTGTTAGTAAACGTAGTTGTGGTGCAGAAGGTTATAGATAGTGTCACTAAGGTATAAAACCCTCCACTAATTTGAGATGTTTCCTTAGAATGTTTTTTTTCCCTCTTTTGTCTTGAGAATGTACCAGACTTCGGAAATATGATTAGCAGTTCACTGCATCTCATTGTAGGTAATCGCTGAGGTAGCCTGTTAGCAGCTGCTAACAATTGGCAAGTTTCACCATTTGGTGCTGTGATAGCAAAAAAATCTTCCTATCAGTGCCAGTTTGGGGAGATCTCACTTTACCCGCCACATTTATCATCGGTTTGGTAAATGTTTGCCTAAATCTTTGAAATTTTTTTCTTGTTGTGCATGTGTAGCATGCTGCAGTCCCTTTTGATTGCTACTTTTGCAAGCAAAATATTAGATGAAGCTTTATATAACAGACTTTTGCAGATGTTCCAAATGTGACTGTCCGTCAAAGATTGGATGGAGGAGCTAACTAGATAAGTGACCCCTGGACCACTTTCTCAGATTCTTATGAACAAACTATTCAAATTCATGGGAACACTGTCATCACAAAGGCTTTTATAGAGTTGTGTGTATGTTTGGGTCACAGGTGACAGCACCCACAGTAGCATGGAGAGGCCAAGACACCAGTGAAGTTGTCATTAAATAAAATCTATCACAGGGCATGTGGTTCTGGCATGGCCTTCAGATGTCTCTTGATAGTGATTAATTTTGGTCCTTTTAACCTGCTCGTGACCTGTTCCATTAGAATGCTGTTTTGTGAACTCTCTATAGCTTTGTTATCAGAGCTCTTGTCAGCTAGAATTCATTTATCAGGAAATAGTTCCATACTGAACTGATGTTGTCTCTTCTGCAGAAGATTGTTTGTGACAGGAACCCACAGATGCCATCTTTATTTAGGATCATAGGAAGTTACTAGGCTAGTTGCCCTCGGGCCACTACAAGCCTAGCCAATATAACACTTGTTCCCAAGAGTGAGTGTCTGTTACGGGTAAACACTAAATCAGCACCTATTGCCCATATCTAAGAGGGACACAGTTGGAACCCCTGAGGCGAATTTACGGTTTCCAGTACAGTCCAAATTATTCTTAAATAGGGTCAGTGAGGGGCACTGCCTAACATGGATTGGAAGTCTGTTCCAGAGATGAGGTAACCTCTGCAAGATAAATCTGTCCCTCCAGCAAGATTTATCGGTCACAAACCAGGTTAAAGTCCCTTGAGAGTGTGATGTGTACTGTCTGACTTGCTAATGTATACCATTTTCATTAAGGCAGGGTTGGATATTGCCTTGTATGCAAGGCACAGGTTGCCTCTGAGCAGTCTGTATCACACAGAGTAAAGAGAGAGTGATTTCACTCTATCCACATTATGACGTGCTGGAGACCTTCAATTTTCTTTTTAAGAAACCTTTGCTGTCTCTCCAGTTTCTGCAGGTGCTTAAGAGAGGTACGTACCAAAGGGAGCATTATACTCTGTGTTATTGGCATGATGAGGGAGGAGTAAACGGGGGGGGGGTCATAACCTCCTTTTTTCTGGAGGCAGTGCCCTTACTTATGAGGTGAGCAACATGGAATCCCCTTCTTACTATTTTTTAATTTCTCCAGGTCTATTGGGTTTCTAATACCATGACAGGAATGGACCCCACTCCTAAGTCAAAGTACGATTAAAGTTCATGAAATTAGTATTGTTTCAATCTTTGATGTCAGCCAAAAGTGCTCTTCACAACACCTGCAATGTGCCCAATAATGACTCCTGCAATTTATATGGGATTGCATGGATTAGTAACATATCTAAATACGATTGTAGATTCTTTTTAAAGGACAGTGAGATTATATTATTAAATGCTCAACTTCTTTCTTTTTCTCCCTGTTTACTGTCCCAGCATTTTAAAATATTTTAAATCAACTGTTTCTCTCCACTACAACAGTACCTTACTGTACTGTGGTGGTTTCGCTTTCAAAAAACTTTATCCCACCCTGAAAAACTTGCTGCAGTCTCCAACTTATTGATGTCATAAAGGCAAATGAATACAGGTAAGTTCCTGGCCAATTCCCTCCCCAAACTGACATCACCACAACCATCCTAAAAACCCACCCATGCTGTGATGTCACAACTCCCTGGTCCTTCCCCTACCCATACAGAAAGTAAAGACTAGAAAAAGGATACAGCAGGTGGTAGCTCAAATTGCCCTTGGCACTTTGACAGCTAGTGAAGTTAGGTGTGAAGGGGGATGGGAGATGAGTCAAATTAGTACAATTCAGGCTTCATAAAAGACTGCAAGTTTACCCATTCTAAATTCCAATCCCATTGTCGATTTCCTAAACGTCAACACCCAAATGTCGAATGCTGAAAACCGCAAATGGCCAATTACGCAAATTATTTCCCAGCGTCTGTCTCTTGAACTGTTGGTGATATAAACTTCATAATTTTATATGATGCTTTTTTGACTCATGTTTCCAGTGTTTCAGCCACTTTATTACTATAATGTTTGCACAATCCCCAGTGCAACAGTCTTGCCACATTATTATGCCTTTCAGTGTACAGACGTCCTGCCATTAGTATGTCACAACCAGCAACAAGGTGTGCAACTGTTTCCAATTCTGTTTTACAAAACCTACATTTGTCTGTTTCTCCCACGTATTCAATGGACTTTGTCAACCAGCATGTACAAAGCCCACTATCTTGGGCCACAAATATTAACCTTTCATCTCTTGGTTTCATTTTTCCTCTCGTTAACCATTCTGCATTCTTTCCTGATCAACATGAGGGTATTCCAGAAGTTTTCTATACTTGCAACTATATTTATGCATTTTCCACATTTCTTGCCTTTTCATCTGGTCCTTCACCTTATATTCTTTCTTTTGGCACATTCAGTTGCTGCCTGATTTTTATCTACTTATATGATTTCCATTCTTGCCTGACACCGATATGCTTCTGCTAGATTAAGCAGAGAAGTCATCTTAGATTTATTCTCCTCATGTTTCAAAACTTTCACTGTGTTTGGGTCTTGTGAGATCAGCAGATGTGTGGAGTCCCACGATTGCAGATCCTTACATGTAATCAGTTTCAAGGAGGCCCATCCCTCCTTCGGAATGGGGAATATATAATCTTGGTATGCACTGATTTTTATAAATAATTTGGTGAGCATGAAGCATCCTTCTTGTTTTCCTAATCTGTCCAACACGTTTTGGGACCAGTCAATCACTCCAGAACTGTAAGTTAGGTTGGAAGAGCAAATTGGTTTATAGCTTGGATTTTGTTCTTAGATGTCAGTGCTGTTTTCAGGATTAATTTAAGTCTTCTAAAGTATTCCTTACGAAGTTTTAATCGCATTTGTTCATGTTTTATTGTTGATTCTTCATCAATTCCCAAATATTTATACACTCCCACTTGCTCAATTTCTTTTATATCACATTCTTGTCCCAAACTGATGTTTTCTTGTTTTAAAGGTTGCTTTTGCACATTTATCAAGACCAAATGACACACTTGTATCATCTGAAAAATTTTTGACAACCTGAAGTTGTGCTTTCAGTTTCTCATCTGATGAGCTACACAGTTTAAATCATCGACAAAGAGAAGATAAGTCTTTACACTTTGTTGTTTTCTAGGAGCCAAGTTATAGCCATGGCCTAAGCTGTTAAGTAAACAGCTTAATGGATTAAGGGTAAGGCAGAATAGGGGGCGACAGAGTCACCCTGCAATATCCCCCTTTGAATTTTTATCCCTGGGATAATTTGTCCTTTGTCATGACTTAATCGCAAACTGGTCTCTCACTGTTTCATGGTCACTGTAATGTAGTCGATCAGTGTAGGGTATATCTTATACATTTTTACATACTGTCTTATCCATGAATGTGGGATACTGTCAAAAGCATTTTTGTAGTCAATCCATGCCATACTTTGATTCTTCCCCTTTTTACAGTTCTCCACTGACTTTCACAACAAATGATCCTTTTTTCCTTATTACTTTCTTTTATTGCCCTTTTGTTCTACTGTCATAATTGAGTTTTCTTCTAAGTGACTATAAAGTCTGTCGGCATCAGTTCCTGTGTATATGTCATTGGAAGGCAAGTTATTGGTCTATAATTTTTAGGATATCTTGCAGATTCACTCTTAAGTAGGAGCATTGTTTTTCCTGTTACCCAGGTTGGTAAAGATGTGAAGTTGTTCTATCTTGCCTTCATTCTCACTGATGGGTTCGGAGCCAATCCTCGTCTCCGACTCGGCCAAATGCTAAAGCTCGAGGTCTTCAAACAGCTCGTGGCCTACGCCCTATCCCATGATGTAATAGTGCTTCCCTCAGATCTCAGTTGCCGCCGCAACAGATCAGGTGTTTGTCGAACAGCTCTGGCCAGTATTGTCAAACTTTTGATATTTGTCTAAGCAAAATATTTTCATTCCTGTTTGTTAGTTGTTGGATTACAGTTAGCTACTTGAGACACTTGTCTCTTTTGTTAGTCATTGCTGGAGTACTTTTTCTCCTTTTCTTGAGGCCGCTTATTTCTAGGCCTTTTTTTCTATAAGTGAACTAGAATAGTTAGTTAGATTTACGTAACTTGCTCCCTATCCTCTATATGTAGCCCATTTTTTTATTAGGGCATTAATAATATATCTTTGCTGTTACTTGCGAATACTTTTTATTCAACCCTGCAATTTTTATTAGGATTGTATAATAGTTATTGAACAGTTTGGTGCGTTTCATAGTTATAGTTAGTCTTAGACCCTCCTTTATTAGGTTATTCTTCTTGTATAGATATTATCTGTGTTCTGTGTGTTATATATAGAACTAGAGTTTGTTCTGCCTTGGGTAATTTTCAGTTGACCTGAGTTATGTCTGAAAAAGTTAAATCTGGATTTAAAAAATGTCCGGAATGTGGCCAGAAGATGTTGGTTACAGATGGCCATACAAATTGTGTTTATTGTTTAGGTGAGCTTCACCCACAGGAAAATTGTGCCATCTGTCACTCTCTTAGCTCTCGCGCTCTTCATGAATGCAAGAGCAAACTAATAGCAAGAGGTAAAACAAAACTACACCCAATAAGGGTCAAACTTGTAAAAAAAAAATAACAAAAACGAACAAGGAAACATACTTTATTACGATGCTCTTAAAAACTAAGCGCTTTCGCCATTTACAAATGGCTTCTTCAGATTTAATAAGAGTCAAAAATTCACTTTATATATACTTGTAAAAGCACATTGTCTATCCAGTCACTTCACACAACTAATGAATATTTAATTAATTCAATAACGGACACCCTAGTAAAAAACTAACATCAATAGTTTATAATAGAATAAAAAATATAACCACACTACTTCCAAATGTACTCCGGTTTCCACCAATAAGTGCCCACGACTGCCAAAAAGCTATATAGCCAAGGTTTATTGTAACAAAAACACGGACTGATACGACAAACTGAGTACACAAACAGAAAAAATGAAAAGCGGTAACAGAGTTAAGCTCTTTCAACCAAATCAGCTGGTCTTCATCAGAACTGCAACATATAACTGTTCCACTGTTTAAATAACTTTTGTGGCGCCAAACTACTCCTCATTCCTTAAAGTTACATAGACAAAATTTTAACGTATAATGTTCTTAATAATGCCATTAAAATATAAATATATACACATTAAAATGTTGTAAACAATACTATTTTTTTAAATACTTTAGTTGTTTAATTAATTGCTGTTAAAATGTATTAACATGTTAAAAATTAGTATGTTATAATAAAAATGTTAAAATAAAAATATATTATATTAAAATGTTTCTACCGCCAAGACCTTGTAACATTTCTATTTCATACTTTCAATTTAAAAAAAATATATAACTATATATAATATAATATTATAAATGTATAATAGCAAGAGGTCTCTTGAAATCTTCCTTTCAAGAAGCCTTAGACAAGGACAAGCCTACCAAGTCTACAAACACTGTGTTTACAAGTTCATTGCCAGAGTTTGAACAGAAAAAGGGCTCATCAACTTCAAAAACAACTAAATCTAGAAAGACTGCCACCTCGGCGCCTAAGCCTATAGAGTCAGAGGTAATTGTGGTCAGTAGGATCCGGTCCCCAGCCTTGGAGCTGGTATCTCCCACTTCAAAATCTCTTATTCTTCAGTCTGAGACATCATCCATTGCTTCCCGGTCCTCAAGACTATTGGATAAGGATGTGGATTGAGTAGTACAGAGACTTCTACAGTCACAGGCACTAGCCAAAATTCTGTCGGGTCCGACCCTTAGGGCTTTGGAACCAACCCGGACTCAACCCGTTTCTTCGATTCCTCTGATTCAACCCGAAGTTTCGGAGCTGGAGTATAATACCCACCTTAAAGTCTAGGAGCCGACACTCACTTTTGGGTCCTGAGAGGATAGTCGTACCGATCTTTCGGTGCCGACTTTGCCTCTCGGCGCCTCTGCTCGGGTGAGCTTGGCACCTAACGCGGGCTCGGAGCCCACGGTTTCGGCACAGCGGAGATTGCCTGTTTCTACGGATCTAGGTGTCTCTCTGGACCAGAGCCTTGGGGCTTTTGATGCCATGAGGAGAGTGTTGTCCCCTCGGGCACCCACGTCATCGGTACCAGCAATCTCCTCCCCTAAAGTTCCTGTGTCTGTCTCTGCTTCACTGATCCCTCAAAAGCATAGAGACCCGGAGTCTCAGGTCCCCCCATCAGGTGAGTCCTGATGTTCTTCGTGTTTCACTGTTGCAGTCATCACATTTGGGTTATCTGCTTGCAGTAGCCCTCAGTCGGCCTGATTAACAAATTCTTGGGTCTTGCGTCGGTTGCTGTCTCTTCTTCTGTGATGTCAGGTAGTCAGGGGTATAAAACATGCAGCCGACGCCATTACATCAGTCTTTCTTGCCGTGCAGTGCCCGAAGCAGAAGCAGTTCGCAAGTGCCCGTCAGCTGACTCCTGAAATTTTTGTTTGAGTTTCAGAACTGAAGTCTTCAACTAAAAGCTAAGTAAATCCATTGGGGAAACCTTTTCTTGCTCTAAACCGATATCAGTAAAAGTAAATAATTGCATTTCTTGTGGAAAGCAAATACTTCATAAAGATTTTCATTTGTACTGCATTCCTTGCCTAGGCCCTGACCAACAACGTACCTCGCTGTCGGTTTTGTGCCTTATTTAAACCACGAACTATCCGTCGTCAGTATATTTTTGCTTCTAAATATTTTGGTGCTCGGTTCAATTATCCAGATATGTCTTCGGTAAACCATCCGACTACCGACATTCCAAAAAAACGCAAAGATAAAGACAGGCCGCCTAGGACAACACTTCTCCTAAGCCAGTCGCCAGTTGCTCAGTGAGGCACTTTCGCAGCCCCTGATACTTGCTACTTCAGATTCGCAGGCCTCTACTGAGACCCATTCAGAGTCTGGTATGCCGCAAGATGTTTTAACTGTGGAACCTGTGGATGTCTCTACCTTGGATGGGTCCGGAGCCACTGTGCAGGCACCAACTTCTGAGGGTGTATTCAGGCCTACTGACTTGCATATTAAACCAACACCATCTTCTTCAAGGCCTAAAACTCGAACCATGCCTAGAAAACTGACGCCCAGACCGCATGGTCAGGCCTCTATGCCTAAAAAAACAAATAAGAATGGCTGAAGACCTTATTACTTTAATCAGGGAAAGCCAACCTTCTACCTCTAAGAGACCTAGAACTGAGTTTGCTTATGATACTTCCGACCAGGATACTGAAATTTCTGTTTCCTCTGATGACCAGGATTTACCCTTATCTACCTGTGAGGATTCTGATGCTGAGGACTCTATTCCCTCTGCTTCCCTCCCGGAGGATTTCTCTTTTGGTGAAACCTTGCATACTCTTAGGGAGCATTTTCATTGGGAAAGTCAAGATTTCTTTGATTCTAAAAAGAGGCTTAGGGATTTCTTACTCATGCCTCAGCACAGGCCTTTAGCTATCCCTACTGTACTAGATATTGTTGATGATGCCTTTTCGGAATCTAGCTTGGCCCCTGACTCTCTACCTCCTGTTCCCAGAAAATTTGATAGCCATTACAGGGTTCCTGACTCTCACAAGTTCCTTTTCAAAAATTCTACTGTGGATCCTGAGACTATTTCACAGGGACCCAAGGGCATTAAAGCTACTACTGCCAAAAATCCTACCCCCTCTGATAGAGACTCCAGGGCACTGGATAGATGGCGTAAGAAGGTATACACTTCTGCAACCTTGGCAATTAGGGCCTTAAACTGCCAGTTTCATATGCAGAGGCCTGCCACCAAAACAAGGAACTACCATTCACTCTACGCCTTGCCGCCCAAATCCTAACAACAGATGCATCAGACTATGCATGGGGGGTTCACCTGGCAGGGAAGTGCATTCAGGGTAAATGGAACCCAAGTTAAATGCACCTGCATATCAATCAAAAAGAAATGTTAGCTGTACAGAATGCTCTGACAGCCTTCAAGGACCACTTTCTTTCAGTACAGTTAATTGTAAAGACGCACAACACCACTGTTATGTGGTACATAAACAAGCAGGGGGTACCCATTCTTTCCCCCCTCTGCAGACTAGCCATGGAATTGTGGAATACAGCCATGAGCTACCAAGTGCATCTACAAGCTCAGTTCCTGCCAGGAAAACTAAATACACTGGCAGACGGACTAAGCAGGAAACCTCATGGACCCACACGAGTGGAAACTGGAACCAAAGATTTTCAACATGTTGACAAACAAATGGGGGAGTCCAGGCCTGTTTGCCCCCCCCCCCCCCAGAACTACCAATTGGACAAATTTTGCACAAGGACTCCCCACAAACAAGTTTGGAAAGTGGATGCTGTGTCCTTCAGCTGGAAAAACCTATCAGTTTATGCCTTTCCTCCTCTGCCTGTCCTCTCCAAAGTACTACTAAAGATCAAACAGGACAAACCAAGGATGATATTAATTACTCTAGACTGGCCATGCCAACACTGGTACCCCCTCTTGTGCAGTGCGTCACTGTTAGCCCCATGGCACCTGCCTCAGACCCCTACCCTGTTGTCTCAGCAGCAGAACCAGATTCTGTACCCTCAGCTTCAAACCCTAAACCTAGCAGCCTGGCTAATTACCTAATATATCCATTACCATCCCTCAATAAATCAGTGATGGGTATCATTTTAGAGGCAAGGAGGCCTAGTACTAGAAAATCTTATGCTGAAAAATGTAAAAGATTCTGTGCATGGAACCAATCTCAAGGGGTGAGCACAACAGCACCCATCTTAGTCAGATTTTACAATACTTAAATGAGATGCTTCACAAGGGCCTTTATTTTCCCTCCATCATAATTCACTCCTCAGCCATTTCAGCTCATTATAACACAGAACCCTCCTCTCTTTTCTCATCTACTGCTCAAGCAGTTCCTCAGAGGGGCCAAAATTTAAGACCTCCCAGGAGAGCTCCAACCCCAGCCTGGGATCTCAACTTTGTATTGGAGAAACTCACTCTTCTTCCTTTCGAGCCAACTGCTAGTGCAGGTTTAAAATTCCTTTCTTGGAAAACAGCCTTCCTTTTAGCAATCATTTCAGCAAAAGGGTATCTGAATTACAGGCCTTTATGGCAGTGAAGCCTTTCATCATCTTTCATGCGGACATGGTTTCCCTCAGAACCAATCCCTCCTTCATGCCCAAGGTGGTACCCAGTGTGGCTCTTAATCAGTCCATTCATTTGCCAACCTTCTTTCCTAATCCACGGAACAAAGGGGAACTGATACTGCACTCCTTAGATGTGCACAGACAACTTAGATTTTACTTAGACAGGACTAAACCTCAAAGGAAATCTGAACTGCTGGTGGCATTTGCTGCAGGGGCAGAGGGGAAGGCTATTTCAAAGCAAACCATTTCTAAATAGATAGGCCATTGCATTCATTTCTGCTATAAGCACCATGAAAATCCTATCCCGTAAGGGATCAGACCCCAGTCAACAAGGGCTGCATCTACCTCTACAGCCTTTCTCAGAGGTGTCCCTACCAGGGACATCCTAGAAACTGATACCTGAAGTTCTGTGCATACTTTCACCAAGCATTACCATTTGCCAATTTCTCTAAATCCAGAGCTGGCTTTCACTGCAGTCTTGCATGGTCTTATAGCTGGTCCTAATGCTATCTAATTTTCCCCTCCCATCCTTACCTTTGGGAATCTACCCAAATGTGATGGCTGCAACAGGGAAACATGAAGAACATAGTACAGTTGTGTATACTTACTATAAATGTAGATGTTTGAGTGTATTCACTGTTGCAGTCCCGGTTACCCTCCCTCCAGCCCCCTGACTTTTTTTGGCTATACCTCTACTCTCCTTTACTATGCTTAAAAGCTTTTTGGTGTATTTGCTTTTTTATTGGAGGTATATCCTTGTGTGTGTGTGTGTGTGTGTGTGTGTGTGTGTGTGTGTGTGTGTGTGTGTGTGTGTGTCTGTATATATATATATATATATATATATATGTGTGTGTGTGTGTATGTATATATACATATGTGTGTGTGTGTGTATGTATATATACATATGTGTGTGTGTGTATATGTATATATACATATATGTGTGTGTGTATATGTATATATACATATATGTGTGTGTATATGTATATATACATATATGTGTGTGTGTGTATGTATATATACATATATGTGTGTGTGTGTATGTATATATACATATGTGTGTGTGTGTATATGTATATATACATATGTGTGTGTGTATATGTATATATACATATATGTGTGTATATGTATATATACATATATGTGTGTGTGTATATGTATATATACATATATGTGTGTGTATATGTATATATACATATATGTGTGTGTGTGTATGTATATATACATATGTGTGTGTATATGTATATATACATATGTGTGTGTGTGTATGTATATATATATATATATATATATATATATATATGTGTGTGTATATATACATATATGTGTGTATGTATATATACATATATATGTCTGTGTATATGTGTGTGTATATATAGGTGTATATATATATATATATATATATATATATATATATGTATATATGTATATACATATGTGTATGTATATATACATATATATATATGTGTGTGTATGTGTATCTATGTATGTATATATACATATATGTTTTGTTTTCTGTTTATAGATTTTTTTTATATTTTAGGTGTTTGTTTTTTGTTTTTTTTTTTTATATTTTAATAATAGTTTAGGAATAATATTTATTATGTATTTCAAAATTTTGAATATTTTACATTTTTTATTTTATATAATATAAATATATATGTATTTCATTTTAAAAGTAAAAAAGATAGTTTTATATATTTTAAAAAATTATTTATTATTTATATTTATATTATTTTTTTTTATTATATATATTTAGTTTATTATAAAAATATTTTTTTTTTATAAATATATCAATAATTATCTGTTGTATTCAGTATAGGTGAAGCAGAGGAAAACTTTTGTGTGAGAAATAAAGATATAGAAAATTTATTTGTAAATAGAATAGTGAAAAATATATGTATTTTTAAATAAATATAGATTTATAGTATAAAAGAAAAGTTTTAATAATCATATTTTTTTTAATTTAGGGTTTCTTTTATATATGTTTGTATATCAAATTATTTGTTTTTTTTGTTATATAGAAGTTATAAGAAAACATTTTATAAGTTTTACATAATATAGGAGATTTCTTTTATATTTTAGAATATCTTTTTAAGGATAAACAAATATATATAGTTTTCTTATATGGATATATCATAGTTATATATGTTAAACATATATAGTGTTATTATGATATGGGGTGACAGTTATACTTATGGTTTTGAGAAGAGACTGTGAAAAGGGGGTAGTATAAATATTATCATTTAAAATTTGTGTATATCTTTATATTTATAATATATACTTGTTATATAATGTGTAATTATTATATATATATATGTATATATTTTTATATATATTTATATAATATTATTTATTTTCTTTACAGTGTTATATATGTGTTATAATATAATATATATTATATATCTGATTTTGTTAATTGTATATCTATATATACATATATGTATATATAGATTGTATATATAGCTTTATCTAGTATATATCTGAATTATATAAAATACAGTATACAAATGTTTTATTTATATTCTTTTGAACAGAAGTTATAACATAGATCTGAATTTATCATGTTAAAATGATGTATACATGTGGTAAAAACAAATCAAAATTTCTGTTCTTTTTTTGTATTTCAATTTATAGTGAAATACATTTTTTTAAGAAAACATGTTTACATTATGTATATTAGAAATACAAGTTTATCAAATTATGACATTTAAAAATCTTATAGTGAAAAAAGCAAAGGAAACTAATAGGGAGGATAACAAATAGATAAAAGAGCAAAAGAAAAAAAAAATAGTGCAAGAAAATTTTCAATTTTAAGAAAAATTTTAAAAAAAGGTTTAATAAAATCTTAAATTTTCTTGTGATAATTTAAAAGAGGTGAGATTTGGTATGATCTTAGGTCAGTGTGTATTTTTTATATAGGGGGTGGATAAAATAAAAAGCAGAACAATCAGTTTGTATAGGAGTTGGGGATGTTATCACAGAATATCAAAAATTAAAAATTTATAATTTTTCAGTGTATATATCAAATTATATATATTTATTATAATATACAATGTTTATCTAATTATAATAAATATTTATTTTTATTTATTCTTTGAAAATACATAAATAGACAAAATCTGTATAGCAAATATTATATAGGTTTGGAAAACATATATAGGAATTTTTTATATTTCCAAACTTAAAATTATTTTATATCATAAAATATATTTATACAATCAAAAAAAAAGGAAAAAAGCATATACAAAAATATATATTATATAAATATATTTATTTGTTTTTTCTTCTTCTTCTTTTTCAAAATTTTATTTCTTATATACATAACTTTTTCTTTTTTATATATATATATATATATATACATATATATATATATATATATATATATATATATATATATATATATATATATATATATATACATATATACATATACATATATATATATATATATATACATATATATATATATATATATATATATATATATATAAGATATACGTATAAATATATATATATATATACATATATATATGTATATATACATATACGTATAAATATATATATATAATATATATATACATATAAATATATATATATATATAATATATATGTATATATACACATATAAAGATGGCAGGAACATCCAGGGATCATCTGCATTTTCGGCTGGGAGCCAGTAACTTTCAGTTTTGGGCTCTGCTCTTTGGTCTCACTACAGCCCCCAGAGTGTTCACCAAATGCATGGCAGTAGTCACGGCTCGCTTGAGGCGGTTAGGATTCTGGGTATTTCCATATTTAGACGACTGGTTCTTCACCCCTCCCCACCAAGCATCAACTCATACACGCAAGGGAGACAAACTTAGATCTTTGCAGTCGTTTGGGGATTACTATAAACTGTGACAAATTTGCTTTACAGCCATCCAGATGTACCATCTTTATCGGAGCAGATCTTGACACAGTTTCCATGGCCATAAAACTTCTAGTGGAAAGAGTGGTGAGCCTTCGACAACAAATTCTGAATCTCATCCCCAAACAGAGAGCCCCAGTTTCACTAGTGCTCAAATTACTAGGGACCATTGCAGCAGCCATCATTGCCAGTCCATTGGGCCAAATGTAAATGCAGATACTGCAATGGCTGGTTTTCACACAATGGTCTTATCAGGAACTTCCAGTGTGTCACCACATCATAATAAAGTCATGCAAGAAGCATCTTCTTTGGTGGCTGACCTCTCCTCAAGTGACAATAGGATGACCCTTTGTTCTTCCAACCCCAGTTGCCACTGTGACCACGGATGCCTCCCTGATATGTTAGGGTGGGGGGATGGCATTTTCAGGGAAGGACAGCCCAAGGCACATGGGAGAATCACGAGGCACTTCTTCATATCAGTGTCCTAGAGATGGGAGTGGTACTTGTAGCGTTGCAGTCCTTTCAAAACTTTCTACTTCTAGGGACTATTATGATATAGACGGGCAATATGTCAGTGGTCTGCTACATAACAAGATCATACCCCTTATGTTGAGAGGCCTTGAGAGTATGGCAATGGGCAATTTCCACCCAGCGTTTTCTCATAGCAACACACATTCCAGGGAGGTCCAATGTGATAGTGGACAAGTTGAGCAGAGCAATACTGTCTCCTCACAAGTAGTCCCTGAAAGTAGTATTAGTGGAATGGATATTCTGCAGGTGGGGCCAGCCTTGCTGCGACCTCCTTGCAACCCTCACCAATACCAAATGCAGCAACTAGTTTGCCCTGATCCTCAACTCAGGATATGCCCCAAGGGTTGCAGTTGTACACAGTTTGGCCCCCGGGACTTTATGCTTTTCCCCCATTTCCTCTGATATCCAAATTCTTACAGAAAGCCAGCACTCTGGTAGGGGGCATTATTTTGATAGCCCCTTACTGGCTTTGTCAAATTTGGTTCCCCTTTCTGCAGCCTCATCTACTGTAAGAGTCATGCATCCTGGAACCCAGTTCTAGATCCCCTGATACATTCATCAGGGATTCTTTACCCTGCAATTCATACCCTAAAATTGACAGCTTGGCTGCTCCAGTTCCACGAATAGCCAGGTTCTACAAGTTATCACGTGCAGCACAGAACATCCTAGTTTCTTCTCATAAATCTTTTACTAGGAAACTATTCTTAGCAAGTGGAAAAGATTTTCTATATGGGCTTCAAATAATGTTGATCCATATATGGCTTTGATTTTTTCCTTTCTAGAGTTTCTGACTAAATTGTTTCATGAAGGAGCAGCTGCAGCAACCCTTAGAGTTGAGTTGGCAGCAATCTCTAATTTTCATATTGGTGATCAACAGACTCCCATCATGTCACATGGACTTTCTAAAGCATTTCCTAAGGGTACTATTCACTTGAAACCACCTATTAGAACTCCATCTGCTCCATGGAATCTTAATTTTGTGCTCCCACAGATCATCCCCCCCCCCCTTTGAACTTGCATCATCCTGTGATTTAAAATGCCTATCATGGAAGATAATTTTCCTAGTAGCTATTAATTCCGCTCGAAGAATTTAACTCAATGCCTTGTCCATCAAAGTCCCATACTTGATTTTTCATAATGATAGAGTAACACTGAGAACAAATCCTTCATTCCTACCTAAGGTTTGTTATGAAACAAATCTCAACCAGACTGTAGAATTACCTGTGTTTTTCCCAAATATACAAACAAAATGGAACATGTTGCACAAACTCGACGTCCATAGGCAACTCCAATTCTATTTAGACAGGACTTAGGACTTCAGAAAATCAAGAAAGGTACTCCAGTGGTTAAAACCATGTTATCAAAAAGGTTGTCAGATTGTATTGCTTTCACATACAGCTCTTCACAGATGACATTAAATCATAAAGTCAAGACTCACTCAACCAGGGCAATTTCCACTTCTTCGGCCTTTATGGCACGGCTGCCTATAGATACTATTTGTGCAGCAGCCACATAGTCCTCACCTCATACCTTTATCACTCGTTACAAATTGGATAAAGCCTGCAGGGACAGGGCCTCCTTTGGTTCTTTGGCTCTGAGGAATATACTCCCATGAGCCACCCAAGGAGATGGTGCTTGGGACGCTTACCCATCAGTGAGAATGAAGACGAGATAGAACAACTTCACATTAAGAAGTTATGTACTTACCATAACGTTCCATGTGAGTTGTTCATCTCGCCACCAACCCCATACCTTTAAAGTCTTGAGGGCCGGGAAGTTCCAACAAGTCCTAGTGATATTTTGTCCTTGTCTATAGTATTCTTATTTCATTGCCTATAGTTTTTAGTTATCAGTATGATTGAGCAAACAAGATCTGAGGGAAGCACTATTGCATCATTGGATAGGGAGCAGTCCACGGGCTGTTTGAAGACCTCGAGTTTTAGCATTTGGCCTAGTCGGAGCCGAGGATCTGCTCCGAACCCATCAGTGGGAATGAAGGTGAGATGAACAAGTCACATGAAACGTTATGGTAAGTACATAACTTCTTATTAGTTACCGCATCTGGACCTGGGGTTTTCCATTTAGAGGCTTTTCTTAACTTTGTTTCAATCTCTATGGCTGTTACTTCATCCCATTTCATATCCTGTATCTAGGTACTAGATTATCGGCCCAAGGGCTTACTATGTAAGCCTAGCCAGCAAGGTTCCATAGCTTACGCCACCCAAGAAAGTTGTTTTCCCTGTGCCACTGTCCAGCAGAGACACAGACGTGATCCCTGGGGTATATTTCCTATTTCCCATCCACTCATCAAGATTTTTCTTGAAGAATGCTAATGAAGAACTTTGCTTGACATAGATGGGTAGCTTGTTCCAGAGTATAGGAAGTCTCTGGGACAGCAGTCTGTCCCTCCAACGTGTCCTGTTTATGGTGGTGACAAGGTTTAGGTCCCTAGAGAGTGTAGCTCAGAGGGATTGGGATTTCTTTAGGTGTATCATGTCCAACAGCTCTGGGTTTGACATAGCTTTATATGTTAGGCAGAGATCACCTCTGAGTAGGCAATATGCTATGGAGTAAAGCTGGAGTTTTTTGAAGCGGTCAGTGTAAGGCATTTGTTTGAGGCCTGTAATCCTCTTTGTGAGGTACTTCTGTGGCCTTTCCAGCTGCTGTGGATGTCTTGAGGTACATTCCAAAAGGGTGGTTGTACTCTATAATGGGTCTGAGTGAACGAGTAGAGGGGGAACACTGCCCTTTTTTTTCCTGGATGAGAACCCTTTTATGATGAGGTGTGCCACGTAGAAGGACTTCCTGACTACTGTGGCGATGTGACTATGAGAGACTGCTGTCCACCTGGGTCCCAAGGTCTCTTATCACGCATCCGGTGTTAAGTAGATTGCTGCCTATGTGGTAGTTCATGGGTACAGAGTTTTTACCAAATGGGATAACACTACACTTTTTGGCATTGATCTTGAGGCCAGCCCTTCTGTAGGATGTCCACATCATTTGGGGACTTGATTATGACTCCTAGTTTGCAGTAATCTGCGAACTTCGTTAGCCAGAGGCCTTCTGTGTTAGCCTGTACTTCAGAGAAGTAGATACCAAACAGGAGAGGTCCCAGGGTGGAACCCTGTGGTACTCCACTTGTCACTGCTTTGAGGTCAGATTTGGAGTGTCTGCAACTTTTACAGTGTGGGCTCTGTCAGTGAGACAGGTGGCATCCCATCTTGTGACATAGGGATTTATACCTAGTTTAGTGAGTTTAGCTATAATTCCAGAATGGGGAATGGTGTCGAAAGCCTTGGCGAGGTCAAGATAGTCTGTGTGAACCACCTTATCCTCATCCACGGCTTTGATGACTGCCTCAAAGAAGTCGATCCGGTTCAGGAGGCATGATCTGCCTTTCACAAACCCGAACTGGGTGGGATCCAGAGTTTGGAGGTTACCATTGTCTTTGTTTGAGTTCCATGATGATACGTTCCATGGCCTTGCAGACCAGGCTCGTCAGGCTTATAGGTCGATAGTTCCCAGGATCAGTGGGATTATTCTTTCTTTTACTACTTCTATCCATTTAGCATCTTTATGTTCTACAGGATTTTCATGAATACTTCTCTAGAATGCATCTGTTTCTTATTTTTTGGCGGTCTTAGTTCCTTTTACCTTGTTTCTCAGATGTTCGTATTTCACTGTTGCAGTCATTACTCTTGGGTTATCCTGCTGGCAGGCTACCCTCAGTTGGCCAGAATTCCAAAGTCTAGGTCCGGCGATGGTTGCTGTCGCCTCTTCCCTGATGTCAGTGTGCCAGGGGTATAAAAGATGCAGCCAATGCCATTTTCTTCAGTCTTTCTTGCCGCACGGTGCCCGAAGCAAAAGCAGTTCGCAAGTGCCGATCGGCCGACTCCTGAGATTTTCAAATCCGAATTTCAGGACCGAAGTCTTCATTAAAGCTAAGTATCCCGTTGGGGAAACTTTTTTCTTGCTCCCGACCCATGTCAGAAAAAGTTAACAATTGTATTTCTTGTGGAAAGCAAATACCTCATAAGGATTTTCACTCTTACTGTATTCCTTGCCTAGGCCCTGATCACAACGTTGCTAGCTGTCGGTTTTGTGCTACATTTAACCAACGTACTATTGAGCGTCGATTCGATTTTGCATTTCATTACTTTGGCCGTAGATTTAATTATATAATGCCATCGGAACAGCCAACAACCGGAGTTTACAAAACCGCAAGGACAAGGAAAAGGATAGGCATCCGAGGTCCAAAACCGACGAGGCCTCTACTAGGCCAGCCGCCTTTTCTCAGTGAGGTGCTTTCGTAGCCCCTGGCGCCCGCTACCTCAGAGTCACAGGCCGCTTCCGACTCCCACGTGGAGCCGACTGGGCCTCTGGGAACTCAAGGTATTGGACACTCGGAAATCATTCCCTCAGATGGGTCTGGAGCCGCTGAGCAGGCATCGGCTTCTGAGGGTGTCTTCAGACCTACACAACTATATATTAAGCCATCTTCAGCTTCAAATACAAAGACTAAAGCAGCTCTAAAGACAAAGAAACAAGTACAGCATTCTCCTACTCGGACTTCCATGCCTAAAAAACAGATGCTCAAAATGGCCGAAGACCTAATTACTTTGATCAGGAGCTCCCATCCCCACTCTTGATAAGAGGCCTAGGCAAGAGACAGAGTATGATTCTTCTGATCAGGTTTCTATTTCCTCTGATTCCTCTTCTGAACAGGATTATTCCATGCTTCCCTATGAGGATTCTGATACTGAAGAATCCATTCCTTCAGCCTCTCCGCCTGAGGATTATTCTTTTGGGGAAACCCTGCATACCATGAGGGAGCATTTTCACTGGGAGAGCCAAGATTATTCTGAATCTAAGAAAAGGCTCAGAGACTTTCTGCTACTTCCTCCTCACAGACCCCTTGCTATTCCACCTGTTCTAGACATTGTAGATGTATTTTCAGAGTCCGGCCTGTCCCCTGACTCTCTACCCCTTGCACCTGCTAAGCAGACAGATACTACACGGTCCCGGATTCTCATAAATTCCTATATAAAAACCCCGCTGCTGACCCAGAAACTATATCTCAGGGTCCCAAAGGGGTTAAAGCTTCCACTGCAAAAAACCCTGTCCCCTCTGATAGGGATTCTAGGGCTCTAGACAGATGGGGGAAAAAAAGTTTACACTTCTGCTACCTTGGCTGTAAGGGCTTTAAATTGTCAGTTTCATATGCTTAAATATCAGCAATATTTAATGTCCCTGCTTAAACAGAAATTGTTGACAAATACTGAATGTTCAGAGAACAAGGAATTGCAGGATTTATTGCATACAGCTGAACAAGTGGGAAAGCATACTTTGCAATGTGGTTATGATTCACTGGAGGCCTCTTGCAGGGCCGCTGTTACAGGTTCTGTTATTAGAAGGCATGCTTGGTTAAAGGAACAGAATCTGCCTGATCATGTTAAAGCAAAATTATTAGATGCACCATTACAGCATGATACTTTGTTTGGTACTAAAGCAGAAGAGGTGTTGAAAAAAATGGAGGATAAAGCAAAATCCATGCTGACAGTCAAGGATTTCTTACAGGTACAGCCACCCAGGTTTAGCAGGAACTGGCCTTCTAAAAATTGGTCCTTTCCAGTGTCAGACAGACCACAAAGAGGCAGATCTCAGCCCCAAGGCTCATACAGGCCTAAACAATGGCATGCTCCTACCTCCAAAAGCGGGGAAGACAAATCACAACCTTACAGGAAACAGTCCCAATGACTTTCCTCTGCCAGATCCAAGCACTTTTCTTTTGGCAGCCCCCTTATGGGGAAAACTAGCACTTTTTTCATCAAAGACAAATGGGTCCTGAACATAGTGTCCCAAGGCTACAGGTTCCATTTTCACACCCTATCAAGGTCAAAAGGTATGCCAGACCTGCCACACAATCAATGGGCAGAGGCACACAAACAAATTACAGCCCTCATGGACATGAGGGCCATTCAGCAAGTACCACAACAAGAGCAGGGGCAAGGATTTTACTCCAGACTTTTCCTAGTACCCAGAAAGGACAAAACCTGGAGACCAATACTGGACCTGTCAATACTAAATACGTTTCTGGAGGTTCCAAAATTCAAAATGTTGACTCTACAGCAGCTACTGCCCATGCTAGGCAAGAAGGCTTGGCTCGTAACTTTGTTCCTAAAAGAGGCATACCTGAATGTCCCGATCAGACAATCTTGCAGAAGATACCTCAGATTCATAGCTGGCTGAATGCATTACCAATTCTCTGCACTGCCCTTTGGCTTATCTACTGCTCCCAGGGTCTTCACAAAATGCCTGGCACCAGTAATTACGTTTTTCAGACAAAGAGGAATTCAAATATATCCCTACTTGGACGACTGCCTAATTCAAGCAGGGAACAAAGACATTCTTCTAAAGCATCTGGCGTTTGTAAAAAGATTATTAATTGGCCTAGGGTACACAGTAAACGAAAAGAAATCAAAACTAGTGCCCTCTTACTAGATAATATTCCTGGGTGCAAGCTTAAATACAACTGCCCAGATGGCTTATCTCACGCCAGACAAACAAAAGCAACTGACTTCTTACTTCAAGAAATTGGCAACAATAACCCACTTATCTGCAAGGAAAATCCTGCAGGCCTTGGGTTTCATGGCATCCTGCATTCTACTATTTCCATATGCCAGACTGCATATGAGGAAACTGCAATGGTATCTAAAAAGTGTTTGGACTCAGCATTGCCACAGCCTGGAGACAGTAATTGCACTCATTCCCTGCCTGCAACAGGAGTTTCGATGGTGGGCAGAGGCCTTTCACCACAACAAGGGTCTGCCATTCAGTTTACCCACAGCCAGACAGACACTGACAACGGATGCATCAGATTATGCCTGGGGGGCCCATATGGCAGGAAAATGTATTCAGGGCACATGGCCTGCAAACCAGATGCATTTTCACATCAATCAAAAAGAGATGCTAGCTGTTCAAAATGCCCTGACAGCTTTCAAGGACCTACTTCATCCAGGACAGCTACTGATAAAGACGGACAATATTACGGTCATGTGGTACAGAAACAAGCAGGGAGGTACACATTCCTACCCCCTCTGCAGACAAGCAATGACCTTATGGGACACAGCATTGACTTATCAAGTTCAACTGCAAGCACAATTCCTGCCAGGAAAAACAAATACACTGGCAGACGAACTAAGCAGAAGCCTCATGGATCCCCACGAATGGAAACTGGCTCCACAAGTCTTCAGCATGATAACAAGGAAATATGGGGATGGCCAGACATAGATCTATTTGCCTCCCCTCACAACTGCCAACTACAGAGAATTCTGCACAAGGACTTATCACAAGCAAGCATGGAAAGTGGATGCCTTATCCTTCAGCTGGAAAAACCTAACAGTATATGCCTTTCCTCCACTGCCTCTCCTTCCCAGGGTACTCCTAAAGGTCAGACAAGAGAAGCCAAAAATGATACTGATTGCACCAGACTGGCCACGCCAGCACTGGTACCCAATCCTAAAGAGTTTGTCTCAAGGTCCAGCATGGATATTGCCTCAAACTTCTCACTTGCTGACCCAACAAAACAATCGGATTCTGCACAGCCAACTCAGGACCTTAAATCTGGCAGCATGGCGGATAATGTAGCCATTCAGAACACTCTTCTTTCAAAAGCTGTTATGGATGTTATCTTGGAGGCCAGGAGGCCCAGTACCAGAAAATCTTATGCAGAAAAATGGAGGAGATTCTGTTCTTGGAACCAGGAACAAGGCATTGACACGTGTACCAAATATCCCTCAGATTTTACAATTCCTAACTGAGATGCTGAACAAAGGCCTTTCCTTCTCATCAATTAAGATTCATGCCTCTGCCATTTCAGCCCATTACAGTACGGAACCACCTATCTTTTCTCATCCTTTAATAAGGCAGTACCTCAGAGGGGCCAAAAACATTAAGCCCTCCAAGGAGAGCACCAATTCCGGCCTGGGACCTCAATTATGTTTTGGAAAAACTCACACTGCCTCCTTTCGAGCCAGCCTCAACAGCGGATATAAAATTCTTATCCTGGAAAACAGCTCTTCTCCTTACAATAACCTCTGCAAGATGAGTTTCGGAGTTACAAGCACTCATGGCTGTGGAACCTTTTATCATTTTTCATCCAGACAGGGTTTCTCTGAGGACAAACCCAACATTTATGCCTAAGGTGGTGTCCAGTGTGGCCCTCAACCAAACCATTTACTTACCTACCTTTTATCCAAATCCACAGAACAAGGGTGAGAAAATTCTGCTTTCCTTGGACATGCACAGACAGTTACGCTTCTACTTGGACAGAACTAAAGCTTTCAGAAAGACTGAGCAACTTTTAGTGTCATATGCTGCAAGATCAACAAGGAAAGGCCATCTCAAAACAGACTATTTCTAAATGGATAGGCCATTGCATCCGTTTCTACTATTTTCAACATGGCAAATCAGTGCCTAAGGGCATTAGGCCTCATTCTACCCGAGCAGCAGCCTTCCTCAGAGGAGTACCAACCAAAGATATCTTAGATGCTGCAACTTGGATTTCAGTGCACACTTTCACAAAGCACTACCACTTGTCTCTTTACTCTAAATCCAGAACAGGCTTTGCCACTGCAGTTCTGCAGGGCCTCATAGCCTCTCCTAATCCTATTTAGCCCAGCCACCCATCCTCAGCTTTGGGATTCAACCCAAGAGTAATGACTGCAACAGTGAAACACGATGAACATAGTTCAGTTGTGTACCTACCATAAATGTAGATGTTCAAGTGTATTCACTGTTGCAGTCCAGGTTACCCACCCACCATCCCCCTTTTCTTTGCTGGGACTTATCTGTACTTCTCTGTCTTATACAACCTATGTGGTGTATTTGCTTGTAGATGAAGGAAATTTTATTTTTGTGCATGCATATTTATTGGCATATTTTTTCAGCCTACCAATTTGGGGGCACCTGAAATCTGGGGCAAGAAAAACTGAAGAAAATGGCATCGGCTGCATCTTTTATACCCCTGGCGCACTGATGTCAGGGAAGAGGCGACAGCAACCGACGCCGGACCTAGACTTTGGAATTCTGGCCGACTGAGGGTAACCTGCAGGCAGGATAACCCAAGAGTAATGACTGCAACAGTGAATACACTCGAACATCTACATTTATGGTAGGTACACAACTGTACTTTCCATCTTCTCCTATTCTTGTGCTACCTATTGGGAGTCATTCTGACTGGGGAAGATGTACTTAAAGGAGATTGCTTTGTAGAAAATAGTGTTTCTTAGATCCCTTTAACTCCACATTTTAGCATGTCTGCCCTCCTGCCACACCATGACACTGACAACACTCACTGTTGTAATAATCATCTTTTCTGGGCCTCCACTGTTTGCTTGTCTGCTTTACGTAGTCAAGGATGTAGGAAGAATCTTAACATGGTGTCTATCCTTTCCTTACATTGCTCTCAACAATGATTTTAGTTCTAAGTGATAAAGTCTAACATTTAGAAGACTGATGAAGCTGTGCTGGGCCCATGACATCTGCAGGTGAAATACTCTAAATGAAGTTAAAGATTTAAGTGAAATGGTGATGTTACTACAGGGATCCATGTATCAGCCTTTGGACTGTGCAGTCAGCAGAAACAAATTCATTCTAATTTTTCCTAGCAGAGTGTGG
Organism: Protopterus annectens; assembly: GCF_019279795.1. Taxonomy (NCBI): domain Eukaryota; kingdom Metazoa; phylum Chordata; order Ceratodontiformes; family Protopteridae; genus Protopterus; species Protopterus annectens. The sequence goes on from NC_056732.1 coordinate 70,868,596, forward strand.
TTACTCGTTTTCTGTTTATATGTTTAGTGTTAACAGCAAAAGTGAAATATGCAAACGACTTCAGAGTTCCATTCTGATGAGTATACACCAGTCTGCTGCACTTTCCCGTCAAAGTATGCACTTGTGTGGCTAACACCTAAAAAGAGTTCAAACATGAAGTTCCAGGAGTCTGCTGCTGCTTTACTTGGAGACTCTGTCGTAGTTTGTGAAAATACTAATGTCTTGCAAAGCTGTCTTAATGCTTCATGCATTTTTTTCTGAAACCTTAACCAGTGATTTATTTCTACAGACCCTATTAAAAACTGTGACAGAGAAGACTGAAGGCTTCACCGTATTCGATCTTGAAAAGGTGTATGCAGTTCTGAGTCAGTGCATTTATCAGCATCGCAAGAGTTATGACAAGACTGATCTGATAGAGGTAGTTAATTCTGAGTTTTTACCCCCTGTGGAAGTGCATATCTACTGGTTTACTGGATATCTGTATGCGTTTGTACCACCACTTTATAATGGTCCTAATCCCCTGCTGCAAGAAAGTTTTAAAAAAAAAATGTCTGTGACACTGTGTACAAATATTGACTCACTAGAAAACGTGATGAATATCAGTACATTTTAACATTTGAAATTAAATAAATGCAATTTCTTGTACATTCAGGGTTTATGGTTTCAAAGATTTTTTCCTCCATGTGAATTGTTTCCCCTTTGTACTGATCAAAAGTGTATTTAGATAGCATATAGCTTCTGAAATGGTAAATTAGTCTGAAGTAACTGGATCTTCTCAGGGTCGTCTGACTTGGCAAGTTCTTGTTTATATGAGCATTCTGACAGCATATCACACCTTTTAAGCTAAGAGAAGTTTCTCTCCAAACCAATTAAGAGTGGTTTTATCTAAACTTGCCTGTTTTCTTGGAACATGATGATTTTCTCTGTTGAGTACTGCCAGGAAAACAAGTTGGGTTTTACCGTCTGTGTTGGTAAGTTTATTTCCCAGTTAGTGTTCATGCTGCCTGAAGACAGGATTTTTATGTTGTCTAGACCCATACTAAAAAAGCCTAGCCCTAGGCCACAGCCCATTTGCAACTTGATGGGAATCCCAGTTACCTGCAGTGACTTTAAAAAGGTACAAGTCAGAACAAGAAAAGGGTATGACCTATTTCTGTCAAGAGCCTGATGATGTCTCATTAAATTCTTTGCCCATCTTCAGAAGTGATTCTGACAGCCTAGATGATGAGAGCCGGTGTTCTCATGGACTTGCAGACAAGTTGGTGTTTTTGCTTTTATTACAGAAGGGCTTGCTGTGCTTTCTCTCTCCCCACTTTCTTCACTGATGCTGTATTTGATGGAAGTTGAGGGTGTCTTGCTGGTGCTCTCCCCACAAATTCTCTGTCTAGGAGAGTGGGAGCTCATTCCTGCGGTTTTCCTTTTTAGCCTGTGGGCTTTCCACTGTTTCACCTTCCTCAGGTACTGGTCTTTCCTTCCACATAGCACTATTTTTTGTTGTACTGTGGTCTTTGCTCACAGTCCTTTGGCAGTGGCTTTTTACTGTGTTGGGTACTCCAACCACCAATGGTTCTTTTGGGAAGTTTGTAGTATGTTTTAAGTATTCTCCAACTCCTGGCAGTAGTCTTCAGGGCATGCTTCAGGGATGAGGTACACTGTCTAGTGGACTAGCTGGGTTGCATTTATGTGAGAGACTTTCAGCATGGTATTATTGTGTCCTTTATATAGCACAAGTTGTAGAGACTAAGAATTTGCTTTGGTCTACTGCTTTTTTCCTCCTTCCTTTTTACCTCTTCAGCTCTTCAAGGCTTCCATTGGCTCACAAGGACTTCCCTCCTTTTTGCTAGGTCCTATATTAGAGTGGTAGGTTTTGTCCTGGGCAAGACCTTCTGAAAGATTATGGAGATATCATATCTCCCTAGACAGCACAACCTTTTCTCCTGTGGTGCCTTTCTGAAGAAGGCTTTGAGCAAAGCTTGCAGATAATTGTGGACTTGCAGGAAAACCCTTTCTCTCATATGTCTGTCCTCCTTTATACTTTACTTCCTCATACTGCTGTTACTTGGCAGTACAAGATGGAAAGCATGTCTGTTCTAAATGACTTGCTTCTGTTTTGACCACTGAAAAGGGGGCTGTTCTGCTACTCTTGAGTACCTTGGACTCTTTTATAATTAAAAGGAAATGTTTGATGTTATGTTGTCCTATCTCACCTTCATTCTTACTGGTTGGGTTCGGAGCTTATCCTCTGCTTTTGACTTGGCCGCATACTGTAGCTCAAGTCTTTCACTTGGCTTGTGGCTGAATACCTATCCCATCATGCAGTGGTGTAATTCCTCAGATCTTGTTTGCCACTTAATGTTGGCTCTTCATCTTGGCAGTGGCTAAGTTTTCAAAATTTTATATTTTTCAAATTGTTACACATTTAGATAGATATAGCTAGTTATTTGAATTTGTACACTTTAGGTGTTGCGGGTGCTTATTCTTACCATAATTAGCCGTTATTGCTGTTCTGTTTGGCCGTCGTTTTATTCGCAGGCCTATTTTCCTATCCCATTGTAAAGTTATCCACTATATGTAGGATTCCTTCTTTATTTACGAGATTGTTAGTGGGTACACTGTTGTTTTCAAGTGTGTGTTATTCCCCATACTATAATCCTAATTTCATTTTGATTAGCTGTGCTTGGCCTGTTTAAGTTGGAGGGCAGAGCTAAACCTTTCCTTTCTTGTTTACTTAGTTTTTTGAGACGGTTATATATTTAGATTAGAGTGTGCTGTGTGAGTTTATATTTACATAGATGCTCATCGTGTTACACTGCTGCAGTCATTACACTTGGGTTATCCTGCCATCAGGCGGTCCCACAGTCACCCAGAGTTCCAAAGTCTTGGTCCGGTGTCGGTTGCTGTCGCTTCTTCCCTGACGTCAGTGCGCCAGGGGTATATAAGATGCACCCGATGCCATTTTCTTCAGTCTTTCTTGCCACGCGGTGCCCAAAGCAAAAGCAGTTCGCAAGTATTGGTCGGCCGACTCCTGAGATTTTTGAAGTCAAATTTCAGATCCGAAGTCTTCAATAAAGCTACATACCCCGTTGGGGAAACTTTTTTCTTGCCTCCGACCGATGTCAGAAAAAGTTAATAATTGTATTTCTTGTGGGAAGCAAATACCGCATAGGGACTTCCACTCTTACTGTATTCCATGCCTAGGCCCTGATTACGACATCACTAGTTGTAGGTTTTGTGCTAGATTTAACAAACGCACTATAAAACGACATTTTGATTTTGCTTTGCACTACTTGGCGTAGCATTGGTGGTATAGTGGTGAGCATAGCTGCCTTCCAAGCAGTTGACCCGGGTTAGATTCCCGGCCAATGCAAGAAATCTGTACATTTAAGCATTCTTCTGGATCCTGCTGCAAAGGCGCACCGCATATTAATAAAGACAAGCATCCGAGGTCCAAAACTGATGACGAAGCCTCTTCTAGGTTAGTCGCCGGTTCTCAGCGAGGCGCTTTCGCAGCCCCTGACAGCCGCTACCTCCGAGCCACAGGCCGCCTTCGACTCCCACGTGGAGACAACCTGGCCTCTGGAAACTCAAGGTATTGGGCCTACGGAAACTAATCCCTCAGGTGGGTCTGATGCTGCTGAGCAGGCATTGGCTTCTGAGGGTGTTTTCAGACCTTCACGACTTACCATTAAAGCAACAGCCAAGACAAAAACACCATTAAAGACAAGGAGGCAAGTAGAGCATTCTCCAGGACAGTCCTCCATGCCTAAAAAACAGATGCTCAAAATAGCCGAAGACCTCATTACTCTAATCAGGGGTTCCCATCCCCCTCTTGAGAAAAGGCCTAGGCAGGATACAGACTATGATTCCTCTGATCAGGTTTCCATTTCCTCTGATTCCTCTTCAGACTGGGGATACTCTGTTCTCCCCTATGAGGACTCTGATGCTGAAGAATCTATCCCTTCAGCCACTCCTCCTGAGGATTACTCTTTTGGGGAAACTTTACATACCATGAGGGAGCATTTCCACTGGGAAAGTCAGGATTATTCAGAATCCAAGAAAAGGCTTAGGGACTTTCTTTTATTGCCTCAGCACAGGCCCCTTGCTATTCCGCCTGTGTTAGATATTGTGGATGATGTGTTCTCTGAATCCAGCTTATCTCCTGATTCTTTTCCCCCTGCTCCAGCTAAGCCAGATAGGTATTATAGAGTCCCCTGACTCACAAATTTCTTTATAAAAACCCTTCTGCTGACCCGGAAACCATTTCCCAGGGTCCCAAAGGGGTTAAGGCTTCGATTGCAAAAAATCCAGTCCCCTCTGACAGAGATTCTAGAGCATTGGATGGATGGGGGAAGAACGTTTACACCTCTGCAACTTTAGCAGTAAGGGCTTTAAATTGCCAGTTTCACATGCTTAAGTGCCAACAATATTTAATGGCTCAGTTAAAACAGAAAATGCTTACAAACTCAGAAGCTCCTGACTATAAAGAAATGCAGGATTTATTGCATGCAGTTGAACAGGTGGGAAAATATACTCTGCAATGTGGTTTTGATTCTTTAGAGGCCTCTTGCAGAGCCGCAGTTACGGGTTCTGTGATTCGAAGACATGCTTGGTTAAAAGAACAGAGTTTACCTGACCATGTTAAGGCAAAATTATTGGTTGCTTCTTTACAGCATGATACCTTGTTTGGTGTTAAGGCAGAAGAGGTATTAAAGAAAATGGAGGATAAAGTTAAATCTCTGCAAGCAGTCAAAGATTTCTTACAGGTACAGCCACCTCTATTTAGCAGAAATTGGCCTACAAAGAATTGGTCCTTTCCAGTGTCAGACAGGCCACAGAGAGGCAGATACAGACACCCAAGAGGCAGATCTCAACCCCAAGGCTCTCAGACAACGACAGTGGGGTACCTCAACCCCAAAAGGAGGTGAGGACAAGTCTCATCCTTACAGGAAACAGTCCCAATGACTTCCCCGTTCGTGTGCCAAGCACTCCCCTTTTGGCAGCCCCCTTAGGGGGCAAACTAGTACTTTTTTCTCAATTGGCAAACAATCACCCAAGACAAATGGGTTCTGAATATTGTATCTCAAGGTTACAGGTTCCACTTTCACACTTTACCAAGGCTAAAGGGAATGCCAAACCTGCCACAAAATCAATGGGCAGAGGCTCAAAAACAAATTTCAGCCCTCATGGACATGAGAGCTATTCAAAAAGTACCACAGCAGGAACAAGGACAAGGATTTTACTCAAGACTCTTCCTCGTCCCCAGAAAGGACAAGGCCTGGAGAGACCCATACTGGACCTTTCAACTCTAAATACTTACCTGGATGTTCCGAAATTCAAAATGTTGACACTACAGCAGCTTCTTCCCATGCTGGGCAAGAAGGCTTGGCTTGTTACTCTGGACCTCAAAGAGGCATACCTGCATGTCCCATCAGACAAGATTGCAGAAGATACCTCAGATTCAAAGCTGGTACAATGCACTACCAATTCTCTGCACTGCCCTTTGGCTTATCTACTGCGCCCAGGGTCTTTACAAAGTGCCTGGCACCAGTAATTGCATTTTGCAGACAAAAAGGAATTCAGATATATCCATACCTGGACGACTACCTCATTCAAGCAGAGAGAAAGGACATTCTTCTAAAGCATCTGGCGTTTGTGAAAAGGTTGCTAATTTCTCTAAGGTACACAGTAAACGAAAAAAAATCAAAACTAGTGCCCGCACAACAGATAATATTCCTGGGTGCCAGCTTGGATACAACGGCCCAGATGGCTTATCTCACGCCAGACAAGCAAGGACAACTGAGTCAATATTTTCAATTGCTGGTAAAAATGTCCCATCTCCCTGCAAGACAAATTCTGCAGGCCCTGGGATTCATGGCATCATGCATACTACTAATTCCATATGCCAGACTGCATATGAGGAAATTACAATGGTACCTAAAAAGTGTTTGGACTCAACACTCTCAGTTTAGAAACAGTAATACCAATAATTCCTTGCCTACAACAGGAGTTTCGATGGTGGGCACAGGCATGTCACCTCAACAAGGGTCAGCCTTTCACTCTACCCACAGCCAGGCAGACTCTAGCAACAGATGCTTCGGATTACGCCTGGGGAGCACACATGGCAGGAAAATGTATTCAGGGCAAGTGGACCACAGACCAAATGCATCTTCACATCAGTCAAAAAGAGATGTTGGCTGTTCAAAATGCCCTAACAGCTTTCAAGGACCTTCTGCATCCAGGACAATTATTATTAAAGACAGACAACACCACAGTAATGTGGTACATAAGCAAGGGGGCACTCATTCTTATGCCCTATCCAGGCAAGCCATGACCTTGTGGAACACAGCTCTAGCTTATCAAGTTCATCTGCAAGCACAATTCCTGCCAGGAAAGAAAAATACTCTGGCAGACGATCTCAGCAGAAATATCATGGACCCTCACAAATGGAAATTGAATCCACAAATCTTCAGCATGGTAACGCAAAAATGGGAGTGCCCAGACATAGATTTTTTTGCCTCCCCACTGAATTGCCAACTACAAAAATTCTGCACAAGGACTTACCACACACAAGCATGAAAAGTGGATGCTCTTTCATTCATCTGGAACAGCCTAAAAGTTTAAGCCAGACAAGAGAAACCACAGATGATCCTGATTGCTCCAGACTGGCCACGCCAGCACTGGTACCCAATCTTAAAGAACTTGGCTCAAGGCCCACCATAGATTTTGCCTCAAATTTTACACCTTCTGACTCAACAAAACAATCAGATCCTGCACGGTCAGCTCAAAACCCTAAACCTCGCTGCATGGCAGATTTGTTAGTCACACAGGCAACACCTCTCTCTAAAGCTGTTATGGATGTCATTTTGGAGGCCAGGAGGCCTAGCACCAGGAAATCATACTCGGAAAAATGGAAGAGATTCTGTGCCTGGAACCAGGCTCAAAGCCTTGACCCTCTTGTCCCAAACATTCCTCAGATTTTACAATACTTAACTGAGATGCTGGACAAAGGCCTATCCTTCTCATCAATTAAGATCCATGCCTCTGCCATTTCAGCTCATTACAACACGGATCCTCCTTTATTCTCTCATCCCTTGCTAAAGCAGTACCTCAGAGGGGCTAAAAACATAAGACCGCCCCGGAGAGCACCAACACCAATGTGGGACCTCAACTGTGTTTTGGAAAAATTGACCTTACCACCTTTTGAGCCAGCCAATACAGCTGATCTAAAATTTTTATCATGGAAAACAGCTCTGCTCCTGGCAGTAACTTCAGCACGAAGAGTCTCAGAGCTACAGGCATTAATGGCAGTGGAACCTTTTATAATATTTTATCAGGGCAGGGTTTCTTTAAGGACAAACCCTACCTTCATGCCAAAGGTGGTATCTAGTGTGGCTCTTAACCAAACCATCCATTTGCCAACTTTTTATCCAAACCCCCAGAATAAAGGGGAGAAACTTCTGCACTCTTTGGACATACACAGGCAGCTACGCTTCTACTTGGACAAAACAAAAGCTTTCAGGACAACTGAGCAACTGTTTGTAGCATATGCTGCAGGATCACAGGGCAAGGCTATCTCAAAGCAGACTATCTCCAAGTGGATAGGACACTGTATTCGTTACTGCTACACACAGCATGGAAAATCAGTCCCTAATAACATTAGGCCACATTCTACCAGAGCAACAGCCACTTCAACAGTCTTTCTCAGAGGAGTACCAACCAAGGAAATTTTGGAGGCTGCAACTTGGAGTTCAGTGCACACCTTAACCAAGCATTACCACTTGCCTCTTTACTCTAAAAACAGAGCAGGATTTGCCACTGCAGTTCTGCAGGGCCTCATAGTCGAGCCTAACTCTGTATAGACCAGCCACCCAACCTTAGCTTTGGGATTCTACCCAAGTGCAATGACTGCAGCAGTGTAACACGATGAACATAGTACAGTTTTGTACCTACTATAAATGTAGATGTTTGAGTGTTCACACTGCTGCAGTCCAGGTTACCCTCCCTCCATCCCCTCTGTCCTAGCTGGGCTTATCTATACCTTTCTATCCTATACAACCTTTGTGGTGTGTTTGCTTGTAACTGAAGGTATTGTTTTTATTTTTTATATATGTTTTATTAGCAATATATATTGCCTACCTATTTGGAGGCACCTGACATCTGGGGCAAGAAAAACTGAAGAAAATGGCGTCGAATGCATCTTATATACCCCTGGCGCACTGACGTCAGGGAAGAAGCGACAGCATCCAACGCCGGACCAAGACTTTGGAACTCTGGCCGATTGCGGGACCGCCTGATGGCAGGATAACCCAAGTGTAATGACTGCAGCAGTGTGAACACTCGAACATCTACATTTATGGTAGGTACAAAGCTGTACTTTCTTGAGAGTGCTGTTTGAGTTAGTAGTTACATTATGTGTGCTGTTACAAGTACTATAATATTGTAGTCTGTGCTTTTTGTACTCATAATGTCTAAGGAAGCAAAGCTGTCTGGCCTCAGTGTCAAAAGTGTTCTCAGAAAATGTCTCTGACCGATGGCCATAGCATTTGTGTATACTGCTTAGGAGCCATTCACTTACCGGAATCGTGTACCTTCTGCCATTCTTTTAGTGCAAGGGTATTACTAGAGAGAAAAAAAGTAAACTGATCGTTCGATGACTACTGCAAACTCCATTCTCCGAAACTTTGGAAAGTCAGAGTACTTCCAGTAAGTCCAAGGTTCCCTCTTCAAAGTGTGACAAACCTTCCAAAAGACCTTCTTTCTCACCCGGTCATTCAGAATCACTAGAAAAGACACCAGAAATTTCTACTTCAGGAAAATCAAGCTCCTCTGCTCCACAGGTTTCGGAACTGAGAGAATCTTTGAAATTAGACAAGCGAAGTCCTTCGGTGCCACAGCTTTCGGAGCTGAGAGAGACTGACATTTGGAGCCGGTCCACTGATTTATTGCTGGTCTCCCCTACTTTGAGATCTTGCTCATCTACCCTTTCCTCCAAGTCCCCTAGAAGCCTATTAGATGATGATGTGGATAGGGTGGTGCGCTGACTACTGAAGTCACCGGCACTGGCAAAATTTTTGGCTCGGACCCATTCGGCTTTGGAGCCAGCTAAGACTTTTATCCACGTCAATTCCTCCTCCGGGCCAAGTTGTATCTTCAGAGCTTGAATGCTGGGTACCCATTGTAGAATCTTCGGTTCTGAGACCCGCTCTGGGGATTTCGGAACAGTTGTATGCTCCGACATCCTGAGTGTCTAGGAGCCAAAGCTCACTTGTCGGTTCTTTGGGGGGGGGGGGGGCACTCGGACCCGAGACTCTTTGGTTCCGAGCTTACCTCTTAGGGCTTCAGCACTGGTGAGCTTGGCTTGGCTCCTACATCGCGTTCGGAGCCGGTCTCTCTGGTGCCGGGGATTCCCTCTGCTTTCAAGCTGATGAGTGTGCTGTCCACGCCTACAGCTCTACACAGTGGTACTGGTATTCTTCCCCCTAAGGCACCAGGTTCTGTTTCGGCACTGCCCCATCCTCAGGACAGCAGAGATTCAGGGCCTCAGGGAGCCCCATTGGGCAAACCACACTCTTCCAAGACCTCCCCAGCATACCCTTCTGAGGAGGCTCCTCAGAAAAGAACAAGCAAGAGGAAGCATCTGGACTCACCAGACGAGTCAGTCACCTCCGACACTGACCTCGAGGAGTCAGAATGGTCCCCACGGTCACCCTCTGAAGATATCTCTTTTGTGGATATCTTAGAAATCCTAAAGCAGAGGCGGCTGGAAGCCCATCAACCCTTCTCATGAGGATTCTGTGTACCTGAAGGCCTTCAGATCTTAACATTCAACCTCCTGGGTGTTTCTGCCTCTTGACGAACTAATGGAACTAGTTGGTCAAAAGGAGTGGGAGTCACCAGACGCAATGGAACCAGTTCCTCGGAGGCCAAATAAAATTATAACATCACTAACGGACAAGGAATTTCTTACAAAAGACGTCCCTGTAGATGCTATGGTGGTGGCAGCTGCTACCAAAAAGGATCTGTCCACCAACCGAACAAGGAGTCTCGAACAATGGACAATTATGGGAAGCGTGTTTTCTCGCCAGCTACTTTTGCCCTTAAATCGATGAACTACCTAACACATTTCACTGTGCTTCAAAGAGATCTGAAGTAGGGGCAGAAGGAGAAGTAGTAATGGTAGACGTCATCCACGAGGCAGGAGGAGTCCGCAAAACCAGGGTGACTGTGATTTCTTTTGCAGCCGACCCTACCAGCACTCCTGAAAGGAGGCCCGTCTACTCTACTCTGGAAGCAGTTGGGGTACGGTTATCTTTTTACCCACAAGCCCGGCGAGATATCACGAGACAAGTGGGTACAAAGTATAGTATCCAGAAGTTATTCCATTCCCTTTTGCCTTCTTGTTCCACAAACCAGAAGTATCCCAGACGTTCCACCCAGTCAAAGGGAACAACAACTATAGAGATTTAAATGTTCCTATACAAAAGAGTCATCCAAGAGGTCCCCGCAGACCAAATAGGATTCGGAACTTATTCAAGATTCTTTTTAGTGCCACAAAGAACAGGGGACTGGAGACCCATATTGAATCTCAGCAAACTAAAGGAATCTGTAAAAAAGTCCAAGTTCCGGATGGTGACACTACAGTCATTTCTTCCCATTTTAGGGAAAGACAATTGGATGTGCTGCTCGATAGACCTCCAGGATGCATACTACCACATAAAAATGGACAGACCATCAAGGAGTCACTTGCGCTTCCATCTGGGAGCCAGCCATTACCAATTCCGAGCTGTGCCTTTTGGTCTCAATACAACCCCCAGAGTGTTCACCAAATGCATGGCAATAGTCATGGCTCACTTAAATGGCTAGGATTCCCAGTGTTTCCGTACCTAGACGACTGGCTCCTGACTGCCACCACCAAGCATCTACTACAAGAGACGCCACTTTAGAAATCTGTTCTCCATTAGGGATAACATAAAATTTCAGAAAAATCTGCCTTGTTGCCATGTTAGCATATTACCTTTATAGAAGCAAAACTAGACACTGTCTCTGTAATGGCAATGTTACCTGCAGAAAGTTTTTATACTCTGATAACAGATTACTGATCTCCTGCCAAAGACAAAAGTGACAGTGAAAACAGTTCTAAAAGTCCTAGGAACCATGGCAGCAATGATAACCCTAGTACCTTTAGCCAGGATGCACATGAGAATTCTTCAGTGGCTTCTTTTTTCTCAGTGGTCCTTACAAGAGCTTCTCATGTCTCACCAGATCAGAATTGGAGTCATGCAAGAAGGATCTAAGATGGTGGCTCCTTTTCAGTCATGTCACGTTAGGACGACCCTTTATCCCACAACAACCTCTGGCAACAGTGACCACGGACGCCTCCAAGATGGGGGGGGGGGCATTATCTGGAGAGGACAGTCCATGGCAGGAACATGAGACCCATTTGCACATCAGTGTTCTAGACATGAGAGCAGTGCTCTTGGCATTGTAAGCACTTCAGGACTGTCTTCCACTAGGAACAATTGCAATTCAGTCAGACAATATGTCAGTGGTTTGGTACATAAGCAAGGAGGAACCAAGTCCTACGCACTCCAGAGTATGGCAATGGGCAATCCCTTCCCAATGTTTTCTTATAGCAACGCATATCCCGGGGAAGTCCAGCGTGATAGCAGACAGTCTCAGCAGAGCAATATTAATGCCTCACAAGTGGTCCCTGAAACTAGAGATAGCGGAAAGTATATTCTGAAAATGGGGCCAGCCTTGCTGCGACCTCTTAGCTACTCCCATGAATGCCAAATGCAGCAACTACTTTGCCCTGATCCCTCCTCCAAGGGAGTCACCAAGGGACACAATTGCCCACGATTGGCCCTCAGGACTATTTTATGCATTTCCCCTAATACCCAAAGTCATTCAGAAAGCCAAGTTGTTGGGAAGCAGGATAATTATCATTGCCCAATACTGGCCTTGTCAGATTTGGTTTCCCTTCCTCTGGCCTCATCTTCAGGAGAAACCATGGGTGCTGGACCCAGTTCCAGACCTTCTGACTCGTATGTCAGGAACACTGCACCCCTCCCTTCAAACCATCAAGTTTGACAGCATGGCTGCTCCAGTTCCCAGCTTAGTCAGGCTTCACAATTTCATGCCAGCAAGTAAGACATATCTTAGTATCCCTTACACAAGGCTTCAACAAGGAAACTATATTCTAGAAAATGGAGAAGGTTCTCATATTGGGCAGAGAGCAGAAACATTGATCCCTTTTCTGCCCCAATCAGCTCTATTCTTGAGTTCCTATCAAAGCATTTTCATCAAGGTTCAGCGGCAGCTACTATTAAAGTACAATTAGCTGAAATTTCAAATGTTCATATAGGTGACTGGACTCCTAGCTTGATATTACACAAATTATGTAAAGCATTCCTAAAAGGTACTTGCTTAAGACCTCCCATTAAAGAACCTTTCTCACCATGGGATTTGAATTTTGTTTGAACGTCTCTGACCTTACCCCACTTTGAACCCTCATCAACATGTGACCTCAAATTCCTTTCTTGGAAAACAATTTTATTGGTTGCTATTACTCCTGCAAGAAGAATTTTGGAATTACAAGCTGTATCAATCAAATCTCCTTATTTGATCTTTCGTAAAGATAGAGTATCTCTCCGAACAAACCCATCCTTTTTTACCTGAAGTGTGTTCGCAAAATAACTTAAATCTATTGAGCTGCCAGTGTTCTTCCCCTAATCATGGCATCAAGACAGAATACAAGCTCCGCCAATTAGATGTGCATAGACAACTTTGCTTCTATTTACATAGATCCAAACACTTCAGGAAGTCTGATCAATTGTTTGTTTCCATTTCAGAAGTCAAAAAAGGCATGCCACTTTCTAAAGTCTCTCTCTGTCTTTCAAATTGCATAACCTTTATTAACAATTTTAATAACAGACAACTACCATTCAAAGTCAAGGGTCGCTCTAAGCCCATGGCAACATCATCTGCTTATCTAGCTAGACTATCAGTGGACAGTATTTGTGCCGCTGCTATGTGGGCGAGGCCCCATACCTTTATCACTCATTACAAGGTGGATTTGGTTTCCAGGGACAGGGCCTCTTTTGGTTCCACTTGCTGAGAAGGGTATTCCCATGAGCCACCCAGGAAATGTGGTGCTAGAGACGCTGTCCCAGCCAGTAAGAATGAAGGCGAGATAGGACAACATAACATAAAGAAGTTATGTACTCACCATAACGTTCCATGTTTGTTGTCCATCTCCCCCCCCCCCACCTTCCCCCAGCCCAAGGCTTCTGGGTGACCTAGAGGAATACCCTCCTTAGGTAAGGAGCTTCTCTGACTTTCTTTCCTTTATATATATATACTATGATATATGACAAATGTAGACATATGGCTATGGTTAGCAGCAGACAAGATCTGGGGAATTAGACCACTGCATGATGGGATAGTTATTAAGCCATGGGCCAAGTGAAAAATTTTGAGCTATAGTATGTAGCCGAGGATCGGCTCCCAACCCAACCAGTGAGAATGAAGGGCGAGATGGACAACTAACATGGAATGTTATGGTGAGTACATAACTTATTTTTTTTTTGTTTGCATTTCTTAACCAGAGCACTTGCCCCTTTTTTAAACTCTGACCAGGAGCATCGTATCATTATTGACTTGATGATGTGTTGCTCAGTAAACAGGGGGGAATTTTATTCTAGACTGCAGGAAGTAACTTGTTAAGAGCTAGCAGATGTAATCCTCTGAGCTAGCTGCCAGACTTTTCACTCATTTTCTTTCACACTGTCTCCGGTTTTATAATCCTGCAGTACTGTCTGCATCTTTTTGTAAGCTTGGGTTGAACTGCTGCTTGGGGGATTCTGACAGGTAGAGTTTCTTTCAAGTTTTGTCTTTGTGGTAGACCAAGCACTGATATTAGAAGAGGCTATTCTTTGACCTCCAACATTGGTCGTACTGTCAGTCTTTTAACCTCCTAGGCCACTTACAGCAGCTTGTTCAAAAATGTGAGAGAGAAGCTTATCCTTTCTGATACTTTAGCTTCATAGGTAGGTACTAGGCTATCGGCCCAAGGGCCTACATAAGCCTAGCCAACAAGGTTCCCTGTCTTACACCACCCAAGAAAGTTATTTTCCTATGCCACTGTCGAGCAGAGACACAGAAGTGATCCCTGGGGTGTATTTCCTATTTCCCATCCACTCATCAAGATTTTTCTTGAAGAGTGCTAATGAAGAACTTTGCTTGACATAGATGGGTAGCCTGTTCCAGAGTATGGGAAGTCTCTGGGACAGGAATCTATCCCTCCAGCATGTCCTGATGTTCATCGTGCATACAGCTGCAGTCATAACAGATGGGTTCTCCTGCCGTCAGGCGTGTCCTCGGTCGGCCGAATTCCAAAGTCTAGGTCCGGCGTCGGTTGTCGTCGCTTCTTCCCTGACGTCAGTGCGACAGGGGTATAAAAGAACCAGCCGACGCCATTTTCTTCAGTCTTTCTTGCCGCGCGGTGCCCGAAGTAGAAGCAGTTCGCAAGTGCCAGTCGGCCAGCTCCTGAGATTACGAAAAATTTGGAACCGAAGTCTTCTTAAAAGCTAAGTACCCGTTGAAACTTTTCTTGCCTCAGACCGATGTCAGACAAAGTTAGTAATTGTATTTCTTGTGGGAAGCAAATACCGCATAAGGATTTCCATTCCCTCTGTATACCTTGTTTAGGCCCAGACCACGACGTCTTGGTCTGTCGCTTTTGTGCTACATTCAACAAACGCACTACTAAGCGTCGGGCGGAGTTCGCCCAGCATTATTTTGGGAAAGCATTTAACTATACTATGTCGTCAGATAGTCCGACTCCGGTTTTGTCTAAGAAACGCAAAGACAAGGACCGACACTCGAGGTCCGCGGCCTCTACCGACACCACGCCTAAGACGACTACACGTGGTCCGGTTCTCAGCGAGGCGCCTATGCAGCCCCTGATTACCGACGACACATCTTTGGCGGTGTCTCCTGTACCCGAGGTCGCAGGCTCCTCTGCCCACACCCTGACTACAGATACCGAAGCCACGCTTGGTGTTGAAACACAGAATGTGGACAGGTCCACCTCCACTCAAGGTGTCTTCAGACCTTCCTCTTCTTTCTCCATCAAGGCTTTCACCAAGTCTAAAGCTACCATGCACCCTAAGAGACCAGCTACACAGGGCCCATCTCCAGGCCCCATGCCTAAGAAACAGATGCTTAAAATGGCTGAGGATTTAATTACTTTAATCAGAGGTTCTCAGCCACCTCCGGACAAAAGACCCAGAGTGGAGGAAGATTCCCCCTCCTCTGATCAGGGCTCCATTATTTCAGAGCACTCTGATTATCAGGAACAGTCTTACTCCCCTTTTGAAGACTCTGATGCAGAGGAATCTATCCCTTCTGTATCCCCCCCCCTGAGGATTACTCATTTGGTGAAACTCTGCATACCTTAAGGGAACACTTCCACTGGGAAGGCCAGGATTATTCAGATTCCAAGAAAAGGCTCAGGGAATTTCTTTTGTTACCCCAGCACAGGCCTCCGGCTATACCTCCTGTCCTGGACATCCTAGATGATGTTTACTCGGAGGCCTGCCTTAACCCGGATTCTCTTCCTCCAGCTCCAGTTAAGCCTGACAGGTCCTACAGGGTTCCTGACTCACACCAATTTCTATACAAAAGCCATGCTGCTGACCTAGAAACCATCTCACAGGGGCCCAAGGGAGTTAAGGCCTCCATTGCCAAAAACCCATTGCCTTCCGAGAGAGATTCCAGATCCTTAGAAAGGTGGGGAAAAAAGGTATATACCTCGGCTACCTTATCCATGAGGGCATTAAACTGTCAGTTTCATATGCTAAAATACCAACAGTTTCTGTTATCTCAATTGAAAAGTAAAATGTCACAACCTGAACAACCAGACATGAAGGAGTTGCAGGATTTGATGCATAGTGCAGAACAAGTGGGTAAACATACCTTACAATGTGGTTTTGATGCTCTAGAGGCCTCATGTAGAGCTGCTGTTACAGGCTCAGTCATACGTAGGCATGCCTGGCTCAAGGAACAAGCCTTGCCTTATCATGTCAAAGCTAAATTACTAGACCCTCTTCAAAAGGATGTACTATTTGGGGCAAATGCTGAGGAAGTATTACGGAAAATGGAGGAAAAGGCTAAATCAATGCAAACTGTGAAAGAATTTCTGCAGGTCCAACCCCCACGTTTTAGTAGAAATTGGCCTTCCAAAAACTGGTCCTTTCCTGCCACAGACAGACCCCAAAGAGGCAGATACAGGCGCCCGAGGGGCAGGGGACAAACACAAGGCTCGTACAGAGGCAGACAATGGCAAGCTCCTACACAAAGAGGTGGTGAGGACAACTCGCAATCCTTCAGAAAGCAAAACTAATGACTTTCCCCTTTGCATGCCAACCAGGTCTCAAATGGCAGCCCCCTTAGGAGGAAAGTTGGCACTATTCTCAAAAAATTGGCATATTGTCACAAAGGACAAATGGATCCTGGACATTATAAACAGAGGCTACAAATTCCATTTCCATACCCTTCCAAAAATGAAAGCCATGCCAAGCCTGCCACACAATCAAAGGGCAAAGGCACAAAAGCAAATTTCAGGTCTTATAAACATGAAAGCTATTCAAGAGGTACCTACACACGAACAAGGTCAAGGTTTTTATTCCAGGCTATTTCTGGTGCCAAGGAAGGGAAAAGATTGGAGACCGATTTTGGATCTTTCCATCCTAAACACATTCCTACTCGTACCAAAATTCAAGATGCTCACTCTACAGCAACTTCTTCCCATGCTGGGCAAGGAGTCTTGGCTGGTAACATTGGACCTCAAGGAGGCATACTTGCATGTCCCAATCAGACAAAATTGCAGAAGATACCTCAGATTTCTTGCAGGTTCAACCCATTATCAATTCTCTGCATTGCCCTTTGGTTTATCTACTGCGCCCAGAGTATTCACGAAATGCCTGGCATCAGTAATTGCCTACTGCAGACTTCAAGGGATACAAATATACTCTTATGTGGACGACTGCCTGATCCAAGCGGACAGCAAGCACATTCTTCTGAAACATCTGGCTTATGTAATAATATTATTAAACTCTCTAGGATACACAGTCAACAAAGAGAAATCAAGACTAATACCCTCTCGGAAGATAATTTTCCTGGGTGCCAATTTGGACACAAACACCCAGATGGCCTACCTCACGCCAGAGAAGCAGGGGCAACTAATTCAATATTTCAGAACACTGACAAATTGCACCAGGCTGACCTCAAGGAAAATCCTGCAGGCTCTGGGATTCATGGCATCTTGCATCTTACTAATCCCATGTGCAAAGCTGCATATGAGAAAACTACAATGGTACCTAAAAAACATATGGTCTCAACACAGCCACAGTTTGGAAACAATAATACCATTAATTCCATGTCTGCAAAAGGAATTTCTGTGGTGGGCTCAAGCATGCCAAACAAACACAGGTCTTCCATTCAGCATGCCTCAAGCAAATCAAGTCATCACAACAGACGTCTCGGACTACGCCTGGGGGGCGCACATGACAGACCGGTGCATTCAGCAGGGCAAATGGACCCAAAAAGTACCTTCACATCAATCAAAAAGAAATGCTAGCAGTGATAAATGCTATTATAGCTTTCAAGGACCTTCTACAACCAGGTCAGCTATTGATAAGAACAGACAACACCACAGTTATGTGGTACATAAACAAGCAGGGAGGAACGCATTCTTATCCCCTATGCAGACTGGCCATGTCACTTTGGAACATGGTCATGGACTTACAAATAGAACTACAAGCACAGTACTTGCCAGGCAAGGAAAACATGCTGGCAGACAACCTAAGCAGGAATATGACAGATCCACACGAATGGAAGTTGCATCCAAAAGTTTTTACAGAAATAATCCAAGAATGGGGAAGGCCAGACATAGATCTCTTTGCCTCTCACAAAAATCATCAACTGACAAAATTCTGCTCAAAGATCTTCCATCCAAAGGCCTGGAGAGTGGACGCTCTCTCTTTCAGTTGGACATCAATGACAGTTTATGCCTTCCCACCTCTTCCTCTGCTGCCCAAAGTCCTATTGAAGACCAGAGCAGACAGACCAAAGATGATCCTCATTGCTCCGGAGTAGCCAAGACAACACTGGTACCCACTCCTGAGGAGCCTGACGCATTCCCCACCATGGACCCTGCCTCTAATGCCTCTTCTGACTCAGCACAGCTTCAAAACTCTTCACAGTCAGCTGAAAACACTCAGTCTAGCCGCATGGAAGATTCCTTAGCATCGCAGCAGGCCCTGCTCTCCAAGGAGGTGCAGGATGTCATTTTGGAGGCCAGAAGGCCATCAACTAGAAAAGCTTACTCTGCAAAATGGAAACGTTTTTGTGTTTGGAATGAGAAAAAGCGCCAGTGCCCTGGAAAACTGAATTTACCTCAAATACTACAATATTTGGCTGAACTGTTAAGCAGTGGACTTTCGTTCTCCTCCATCAAAATCCATGCCTCAGCCATTTCTGCAGAATACAACACTGATCCACCTTTATTCTCTCACCCTCTATTAAGACAGTTCCTCAGAGGGGCTAAGAATTTAAGACTTCCAAGAAAACAACCAATACCCGCTTGGGATCTTAATTTCATTCTGGAAAAACTGACTTTGCCTCCTTTTGAGCCAGCTGCCTCATCAGATTTACAATATTTATCCTGGAAAACAGCTTTCCTTCTGGCTATCACTTCAGCTCGTAGAGTTTCAGAACTACAGGCTCTTATGGCTGTCCAGCCTTTTATCATCTTCCATCAGGACAGAGTTTCATTACGTACCAACCCGTCCTTTATGCCTAAAGTGATATCCAGGGTAGCTTTAAATCAGGCCATACATTTACCTACTTTTTATCCTAATCCTCAAAACAAAGGGGAGATATTACTGCATTCCTTGGACATCCACAGACAACTGCATTATTATCTGGACAGAACAAAACCTTTCAGAAAATCAGAACAGCTTTTTGTGGCCTATGCGGTAGGAGCTCAAGGAAAGTCAATATCCAAACAGACAATCTCAAAATGGATAGCCCACTGCATACGCTTTTGCTATTCCTTTCATGGCAAAACTGTACCTACAGGCATTAGAACTCATTCTACCAGGGCCACAGCCACCTCTGCAGCCTTCCTCAGAGGAGTTCCTACCAAGGATATTTTAGAAGCAGTCACTTGGAGTTCTGTACATACCTTCTCCAAGCACTACAACCTACCATTATACTCCAAATCTAGAGAAGGCTTTGCCACTGCAGTCTTGCAGGGCATTTTGGCTCCTCCTAGCTCCACCTATTGCCTACCACCCGTTTCTTAGCTTTGGGATTCTACCCATCTGTTATGACTGCAGCTGTATGCACGATGAACATAGTACAGTTTTGTACCTACCATAAATGTAGATGTTCGAGTGCTAATACAGCTGCAGTCCAGGTTTCCCTCCCTCCTTCCCCTCTAGGGGTCTTCTTTTATGGTGTATTTGCTTGCAACTACTGGATGTTCTTCATTCCACATTGCTGCAGTCCTAACTATTGGGTAGTCCGCTGTCCAGTCGGCCCGAATACCAAAGTATATGGCTGACGTCGGTCAGGGCGCATTAGACTGACGTCAGTACGTCAGGGTACTAATGCGCATGACCGACGTCATATCCTCAGTCTTTTTTGCCGCATGGTCCGATGCAGAAGCAATTTTGCGAGTGCAGGTTGGCGTTCTGAAAGTTTCTGAAGCCAGAGTTTCAGACCGAATCAAAGTTGGCTAAGTACCCCGTTGGGGAATATTTTGGTTTTTTCTTGCCTCAGTATTTAACCGGATGTCAGAAAAAGTGAATAACTGTATTTCTTGTGGGAAACAGATACCTCATAGGGATTACCATACTTTGTGTATACCTTGTTTAGGGCCTGAGCACGGCGTTGTTGGATGCCGCTCTTGTGCTAGATTTAACAAACGCACTATTAAGAGAAGGTTAGACTGTGCCAGGTTAGTGTTTGGGAAGCGTTGTAATTATAAAATGCCGTCGGATGCTCCGGCGCTTCGCTAAAAACGCAAGGACAAAACAGCAAAGCCTAGAGTGGAAGAACCGACAGTCCCAGACGTCGGTTCTTTAGAGGGCTCAGTGGAGCCGGAGGTTTTGCCAGGTGTTTCTTTGGAGTCTCGGGGGAGACTTTACTGTTACAGGATGTATCCTCTCAGGAAGTAGGCCAGGCTGAGGGGCTTCTCAGGTGGCTGTTCTTCCCTCTCTTCCTAAGGTGGTCAGAGCCTCCCTTCTGTTTCCAAGGCTGCTTTGAGGGGCAGGCCGAGTTTTGCTTCAGTGGGGTTTCTCCTAGTGCTTCAGGGTCTTTGCCTAAGAAACATATGCTTAAAATGGCAGAGGATTTGATTACTATGATAAGGGGTTCTATGCCCCTCCTGATAAGAGGCCTAGGGTGGAACCTGAGTTTGAGAGTTTTGAGCAATGCTCGAGGCTTCTGAGTCTTGGCTGAAGACTTGCAGGAGTACCCTCCTTCTTCTGATTCTGATGTGGATGATTCTACTCCTTCAGCTTCCCTCCTGAGGATTTTTCATTTTCAGAGACTCTGCATTCCATGAGGGAGCATTTTAAATGGGAAGGTCAAGATTTCTCTGATTCCAGGAAAAGGCTTAGGGAATTCTTGTTTTTACCCCAGCATAGGCCTTTAGCTATACCTCCTGTTTTGAATGTGGTGGAAGATGTTTTTGCAGAGGCTTCCCTGAATCCTGATTCTTTGCCTCCTGCCCCAGTTAAACCGGATAGGTATTATAGGGTGCCTGAAGCTCATAAGTATCTTTTTAAGAGTCCTAGGGCAGACCCGGAAACTGTCTCTCAGGGGCCTAAAGGTGTGAAGGCCTCAGTTATTAAAAATCCTGTCCCTCCTGATAAAGAGGCAAGGGCTTTGGATAGATGGGGAAAGAAAGTGTATACTTCTTCCACTTTAGCCATGAGAGCGTTGAATTGTCAGTTTCACATGTTAAAATATCAGAATTATCTTCTTTCACAGTTGAAATCTAAGGTGGATGCTCTGGCGGAAGGTATTGAGTGTAAAAAGTTGCAGGATTTAGTTCATGTGTCTGAACAGGTGGGTAAACATTCCTTGCAATGTGGTTTTGATGCTGTGCAGGCCTCCTCCAGGGTGGCTGCCACTGGTTCTGTTCTTCGTAGGCACGCCTGGTTGAGAGATCAGAATTTAGCTGAGCATGTTAAAACACTGATTTTGGATGCTCCCTTGCAGTCTGATGTGTTGTTTGGTTCGCCTGTAGAAGCAGTTTTGAAGAAAATGGAGGACAAGGCTAAGTCTATGCAAACTGTTAATGATTTTTTGCAGGTGCAGCCTCCGAAGTTTAGTAGAAATTGGCCTGCTAAGGGATGGACTTATCCTGCTTATGATTCCCAGTCTAGGGGTAGGTCTAGACGTGGTAGGGGCAGAGCTCAGGGTTCTTTTAGGCCTAGAACAGGGAGTTCCCCTGCTCAGACTTCTGGTGAGGGCAGGGGTCAGTCCTTTCGTAAGCAGACCCAATGACCTGCCTTTTCAGCTGCCAGTTCATTCTCGCCTGGCAGCACCGTTGGGAGGAAGACTGTCTCTTTTCAAAGAAAATTGGGATTTAATTACCCAAGACAGATGGGTTCTGGATATCATTCACCACGGTTACAGGTTTTATTTCCATACCTTGCCTCCTTTCAAAGGCATGCCAGACATTCCTCCTCTACAAAGACAAGAGGCTCACAAGCAAATTTCTCAGTTACTCCAAATAGGGGCCATTCAGCCGGTTCCTGTGCCAGAAAGGGGCCTAGGATTTTATTCTCGCCTGTTCCTAGTACCAAGAAGGGGAACACGTGGAGACCAATTTTGGATTTATCTATCCTCAACACTTATCTGGACATTCCCAAGTTCAAAATGTTGACGTTACAACAGCTTTTACCTCTGCTGGGCAAAGATCACTGGATGGTAACTTTAGATCTCAAGGAAGCTTACCTTCATGTGCCTATAAGACTAAGTTGCAGAAAGTATCTGCGTTTTCGAGCTGGAAATTCTCATCATCAGTTCTCTGCATTGCCCTTTGGCTTATCTACTGCGCCCAGAGTATTCACAAAGGTTCTGGCTCCAGTGATAGCTTACTTCAGGCTAAAAGGAATTCAAATCTATCCTTACTTGGACGATTGCCTGATTCTGGCTCAAGAAAAGGAAGACCTTCTACAGCATTTGGAATATGTCATAGCAGTGCTAAGATGCCTAGGGTATTCTGTGAACGAAATAAAGTCCAGTCTAGTACCCTCTCAAGACATGTGCTTTCTGGGTGTGAGACTGAATACAGCAGCCCAGATGGCCTTTTTAACCCCGGACAAACAAAAGAATCTTTCCAGTTACTTCCATCAACTATCTCTTCAGTCCGGGCTGACTGCAAGGACAGTCCTTCAAGCCTTAGGGTTCATGGCATCTTGTATTCTGGTGCTTCCCAATGCCAAACTGCATATGAGGAAGCTACAATGGTATCTCAAAATGTATGGACACAGCACTGCCAGGATTTGGACACTGTCATTCAAATAATACCTTGCATTCAAAAGGAATTTTTGTGGTGGGCTCAGGAATGTCACCTAAACAAGGGACTCTCTGTGACCCGGCCAGAGGCGAGTCAAATTCTAACGACAGATGCCTCAGACATTGCTTGGGGAGCTCATCTAAATGGAAAGTGGATACAAGACAAGTGGCCTGCCAGACTACAGCATCTACATATCAACATGAAGGAGATGTTAGCAGTCCAGTTTGCATTAATGGCTTTCAAGGAGTTACTTCTTCCAGGGCAGGTGTTGATTCTAACAGACAACACAACTGTCATGTGGTACATCAACAAACAAGGGGAACACATTCTTACCCATTGTGCAGGCAAGCAATGATTTTATGGGAGACTGCGCTCAGCTTGCAACTAACTCTTTAGGCAAGGTTTCTGCCGGGAGCACAGAACTCCTTAGCAGATGTGTTAAGCAGACAAATCATGGATCCCCACGAGTGGAAACTGGATCTTCATGTATTTCAAAAGTTGACAGTGTCCTGGGGAACTCCAGACATAGATCTGTTCGCTTCTCCACTAAACCACCAGCTGCCAAAGTTTTGCACAAAGAGGTTTCATCACACAGCTTGGAAAGTGGATGCTCTTTCTTTCAGTTGGAAAAATCTTCATGTGTATGCTTCCACCTCTGCCTCTTCTTCCAAAGGTGCTTCTAAAGGTCAGACAAGACAAGCCAAGGATGATTTTAATAGCTCCAGATTGGCCTCGGCAGCACTGGTACCCATTACTGAGGAGTCTGGTAAAGAAGCCTCCATGGCCTTTACCCTTGATTCCACATCTGTTGTCTCAGAAGGACGGTCGTCTGCTCAATGTCAAGCTTCACTCTCTTCATCTAACAGCCTGGCATATTCTGTTTTGAAAGACAGCAGGTCTCAACTTCCTCAACAAGTTTTAAATGTGATTATGGAAGCCAGAAGACCTAGTACAAGGAAAGTGTACGCAGAAAAATGGAAGAGATTTTTATTTTGGACTGCAGCAAAGAATTTGGAGATTTCAGAGCCTAATTTGAGTGTGGCTCTTCAATATCTTACTGAGTTATTGGACAAAGGTTTGTCTTTCTCTTCCATTAAGATTCATGCTGCAGCAATTTCAGCTCACTATGATTGTGACCCACCATTGTTTTCACATCCTTTGTTCAAGCAATTTCTTAGAGGGCAAAGAATATAAGACCCCCACGTAGAGCTCCTACTCCTGCTTGGGATCTCAATTTTGTGTTGGAGAAACTTACTCTACAACCTTTTGAGCCTGCTGCTACTGCTGAACTGAAATACTTGTCATGGAAGACTGCTTTTGTTGGCCATTACTACTGCAAGAAGGGCTTCAGAGTTACAGGCCCTTCTGGCGGATGAGCCTTTGTTGAATTTCCATAAGGATAGGGTATCATTACGCACTAATCCTTCCTTTATGCCTAAAGTGGTTTCTAGTGTGGCTTTAAACCAAACTATTCATTTGCCTACGTTTTATGCAGATCCCCAAAATAAAGGGGAAAAGATTTTGCACACTTTAGATGTACACAGGCAATTGTGTTATTATTTGAGCAGGACTAAGGATTTTAGGCAGTCTCAGCAGTTGTTTGTTTCTTTTGCTTTGAGTTCTCAGGGCAAGCCTGTGTCAAAACAAACTATTTCTAGATGGATTGGGTGTTGCATTACATTTTGTTATTCCCATCATGGCAAGGAGATTCCAGCTGGGATTAGGCCTCATTCCACTAGGGCTACTGCCACTTCAACAGCATTTCTGAGGGGTGGCAACTAAGGATATTTTGGAGGCAGCTACTTGGAGTTCAGTGCATACTTTCTCTAAGCATTATCACCTTCCTCTCTACTCTAAGTCTAGGGCTGGTTTTGCCACAGCTATTTTGCAGGGCATGTTGTCAGTTCCTGCTTCCTTATGATTTGCCAGCCTCCCTTACCTCTGCTTTGGGATTCTACCCAATAGTTAGGACTGCAGCAATGTGGAATGAAGAACATAGTACAGTTTTGTACCTACCATAAATGTAGATGTTCGAGGATCCACATTGCTGCAGTCCAATTACCCTCCCTCCTTCCCCTCTGTGTTTAGGGGTGGTTGTGTAGGTGAGGTTATATTCTGCTAATTTTGTATATTTTGTATATATATATATATTTTGGTGCAGGTATGTTGGGAGTTTTTGGTTTTTGGCCTTATCTTTTCAGGGTCTTCTGACATCTGGGGCAAGAAAAGACTGAGGATATGACGTCGGTCATGCGCATTAGTACCCTGACGTACTGACGTCAGTCTAATGCGCCCTGACCGACGTCAGCCATATACTTTGGTATTCGGGCCGACTGGACAGCGGACTACCCAATAGTTAGGACTGCAGCAATGTGGATCCTCGAACATCTACATTTATGGTAGGTACAAAACTGTACTTTTTTGATTATATTGCATTGCATTATTACATAATTTTATGTATTGCCTTCCTTCTGGGGGCACCTGACGTCTGGGGCAAGAAAATCTGAAGAAAATGGCGTCGGCTGGTTCTTTTATACCCCTGTCGCACTGACGTCAGGGAAGAAGCGATGACAACCGACGCCGGACCTAGACTTTGGAATTCGGCCGACCGAGGACCCGCCTGACGGCAGGAGAACCCATCTGTTACGACTGCAGCTGTGTTAGCACTCGAACATCTACATTTATGGTAGGTACAAAACTGTACTTTTATTGTGGTGACAAGGTTTAGGTCCCATTAGGTCCCTAGAGCGTGTAGCTCGGAGGGATTGGGATTTCTTTAGGTGTAGCATGTCCAACAGCTCTGGGTTTGACATAACTTTATATGTTAGGCAGAGATCACCTCAGAGTAGGCGATATGCTATGGAGTAACGTTATAGTTTTTTGAGGCGGTCAGTGTAGGGCATCTGTTTGAGGCCAATAATCCTCTTTGTGAGGTACTTCTGTGGCCTTTCCAGCTGCTGCAGATGTCTTGTGAGGTGCATTCCAAAAGGAGCGTTGTATTCTATAATGGGTCTGAGTGTCGAGTAGAGGGGAACAATGACCTTTTTTCCTGGATGAAACCGCTTTTATGATGTGTGCCATGTAGAAGGACTTCCTGACTACTGTGGTGATGTGAGTATCAAAGGAGAGACTACTGTCCACCTGGGTCCCAAGGTCTCTTATCACACAATCGGTGTTAAGTAGATTGCTACCTATGTGGTAGTTCATGGGTACAGAGTTTTTACAGAAGGGGATGACACTGCACTTTTTGGCATTGAGCTTGAGGCCATGGCTCTAACACTAGGCATCTGTCGCAGCGAGGCCCTTCTGTAGGATGTCCACATCATTTGGGGACTTGACTATGGCTCCTAGTTTGCAGTCACCTGCGAACTTCGTTAGCCAGAGGCCTTCTGTGTTAGCCTGTACTTCAGAGAAGTAGATACCAAACAGGAGAGGTCCCAGGATGGAACCCTGGTGGTACTCCACTTGTCACTGCTTTGAGGTCAGATTTGGAGTCTGCAACTTTTACAGTGTGGGTTCCGTCAGTGAGCCAGTTGGCAACGCATCTTGTGACGTAGGGATTTATACCTAGTTTAGTGAGTTTAGCTATAATTCCAGAATGGGGGGGGGGTGTCAAAAGCCTTGGCGAGGTCAAGATAGGCTCTGTGAACCACCTTACCCTCCTCTATGGCTTTGGTGACTACCTCAAAGTCGTCGATCAGGTTCAGGAGGCATGAACTGCTTTTCACAATCCCAAACTGGGTGGGATCCAGAGTTTGGAGGCTACCAACGTCTGTTTGAGTTCCATGATGATATGTTCCATGTCCTTGCAGACCAGGCTTGTCAGGCTAATAGGTCGATAGTTCCTGGGATCAGTGGTGGCTCCCCCTTTGTGGTGTGGGATAACTGTTGCTGTGTGCCATTCAGTGGACACAAAGCCTGATGTAAGGCTGCTATTGAACATGGTGCTTAAGTGGGGAGCCAGTTCTTTCTGAAGTTCTTGTACAACGCAGCCTGGGATGTTATCCGGTCCCATGGATGCTGTGTTTTTGGCTTTAGAGAGTGCAGCTTTTACCTGCGTCGTTGTGATTACAGGGACTCTGCATTCTTCCTGTATAGATATGGGCCCTTTAGGGGGTGGGGGTGGGGGGGTAAAGTTAGCACTGAACCTGAACCTATCTGCCAGGATGTTGGCAATATCAGTTGGTTCTGTAATTTTCGCGCCGTTGTGCTGTAACTCGGAGCAGATCTGGGTGTTGCCATTGAGATTCTTGACATAGCTATAGAATGCTTTGTGGTTGTCCTTAGAATTAGTGGCAATTTTGTTTTCGTAGCTAGCTGTGGAGGATCTTATAAGGGATCTCAGCTTCTTACTGAGGCTGACCAGGGAGCTCCTCCACTCATGGGATTGTACTCTTTTTTTGCAACAGTTTCTTCCTTCTGTTGTACAGTTTGTTTATGGCAGGGGACCACCAGATTGGCTTCCTTTTTTTGGAGGATAGCGTCTTTGTTCTGTTTGGGATAGCACGAGCCATGCATTCAGTGTATTTGTGTTCTACAAAGGTTTCTGATCTGTTCTATACCGTTTAACATCTTCCGCATGAGTGAATTAGGATTGTGGATCAGCTGCATTACAACCTATTAAAGCTTCAGGACGTGGACTTTCCTCTGGCTTTTGGATTATTTATTTCACTCCAACATGGAGGTCTAGTAATCTTCTGAAGGTTGGCATAATAGCTGTAATTTGCTTTTGCTGATTTTTTTTCCAGCCTTTTGTTTTAGGTGGCTGACATCTTTGGCAGTGCCTGTCAGTCCTTTTCATCTCGGAAGATTTCTTTTTCTTTCTGTTGATTCTCGGGCTTCAACAATGCAGTTGAAGTAGATGGTCTGCTTTTAAGCCTTCTGCCAAGTGATCAAGTTCATGCAGTGGTGGTAGTCTTGTATTACAGAATTCCAAAATGTCACCCCTCATAGCTTTTGTTACAACCTTTTATTGTTAATTTTTTGCTGGCTTGGTCCTTTCACTTGGGTATTACTTTAGCACGAGCACTAGGTATTTCACCAGTGGAGTACTGTGCTGCCGTGGTATGCTCCCAACTTGGAGTGGAAGTCATCTCAGAGGGCAGCAACTGAGGAGCTTGCTGAGCCATCAGTGAGGGGAGTACTGTATCTGGGAAGAAAGTAGGCCTCACCACAGGACCAGCAAGCTTGCCTGCTGTTAACTTTTACTGTTATGGAAAATATGGGCTAATAGGATTTCCTGGACAAGAAGGAATGGGTTGTAGGGCACTCGCCTATCCTGGGAATGCTAATCCCCATAGAAGGAATGGGCCGGTTGAGTGCTGATAGTGGGACCAGCAGGTGTGGTCCTAGGGCAAGACTTTAGTAGATTAAGTAATGTCTTCTGCAGTCTGAGTACCTTTTGCAAAGACTTATTATATGCAGGGGTTTGTAGTATGTTTCCTTAACATGTTTACCATTGGCACATTCATGGACTTTCCCTCATCCATACAGTATTACTAACAGTTTATTTCTATATTAGCACTTCTACAAGCATCAGTGATTTCTTTTCCTCCCTAGGTATCTGGTCTGTTCTTTTGTAAGATCACAGTTCCTGTGCCATTCTGTCTGACATATTTCAGTGCAGCTGACTTAATCATAGCATAATACTTTAATGCTGAGCATCTGTGACTAGTTCAATAAGTATCTCAATACTTTTATTATCTTGGCTCCATTCATTTGCTACACCTTATTGTAATGACTTTTTGCGGCATAGTTACATCAGAAATTCTACATAGCTTTGCGTGGCATTGCAGGATTCCTAGAAGTCTCCATAATGCCTGTTTACCTTATAGTCTTAGCAGTTGCATAGTTGCTAGGAATTTTTTTCTGATTTCAGTTTCTGTCCTGCTGAAATTATAACATGACATGCCTTAGACTTGTCACTCTGATTCTTATATTTGCTGTTGCTTAACTTGAAGTTATCATGTCTTATTTTATTCATCAGCTGTTAGTCTCATCATGTTATTCTTTTGTATAACCTCCCCCAACAGACACAAACACACACACATTGAGGTCATCACGTTTATAACACCACCACTTCATTCAAATGCCTCTGATGTTCAGACGTGTCACTCTTTTTATCCATTATTTAATTTGAAATAATGGTGTTTTAATCTGCTCAGCATCTATCAGTTTCTTATCATGCTGTTCTTGTGTATGTCTCCATACAATAATAGCTCATCAGTTAGGTTTACACCTTTCAAGCTTTCTATTACTTGGGCAACAGCTTTTGAAGTACTTCAAGTTTTAATTAAATACCACGTAAAAACCTGAATATGTACTTTCCCAGTATTGTACTAAATCTACCCAAATTGGAGATCTGTTCAGTTTTTATTCATGTGTTAACCGGGTAAATCCAATAGGTGTAAGTTGCTTTTTTTCATGAACAAACTTGGGAGCATGGTCTGGTTAAGTGACTTGCTCACAGTTGCACAGTAAATGAAGGCTAAAGGAGTCTAGCCCTGAACTCCAGACTGCTGCTCATTAACGCTCCTAGTCTTGGTCCTCTGCACTAATTGCCAAACTCTTCAATTAGGCTTACCTGCCAGGATAGTAACCAAGAGAAACTGAGCAGCCAAAAACTACTGAGAACCACAAAATGTAGGCTCATGTAGCATCCAGGGAAAAGAGATGGTTAACTCAACACTTACTGAAAAGTGTTTAAAACTTTTGTATACAACTATCAGATGTTGTGAGGCTACATTTTGTGGTTATCTGTCAGAATCCTAGGTTTGCATTGTACTGCAAAAAAAAAAAAAAAAAAAAACATTGCATTCATGCCATCACCTCAGCTCTAAGCATTGGATAGTGCTCTCTCTGAATCACATTATTTAGATCTTGTGGATCAGTACAAATGTATATATCTCGTGACACCCTGGCACTGGCCCAATTAATCAAGGAGCCTTAATCCTCACCACTGGCAACAATGGGGAATGTACCCACTGGGAGGATGACAAGTACACACACACAGTACAGTTTCCCTTAAGAGCACACAGAGACCATATTCATTCTGGGGCTGGTTTTCTCCCTCTTTCTCCAGATCCCCAATAAGACTCCCCACTGGCATAGCTATAGAGCTGAGCCCTTCACCAGGGTTCCTAGCCAAGTTCTCCAATACTCTGTGTCCAACCAGTGCTTCATAACCCTGCCCAGGTAGCTGACACACACTCTTGGAGATTTGTTTTACACACAGACACACTTATTTGGGAAAGGCTGGCACAGGTTTACTAGCTGTGCCCCCTTATGCCCAGACTATAACGTAGTTACCACTGTCACCAGAACCCCTTATCAGCTACTTTTAAGGCCCTTAACAAAGGATGTCCAGTCCTACTGTGTAATGTTGCTATTAATCCAAATGGTAGTTTGACCAAGGCCCAGGATATCAGGAGTGGCCTGTACAGCGTCACCAAGTACGTATCCAAGTACTCTAAAAGCTTGAATATCTCTAAGCAGACCAGACAATTGGAAGGTTTAATATATATTTAATAATAAATAAAAGAACAAGACAATACTTAGTAAGTAATCGGTTACATCATAGTTCAAAATCACAGGAAATATTTAAATCAACATTGCTGGACAGTCTGAAATAAGGAAAACATCTACGCTGTACTTTACTGTATTCCTGTCTGAATCTGAGTTACTATGCCCTAAAAACTTACTTACAGAACAACAAGCAGGTAGAAGTGGTGAGTGGATGTTCTTGTTGGGTCAAAGACTAAATGCACTGTTTCTCTCAGAGAGTTCTTAAATTAATATCAAATACTGCTGCTAAGTTAACTTGGATGACATCACTTTTTATCACTTGACTTTGGTTCCCAAGCTAAACCCCCATTGTCAGAAGCTATCAACATTTAGCATCTTCCTGTGAAAAATATATAGCCTTCAGATGGTTGCAGAGCCTGAAAGTCACAAAACACTTACAAAACCATGCAGAGGGCTCCCTGGTTTTAGACATCCTGTCTCCTTGCTCCATTGAGACAACTTTTATAGCACAATCATAAAACGATTTAATTTCAACTATTTCCTGAAGTTATGCAAGTTAACCTTTTATGTTCTAGTTTACACTGTTACACAGCCACAATAGTGTATAAAAATATCTCCAACACATTTCTATACAGTATGACATATAATTATTTGTGTTTTATGGTGAATAAATTGGATTGATCTTCTCCTGTGTTTTGTGGACTCTCTTCACCCAGGTTTTCTGTTATTAAAGTGTTTTGGGTGAATTTGCTCTCACTGTTATTTCTGTTGTTTGGGGAAATCTAATAGCGTCTCAGTGATACAAGTTTTCTGTTCTCTTCAGTTCTTTACTGCTCTGCTTTATTTTTGATTTTTCTGAGTCTTTGTCTAAGATCATGCATTACATCCACAACATTGTTTTGTGTGTGAGAAGTTTCCTGTCAGGTTTCATTAATTGTTGAATAAACAAACATTAATGCAGAATATTGCTGCTCTTCACGATATCTGGATTGTCTCTGTCTGAATGATTTTGAGAGTCTTTCGGCTTTTCCCGGTTAGGGGTTGCCACAGTGGAGCTCCGGTCTGCTAATGATTGGCAGTGTATTTTTACGGTGCTGAGATGCCAGCCCGACACCCAACCTTCAAAGAAGGCACCCCCATTCATGCATGTACCTACTGCATGTCTCTAAGCATCACTCGACAGCGGGGAGGACATGCAGACTCCACACAGAAGGCGCTCCAGCCAAGAATCGAACGGGAGAACCTCTTGCTGTGAGGCGACGATGCTAACCACTGCACCACCGTGGCAGAATGAATGATTTTGTACATGAGATTAACAAGATTGATTTTGCTTTTACACCTTTGTAAGTACACGTTTTTGAAGAGGAAGACTGAATTCCTTATCATGCAGACGTTATTAATGAAAAAAGGCTCTGTATGTTTAATTTTTTGCTTTCTGAAGCAAGCTTTAAAATTATTTTATTTGTAAAATGATGTGATATGATCTATAATTTTTGCATTAAAAAAGTGTTTGCATTTGTGACAATGCAACACTTTTTTGTGATACCTTTATGGTCGTTAAATTCCAATGACACAAGCCTCTCCATATTGGATTCTGTGTTAGAGTATATGGTCTTTTGGATGTCTTTTTAATATCCATTCTTCTTCATAATACGTTCTTCTTTATGACTTGACTCACATTTTATACACACTTTACAATAGTTATTTTAACTTTGTACTTGTGATTTCACTTGCTTGGTTACACAATCAAATTTTGATAAAGGGTTAGGTCTGTCTCTTAAAATCTGCCCCTTTGTTGTATCATTTCTTACAGCATAAATTATCCTCTGTCTTATCAGAGAATTATGCAACTTGCACAGTGTGCATATTTTCCCTGTCTTCAGTAACAAAATGCATCTATAGTGTGCAGATTTATATGTAATTACTCGCTTTTTTGACTATTTGAGTGCCACTCTACATGGCATATTTTCAGACCAAAGCTTATGTCCCTACTGAGTAGGGAAAATAAAAGTGGAACATAAGGGAAATTTGGTTTTGAAGAGAGTTGCATAATTAAAATTTAGTTAAATACGTTAAGAGATTAAATCACTAGTCATGTCAAAATGCATGGCAGATGAGAGAATAGTAATTATACAATGACTGTCCATTAATATTCAAAAACAAGCACGCTGATTGGCCAGCCCTACCAGCTTGCCCATTGTAAATCCGAGAATATACTAACGGAAAAAGTTCCAGTCGCCCAGATTTTTTCCGTTAGTATATCTCCTGGTTTTTACTTTTTTTTTTTTTTTTTTTTTGCTCTGCAGAAGTAGCAACGGAGAAAGGAAGATCTCTGTTCCTTTTTTTAAGGTATCTCACTATGTTATTCAAGTTGAAGAACTCTTATAAACATAGCAAGATATCTTAAAAAAAACAACGGAGATCTTCCTTTCTCCGTTGCTACCTCTGCACAGCACTGATGTACTGTGTAAGCGTGGGAACACAAGTCCCTTATGCATGCGCAGTAATCAGAAATGCCCCAGGATACCGGAAAACTGCGGAAGGGCAGCACGGAGGCATTATATAATGAAGTTATTTAAGAAAAGTCAGTGTTTTTTTTCTTAAATAATGTCGTATAATAGCAATAACCCACGGCTGGGTGTGGACAATGCTGGATTTACCCATGGTTGGCTTTGTTTGGTCACACGGCCTTCGCCCTCGTGACCAAACCACACCAACCGTGGGTAAATCCAGCATTACCCACACCCAGCCATGGGTTATTGCTTAAATATTTAACATATTTACTAATGAAATTCATATGCCACGGTGGTACGGCGGTAGCATTGTTACCTCACAGCAAGAGGTTCTCCCTTTCGATTCTCGGCTTGGCTTGGGAGTGTCTTCTGTGTGGAGTCTGCATGTCCTCCCCATGGTTGGGTAGCGTTCGAAAGACATACGTGTGTAAATGGGTGTGCCTTTGCTGAAGGCTGGGCATCGAGCTGGCACCTCAGTGTTTCGTAAAAAAAACTACCACCAATCATTAGCGGACCGGAGTTCTGCTGTGGCGACCCCTTACAGGGAAAAAGCCAAAAGACACTATTAGGTTTTACCTCATATCATGCGTTCCGGCCCCAAAACCCGGACCACACCACAAAAGGAGGGGGTGTATCCATATTCATAAAGGATACCCACACCTCCAGGTTGGTGGCAACGCATAAGCTTGGAAACCATCCAGGTGCAACTAACCATAGGCAAAACTGCTCTACAAATTGTAGCATGCTACAGGCCACCCTCTCAAACTCAGGAACCCCACACAGCCTTCCTGAAGACACTGGAGGGTATAAATGTATCTCCAAACACCATCATATTGGGTGACTTCAACTACCCGAATATAGACTGGGAACATTACTCAAGCCCTAACTTTCTAGCCCAACGGTTCCTGGAGTTCATAAATTCAAATGCCATGGAACAGCTAGTCACTGTTCCCACGAGAGGAGAAAATATACTAGATCTCATTGTCACAAACATGGGGACAAAATGCTCCACACGAAGTATATCCCTCATTGGTGAGATCTGATCATAAACTAATCTCACTGGAAATCCACATCCGCCCCCACCCGAACAAAAAGACCATAGTGAAGAACTTCTCTAAAGCAAACTTCACACTACTCAAGACTGGTGTGGTATCCTTCAAGGCCCCTGAGCCAGTGGAAACCACAACCCAAGCTGCGGAAGCCCTTACAAATGCCTTCTATGAACACCTCCAGGACTGCATGGATCAGGCAATCCCAAATAAAACCAAGACTCTTTCCACAAAGGGCAAGCGTCCAGTCTGGTGGACCCCAGCCATTAACAAACTTTACAATAAGAGGAGAAAGCTATTACATGATAGAACAAAATCCATAAAAGGGAAGTCACCCCTGATCATTATTAGTAAAACATACGAGCACTCATAAAATCAACTAAGGCCAATTTTGAGAGAAAAATTGCCATGGATTCAAAGGACAGTCATAAGGCCTTTTTCAGCTATGTTAGGAACCTGGGTGGAAACTCCCAGATTTGCTCAGAATTAGTCCAAAATGATACAAAAATCACTGAACCCACAGACATTGCCAACATACTGGCAGACAGGTTCAGTGCAAACTTCACCCCTCTCCCCTAAAGGAGAGATAACTATCCCAGCCGAGTGTAGCCTCCCGGACATCTCAAATGCGCAGGTGAAAGCTGCTCTCTCTAAAGCTAAAAACACAGCATCAATGGGACCGGATGGTGTCCCCGGCTGTGTGCTACACGAGCTAAATGAGGAATTAAACCCGCACATAAGGCAGCTGTTTAATCTCAGCCTTACCACAGGATACGTGCCCAAGGAGTGGCATACGGCAACTGTGGTCCCACTCCACAAAGGCGGCGCCTCAACGGACCCTGGTAATTACCGCCCCATAAGCTTAACAAGTCTAGTCTGCAAAGCTATGGAGAGGATCATAATGGAGCTCATAAACAAAGATATAGGGGACTTGCAGACATTGGACCCGACCCAGTTTGACTTTGTCAAGGGAAGATCATGCCTTTTGAACTTGGTTGACTTCTTCGAAACAGTCACCAAGGCCATTGATGAGGGAAAGGCAGTCCATACAGCCTACCTTGACCTTGCAAAGGCTTTCGACACAATACCCCACTCGGGTATTGTGGAAAAACTTACCAGCTTAAATGTAAACCCATATGTCACAAGATGGGTTGCAAACTGGCTTAAGGACAGAACCCACAGGGTTAGAGTTGCTGGCGCTGTGTCAGACTCCAAGCCGGTCACAAGTGGTGTCCCACAGGCATCGGTCCTTGGCCCCCTATTGTTTGGCATCTACTTCTCAGAAGTACAGGCCAACATGGGAGGACTTTGGCTGACAAAGTTTGCAGATGACTGCAAACTGGGCGCCATAGTGGAAAGTGCATCGGACACGGATATCCTTCAGAAGGGACTCACGGAAACAGATAGCTGGTGCCAGAGCCATGGCCTGAAGTTAAACGCCAAAAAATGTATAGTCATACCCTTCGGGAAAAACAAGGTAACCCCAAGCTACCATATAGGTGGCAATCCACTAAGCACAGAAGAGGTTATCAGGGACCTGGGGACCCAGGTTGACAGTGGCCTTTCTTTTGACACTCATGTTGCTAAAGTGGTTAGAAAGACCTTCTACATTGCCCACCTGATCATGAAGGGATTCACATCCAGATCTAGTGAGGTCATTGTTCCCCTGTACTCTTCACTTATCAGACCAATGATCGAGTACAATGCCCCATTCGGGATGTATCTCACCCGACATCTGCAGCAATTGGAGAGACCCCAAAAGTTCCTCACCAAAAGGATAAAGGGATTCCAAAATCTGTCATATGCTGCCAGATTGAAGAAACTCCAGCTCTGTTCAGTCGCATACCGTCTGCTCAGAGGTGACATGTGCCTGACATACAAGGCCATGTCCAACCCGGAATTAATGGACATGCTCCACCTCAAAAAATCCAAATCCACCAAAACCACTAGAGCAAGCGACTTAAACCTTAGCACGGATATAAATAGGACGTGCTGGAGGGATAGATTTATCACTCAGAGACTCCCTATGCTGTGGAATAAAATCCCGGTCCATGTGAGGCAGAGCACCTCGCTGACTCTGTTCAAGGGAAATCTAGACCTGTGGATGGGAGATCGTAGGTTTACCCCGGGAATCATCTCTGTGTCACTGCTGGACAGAGGCACAACAAACTAATGGGCACAGTATTTTTTCATATAAGGGGTGGCGTAAGCCACAAAAATTTGGGCTAGGCTTATAAATGCCTTAGGGCAGATAGCCTAGTATAAACCTATGAACCTATGAAATTCATATATTTGTAAATATTTGCTCGATTGTAATTAAGATGGCTAATTTAAATCTGTACATGAAAACCTCTTTTC
Source organism: Protopterus annectens (assembly GCF_019279795.1). NCBI lineage: Eukaryota > Metazoa > Chordata > Ceratodontiformes > Protopteridae > Protopterus > Protopterus annectens. The sequence goes on from NC_056732.1 coordinate 70,904,640, forward strand.
ATGTTTTACAGTTAATGCCATGGGATCATTTATATTCATTTGTGCTACCCACCCTGGTAGATAGGACTTGTGTGAAGGATGGAAAATCAGAACTGCAGCCAAGTTCCTTGTGCTACATTAAAGAGTCAGTATCAGAAAAAATTAATCCAAGCAGCTAGTGTGTTAGAACCTACAACATTCTGATCTTCTGGAATAAAAGGCAAATGTGCTGCCGGTTGAGCTATTAATATTGGTATAATTTTATGCTGCTGTAAACACCAGATGTCTAATAAATGGCAAATTCTTTGCAGGATGAGTACTTTGTATGTAAATACTACAATTTTACGTTTTTCTTCCTCAAAAGTAAAATGGTTAAAAAAATTTATGGCTTCCTCCCCAGTAATGAGGTAAATGATCCTTGCAAAGAGTGTCAGGCTTTACTCTGGGGCTGCTTAATGCCCTAATGGCTCTGAAACCCCTACATGGATTCTCTGTACGTGCTGCTGCTCCCTGTTTTTCTACTCCTATCTAAGAAACCTAGGAATTCTGATTCTTCTGATGCAGAGTTGGACTGTGGTGAAGAATCCTTAGCATATTCCTGACAAATACACTCTCCTTTGGCTCTGCGGTCTGATGAAAAAGATGTTGTCCCCGACTCTCCTATTTGAAGAATTATCATCTGGGGATACTTTGTCCATATGATAAAACATTATTATGTGAAGTTGTTCTGTCTCACCTTCATTCTTACTAATGGGTTTGGAGCCAACTCGGCCAAATGCAAAAGCTCGAGGTCTTCAACCAGCTTGTGGCCTATTCCCTATCCCATGATGCACTAGTGCTTTCCTCAGATCTCGTTTGCCGCTGCAACAGATCAGGCATTTCACCAGCTCTAGCCAGTGAATATAAGTATGTTTCAACAATTTAATACTTATTTTGACAAATTTCTCCATAGATATATATATATATATATATATATATATATATATATATATATAGTTTAATCAGGTTAGTTAGGAGAATTATAAATAGTGTACCTTTCTCGCCTTTGTGACCGTTTTTTTTATTTAGGCCTAGTTTAACTCCCTTTCCCTTAAGTGCTAAATGCACCTGATAGTAGTTAGCTAGAGTTTAGCTTTCTGTCTTAGAATAAGTGTGTGTGTATATGTATGTATGTATACATATATATAATGTATGTGTGTGTGTGTGTGTATGTATGTATATATATATATATATATATATATATATATATATATATATATATATATATATATATATATATATGGGTTCACTTTATAACATCGAAATACTGAAATGTCGAATTTCAGTATCTTGAAGCTATAAAGTTGAATGTTACAAATAGCGAACGTTCATAATCGCGAATTTGAATATATCTCGAAAATATGTCGAATTTGCAGTTATGAAGTTACGCTACATAATGTCCGGGTTTGTGTTTTGGTGGTGCGCGGTGCCGTGTGTGGATGTAGGTGTTATGTCAGGTAAGTGAGTGTTTTGTAAGGGTTTTGAGTGGGAGTTAGTGTGTGTGTGAGGGATTGGAGAATGTGCGTGTGTGAGTGAGCTATTGTGTTGTGTTTGTGCGATCTCGGAGTTAGTATATATAAGTAGGGGGGGGTGTGGGGGGGTGCAGGGGGCTTGCCCCCCTGCTTATGTGTGTGTGAGTTGTGTATGTGTGTTTTTTTGTTTATGTTGTGATGTGGGTGTTGTGTTGTATGTTAAGTGTAGTGTGTGCAATGTTTTCGGTTATGTGGTTTCGCGGTTTTTGTTTGTCGGTGTTTTGTGGATTCGGTTTTATAGTCTCGAGATACTGAAATTCGATATTTCAGCATTTCGAGGTTATAAAGTGAATCCATATATACACATAACACAACTGTGTGTGTGTTTATTACAGTTCTTTTGATTGCTTGGATTAAAAAAGGCTTAATTATTGTGTGAGCCCGTTTTTTTATTTAGGGCTATTCGTTTTCCTAATATTATAGCCTTTTTGAATTAGAAGGCTTTGATATCTGTTTCGTAGTATTTCTAGAGTGTGTGTTATCTTAATAATCACCGTGTGGATATTTTTTTTTTTTTTTTTTGTAAAATTGCAGACGTCCCAAGAAATATCTGAATCTGGTTTCAAAAAATGCCCTAAGTATGGACAGAAGATGTTCATCACTGATGGGCACTCTTGAGTGTGTATATTGTTTGGGTGAAGTTCATCTCCAAGAAAATTGCTCCGTATGCCACTCTTTCAGTACAAGAGTGCTGCAAGAGAGAAAAAGTAAACTGATTGCTAGAGGACTGCTAAAGTTTGTTTTTCAGGTCTCATTAGATAAGGACAAAACCCAAGATAGGGATTCAAAATCTTCAAAGACGACTTCTGGATCGGAGCCGAAAAAAAGCTCATAGACTCCAAAAAAAAACCCCAGACAGACCATCTTCCTTGGCGCCATAAAATTTGGAGCTGATGGTTGCACTTGTTGGTAGGAGCCGGTCCTCGGTTTTGGAGCTGGTTTCTCCTACCCTTAAGTCACCTATTCTTCAGTCGGTGGCTTCTTCTATAGCTTCTTCTCAGTCCTCAAGACTCTCTGATAAGGATGTGGATCATGTGGTGCAGAGGCTTCTGCAAACACTGGCGCTAGAAAAAATTTTGTCAAGGCTGACCCTTGGGGTTTCGGAACAGACTAGGACCCAACCTGCTACTTCTGTTCCTCCTCTGATCTGACTCGAGGTTTTCGAGCCGGAGTGTTCAGAACTGATGATTGTGGAACCACCAGAGCCGACACCTATTCCAGGTCTGTCGGTTCCGACTACTCTGACTTCCTCGGCACCAACCTTGGGAGTCTAGGGGCCGACACTCCCTGGTCTGGTCTGGGGAGGATAGTCGAACTGACCTCTCGGTTCCAACTTTGCCTCTCAGGGCTTCGGTGTGGCTGAGCTTGGCATCTATCTAAGGCTTGGATCTCACAGCGGTGCTGGGGAGATCACCTGCTTCTTCGATCCAGGGATTTCTTCGAATCTGAGCCGGGGGGCTTTTGTTGCCATGAGGAGAGTGTTGTCCTGTTAAGGCACCCACATCATCAGAACCAGCAACCACCTCCCTCAAAGTGCCTGTGGCTACCTCTGCTTCACTGGTCCCTCAAAAGCATAGAGACCCAGAGCCTCAGGTCGCTCCATTGGACAAGCCCTGCTCTTCCGAGACCTCACCAGAGGCTCCCACTGAGGAGTTGCCCAGGAAGTGACTTTGCAAGATGAAGCATTTGGACTCCCCACAGGACTCTGTCACATCAGATACTGACTTAGATGAGTCAGAAGGGTCCCCCATGGTCCCCCTCTGAGGATATCTCTAGGGGATATCTTGGAAATTCTTAAACAGAAGGGTGGCTGGCAGCCCATTAACCCTACTGATGGAGTCAGTCTTCCTGAAGGTTTTCAGGTCTCAACCCTCACCTCTTGGATGTCTCTGCCTTTTGATGAGCTGATGGAACTTGTCTCTCGAAAGGCGTGGGGAAGTCTGGATACCATGGGACCTGTCCCTCAGAGGTCTAACAGGTTTATAACGTCCCCCCAGGACAAGGCTGTCCTAACCAAAGGAGTACACGTTGATGCTATGGTGGTGGCAGCAGCCACCAAGTAGGAGTTGTCAGAGACCTCTACATCTGTTCATCCCCCTAATAGGGATTCTAGGATCATGGACAGATATGGAAAGCGCATGTTTAGTTCAGCGGCTTTTGCTCTTCAATCCTTGAACTATCTCACATATTTTACTAGGCTGCTCAGAGATCTTCTTAAGGAGTTGAGAGGTACTCTACTGGGTACAGTATCGGCAGGAGTTTCAGATAAAGTAACTTCCCAGCTTGCTACCCTAAATTCCCTTGTAGACGCACAGTTGATGGAACGAGCAGGGCAGCGGGTACAGGAATTGTTCTTAGGAGACGTTCCTGGATGCGCTTGTGTTCCTTTGCGGAGCCCTTTAAGTTGTCAATTAACACCCCTTTTGATAGCTCATCCCTGATTGGACAAAAAGTGAAGGAAATGCTTACCAGGTGTGAGCAGGAAGGGAAGACACTGTCTGCCATCGGAGTACGTTTTCCCTCCCCTACCAGACCTTACCCCAAAGGTCAGAAGGGGAGGGAAGATGTGGTTCCGTAAAACTCAAGGAACTTTCCAAGTCACACGTGGTGAACCCCCCTCTAGAAGCAGAAGAGGGGGTAATAATGAAAGACGACATCAATGCGGCAGTGGGGCTCTGCAAAATCAGGATGACAGATCAGTTCTTTGGAAAGCCCTATCTGCGCTCCTGAAAGGAGGCCCGCCTGTCCATCTCTGGAGGCAGTCGAGGGCCACTTATCTTTGTACCCAGACACCTGGCTAAAAATAAGACTGCTGGGTACAACACATCATATCCAGAGGATACTCCATTCCCTTTAACACCCCTTGTAAGAAAAATCCCTTGCGTTCCACCCAGTCACAGGGAGCAAGCAACCATAGAGATTCGAAGGTTGCTAGAAAAGCATCCTCCAGCCAGTTCCAGCAGACCAGAGAGGATCTGGAACTTACTCAAGATTCTTTAGTTCCAAAGAAAACTGGGGACTGGATACCCATTTTGGATCTCGGCAGAGTAAACAAATCTGTCAGGAAAAAGTTCCGGATGGTCACGCTACAGCGGTTAGTATTCGACCAGCTTTATTAAGGGATAGATAGATATAATTCCATCCTTTTATTTCATTTCATTTTATTTTATTTTATTCCATTTTATATTTAAATAAAATAATATATTTTTTGAATGTTTTTCAATTTCACATATATATTAATAAAGGATAGTAAGATATGTATTTATACCATGTTGAATCATAATAAATATTCATCTAATTTGTATATTTTATTTATACAATAGTTTAATTATTAATTAATTTATCATATGAATATATTATATTTTTTATCCTTTAGATATCATTCTAACATACATTAGTGTGATGTGTTGAATACAACACTAGGTTTCAGTTTAGTCAGATGTTTTTATGTTATATTATTTTTAAATTTTTCTTAGTTATTTTTAGTCATACAGATGGCGTTTATGCTCATCTTACTATAGTCGTGCCTATACTCAGATGGCAGATTAGTTTTGTTTTGTTTTTTCTTATGTATATTAAATGCTTCACAATATATTTAATATAGAAAAGTTCCTTAAAAAAGCTTAGAATATACTTGGAGTTGTTCCTTTAAGTAATTTAATTGTTTTAATAATTTGATGACTTAATTGTTTAATTGTGTGTGATTTAGTATATAATGGATGTTTTTTTATTCATTTATTGTAACCTGATGAAGCGCGCCATGGTGGTGCGTGAAAGCGCTTGTTTCTTCTTTTAAAATTAAAACTTTTATGCACTTCGTGGTGGTTCCTGACAGTTTTTTCTACATTACAGTCAATACTTCCTTTTCTAGGAAAAGACGCCTGGATGTGGTCAGTAGATTTACAGGATGCATACTACCACATCAAAATGGCCAGACCTTCCAGAGATCATCTGCGTCTTCAGCTGGGGGGCCAGTCAGTTTCGAGCTCTGCCCTTTGGTCTCACTACAGCCCCAGGGTGTTCAAATGCATGATGGCAGACACGGCTCACCTGAGACGTTTAGGATTCCAGGTGTTTCCATACCTAGACAACTGGCTCCTTACCACCACCACCACCAAGCATCAACTCGTACAAGCAAGGGACACAACCTTAAATCTCTGTAGTCAGTTGGGGATTACCATAAACTCAGAAAAATCTTATTTCTATCCGAATATACCATTTGCATAGGAGCATATCTCGATACCACCTCCATGGCCGTAAAGCTTCCACCACAAAGGGTTTGGGTTCTACAAAAACAGGTCCTGAACCTTCTCTCAGAATGAAAAGCCCCAGCTTCAATGGTGCTTAAATTGTTAAGGGCAATGGCGGCAGCAATAATTGCCATTGCTTTAGGTAGAGTGCCTATTCGTATACTGCAATGGCTCCTGTTCACACAATGGCCCTTTCAAGAACTTCCAATGTCACACCCATTTGTAATGAATTCATGCAAGAAGGACTTTCATTGGTGGCTGACATCTCATCAAGTAACAATAGGTCGACCATTTGTTCTGCTCACTCCTTTTGCCACTGTGACCATGGATGCCTCCCTGATGGGGGGGGGGCATTATCAGGGAAGGACAGCTCAAGGCACATGGGAGAAACATGAGGCTTACCTGCATATCAGTGTCCTAGAGATGAGAGCGGTACTTTAGCGTTGCAGTCCTTTCAAGACTCTCTTCCTCTAGGGACTATTGCAATTCAGACAGACATGTCAGTGGTCTGGTACATAAACAAGGAGGAACCAGATCTTACCCGCTATGTCGAGAGGCCCTGAGAGTATGGCAGTGGGCAATGTCCACCCAGTGCTTTCTGATAGCAATGCACATCCCAGGGAGGTCCATTGTGATAGCAGACAAAATGAGCAGAGCAGTTCTATTGCCTCACGAGAGGTCCCTGAAAGTAGGAGTAGCAGACAGGATATTCTGCAGATGGGGCCAGCCTTGCTGCGATCTCATTGCAACTCCCACCAACACGAAATGCAACAACTATTTTGCCCTAATCCCCCCTCCAGGAGATGCCCCAAGGGACGTGCTTGTGCACAATTGGCCCCCCAGGTCTCCTTTATGCTCTTCCACCCTTTCCACTAATACCCAAAGTTTTACAGAAAACTAGGACCCTGAGAAGGACCATCATTCTAATAGCCCCTCACTGGCCTTGTCAAATTTGGATTCCCTTTCTTCAGCCTCATCTACTGGAAGAACCTTGGATTCTGGACCCAGTTCCAGACCTTCTGATTCATTCATCAGGGGCTCTTCATCCTGCACTTCACCCCCTCAAATTGACAGAATGGCTGTTCCCATTCCAAGAATAGCCAGGTTTCAGAATCTCTCAGCTGCAGCTCAACACATTCTAATATCCTCTCATATATCATCTACCAGGAAGTTATACCTTCGTAAATGGAAAAGGTTTTCCATATGGGCATCTCAAAGCAATATTGACCCGTATCTGGCATCAATTGCATCCATTTTAGAGTTTATGACCAAATTTTTCAGTGAAGGGGCAGCTGCAGCAGCTATTAGGGTTCAGTTAGCAGCAATTTCTAACTTTCATCTTGGTGATCAGGAGTCTAATATGTCCCATAGAGACTCTAAAGCCTTTCTTAAGGGTACTGTTCATTTGAGACCCCCCATTAGATTCCCAGCTTACACCATGGAATCTAAATTTTGCTCTTTCTCGAGTCATCCTACCCCCATTTGAACCAGACTCATCTTGTGACCTGAAATATTTGTCATGGAAAACGCTATTACTTCTGCTCTGTAGGTTTCAGAGTTACACACCTTGTCCATTAAACCCCCATATTTAATTTTTCATGACGACAAAGTTTCACTTGGGACAAATCCATCATTTTTACATAAGGTTTGTTCAGAGACAAATTTCAATCTGACTATAGAATTACCTGATGTTCTTCGTGTTTCACTGTTGCAGTCACTACATTTGGGTTATCTGCTTGCCCCAGTCAGCCTGATTAACAAAGTCTTGGGTCCTGCGTCGGCTGCTGTCCCTTCTTCCATGACTTCAGGTCGTCAGGGGTATAAAACATGCAGCCGATGCCATTATCCCAGTTTTGCTTGCCATGCGGTGCCCGAAGCAGTTCACAAGTGCCAGTCGGCTGACTCCTGAAATTTTCGTTTTCATGTTTCAGACCCGAAGTCTTCAACTAAAGCTAAGTGCCCCGTTGGGGAAACTTTTTTTTCTTGCTCCTTACCGATGTCAGTAAAAGTTAATAGTTGCATTACTTGTGGAAAGCAAATACCTCATAAAGATTTTCATTCGTACTGTATTCCATGCCTAGGCCCTGACCTTGCCGAGTACCTTGCTGTCGGTTTTGTGCTTTATTTAATCAGTGCACTATCTGTTGTCGGTATATTTTTCACCTCTAAATATTTCGGTTCTCAGTTTAATTATCCAAAAATGTCGTCTGTTAGCTATCCGACTACCGGAATTCCAAAAAAACGCAAAGATAAAGACAGGCCGTCGAGGTTCAAAACTGCCGACAACGCTTCTCCTAAGCCATTCGCCAATTCGCCGGTACTCAGTGAGGAGCTTTCGCAGCCCCTGATACCCACTACTTCTGTTTCGCAGACCTCTACAGACACCCATTCGGAGTCCGGTATGCCACGAGATGCTTCAACTATGGAAACCACGGATGTCTCTACCTTGGATGGGTCCAGAGCCACTGTGCAGGCACTGGCTTCTGAGGGTGTATTCAGGCCTACGGACTTGCATATTAAATCGACGCCTCCTTCTTCACTTTAGCCCTAAATCTCGAACCATGCCTAAAAAAACGACGGCCAGGCCACATGCTCAGGCCTCTTTGCCTAAAAAAAAAATGGTAAGAATGGCTTAAAATTTAATTACTGTAAGGGGTAGCCAACCCCCCCTTTCTAAGAGGCCTAGGACTGAAGTTGTTTATGAATCTTCTGACCAAGATTCTGTTTTTTCTGATTCTTCTGATGATCTGGATTTGCCTTTATCTACTTATGAGGATTCTGATGCAGAGGACTCCATTCCTTCTGCTTCTCCTCCAGAGGATTTTTTCTTTTGGGGAAACTTTGCATACTCTACGGGAGCATTTCCACTGGGAAAGCCAGGATTTTTCTGATTCAAAAAAGAGGCTTAGGGATTTCTTACTCCTACCTCCGCATAGGCCTTTAGCTATTCCTCCTGTACTAGACATTGTTGTTGATGCTTTTTCGGAATCTAGTGTAACCCCTGATTCCTTGCCTTCTGCTCCCAGAAATCCAGACAGATACTACAGGGTCCCTGAGTCACACAAGTTCCTTTTTAAAAATCCTATTGCGGATCCAGAGACTATTTCACAGGGGCCAAAGGGCATTAAGGTTTCTACTGCTAAAAATCCTACCCCTTCTGATAGAGACTCTAGGGCGCTGGATAGATGGGGTAAGAAGGTTTACACTTCTGCAGCCTTGGCCATCAGGGCTTTAAACTGCCAGTTTCAAATGTTAAAGTATCAGCAACATGTTATTGGATTGCTTAAACCGAAATTGATGTTGGTTCCTGACTGTGTTGAAAATAAAGAATTACAGGATTTAATGCATTCTGCTGAATAAGATGGAAAACATACTTTGCAATGTGGTTTTGATTCATTAGAGGCCTCTTGCAGGGCTGCTGTTACTGGGTCTGTGCTCAGAAGGCATGCTTGGCTAAAGGAGCAGTCTTTGCCTGATCATCTTAAAGCTAAATTGTTGGATGCTTACTTAATTCAGGACCGCCTGTTTGGCAACGAGGCTGAGGAAGTTCTTATAAAGATGGAAGATCAAGCTAAATCTATGCAAACTGTTAAAGATTTCTTACAAGTCCAGCCTCCTAGATTTAGTAGGCACTGGCCTTCTCAGAATTGGTCCTTTCCAACCCCTTCCATGTCTTCTCAAGCCAAACCCAGACACAGCAAAAGCCCCAGGATGTAATGGGATCCTATCTCGCCTACATTCACAACAGATGGGTTCGGAGCCGATCCATCGGCTCCGACTCGGCAACTAATACACTAGCACGAAGTCTCTCATTGGTTGGGCTACTCCCTATCCCAGGATGCACTACACCTGCTTCCCCAGATCTCGTTTGCCGCTTAACAAGCTGGACGTGGTCTCGACTTGGCTGGAGCTAAGTGGTTATTTTTACCTTATTGGTCCTTGACCTAGGGAATTTTTGTCCATATTAACCAAACAGCTGTTTTAACAGCTATTTCTTGCTATTTCTGGCTATTTCTGATTGTTTTTTGTTGAGTGCTTGTTTCCAGAAATTTAATTTGTTCAGTTGGGCAAGGCCCGTTTAAGTTAGAGGGCCTTTGCCCTACCTTTTGAGTGCTTTTAGTTTTTATTAACCTTTGGTTAGTTGTTTTTTTGGGCAAAGCCCGTTTAAATTAGAGGGCTTTGGGCCGTTTAACTTTTCAAATTGTTGTGAGGTAAACTTTCACCAGTACTCGCGCCAGTGTGTCTCGCGCTTTTCAGTTGGCGCAATTTGTGTGTAGTGTTATACTTGTTGTGGTAGAGTAGTATTTCCTTAGAGTTGTACTTGTTGTGGCCTGTGTCATGTCTAAGGAACAAAAATCAGGTTTTAAAAAATGCACTCGGTGCAAATATAAAATGTCCATTACAGACAGTCATTCAGTATGTGTTTATTGTTTGGGGCCGAAACATCTGCAAGAGACTTGTAGCGTCTGTCATGCGTTCTCATCTAGAGTTCTTCAAGAACGCAAGAACAAATTAATATTGAAAGGGCTTATCAAGCCTTCTTTTGAGGAAGCCTTAGATCTACCTGTTGCTTCCAAAAAGAAAAGATCGTCGGCTCCGACAAGTCCGTCGAAGCCGACTTCTAAAAAGACAAAATTGACCTCTTCTTCCTCGGCTCCACTGACTTGGGGCCGAGGGTCGAGTCTGCCTCGATACCTCCTACCTCGGCTCCATTGCTTTCGGCCGCAAGTTGGAGTATCGAGAGGTGAATCACCTCCATCGGTTCCAATAGCTTCGGGCCGGTGGAAGTGTGCAGCTCAGACTCTTCCCCTCGGCTCGGAGAAGGCTCCTTCGGTGCCGATGGTGGTCCATGCTGTGGTGGAGTCGGCGCCGATAGCATTGGAGCCGTTTGAGCCGGTCCCTTCTCTCGGGCCGAGAGGAAAGTCTTCTCGATTGTCTACCTCCTCTAAATCATCGAGACTTTCAGATTCGGACCTGGATAGGGTTTTACAGAGGCTATTCCAATCTCCAGTGTTTACTAAATTGGTCTCGGCTCCAGCACAGTTAGCTTGAGCCGATCCCCTCCAACACATTCGATTCCTCCTCCAACCTCCTCGGAGCCGTTGGAGTCGGTGGTGGTGGAGCAAAGCGAGCCATACGGTCGGAGCAGAGACCCCTTCGAGGTCTCGGTTCCGACTGTGCTTCCTACCCTGTCCTCGGTTCAGGGTTTGGTACTGCGACCTCTTCAGCCGGGCCCGAGGGAATACTTTGGGATTGGGTGCTTGTGCCTAGTCTTCCTCTCGGAGCATCGGATGCTAGAATTCCCAGTGCCATCGTGGCCTCTAGACCAGTGACCTCCTTGGATTCTGGAGGTCCGGCCTTTGAGGCCATGAGGAGCGCGCTGGCCATGCCTTTGCCGGTTCAGCAAGATTCTACCTCACCGTCCCTAGATTTGGAGACTGGTGCCTCTGTTGTGTTGCGGCCCCCCGGCAGCGGGGCCCCAGGGCCTGAGGATACCCCCATCGGGGGTTCCCTTCTTCCGGGTGGTCCGTCCGAAACTGCTTCAGACGAACCCCCACGGAAGAAATTGTGTAAGAGGAAGTACGTAGACTCCCAAGATGAGCCTATTACATCGGATACTGACCTCGATGACGCAGAAGGGTCCCCCAAATCATCTTCGGATGATATCTCCTTCTCAGATATCTTGGAGATTCTGAGACAGAGAGGTGACTGGCAAGCCAAAACCCCTTCAGCTGAGGAGTCAGTCTTCCTCAAGGCCTTTGGGGCCCAGCCTTCCACCTCCTGGGTGTCTCCGCCCTTCCATGAACTCCTTGATTTGGTTTCTCGAAGGGCGTGGGAAAACCCTGATTCTGTGGAACCGGTGCCTGCGAGGCCCAATAAATTTTTGTCAGCCCCACAGCAGAAGGAGTTTCTCACAAAGGGTGTGCCTGTAGATGCTTTGGTGGTGGCTTCTGCCACACAGCAGGACGTGGCAGAGGCTTCGACGTCTGTTCATCCTCCTAATAAGGATTCTAGGAGTATGGATAGTGCAGGCGTACCCTGTCTTCAGCGGCCTTTGCCTTACGGTCGCTAAACTACTTAAGTCATTTTACGAGGCTCCAAAGGGATCTTCTCAGAGCTAAATGACTCTCTTGTTGGTAACCTACCTGAGGCGCTGGCCCCGACTGTTAGCGCACAGATGACTACCCTCTTTTCTATTGTTAACTCGTCCATGAGGCTTATTTCATATGCAGCCGAAGGGGCGAGTAGAGCAGCGGGAACAGGCGTTGCCCTCAGGAGACAAGCCTGGTTACGCTTGTGTTCGTTCGCGGAGGCCTTCAAGTCTTCCTTCGCCGACGCCCCCTTTGATGGGTCATCTTTGTTTGGACCCAAGGTGAAGGACACACTAACTCGGTGCGAGCAGGAGGGCAAGACTTTGACTGCCGTTGGGGCCCGATTTTCCGCTCCTTCTAGGCCTTACCCCAAGGCTGGGAGAGGAGGGAAAACGTCTTTCCCTACTCCACCCAGTGATTCCCCCTCCAGAGGCAGGGGGGGGGGGATTTTGGAAGACGCCGCCCCAGAGGTGGCAGAGGCCCCCGTAACTCTGGAGACCGCGATTCCTTTCGTGGTTCTTCATACAACCAGCGTTCCTGAGTTGTTGCCCGACTGTGCAACTCCTTTCCAACCCCTTCCATGTCTTCTCAAGCCAAACCCAGACACAGCAAAAGCCCCAGGTTTCAGTCCCAGGGGACACACAGGACTAAGCAGTGGGGGGCCTCCACGTCCAAATCTGGGAGTAATAAGACTCCCCGCTATGGTAAACTGTCTCCATGACTTCCTTTTAAAATTTCCAAGCACTTATCAACTGACTGCCCCTTTGGCGGGGAAAGATTGCTCTTCATGCAAATAACTGGGAACTCATTACCCAGGTCAAATGGGTCTTAAATATAGTGTCCCAGGGATACAGATTTTACTTCCACATGTTGCCAACACCAAGCAGGTGGCCGGACCTACCACCAAATCAGTGGGCAGAGGCCCAAAAACAAGTACTTTCACTTTTAAGCATGGGGGCTATTCAACTGGTACCGGAAGAGGAAAAGGGACAAGGTTTCTACTCCGAGGCTTTTCCTGGTACCCAGAAAAGACAATCCATGACGTCCTATCCTGGACCTGTCTACTCTAAACACCTTTTTTTGGAAATTCCAAAATTCAAGATGCTGACTCTTCAGTTACTTCCTATGGTAGACAAAGATGCCTGGTTGGCAACACTAGATTTAAAAGAAACATACCTGAACATCTCAAACAGGGAATCTTGCAGAAGATACCTACGCTTCAAAGCAGGCTACATGCACCATCAGTTCTCTGCACTGCCCTTTTGCTTATCTACTGTGCCCAGGGTATTCACAAAGTGCCTAGCTCCAGTTATTGCATTTTTGCAGGCAAAGAAATATTCAAATATACCATACCTGGATGATTGTCTAATTCAGGCAGAAAGCCAGGACATACTTTTGAATTATCTGACCTTTGTACAAAGGATTCTAACTTGTCTGGGTTACACCATAAATGAAAAGAAATCACACCTGGTACCCTGTCAACAAATTTTATTCCTGGGAGCAAGCTTGAATACAACTTCCCAGATGGCTTACCTCACGCCAGAGAAACAAATTCATTTGACAACGTACTTCAAACAAGTGGCCACAAAAACTCAGCTATCTGCAAGAGAAATACTGCAAGCCTTGGGGTTCATGGCTTCCTGCATTCTTCTAATTCCATATGCAAGACTGCATATGAGGAAACTACATTGGTATCTAAAAAGCCTATGGTGTCAACATTCTCAGAAGCAATGATTCCTATCATACCTTGCCTATGCCTAGAATTCCTTTGGTGAGCAGAGGCCTGCCACCATAACAAGGGACTACCTTTCACACCACCCCCTGCCGCCTAAACCCTAACAACAGACGCATCAGAATATGCATGGGTGGCTCACCTGGCAGGGAAGTGCATTCAGGGCAAATGGAACCCAAGTCAAATGCACATGCATATCAATCAAAAAGAAATGTTAGCTGTACAGAATGCTCTGACAGCCTTCAAGGACCACATTCTTCCAGGACAACTTATGGTAAAGACGGACAACACCACTGTTATGTGGTACATAAACAAGCGGGGGGGTGCACATTCTTACCCCCCTTTGCAGACTAGCCATGGCATTGTGGAACACAGCCTTGAGCTACCAGCTGCACCTACAAGCTCAAGTCCTGCCAGGAAAATTAAATACACTGGCAGACGGACTAAGCTGAAACCTCATGGACCCACACGAACTGGAACCAAGGATTTTCAACATGTTGACAAGCAAATGGGGGAGCCCAGATATAGACCTGTTTGCCTCTTCCCAGAACTACCAATTGAACAAATTTTGCACAAGGACTCCCCACAAGCAAGACTGGAAAGTGAATGCTCTGTCCTTCAGCTGCACAAACCTATCAGTCTATGCTTTCCCCCCTCTGCCTCTGCTTTCCAAAGTGCTGCTAAAAATCAAACAGGACTAACCAAGGATGATTTTGATTGCTCCAGACTGGCCACGCCAACACTGGTACCCCCTCCTGTGCAGTGTATCATGGTTACCCCATGGCACTTGCCTCAGACTCCTTCCCTTTTGTCTCAGCAGGAGAACCAGATTTTGCACCCTTAGCTTCTAACACTGAACCTTGCAGCCTAGCTAATTACATAATCTCTCCTCTACCATCCCTCAGTAAACCTGTGATGGATATAATTTTAGAGGCAAGGAGGCCTAATACTAGAAAATTTTATGCTGAAGAATGGAAAAGATTCTGTGTCTGTAACCAGTCTCAAGGGATGAGTACAGCAGCGCCCAATTTACCTCAGATTTTACAATACTTAATTGAGATGCTTCACAAGGGCCTGTCTTTTTCATCCATTATAATCCACACCTCAGCCATTTCAGCTCATTATAGCACAGAACCTTCCCTCTTCTCTCATCCACTGCTCAAGCAGTTCCTCAGAGGAGCCAAAAAATTAGACCACCCAGGAGAGCTCCAACCCCAGCCTGGGACCTTAACTTTGTTTTGGAGAAACTCACTCTACCTCATTTCGAGCCAGCTGTTACTGCAGACTTAAAATTTCTTTCTTGGAAAACTGTTTTCCTTTTAGCAATCACTTCAGCTGGAAGGGTATCTGAATTACAGACCCTAATGGCAGTGGAGCCTTTCATCATCTTTCATGCGGACATGGTGTCCCTCAGAACCAATCCATCCTTCATGCCCAAGGTGGTATCCAGTGTGGCTCTTAATCAGTCTATTCATTTGCCAACCTTCTTTCCCAATCCACAGAATAAAGGGGAATGGATACTGCATTCCTTAGATGTGCACAGACAACTTAGATTCTACTTGGACAGGACTAAACCTCAAAGGAAATCTGAACAACTGCTGGTGGCATTTGCTGCAGGGGCAGAGGGGAAGGCTATTTCAAAGCAAACCATTTCTAAATGGATAGGCCATTGCATTAATTTCTGCTATAAGCACCATGGAAAACCTATCTCCCAGGGGAGCAGACCTCACTCCACCAGGGCTGCATCTACCTCTACAGCCTTTCTCAGAGGCGTCCCTACCAGGGGCATCCTAGAAGCTGCTACCTGGAGTTCTGTGCATACTTTCACCAAGCATTATCATTTGCCAATTTTCTCTAAATCCAGAGCTGGCTTTGTCACTGCAATCTTGAAGGGCCTTATAGTTGGTCCTAATGCAATCTAAATTCCTCCTCCCAACCATAGCTTTGGGAATCTTCCCAAATGTAATGACTGCAACAGTGAAACACGAAGAACATAGTACAGTTGTGTACACTTACCATAAATGTAGATGTTCAAGTGTATTCACTGTTGCAGTCCTGGTTACCCTCCCTCCAGCCTCCTAACTTCTTTTGGCTATACCTCTACTTTCCTATACTATGCTTAAAAGCCTTTTTGGTCTATTTGCTTTTTTGTTGGGGGTATATCATTGTACTTTTATATTTAATTACTCCCCATTTGGGGGGCACCTGACATCTGGGGCAAGAAAAACTGATGTAATGGCATCGGCTGCATGTTTTATACCCCTGATGACCTGACGTCCTGGAAGAAGGGACAGCAACCGATGCAGGACCCAAGACTTTGTTAATCAGGCTGACTGAGGGCTACCTGCAAGCAGATAACCCAAATGTAATGACTGCAACAGTGAATACACTCGGGCATCTACATTTATGGTAAGTGTACACAACTGTACTTTTTTTCCCTAAACATACTAATAAGATGGAACACATGCTGCACAAGCTTGATGTCCATAGGCAGCTTCGATTCTATTTGCACAGGACCAAAGACTTTAGAAAATCAGAACAGCTCTTTGTTTCATTTTCACATTCAAAGAAAGGTGCTCCAGTGGTAAATCCATCTTGTCAAAATGGTTATCAGATTGCATCTCCTTTACATACAGTTCAGTCCATATGCCATTACATAAAAAAGTAAAGGCCCACTCAACTAGAGCTTTTTCCACATCTTCAATTTTTCTGGCCAAACTACCATTAGATTCCATTTGTGCAGCAGCCACGTGGTCCAGGCCTCATGCCTTCATCCCTCCACATAAATTGGATAGGGCCTCCAGGGACAGGGCCTCTTTTGGTTCCACTGCTTTGAATATACTCCCGTGAGCCACCTAAGAAAATGGTGCTTGGGAAGCTAACCCATCAGTAAGAATGAAGGCATCAGTAAGAATGTTACAATTGCCTTATGTACACAGACAACCCTCTCCTCCTTCCAACAAACTCTAATACATGTGAGAGATGCAGTTACACAGTCAAACTGGAGGCAGAGCTCTCTCAACCCAAGATTGGCACAGTCAGTCAGGAGGAAAAGGTAACCACCCACACCACAAATCCAGTCTCACACAGACCTATTGCACCTGCATACCCAACACATACACGCACAAAAACATACTCGGAGGCTCTAAATAAAAATCTGCCTAAACAGCAAAGACCTCCTAAGCAGATATCCAAGCAACAGCCACCCCTCAACAATACCCACGAATCACATATCTCACAAAATCAGTGTGCCTCACAGTCACAGCCCTTAAGGCCAAACAACACACCAAATACACTTGTTATAGGGGACTCTGTTGTCCGGCACACTGACGTCCCGCTCACCAGACTGAACAAGGAGAAGGTCACTGTAAGCTGACTGTTGGGTGCCAGGATCCACCACATAATGCAAGCACTCAGGTCACTCCAAAGCAAGTGCGACTCCATCATTGTCCATGCTGGTGTGAATGACCTGAGACGTACCTCCCCTGGACTACATGAAAAGTGACATAGAGGAGCTCTCTGACCATGTAGCCCAGGCTGGTATGACCTTGACCTTGAGTAGCATCTTGCCCTCACCAAGAATGATGCCACAGTATAAAGACAAAATGATCAGTTTCAACAATTGGCTAAAGTATTGGTGTCATTCAAAGGGGATCCAGTGTCTGTCAGCCTGGGATAACATGCTCGACAAGCCACGTTGCTTCACTAGGGACGGCTTGCACCTGTCACCCTTAGTCTTTCGTATACTGGCCAAGGCTCTTGCCACCCCCATAGTGCCTTTTTTTAGGCAAGGCTCAAAGGACAAACCCACCTCCATAGACAACCCAAGGATAAAAAAGCTAAAGGTAATGCTACTCAGTGCCAGAAGTCTAAACCTCAAGATGCACGCACTCGAGGCTCTCCTCAGTATGGAGAAAATCGATGTCTGTGCAGTAACAGAAACCTGGTTCAAGGCTCCTGAGAGCACCTCAGCACTACCAGGTTATAACTCATATCATGCGTTTCGGCCCCAAAACTCGGACCGAAGCACAAAAGGAGGGGGAGTATCTATATTCATCAATAATGCTTACACCTCCAGGTTAGTGGCACTGCACGAAGCATCGGAAACCATCCATGCGCAATTAACAGCGGGCAAAACTGCCTTTCAGTTTGTAGCCTGCTACAGAACACCCTCCCTATTACAGGAACCCCACTTGGCATTCCTGAGAACACTGGAGAATATGAAGGTCTCTCCAAACACTATGTTACTGGGTGACTACAAGCCCAAACACCCACGCCCAACGGTTCCTTGAATTTATAAACTCTAACACAATGGAACAACTGGTCACTACTCCCACAAGAGGGAACAACATATTGGACCTGGTCATCACCAACATGGGGACTCTATGTTCCACACCAGAGGTAAACCCCTCATTGGTAAGATCAGACCATAAACAAATTTCCCTGGACATCCATATCCCATCCCCACCCCCAGCCAAAGAAATCACTGTAAAGAATTTCTCAAAAGCCAACTTTGCACTTCTCAAGACTGAGGTGGAATCCTTCAAAGCCCCTGGGCCGGAGGATAATACAGCCCAATCCGCAGAATCCTTTACAAATGCATTCTATGAGCACCTGCAGGAATGCATGGATCGTGCTATCCCAGATAAAACCAAGACTCATTCCTCCAAAAACAGGAGACCGGTCTGGTGGACCCAGGCCATAAATAAGCTGTACAACAGAAGGAGGAAGCTACTACATGACAGAGCAAAATCCCAAAAAGGGAAGGCATCTCAGATCAGTATTAGCAAGAAACTTCAATCCCTCATAAAATCATCAAAGGCCAGTTTCGAAAGAAAAATTGCCCTAGACACTAAAGATAATCACAAGGCCATCTTTAGTTATGTCAGGAACATGGGCGGAAACTCCCAGATATGCTCTGAATTGTTGCATAACGGTACAAAATATACCGAACCTACAGACATAGCCAACATCCTGGCAGACAGATTCAGCGCCAACTTCTCCCCCCCCCTTCCCCCCCCAAAGGAGCAAATGCCTCTCCCAACTGAATGTAACCTCCCTGACATCACAGATGCACAAGTGAAAGCTGCCCTCTCCAAAGCAAAAAACACAGCATCTCTGGGACCGGACAGTGTCCCAGGCTGTCTCTTACACGAGCTCCAAGAAGAACTGAACCCTCACATTAAGTAACTGTTCAAACTTAGCCTTACTACAGGATATGTACCCAAAGAATGGCGTACAGCTACAGTGGTCCCATTCCACAAAGGTGGTGCCACAACGGACCCCGGAAACTATCGCCCCATAAGCCTGACTAGTCTGGTCTGTAAAGCTATGGAGCGTATTATCGTGGAACTCATAAACAAAGACATTGGGAGCCTCCAGACACTGGACCCTACCCAATTCGGCTTTATTAAGGGCAGATCTTGCCTCTTAAACCTTGTTGATTTCTTTGAAACAGTTACCAAAGCCATAGATGAGGGCAAGGTAGTCCACACAGCCTACCTGGACCTCGCAAAAGCCTTCGACACAATACCCCACTCGGGCATCATAAATAAGCTTACCAGCTTAAATATCAACCCCTATATCACAAGATGGGTTGCAAACTGGCTCAGAGATAGAACCCACATGGTCAAAATCGCAGGTGCCATGTCCGAATCCAAACCAGTTACAAGTGGCGTCCCACAGGGCTCAGTTCTGGGACCTTTCTTGTTCGGTATATACTTCTCTGAGGTTGAGGCTAACACGGGGGGGTTATGGCTGACAAAGTTCGCAGATGACTGCAAACTGGGGGCCATAATCGAATCTCCAGCTGACACAAGCATCCTCCAAAAGGGTCTCACAGAGGCAGATGCTTGGTGCCAGAGCCACGGCCTCAAGCTAAATGCTAAAAAGTGCATAGTCATCCCCTTTAGGAAAAACAAGGTTCCCACAAATTACCACATAGGTGGTAATCCATTAAGTATGGAAGAAGTAATTAGAGATTTGGGGACCAACGTAGATAGTAATCTCTCCTTTGATAATCACATTGCCAAAGTGGTTAGAAAGACCTTCTATATAGCCCACCTTATCACGAAAGGGTTTGCATCTAGATCGAGAGGTCATTGTGCCCCTCTACTCGTCACTCATCAGGCCCATATTTGAATACAATGCCCCTTTTGGGATGTACCTTACCCGACACCTGCAGCAACTGGAGAGACCCCAAAAGTACCTAACCAAGAGGATCATGGGCTACAAACAGATGTCCTATGCAGCTCGACTAAAGAAACTCCAGCTCTACTCAGTTGCTTACCGCCTACTCAGAGGCGATCTATGCCTGATGTACAAAGCCATGTCAAACCCAGAATTAATGGACTTGCTCCACCTCAAAAAATCCAAGTCCCTTAGAGCTACACACTCCAGGGACCTAAACCTCAGCACAAAAATAAATAGGACATGCTGGAGAGACAGATTCATTTCCCAGAGGCTCCCCTCACTCTGGAATAGAATCCCAATTCATGTTAGACATGGCCCCTCACTGACCCTCTTCAAGCGAAATCTGGACGCCTGGATGGGAAATCGCAAATTCACCCCTTGGATCTCTTCTGTGTCCCTGCTAGACAAAGGCACAGTAAACTAATCTTAAAAGGGTACCTTCTGTGACCTACTTTACAGAGGCACAGTAGGCTAATCTAATAGGGAGGTGGAAGCCAAATACACTCTGGCTAGGCTTATAAATGCCCTAGGGCAGATAGCCTAGTATCTACCTATGAACCTAAGAAAGAACAACTTCACATAAAGAAGTTTATGTACTCACCATAACGTTCCATGTGAGTTGTTCATCTTGCCTTCATTCTTATGCCCCACCCTCCAAACCCCATACCAGTATTTTTTGGGGGGGACAGAGAAGTTGAGACAAGTGTTGGTTGTACTTGGCCCTTATCTACGGTATCCTTTGATACTATTTTTGGGGAACTTGTCTAGTCAGCTTAGTTAGCAGCAAACAAGATCTGAGGGAAGCACTAGTGCATCATGGGATAGGGAGAAGGCCACGAGCTGGTTGAAGACTTGCATTTGGTCCAGTCGGAGCCGAGGATTGGCTCTGAACCCATCAGTTAGAATGAAGGCAAGATGAACAACTCGCATGGAATGTTATGGTGAGTACATAACTTCTTTGTTCAAGTGTCAGAGATTGAAAAGAGATATTACAAGCTGTTGCAAATGGACTCATCCAGAGGTTCTGCAGTCCCTCCTGTCTTAGCCACCCTTTTGGACAAATTTTACATCAACTTCTCAGTCTCCTGACTCTTGCCCTTCACCTCCTAAGTAGCCAGATTGTAAAAAGTGCCCGAAGATCATGAATACATGTATAAACATCCTTCATCTGATTCTGTTGCTGTTTCCACGTCCACAGATAAGCCATCCAAACTTCTTTCCTCTTCTAAGTTTATATCTACTGACAAAGACATGCGTGCTATGGAGAAGTATGGGGGAGAGTATACTTCTGCTACTTTGGCTTTTAGTGCCATTATCAGTCCCAAATGATTAGATGTGACCTGGCTCTTCTTTCCCATGGTGGGGGGTTGACTGACATACCTGATTTGGGTAGTAAGACTTCTGCTATTTCTCTCCTGCATTCTGGTTTTAAGATAGCTCACCATGTGTCCTGAAAGGCAGCTGTATCTGGTTCTGTCATGAAGAGATGTTCCTGGTTGTCCCTGCTGGCTGTACATGAGGACATTAAGCCTAAGCATTTAGATTCTCCCTCAGGCAACCAGAGTTTTTTTGACATTGCTGCTGCAGAATTGTTTAAACCCTGCTGGATAAGGGCAAGGTTATGCAGGACCTAAAACAAAGTTGTTTCTCCTGTCCCTAAGTTCCAGAGGAACCATCCATCAAAATCTTCCTTTGTCCAAAGGTAGCCCAGACAACCTGCTAGGCGTAAGAGAGTTTTTAAGTGGATTTTTCCTGATAAACCCACTCAGAATTCTAAAGGCCAAAAAACACCTTTTCATGATAAATCTGCCTCTGATATCCAGCCTCCCCTCCCCCTCGACCAGATTCCTTTGTCCTTCAGGCTAACACTTTCCTTCCCTGTTTGGCAGCAAATGATTAGAGACGCCCAAGTTCTCTCCATCATCCGACATGGTTATTTTATGGCTTGGAAGTCCCTTCCTCAGCCTCCTCCTTACCAGCTTCTTCTTCTTCATTTGGTTCTACAGGATCTAGTTGAACAGAGAACCATCCAGCCTGTTCCCTTGTCTCAGCAGGGAAAAGGTTTTTATTCCAGGATGTTACTGGCTCCCCAGGAAGGAGGGTCGTAGAAGCCCATTCTAGATCTGTTCTATCTCAACACCTTTCTCAAGGTTACTTCCTTAAAGATATTGTTTCTTCAGACCCTTTTCCCCCTCTCTTGCTTCCCCAAGCTTTTCCGCTCTCCCTGGATTTGAAAGACTTTTTACCCTCCATATTCCTATTCACCCTGTCTTCAGGAAGTTTTTCTATTCCCATGTTGCAGTATTCTTACTGTGGGATTCTCCTCCTCAGGCGACTCAAACATCAGCTCCTATACAAAAGCTTAAGCCTGGTTGCTGTTGGTGCTTGGGACATCACACGTAGGACCATAAACCAAGGATCTTAAATGTGATGTTTGCATGCACAGACCTCAGAACTTTTCTGCCACAGTCGAAGGGCAGATCGATCGCATCTCTCCCCTACCTTCAAGATGTATAAAGCTAAGTACCCCATATCGCTTGACCTTGGTTTGCTTGTTTTGTTCTTAGCCGATGTCCAAGAAGAAGGGTAAATGCCAATGCGGACGCCAAATTCTGCATAAGGACTCCCATGACCATTGCGTATTCTGCTTAGGCCGGGAACACGACCATACCTCCTGCACCATCTGCCAATCCTTCATCCCCAAAACGCTTAGAAGCCATCTGGCTGCCCTCGATTTATATTTGGAAAATCAGAGGCTTAAAAAATTAGCATTAAGGATGGACCCAGAGGCAGCCACCCGGGTGGAACCACCAAGAAAAATGGCCGAGCTTTCACGGCCTACCTTTGACACTCCGTCGGACACCCCGCCAACTGACGATATAGGGGTTGAGGGACATCTGCTAGAGCTGTCTACTTCGGCATCTTCCCTTAAGGAAGCTGCTTCTGAAGTGCCGGCTGGCATGTCCACGGAGGTTGCTTAGACGTCTGTTACTACTGAAGTCTAGCGGGAACCAGGCTCCACCGGACGCCTGTCTGAGATACAAGAGTCCGAGTCTTCTGCTTTAGGTTAGGACCTGGAAACTAGGCTTCCTCTCTGTCCCATAACTACCCCTTTAAAGAGAAAACAAAAAAACAAACATTTATTTACCTCTCCTGCGGGACAACCTGACTGTCAATCTTTTACCCAATCCCTGATGCAGGCCTTCATGGCTGTTAGGCCCTCAGCCTCCTCACCTACCACTGTTTCAGTGGTAAAGGTGCAGTAAGTCACAAAACCAAGAAGTACGATAATTCCACAGAAAAGACCACCAACCAACGAAGTATCCTGAAAACTGTCTTTAACAGATGTGACAACAATAAAAACGAACAGCAATCCAATTCAAAGCAGCTAGCCTGGTTAATACCAGGCTTTATCAAGATGCGTATTGGAAGAACCCAATACTATATATAAAATCATTTGCTGGTCACCTGACCTATAATTAATTAGAACAGAATTAATTAATTACGTTCTTAAAGGTATCTCAAAAAAATAGCTTGTAGTACAACCTAATATACACATAACCATAGCATACAAAATTATTAAAATCTGTTGAGATACATATAACTCAGAATACTTTATGAATATGTACTAAAATATTATTATAAGAATAAAACATCGTAAAAATACCTAAGAAAAACCCAACTCCATATTCACATATACCATAAAGTGCAAATGCAGAATAAATACAGCTTATAACAGTTGTAAATTGCTAATAATTATTAATTACATATGCCATAAATGTGCATTAGACTGTAATATTATGCAAGTATGCAGGTAAAAAAAGATTGTTGCTATAATCTAGCCCTTCTAATTTTTAGTACACTACTAATACTAATATTATCATTGAGCCCAGGGGGCCTTGTGACATTTAACTTTAATTGCCACAACAATTCTTTATATTCCAGTGATGTTTCCCAGTCGCCCCCTCTTGGGTTCTGTGTTGCTTGTTCTAAAACCATGAATTTTAACTGCATATTTGGACATTTTAAGGAGTGCTTATAAAAGGCATTGGTTTCTTTCTCTTTTCCAACATCATACAAATGCTCATAAATTCTTTTCCTCAAAGACCTCTCAGTCTTCCCAATGTAAAAACTAAAACATTGGGTACATATTCCGAGGTAAACCACTCCTTTAGTCCCACAGTTGTAATATCCTGTTGATTTAACTTTAAAATTCCTTGAAGTAATGTGCAAGCTGTTGTCATTAATTATATATGAGCATTGCTTGCATGCCCCACATTTGTGTGTACCTAATCTAGGGTTAGATTGTATGCGACTCATGTGAAGCTGTCTTTCAAATAATCCCTTAAGATTAACATTCCTTCTGTTCACAAATTTGGGTTTGTCAGATACTAGCTCATTGATGTCTTCCTGTAATGTTAAAACTGGCCAGTACCTTGACACTATTTTTTCAACTTGCAGCGAATCCTTACTAAAAGTTTGTATAAATAAATTGTGTGCCTCAAATTGGGCCTCTTGTTGTACATGACAGCTCTCCTCTGCACCTATACTCAGTAGAGGAAAATATTTATTTCTTCTGTTGATTGTAACCTCTTCTGCCAAATTATTAACCAGTTGCATGGGGTAACCTCTTTCTAAAAATACATTTTTTAAGAAATACATTTCTTCAGTAAATAGTTGATGTTCTTCATCTCACATTGCTGCAGTCCTTACATATGGGTAGTCCGCTGTCCTCGGTCGGCCCGAATACCAAAGTATTAGGCTGACGTCGGTCATGGGCGCTCAGATCTGACATCAGAGCGTCAGGGTATAAAAGCGCATGACCGACGTCATATCCTCAGTCTTTTTTGCCGCATGGTCCGATGCAGAAGCAGCGTTGCAAGTGCCGTCGTTCTGAAATTTTCAGATTCTGAGTTTCAGACCGAAACCAAGTTGGGCTAAGTACCCGTTAGAATATTTTGTTTTTCTTGCCTCAGTTAATTCCGGATGTCAGAAAAGTGAATAATTGTATTTCTTGTGGGAAACAGATACCGCATAGGGATTATCACTCTCTTTGCATTCCTTGTTTGGGACCGGTCCACGACGTAGTCGGGTGTCGGTTTTGTGCTAGGTTTAATAAGCGCACTATACAAAGAAGGTTAGATTGTGCTAGGTTAGTCTTTGGTAAGCGGTGTAATTATAATATGCCGTCGGATCCTCCGGCGCTTCCACGAAGAAGCGCAAAGACAAATCCTTGAAACCTAGACAGGTTGATTCGTCCGCTTCGACGCCGGTCCTGCAGAAGCTACAGTGGAGCAGGTGGATCCGGCTGAAGTTTCTGTTGAGTCTCAGGGGGAAACTTTGATTTTGCAGGATGTGGCCTCACAGGAGTCAGGTCAAGCTGAAGGGGCCTCTCAGGTTACTGTTCTCCCTTCTATGCCTAAGGTGGTTAGGCCTTCTGCTACTATTTCTAAGGCTTCTTCTAAGGGCAGGTCTGTTTTGCCTTCCTCTGGTGTCCCTCCAGGTACTTCAGGGTCTGTGCCTAAAAAGCACATGCTTAAAATGGCAGAAGATTTGATTACTTTAATTAGAGGTTCTATGCCCCCTCCTGATAAGAGGCCCAGGGTGGAGCCAGAGTTGGAAAGTTTGGATCAGGCCTCAGATGACTCAGACTCTTCTGCTGAAGATATTCAAGATTTTCCCCCTTATTCGGATTCTGATGCAGAGGATTCCACTCCTTCTGCTTCTCCTCCAGAGGATTTTTCATTTTCAGAAACTCTGCATTCCATGAGGGAGCATTTTAAGTGGGAAGGACAGGATTTCTCTGATTCACTGAAGAGCCTTAGGGAATTCTTGTTTTTACCACAGCATAGACCCTTGGCTATACCTCCTGTTTTGGATGTTGTTCAAGATGTTTTCTCGGAGGCTTCCCTTAATCCAGATTCTTTGCCTCCTGCGCCAGTTAAGCCGGACAGGTATTACAGGGTGCCTGAGGCTCATAAATATCTGTATAAGAGTCCTAGGGCGGACCCAGAAACTATTAGTCAGGGGCCTAAGGGTGTTAGAGCTTCTGTTGTAAAGAATCCGGTTCCTCTAGATAAGGAAGCTAGAGCTTTGGATAGATGGGGTAAGAAGGTATATACTTCTTCTACTTTAGCAATGAGGGCTTTAAATTGCCAGTTTCATATGTTGAAGTATCAGAATTTCCTCCTTTCTCAGCTAAAATCTAAAGTGGATGCTTTGGCAGAGGGCATAGAGTGTAAAGAATTGCAGGATTTAGTACATGTCTCTGAACAGGTGGGTAAGCATCCTTTGCAGTGTGGTTTTGATGCTGTACAGGCCTCTTCTAGGGTGGCTGCCACTGGTTCAGTTCTTCGTAGGCACGCCTGGCTTAAGGATCAGAATTTGTCCGAGCATGTTAAAACTAGAATTCTGGATGCCCCTTTACAGTCTGAAGTTTTGTTTGGTCCCCCTGTGGAGTCGGTTTTGAAGAAAATGGAAGACAAGGCTAAGTCTATGCAGACTGTTAAAGATTTTTTGCAGGTGCAACCTCCAAAGTTTAGTAGAAATTGGCCTACTAAGGGGTGGACCTACCCTTCTTCTGATTCTCAGTCTAGGGATAGATCTAGACGTGGCAGGGGCAGAGCTCACAGTACATTCAGGTCTAGAACTTGGAGTTCGCCTGCACAATCTGCAGGTGAGGGCAGGGGCCAGTCCTTTCGTAAACAGGCCCAATGACCTGCATTTTCAGCTGCCAGATTCTTCTTCCCTGGCAGCTCCTTTGGGAGGAAAGTTAGCACTCTTCAAGCAAAACTGGCTTTTAGTCACCCAGGACAAATGGGTATTGGACATTATAAACCGAGGCTACAAGTTCTATTTCCATACATTGCCTCCTTTCAAAGGCATGCCAGACGTTCCTCCTCGGCAAAGGGTAGAGGCTCACAAGCAGATTTCTTTACTTCTTCAAATAGGAGCTATACAGCCAGTTCCTCTGTCAGAAGTGGGACTAGAATTTTATTCTCGCCTGTTTCTGGTACCAAAGAAAGGGAACACGTGGAGACCAATTTTGGATTTATCTATCCTCAACACTTATCTGGACATTCCAAAGTTCAAAATGCTGACGTTACAACAGCTTTTACCTCTGTTGGGAAAAGATCACTGGATGGTAACTCTGGATCTCAAAGAGGCTTATCTTCATGTTCCTATCAGGCCCATTTGCAGGAGGTACCTGCGTTTTCGGGCTGGAAATTTACATTATCAGTTCTCTGCATTGCCCTTTGGCTTATCTACTGCGCCCAGAGTGTTCACAAAGGTTCTGGCTCCGGTGATAGCCTTTTTCAGGTTAAGAGGAATACAGATTTATCCTTATTTGGACGATTGCCTGATTATTGCACAACACAAAGACGAACTTCTGCATCATCTACAGTATGTGATGGTAGTGTTAAGATGCCTAGGGTATTCTGTGAACGAAACAAAGTCCAGTCTAGTACCCTCTCAGGACATGTGCTTTCTGGGTGTGAGACTGAATACAGCTTCCCAGATGGCCTTTTTGACCCCGGACAAACAAAGAAGCCTTTCTCTTTATTTCCATCAAATGTCTCTACAGTCCAGGCTGACTGCAAGGACAGTCCTTCAAGCCTTGGGGTTCATGGCATCTTGTATCCTGGTGCTTCCCAATGCCAAACTTCATATGAGGAAGCTTCAATGGTATCTCAAAAATGTATGGACACAACACTGCCAAGATCTAGACACTGTCATTCAGATAATACCTTGCATTCAGAAAGAATTTTTGTGGTGGGCTCAGGAATGTCACCTAAACAAGGGACTCTCTGTGACCCGACCAGAGGCGAGTCAGATTCTAACGACAGATGCCTCGGACAAGGCTTGGGGAGCACACCTCAATGGAAAATGGGTGCAAGACACGTGGCCTGTCAGACTTCAACATTTGCATATCAACTTGAAGGAGATGTTAGCAGTCCAATTTGCATTGATGGCTTTCAAGGATTTACTTCACCCAGGACAGGTGTTGATTCAAACAGACAACACTACTGTCATGTGGTACATCAACAAGCAAGGGGAACCCATTCGTACCCTCTTTGCAGGCAAGCGATGATTTTGTGGGAGACTGCTCTCAGTTTACACCTCAATCTTCAGGCAAGGTTTCTACCAGGAGCACAGAACTCCTTAGCAGATGTGTTGAGCAGACAAATTGTGGATCCTCACAAGTGGAAACTGGATCCTCATGTGTTTCAAAAGTTGACAGTGTTATGGGGACTCCAGACATAGATCTGTTCGCTTCTCCACTAAATTACCAGTTGCCAAAGTTTTGCACAAAATGTTTCATCCCACAGCTTGGAAGGTGGATGCTCTATCATTCAGTTGGAGCAATCTTCATGTCTATGCCTTTCCACCTCTGCCTCTCATTCCCAAGGTACTCCTGAAGGCCAGAATAGACAAGCCATCCATGATTCTGATAGCGCCGGATTGGCCTCGACAGCACTGGTACCCACTACTGAGGAGTTTGGTGCAGGAGCCTCCATGGCCTCTGCCTTTGATTCCGCATCTTTTGTCTCAGGAGGGCAATCACTTCCTCAATGTCAAGATTCAGTCTCTGCATCTCACCGCCTGGCATATTCTGTTTTAGACCCTGGAGGGTCTCAGCTTCCACAACAAGTTTTGAATGTTATTTTGGAGGCCAGAAGGCCTAGTACAAGGAAAGTTTACGCTGATAAATGGAGGAGATTTTTTCTTTGGAGCAAAGCCAAGGACTTTGATGTTTCCAAGCCTGATTTAAGTGTTTCTCTTCAATATCTTACTGAGTTATTGGACAAGGGTTTGTCTTTCTCCTCGATAAAGGTTCATGCTGCAGCCATTTCTGCTCACTATGACTGTGACCCTCCTTTATTTTCCCATCCTTTGTTTAAGCAATTTCTTAGAGGGGCAAAGAACATAAGACCCCCACGTAGAGCTCCTACTCCTGCTTGGGATCTCAATTTTGTGTTGGAAAAGCTTACTCTACAACCTTTTGAGCCTGCAGCTACTGCCGAGTTAAAGTATTTATCATGGAAGACTGCTTTTTTGTTGGCCATTATCTCTGCAAGAAGGGTTTCTGAATTACAGGCCCTTATGGCAGTGGAACCTTTCCTGATTTTTCATAAGGATAGGGTATCTTTGCGTACTAATCCTTCCTTTATGCCTAAAGTGGTTTCTAGTGTGGCCTTGAACCAAACTATTCATTTGCCTACTTTTTATGCAAACCCCCAAAATAAAGGGGAGAAGATTTTGCATACTTTGGATATTCACAGGCAGTTACGTTATTATTTGAGCAGAACCAAGGGGTTCAGGCAGTCTCAGCAGTTGTTTGTTTCTTTTGCTTTGGGTTCTCAGGGAAAACCTGTTTCAAAACAAACTATTTCTAAATGGATTGGGTTTTGTATTTCTTTCTGTTATTCCCATCATGGTAAGCAGATTCCGGCTGGAATCAGACCTCATTCCACTAGAGCTACTGCCACTTCTACTGCCTTTCTAAGGGGGGTAGCTACTAAAGATATTTTGGAAGCAGCCACTTGGAGTTCAGTACATACTTTTTCCAAGCATTACCACCTTCCTCTTTATTCTAAGTCTAGGGCTGGATTTGCCACTGCAATATTACAGGGCATTTTAGCAGCCCCTAATGCTTTATGATATTGCCATCCTCCCTTTACCTCTGCTTTGGGATTCTACCCATATGTAAGGACTGCAGCAATGTGAGATGAAGAACATAGTACAGTTTTGTACCTACCATAAATGTAGATGTTCGAAGATCCACATTGCTGCAGTCCAATTTACCCTCCCTCCTTCCCCTCTGTAGTTTGGCATGGTTATATAGTTTGGATGATGGTTGTTGTTGGGCATGTTTTTGGGAGGTATCCTGTTTTTGGGCTGTGGCCTTTCTTTTTAGGGCCTTCTGACATCTGGGGCAAGAAAAGACTGAGGATATGACGTCGGTCATGCGCTTTTATACCCTGACGCTCTGATGTCAGATCTGAGCGCCCATGACCGACGTCAGCCTAATACTTTGGTATTCGAGCCGACCGAGGACAGCGGACTACCCATATGTAAGGACTGCAGCAATGTGGATCTTCGAACATCTACATTTATGGTAGGTACAAAACTGTACTTTCTGTACTGCACATCCTGGATGCCCTAATAACTTGGCCTTTTAATATGCCTTTTTTCTGATGAAAAGGATGCCCACTATCAAAATGAAGGTAGGAATTAGAAAAGGTACTTTTCCTATGGATTTTAGATTGAAAAGTGCCAGTGTGTTGATTTTTAAACAGAGAAACATCCAAATAATTCAAGACTTCCTCGCTAACATTGTGTGTGAACGTTAAAAAATGTGTGGAAGAATTAATGTAAAGCATGAATAATAACCAAGTCCATGACAGAGTTGAGGACATGGACAATTTTGACAATGTTGCCTCACCAACAGAGGATATTCCTCGAAGAAGTGAGCGTTTAGCACAAAAAAACAATAAGAATTCACACCAGGTTTTTTATTATCCCCAGGGCAGACCGGGCGGCAGGGGAGCAACATACCAACAACAGGGTTGGGGCAAACCTCGCAGGTAGAGGCAGTGGACAAATTCAGTATTAAGGATACTGGAGAAATTATATTAGACTCTACTACAAGTAATTGTATGGTCACGAAGAAAGACAATTTTTCCATATACAACTACACTGACATTTCATTAACATCTGAATATTTTGGGCTGTTTACCAGAGGATTTCAATTTGTTCCTTTACGCTCATTGGATTTAACTAAGACTATTTTAGATTTAAAACTTTTTGTTAGACGTGTGAATCTGAATATTCATTTTAAGGGACAAACATATTTGAATGAACGTTTCACAAGACCCAGTACACTAAACCCTCCCACACACCCAACACTAAAGATTTTTGAAGAGTTAGTTGAAATGGATTTAAGAAAGCAATATTCCATTAATACAACTTCTCAACCTACTAACTTGAGTTCTGAATCATTCCAGCTGATCAATTTTTTAAAGAAAGAAGGTGTATGAGTTATGAAACCAGATAAGGGGGGGTGGTGTTAATGTATAACTGGGACTATGAAGCACATATGCACAACATGTTACAAGACACTGGACAGTATAGTGTGGTCTCAATTAACGAGATTAACATTGCTTACTCGAAAATCAAATATTTGTTATGCGACCACCTGATGCAAGGAGCCATTAATGAAAAATTATTTAATTTCTTGCATGTTAATAAACCTACTACATCGGTGATTTTTGGGATCCCTAAGGTACATAAAGGCTTGGATCCTTTAAAATTTAGGCCGATTGTTGCAGGTGCTGGCAGCATTGTGGAACCACTTGGTAAACTTATTGACCAAACTGTCAAGAAGTTAGTTTTATCTTTAGAACACATCTGTAAAGATTCCTGTGAGTTTCTCAGGGGCATTCAAAGTAACTTTTATGATGCAACTAACCTCATGATCACCATTGACATTGTTGAGTTATTTCCAAGCATCCCATTCGCAGTTGGTCTTGAATGGTTTAACGAAGTTTTATGCTTATCATCTGAATTTAGTCCAAATACTATTAGATTGGTAGTTGAATTCATGGAAATTATAGTTGAAAACAACTTTATTTTAATGGGGAGTTGTTCAAGCAGAAGAAAGGGGTCGCCATGGGTGCTCCATGTGCTTCGTCCTACGCCAATATTGTGCTCCATTATTGGGAGAACAAATTTATATTTTCAACCCCCTGGTCGAAATTTATTACCCATTACAAACGTTATTTGGACGATATATGTTTGTTATGGAAGGGAAACCTTAATGAATTTATGGATTTCATGCTTTACATTAATTCTTCCACACATTTTTTAACGTTCACACACAATGTTAGCGAGGAAGTCTTGAATTATTTGGATGTTTCTCTGTTTAAAAATCAACACACTGGCACTTTTCAATCTAAAATCCATAGGAAAAGTACCTTTTCTAATTCCTACCTTCATTTTGATAGTGGGCATCCTTTTCATCAGAAAAAAAGGCATATTAAAAGGCCAATTTATTAGGGCATCCAGGATGTGCAGTACAGAACAACTATTTACTCAAGAAATGTATTTCTTAAAAAATTTATTTTTAGAAAGAGGTTACCCCATGCACCTGGTTAATAATTTGGCAGAAGAGGTTACAATCAACAGAAGAAATAAATATTTTCCTCTACTGGGTATAGGTGCAGAGGAGAGCTGTCATGTACAACAAGAGGCCCAGTTTGAGGCACACAATTTATTTATGCAAACTTTTAGTAAGGATTCGCTGCAAGTTGAAAAAATAGTGTCAAGGTACTGGCCAGTTTTAACATTACAGGAAGACATCAATGAGCTAGTATCTGACAAACCCAAATTTGTGAACAGAAGGAATGTTAATCTTAAGGGATTATTTGAAAGACAGCTTCACATGAGTCGCATACAATCTAACCCTAGATTAGGTACACACAAATGTGGGGCATGCAAGCAATGCTCATATATAATTAATGACAACAGCTTGCACATTACTTCAAGGAATTTTAAAGTTAAATCAACAGGATATTACAACTGTGGGACTAAAGGAGTGGTTTACCTCGGAATATGTACCCAATGTTTTAGTTTTTACATTGGGAAGACTGAGAGGTCTTTGAGGAAAAGAATTTATGAGCATTTGTATGATGTTGGAAAAGAGAAAGAAACCAATGCCTTTTATAAGCACTCCTTAAAATGTCCAAATATGCAGTTAAAATTCATGGTTTTAGAACAAGCAACACAGAACCCAAGAGGGAAACATCACTGGAATATAAAGAATTGTTGTGGCAATTAAAGTTAAATGTCACAAGGCCCCCTGGGCTCAATGATAATATTAGTATTAGTAGTGTACTAAAAATTAGAAGGGCTAGATTATAGCAACAATCTTTTTTTACCTGCATACTTGCATAATATTACAGTCTAATGCACTACATTTATGGCATATGTAATTAATAAATCTGAAGTAGGGAGTTCATTTGTCAGCAACCTGTGGGTCTTGGATCCGATATCGGATCCGAGCCGGCAACTTGTTTCAAGCTAATGGATCCGAGCTCCTAGCTCTTCCCTTCACCCATAATGCCCTGCTAACCCTCCATGACCTCAGATCTAGTTTGCCGTGCTTGTGGATAGCTGGATCCCCTTGAGCTCAGCAAGTGAATTGTCTGATAAGTTTATATTTTCTGTCAAACTTTCCTTTTTTCTTTCAAATTTTAACATTTGTAAGTGTTGGGTACCCTTAGTTCCCTCCCTTCGTTTGATCGTTAGTGAGTGTGTGTGTGTTGTGTTTTTTTGAGGCCTGTGTGTTTGTGTAGTTCTACCTTTTACTTTTAAGTATGGCTGAGGCCCCAAAAGCCATTTTCTCGAAATGTACCGAGTGTAGCCATAAGCTGTCCCCGGCTGATGGCCACACTCGGTGCGTTCGGTGCCTTGGGGTTGAACACCTCTCCTCAGGCTGTACCATTTGTGCAGCGTTCAACCCCAGGGCACTGAAAGAGCGAAGGTCGAAGCTGGTGTTGGCGGGACTTTTACCCCCGGACTCAGCTCCGGCCTCCGCTGCTCCCGTGGCTCCACCACAGCCTGTGGTTGCTGCCATTCCTGCCCCCCTTCCTCCGTCCGGGACTCAAACTCCCACTAAAGTGTCGGAGGACAGGGAGGCCAGGAGGGAGAAACGGAGGGAGAAGCACCACAGGCAGCGGGCCGAGACCTCCATTTCGGCCCCGCCAGCTAAGCGGGCTTCTCCCTCCACTGCTAGGTCTCCTCCTCCTTGGCTCCGATCTCCTTGTTTCTCCCCGGGGCCAGAGGAGGAGGAGGCCCGATCTCCATCAAGGCGGCATTCCAGGCCTGCCTCGGTGACCTCTTCGAGATCTACCTTTAGTTTATCCGATGCAGACTTGGACCGGATGATGCGTAGGTTCATCCAGGCCCAGCTGCAAATGGGAGTGCTCTTGCCTTTTTTCCACCCTATTGCTCCTTCTCCGACCCGCTATCCGGGTTCGGAGCGTTCAGAGCTGAGCAGCGTTGGAGCTGGGGGTGGGTCGGCGCCGACAGTACTCGGTACTTCGGATCCGACCCTGCCCTCGAGCCTGTCTGATCCGACCTCTCGGAGCCATGGCCCGAGCTTCGGATCCGAGGGATTCAGTGTGCCTTCGGCTCTGTCCAGGTCGGAGAGCACTGGTTCTTCGGATCCGAAGGTCTCGGTGCCGGTTCTGATCCCTTCATCGGATCCCAGTGGGAGCCAACTTTCGGATCCAAGAGAGAGTGGTTCTCCCTCTGCCTTCGATGTTGTGGAGAGGGCTCTGTTGAGAGCATCCGGACCCCTGGCCCTTGATGTCCTTCAAGGATGCATCTGCAGTCCTAACAAATGGGTTGTCCTGCCTCAGGCAGCCCTTCGGTCGGCCGGATTCCAAAGTCTGGGTCTGGCCTCGGCTGATGTCGCACCTCACCCGACGTCATAGCTGCTGTCAATTGGGTATAAAGGCATCAGCCGACGCCATTTTCCCCAGTCTTTCTTGCCGCGCGGTGCCCGAAGCAGAAGCTGTTCGCTAGTGCCGGTCGGTCAGATCCAGAGATTTCTACTACCGAAGACTTCTAAAAAGCTAAGTACCCCATTGGGTACTCTTTCTTGCCTCAGCCGATGTCAGAAAAAGTAAATAATTGTTTAACTTGTGGGAAACAAATACCTCATAAGGATTTCCACTCTTACTGCCTTCCTTGCTTAGGCCCAGACCACGACGTAGCAGCTTGTCTAGCCTGTGCTTCCTTCAACCGACGGACACTTAGACGTCGGTCGGAGTTTGCGGAGGAGTTTTTTGGTCCCGCTTTTGCTTACAAAATGCCGTCTGAGACTCCGACTTCACAATTAGCTAAAAAGCGTAAGGAAAAGGACCGACACTCGCGGTCCGCGGTTTCGGCCGAAACCACGGTTAAGCCAACCGCGAGTATCTCAGTTTCGGCTGAAACCGAGTCCACGGTTCTTCCTTCGGCCGAAAGCATACCTCCTACAGCCGAGGCCTCACACAGCATGGCTGACTCTGCTACTGAAATTTCTCCTGCTGTAGCAGGCACCCAGGATTTATCAGTTACTATTCCTTTGGACATATCACCTCCTGCACGTGGAGCTGCTAGGCCCCCTGCATCCATGTCTATCAAGGCTTTCTCTAGGGCTAAAGCAGCTAAATCTTCTAAGGCCTTGCCTGCTAAAACCCCCTCACACAGGCCTAGCTCTAGTTCCCAAATGCTCAGCCTGGCAGAGGATCTCATTTCTTTGATCAGGGGATCCCAACCTCACCCTGACAGGGCCTCTCATCCCCCTCCAGAGAAGAGGCCTAGAGCAGAGCCCCCTGAACCAGTTTCTATGGATTATTCCTCTGATGATTCAGAAAACTCAAATCCTCCAGAAGGCCCTTATTCTCCATATGAGGATTCTGACGCAGAAGACTCCATCCCTTCTGCCTCTCCTCCTGAAGAATTTTCTTTTGGGGAAACCTTGCATGCTATGAGGGA
Organism: Protopterus annectens; assembly: GCF_019279795.1. Taxonomy (NCBI): domain Eukaryota; kingdom Metazoa; phylum Chordata; order Ceratodontiformes; family Protopteridae; genus Protopterus; species Protopterus annectens. The sequence goes on from NC_056732.1 coordinate 70,940,005, forward strand.
GCAATTTCAATGGCAGGGCCAGGATTTTTCAGATTCTAGGAAACGCTAAGGACCTTTTACATTTGCCACAGCATAGGCCTTTAGCCATTCCTCCAGTACTAACAGTTGTGGATGATGCATTCAATGATGCTTGTACTGCCCTGACTCTCTTCCCCGGCCCCTGCTAAGCCCGACAGATACTACAGGGTCCCGGACACACATTATCACTTGTATAAGGTTCCTATTGCAGATCCTGAAACTATTTCTCAGGGCCCCAAAGCTGTAGCAACTGCTAAAAAAAACCCTCCCCTCTGAAAGAGAATCTAGAGCATTAGAGAGATGGGGTAAAAAGTTTATACTTCTGCTACTCTTTCGGCTAGGGCCTTAAACTGTCAATTCCACATGATCCAGTATCAGGAATTTTGTTAGATCCGCTAAATAAAAAACTATCCTCTCCTGAACCTATAGACCGCAAGTCCCTTCAGGATTTGGTACATAACACTCAGCAGGTCAGTAATCATTCCTTAAAATGCGGCTATGATGCACTGGAGGCTTCCTTTAGATCAGCTATGACTGGTACAGTGATCAGAAGGCATGCATGGTTAAAAGAGCAATCCTTACCAGACCATGTAAAGTCAAAGCTCCTAGATGCTCCCATGGAGAAACTCAGTTTGTTTGGCTCCCCTGCACAGCAAGTGTTAAAGAAGGTGGAAGAAAAAGCAAAATCTGTCCAAACAGTCAAGGATTTCTTACAGGTACAGCCTCCTAGGTTTAATAGGAATTGGCCTTCGAAGAATTGGTCCTTTCCAGACACCTCCAGAGCACAGAGAGGAAGAAATAGGCGCTCAAGAGGCAGAGGTCAATCCAGAGGTGCCTACAGGGGGCGTCAGTGGCAGCCTAGTAACCAGAGAAGTACTGCCACAGATCCAGCTACTACCACTTCCACAGGACAATCACAGTGACTTGGCTCTGATACCGCCTACCAGGGAACAACTGGAAGCACCCTTAGGCGGAAAGCTAGCCTTATTTTCAGTAAACTGGCATTACATTACAGGAGACAAATGGATTTTACAGACAATAGACAAAGGTTACAGGTTTCACTTCCATACTCTACCAAGGAAGAGAGGAATGCCAAACCTACCACCAAACCAAAAAGCAAACGCTCTAGGACAAATCAACCACTTACTAAGGATGAGAGCTATAGAAAAGGTACCGGCTATGGAACAAGGACAAGGATTTTATTCCAGACTTTTCCTGGTGCCAAGAAAAGAAAACCAATGGAGACCTATTCTCGACCTGTCCGCTCTGAACACATATCTCATTGTTCCAAAATTCAAAATGCTGACCCTACAGCAACTTCTTCCCATGCTGGGCAAGGAGTCTTGGCTGGTGACTCTAGATCTCAAGGAGGCATACCTGCACGTCCCTATTCAACCAGATTGCAGAAGATACCTCAGATTTCTTGCAGGATCAGAGCATTATCAATTCTCAGCATTGCCTTTTGGCTTATCTACTGCGCCCAGAGTATTCACGAAATGCCTGGCATCAGTAATTGCTCATTGCAGGCTTCAGGGAATTCAAATTTATCCATACCTGGACGACTGCCTGATACAAGCGGACAACAAGAACAAATTAGCAAAAGATTTGGAAAAAGTTATTCACCTATTACAGGCCTTGGGATACACAGTCAACATAAAAAAGTCAAGGCTGGTACCATCCCAAAGGATTACATTCTTGGGTGCAGAACTGGACACATCAAATCAAATGGCATTTCTCACAGCAGAAAAGCAAAAACAACTACCACTCTATTTCATGGCATTAACAACGCAGACCCAGCTTACAGCAAGGAAAGTCCTGCATGCCCTGGGTTACATGGCATCCTGCATAATATTGATCCCACATGCCAGACTACATATGAGGAAGTTATGGTCTCAACACAAGCACAGCCTAGAAACCCAAATTCCAATAATTCCATGCCTGAAGCAAGAATTCCTGTGGTGGGCTCAGGCCTGTCAGTTGAACAAAGGACTGCCTTTCCACAGCCCTCACCCAAGCCAGACTATCACCACGGACGCCTCAGACCTCGGTTGGGGGGCACACATGGCAGACAAGTGTATACAGGGCCTATGGACACAGGACCAGCTGAACCTACACATAAATCTAAAAGAGATGCTGGCAGTGAAACAGGCAATTCAGACATTCAGACCGTTTCTTCAACAAGGTAATTTGCTGATAAGGACGGACAACACCACAGTTATGTGGTACATCAACAAGCAGGGAGGCACACATTCATATCCTCTATGCCGGATGGCAATGGACCTGTGGAATGTGGCCCTGAACCTCAACATTCAGCTCCAGGCCATATTTGTGCCAGGAAAAGAAAATATACTAGCAGACACCTTAAGCAGAACTACCACGGATGCCCACGAATGGATGCTGCATCCGGACATCTTCAAATCCATTACAAAGAAATGGGGGCTACCAGAAATAGACCTGTTCGCATCCCCACACAACCACCAATTGAGAAAATTCTGCACAAGGACATACCACCCACTTGCTTGGAAGGTGGACTCCCTATCCTTCAGTTGGGAAAACCTAACAGCATATGCATTCCCACCTCTTCCTTTGATGCACAAAGTGCTACTGAAGATCAAAGAAGATCACCCAAGGATCATACTGATAGCTCCAGACTGGCCGAGGCAGCATTGGTACCCGCTTCTGAGGAGCATGTCTCGAGCACACGCATGGCCTCTACCTCTAGTTCCTTTGCTGCTAACACAGAACAACTTCAAGATCCTGCATCCAAACTTGAAAACACTGCAGCTAGCTGCTTGGAATCTTACATAAGACAAAAAAACCCAGAATTATCTCAGAGGGTTAAAGACATTATCCTGGAGGCTCGCAGACCCTCCACAAGGAAGACTTATTCAGCAAAATGGAAAAGATACCTCATTTGGAGTGCAGCAAAAGGAGAAAATGTATCCTTGGCAAACCTAGCTAACATCCTGGAATATTTAGCAGAGCTTTTCCACAATGGCCTGTCTTACTCCTCCTTCAAGATTCATGCATCAGCAATTTCAGCAGAATATAACATGGATCCTCCAGTCTTCTCTCATCCTCTACTCAGGCAGTTTCTGAGAGGAATTAAAAATGTAAAGCCTCCAAGGAAGCCACCTTTGCCTACATGGGACCTAAACTTTGTGCTAGAAAAGTTAACACTTCCCCCTTTTGAACCAGCAGCAACAGCAGAATTACAGTTCTTATCTTGGAAAACTGCTTTCCTGCTTGCAATCACTTCAGCAAGAAGGGTTTCTGAATTACAGGCATTAATGGCAGTACAGCCCTTCCTTATCTTCCATCAGGATAGAGTGTCCTTGAGAACTAACCCTACTTTTATGCCAAAGGTGGTCTCCAGGGTATCATTGAACCAAGCAATCCACCTACCAACATTCTTCCCCAATCCACAGAACGGGGGGAAAGACTACTGCATACCTTGGATGTACACAGGCAATTGCGCTACTACCTGGACAGAACCAAGACCAATAGGAAAACTGACCAGCTTCTGGTAGCATATGCAGCAGGAATGGAAGGAAAAGCAATTTCAAAACAGACAATCTCAAAATGGATAGGAAATTGCATTAGATTTTGTTACTCCTTTCATGGAAAGACAACTCCAGAAAACATCAGACCTCACTCCACAAGGGCTACAGCCACTACTACTGCTTTCTTACGAGGAGTGGCTACCAAAGACATTTTAGAGGCTGCTACTTGGAGCTCCGTGCATACATTTGCCAAGCATTATAATCTGCCTTTATACTCCAGATCCCGAGCAGGTTTTGCCACTGCTGTTTTACAAGGGATCTTAACTACACCATAATCTTCTTAGTGCCTCCTCCCCCAGTTTGGCTATGGTATTCTACCCATTTGTTAGGACTGCAGATGCATCCTTGAAGGACATAGTACAGTTTTGTACCTACCATAAATGTAGATGTCCGAGAGGTATGCATCTGCAGTCAGGATTACCCACCCTCCTTCCCCTCTGTGGTACTCCTAGGGTATTTGCCCATCTTGTAGCTAGCTGGGGGAATCTATTATGGTGTATTTGTTTGTATATATGTACATACATGTTTATTTTTGTTTGCTCTCTACTGTTTGGAATCATTGGCATTTATCCAAATTTAGCCTTCCTCGAGGGCACCTGGCATCTGGGGCAAGAAACACTGAGGAAAATGGAGTTGGCTGATGCCTTTCTCCTCAATTGACAGCAGCTATGACGTCGGGTGAAGTGCGACATCAGCCGAGGCCAGACCCAGACTTTGGAATCCGGCCGACCGAAGGGCTGCCTGAGGCAGGACAACCCATTTGTTAGGACTGCAGATGCATACCTCTCGGACATCTACATTTATGGTAGGTACAAAACTGTACTTTTCGGCTCCTCCCTGCACTCCGTCTCTGCTGGGCCAGGCTTCCATCACCCGGCCAAAGGGACAGCCTGCTTCAATGTCACAGATGGTTCCATTGGAACAAGATGTTGCTGGCGAGGCCTCCTCGGACAGCCCCCCCTAGGAAGTGCCCCGCAAGCATAAGTGCAAGAGGAGGCACGTGGACTCCCCTGAGTCCTTAACCGAGGACACGGACTTGGAAGAAGGGGAAGGCTCCCCAAGATCGCCCCCTGAGGATGTCTCCTTTGGAGACATCATGGAGATGCTGAGGATCAGAGGTGGGTGGTCTGCCCCCAAGTCTTCCTCCGACGAGTCTGTGTTTCTGGAGGCATTCGAAGCAGGCCCGTCTACCTCTTGGGTGTCCCCTCCGGCCGACCCCCTGGTGGACCTCATCACCACCAGGGCGTGGAAGGATCCGGACACCGTGGAGCCAATACCAAAACGCCCGGACAAAATACTTAGCCCCCCTCAGACCGATCACACTGGAGTAAGGGCCCCCCGTAGATGCCATGTTGACGGCGACAGCCACGAAGAGGGAATTGGCTCAGGAGAGCCCCTCAGTCCATCCACCGAGCAAGGAGTCCCGCTCGATGGACCGCTTAGGGAAGCGAGTTTTTAGTTCAGCGACCTTCTCGGTAAGGTCTCTGAACTATATGGCACATGTTATCAGGATGCAGCGGGATCTTATCAAAGAATACGCTGCCTCCCCCCCTGAGTCCATGTCGGCGGATGACCAGCAATTGTACTCCACCCGAATGGCCACTCTGAGATCAATTTCTAATACCTCTATGCGGCTATTGTCCCACACCACAGAGGGAGCCGCTAGGGCTAGCGGAGCAGGCCTAGTCATGAGACGTCAGGCCTGGCTCCGTCATTGTGACTTTGCGGAGCCTTTTAAAGCATCCTTTGCGAACGCCCCCTTCGATGGTTCTGCCCTGTTTGGCAAAACGGTTCGCGAGACACTTGTCCAGAGCGAAAAGGACGGGAAGACGTCTGCCATCAGAGTCCGCTTCTCTGCTCCCCAGTGGTCCTTCTCGAAGAACCAAAAGGGTCAGAAGAAGATGTGGTTCCGGAAATCGCAACATTCCCAACCCGCTCCGGACAACCAGTCCTACCGTGGCAGAGGAGGACAGGGAGGACACCGCCCCAGGGGCAGAGGGGCTCTGAGAAACTTTGGGTCCAGAGAACCTTTCTCTGAGCGGCCCATGCAGCAGCCCTGAAGGGTTGCCCGGCTGCTCCACTCTGGAGGCAGTCGGGGGGCGCTTCTCGCAGCACCTAGCGGCATGGGAGTCCATCACTACAGACCGCTGGGTGCTTCGCATTATATCCAGAGGGTACAAAATACCATTACTCCATGTCTCCAAACTCAAAATCCTCCCCGATGTACCACCCGATCAGAGGGAGGCCGCAGCTGCAGAAATTCAGCAGCTGCTAAGAAAAAGAGCCATCCAGTCCGTTCCCCCAAGACCAGCTCGGATTAGGGTTCTACTCCAGGTTCTTTTTGGTGCCTAAAAAGACGGGGGACTTGAGACCGATTCTAGACCTTTCCCGCTTGAACCTGTCAGTAACCAAGGAAAAATTCCAAATGGTCACTCTTCAATCTATTCTTCCCCTTTTAAGGGAAAACCATTGGATGTGCTCTATGGACCCCAAGGATGCGTACTACCACATTCTAATGGACAGACAATCCAGGAGGTTCCTCCGCTTCCGGCTGTGGAGCCAGTCACTATCAGTTCAGGGTCCTTCCCTTTGGCCTCACCACAGCCCCCAGGGTGTTCACCAAGGTATTAGCAGTGATTGCGGCCCACCTGAGACTCCAGGGAATACAGGTCTTTCCGTACCTGGACGACTGGCTCCTGACCGCCTCAACAAGGCATCCACTTTGCTCAGCCAGAGACTTCTTTCTCCGCCTAGCCCCACAATTAGGCATTACCATCAATGTCAACAAATCTCTTCTGGTCCCAACACAAGTCATAGAATTCATAGGTGCCAGAATAAACACTAGAGAGCTACGAGCCTTCCTAACCTCCGAGAGAATCCGGAATTTGCAACTTCATGTGTGGGCCATCCTCCAATCAGAGACTTCTCCAGCGGAATTGGTCTTGAGGGCACTAGGCTCCATGGCGGCAGCGATTACGCTTCTTCCATGCGCCCGTCTGAACATGCGGGTACTGCAATGGACACTTCTAGTGCAATGGTCCTTTCTATCCCTTCCTCTTCACCACCTCATTGCTATCAGCAAGGTTTCAGGAGGGCTCTATTATGGTGGCCCCAAGCCTCGGACCTCCATACGGGGCCGTCCTTTCTGCACCTCTCTCCCTCTCGCCACAGTGACCACGGACGCCTCCCGCCTCGGGTGGGGGGGGCATTATTCAGGCAGGACAGTCCAAGGCACGTGGAACAACACAGAGACCTCCCTGCATATCAACGTTCTGGAGATGAGAGCGGTGCTGTTCGCGTTGCAAGCACTTCAGGATCTCCTCCCCATAGGAACGATTGCGATTCAGTCAGACAACATGTCGGTTGTCTGGTATATCAACAAACAGTGGGGAACCAGATCTTACCCCCTATGCCGCGAAGCCATGAGAGTATGGGAATGGGCGATCTCCACCAACCGCTTTCTCATTGCAATGCACATTCCGGGACGGACCAACATCCTAGCGGACAAGCTCAGTCGCACCCTTCTTACCCCGTACGAGTGGTCTCTCAATCCACTAGTAGCGAAGCAGATTTTCACAAAATGGGGGCAACCCTGCTGCGATCTTTTTGCTTCTCCATCAAACACCAAATGCGACAATTTCTTCGCTCTAATCCCCCCTCCAGGGGAAACTCCAAGAGATGCTCTGGTGCATGCTTGGCCACCCGGTCTACTTTATGCCTATCCTCCGCTACCCCTGATGCTGCAACTCCTACAGAAAGCCTCATGGTTGGGGAGCAGGATAATCCTCATTGCCCCATTCTGGCCTCGGCAAATTTGGTTCCCTTACCTGTGGTCTCACCTTGTGAATCCTCCTTGGATTCTAGATCCCACTCCGGATCTCATCTCCCATCCGTCGAACTTACCGACCCCAAACCTGGGCAATCTCAAACTAACAGCTTGGTTGCTTCAGTTCCACTCCTAGTTAGGACTCCCGGTATCTCTTCACCAGTCAAAGCCATCCTTGTGGCAGCGCATAAGCCTTCCACCAGGGAAGTGTACCGCAGTAAATGGAAACGTTTTTCCATCTGGGCGGAGCATCATGATCTAGATCCCTTTACAGCTCCTCTTCCATCTATATTAGACTTCCTAACCGAACTCTTTCAGGAAGGCACTAGTTGTTCAACTGTCAAAGTGCAATTGGCAGCCATATCAGATTACCATGTGGGACATGATACATGGCCTTTGATGTCGGCCAAGTTGTGTAAAACCTTTCTCAAGGGCACCTTCTTACTTAGACCTCCTATAAAGGAAGCCGTGCCACCATGGGATCTTGCATTAGTTCTTCAAGCCCTGACTGCTCCACCTTTTGAACCCGCTGCTTCAGTAGATCTCAAATTCCTGTCTTGGAAAACAGCATTCCTTGTAGCCATCACTTCAGCAAAGAGAGTTTCGGAGCTTCAAGCTCTTTTGGTGAAGCCTCCTTATTTGATCTTTCACCCAGACAGAGTGTACCTCAAGATCACTCCCTCTTTTCTCCCCAAGATAGCATCAGAAACCAACATAAATCAATCCATAAATTTACCGTTTTTCTTCCCTAAATATCAGAATAAGGGAGAATACAAGCTGCATTCATTAGATGTTCATAGGCAGCTTCGTTTTTATACTCAGAACAGCTGGCCATAGGCAATCCGACCAGCTGTTAGTTTCCTTTGCCAAATTTAATTTGGGGACAGCAATTTCAAAAGTATCTTTATCACGCTGGATTTCTCAATGTATCCTATTGGCGTATCAAGTCTCTGGGAGACCCGCACCAGAAGGAGTTCGTGCTCATTCCACCCGCTCCATTTCTACTTCTGCGGCCTTCAAGTCTGGAGTCCCATTGGATGATATTTGTTCAGCAGCCACTTGGGCTTCATCTCATACCTTTATTAACCACTACAAACTGGATGTGATTTCTAGAGGGAGAGCATCCTTTGGCTCTGCGGTGCTTCGCAATATCCTTCCATGATGGCCACCCAAGGTGCAGGTAGCAGGGGACTCTGTCCCACAGGTTGCTGACAAATGAACTCCCTACTTCAGATTTAGAAGTAATGTACTCACCATAACGTTCCATCTGAGTAGGTAGCTTCATTTGTCTGCAACCATCCCCCCCTCCTTCCCCCTGGCCTTTTTCGGATCTATTGATAGTTGGATACCCATTTTGTTTGGGAAATATTGAGGGGCAAACTCGATCTGAGGTCATGGAGGGTTAGCAGGGCATTATGGGTGAAGGGAGGAGCTAGGAGCTCGGATCCATTAGCTTGAAACAAGTTGCCGGCTCGGATCCGATATCGGATCCAAGACCCACAGGTTGCAGACAAATGAAGCTACCTACTCAGATGGAACGTTATGGTGAGTACATAACTTCTAATTATTAGCAATTTACAACTGTTATAAGCTGTATTCATTCTGCATTTGCACTTTATGGTATATGTAAATATGGAGTTGGGTTTTTCTTAGGTATTTTTAAGATGTTTTATTCTTATAATAATATTTTAGTACATATTCATAATGTATTCTGAGTTATATGTATCTCAACAGATTTTAATAATTTTGTATGCTATGGTTATGTGTATATTAGGTTGTACTACAAGCTATTTTTTTTGAGATACATTTAAGAACGTAATTTATTAATTCTGTTCTAATTAATTATAGGTCAGGTGACCAGCAAATGATTATATATAGTATTGGGTTCTTCCAATACGCATCTTGATAAAGCCTGGTATTAATCGGGCGAAAGCGCTCATTTTGAATTGGATTGCTGTTCATTTTTATTGTTGTCACGTCTATTAAAGACAGTTTTCAGGATACTTCATTGGTTGGTGGTCTTTTCTGTGGAATTATCGTAAAACTGTTTCAGTTCTTAGCGCAAGACTTGCCTAAGCAACCTCAATTCCCCCTTCCATTTCTCAGGGAGATGAAGAGGCCCTTTCCTCTTCCTCAGATGTCTGTTATTTACTCATCCCAAATAGCCTCCCCAGTGGAATATTATTCTCCAGATGAGGAATCCAGAGAGGGAGACTCCCCTCCAAAAGACATTACATTTGGAGAGACCATTATTAAAATGAAAGAATATTTTAAATGGGATACTTCCCAAATGATATTTTGAGCCGTAACAGGTGGAATCTCCCTCCCCATCAGCCATCCCCCCTGATCTCTGCATACCTAGATACATTTGCATCAGCCTCAAAAAATCCTGATTCTCAGCCACCTGCTCCAAAGAGATCTGATCGTTTCTACAAGGTGCCTGAAGACCACATATTTGTAGTGAACCCCCCCTTTGGCGGACCCTGCTGTGATATCTGTAGCCCCAGACAAACAGTCTAGACTGATTCCATCCTCATCACTTCTACCTACAGAGGAGGATAACAAGATTATGAACAGACTGGCAAGAAGGTTTATACTTCTGCCACCCTGCTCTTTAAGGCCATTAATTACCAAACCTATGCCTTGGATTTGGTATCACAAACTTCAACTCTACTGTCCTCCTTGCCTGACTCTACCAGCAAGACAGAAGTAGCTCCAAAACTGACCCTGGCACCCCAGGTTGCCAGGCATTCGATTAGATGCAGTTATGATGCAGCAGAGACCTCTTCTAGATCTGCTGCATCTGTGCTTTGCAGATATTCATGACTTTAGGCTACCATTTCCTGAAGACTTCAAATCTAAAATTCTAGATGCACCTCTGGATCACAACCTCCCATTTGGTAAACAGTCTGCAAAACTGTTTAAGAAACTTCAGGAGAAGAGCAAGGAACTCCAGGATATTAAGCACCTTTTGGCATCTCCAGTACCAATATTCTACAGAAACTACCCTGCTAAGATCACCTATGGCAGAAGGACCCCCTCCCCTTCAACTTCTAGACATAGGAAAGGAACCACGAGGCAACCCTCTTCTAGGCCTGCCTCTTCTCAGCTTACCCACAGACAGTCCTTTCAGGACAGAAACAATATCAATAATGTGTGACTGCCTTGCCCACTTTCCCCTTTTATTCCATCTCTTCCACTGTCTGCCCCTTTGGAAAATTATCACCTCAGACCACTGGGTTCTGGCTATAGTGGAAAAGGGTATTTCCTATCTTTGCAGGAAAGGCCCACACCACAAGGCATTCCATTCCCACCCAAGTACCAACTTAACAAATTCATCACATTATCCAGGACCTATTGGCTCAGGGAACCATAGAACCTGTCCTATCAGGCCAGGAGGGAAAAGTTTTTTTTGCAAGGCTATTCCTAGTACCACAAAAGGATGAAACATGGAGGCCAATCCTGGATTTGTCTTTCCTAAACCTCTTTCTAAAAGTCCCTTCCTTCAGAATGCTATCCCTCCAAACCCTGCTTCCACCCAGAGCGTTCATGACCACTCTGGACCTGAAGAAGGCCTACCTCCACATCCCCATACATCTCGCCCACAGAAAATACTTACGTTTTGCTGGGCCCTGTTCTCGCTTTCAATTTACTGCCATGCCCTTTGGTTTATCCACTGCACCTAGGATCTTCATCAAATGCCTAGCTCCCGCCACAGCTTACTGCAGGACCAAGGGCATTCAAATCTACCCCTACCTGGGCGATGATCTTCTTCTTGCACCCAGGGTTTTCATCAAATGCCTAGCTCCTGCCACAGCCTACTGCAGGACCAAGGGCATTCAAATCTACCCCTACCTGGACGTTATTCTTCTTGCAAAAAAGGAAAACACCCTACAAGACCATCTGCAGTTCTCCATGTCTCTGCTACAAGGGTTGGGGTTCACACTCAACCTCACCAAATCATCCCTTTCACCAGAGCAGGACAAAATCTTCCTGGGATGCATGATTCATACAGACCTAATGAAGGCCTTCCTTCCTCAGGACAAAGCGGCTTCCCTAATCATCCACTTCCAGGACTTTCTCCAGACCCAACTGTCAACCAGACAATTCATGCGACTTCTGGGCCTTATGACAGCTACTATACCTATGCTACCACTAGCCAGGATGCACATGAGGAAGCTACAATGGTATCTAAAGAATGTGTGGTCCTAACACAGCCACTCTCTAGACTTCCAGATACCCCCCCTGCCCTGCCTAAAAACAGTTAAAATGGTGGAAACAACAGGTACAATTGAAAACAGGACTACCTTTCCTACCCTCCACACCAGCTCGACATATGCATAGATGCCTCAGATCTGGGCTGGGAGGCTGCCATTAAAAGACCTCAAGGTGCAAGAATGCAAGGGAGATGACTGCAGTTCATTTAGCTCTGAAAGCCTTTCTCCCCCTCCTACAGACAGGTCCCCTGCAAGTCTTCACAGACAACACCACTGTCATGTGGTACATCAAAAAAAAACAGGGGGGGGGTCAGGTCCTAGTTCCTCTGCAGGCTGACAGTGCAAATTTGGGAATTAGCCTCACAAAACAACTTATGCTCTGTAGGCAGTCTACATCCCATCCCAGGACAACCACCAAGCGTATGCTCTCAGCATATCCTTCTCTCTGCATCAGAAGTGGATGTTGCACAGAGAAGTATTTCTAGACATTGTCCACCGGTGGAGCACACCTCAATTAGATTTGACTCCTCCCAGAACAGACAACTGAGAAAATTTTGTACGAAGGATCACTCCCCACTAGCATGGAGAGTGGACGCCTTCACCATCTCATGGAAGGGACGGTTTCTGTATGCCTTTCCTCCCTTTCCTCTCATTTAAAAGGTCCTCCTGAAAATCAGGAGGGACATGTCAGAAATCTTGCTGGTGACTCCCTATTGGCCAAGGCAGCATTTGTTCCCCCTTCTACTATCCCTCGCCAAGGGCAGTCACCACAAGTTACCCCACAAAGTGGACCTACTCACACAACAGAAGGGAACTCTCATTCATCCGCACCTGGAGATGCTATGCCTAACATTCTGGGTGATAAACCTTTAATACCCTTCAGACACCGCTACTCAGAGGATGTGCTTTCTATCCTGAAGGACGCCAGGAAACCTAACATGAGGAGATCCTACATTTTAAAACGGGAAAGATTCTCCAAATGGAGTCTCCAAAGACATAAGGACCCCTTCCAAGCGGATGTTCCCCTAGTTTTAGCTTGTATGTGTGAACTCATCATCGCAGGTCTTTCATATACCCTTCAGTTAAAGTGCACCTATCTGCTATCTCTGTCTGCTTGCCCTTGGACTCTTGACCCTCCAGGTTAGATTATTTGTTCTTGAAAGGGTCTTAACACATTAGATCACCGAGGAAATCTATCCCACTGCCTTGTGACCTAAATTATGTCCTGGAAAAACTCACACTTGCTTTGTTTGAGCCAGCCAGTTCTGCATCCATACAGATGTGCACATGAAAAATCTTACTGGTAGCCCTTACCTCAGCTAGAAGAGTGTCAGAGTTACAGTCACTCATGGCATGCCCTTCCTACACCATCTAACACAAAGACAGGGTGACCCTGCACACCAACCCCTTCTTCATGCCCAAAGTGGTCTGCAAGCTATCATTAAATCAGTCCATTCACCTGCCAACCTTCTTTCCCTCTCCTTCCAATGACAGTGAATAGAATACTACATTCCCTGGATGTGCACAGGCAGTTAAGGTTTTACTTGGACAAAACTAAGACCATTAGGAAATCTAATCAAATGTTTTGTATCTTTTCATCCCAGAGTCCTGGGCAAGGCAGTCTCCAAACCAATTATCTCCTCTTGGATCAGAAAAATTATCTGGTTCTGCTTCTTCTACCATGGAAAGGACTTGCTTCAGAGGGTCAGAGCACACATGACCAGGGCAGTAGCCTCCTCTGAAATCTTCTTCAAGGGCCTAGACACAGCCTCCTACCTGTCTGTGGGCCATCATAAAGCATCTACTTTATGGTCAGACTGGGTAGTTAGTGGCATTTCACTGCTCTGGAGGACATCATTTGAAATCACCTAAGCTGCTGTCCGACTGGGCAGTCATTTCTGAGGTCTGTGCGTGCAGACATCACATTTAAGATCCCTGGTTTATGGCCATACGTGTGATGTCCCATGCACCATCAGCAACCAGGCTTTAGCTTTTGTATAGAAGCCAACGTTTAGGTCACCTGAGTCAGAGAATCCCACAGTAAGAATACTGCAACATGAAAGAGAAGAACATCTCTGGTTATGGTAAGATTTTACACAACTCTTCTTTTTTTCCTCTTATCTGCCTTCTGGACTTTCTGCAGATGCAAGGGTATTTACTAAATATTTGGCCTTTGCGGTAGCCTTCTGCAGACTTCAGGGAATTCAGATATTCCCTTACTTGGATGACCATCTGCTTCAAGGCCCATCTAAGCAGCTCCTGTTTTAAAACCTGCATTTCACTATACTTCTCATGTGCAGTGTGTAATTTACCATCAATCTCAGTTTGGTGTTTACCCCCTCTCAGGACAAAGTGTTTTTGGGTTGCAGGATGCAGACCATCCCAGTGTTGTCTTTTCTGCCTCCCAAGATCCTTTTGACTGCTTATTTCCAGTCATCTCTTCCTATTCCATTTCTTCTTGCAAGGGAATGTCTCTGAGCCTTGGGGGTACATACCAAACTCCCCATGAGGAACTTTAATGGTATTTCAAGATTATTTGGCTTCAGCACTGCCACCCTCTGCAGTTTCTATTTCCTTTTTTTGATTCAGTCTCAAACTGTAACTTCACTGGTGGATTCAGTAGATTTCCCTGAATTCTGGTCCGACTCAGGATGGATGCTTCTGATTTAAGGTTGAGGAGTTTCCTCCAACAGCCTGAAAGTCTAGGTTCTTTGGACCTATCAGTAGATTTCAGACTAAATCAGTATCCAAGAAATGAGTGCTCTAATCCTAGCTCTTCAGGCCTTTTGCTACCTTTGGGTTCCAGGCCCTCTAAAGTTTTTTTTACAGGCAATACCAGTCTTGTGGTACATCAACAAGTGTGGGTGGGGCACAAAATCTTACATTTTTTGCAAGCTGGCTGTTCAAACTTGAGATTTTGCAATCCAACATCACCTGGCTCTCTAGGCAGTTTACATCTCTTCTGAGAACAGTCTAGTGGTAGACTCTGAGCAGGTCTAGAACACATCCCCACAAATGGATGTTTCACGGGGATGTGTTTTTGGACATTGTACATCAGCTGGGTACTCCTCAAATAGGTCTTTTTGCATCCCTCCTAAACAGACAATTTCCTCAGTTCTGTTGCACATTTCCAAGTCCGCTGGTTTGAAAAGTGTAATGTTGGTTGTCTATCTCGCCTTCATTCTTGCTGGTTGGGGTCAGAGCCAATCCTCTGCTCCGACTCTGCCATCTTCATAGGTTCATAGGTAGGTACTAGGCTATTGACCCAAGGGCCTACGTAAGCCTAGCCAACAAGGTTCCCTGGCTTACGCCACCCAAGAAAGTTATTTTCCTGTGCCACTGTCGAGCAGACACACAGAAGTGATCCCCGGGGTGTATTTCCTATTTCCCATCCACTCATCAAGATTTTTCTTGAAGAGTGCTAATGAAGAACTTTGCTTGACATAGATGGGTAGCCTGTTCCAGAGTATGGGAAATCTCTGGGATAGGAATCTATCCCTCCAGCATGTCCTGTTTATTGTGGTGACAAGGTTTAGGTCCCTAGAGCATGTAGCTCGAAGGGATTGGGATTTCTTTAGGTGTCGCATGTCCAACAGCTCTGAGTTTGACACAGCTTTATATGTTGGGCAGAGATCACCTCGGAGAAGGCGATATGCTATGGAGTAAAGCTGGAGTTTTTTGAGACCGTCAGTGTAGGGCATTTGTTTGAGTCCAGTAATCCTCTTTGTGAGGTACTTCTGTGGCCTTTCCAGCTGCTGCAGATGTCTTGTGAGGTACATTCCAAAAGGAGCATTGTACTCTATAATGGGTCTAATGAGTGTCGAGTAGAGGGGAACGATGACCTCTTTTTTCCGGGATGAGAACCCTTTTATGATGAGGTGTGCCACGTAGAAGGACTTCCTGACTACTGTGGCGATGTGACTATCAAAGGAGAGACTACTGTCCACCTGGGTCCCAAGGTCTCTTATCACGCATTCGGTGTTAAGTAGATTGCTGCCTATGTGGTAGTTCATGGGTATAGAGTTTTTACCAAAGGGGATGACACTGCACTTTTTGGCATTGAGCTTGAGGCCATGGCTCTGACACCAGGCATCTGTCTCAGAGAGGCCCTTCTGTAGGTTGTTCACATCATTTGGGGACTTGACTGTGGCTCCTAGTTTGCAGTCATCTGCAAACTTCATTAGCCAGAGGCCTTCTGTGTTGGCCTGTACTTCAGAGAAGTAGATACCAAACAGGAGCGGTCCCAGGACGGAACCCTGTGGTACTCCACTTGTCACTGGTTTGAGGTCAGATTTGGAGTCTGCAACTTTTACAGTGTGGGTTCTGTCAGTGAGCCAGTTGGCAACCCATCTTGTGACGTAGGGATTTATGCCTAGTTTATTGAGTTTAGCTATAATCCCAGAATGGGGGATGGTGTCGAAAGCCTTGGCGAGGTCAAAGATAGGCTGTGTGAACCACCTTACCCTCATCTACGACTTTGGTGACTGCCTCAAAGAAGTCGATCAGGTTCAGGAGGCATTATCTGCCTTTCACAAACCCGAACTGGGTGGGATCTAAAGTTTGGAGGTTACCAATGTCTTTGTTTATGAGTTCCATTATGATACGTTTCAAAAGCTCGAGAGCTGCATACTGGCTCGAGGCCACCCCATATCCCATGATGCCTGGCGCTAGATACCCAGATCTCGTTTGCTGCTTCTGCTGTGAGGTTGTATACTGGCCCAGGTTGTATATTTTCATTATTTAATCTTTTTTTTTTTTTTATCAATATTGATAGCTCGTTAGTGTAGATTGTTTAGACTAGTTAATCTTTAGATATATAGATATTTGTAGTTTTCTTTTTCAAACTTCCCCTATCCCTTCAGAAAACTCATTTTAGTTGGAGAGTTTTTCCCCTCCCCCCTTCTCTCTCTTTTCTGAAGTAGCCGTTTAAGATGGAGCCTAACCTATTTTTCTTAAAAAATATATATATATATATATATCATCGTTAGTATTTTCTTAGTTTTGTCTTCTTATAGTTGTTAGACTATTGTGTTTATCCGTCACTGTTTTTGGGTGTGGTAACTTTGTGTGTGCTTTTTTATAGTTACTATACTTATATTGTTATAGCAGTGTGTTGTGTGTGGTATCCCTTTTTTAAGTATGTCCAAGGATATCAAGGTGTCCGGGTTCAAGAAGTGTGATTCATGCTGTCAGAAGATGTCTCTGACAGATGGTCACACTTCTTGTGTCTGTTGTCTTGGCGCCGTGCACCTGCAGGACTCTTGTTCGATTTACCATGCCTTCCACCTAAGAGTCTTGCAGGAGCGTAAAAATAAGTTAATCCTACGTGGATTACTCAAGCAGGATTCACCAGCAAAGACTCAGCCCGTGAAGGCCTCTAAACCACCAAAATTTTCGGTTCCCAGTGCGGAGCCGTCGATGGGTGAAGCTGTTTCTTCAGCCTCGGTTCCAGCCGGAACCGATTTACCTGCCTCCCAGTCTGTTCAGACTCCACCTTTGGAGCCGACTGGGAGTCAAAAGAGATCTAGGTCTCCCTCCCTGGAGTCGATACGCTCGGCTCCAAGGTCTCCTCTGCTCCATTCGGAGCACAGTCATCGATCCCACTCTTCTCGGTCTTTAAGACTTTCCGATCATGACGTGGAGAGAGTGGTCAGTAGGCTGTTAAAATCACAGGCCCTAGCAAAAATGTTGTCCAGCCCCCCCCCCCCCCCCATCAGGTGTCGGCTCCGTCCATATCTGCTGTTATTCTTCCTCCGACTCCTTCCTTGCGCTCGGAGCCAGAGTTCGTTGGGGTTCGAGTCGTGGAACCATCGGCACCGATACCTTCTGCTTCGGTTCCGTCGTTGGCTCCGATCACTTCTTTGGTACCGTCCTTGGAAGGATCTGGGCGCCGAGACTCCCTCGGCTCCGAGGGGGCGAGTGGCATCGGACCCTTGTCCGACCCAGTTCTCCCTCTCAGAGCTTCGGCGCAGGTGAGCTCAGCTCCTACATCGGCTTCGGAGCCGTCCCCCTCTGTGCGGAGAGGGATTCCGGTCTCTTCGGAACCGGAGCCTTCTCGGCATCCAAGCAGGGACACCTTCGTGGTCATGAGCGTGCTGACTCCTGAGTCAGCTCCACAATCATCCCCACTGGCTCCTCCCACTATGGTGCCTGCGTCTGCCTCTGTCCCTCCTCCAGACCCCAAGCATGGGGAACCAATGCTCCAGGCCACTCCCTTGGGTGTGTCTTCCTCTTCCAAGGCCAACCCTGATCTTTCAGAGGAGCCACCTCGTAAGAGGAAATGCAAAAGGAAGCATGTTGACTCCCCTGAGTCTGTCATGTCAGATACTGGCTTGGAGGAATTGGATCCTTTTCAGACATCCTTGAGATGCTTAGGCAGAGGGGGAACTGGACTACCCTAAGCCCCACCGAGGATGAGTCAGTATTCCTGGACGCGTTTGGTTCCCGACCTTCCACCTCCTGGGTGTCTCCGCCTTTCGACCCACTCATGTCCGTGGTGGCTCGGAAGGCGTGGTCAGCTCTAGACACAGTGGAACCCAGCCCCAGAAGACCCGCTAAATTCATAACGGCACCACAGGATAAACAGTTTTTGACCAAAGGTGTCCCTGTTGATGCCATGGTGGAAGCGGCGGCCACGAAGAAGGAGTTTGCTGAAACTTTTTCATCTGTCCATCCCCCTAACAAGGAGTCCAGGAAGATGGACAGATATGGAAAGCGGGTGTTCTCTTCAGCGACTTTTTCTATGAGGTCTCTGAATTACTTGTGCCATTTTACCCGCCTTCAAAGGGATCTTCTTAAGGAGCTCGGAGGTACCCTCCAAGATCCATCAGCTGAGGGGGCCCAGGCTAAAGCAGACTTCCAACTGGCGACTCTTAATTCAGTGGTGAACTTCTCCATGAGGCTCATTTCTTATGCAGCCGATGGTGCGAGTAGAGCCGCAGGCACAGGTGTTGCTCTAAGGAGACATGCCTGGATGCTGCTATGTAACTTTGCGGAACCTTTCAGAGTGTCTTTCACCAACACCCCCTTTGATGGTCCCTCTCTTTTTGGATCACAGGTGAAGGACACCCTTACCAGGTGTGAACAGGAAGGCAAGACTCTCTCTGCCGTGGGAGTCTGTTTTTCCACTCTTTCCAGGCCATATCCCAAAGGTCAGAAGTGCGGAAAGATGTGGTTCCGGAAATCTCAGGGAGCCTTGCCGGACACATGTGGTGAGTTCCCATCCAGGGGCAGAGGAGGGAACAATAGACACCACCCTCATGGCAGAGGGGGTCCGCAAAACCAGGGCAGCAGAGAATCCTTCTCTGAGAAGCCCTCACACCATCCCTGAAGGGTTGCCCGACTGCTCACCTCCGGAGGCAGTCGGGGGAAGATTATCACTGTACCCAAGAGCCTGGCAAGACATAACTCAAGACAAATGGGTACGGTCAGTTATATCCGGAGGCTACAGAATACCCTTCATTCGCACTCCCGTAATGTCGAACAAGTCCCTTGCAGATGTTCCACCCAAACTAAGGTACCAAGCAGTACAAGAAATTTCAGAACTGCTAAGAAAAAGAGCCATCCAGCAAGTCCCAGCAGACCAGCAAGGGTCCGGAATTTACTCAAGGTTCTTTTTGGCACCAAAAAAGACAGGGGACTGGAGACCCATTCTGGATCTCAGCAGACTGAACAGGTCTGTACAAAGAACCAAGTTTCGGATGGTCACGTTACAGTCCAATCTGAAGTACTTAACTTCATTTGTCCATCAACCTATGGGTTATCGGATCCATATCGGATCCGAGCCGGCAGCTTCCAACAGCTAAGATCCGAGCTCCAAGCTCCTCCCCTTACCCATAATCCCCTGCTATCCCTTTCTGACCTCGGATGTAGTTTGCCGCGGTTCTCTCAGCAGCTTGATCGAGATTTCAGGCGTGGTGGTTGTTGGATTTTGAGGTATCGGATCCGAGCCGGCAGCTTCCAACAGCTAAGATCCTAGCTCCAAGCTCCTCCCCTTACCCATAATCCCCTGCTATTCCTTTCTGACCTCGGATCTAGTTTGCCGCGGTTTTCTCAGCAGCTTGATCGAGCTTTCAGGCATGGTGGTTGTTGGATTTTATGAGGAAAAAATCTCCTTTTTTCTTAGTTTAAACAAATTTTTGTATGTGTGTGAGTTAACGTAGTTCCCCAGTAGCATTAACGTTTTTCTTTTCTAGTGTTTAGTTATCCTTTTTAGTGATATTCCCTCCCCCTCGTGTATGCGTTAGGGTGTGTGGTTTTGGGGCCTAGCGAGTGTGTTGTTTTCTTTTGTAGGTATGGCGGAGGCACCCAAAACATTCTTTTCAAAATGTACCGAGTGTGGCCATAAGCTGTCCCCAGCGGATGGCCACACTTGGTGCGTTTTATGCCTTGGGGTTGAACATTTGTCCACCGGCTGCACTATTTGCACAGCGTTCAACCCCAGGGCCCTCAAGGACCGGAGCTTGAAGCTGATTCTGGCAGGACTTCTGCCCCCGGACCCGGCTTTGTCCTCCGGTCCCTCCGTGGCACCTGCCGCGGCTGCGGCAGCGCCACCTGCTATTCCCCTTCCCCTGGCCGGGACTCAACCTCCCACCTTGGGCCAGGAGGAGAGGGAAGCCAGAAAGGAGAAACGCCAGGAAAAGCACCACAAGCGGCGGGCCGAAGCTTCTGCATCGGCTCCGCCAGCCAAATGGGTTTCTCCTCCTAGGGCCTCCGAGTCTTCTCCTTCCCGGCTCCGATCTCCCAGCTTTTCGCCGGGGCCGGAGGAGGAGGAGACCCCGGTCGCCTTCGAGATCATCGAGGCGGCACTCCCGGCCTGCCTTAGTGGCCTCCATCAAGGTCTACCCCGGAGTATGTTCGATGCAGACTTGGACTGGATGATGCGTAGGTTTCTCCAGGCCCAGCTGCAGATGGGAGTGCTCCTGCCCCCCCCCCCCCCTGGGGGGGAGCTCGACCCTCTTTTTCACCCCGATTGCTCCTTCTCCAGCCCACTACCGGAGTTCGGAGCCTTCGGAGCCAAGTAGTGTAGGAGCCGGGGGACTGTCTGCGCCGATGGTATCGGGTACTTCGGCGCCGATGGCACCTTCAAGTCTGTCGGTTCCATTTTCTTTGGATCCCAGCTCTCGGAGCTAAGAGCTGCGCTTCGGATCCAGACGTGTCAGTATGGCTTCGGCTCCGTCTCAGTCGGAGCATACTGGCCCTTCAGATCCGACCGCGTCCGCACCGGCTCCGATCCGCACGTTGGATCCGAGGGAGGGTCTGCTCTCGGATCCTAGGGAGAGCAGCTCTCCTTCGGCATTCGATGTCGTGGAGAGGGTTTTGTTGAGGGATTCCAGGCCCCCGGCTTCAGCTGCGGCTCCACCCTGCACTCCCTCAGACGGGTCCGCCTTCCATCACCCGGCCCCAGAGACAGCCTGCTCAGACGTCCCAGATAGTTCCCTTGCTGGAACAGGATGTGGTTGGTGAGGCCTCTTTGGACAGCCCCCCCCCCCCCCCCCCGAGGAGGTCCCTCACAAACACAAGTGCAAGAGGAGGCACTTGGACTCCCCTGAGTCCTTAACAGAGGACACAGACTTGGAGGAAGGGAAAGGTTCCCCAAGGTCACCCCCCAAAGACGTCTCCTTCGGAGACATCATGGAGATGCTTCGGATCAGAGGGGGGTGGTCTGCCCCAAAACCTTCCTCTGACGAGTCTGTGTTTCTGGAGGCATTTGAAGCAGGCCCATCTACCTCTTGGGTGTCCCCTCCCACTGATCCCCTCGTAGACCTGATTACTACCAGGGCATGGAAGGAACCGGACACTGTGGAGCCCATTCCAAAGAGGCCGGACAAAATTTTCAGCCCCCCTTCGGACAGGTCATGTTGGAGCAAGGGAGCCCCGGTAGATGCCATGTTGGTGGCGGCCGCCACCAAAAGGGAACTGGCCCAGGAGAGTTCCTCGGTCCATCCTCCAGACAAGGAGTCTCGGACGATGGACTGTCTGGGGGAAGCGGGTGTTCGCTTCAGCCACCTTTTCTGTGAGGTTGCTGAATTATATGGCACATGTGATACGGCTCCAGCGGGATCTTATCAAAGAATATGCTAGGTGGCCCCTAGAGTCCATGTCGGCGCAGGACAAGAAAGTGTACTCTACCCGAATGGCCACTCTCAAATCTATCTCCAATACCTCTATGCGGCTACTATTCCATGCCACGGAAGGAGCCGCTAGAGCTACGGCGACAGGCATGGCTCCGTCATTGTGATTTCGCGTAACACTTTAAGGCATCATTCGCAAATGCCCCATTTGATCGTTCTGCCCTTTTTGGCAAGACCGTACGCGACACACTGGTCCAGAGCGAAAAAGACGGGAAGACGTCTGTCGTCGGAGTCCGCTTCTCTGCTCCCCAGACGTCCTTCTCCAGGAACCAAAAGGGACAGAAGAAGATGTGATTCCGGAAGTCTCAACAGTCCCGTTTCGCTCCGGACCCCTTGTCCTTCAGAGGCAGAGGAGGACAGGGTGGTCGCCGCCCTAGAGGCAGAGGGGGCCCGAAGAACTTTGGGTCCAGAGAACCTTTCTCTGATCGGCCCACGCAACAACCCTGAGGGGTTACCCGACTGCTCCACTCTGGAGGCAGTCGGGGAGGGCGTTTCTCGAGGCACCTGGCAGTTTGGGAGTCCATTACAACAGATCGCTGGGTGCTTCAGATCATATTCAGAGGCTACAAGATCCCTTTTCTCAATCCCCCTCTCAGTCCCCAAAGCCTCCCCAATGTCCCTCCCAATCAAAGGGAGGCGGCAGCCGAGGAAATACTCCGGCTGCTAGAAAAAAGAGCAATCCAGCACGTCCCCCCAGACCAGTCCGGATCAGGCTTTTACTCCAGGTTCTTCTTGGTGCCAAAAAAGACAGGGGACCCAAGACCAATCCTCGACCTGTCCTTCCTGAACCTGTCAGTAGCCAAAGAAAAGTTCCAGATGGTCACTCATCAATCCATTCTTCCCCTTCTGCAGGAGAACGACTGGATGTGCTCCATAGACCTCAAGGATGCGTACTACCACATTTTGATGGACAGACGATCCAGGAGGTTTCTTCGCTTCCGGCTGGGAGCCAGCCATTACCAATTCAGGGTCCTTCCCTTTGGTCTCACCACAGCCCCCAGGGTGTTCTCCAAAGTGTTAACTGTTGTAGAGGCCCATCTGAGACTCCAGGGAATTCACGTCTTTCCATACCTGGACTGGCTCCTGACCGCCCCCACCAGACATCTACTTTGCGCTGCCAGGGATTATTTTCTCCATCTAGCTTCCCCGGCTGGGCATCACGATCAGCATCGGAAAATCTTCCCTTCTTCCAACTCAAATCCTAGATTTCATCGGAGCCAGATTGAACTCCAACCAGCTTCTAGCCTTCTTGACTCCGGACTGGATACGAACTCTGAAACTCCATGTATTGGCCCTTCTACAATCCCCAGATCCCCCTGCGGAATTGGTCCTGAGGGCTCTAGGCTCGATGGCAGCAACCATCAACCTACTACCCATGGCGCGCTTAAACATGAGAGTTCTTCAATGGACCTTACAAGTCCAGTAGTCCTTGCTGCTACATCCCCTGAGCTTCCCCGTTCCTCTCAGCAGGGTGTGCAAGAAAGCCCTCTTATGGTAGCTCCAGTCCCCAGACCTCCAGAAGGGGCGCCCCTTCTCTGTGTCCCCTCCTCTAGCCACGGTGACCACGGACGCCTCTCGCCTCGGGTGGGGGGGGGGCACTGCTTGGGCAGGACCGTCCAAGGCACGTGGAACCATTCGGAGACCTCATTGCATATCAATGTCCTAGAGATGAGAGCGGTGCTTTTGGTGTTGCAAGCACTTCAAGGCCTTCTTCCCTTGGGGACAATTGCGATCCAGACAGACATGTCGGTCGTCTGGTATATCAACAAACAAGGAGGAACCAGGTCCTATCCACTTTGTCGGGAGGCCATGAGAGTGTGGGAATGGGCTATGTCCACCATCCGCTTTGTCATAGCGACGCACATTTTGGGACGGTCCAACATTTTGGCGGACAGACTGAGTCGATCCATCCTGTCACCGTACGAATGGTCTCTGAATCCAAAAGTAGCGAAGCAAATCTTCTCCAAATGGGGTCAACCTCGTTGCGATTTTTTCACCTCTCCTTCAAACGCAAAGTGCAGCGACTACTTCGCTCTAATTCCCCCACCTGGGGAATCCCCAGAGAAGCTCTGGTGCATGTTTGGCCACCCGGTCTACTTTATGCTTATCCTCCTCTGCCCCTGATGCTAAAGTTTTTACAGAAAGCCAGACGGTTGGGGAGCAGAATAATCCTCATTGCCCCATTCTGGCCTCGTCAAGCTTGGTTCCCATATCTATGGTCTCATCTAGTGAATCTCCCATGGATTCTAGATCCCATCCCGGATCTGATCTCTCACCCATCAGGCCTGTCAAACCAGATCTGGACAACCTCAAGCTCACAGCTTGGTTGATCCAGTTCCAGTGATAGCTAGGACTCCCGGTATCTCATCCACTATCAAGGCTATTCTAGTAGCCGCTCACAAAGCCATCTACTAGAAGAATCTATAATAGTAAATGGAAACGTTTCTCTATTTGGGTGGAGCATCGGAACTTAGATCCCTTTACAGCACTGTTGCCAGCAGTACTAGATTTTCTGTCAGGGTTATTCGACCAAGGTGCTAGCTCTTCTACGGTCAAAGTCCAGTTGGCCGCAATCTCTCATCATGTTGGCAGTGATCTCAGCCCTTTGACTTCGTCCAAATTATGTAAGACCTTCCTAAAAGGCACTTTCCTACTAAGATTTCCGGTAAAAGATGCAGTCCCTCCTTGGGATTTAACTCTTGTACTTCAGTCTCTAACAGCTCCTCCCTTTGAGCCTGCAACTTCGGTGGACCTGAAATACTTATCGTGGAAGACGGCTTTTCTTGTTGCCATAACTTCGGCCAGAAGGGTCTCGGAGCTTCAAGCCCTTTGCGCCAAGCCAACATATTTGATTTTCCACGAAGATAGAGTCTCACTCAGGACCAACCCCTCCTTTCTGCCCAAAATTGCATCAGAGTCTAATATCAACCAATCTATTAATTTACCGGTCTTCTTCCCAAATTATCAGAACAAAGGTGAATACAAGTTGCACTCTCTAGACTTACATAGGCAACTAAGATTCTATTTGCACAGGACAGCTGATCACAGGAAATCAGACCAGATTTTTGTATCCTTTGCCAAGTCCTCTTTGCGAAAACCTGTATCAAAAGTCACATTGTCCAGATGGATTTCCCAATGTATTCTTTTGGCATATGAGAGTTCGGGCCGGCCGGCACCTCAAGGAGTTCATGCCCATTCTACTCTATCGATTTCTACTTCTGTGGCTTTTCGATCTAGGGTGTCGGATGACATTTGTTCAGCAGCCACTTGGGCTTCATCTCATACATTTATAAATCATTACAAGTTGGATATTGTTTCCAGAGGGAGAGCATCCTTTGCCTCTGCAGTGCTCCGGAACCTCCTTCCATGAGGACCTCCCAAGAATCAGGTAGCTGGGGACTGTGTCCCATAGGTTGATGGACAAATGAAGTTAACTACTTCAGATTTAGAAGTTATGTACTTACCATAATGTTCCATCTGAGTAGGTAAACTTCATTTGTCAGCAACCATCCCTCCCTCTGTCCCCCTAACCTATATGGATGTTCAAAGGACTCCTGCTGTCATGGCGAATTGTTTCCAGGTTAGAGTAGGGAGGTGGTTCTTGGTATCGTATGGTTTATGGCTAAGCAAACTCGATCTGAGGTCAGGAAGGGATAGCAGGAGATTATGGGTAAGGGGGAGGAGCTTGGAGCTCGGATCTTAGCTGTTGGAAGCTGCCGGCTCGGATCCGATATGGATCCGATAACCCATAGGTTGCTGACAAATGAAGTTTACCTACTCAGATGGAACGTTATGGTAAGTACATAACTTCTAATTATGCCCTTTCTGGGTCAGGACAATTGGATGTGCTCTATAGATCTTCAGGACGCGTACTACCACGTCAAAATGGACAGACGCTCCAGAAGATTCCTCCGCTTCCGGCTGGGAGCCAGCCATTGCCAGTTCAGAGCTCTGCCCTTTGGTCTCACCACAGCCCCCCGGGTGTTCACCAAATGCATGGCAGTAGTTACCGCTCACCTGAGACGGCAAGGATTCCAGGTGTTTCCATATCTAGACGACTGGCTCCTTACCGCTACCACCAAGCATAACCTTCTGCGAGCCAGAGACTTCACTATCGACACTTGCTCCAGACTAGGTATCTCAATAAATTTCAAAAAGTCTGCATTGTCGCCCTGTCAGTCTATCACCTTTATAGGTGCAAATTTAAGTACAAAAGACATGTCAGCGAGCCTTCCACCAGACAGGGTATTAGTGATTCGTCAACATGTACATGTCTTATTAGCATGCAAGAGAATTCAAGCCAGGTTCGTCCTCCAAACTCTAGGTCTCATGGCAGCAGCTATCATACTTGTTCCTCTAGCTCGTTTTCACATGAGGATCCTCCAGGGGCTGCTTTTCACCCAATGGTCCTTCCAGCAGCTTCTCGTGTCTCACATGATCATGATCACAGAAGCACGCAAAAACACCTTGCATGGTGGATGATCTCCACATCAGTACCCCTAGGCAGACCATTTGTACTTCCCCCTCCAGTTGCTACGGTTACAACGGATGTTTTCCTGATCGGGTGGGGGGGCATTATCAGGGCAGGACAGTCCAAAGCACCTGGCAACCTCACGAGTGCCACCTGCATATAAACATCTTGGAGATGAGGGCCGTACCTTTAGCGTTGCAAGCTCTACAGGACTCTCTTCCTACCGGGACCATTGCAGTTCAAACGGACAATATGTCAGTAGTGTGGTACATCAACAAGCAGGGCGGAACCAAGTCCTACCCCCTATGTTGAGAAGCACTCAGACTCTGGCAGTGGGCGATCTCTTCCCAATGGTTTCTGATCGCAACACACATCCCTGGGAAGTCCAACATCATAGCAGACAGACTGAGCAGAGCAATTCTGATACCTCACGAGTGGTTTCTGAATCAAGTAGTTGCGGACCAGATATTCTGCAAATGGGGCCAGCCTTGCTGCAACTTTTTTGCCACCCCCTTCAACAGCAAATGCAACAAATTCTTTTCTCTCCTTCCACTTCCCGGACATTCCCCCAGAGACGCTCTAGTCCACGATTGGCCTCAGGGACTTCTTTATGCATTCCCTCCATTTCCCCTTATTCCAAAACTGATACAGAAAGCTACCGTTTTGGGCTGCAAAATGATCCTCATTGCTCCTTACTGGCCTCGACAAATATGGTTCCCATTCCTGCATCATCATCTTCTAGAGCAGCCTTGGACTCTGGACCCAGTTCCAGACCTTCTGATCCATCAATCGGGATGGCTGCATCAATCCCTGCAATCTGTCCAGCTCACTGCTTGGTTGCTCCACTTCCAACCTTAGCCAGGCTTCCAGATATCTCCCATTCTGTGCGGGAAATTATTTTATCATCGCACAAGTCTACCACTAGAATAACTTATGCTAGTAAGTGAAAACGTTTTTCTTCCTGGGCAGAGACTAATAGTATAGACCCCTTTTCAGCCCCTATACACTACATTTTGGATTTTCTTACGGAACTCTTCCATTCTGGGTCCGCTTCTGCTACAATTAGAGTTCAGTTAGCTGCAATTTCAAATTTTCAGTTAGCTGCAATTTCAAATTTTCACATTGGCCTGTCGGGAAATATCATGTCGCACAAGCTGTGTAAAGCCTTTCTCAAAGGTACCTCTCTGCTCAGGCCTCCAGTGAGAGATCCCCCACCTCCGTGGGATCTAAATTTGATTTTAGCTTCTCTAATATTGCCTCCCTTTGAACCTGCAGCTTCTTGTTCCCTGAAGTTTTTATCATGGAAAACTCTCTTTCTGGTAGCCATTACTTCAGCCAGAAGAGTTTCGGAACTGCAGGCTCTTTGTTCCCTTCTTCCGTACCTAGTGTTCCACAATGATAGGATTGCTCTCAGGACGAATCCCTCCTTTCTTCCTAAGGTCTCTTCAGAAAATAACTTGAATCAGTCCATAGACCTCCCTGTATTTTTTCCCAACCACTCCAACAGGGCGGAATATAAATTGCATCAGTTAGATGTTCACAGGCAACTACGCTTTTATTTACATAGAACTTAAGGACATCAGAAAATCAGATCAACTTTTCCTTTCTTATGCTGAGGGTAAACAAGGTCTTCCAGTCTCAAAAGTAACCTTGTCCAGGTGGTTGACTTCTATCATCACATTTGTCTATCAACTGAGGAATAAAGAATTGCCTGTTAAACCAAAAGGTCACTCCACCAGAGCTTTAGCCACTTCTGTGGCCTTTCAGGCTAGGTTGCCCATAGAATCTATTTGTGCTGCGGCTACGTGGGTCAACCCACATACTTTCATTTTGCATTATAAGTTGGATTTGGTTTCCAGTAACAGAGCTGATTTTGGTTCCACTGTTCTGAAGAGTTTGTTCCGATGAGCCACCCAGGTTTTTAGGTGCTAGGGACGCTGTCCCAACCAGCAAGAATGAAGGCGAGATAGACAACTTAACATAAAGTTATGTACCTACCATAACGTTCCATGTTAGTTGTCTTCTTCTCGCCTTCTTTTTTGCGTCCCACCCTCCATCCCCCCTATCCTTGTAGACCGAGAAGAGTTCCTTATAGTTTTTTGTTCGCTGGCTGAGTCTTCTCTGGCTATTCCTTTCTGTCTAGTAGCCTCTCTGGAGGTTTTATATTTTTCAGGATAGGATCCTTTCCTTTATTATGTCTGCAGTTAGTCTTACCAAACGAGATCTGGGTATCTAGCGCCAGGCATCATGGGATATGGGGTGGCCTCGAGCCAGTATGCAGCTCTCGAGCTTTTGAAAATGGCTGAGTCAGAGCCGAGGATCGGCTGCGAACCCAACCAGCAAGAAAGAAGGCGAGAAGACAACTAACATGGAACGTTATGGTAGGTACATAACTTCTTTTTTCATGACTTTATTAGAAGGGGGTGTTTATGCCTATTCTTTTCCTCTGCTTCCCAGGGTCTTGCATAAGATCATGTGGGACACACCCAAAATTTTGCTGGTAACTCACTTTTTAGCCCAGACAGCATTAATTCCTCCTCTTTTACGTAACCAGGTGCAATCACAAGTTACCTCATAAGCTGGATCTCTTCACACAAGTCAAGAGATCTCTCATTCACCCTCACTTCTTCAAACTTAAACTGACAAATTTGGGTTTTAGGGTTTTGATTCCTTTCAGGTGCCAACTTTCTGAGGATGTCCTTTGGGTTTTGCAGGAGGCCAGAAACCCCACTTCTAGAAAATGCTATCTCAAGCATGACCAGTACCCTTTCTCTGTGAGACCCTTACTGTCCTCATGTGAATTGCTCAATGCTGGTTTGGCATATTCTTCTGTTAAAGTTCATTTGTCAGCCATATCTGCCCATCTGACTCTGAGTACACCATTAATTTCTAATTTTGAAGTTAAACAGTTAGTAAAATGTTTTCTTCCTATATCAAGCCCCCAAGAAAACCTATTCCTCCTCCTCCTCCTTGGGACCTTAATTTTATTCTTAAAATATTGACTCAATCCCCTTTTGATCTTGCCTTTTATTCCCTGCAGCATTGGACTTGGAAGACTATTGTTAGTGGCTGTTACTTCTGCCAAGAATGTTTCTGAACTCCAGGCTGTCATAACTGTTACTCCTTTTTTGTTTTTTCACAAGGACAGGGTGTCTCTCTGTACTGATCTTTCTTTTATGCCTAAAGTGGTTAACGATTTGTCCTTGAATCAGTCTGTTCATCTTCCTTCTTCACAAACTTCTACTGAAAAGGTACTTACTACACACCATGGATTTACACAGACATCTCGGATATTACTTTGATAAGAAAGAACACACCAGAAAATCTGAACAACTTTTTGTTTCCTTTCATACCAGAAAATTAGGTTTGGCAGTGTCTAAGCAAATCATCTTCTCCTGGATTTCTGTGGCAATTTCTTTGTTTTTTCATGGCAAGCAGCTTTCCTCTTTTCATGCTGCTTCTACCAAAACAGTAGCCCTTCCTGTTTTTTTTTTGTTTTTTTGTTTTTTTTTAAACCCCAACGGTCTGAATACTAGATCCATCTTGGAAGCTGCCGTTTGGTCTGCTGTGCAGACTTTTACCAAACACATATTGGATGCCATTTTCAGAGCTTTTGTATTGTACTACTATTACTCCTGGTATTTGAATGCTACAGCAGTGATAAGAAAGATCAGTTGTGTAAGATCTTACCATAGTAATAGATTTCCTGCTTCCCAGTGTTGCAGTATTCAACCCTTCCTTCCTGCCTTCTATTATTTTCTGTTCCATATTGTTGGTCAAGGGGTTTCCTATTCCATCCTCATCTGTTTCCCTTCCTGGATGGACATGTTGTTTCTTTGGGGTTGATCTGGTTCTCTCTGGGCAATTAATTTCTGACCATTAGGCCTCCATACATCAAATATGTACCTCAAGCCATACATATAGGACATATGTCGTATGATAACTGGAAGGTATAAAGGCCTTAGTATACCGGCCGGACGTTTGATTATCCCTAGACAGGATATCCCAAGAGTAAAGAATGTTGCAATAGTGAAAATTAGGACATGCACAACCATACTTTCTTCTGCCAGATTTCCTTGCAGTTAAGAAATTACGAGGTACTTGCAGCTGGTCATTATTCTACAGAGAAAGTAAGAGTTGTGTAGAATCTTACCATAACAGTAGATGTCCCTCTCTTCACAGTTGGCAGTATTCAATACAGAAGGGATGTCCCACCCTAGGCAGCCCATTGCTCAACCAGGATAAATAAGCTAAGAGGAGCTCTTGTTTGCACTGTGTGTCACATGTATGCTCCCCACACAGAATGTAGGGTATAAAAAGATGTACAGACTCAACTACCTAGAACTGAATTGCCCCCAAAGAGAACAGTCTGCATAGGGCAAAGGAGTCCATGCACATAAAGAAGGAAAAAATGCAGAACAAATGAGGGGGTTGGAGGGAGGGAGAGAATACTGCAACAGTGAAAAGAAGGACATCTACTGTTATGGTAAGGTTCTACACAACTGTACTATGACATTTTATATCACTGTTGCAGTATTCAATACAGAAGGGGAGAGTAAAAAAGCTCAAGAAAAAGAATGTGAGGTAGAAGGTTGAGAAAAGCTGTCGTCAAACCCACAAAGAATGGTTTCAGTAAAACCTGCTGTGGCCATAAAAACCCTATCCAACTTGTAATGCTTAGCAAAGGTATGCATGGAAGACCAAGTAGCAGCTTCAAGGATGGAATTGGTGCCCAATCCCGTGAGGAAGGCACCAGAAGAGGCAACGACCCTAGTGGAACAAACTCTAACAGAAGCAAACAGAGATTTGTCATGAAAAGTATAACAAAAGGAGATGGCCTTAGATAGCTAGGAGGCGATGGTTTGCTTAGAAACATCCGAACCCAAAGACCTGGGATGAAAAGAAACAAAAAGCAGATCAGACTAGTCCTAGATTTATCCACATAGTACCTGAGTTGTCTGTGCAAATCTAAGGTATATGCAGTACCCCTTCAGTAGCAGACTGAGGAGAAGGGAAAAAGGAAGGGGGTTGTACCGACTGATTTCAAGGACAGCTCATTGACTACCTTGGGATAAAAGGATTAGTATGAAGGGAAAGGTTGTCCCTTTGAAAAAACAAAAAAGGAGGAATGGCCATAAGGGGCTGGAGCTTTGAAACCCTTGGAGCAGAAGTAAGAGCAAGCAACAAAACAGTCTTTCAGGTACAATGTTGCAGACAAGCAGAATCTGCAGGTTCAAAAGCAGTCTGAGTCAATTTTTTCAAAAACAAATTAAGGTCCCAAGGATGAAGGAATATGCTTTCTTGTAGGCCTAATATAAAGCCTTTAAGAAATTGCTTGACCTCAAAACAAAAAGTCAAAGGAGGATTCATGGGCAGACGAGCAGAAATGGCCCTTCCCATAAGAATAAACCAAGCCAGACTGGAGCAACACACACAAATGAGAGAGGAGCAGAGGTACCCCCACTGAAAAAGGGTCCTGATTACGAGCATGGCACCAGACCAAAAATCTTTCATTTGGGCATATAAGATTTTCTGGTCGAAGGTTTCCTTGCCTCCTGTAAAACCCTGAGCACATCCTCAGAAAGGATGTGCCTGAAAGGGATCATAACCCTATCATCCACAATGTCTGTTGCAGAGTGGACAAGTGGGGGTGGATGAGAGACCCCTTGTCCTGCATGAGAAGGTCCAGTCTGTGAGGTAACTTGTGGTGATTGTCCGTGGCTAGATACATTGAGGGGGGAACCAGTGCTGTCTTGGCCAAAAGGGAGTCACTAGCAAGTTTTTGGGGAGTCCAGCTAAATCTTCTGCAGGACTCCTGGAAGTAGAGGAGGGAAAGCACAAAGAAACTTCCCATTCCAAGGAAAGGATAGGGCATTCATCTTCCAGGCTAGATGACATGGCACTCTGGAACAGAATAGAGGAAGCTGCCTGTTCAGAGGAGAGGCATCTACCCGAGGAATACCCCACTGATGGACAATGTCCAGAAATACATCTCTGTGAAGTATCCATTTGTGAGCCTATATTTTGACCTGCTCAGAGAGTCTGCCACATGGTTATGCTCAGAAGGAATGTATACTGCCTGAAGAGATAACGCAGAGCCTCTTCCCAAGCCTAAAGTGCCATGCTGCAGAGGAGATGAGATTTTATGCCCCCCATCCCCCCCCCCCCCCTGTTGACATACCACATCACTGTAATGTCTGTGTACACCTTTGAGAACATCTGTTAAAAGCTATAAGGCAGAATTGGAGCCCTCATCTGTTTGATATTGATATGGTCAGATTTTTGATGGGGAGGCCAAAGACCATGAATTTTCAGCTGCCCAAGAGATACCCCCCCCCCCTTCCCACCCCATGTCTGAGGCATTGGTGAACAGCTCTTGAGAAGGGGCCTGGAGGCTGAAAGGGCCGGCCTGAGTTGAGATTAAACTGTCAAATCCACCACTCAAATTCCTTCATGAGACAAGGAAGGAGAGGTACACTGAAAGTCAGAAGGTGACGACGCTGCAGCCAAATCAACTTGAGATTCCACTGAAGATTCTGCATATGCAGTCTGGCAAGAGAAAGCATCAGAGCAGAAGTGCCAAAACTTCCAGGGCCCGAAGAAACTTCCTGGCTGGCATGGTTGTCAGAGGAAGAAGAGACTGAAAGGCTGGCTGTCAATGACAATACCTTTGCAGGTGGAAAAGAGACCAGCATTGGCGTCGTCTGAATCATGCTGTCCAAATACACGTGATCCTGACAGGTAGTCAGGACAGACTTTTGGAAGTTAATAGTAAACCCCAGACTTTGAAGAAGAGCAATGATGAACTGCAGATCCTGCAACAGTCGACTGGGAGAAGGCACCTGAAGCAACAGGTCATCTAGATATAGAAAAATCTGAATGCCTTGGCATCTGCAGAAGGCAATCACAGGAGCTAGGCATTTTGTGAATACCTTTGGGACAGTGGAGAGGCTAAAGGGCAAAGCAGAGAACTGAAAATGAAAGGGAAGACACAGCGAAACACAAAACTTTCTGAAGAGTGGGTGAATAGGGATATGAAGGTAACAATCTTTCAGATCCAAGGACAGCAGAAAAGCCTGGGGTAACAAAAGAGTAAACCAGTTTGAAGAGTAAACATCCAAAAAGAAGGAATCCTGAGAGAAGTTTTGAGCTGGGAGCGATCCAAAATAAGTCTCAAAGTACCGTCCGTTCAAGGAACCAGGAGCATCCTGGAATAAAAAACCCTTCCCACTTGGGAAGGGAGAACAGATTGAATGGTCTCTTGGTTCAACAGGGACCCTAGAATCTCTGGGAAGTGAGGAAGTTGCTCTTGAGGAGGTTGAGGAATCCCAGAGAAAGGAGGGAGAGATTTCCATACCATGAAGTATACCTGTTGGATGATGGAAAGAGCCCGAGTCTGAAGTGATGAGAAACCAATATGGAAGACCAAAGAACATGGTCTAAAGGTGGAGGGAGGGCGAATTCTCAGAGTAGCAAGCTCATCAGATAAAGGGGGTTTCTGGGACACAGAAATCTGAGAAGCCTTAGCAGAGGGAGCCTGTCTTCCACCCTTCCTGCCCTTAAAGGCCCAGCGGGATTGCCTGCGAACAAACGCAGACCTAGAAGGATAATTCCTGTGGAAGCTAGGGATAGGAGAGACAAAAATATAAGATATTGCAAAGCTTTACCTTTTTCTTGAAGAGGCTCAAACAGCAGCAGCAGTCACAAAAAGATTAGTATTATCCAAAAGAGCATCCAACAACTTGGCCTTAATGCCCCCAGGAAGAGACTGCAGACGAAGCCAAAAAAAAAAAAAATAAAGCCTCATGACAGACCCCAAAGCTACAGCCCTGGAAGAGGCATCAGCAGCATCATAGCTACACTTGAGTGGTGAGCTACTTGACAAGCAGAACCTAAAACAGATAAGGCAGAGTATTTGCCCTCAGAATCAGGGAGGGCAGAGATAATCTGACAAGTCTGAACTATCAAGGCCAGAACATACCTGCTTGGTCATTTGGGTCTGGTAATTAATAGCCCTAAAGGCCAAAGTAGAAGCAGTGTAAACTTTCTTGCCAGCCCTGTCCATTGCCTTGCCCTCCTTATCAGAAGGCAAAAAGTTTGGTAGAGGACAAAAGTTTAGAAGGTTTATCAGCAGAAGGACATTTAAATAAAAATAAGACAATCCTCCGGAACCTTGTAGAGCCCATCTGGTTTCTTAGGAGCAGGAGGCTGAGAATCAGGAGACTTGGAAGCAGCAATGAAAGTATCCAACAAGGCAGCCAAGACGGGAGGAACTGCCAGTGGTTTGAGTATCTGACTGAAATATTCAGTACAGCAACAAGATGTTCAAGCCAACTGGCAAAAAACTTATTCAAGCTGGCGGCAAAAGAAGTTCTAGGTAGTTGCATCCTTATGTCTCTCTTATGGCTTAAGTTTTGTATGGGTAGCATAAATGTGATGTGCATTGCAAACAAGATCTCTCTTTAGCTTATATTTATACTGGCCATGCAACAGGCTGCCCAGAGTGGGACATCCCTTCTATATCGAATACTGCAACAGTAATATGGAAGGACATTTATATTTATGTTGATCCAAGTACAAAGACTTTTTAATGACAAATGTGTATTTACTGTTTCTGGTGAATTTCTTTAGTTTTCACATGTATTTGTATGTAAATACGTTTTCTAACACATGGTGTTACCATGGAGAAAATGCAAAAGATTTAGTGTAAATTCCATGAGGTCTATATTAAATGGAATTCTTTGGAACTTCTGTGCATTAGATGGCAGGACATGTTCACTGTAGCTAGCATATTTGGCATTAAAAGGCATTTACCCCCCCCCACAGCTTAACAGTAGTTGCCAGGTTGCCATAGTTTGTTGGGTCATTTCTTCCTCTCCATAAGTAGATGCCTCTTCTTGCTGGCAGCCCCTTCCTTTGGAAGAGAGGGAG
Source organism: Protopterus annectens (assembly GCF_019279795.1). NCBI lineage: Eukaryota > Metazoa > Chordata > Ceratodontiformes > Protopteridae > Protopterus > Protopterus annectens. The sequence goes on from NC_056732.1 coordinate 70,975,164, forward strand.
TCTTGGCTTGGCAGTTTTGGTATGGGCACAGTTCAAGCCTTGATTCTAGGTGTGGATGCTGCCACATTCTTCATGGGATTGTGGCCCATCTGCAAGTGTGGGTTCTTAATGTGGTCTTGGTCCTTGATTTGGGGGGCGGTTGGTTTATTTGGTTAAAAAAATAAAAGTTTGTTGTTGTAGTTTTCCCTTTTGGCCTTCCCACTCCTATCTACTCTGTGAGTGAGTGTGTGCTTGCCTGTGTTTTTCTTTGTAGGTAGGAATATGGAAGATATTCACCCTAAACTAGGGTTTAGGAAGTGTACAGTGTGTGGCCATAAGCTCTCCCTAGCCGAAGGCCACACTTTGTGTGTAGTGTGCTTGGGCGTGGCCCATTTGCTTACCCCTGTCCTATTTGCGCAGACTTCGTCCCACGGGACTTTAAGGACAGGAGGGATAAGCTCATTTTGAAGGGCTTGCTTCCCACTTTGGGGACGGCTGTCCCTGCAGCCCTGGCTACGGCCTCTTCTACCACTGCTTCTGACTCTTCTCCTCCCCAGACCTCTGGGACTCAAACTCCTGCCAGGAGGTCTGGGGAAGGAGAGAGGCACCACAAGAAAGAGAGACCGCTTAAACGGTCTCCGGACCATTAGACTTCGGTGGGGCCTCCACCCAAGGCCAAAACCCCCACCTGGCCCAGTTCCCCCTGGCTCCCCTCTCCCAGGTTCTCCCCAGAACCAGAGGTGTCTCTGTCTCCTCTAAGGACGTCCCCTCATCGGCACTCCCAGCTGCTGTCAGTGGCTTCCTCCCAGTCTACCCATAGTCTTAGCGAGGTGGAGATGGACTGGATGATGCAGAAGTTCATCCTCACCCAAATCCAGATGGGAGTCTTGCCCGGCCCCTCTACCTCCAGAGTGGGGAGCTTGCAGACCTTTTTCACTCCTATATCTCCTTCTCAGATTCGTCCTTCAGTTTCAGAGTCTTTGGATCCGAGGACTGTCGGGGGGGGGGGGTCAGTGCTGATGGTACCCTGTACCTCGATGCCGGCTATTGCCTTGAATGTGTCTGATCTGAGCTCTTGGAGCTGTAGCCTCAACGTCAGATCCGAGGGGGTTGTCAGCTCAAAGTTTGTCAGTGCACAGTCTTCCCCTTGGCATCTCGGCGTCTGTAGTCTTGGCTCTGACTCCCCCATCAGGTCCAAGGGGAATGGCTCCTATGGTGGTTTCTCAGGATGCCCGCTCCCCTTCGGCTTTTGACTTGGTAGAAAGGGTTCTCTCAAGTTTGTCGAGGCCTGTGGCCGTCTCGTCTTCTGACTCCGCCTGACTCCCTCTGTTTTGGGTATGGCCCCAACCATCCTGCCGTCTCAGGGTCAGCCTGTGCAGGTTTTTCCTCAGGAAGCCCCCACACAGAACAACAAGGTTTGTGAGTCATCCCCCCCCCCCCCGAGAGACCCACTGAGGAGGTTCCTTGCAAACGGATGTGCAAAAGGAGGCACTTGGACTCCTCTCCTGAGTCCTTGACCGAAGACACTAACTTGGAGGAAGGGGAAAGTCTCTTTTGGAGACATCATGGAACTCCTTCACCAAAGGGGGGGGGGGGTGTTCCGCCCAAAAACCAACCTTGGATGAGTCTGTGATCATAGAGGCTTTCAGTACAGGCCCGTCTACTTCCTAGGTGTCTCCTCCTGTAGATCCACTTGTGGACCTCATAACATCTCAGGAGTGGAAGGAACCAGACACCATGGAGCCCATCCCTAGGAGCCCAGATAAAGGTCTTAGCCCCCACCAGACAGGACTAGTTGAAGTAAAGGGTCCCCTGTAGACGCTCTGGTGGTAGCTGCCACCATAAAAAGAGAGCTCGAGCAGGAGAGCTGTACGGTCTATCCTCCTGACTGAGAGTCGAGGACTATGGACCATCTAGGAAAGTGGGTGTACGCTTCAGCAACCTTTACCATAAGGGCACTGAACTACATGGCACACATCATTCGACTGCAGCGAGACCTAGTCAAGGAGGTCGCCAAGTCGCTCCCGGAGTCCATGCCGGCAGAGGGCAAGAAGGTGTTTTCCACACAGATGGCCACTCTCAAAACGATGGCAAATAAATCCATGTGTCTGCTGTCCCATGCTATGGAGGGAAACTGCCAGGGAGGCCAGTTCCAGCATTGCCATGAGGTGCCACGTCTGGCTGCAGCTGTGTCAATTCACGGAACCTATCAAGGCGTCATTTGCAAATTACCCTTATGCTGGTTCTTCCCCGTTTGGGAAAACAGTGAGTGACACATTGGTCTAGAGTGAAAAGGACAGGAAGACACTGCCATCGGGATCCACTTCTCTGCCCCACAAAGATCCTTTTCAAGGAATCAGCAAGGGACAAAGAAGATGTGGTTCTGAAAGTCTCAGTCCTCTCAGGACACTCGGGACTCACCTTCTCCCCGAGGCAGAGGGGGTTAACAGACCATTGAATAACTTGATTTTCAAACACTATAGAGACATTAGCAACCAGAAAGACACAAATGCCTTAGCACAACATATTGGTTTGCATGGCTCAGAAAACATTTTTAAATTATTTGTACTCCAGGTTTTGGATGTTAGTATTGGGGGGGAGGGGGGGGTGATGCATCTAATAAAACAGATAGGGCTGAACAGAAATGGATCTTGCTCTTGAATGCAGAGCAACTACCTGGTTTAAATGGCATTTCTAGCCTTAAAGCATTCTTGAAAGCACGCCCGCTTAAACATGAATGTTTTTAAACTAAGATTTTATTTGTATTGTTTTCCTTGTATTTATAACAATTGTTGCATTGCTTGTGTGTGCATACCTTTTAGTTTATAAGATTTGCATATGACAACTGATTGGTTTTACTTTCTTTTTAAACTCATGTCTTTCTACTTGTTTAATAGTTGGAGAAGCGATAGTGTTATCGCGAAAGCGCTCACTTTTATTACTTTAATTTGTTTAATAAATAGAGGTAGTTACTTCAAGTTTACACAGTTTTCGTGTACCGCACCTTTCACCTGTTGCTGAGTATTTTTGCTTTTTGTGGGCACTTTTTGTTGACCCAGGACAGGAGCATGACAGAAGGTGTACAAGTTGAGATGCCATACAACCCTGGAGGTAAACACCCAATTGAACTGAGAGATGAAGTAGATTGGTTGAGCAGGATTCTGAGTGTCGAAAGAAACCCTCTTTTGGATGCAGCACTGAATTCAGAAGTGGCACCCAATAAGAAGGGGATAACTATCTTGACTTTATGCACCAGTTCAGAGACTTGGAAAGCAAACTCTAAGAACAAGTGTTTGCACTTAGAAGCCTCCTTCAAACATCAATTAATACCCAGGGGCCTTCGAATTTTAAGCATGCCCAGCTATGGTAATGCTTTTCCTGAGTTAATGAAATGGCAGCTTTTAAATTTAAAATTTAGTGCTGAATATCTACAGCTGCTTATTGACTTCTTCCTACCTAAAGAGAAGGAGCTATACAATGAAATTATAAAATTACAAACTGATATTCTTTCCAACTTGTCACCAGATGTTATTAATAACAAGCTACATGACAATATTTTATCATATGAAAAATGTTTGCAAACCACCAAGCTGAAGAAATTGCAAAGGGATTTATCAGACTTTCAGAATGGTCCCGTTTTTGCCTGGCCTGACACTTCAATGAGAACACAATCTGAATCTGCATTTACCAAGCAAGACACCACCAATAACTGTGCTGGTCTACCAGATGGCGGTGTTGGTTTATCTGAATTAATAAATGTTCCAGCAGCTACTGTGGCTAACCAGGTTACTGTCATTTCATCGCAGCACACTAGCTCTGCATCTCCCTCTGATAACCTGAAGAGTACTCATTCCTGGTCATCTAAAATGCTCAAATGAAGTTAATGACAGAAACAACTTCTACCTCAAAGAGAACATCATCTATGGATTTTTTAACAGGAGCCTCGAGCAAGCCATTGTTTCCTTCAACAAACCCCCTCCCCATCAAGGAGAGAAGCAGAAGTCAAGGGAGGAAAGGCAGGCTACATCGTCTACAGAGCGTGGATCACACACAACCAACAGTGAAACGACAGAAACACTGAATGCAGGTTTGGTGTATACTATTTCATCCACAGTACTTACTCCAGCGCAGCTAACTCTACTGAATAAAGGGTTATCCTTTATTCCAGCAAAAAAAAGCTGAACCAGTAGAGTTGCTTAAAGATTTGAGACTTTTGGGTAGATCATTGACACTCAAAACTGTTTTCAAATGTGAGTCTGTTTAATGTTACTGAATTAAAAAAAAACAGTATCTTTATTCCTCAACCTCACCCTATGGTAGAAACATTTATTTCTCTGTGTGAAAATCAGTTTAGGGATTTGTGTGATACTCAGTCTAAACCTTTTTTATCAGACATGTCACCAGATGATTCTACTGCTCTATATGAGTTAGAGCATGCACTCAATAGAGGTTAGGCCTGCAGATATAGGTGGCAGTATTGTGGTACTTAACATTTGTATCTAGCACAAATGAGAAAGTTATATGATGAAGCAATTTATTTAAATGTTTCAAGAACTACTGTCACAGGAATTACGGAAAAAGTTTCTTTTATGTTTGACTTACTCATGACAGGTTTCATTTCTGAGAGTTTAATTATTTTAATGTTGAACAATCCCTCATTCCTACAATATATGGGCTTTCTAAAATACATAAGAACATGGAGTACCCACCCATGAAACCTATTGTTTCTGGCAAGGGTTGGGGCACAGAGCCGCTATCAGTTTTTATTGAAAAAAATTGCATCCACTTCTAGATGAATGTAACAGTTCTAAAAGACACAAGTCCTTTTTATATAAACTGTTTGAAGTATCTACTTTGTCCAAAGATTGTTATGCTCGACATAGAGTCACTATTTACAGTGATTCCCAACGACTGGGGAGTAGCTTTTTTGAATGACAGGAGATATTTTATAAATGAGAAAGTGAATTTGATCTGTACGTTACTCGAGCTTGTACTTGAGAATAATGTTTTTGTGTTAGAGAATGAGTTCTTAAAGAAGGTTGGCGTGGATATGGGCACAGCCTGTTTCAATAGCTACACCAACCTTGCATTAGTGCAATGGGAAAAATCCTGTCTGTTACACAACAACGCTTACGTAGAGAACATAGCCTGGTACGTACCTTTTGTGGATGATACGTTTTTGCTTTGGCTTGGCTTGTCAGAATTGTCGAATTAATTTATCAACTACTTGCATGGCACTACTGGTTTCTTAAAATTTACCTGTAAATATTCTGCTGTAGAAGTGGAGTTCTTAGATATTAAGATCAACAAAGTAGATCTTAATAGTATGTGGACTAGTGTCTACAAAAAACCCACTAGGAAGAACAACTTCCTGCGCACAAATAACATGCATCCCAAGCATGTCACTCGGAATGTCTTAAAAGGGCAGATCTATAGAGTAATGAGATTGCACAATGATAACATTCAGTTGGGTTTAGCACTTGACTCTCTCAACCATGACTTTTTAGAGGCTACAAAGAGGCAGAGATTGACTCTCAAATTAATGCTGCATGGGAAGAAAGGTAAGAGAAATGTAGAGCCTGTTTCGGCAACCATACTCTACCTGATGCTCCACAAGCAACTGTAGCTGTGAGAGATGCTTTGAGTATCTCTAACTTACTCTAGCGACATCAATAAATATTGTGAGGTCATTAAACAGAATTGGAATATCCTACACACAGTAGATGAATTGAAAGGAACTATAGACAACATCCCATGCTTTGCATTTTAAAAACAATAAGTCCTTGAAGAAACATTTTTGCTATAAATTACAACTCTGTGTCAAAGGGCCTCAGTCTACCAGGTGTGGGACTTTTTCCTATAGATCATGTTTAGCCTGTAAGTATATTATGGGCTGAACCTACATACATCCTCACGTTAACTTTAAAATCAAACTTGATTTTTATGCCGATTGCAGAACTCCAAATAGTGTTTATTTTGCAAGCTGCCAGGTCTGTTATGCCTTCTATATAGGCAAAACTAACCGACCATTGAAGGACAGGATTCTCTAACACTGTAGGAACCAGCAAGACACAAATGCCTTAGGCACAACACATTGATTTGTATGGCTCAGAACACACTTTTAAGTTCTTTGTATTCCAAGTTTTGGACTTTAGTATTGGAGTGGGGTGATGCATCTAATAGGTTCATAGGTAGGTACTGGGCTATCTGCCAGAAGGCATATATTAGCCCAGCCATGTTGTGCGGTATTAACCACCCCTTTGGTTAGTTCCCTAGGCCCTTGATCTAGCAGCTAGTACCCTTGGCCCCTATCTAGTAGAGCTGTTGGTATGATCCCTGGTGTGAACTTTGTTACCCATCTACTCGTCAAGGTTCCTCTTGAAGAGTGATAGTGAGGGGCTCTGTCTTATGTAGATTGGGACCTTGTTCCATAGCAAAGGAAGTCTTTGTGAAGGGAATCTATCCCTCCGGCATGTTCTATTCATTGTTGTGCTGAGGTTTATATCCCTAGAGCATGTAGCTCGAGTAGATTTGGTTTTGCTAAGATGGAGCATGTTCAACAGTTTTGGGTTGGACATGGCTCTGTATGTTAGACCGAGATCGCCTCTGAGAAGGCGGTATGCAACAGAGAAAAGCCTTAGTTTTTTCAATCATGCTGTATAGGGCAACTGTTTGAGGCCAGTAATCCTCTTAGTGAGGTACCTCTGTGGTCTCTCCAGCTGCTGGAGATGCCTAGCCAGGTACATTCCAATTGGTGCATTCTACTCAATAATGGGCCTGATGAGGGAAGAGTAGAGGGGCAACACTACATCCTTAGATCTTGATGTGAACCCTTTCGTGATCAGATGGGTCACATAGAAGGATTTTCTAACCACCTTGGCAACATTGTTATCAAAGGAAAGCTGACTATCTACTTGGGTCCCTAGATCCCTTATTACTTCTTCATATTTCAGGGAGTTACCTCCTATGTGGTAGTTCACGGGTACTCTGTTTTTTCCAAAGGGGACTACTACGCATTTTTTAGCATTTAGCTTGAGACCATGGCTTTGACACCATGCATCAGTCTCATTAAGGCCCTTCTGGAGGATATCCATGTCGGCCGGAGACTGTTATAGCACCCAGTTTGCAGTAGTCTGCAAACTTGGTCAGCCACTGCCCTTCAGTGCTTGCCTGTATTTCTGAGAAGTATAAGCCAAACAGGAGGGGCCCTAGGACAGAGCCCTGAGGCACACCGCTTGTTACTGGTCTGGATTCGGACATAGATCCCGCTACTCTTACTTTCTGGGATCTGTCTGAGAGCCAGTTTGTGATCCATCTTGTGACATAAGGGTTTATGCCCAGGTTGGTGAGTTTATCAATAATACCCGAATGGGGAATGGTGTCAAATGCTTTAGCAAGGTCAAGGTAAGCCGTGTGTACCTCCTTTCCCTTAGCCTGAGTAACTGTCTCAAAGAAGTCCACCAGGTTCAGGAGGCATGATTTGCCCTTGATGAAGCCGAACTGTATGGGGTCAAGTGTTTGGAGGTTCCCAATCTCTCCATTTATGAGTTCCATAATGATTCGCTCCATTGCCTTACAGATCAGACTTATTGGTCGGTAGTGGGCCCACCCTTGTGCAGCGGAACCACCGTTGCTGTGCGCCATTCTATGGGCACATATCCTGTAGAGAGGCTGAGACTGAACAAGGTATTCAGATGCAGGGTTAATTCATTTTGGAGCTTGCTTATGACACAGCCCGGGACACCATCTGGTCCCATGGAGGCAGTGTTTTTAGCTTTAGATAGAGCCTTATTAACCAACGTATCAGTAATAATTGGAGTTACACAATCCCCTGAAATAGTAATAGGCCCTGTAGGTGGTGAGGGGGCGGGATTTGCACTGAACCTGTCAGCCAAGATGTTGGCAATGTCAGTGGGGTCAGTGTATTTTGTTCCATTTTGTACTAGCTCAGAACAGACTTGAGCATTGCCATTTATGTTTTTGACGTAGCCATAGAAGGCCTTATGGTTATCCTTGGCATCTTTGGCAACTTTCTTTTCGAAATTGGCTTTAGTTGACTTGATGAGGACCCTCAATTTTTTACTAATGCTGATCAGGGATGATATTTCTACTTGAGATTTGGCCTTTTTTTTGTACAAGTCTCCTCCTTTTATTGTATAGTTTGCTTATGGCCGGGGTCCACCAGACTGGTTTCTTCTTGCTTGAGGAAGGAGTCTTGGTTTTATTTGGGATAGCATGGTCCATGCAATCCTGATGATGTATATAAAGTGCCTTGGTGTAGGATTCTGCATCCTGGATGTCATTATCCTTATGCAAGGGAATATTGAAGCTTTCCACTTCTGACGCAAGTAGTTTGAAGTTTGCTTTGGAAAGGTTTTTTACGATGGTTTCTTTGACTGGGGGAGGTGGAGGGGTGAGGATGTCCAGGGTTATCAGTTTGTGGTCTGATCTGACCAGAGAGGGAGTGGTAACGGGTCTGGTGCAATAGGCGCCCATATTTGTGATGACTAAATCCAATAATGTTGTCCCCTCTACTGGGAGAACATACCAGTTGTTCAAGGGCATTTGGATTTATAAATTCTATGAACCGCTGGGCATAGGAGTTATAACTTTGGTAGTTCGCCCAGTCTATACCAGGGTAGTTGAAATCACCCAAAATTATGGTGTTTGGTAGGACCTTTATATTTTCCAATGCCTCAAGGAATGCTGAGTGGGCATCTTGGGACATGGTGGGCGATCTATAATAGGCTACGACTTGAAATGTGTTTTTGCCTGCTGATAGTTGCTCATGGATGATCTCTGGGGCATCATGCTGCGCCACTAACCTGGAGATGTGGGTATCCTTGATGAATATGGATACACCTCCGCCCTTTGTACTGTGATCCAGCAACTGAGGCCAAAAGGTATGATATGAATTGTAACCTGGTAGTGCTGGGGTGCTCTCTGGAGCCTTAACCCAGGTTTCCGTCACTGTACAAACATCGATTTTCTCCATACTGAGGAGTGCCTTGAGTGCGTGCATTTTGAGGTTGAGACTTGTAGCATTACCCTTAGTTTTTGGTTACCTGTGCTGGTTACGGTGGTTGGTTTGTCCTTTGAGCCTTGCCTAAAAAAGGCACTATGGGGATGGCAAGAGCCTTGGCCAGTATTCGAAAGCCTAGGGGTGACAGGTGCAAACCATCTCTGGTGAAACAGCGAGGCTTGTCTATCATGTCATCCCAGGCAGACAGACACTGGATCCCCTTAGAATGACACCAGAGGCTTTGCCAATTGTTGAAATTGATCATTTTGTCTTTGTATTGTGGTATCATTCTAGGTGAAGGTAGTATGCTACTCAAGGTCAGGGTCATACCAGCTTGGGCTACATGATCAGAGAGCTCTTCAATGTCTCTTTTCATGTAGTCCAGGGAGGTACGTCTTAGATCATTCACACCAACATGTACAATGACAGTGTCATACTTGTACTTGTTCTGGAGTGACCTAAGTGCCTGTGTTTTGTGGCGGATCCTAGCACCCGACAGGCAGCTGACAGTAACCTCCTCCTTGTTCAGCCTGGTGAGTGGGACATCTGTGTGCCTTACTATAGATTCTCCTGTTACTAGCGTGTTGGGAATCGTGTTTTGCCTTAGGGGCTGTCGTGAGGCACACTGCTGAAGTGAATTATGTGTTTTCTGGCTTGTGTTTGGAGGTGCAAGTTGCTTGCTTGTCTGCTTTGGTGGGCACTGTTTCTTTTTCAGATTGGTACCTAGTGCCTCCGAATATGTTTTTGTGTATTTATGTGTATGTTTTGCCGGTGCTTGTTTTGTAGATCCATGTGTGACTGGTGGTGTGATGCTAGTGTGTCTCTTCTCCTCTTGACTGTCTGTTGCAGTCATGGGTTGAGAGCGCTTAGCCTTCAGTCTAGCTGTGTATTTGCATCTCTCACAAGTGTTTGTGTGTCGAGGTAAGAGGAGAGGTTTGTCTGTATACATGAGGCAGTTGTGACATTGCCTCAGGATGCCCAATTCCACCAGATGAACTGGATAGTTCACCTGAAGCTGACCTCTGGACATGCTTGGAAAAGTAAATTGCACTTGAGTCTTGTGGACAATCGAGGGTCTTATGCTGCATTACAATAGTGCTGTCTAGGAGATTTGGAAAATAATAGTGCTGTCTAGGAGATTTGGACAAGTGCTGATTTGGGTTATGCAAGTGCTGCAATAAGAGCAGTTGATCTGAAGCACTTGAGTTGAGGCTTGTCTAGTTCTAAGGGAAAATTTGCAGCGTAGACTTTGTGGAACCGGGAATAGTATACCCCAGCTAACCGGTGCTGCTCTGTGTGCAAGACCGTGCAAAAAGAGAGTTGCAGGGTTTTAAGAGAGAGAGATCAAGGAGTTTGGAATTGACCCAAAATGGCCAATAAAAGTTTCTAGGTAGTAACCACTCCTACAGGGACAGGCAGGCTGCTCAGTGTTAACCACTTCCACTGGTGAACACAAAGACTTCCGTTTAGCCCAAGTAAGCACTGGCCTCCAAGAAACTTACAAAGAGTTTAGAACAGCAACTCTAACTGAACTTTTTTTTTAAATTATAGAAAGTGGGAAAATAGCAAGATTTTGGGGGGGGGGGGGTTGTTTTTGTTTAAGGATAGCAGAGACACACAAGTAGCAAACTAGTCAGAAAAGTGCAATAAATGACCCCAACATGTGTGTGCTAGGTCAGAGGCAGGTAAAATGCAATTTTAAGAAAAAAGGATTTTAAATTAAGTGCAACACAAAAAATGCAATAAACAGGCTCTAGCTATGTTCTAAATACTGTTTCTAACACAGATATCAACTTTTGCAAGAAAGAAAACGCCGAAAAGTAGGCGGCAATGCAGTTTTTCTAAGAAATAAATCGGAAGAAAATACTTAATCTCAAAAGTGGCTCCTTTCTTCTTTCAGAGTTTTCTCCTCTTGGTAGGTGCTTTAGCAACAACTATCAAGCCTGGAAAGATGCCAAAACCACACGGCTGCAGGGTTTTAAGAGAGAGAGATCAAGGAATTTGGAATTTACCCAAAATAGCCAATAAAACTACAGTTTCTAGGCAGTAACCACTCCTACAGGGACAGGCAGGCTGCTCAGTGTTAACCACTGATGAACACAGAGACTTCCCTTTAGCCCAAGTAAGCACTGGCCTCCAAGAAACTTGCAAACAGTTCAGAACAGCAACTCTGTAACTGAACTTTTTTTTTTAAATTATAGAAAGTGGGAAAATAGCAAGATTTTTTTGTTTTTTTGTTTTTGTTTAATGATAGCAGAGAGACACAAGTAGCAAACTAGTCAGAACAGTGCAATAAATGACCCCAACACGTGTGTGCTAGGTCAGAAAGGACTGAACAGAAATGGATCTTGCTCTTGAATGCAGAGAAACTACCTGGTTTAAATGGCATTTCTAGCCTTAAACCATTCTTGAAAGCACACCTGCTTAAACATTAATGTTTTTAAACTAAGATTTTATTTGTATGGTTTCCCTTGTATTTAGAACAATTGTTGCATTGCTACAGTGTGTACCTTTTAGTTGATTTATAAGGTTTGCATATGATAGCTGGTTAGTTTTGCTTTCTTTTTAAACGCGTGTCTTTCTACTTGTTTTAGTCTGAAGAAGCGATAGTGTTATTGTGAATGTGCTCACTTTTATTACTTTCTATTTTGCTTAATAAAGAGGTTTTTGCCCAGCCATGTTGGTTCGTTAATTTTTTTTTACGTCAAGTCAAATGTGGGGGGGGGGGGGGGGTTATGACGTGTCCCATCCAAGAAGCAGAGGGGGGCCGAGAAACTTTGGGTCTTGAGAGCCTTTCTTGGACAGACTCGCACAGCAGCCGTGAGGGGCTGCCCGACTGCTAGTCTCTGGAGGCAGTCGGGGGTTGCCTTTCGCTACACCTAGCAGCATGGAAGTCTGTAACATCAGAGCGTTAGGTGTTGCAGATTATATCCAGAGATTATTACATCCGCTTCACCGATCCAGCACTCCCACCAAAATGCCTCCCAGACATTCCAGCCACACAAAGGGAGGTAGCAGCACTAAAAATAAACAAGCTGCTAAAAAAGCGAGTCATCCAACCCGTTCCCCTAGAGTCTGGACTGGGCATTTATTCAGGTTCTATTTAATGCCGAAGAAAACGGGGGACCCAAGACCCATTCTGGATCTATCCACCTTGAAACTGTCAGTAGTCAAGGAGAAATTCTGGCTGGTCACACTTCAGTGTATCCTGCCTTACCTGCAGGAGAAAGATTGGATGTGCTCAATCGACCTTCAGGACACATGCTATCATATCAAGATGGACAGGCGCTCCTGCAGGTTTCTCCGCTTCCGTCTGGGAGCCAATAATCAGTTCAGAGCCCTCCCACTTGGTCTCACTACAACCCCCAGGATGTTCACCAAAGTGGCAGTTGTAGCGGCTCACCTGAGGCTTCAGGGAATTCATGTCTTCCCTTACCTGGACTCTTTACTGCCCCCACCAAGCATCTACTTTGCCGAGCCAGGGTTTATTTCCTCTTGTTAGCAAACAGCCTGGTCATCACCCTCGACATCAGCAAAGCGTCACTGATTCCTGTACAGGTTCTAGAGTTCATTGCTGCTTGGTTGGATACTATTCAAGTGAAAGTTTACCTCACTCCAGAAAGGGTACACAATCTGAGAGTTCATGTCTCGTACATTCTCTAAGCTCAACTTCCTACAGCAGAGACAGTTTTGCGGGCACTGGGTCCATAGTTGCCACAATCACTCTTCTACCCCCTTGCAAATCCTTCAGTAGACACTAGCAGTCCAATGGTCTCTACTAGATCGTCCCCTATCCCATCCAGTCTGTATCTCTCGGGTCTGCAGGGACTCTCTTCAGTGGTGGATTCTTTCCCCAGACCCTGTCAGAGGACGCCCCCTTTCTCTGGTCATTCCCTAAGCCACGGTGACCACGGACACCTCCCAGCTGGGGGGGGGGGGTATCTTGGGAAGGACTATCCAAGGCACGTGGTCCCCTCCCGAGACCAGTTTGCATATCAACGTCCTGGAGATGAGGGTGGTGCTAGCTCTCCTTGCCCATCTTCCTCTAGGGATTATTGCGATCCACAACATGTCAGTAGTCTGGTATATCAACAAACAAGGAGGGACCGTCTCTTACTCCTTTGTCGAGAACCCATGAGAGTGTGGGAATGGGGCGATTTCCACCAGCTGTTTTCTGGTGGCAATGCACATTCCAGGATGGGCCAATTTTCTAGCAGTCAAGCTTAGGACTATTCTAACGCCTTACGTGTGGTCTCTGAATCCTTCAGTAGCGGAAGAGATGATCTTCAGGTGGGGTCAGTCTTGCTGCGATCTCTTCGCATCTCCTTCCAATACGAAATGCAGCGAGTTCTTCGCTCTGAACCCTCCTACGGGAGAAGTCCCCAGAGACGCACTGGTGCATGCTTGGCCTCCCGGTCTTTTTTATGCCAAGCCTCCATTACCTCTCATTTCGAAGTTCCTACAGAAAGCTCGCAGCCTTGGAACACAGTAATTCTCATTGCCCCATTCTGGCCTGGACAAGTCTGGTTCCCGTCCCTCTGGTCTCACCTAGTAGTTCCACCATGGAACTTGAATCTGTCTCCGGATCTCATCTCACACCCCTTGGGGATTCCTCACCCAGACCTTGACAGTCTGAAACTCACAGCTTGTCTGCTCCAGTTCCCTTGATTATTAGGACTCCCGGTTTATTCTTTCCAGTTAAAAACATTTTTGTGGCGGCTCACAAATCTTCCACACAAAACGTGTATCGTAGCAAGTGGAAACGATTTTCTGTATGGGCTTATCAACGAGATATGAATCCTTACACAGCTCCCGTTTCAGTGGTATTAATTTTTGGAGGGGATTTTCCAACAAGGTGCTAGTTCCTCTACGGTTAAAGTCCAACTGACTATTTCTAATTTTCATGTCCTTCCTTAAAGGTACCTTTCTTTTAAGGCCCTCAGTGAAGGATCCTACGCCTCCGTGGGATCTCACTTTTGTATTGCAGGCTTTAGTCTCACCTCCATTTGAGCCTGCAGTTTCAATAGACTTGCAGTATCTGTCTTGGAAGACTGCCTTCTTTGTTGCGATTACATCAGCCAGCAGAGTGTCGGAACTTCAAGCTTTGTCCATCAACGTTCGTTGCATGATTTTCCATAAGGTCAGGGTTTCCCTGTGCACTAATCCGTCCTTCCTAAAGTGGCATCAGAAGCAAACATTAATCAAGCTATCAAACTTCCCCGTCTTCTTTCCTAATTTTCAGAACAAGGGTGAATATGAGTTACATTTGCTGGATGTACATAGGCAATTGAGATTTTATCTACACAGGACGAAATCATTTCACAAATCTGATCAGTTTGTCTTACTCAAAACCCTTCTTAGGAAAGCTAATTTCTAAAGTGACTATTGCTTGTTGGATCTCCCAATGTATTATTCAAGCATATTCTGACAAAGGGATTTCACTTCCGGGTCAAGTAAAAGCACATTCAGAGGCTTTATGGTCCAGGGTGTCGCTGGATGATAACTGTTCTGCAGCTACTTGGTCCTCATCTCATGCCTTCATCTCACATTGCAAATTAGACATTGTATCCAGGAGTTAGGGCATCTTTTGGCTCCACGGTGCTTCGGAATATCCTTCCATGAGGGCCACCCAGGTATTTGTAGCTGGGGACTCTGTCCCACAGGTTGAAGATCAAATGAATTCAACCTCTTCAGATAAAGAAGTTATGTACTCACCTTAATGTTCCATCTGAGTAGTTGTACTTAATTTGTCTTTAACCATCCCCCGCCCGTCTTTCCCCCAAACTTGTCACTATGGTCCTGGCCTTGTATATGGGAGATGAACATTCTAAAGGCTTCTCTTGCCATGCTTGGTTCAGGAATTTGAGGAGGGCCAGTAGTGGTGAGGTCCTGTTGAGTCAGGCTTTTTTTATTCTGAGCAGCAAACGCGATCTGAGGGGAGGAAGGAGACGGGGCATTATGGGTAAGGAGAGAAGCTTGGAGCGCGGATCAGGTGCTGGTTATGCGGCTGTGTCGGATCCAGTTCAGATCCATAGACCCACAGGTTGAAGACAAATGAAGTACAACTACTCAGATGGAACGTTATGGTGAGTACATAAGATGTTCTTCGTCTTTCACTGTTGCAGTCATTACATTTGGGTTATCTGCTTACAGTAGCCCTCAGTCGGCCTGATTAACAAAAGCCTTGGGTCCTGCGTTGGATGCTGTCCCTTCTTCCATGACGTCAGGTTGTCAGGGATATAAAATATGCAGCCGACGTCATTACATCAGTCTTTCTTGCCGCGCGGTGCCCGAAGCAGAAGCAGTTCGCAAGTGCCAGTTGGCCGACTCCTGAAATTTTCGTTTTCAAGTTTCAGAACCGAAGTCTTCAACTAAAGCTAAGTACCCCGTTGGGGAAACTTTTTCTTGCTCCTTACCGATGACAGTAAAAGTTAATTGCATTACTTGTGGAAAGCATGCTTTCAAAAGACATGCGTGCGTAAATGGGCGTGCCTTCTTTGAAGGTTGGGCGTCGAGCTGGCACCTCGGCGTTTCGTAAAAAAATCTACTGCCAATCATTAGCGGACCGGAGTTCTGCTGTGGTAACCCCTTACTGGGAAAAAGCTGAAAGACAAACAACAACTTGTGGAAAGCAAATATATCACAAAGATTTTCATTCGTACTGTATTCCTTGCCTAGGCCCTGACCACCATGTACCTTGCTGTCGGTTTTGTGCTTTATTTAATCAGTGCACTATCCGTTGTCTGTATATTTTTGCGCCACAATATTTTGGTTCTCGGTTTAATTATCCAGAAATGTCGATTAGCCATCCAACTACCGGGATTCCGAAAAAATGCAAAGATAAAGACAGAGACAAGCCGCCTAGGTACAAAGCTGCCGATGATGCTTCTTCTAAGCCATTCGCCGGCACTCAGTGAGGCGCTTTCGCAGCCCCCGATACCCGCTACTTCTGATTCGCAGGCCTCTACTGAGACCCATTCGGAGTCTGGTATGCCACGAGATATTTCAACTGTGGAACCTGCAGATGTCTCTACCTTGGATGGGTCCCGGAGCCGCTGTGCAGGCACCGGCTTCTGAGGGTGTATTCAGGCCTACAGACTTGCATATTAAAACAGATGCCTCCTTCTTCATTTAGGCCTAAATCTCAAACCATGCCTAAGAAACCAATGCCCAGGCCGCATGCTCAGGCCTCTATGCCTAAAAAACAAATAAGAATGGCTGAAGATCTTATAACTTTAATCAGGGGAAGCCAACCTCCACCTTCTAAGAGACCTAGGGCTGAAGTTGTTTATGAATCTTCTGACCAGGATTCTGATTTTTCTGATTTTTCTGATGATCTGGATTTGCCCTTATCTACTTGTGAGGACGTGGATGCAGAGGACTCTATTCACTCTGCTTCCTCTCCAGAGGATTTTTCTTTTGGTGAAACCTTACATACTCTAAGGGAGCATTTCCACTGGGAAAGCCAGGATTTTTCTGATTCAAAAAAGAGGCTTAGGGATTTCTTACTCTTGCCTCAGCAGAGGCCTTTAGGTATACCTCCTGTACTAGATATTGTTGATAATGCCTTTTCAGAATCTAGTTTGTCCCCTGAATCTTTGCCTCCTGCTCCCAGAAAACCTGACAGATATTACAGGGTTCCTGATTCACACAAGTTTGTTTTTAAAAATCCTATTGCGGATCCAGAGACTATTTCACAGGGACCTCAGGGCATTAAGGCTTCTACTGCTAAAAATCCTACCCCTTCTGATAGAGACTCCAGGGCGCTGGATAGATGGGGTAATAAGGTTTACACTTCTGCAACCTTGGCCATTAGGGCTTTAAATTGCCAGTTTCGTATGTTAAAGTATCAGCAACATGTTATTAGGTTGCTTAAACAGAAAATTATGTTGATTCCTGACTGTGCTGAAAATAAAGAATTGCATGATTTAATGCATTCTGCTGAACAGGTTGGTAAACATACTTTGCAATGTGGATTTGATTCATTAGAGACCTCTTACAGGGCTGCTGTTACTGGGTCTGTGCTCAGAAGGCATGCTTGGCATAAGGAGCAATCTTTACCTGATCATGTTAAAGCTAAATTCTTAAGATTAAGATGCTCCCTTAAATCAGGACCGCCTGTTTGACATCAAAACTGAGGAAGTTCTTAAAAAGATGGAAGATAAAGCTAAATCTATGCAAACTGTTAGATTTCTTGCAAGTTCAGCCTCCTAGATTTAGTAGGCATTGACCCTCTAAGAAGTGGTCCTTTCCTGCCCCTTCCAGGTCTTCTCAAGCCAAACCCAGACACAGCAGGAACCTCAGATTTCAGTCCCAGGGGACACACAAGACTAAGCAGTGAGGGATTTCCGCACCCAAATCTGGGAGTACTAAGACTCCCCCTATGGAAAATTGTCTCAATGACTTGCTTTTAAAACTTCCAAGCACTTCCCAACTGAATGCTCCTTTAGGCGGAAAGATTGGTCTGCAGGCCAAAAACTGGGAACTCATTACCCAGGACAAATGGGTTTTAAATATTGTCCCAGGGATACAGATTTCACTTCCACACGTTACCAACACCAAGCGGGTGGCTAGATCTACCCCCAAATCAGTGGACAGAGACCCAAAATCAAGTACACTCTCTCTTAAGCATGGGGGCTATTCAGTTGGTACCAGAAGAGGAAAAGGGACAAGGTTTTTATTTGAGACTTTTCCTGGTACCCAGAAATGGCAATACATGGCGTCCTATCCTGGACCTTTCTACTCTAAATACCTTTCTGGTGATTCCAAAATTCAAAATGCTGACTCTTCACCAGTTGCTTCCAATGCTAGGCAAAGATGCACGGTTGGCAACACTAGACTTAAAAGAAGCATACCCGCACATCCCTATCGGAGTCTTGCAGAAGATACCTACGCTTCAAAGCAGGCTACATGCACTATCCGTTCTCTGCACTGCCCTTTGGCTTATCTACTGCACTCAGGGTATTCACAAAGTGCCTAGCTCAAGTCATTGCATTTTGCAAGCAAAGAAATATTCAAATATACCCATACCTGGACGATTGTCTAATTCAGGCAGAAAGCCAGGACATACTTTTGAATCATCTGGCCTTTGTTCAAAGGGTGCTGACTTGTCTGGGGTACACCATAAACAAAAAGAAATCACACCTGGTACCCTGTCAACAAGTTATATTCCTGGGAGCAAGCTTGAATACAACTTCCCAGATGGCTTTCCTCACGCCAGAGAAACGGATTAATTTGACAACCTACTTCAAACAAGTGGCCACAAAAACCCAGCTATCTGCAAGGCAAATACTGCAAGCCTTGGGGTTCATGGCCTCTCCTGCATTCTTCTAATTCCATATGCAAGGCTGCATATGAGGAAGCTACAATGGTATCTCAAAAGTCAATGGTGTCAACATTCACAGGATCTAGAAGCAATGATTCCTATCATACCTTGCCTACACCTAGAGATGTTCTTCGTGTTTCACTGTTGCAGTCATTACCTTTGGGTAATCTGCTAGCAGGTTGCCCTCAGTCAGCCTGAATAACAAAGTCTTGTGTCCTGCGTCAGTTGCTGTCTCCTCTTCCATGACGTCAGATCGTCAGGGGTATAAAACATGCAGCCGACGCCATTTTATTCAGTCTTTCAAGCCACGTGGTGCCCGAAGCAGAAGCAGTTCACAAGTTCCGGTCGGCCGACTCCTGAAATTTTCGCATTCGAGTTTCAGAACCGAAGTCTTCAAATTAAAGCCAAGTACCCCGTTGGGGAAACTTTCTTGCTCCTTACCGATGTCAGTAAAAGTTAATTGCATTACTTGTGTGAAGCAAATACCTCATAAGGATTTTCCTTTGTACTGTATTCCTTGCCTAGGCCCATATCATAACATGCCTTGCTGTCGGTTTTCTGCTAGATTTAACCAAAGCACTATTAAGCATCGGTATATTTTGGCTTCTAAATATTTTGGATCAATATTTAATTATCCTGAAATGTCGTCTGTTAGCAATCTGACTACCGGAGTTCACAAAAAGTGCAAAGAAAAGGAGACAGACTGTCGAGGTCCAAAACCGACGACAAAGCTTCTCCTAAGCCAGTCACCGGTACTCAGTGAGGCGCTTTCACAGCCCCTGATACCCGTACCTTTGAGTCACAGGCCTCTACCGAGGCCCATTCGAAGTCCGGCATGCCGCGACATTCTCAGGGTATTGAACCCACGGATGTCTCCCTTTGGATGGGTCCGGAGCCGCTGAGCAGGCACCAGCTTCTGAGGGTATTTTCAGGCCTCCACATTTTTATATTAAACCGACGCCAGACTCAAAAACAAGATCAAAAACTTCTATGTCTAAAAAACCGACGCATGAACCACATGCTCAGGTCCCTATTTCTAAAAAACAGATCAAAATGGCTGAGGACTTAATTACCTTAATCAGGGGTTCACACCCCCCCCCCCATAAGAGGCCTAGGCAAGACATTGATTATGAATCTTCAGATCAGGTTTCTATTTCTTCTGATTCCTCTTCTGATCAAGAATATTCTATACCACCCTATGAGGATTCAGATGCAGAGGAATCCATCCCATCTGCATCTCCTCCTGAAGATTATTCTTTTGGAGAAACCTTGCATACTTTGAGGGAAAATTTTCATTGGGAGAGTCAGGATTTCTCAGAATCAAAAAAGAGGCTTAGGGATTTCCTCCTCCTTCCTCAGCATAGGCCTTTGGCCATACCTCCTGTATTAGACATTGTTGATGGTGTGTTTTCGGAATCAAGTATGGCTCCAGATTCCTTACCTCCGGCTCCTAGTAAGCCAGACAGATATTACAGGGTTCCTGACTCCCACAGAGTTTTATTCAAAAATCCTGCTGCTGACCCTGAAACTATCTATCAGGGTCCCAAATGTGTAAAGACCTCAACAGCTAAGAATCCTACCCCCCTCTGATAGAGATTCCAGAGCGCTGGATAGATGGGTTAAGAAGGTTTATATGTCTGCAACCTTGGCAATTAGGGCCTTAAACTGCGAGTTTCATATGCTTAAATGTTAACAGCATGTTATGGGATTATTGAAACAGAAAATGATGTTGATTTCTGAATGTGTGGAAAATAAAGAATTACAGGAATTATTGCATGCAGCAGAACAGGTTGGAAGGCATACTTTGCAATGTGGTTTTGATTCCTTGGAGGCCTCCTGTAGGGCCGTAGTTACTGGATCTGAGATTAGAAGGCATGCCTGGCTCAAGGAGCAAAATCTACCTGATCATGTTAAAGCTAAATTGTTGGATGCCCCCTTGCAACATGATACTCTGGTAATAAGGCAGAAGAGGTTTTAAAGAAAATAGAAGACAAAGCTAAATCTATGCAAACTGTAAAAGATGTGTTGCAAGTGCAGCCACCCAGGTTCGGTAGGCACTGGCCTACTAACAATTGGTCATTTCCTGTGTCCAACAGAGCCGCTCAAGGCAAATCCAGGCACTCAAAAGGCTCCAGATACCAATCACAGGGTTCTTACAGGTCAAAGCAATGGGGTGCCTCCACCTCCAAATCTGGAGGAAACAAAGCACAACCCTAGAGTAAGCAGTCTCAGTGACTTCCCTCTACCTTCCCCAAGCACTTATCTTTTGGCAGCCCCCTTGGGGGAAAACTAGCACTTCATGTTCAAAATTGGCAGTTAATTATCCAGGACAAGTGGGTATTAAACATAGTACCCCAGGGGTACAAATTTCATTTCCATACTTTACCAATTCCAAACGGTTGGCCAGATCTGCAACAAAATCATTGGGCAGAGGCTCAGAAACAAGTTATGTCTATCCCTGCTATCAAGCACGCTTTAACGTGCTTTAGCGCGGAGTTGCCACTAGAGCAGCATCGGGCAGCGCTGGTTAAACAAGGTTAAACTCTTTCTGGCTCCAGAAAGTCTGTTCTTCAAATTTTCCCTTAGAACTGCTCTGTTAGGAATCTAAACAGTTTACACCTTCACTAAAAAGTGCAGCACTTGTTCCAAATAGCTTTTTCTTCTCAAAAAGCTCAGCACTTGTCTTATAAGCATATCCCTTGTTTTATAAGCATTCTCTTTGCAGGTCAAGCACTCCTATATTATACAAGTCTCTCACTAGCAAAACCCCCAGGAGTGCCCACTTCCCTGCTAAGCCCACTACTTTTCTGTCTCATACCAACTCATAAATCTTTCTAGCATGTCGAAGGGTCAGATGCTGGCGTCCTCTCCTGCCCAGTTGGTGAATCTAGGAATTCTGAGACAATGTTACAATTGCCTCATGTACACGGACAACCCTCTCCTCCTCCCACGTAACACTAACACTTGCGAGAGATGCAGCTATTTAGCCAAATTGGAGGCTGAGCTCTCTCAACTCAGGACTGGCAAGACCAGACAGGAGGGGAAGGCAACTACACACACCACAATACCAGTCTCACATAACTCAACCACACCACTGAATCAAACACATAAACACACCAAGACATACTCGGAGGCTCTGAGTAAAAATTTACCTAAACAGCAGAGGCCTCCAAAGCAGACACCCAAGCAACTGCAAACTCAATACACCACACAAACAACACATAAACAACAAAATCAGTGTGTAAAGCAGTCACTGCCCTTAAGGCCAAATACAACACCAAACATACTTGTCATAGGTGACTCCATAGTCAGACACACTGACATCCCACTCACCAGGCTGAACAAGGAGAAGGTCATGGTAAGCTGCCTATCGGGCGCTAGAATCCGCCATATAACACAAGCACTCGGGTCACTCCATGGCAAGTACAAGTATGACACAGTCATTGTCCATGCTGGTGTGAACGACCTGAGACGTACCTCCCTGGACTACATGAAAAGAGACATAGAGGAGCTCTCTGATTATGTAGCCCAGGCAGGTATGACCCTGACCCTGAGCAGTATCCTTCCTTCACCAAGAATGATACCACAATATAGTGACAAGATGATCAGCTTTAACAATTGACTTAATTTCTGGTGTCATTCAAAGGGGATCCAGTGCTTGTCTGCCTGGGATGACATGCTCGACAAGCCACGCTGCTTCGCAAGGGACGGCTTGCACCTGTCACCCCTGGGATTCCGGATATTGGCTAAGGCTCTTGCCACCCCCATAGTGCCTTTTTTAGGCAAGGCTCAAATTCTAAACCTACCATCCTAGAAAACAAAAACATGAAGAAACTAAGGGTAATGCTGCTCAATGCCAGAAGTCTAAATCTCAAACTGCACGCACTCGAGGCCCTTCTCAGTATGGAGAACATCGATGTCTGTGCTGTGACTGAAACCTGGTTCAAGGCTCCTGAGAGCACCCCGGCACTATCAGGTTTCATCTCATATCATGCGTTCCGGCCCCAAAACCCGGACCACACCACAAAAGGAGGGGGTGTATCCATATTCATCAAGGATACCCACACCTCCAGGTTGGTGGCTACGCACGAAGCATCGGAAGCCATCCAGGTGCAATTAACCATAAGAAAAACTGCTCTACAATTTGTAGCATGTTACAGGCCACCCTCTCAAACTCAGGAAACCCACACAGCCTTCCTGAAGACACTGGAGGGTATAAATGTATCACCAAACACCATCATATTGGGTGACTTCAACTACCCGAATATAGACTGGGAACATTACTCAAGCCCAAACTTTCTAGCCCAAAGGTTCCTGGAGTTCATAAATTCAAATGCCATGGAACAACTAGTCACCGTCCCCACAAGAGGAGAAAATATACTAGATCTCATCATCACGAACATGGGGACAAAATGCTCCAAACCGAAGTATATCCCTCATTGGTGAGATCAGATCATAAACTAATCTCACTAGAAATCCACATCCGCCCCACCCCAAACAAAAAGACCACAGTGAAGAACTTCTCTAAAGCAAACTTCACACTACTCAAGACAGGTGTGGTATCCTTCAAGGCCCCGAGCCAATGGAAACCACAACCCAAGCTGCGGAAGCCCTTACAAATGCCTTCTATGAACACCTTCAGGACTGCATGGATCAGGCAATCCCAAATAAAACCAAGACTCTTTCCACCAAGGGCAAGCGTCCAGTCTGGTGGACCCCAGACATAAACAAACTTTACAATAAGAGGAGAAAGCTATTACATGATGGAGCAAAATCCCAAAAGGGAAGGCATCTTTGATCAGCACTAGCAAGAAACTACGATCCCTCATAAAATCATCCAAGGCCAACTTTGAGAGAAAAATTGCCATAGATTCAAAAGACAATCATAAGGCCTTCTTCAGCTATGTCAGAAACCTGGGTGGAAACTCCCAGATATGCTCAGAATTAGTCCAAAATGATACAAAAATCACTGAACCCACAGACATTGCCAACATACTGGCAGACAGGTTCAGCGCAAACTTCACCCCTCTCCCCAAAGGAGAGATAACTATCCCAACTGAGAGTAGCCTCCCAGACATCTCAAATGCAGGTGAAAGCTGCTCTCTCTAAAGCTAAAAACACAGCATCAATGGGACGGATGGGGTCCCGGCTGTGTGCTACATGAACTCAATGAAGAACTAAACCCGCACATAAGGCAGCTGTTTAATCTTAGCCTCACCACAGGATATGTGCCCAAGGAGTGGCGTCGGCAACTGTGGTCCCACTCCACAAAGGCGGTGCCTCTACGGACCCTGGTAATTACCGCCCCATAAGCTTAACAAGCCTGGTCTGCAAAGCTATGGAGAGGATCATAATGGAACTCATAAACAAGGACATAGGGGACTTGCAGACCTTGGACCCAACCCAGTTTGGCTTTGTCAAGGGCAGATCTTGCCTTTTGAACTTGGTCGACTTCTTGAAACAGTCACCAAGGCCATTGATGAGGAAAGGCAGTCCATACAGCCTACCTTGACCTTGCAAAAGCTTTCGACACAATACCCCACTCGGGTATTATAGAGAAACTTACCAGCTTAAATGTAAACCCATATGTCACAAGATGGGTTGCAAACTGGCTAAAGGACAGAACCCACAGGGTTAGAGTTGCTGGAGCCCTGTCAGACTCCAAGCCGGTTACAAGTGGAGTCCCACAGGGCTCAGTCCTTGGCTCCCTATTGTTCGGCATCTACTTCTCAGAAGTACAGGCAAACATAGGAGGACTATGGCTGACAAAGTTTGCGGATGACTGCAAACTGGGTGCCATAGTGGATAGTACATCGGACACAGACATCCTTCAGAGGGGTCTCACGGAAACTGATAGCTGGTGCCAGAGCCATGGCCTGAAGTTAAGCATAAAAAGTGTATAGTCATACCCTTGGGAAAAACAAGGTAACCCCAAGCTACCATATAGGTGGCAACCCACTAAGCACAGAAGAGGTTATCAGGGACCTGGGGACCCAGGTTGACAGTGGCCTCTCGTTTGACGCTCACGTTGCTAAAGTGGTTCGAAAGACCTTCTACATTGCCCACCTGATCATGAAGGGATTCACATCCAGATCAAGTGAGGTCATTGTTCCCCTGTACTCTTCACTTATCATACCAATGATCGAGTACAATGCCCCATTCGGGATGTATCTCACCCGACACCTGCAGCAATTGGAGAGACCCCAAAAGTTCCTCACCAAAAGGATAAAGGGACTCCAAAACCTGTCATATGCTGCCAGACTGAAGAAACTCCAACTCTATTCAGTTGCATACCGTCTGCTCAGAGGTGACTTGTGCCTGACATACAAGGCCATGACCAACCCGGAATTAATGGACATGCTCCACCTCAAAAAATCCAAATCCACAAAAGCCACTAGAGCAAGAGACTTAAACCTTAGCACGGATATAAATAGGACGTGCTGGAGGGATAGATTTATCACCCAGAGACTCCCCATGCTGTGGAATAAAATCCCGGTCCATGTGAGGCAGAGCACCTCGCTGGCTCTGTTCAAGAGAAATCTTGACCGGTGGATGGGAGATCGTAGGTTTACCCCGGGAATCATCTCTGTGTCACTACTGGACAGAGGCACAACAAACTAATGGGCACAGTATTTCTAACATAAGGGGCGGCGTACGCCACATAACCTTGGGCTAGGCTTATAAATGCCCTAGGGCAGTTAGCCTAGTGTATAAACCTATGAACCTATGTCCGTCATGGATATGGGGGCTATTCAACCAGTACCAGAAAGGGAAAAAGGACAAGGTTTTTATTCAAGACTTTTTCTAGTACCCAGAAAAGAAAATGCCTGGCGTCCAATACTGGACTTAACGATTTTGAGCACGTTCCTGGACATTCCAAAATTCAAAATGCTGACTTTACAACAGCTACTGCCTATGCCGGGCAGGAACACTTGGTTAGTGACTCTAGACTTAAAAAAGGCATACCTGCATATCCCAATAAGGGAATCATGCAGAAGATGCCTCCGCTTCAAGGCAAGTTTTCTGCATTACCAATTTTCTGCACTGCCCTTTGGCTTATCTACTGCACCCAGGGTCTTTACAAAGTGCCTGGCACCAGTAATTGCATTTTGCAGACAAAGAAGCATACACATTTATCCTTATCCGGACGACTGTCTCATTCAAGCAGAGGACAAGGAGACACTTCTTCAACATCTGGCATTTGTAAAAAGGCTTCTAACATGCCTAGGGTACACAATAAATGAAAAGAAATTCCAACTGGTACCCTCTCAAATAATTACATTCCTGGGTGCAAGCTTGAATACAACTGCCCAGATTGCTTACCTTACGCCAGACAAACAAAGGCAACTGACAACATGCTTCAAATAAATGGCAACAAAAACCCAGTTATCTGCAACACAAATTCTGCAGGCTTTGGGGTTCATGGCATCCTACATTCTTCTAATTCTATATGCGAGACTGCATATGTGGAAACTATAATGGTACCTAAAAAGTTTATGGAGTCATCATTGTCAGTCTGTAAACAATGATCTCGCTCATTCCCTGCCTACAACAGGAGTTTACTTTGGTGGGCAGAGACATGTCAACAAAACAAGGGACTGTTATTCACTCTACCCCCTGCCACCCAAACCCTAACTACAGATGCATCAGACTATGCTTGGGGGGCCCACCTGGCGGGGGGAGATGCATTCAGGGCAAATGGAGCCCAAAACAAATGCATCTGTGTATCAACCAGAAACTGATGCTAGTTGTTCAGAATGCTCTGACAGCCTTCAAGGACTTACTTCATCCAGGACAACTACTGAAAAGACGAACACCACCACAGTTATGTGGTACATAAACAAGCAGGGGGGGTGTACACATTCCTACCCCCTTTGCAGACTAGCCATGGCATTGTGGAACACAGCTTTGACTTACCAAATACATCTTCAAGCTCAATTCCTACCATGAAAACAAAATACTCTGGCAGATGACCTAAGCAGAAATCTTATGGACCCGCACGAATGGAAACTGGATCCACAAATCTTCAGCATGTTAACACAGAAGTGGGAGAGCCCGGACATAGATCTATTTGCCTTTCCTCTAAATTATCAGCTGGACAAATTCTGCACAAGAATTTATCACAGAAAAGCATGGAAAGTGGATGCCCTATCCTTCAGCTGGAAAAACCTATCAGTCTATGCTTTTCCCCCTCTGCCTCTTCTCTCCAAGGTCTTACTAAAAGTCAGACAGGAAAAAACAAAAATGATCCTAGTTGTTCCGGACTGGCCTCGCC
The DNA here is from genome assembly GCF_019279795.1 of Protopterus annectens. Taxonomy (NCBI): domain Eukaryota; kingdom Metazoa; phylum Chordata; order Ceratodontiformes; family Protopteridae; genus Protopterus; species Protopterus annectens. The sequence goes on from NC_056732.1 coordinate 71,001,765, forward strand.
AGCACTGGTACCCAATTCTAAGGAATAGGTCTCAAATTCTTCCTTGGTACTTGCCTCAAATACCTCATCTACTGTCTCAGCCGAACAATCAAATTCTGCACACTCAGCTCCAAACTCTGAACCTGGCAGCATGGCTGATCATTTCATTATTCAAACAACACCTCTCAGTACATCTGTGATGGATGTCATTTTGGAAGCCAGAAGGCCTAGTACTAGAAAATCTTATACTGATAAATGGAAGAGATTCTGTGCTCGGAACCAAGCACAAGGAATGGAGACAGCAAAGCCCAATATTCCTCAGATTTTACAATATTTGACTGAGATGCTTGACAAGGGCCTATCTTTTTCTTCAATAAAAATACATGCCTCTGTCATTTCGGCTCATTACAACACAGAGCCTCCCCTCTTCTCATCCTCTGCTTAAACAGTATCTTAGAGGGGCCAAAAATTTAAGGCCTCCCAAAAGATCCCTCGGGACCAATCCTTCTTTTATGCCTAAGGTGGTATCTAGTGTGGCTCTTAACCGGACAATTCACCTGCCAACATTTTACCCAAATCCACAGAACAAGGGAGAGCGGATTCTGCATTCATTGGATGTACACAGACAACTAAGATTCTACTTAAACAGGACCAAATCTCTAAGGAAGTCTGAGCATTTGCTGCAGGGTCAGAGGGGAAGGCTATATCAAAGCAGGTTATTTCTAAGTGGATAAGCCACAGCATTCCTTTCTGCTACTTGCACCATGGTAAACCTGTGCCCAAGGGGATCAAGTCACATTCCACCAGGGCTGACTCTACCTCAGCAGCTTTTCTCAGAGGGGTTCCAACCAAAGACATTCTAGAGGCTGCTACTTGGAGCTCTGTTCATACCTTCACAAAGCATTATCATTTGCCTCTCTTCTCCAAATCCAGGGCAGGCTTTGCCACTGCAGTTCTGCACGGCCTTATAGCCGCTCCTAATGCTATTTAGTTCCATCATCCCTTCCATAGCTTTGGGATTCTACCCAAATGTAATGTCTGCAACAGTGAAACACGAAGAACATAGTACAGTTGGTGTACACTTACCATAAATGTAGATGTTCGAGTGTATTCACTGTTGCAGTCCGGGTTACCCACCATCCCCCTTTTCTATAACTTTTCTTTCCTTCACTATATACTAAAGCCTTTGTGGTGTATTTGCTTTTAGATGAAGGTAAAGTTTATGTTGCTAAAAATGCATTTATATGTATTGCTGTTTATTTATATATATATATATATATATATATATATATATATATATATATATATATATATATATATATATATATATATATATATTTGCTCCCCATTTGAAGGGCACCTGACATCTGGGGCAAGAAAAACTGAATAAAATGGCATTGGCTGCATGTTTTTATACCCCTGACGACCTGACGTCATGGAAGAGGAGACGGCAACCGATGCAGGACCCAAGACTTTGTTATTCAGGCCGACTGAGGGCAACCTGCCAGCAGATTACCCATATGTAATGACTGCAACAGTGAATACACTTGAACATCTAAATTTATGGTAAGTGTACACAACTGTACTTTCCTTTGGTGGGCAGAGGCCTGCCACCAAAACAGGGGACTACCATTCACACTACCCTCTGCCGCTCAAACCTTAACAGACGCATCAGACTATGCATGGGGGGGCTCACCTGGCAGGTAAGTGCATTCAGGGCAAATGGAACCCAAGTCAAATGCATCTGCACATAACTCAAAAAGCAGTGTTAGCTGTCCAGAATGCTCTGACAGCCTTCAAGGACCACATTCTTCCAACACAACTAATATTAAAGACCGACAACACCACTGTCAAGTGGTACATAAACAAGCAGGAGGGTACACATACTTACCCCCTCTGCGGACTAGCCATGGCATTGTGGAACACAGCCTTGAGCTACCAAGTGAATCTACAAGCTCAATTCCTTCCAGGAAAACTAAATACACTGGCAGACGGACTAAGCAGAAACCACATGGACCCACACGAGTGGAAACTGGAGCCAAGGATTTTCAACATGTTGATAAGCAAATGGGGGAGCCCAGATATAGACCTGCTTGCCTCCCGCCAGAACCATCAGTTGGACACATTTTGCACAAGGATTCCCCACAAGCTAGCTTGGAAAGTGGATGCTCTATCCTTCAGCTGGAACAACCTATCAGTTTATGCCTTTCCTCCTCTGTCTCTGCTCTCCAAGGTACTACTAAAAATCAAACAGGACAAGCCAAGGACGATTTTAATTGCACCAGACTGGCCACGCAAACACTGGTACCCCCTCTTGCACAGTGTGTCACGCTTTGCTCCATGGCACCTGCCTCAGACTTCCTTCCCTGTTGTCTCAGGAGGAGAACCAGATTCTGCACCCTCACCTGAAAACCCTGAACCTAGCAGCCTAATTACCTAATCTCTCCTTTACCATCCCTCAGAAAATCAGTGATGGATATCATTTTAGAGGCAAGGAGGCCTAGTACTAGAAAATCTTATGCTGCAAAATGGAAAAGATTTTGTGCCTGGACTCGGTCTCAAGGGATGTGCGCAGCAGTGCCCAATTTACCTCAGATTCTACAATACTTGACTGAGATGCTTCATAAGGGCTTGTCCTTTTCCTCCATCAAAATTCATGCCTCCGCCATTTCAGCTTATTATAGCACAGAGCCTCCCCTCTTCTCTCAGCCACTGCACAAGCAGTTCCTCAGAGGGGCCAAAAATTTAAGGCCACCCAGGAGAGCTCCAACTCAAGCCTGAGACCTTAACTTTGTCTTGGAGAATCTCACTCTTCCTCCTTTCAAGCCAGCTGCTACTGCAGATTTAAAATTCCTTTCCTGGAAAACAGCTTTCCTTTTAGCAGTCAATTCTGCAAGGAGGGTATCTGAATTACAGGCCCTTATGACAGTGGAGCCTTTCATCATCTTTCATGCAGACAGGGCATCTCTCAGAACCAATCCCTCCTTCATGCACAAGGTGTGGTATCCAGTGTGGCTCGTAATCAGTCCACTCATTTGTCTACCTTCTTTCCTAACCCACAGAACAAAGGGGAACGGATACTGCACTCCTTAGATGTGCAAAGACAACTTGGATTCTGCTTGGACAGGACTAAAACTCAACGGAAATCTGTACAACTGCTGGTGGCATTTGCTGCAGGGACAGAGGCTAAAAGCTATTTCAAAGCAATCCATTTCAAAATGGATAGGCCACTGCATTCATTTCTGGTATAAGCACCATGGAAAACCTATCCCACAGGGCATCAGACCCCATTCATCCAGGGTTGCATCTACCTCTGCAGCCTTTCTCAGGGGCGTCCCTACCAGGGACATCCTAGAAGATGTTACCTGGAGTTCTGTACATGCTTTCACCAAGCATTATTTGCCAATTTTCTGTAAATCCAGAGCTGGCTTTGCCACTGCAGTCTTGCAGGGCCTTATAGCTGGTCCTAATTCTATTTAAATTCCTCCTCCCAACCTTAGCTTTGGGAGTCTACCCAAATGTAATGACTGCAACAGTGAAACACAAAGAACATAGTACAGATGTTCTTCGTGTTTCACTGTTGCAGTCATTACATTTGGGTAATCTGCTGGCAGGTTCCCCTCAGTCGGCCTGAATAACAATGTCTTGGGTCCTGCGTCGGTTGCTGTCTCCTCTTCCATGACGTCAGGGGTATAAAACATGCAGCCGACGCCATTTTTTTTTAGTCTTTCTTGCCACGTGGTGCCCGAAGCAGAAGCAGTTCGCAAGTGCCGGTCGTCCGACTCCTGAAATTTTCACATTCGAGTTTCGAAACCGAAGTCTTCAAATAAAGCTAAGTACCCCGTTGGGGAAACCTTTTCTTGCTCCTTACCAATGTCAGTAAAAGTTAATAATTGCATTACTTGTGGGAAGCAAGGATTTTCATTTGTACTGTATTCCTTGCCTAGGCACAGATCATAACGTGCCTTGCTGTCGGTTTTGTGCTAGATTTAACCAATGCACTGTTGAGCGTCTGTATATCTTTGCTTCAAAATATTTTGGAAACATTTAATTACCTTGAAATGTCGTCGGATAGCAATCCGACTACTGGAGTTCATAAAAAACGCAAAGAAAAGGACAGAGGCGGACCGTAGAGGGGCAACGAAGCTTCTCCTAAGCCAGTCCCCGGTACTCTGTGAGGTGATTTCGCAGCCCCTGATACCCGCTACTTTAGAGTCGCAGGCCTCTACCGAGCCCATGTGGAGTCCGGCATGCTGCGAGATTCCCAGAGTACTGTACCCGCAGATGTCTCTCCCTCGGATGGGTCCGGAGCCGCTGAGCAGGCACCGGCTTCTGAGGATGTTTTTAGGCCTCAGCATTTCTATATAAAACCGACGCCAGCTTCAAAAACAGACAAAAGCAACTTCTAAGGCTAGAAAACTGACTCATGAGCCACATGCTCAGGCCTCTATGCCTAAAAAAACAGATGATCAAAATGACTGAAGACTTAATTACCTTGATCAGGGGTTCCCAACCTCCCCCCCCCCCCGATAAGAGGCCTAGGCAAGACACTGATTATGAATCTTCAATCAGGTTTCTATTTCTTCTGATCAAGAATATTCTATACCACCCTATGTGGATTCAGATGCAGAGGAATCCAGCTCATCTGCATCGCCCCCTGAAGATTATTCTTTTGGAGAAACCTTGCATACTTTGAGGGAACATTTTCATTGGGAGAGTCAGGATTTCTCAGAATCAAAAAAGAGGCTTAGGGATTTCCTCCTTCTTCCTCAGCATAGGCCTTTGGCCATACATCCTGTATTAGACATTGTTGATGTGTTTTCAGAATCAAGCATGGCTCCAGATTCCCTATCCTCCAGCTCCTAGTAAGCCAGACAGATATTACAGGGTTCCTGACTCCCACAAAGTTTTATTCAAAAATCCTGCTGCTGACCCTGAAACTATCTCTCAGGGTCCCAAAGGTGTAAAGGCCTCAACAGCTAAGAATCCTACCCCCTCTGATAGAGATTCCAGGGCGCTGGATAGATGGGTTAAGAAGGTTTATACGTCTGCAACCTTGGCAATTAGGGCCTTAAACTGCCAGTTTCATATGCTTAAATATCAACAGCATGTTATGGGATTATTGAAACAGAAAATGATGTTGATTTCTGAATGTGTGGAAAATAAAGAATTACAGAAATTATTGCATGCAGCAGAACAGGTTGGAAGGCATACTTTGCAATGTGGTTTTGATTCCTTGGAGGCCTCCTGCAGGGCCGCAGTTACTCTATCTGTGATCAGAAGGCATGCCTGGCTCAAGGAGCAAAATCTGCCTGATCATGTTAAAGCCAAATTGTTGGATGCACCTTTACAGCACGATACTTTGGTAATAAGGCAGAAGAGGTTTTAAAGAAAATGGAAGACAAAGCTAAGTCTATGCAAACTGTAAAAGACTTCTTACAAGTACAGTCACCAAGATTCAGTAGACAATGGCCTACAAAAAATTTGTCCTTTCCTGTGTCCAACAGAGCCTCACGGGGCAAATCCAGGTGCTCAAAAGGCTCTAGATACCAATCACAGGGTTCTTACAGGTCAAAGCAATGGGGTGCCTCTACCTCCAAATCTGGAGGAAGCAAAGCGCAACCCTACAGTAAACAGTCTCAATGACTTCCCTCTGCCATCACTAAGCACTTATCTTTTGGCAGCCCCCTTAGGGGGAAAATTAGCACTTCATGCTCAAAATTGGCAGTTAATAACCCAGGACAAGTGGGTATTAAACATAGTATCCCAGGGATACAGATTTCATTTCCATACCTTGCCAATTCCAAATGGTTGGCCATATCTGCCACAAAATCAATGGGCAGAGGCACAGAAACAAGTTACGTCCCTCATGGATATGGGGGCTATTCAATCAGTACCAGAACAGGAAAAAGGGCAAGGGTTTTATTCAAGACTGTTCCCGGTACCCAGAAAAGACAATGCTTGGCGCCCAATACTGGATTTATCGATTTTGAACACATTCTTGGACATCCCAAAATTCAAAATGCTGACTTTGCAACAGCTTCTGCACATGCTGGTCAAGAACGCTTGGCTAGTGACTCTAGACTTAAAAGAGGTATACCTGCATATCCCAATAAGGGAATTGTTCAGAAGATACCTCCGCTTCAAGGCTGATTTTATGCATTACCAATTCTCTGCACTGCCCTTTGGCTTATCTACTGCGCCCAGCGTCTTTACAAAGTGCCTGGCACCAGTAATTGCATTTTGCAGACAAAGAAGCATACAAATCTATCCTTACTTGGACAACTGTCTCATTCAAGCAGAAAACAAGGACATTCTTCTTCAATATCTGGCGTTTGTAAAAAGGCTTCTAACATGCCTAAGGGTACACAATAAACGAAAATAAATCACAACTGGTACCCTCTCAAAAGATTACATTCCTGGGTGCAAGCTTGAATACAACTTCCCAGATGGCTTACCTTACGCCAGACAAACAAAGGCAACTGACTACTTCAAACAGATGGCAACAAAAACCCAGTTATCTGCAAGACAAATTCTGCAGGCTTTGGGGTTCATGGCATCCTGCATTCTACTAATTCCATATGCAAGACTGCATATGAGGAAACTGCAGTGGTATCTAAAACGTTTATGGAGTCAACATTGTCACAGTCTGGAAACAATGATTCTTCTCATTCCCTGCCTACAGCAGGAGTTTCTTTGGTGGGCAGAGACATGTCACCAGAACATGGGACTGTCTTTCACTCTACTCCCTACCACCCAAACCCTAACTGCAGACACATCAGACTATGCTTGGGGGGGCCCACCTCGCGGGGAGATGCATTCAGGGCATATGGACCCCAAAACAAATGCATCTGCATATCAACCAGAAAGAGATGTTAGCTGTTCAGAATGCCCTGACAGCCTTCAAGGACTTACTTCATCCAGGACAACTACTGATAAAGACGGACAACACCACGGTTATGTGGTACATAAACAAGCAGGGGGGGGGGGTAAACATTCCTACCCCCTTTGCAGACTAGCCATGGCATTGTGGGACACAGCCTTGACTTACCAAGTACATCTTCCAGTTCATTTCCTGCCAGGAAAACAAAATACTCTGGGAGATGACCTAAGCAGAAATCTTATGGACCCTCACGAGTGTAAACTAGATCCACAAGTCTTCAGCATGATAACAGAGAATTGGGGAGTCCAGACATAGATCTATTTGCCTCTCCCCAGAATTATCAACTGGACAAATTCTGCACAAGGACTTATCACAGACAAGCATGGAAAGTGGATGCCCTATCCTTCAGGTGGAAAAACCTATCAGTCTACGCCTTTCCTCCTCTGCCTCTTCTTCCCAAGGTCTTACTAAAGGTCAGACAGGAAAAAACAAAAATGATCCTAATTGCCCCGCACTGGCCTCGCTAGCACTGGTACCCAATTCTGAGGAATATGTCTCTCAACTAACTCCTTGGTACTTGCCTCAAATACCTCATCTACTGTCTCAGCAGAACGTTCAAATTCTGCACAGTCAGCTCCAAACTCTGAACCTGGCAGCATGGCTGATCATGTAAATATTCAAACAACACCTCTCAGTAAATCTGTGATGGATGTCATTTTGGAAGACAGAAGGCCTAGTACTAGAAAATCTTATGCTGATAAATGGAAGAGATTCTGTGCTTGAAACCCAAGCGCAAGGGACAGACACAGCAAAGCCAAATATTCCTCAGATTTTACAATACTTGACTGAGATGCTTGACAAGGGCCTATATTTTCATCAATAAAAATCCATGCCTCTGCCATTTCGGCTCATTACAACACAGACCCTCCCATCTTTTCTCATCCTCTGCTAAAATAGTATCATAGAGGGGCCAGTAATTTAAGGCCTCCCAGAAGATCACCAACTTCTGCACGGGACCTCAATTTTGTGTTGGAAAAGCTCACCTTGCCTCCATTTGAACCAGCAGCTACTGCGGATGTAAAGTTTTTATCTTGGAAAACAACTTTCCTTCTGGCAATCACTTCATCAAGAAGGGTTTCAGAACTACAGGCCCTCATGGCTGTGCAGCCTTTTATTACATTTTACCTGGACAGGGTGTCCCTCAGGACCAATCCTTCCTTTATGCCTAAGGTGGTACCCAGTGTGGCTCTTAACCAAACTATTCACCTGCCAACTCTTTACCCAAATCCGCAGAACAAGGCGGAGCGGATTCTGCATTCCTTGGACGTACACGGACAACTAAGATTCTACTTAAACAGGACCAAATCTCTAAGAAAATCTGAGCAGCTACTGGTGGCATTTGCTGCAGGATCAGAGGGGAAGGCCATTTCAAAGCAGACTATTTCAAAGTGGATAAGCCACTGCATTTGTTTCTGCTATTTGTATCATGGTAAACGGGTGCCCAAAGGAATCAGGTCACATTCCACCAGGGCTGCATCTACCTCAGCAGCTTTTCTCAGAGGGGTGCCAACCAAAGACATTCTAGAAGCTGCTACTTGGAGCTCTGTTCATACTTTTACAAAACATTATCATTTGTCTCTCTTCTCTAAGTCCAGGGCAGACTTTGCCACTGCAGTTCTGCAGGGCCTTATAGCTGCTCCTAATGCTATTTAGTTCCAGCCTCCCATCCGTAGCTTTGGGATTCTACCCAAATGTAATGACTGCAACAGTGAAACATGAAGAATATAGTAAGTTGTGTACACTTACCATAAATGTAGATGTTCGAGTGTATTCACTGTTGCAGTCCGGGTTACCCACCCACCAACCCCCTTTTTTCTAGAATTTCTCTTTCCTTCACTATATTCTACAGCCTTTGTGGTGTATTTGCTTTTAGATGAAGGTAAAGTTTATGTTGTTACAATTGCATTTATGTATATATATATATATATATATATATATATATATATATATATATAAATATTTTGTTTGCTCCCCATTTGGTGGGCACCTGACATCTGGGGCAAGAAAAACTAAAGAAAATGGATGGCGTCGGCTGCATGTTTTATACCCCTGATGACCTGGCATCATGGAAGAGGAGACAGCAACTGACGCAGGACCCAAGACTTTGATATTCAGGCCGACTGAGGGCAACCTGCCAGATTACCCAAATGTAATGAACTGCAACAGTGAATACACTCTAACATCTACATTTATGGTAAGTGTACACAACTGTACTTTGTGTACACTTGCCATAAATGTAGATGTTCGAGTGGATTCACTGTTGCAGTCCTGGTTACCTTGCCACCAGCCCACTTTCTTCTTTTGGCTATACCTCCAGTCTACCTTACTATGCTCAAAAAGCTTTTTGGTGTATTTGCTTTTTTGTTGGAGGTATATCCTTGTAATTATAGTTTTAATTGCTTCCCATTAGGGGGGCACCTGACATCTGGGGCAAGAAAAACTGATGTAATGACGTCGGCTGCATGTTTTATACCCCTGATGACCTGATGTCATAGAAGAAGGGACAGCATCCGACGCAGGACCCAAGACTTTGTTAATCAGGCCGACTGAGGGCTAATGCAAGCAGATAACCCAAATGTAATGACTGCAACAGTGAATACACTCGAGCACCTTTTATGGTAAGTGTACACAACTGTACTTTCTTTTTCTCCTATATGGTCTGTGATTTTTATTTATTTATTTTTTTTTGTCACAAGACCGTTCTTCACTGCAGGGTTAATTTGCAGTGTGGAAACTGCCTTGATTTTGAGATTTATTGTCTTAGCGGCCTTCATTCCTGTTAGTGAGAACCGGCTGGTACTCAACAGATCTGCTGTTGTGATCCTCTTCTGGAATTGCAATGCTAATGATTATGTCCGGACTAACTTTTTGGGGATCAACCATTTCACCCCATGGAAGATTGTCCTCCCTTTCTCCTTTTGGTTCTCCAGGTAAGAGAGGTTGAGGTTTGAGGTGGTTGTTTTCCATTTTGTGGCTTAAAGGGGCTTTCTAGTATAATGTTAGTTTTTGTTTTGCTCATTAATTCCATGCCAAACTGTAGAATTCAAGAAGAGTTTGAGGCATTGGGGTTGGGAGTTTAGGCCTGCATTGATATCTTTCCCTCTGCTTGAATACATGTAAAATGAGTCTTAATTTGGTTGGACTGGTAGATTATGGAAATGTTTGTTTTGGGCCAAGTTTCTCATGAGGTTTCCTAGGATATTCTGTCTGTTGCTCCCTTGAAAGTCAGAATTGAGATCCACCTTACGACGGTCTATGACTGTAGCCAGTAATTCACTTAGAAAGGGTTATTCAGCAGCAAAGGAGACAAGTTTGCTTATGTGAGTACCTACCATGAGCCAAGGTGTTTGTGGGCTAGTGTCAGAAGGCCTTAACCATGCACACTTCACATACCCAGGGTGTGTCCAGTGATTTCTAAGACATATTCTTAATTTATCAGTTGTTGTATCAAAGGACCCTCCCTAACAGGTTCTATAGCTGGATTCCCCCACTTCACCAAAAATTTGGCATTGCGTTTCTAAAAATTCATGCATTTGGGCACAGTTGTTCATCCATTAAAACTACTTGGTAAAATTCTGTTTCAGCTTCCTAAACAAGCTCACCCCTTAGATTAAGCAAGTGCCCTCCTGCAAAAAATAAAAAACAATAAAGATATGGTGCCCTCACTACTAACAGTGTGAGCTGCAGCACAAGTTAGACTCTGGCAATAAATAGTTTGTTTTTGTGTAGATTTTCTCTGAGTTCCATTATGTAACGATTTTGCTTTTTCAGGCCTCACTGTACCGGGATGCCTCATTTGCATATTGCTGAAGCCTTTTGAAACAGATCAGTTAGCGTATGTATGATTTGAAAGTGTATATGTCAACCTGCAAGAAATCTGGACAAAGGCTCAAATAAAGGGGATACAAAGGCCCAAAAATAGGGACACTTTAAATATTGCTCCTACAAACTTAAAGTACATAGAATAACAGGTTTCACATTAGCATGAATTTTCTAAAGGATGTAAATTTTGAAATACAAGTGTGTGCCATTATTTTCTGACTTCAGCCATCAGTGATTTGCCAAAAAAGCACAATTTTGAGAAACTGACCAAAAATGAGGGAAACATCTAGACATTCTGCGAAAATCTGTACAGTTGAGATGTATGTTTGTAAGTCTTGTAAAGAATGTATGTTTTGACAGTGTTTGAAAAGTTTTCTTGAATGGACTTATCCCTGCTGTGTCTATTCTTTTGCTAATTATCTCTCAACTTACTTCAGCTTGAGGATAATGCACTTCATTTGTACAGTACTGGAAATTTTCTTACTGAGACCATCCCTCTGTTAGCTCCATACTTTCTAGTGATGATTATTTAGGAAGCATAATGCCCAGTCGTTGACTCCATGGCTCTAGTTTGCCAGTGTTTTCATGTTGGTCTAAATCTGTTATCTTACTAGTATCTCTTCACTGGATGGGAAAGCACTGCAGGAAAATTGAACTTTACATTCCTTTTATGATTGCCTTTGATAAAACAAAGTTGTGCCCTAAGAAAGCTTGTTAGGAAACAAAACTGACTAGCACTCTTTAATATGGTAATAATTTAGTAAACTTGCTTACCTGCACATCTGGTTATAATATGTAGTTAACATTGATGAGCTTGACTGGCCAACTTTTGAACTCTTCAGAGTGAGGTAATACATGACGCCTTTTCGATTCTACACTCAAGTCTGTTTTCCTTTTCTTTACAGAATATGGAGAAAGAAGTTGACAATTTTCAGAGATGAGAGAAAACACGGACCTAGTTGTCATGTTTGGTATTCACTTTCTAGATTGTTCTGACAGAAATGTCCTTTTATTAATTTTTGCAGGAACCTAAATAAAATATTTCGCTTGTAAATGTATATTATTTTCATATATTGAAAAATGTATGTATATTTTAACGTGTTGGCACTGTATAGTTTGTGGCTAGAGAGGTCACATATATGCGATTACATTCTGCAGAAGGTTTTTAATATAAATATCTTTAAAATTATCTGCTGAATGTATGAAATGTACATTTTAATGTATTGAAATTTTTGGAAGAAGTCCGTACCACTTTCTTGATTAGCTAATGTATCTTCAGTGGAAGAAAAGGTTTTCTCAAACGTGTATAAAGGATGCACTAGAAGGTGGAGTTTCAACTCATATTAGATTGGTTTAGTTCCTCTACATGGCACCATGGAAAATAATTCTAATGGACTTTTAATAAACTGCTTTCAGAATATCAAAATTTTAAATATGGATGATCAGTTTTAATGTTTTTTTTTAAATGAGCATTTATTACACCCAATGCTTATCAGTGATGACTGTATCATTCATTAGAAATTTTGTTCAAAGTTGTTTTATTGCAGACTGTAAGGAATTTTCTAGATTAAGTTCTGAATGTTATTTCTTAATTTATTTCTTAATAAAATAATCAAAATGATGTCTGATAAGCTTTTTTACAGGTATGGGTACTTGGTATAACATTCACAAATACATTTTTACATTAAAAAAATAGATCAGACCTTAGAGTCCCACTGCAATGCATCACTTGATAGTTTCTCCTCTTCTGTCCCTTGCTCTACACAGTTAAAAAGTTCCCTTAGCTCTTCTGGGTACGCACTTTCTCCTTTGTCCCTAGGAGTGGTTTGCTCCTCCTGGGGCATTTCAGTTCAGAGTATTTGGTCTGTACGTCACCTTTATGTCCTGTGCAGGAAGTATGTGTGAGACATATGGCTCCTATAAGATCTAAAGGCTTTGATATACTGGACAGACTCTCCTTGGCAGGAGCTACCTTCAGTGAAGAATACTGCAACAGTGAAGAGAGGGACATATACTGTTATGGTAAGATTTTGCTCAACTGTACTTTGCACCATTTGGGCCCACAGGGACATTGCACACCTTAGACGTGCACCCACTGTTTATCACGTGGTGGGATCTATACTCTCAGGTGCAACAACACAGCTTTAGGCAGCATGGCGTGAAGCCTGTGTGATGCCCGTGCCCTAGCCCAGCAGTCAAGGAGCCTCAATCCTCACCACCAACACCAGAGAGGGGCCTCTCTCATATAGGAGGAAAGGATAACAAATACACACAGTAAAGTGCAATTTCCCTTAAGAGCACACAGAGATCAGTCAGTCCGGGGCTGGTTGCTCCCTTGCTCTCCAGGTCCCCAATAAAGACTCCCCACTGGCACAGCTATAGTCTCCAGATCACAGCCTAGTTGAGCAAACTAAAACCTCCAGCACCCTCTCTGTCCAACCAGTGCTTCATGTCCCTGCCCATGTAGCTGACACACACACACACACACACACACACACACACACACTTTGAGATAAGAGTTTATGCAACCACACAGACACTCCTGGGAAAGGCTGGCACAGGTTCTCCAGCTGTGCCCCTATTACCCAAACTACACGGTAGTACCGCCTGCCACCACCCAGGTAATATTTATCAGCTACTTAAAGGCCCTTAAAAGGGTGTCCATTTATTACTGTGCAATATTATCCAATTGGTAAGTGTGACTAAACAGTCAAAGCTTATTTGGAGTGCCTTGGTACAGTAATCACTATAAATATGCAATGCACTCTAGAACTTAAATTATCTCTACACAAAACAGCCACAGTTGAAAGGTTTAAAAATATTTAGTAAATAATAAAAACACAAGACAATACTTCTTACTACACAGTGCTAGTCAATAATTCAGACATCTCAGAAAAATACTTAAAATAATTCAGAAAAACACTTAATCTAATCTTTCTAGCTATTTCTAAAAGAAAACACAAGTCTAAGATCACTTACATATGAAAATGGGCAGAGTGCTGATGAGTTGGATGGTCAAGACAAAAATGCTTAATCTCTGGTTCTCTCTGTTTAAATTGAAATTGCAGTTCTGATTCATATTACATCATTCTTCACACTCCCCTGGTTCCCAGGCTAACAGAAACTGCATTTACATTTTTAACATCTCCTTTTGTTATCTTGCAGCTGATCAGGAAACAGAGCAATAAAGATACATTTGCATGTTTAAATCTAGCAGTTTAACTCTTGGTTAAAACAATAGCAAGAATTCCTTCATCTAAACCCTTCGGCACCACTGTCTACATCAAAGGGTCACCACATGCTTTACTTTGTTCAGTAGAGTGCACTGTTGTCACATTTTTCCAGTTCCACATGTAACACTATTTCTTTACATTTAAGACAACAAGCCTGCAGTTTACATTCATATTTACAAATGACAGAATTATCTGCAAAATTCTACCTGGCTAGACTGGCAGCCTTCACCCCCCCCCCCCAGAGAACTCAAGCTAGTTTTTCAAGTGACCCTTGAGAAGCGCTGCTTGAGAGGGTTAGGTCTATCTGAGTATACCTACCCCATTCCCTGTCTTGAGAGCCCATCTGCATTGTCATTGCTAACCCCACTGAGGTGCTTCACCGATGTATCATATGCTTGCAACCCCAGGCTCTATCTTAGCAACTTGGCATTTTGCTGGCTGGCTCTTAACCATGTTAGGGGGTTGTGATCTGTCATAACAGTGAATTTACTTCCATACAGATAAGGCTGAAGTTTCTGCAGTGCCCGCACTATGGCTAGACATTCCTTTTCTACAGCTGCATAGCATTCCTCCCTGGGTTGGAGCCTACGACTGAGAAAAACCACTGGGTGCTCTTCTCCCTCTGAAGAAATCTGGTTAAGTAGAGCCCCCACCCCATGTTTCGAAGCATCCACCTGCACAACAACAACTTTGGTATAATTTGGACTGGCTAACACAGGGTGTCCTCCCAAAGCTTCTTTAAGCCTCGGGAATGCCTGTTCACAAGCTGGGGTCCAGACTACCTTATCTAGCCCGTTCATCCTTGTCAGGGACTGTGAGGGGAGCAGCTATGGTACTGTAACTGGGGACGAGCTTTCTGTAGTACCATGCAGGCAATGCCTGAATGGCTTTCACTTTGGCAGGTTCTGGCCTTCCCTTACCACTCCCCACTCTATGTCCTTGGTTGGAGACCTCTGCCATACCCACCTGACATTTGCTCAGCTTAATGGTCAACCCTGCCGTCTGTAGTCTGCCCAGCACCTCCTTGACATGCTGAGGGTGCTCTGGCCAGGAATGGCTGTAGATGGCAATATCTAGGTAAGCAAGGACAAACTCTCCTGCTATGATACGATCTACCAGCCTCTGGGAAAGTCGCTGGGGCATTCTTCATCCCAAAAGGCATCTTTGTGAACTCATACAAGCCAAAAGGAGTCACAAAGGCTGACTTCTTTCTAGCACTGGGAGTCAAGGGCAGCTGCCTGTAATCCTTGGTAAGATCAGTGGTTGTAAGATACTTAGCCCCAACCAGCTGCTGTAGGGCCTCATCTGTCCTAGGCATGGGGTAAGAATCTGACTTTGTGTAACTATTTAATTTCCTGTAGTCCACACAGAACTGATGCTGCCATCCTTTTTTGGCACCAGCACCACTGGGGAGGCCTAGGGACTGTTGGACTCTTGAATCACCCCTAGTTCCAACATCTCCTGTACAGGCACTCTAAGGGGCCTGCCTAATAGGCCTTTGGGGTCCTGTATCCACCTGGTGCTGCCCCAGGTGGGTGCACCCTGGTTTCCCAGTGAACATGTCCCCATATTCCTCCAACACTACTCGGATTTCTCAAACCTAGGTAGGAGATAGCTGCTGGGACAGTGCTACCCCTTCCACTGAGGTCTCAACCCGAGCCTCACTGACATCATCAGTCCCCAGATCTCCCTCAGACTCCTGCTGTAATCCACTGCAGATGCTCAGCACAAGGGCCTCCCTATCAAGGTGTAAGGTTTCATTATATTAACATGGTACAGTTTGTGCCCCTGCCTTCTGCCTAGCAGTTCCACCATGTAGTTAACATCACTTACCTTTCTTTACCACCTTGTAGGGTCCCTCCCAGCAGCTTGTTGTGTGTGACAGGAATGAGAACCATTACCTGCTACCCCACAGCATACTCTCTAGCTCGAGCATTCCTGTCATACCACACCTTTTTCTGTTGTTGGACTTCTGTCAGGTTCTCCTGGGCCAAGCCCATGAGTTCCCTGAGCCTTGTCCTGAGGTTTAGGACGTATGTCACAGCAGACTCCTTGTGAGACTCGTACTCACCTTCCCACTCATCTCAAATTAAATCTAAAGGTCCCCTTACCCTATGCCCATACAGCAACTCAAAGGGTGAAAAACCTGTAGATTCCTGGGGAACCTCTCAGTAAGCAGACAACAGATGGGGCAAATATTTGTCCCACTCCTCCTCAAACTGATCTGCAAATGCCCGAGCATGGACTTGATTGTAGAGTTTAACCTCTCAACAAGACCATTTGTCTGGGGATGGTAGTCTTCATGTGCTTCACCCCACAGGAGTTCCACAGACAAGCCAGTAGGTCTGACATGAAATTGGCTCCTCTGTCAGTTAGTATTTCTTTTAAGAATGTTACCCTGCTGAAAATCTCTAACAATCTCTAACAAATCATTTGCTACCTTTTCTGCCTCTATAGAGGACAAAGCCACTGCCTCAGGGTATTGTGTAGCATAATCCACTACCACTAGGATATACGTTTTCCCTGTGGAACTTTGGGTACTCAGAGGACCCACAATATCCATAGCTGCCCTCTGAAATGGCTCTTCAGTCGCAGGCAAAGGCATCAAAGGAGCTCTCATCTTGTCTCCTACTTTGCCTACCTTTTGGCATTGTTCACAGGTCTTGCAGTACCCGGTTACATCTCTGGAAATTCCAGGCCAATAGAAGTTCTCCATAATATGCCTCTTTGTACGTTTTATGCCCATATGACCTGCAAAGGGAATATGGGCTATGGCTAGAAGCGCCACACAGTAGGCTGTAGGAACTACCAACTGCTGTACTCTCTCACTTTCTAGCCCTCCCTCAGGGGGTCAACACTCTGTATAGTAACCCTTTGTCCCAGTATACAGATTCCCTCTTTCCTTGAAAATCAGGTGCCTCCCTAGCTACCTGCCTCAGGCCTTGCAATGTAGGGTCTGAGAGCTGAGCCTGTCTCAACTCTCCCCTTGTAACCCTTCTCAGCTCCCCTTTCACAGCAAGTCTGGCATCCTCTGACAGTGGTGCCTCACTGTCAGCCTGGGCACTACTACTACTCACCTCTTCCTTTGCAGTCACTCTGTCCAAGGGACCATCAGTACCACCAAGCAGCTATGGCTCACCTTCAGTCTCACTGCTACAGCGTAGCTCACTCCCTGAAGTAACTACCTCACTAGTCCTGGCTGCAAGTATGCAGTTTGTCTTGGTCTTCCCCAGGCTACCAGACCCACATGCCTGTCTTCTAGCCTGACTGCATGTAACTGCGTAAGCACATGGTACTGCCTCATCCAAAGCCTTCTCTCTCAGGACATCTGCAGGATGGTAGTTTAGTACCCCTGTTGTCTCAAGACAACCTACTGTTTGCATTTTGTCTTTCCACTTACTGGCTCCCTTACCTTTTGTTTCCCACCTTGCCTCTGTGGACACCTGTATGCCACATGAACCACCTGTTCCAGTCAAAACATATAACCCTAGCTCCTGGACGTGTACCTGGACTAGTGCCTTCCCCTGCTACTGGTAGATTATGTTGGGGCAGTCTGTGCTGCCCACCATGGGTTCCTTTAGACCCATGAGCAGTACTGGGGGTCCCCTTCCTGTACAGGACTGCCCTGCTTGCCAGGTATAGGTCTCCCTTCTTCCCCAACTCATCTGAAGTAGCACATTGTCTATCAGCTAACCAGATCCTCATGTCCTCCGTCAAAGTGCTAAGGGCTTGTTCCCTCAACAAAAGGTCTGCCAGCCCTTCAGAAGTGGTGACCTGACATCCACTCACCCACCTATAGAAATAAGTGCTCAGGTCAGCAACATATTCACACCCACTTGCGTATGCCTTGCGTCTATGCTCACAAAACTTTTTCCTATACGTTTCAGGTGTTAGCTTAAAAAAACTCTAATAGACAATTTTTTACAGCAGTATAATCAAAACATGCAATGTCAGACATTCTAGACAATACAATTACAGCTTTACCATGGAGTAAGGGGGTCCGGAACAGTTCCCAGAGCCTTTGATTAACACTATACTGTTTGCATACCCTCTCATACATATGAATGAAACTATCAAAATTACCCCCCTCTTTAAACTGTGGAAGAAATTTACTGACCTGTTGTGCTTCTGGGGTCCAGTTACTCCCTTCCCCATTACCTCCATGACTCTGGCGAAGAGTCAGCATCTCTCTCTCATGCTTCCTCTGCCTTTACTTTTCCTCTGCTTCTATTTCTAACGCCTGGCCTTCAACTCAAGTCTCTCTAGCTCCAGATTGATTTTTAAGTCTGCTGCAGAAAGGTTGAGCTGTCCATTCTCCAATGGTATTATATCTCCACTGCCAGTCTGATTGTCCTCCTGATTGCTGTTTTCAGATGCAGCAGTAACTAAGGCTGCAATCAGGTCTGCCTTAGTCAGGTTTCCATGCACCAGTCCCCTGTCCTGGCACATCTCCGCCAGCTGGCTCCTTGTCAGCTTTCCATACGAGTATTCACTGCTGGGCTGATTTTCAGTACAAAACACCTTCAAAGCTCACTGTACCCAAGCTACAGGAATTCACTCTACCCACACCACTACAAGCCAGTTACTATTTGCCAACCAATTAATATGTGGTGTGGATATCCCACCGCTGCCAAACAATATGTGGTGTGGATATCCCAACCATTGCCACCAAATAATATGTGACGCCCGTGCCCTGGCCCAGCAATCAAGGAGCCTCAATCCTCACCACCAGAGAGGGGTGTCTCATAAAGGAGGAAAGGTTAAATACACACAGTAAAGTGCAATTTCCCTTAAGAGCACACAGAAATCAGCCAGTCCAGGGCTGGTTACTCCCTTGCTCTCCAGGTTCCCAAATAAGACTCCCCACTGGCACAGCTATAGGGTCCAGATCTCAGCCTAGCTGGGCAAGCTAAAACCTCCAGCACCCTCTCTGTCCGACCAGTGCTTCGTGTCCCTGCCCAAGTAGCTGACACACACACACTTTGAGATAAGAGTTTATACAACCACACATACACTCCTGGGGAAGGCTGGCACAGATTCTCCTGCTGTGCCCTTATTGCCCATACTGTACGGTAGTACTGCCTGCCACCACCCAGCTAATATTTATCAGCTACTCAAAGGCCCTTAAAAGGGTGTCCAATTATTATTGTGCAATGTTATTATCCAATTGGTGTGACTAAAACAGTCATGGCTTATTTGGAGTGACCTGGTACAGTAATCACTATAAATATGCAATGTACTCTAGAGCTTAAATTATCTCTACACAAAACAGCCATAGTTGAAAGGTTTAAAAATATTTAATAATAAGTAATAAAAACGCAAGACAATACTACTTACTACATAGCGCTAGTCAAGAGATCAGAGATCACAGAGAAATACTTAAAATAATTCAGTAGTACAGTTCTGACATCACAGAAAAACACTTAGTCTAATCTTTCAAGTTTCTAGCTATTTCTAAAAGAAACTACAAGTCTAAGTTACATAAGAAAATAGGCAGTGCGCTGATGAGTTGAATGGTCAAGACAAAAATGCTTAATAATCTCTGGTTCTCTGTTTAAATTGAAATTGCAGTTCTGATTTACATTACATCATTCTTCACACTTTCCTGGGGTTCCCAGGCTACACATTACATCATTCTTCACACTTCCCTGGGTTCCCAGGCTAACAGAAATTGCATTTACATTCTTAACATCTCCTTTTGTTATCTTGCACCTGGTCAGGAAACAGAGCAATAAAAATACATTTGCATGTTTAAATCTACCGGTCTTGGTTAAAACAATAGCAAGAATTCATTCATCTAGACCCTTTGGCACCACTGTCTACATCAAAGGGTCACCACATGCTTTACTTTGGTCAGTAGAGTGAACTGTTGTCACATTTTTTCCAGTTCCACATGTAACACTCATTATTTCTTTGCATTTAAGACAAGCCTATAGTTTACATTCATATTTACAAATGACAGAATTATCTGCCAAACTCTATCTGGCTAGGCTGGCAGCCTTCACAGCGTGTGTGTACATTTTATAGCGCAGCACCATCTCTGGTATGTGCTAAATCTCCTGCCACTACTGTGTGCTACCCTGTGTTCACTCATTGTCTTGCATATCTGGTGAGCTTACACCACCCCTTGCTGAAGTCTGATATATAAATTAGTCTCCCTTTCTTTTAGTCTCTCTCTGATGGTAGAATCTGTAGATTCCGTGGTTCTTGTTTCTGAGACAGATTATTAGATTTCCTTCTAGCTTTCCTACTGATAAATTTGTGCTTTGGGGAAATGCTTCTTATTGGTTATTTTTGTTCGTCTTGAATCCTCTTTCGTTCTGTGATAGGGCTGCACCAGTACTTGACAAAGCACGTGGAACATTATCCCTCCCATGGATTATGTGTTGAAAGATGCCCTCTGTGCAGTCTTAAAGCATCTTTATTCGGTTCCTGCTTTGTCTTTAATGAGGTGGATGCCCTGTGCAAAACTCCCAGAAAAATGTAATGACATCCTCTCTAAGCATCCTAGCGTAGCGTCATATGTGGTCTTTTCAGTTTAGCATAGGTCCTTAAGACAATAGCATATTTCAACTCTCCAGATGGATAAGGAGTCTAAAATTTTATAACGTTGTGGGCAAGATGTGCTTTGCAGTTGAGACCATAGGTTCTTAAATTCTGTACTCTTTCACAGTTCCAGTACTCCACTGTCGCGCAAACTGTGGAAAAGCTGTTTGGGTGGTCTTGAGTATAAAATGTAAACATGTCTGAAAAATACCTTTAAGATAGTTTCAGTGGCCTTCCATTATATTTCTCCATTATTTTGACTGCGCTAATGCATTGGCCAGGGTTGCTGCCCCAAACGCTCATCAGCACCAGAAAGTGAGGCTCAGGTACCGCTTCCTTTAATGACGAACTGTACCTGGCTATTATGAATGCCCCCATCTGGACTGAAGCTTACTTTGATACGCTTGCCAAGATATGGTCAAGACCTTAAAAAAGAAGTGAGCATTACTAGCCTTAGAAGAGTGCCTGAGACACCCTCATAATTTTTTAGGCCTAATACCTCAAGAAAAAGAAACCCCCTTCAGAGAAAGAGATGAACTTCCAAGCATTAGGCAGTGTTGCCTACCCATTGTCTATCCTCAGTCTCCCAAGAGGCAAATTCTGTTAGACTGGATTTCCATGTGTGCTGCAGCATGGGTAGCTATTAACAGAATCAGTGAGAATGAGTTGTCTGATAATGTTTTACAAAGAGCTTTTTTAGGGGACAAGTCAGTCTCTACATCAGTCCTGAAATGCATTCTGGCTCATCATCAGAAGTGCTATAGCGAGACAGGCACACACACACTGTCTCAGGGAATCAAGTAGTTCTGTCCTGTCCATTTTTGCCCCAGTGGACATGGAAAGGTTCCATCCCATCTTTTCATTTGCCATCTTGAATGAGCACATCTGGTGTCTGACTCAGGATGGTGATTCCATGGGTTCATACCTTTGTTAATGCAGGACACCTTCATGGTGTCACTGGACATGGTAAATGCTATTTGGCAAATCATTATCTAGGATCTGTGCAGTAAGTTACTTCTGTTCATTCAGTGTTGCTGTTTATTATGTTCTTTGCATCTACAGCATTTACCAAGGTGACAGCCTTTGTGGCAGGTAGTGCAGGTGGAGCAACATCTTGTGATGCCACATAGTAAACTCTCCTAGATTAGGGCAATGAGTGGATTATATAAAGTAAGCAGTCAGTATGATTCTTCCATAAATTCACACACTTTAGAGATGGAATAGAAATTATGCATGTCATGACATCACACTTCAGCTACACAAGCACTTATCCTTTCACGCCCAGTATTTTTTTGTTTTGTCATTAACATGGTTAAGATCCTCAGTCCTTAACATTAATAAAATTTCCTGCATTCATATGCCCTTTTGTTACATTCCTAGCTGTTTGCTAGCAAGTATCCAAATACTACCACATAATGGAAGAACACTTATAAGACTAGTGGACTGATATTTCTTAATGCTTGATGGGTATGCTAGAGTTTCTACACTAGGGGCTCATTCAGAGGAATGGCTAAGGCATATTCCTCCTAAATAAGTTTGCATATTACTTGGTCTCGTGGGCTTCAAAGAGAATTGTCACTTCACATTAAATTCAACATCTGGACTCCATTCCAGTCCAGTGTTTTACCATCAGATGAGATCAGAAGAGACATATTTTTGGCTGCCACCCTGTGGGGTGCATCTTGGCATTTTTAATGCCGCCTACTTCCACTTTGATCTCTTAGACTGGCTTTCAACTTGCCAAGTTGCTGCTCAGGAGTACTGTAGGCCATTGCCGCCATGCCTCCAGTGACAATTCCCTAATTCCACTCTGAATCCTTGAAAAAGGTGGGCAGGATGCATAAATACAATTGTCAAAAATGGAGAAAGAGGAAGTGTTTGCTTGATGTACTATGGGTAAGACTAGATGTTGATCATACTGATCACTGCTGCAGTACCCTTAGCTATGCAAGTTGTATCCTGCCAAAGATGAAACAGCCCATTAGCTTCCAAGTGCCCAAATTGTCACTCAGCTCAAGCTGAGTTGATTAAAAGACTAGTTTGGATGCCAAGCCTTTCAGAGCTTTACTGCTGCCAAAGTAGTACGCTCCTCTAAGGCTTCCAAGGATCGACTTTCAGTTTGGTACTGTTCCTTTGATGGGCAGAGAAGTTCCTTTTGGGAGGAAAATCCTTCCATTTTCTAAATATTTTTTGTGTTGTATTCCTTTCCTGTAAACTATTTTAAAACTAGGAGTTTTGTGTGTTAACATACTGTCACAAGACTGTATTGTATTTTTAAATAGGAGCAATTTTTTCTTGTCAGTTTAAAAGTTGTGTAAAATATTTGAAAACCATTTTTATCTGTGGAGAAATTGTTTATTTTACTTTTCGCGGTTGCCAAAGTGTTTTAAAGTGCTTTTTTACTGTGTAAAATGTGACTTTTAAAGGCTTATTTTACTGGCATTTGCTGCTCCTTTCCCTGGTAAAGAGGCACGATTTTTGTCATGACCAGAGAACAAACTACCAGTCCCACAGTCAGTCCTCCTTCCAGCCAAAAAGAAAAAGTTAAGCAAACAGCCTTTGCCAACACAGCAGGCTAGCAATTTGCCTGAGTGCAAGTGGGTGACTCTTCTTTGGCTATTTTTTGTACCCCAGATCACTCTGGTGTAGCACCTAAAGCCACTATGGACCTTCTGCAGCTGTTGGGGTCTCCCCAGTTGGCAAAGGGGAGCCAATCTTGCTGATCCAGGAAAAGAGAACAGGGAAGGCTTCCCCGTTGTGTCAAAATGTTGTGCACATCCCCAGGGAAGCTGCTGCTGCCGCCGCCATTAGTAAAATGGTTGGTCCTATTTTTCCTGTCAAAAAGAAACAGAAAAGTAAGCATGTCTACTTCTCAAATTTACTTGGACAGAAGTAGTTTATTGGGTCTGGCTCAGGCTTTAATTCAGGCTATTGATCCTTCTTGTCAAGCAGTAGTTTTCGTGGAGTCACTCCTCATGCTTCTGAATCTGAACAGAAAGATGAATGGACAGATAAAAGTTTTTTTCTGCAGGTTTCTGATTCAGACTCAGAAGGGAGCTCTATTTTTGATTCTCCCTGTGGGGGGGGGGTTATACTTTTCTAAAACCTGCTGGAATATGCCAGTGTTTTCAGTGAGAGAACACTGTGGTTTCTCAGTGTCTCAGAAAATACTGCAAGTTGTTAAAGAAGGACTTTCTGGAACGGAACCTACACCCATTCCTCCTGTCTGCTTTAGTGGCAGTGTGTGATATTGCCTGCAGTTTTGCTGTTAGTTGGACAGTTGCTCCTGAAAAGACAGAATGTATAAAGTTCCTTAGTCTTAAGTTTTTATGCACTATTCCCAAACCTGACTCAGCAGCTATAACCTTAGTTGATCCCACTATTGCTAAACACTTAAATTCCAGCCCTACCTTTTCTGATAAGGATGGGAAAATGTCCGTGCGAGTGTTTGGTATGGAAGAACAACCACAGCAGGGCTAGCCACCCAGCTGTGTAAACCTTGGTTGTAGATGAATGCCTGTTAGTGACACCCCGACCCTTTATGTAAAAATAGGTGAAGAGGTTGAGGTTGGATGAGGAGGGAAGTATACACTTTGATTTTTCAGAATTTTGAATTGTCAGGCTTGTGTGTTCTGACAGAATGTGAAAGTATAAGAAATGTTTTATCTGCAGATGTCCTTCAAGAATGCAACTGCAGTCATAACATATGGGTTGTCCTGCCTCAGGCAGCCCTCGGTCGGCCAGATTCCAAAGTCTGGGTCCGACGTCGGCTGATGTCGCATTTCTCTCCGACGTCAGAGCGGCTGGAGTATATAAGCATCAGCCGACGCCATCTTCTCCAGTCTTTCTTGCCGCGCGGTGCCCGAAGCAGAAGCAGTTCGCAAGTGCCGGTCGGTCAGCTCCTGTATTCTTCGAAACCGAAGTCATCAAAAAAGCCAAGTACCCCGTTGGGGACCTTTTCTTGCCTCAGCCGATGTCAGAAATTACTGAAAAAATAAATAATTGTTTGTCTTGTGGTAAACAAATACCTCATAAGGATTTCCACTCTTACTGCCTCCCTTGCCTTGGCCCAGACCACGACGTCTCGGCCTGTGCCACCTGTGCTCGCTTCAACAAGCGCACTCTCAGGCGCCGGGCGGAGTTCGCTGAAGACTTTTTCGGCGAAAAATTTGATTATACAATGCTGTCGGAACAACCGACAACACAGACTCCTAAGAAACGAAAAGACCGGGACCGACATCCTCGGCCCGCGTCTTCAACCGACACCACGCCAAAACTAACCGCGAGTGCTCCGGTTCCCTCTGAGGCGGTTATTCCACCGCTCCGAACCGAAGACACCGCATTACCGATACCTCCGATACCGGAGGCCACTCCACCAGTTATTGATTTTCCTTCGGATACCGAAACCGAGGAAATGCCCGAGACCATTGCTGTTGATAAGGTAACTCCTGCACGTGGAGTGGCTAGGCCTCCCATGTCCATGTCTATCAAGGCCTACACATGTGCCAAGGCAGCCAGCAAGTCCAAACATCTTACTGCTAAAAACATACCTCAGACTACTCCTGAAACTCAGATCATGTCCATGGCCGCAGATTTAATTTCTCTGATCAGAGGCTCCCAGGCCCATCCTGAGAGAGGATCCCAGCCTCCTCCTGATAAGAGGCCCAGGGTTGAACCCCCTGACCCTCTGCCCTCAGATGAAGATTCTGAGGATCCTGTTCCCTCTGAAAGCCAGGAAGAGCCCTTCCAGACCTATGAGGATTCAGATGCAGAGTACTCCATTCCCTCGGCCTCTCCTCCTAAGGATATTTCTTTTGGGGAAGTTCTGCATTCCATGAGGGAGCATTTTAAGTGGCAAGGCCAGGAATTTTCTGATTCCAGAAAGCGCCTTCGAACCTTCCTTAAAAAGCCTCAACACAGACCCTTAGCTATACCTCCTGTGCTTGATGTTTTGGATGATTTATACTCTGACTCCAGTGTTACCCCTGATACTCTTCCTCCTGTTCCTGTCAAGCCTAACAGATACTATAGGCTTCCAGAAACCCACTCTCATTTATTTAGGGCCCATGCTGTTGATTTAGAAACAATTTCCCAGGGGCCTAAAGGGGTTTCAGCTACCACATCCAAGAATCCTTTGCCTTCCGACAGGGAAGCAAGGTCCTTAGAGAGATGGGGGAAGAAGGGGTCTACACCTCCACTACTTTATCTATGAGAGCTCTCAGTTGTCTCTTTCACATGTTTCAATATCAGGATTTCCTGTTAGATGATTTACAGAAAAGTTTGGCCTCTCCTGAACCTTTAGATAGGAAGTCTTTGCAGGAGGCTGTGCATAATTCTCAGCAAGTTAGCAATCATTTTTTGCAGTGTGGATATGATGCATTGGAGGCTTCATGTAGGGCAGCTATGACAGGGGCGGTCATTCGTAGACATGCATGGCTAAAAGAACAACCTTTACCAGATCATGTTAAGGCAAAACTTCTTGATGCACCCTTGGAAAAGAACAAGCTTTTTGGTGCTAATGCTAAAGATGTGTTAAAGTCCATTGAGGAAAAAGCCAAGTCAGTACAGACAGTCAAAGATTTCCTCCAGGTTCAGCCGCCCAGATTCAGCAGGAACTGGCCTTCTAAAAACTGGTCCTTTCCTAATCCTGAAAGATTTCAAAGGGGTAAAAACAGGCGTGCCCGAGGAAGAGGGCAATACAGAGGATCCTACAGGGGACGACAATGGCAACCAACAAACCAAAGAAGTGACACAGTTGTTCTCCTGCCCCACAGGGACAAGCTCAATGACTTTCCTCTACTTCCGCTGACCAAGGAGCAAACAGAAGCTCCTTTGGGTGGAAAGTTATCTCTGTTTTCAAGAAATTGGCACAAACTGACAAAAGACAAATGGATACTGGACATTATAGACCACAGTTACAGGTTCCACTTTCATTCCTTGCCAAGAAAACAAGGCATGCCAAACCTTCCACAAAATCAGAGGGCAGAGGCCATCAAGCAAATTTCTCTGCTTGCTCAGATCAAAGCAATAGAAAAAGTTCCACAACAAGAACAAGGTCAGGGGTTTTATTCAAGACTGTTCCTTGTTCCAAGAAAAGAAACTCAATGGAGACCAATACTGGACTTGTCCGCTCTAAACACTTTTCTCATAGTACCAAAGTTCAAAATGCTGACTTTACAGCAACTCCTTCCCATGCTGGGCAAGGGGTCTTGGCTGATTACTCTGGACCTCAAGGAGGCATACCTGCATGTCCCTATCAGACACAGCTGCAGAAGATACCTCAGATTTCTTGCAGGGCCAGAGCATTATCAATTCTCAGCATTGCCATTTGGCTTATCTACTGCATCCAGAGTATTCACAAAATGCCTGGCATCAGTAATTGCTCATTGCAGGCTCCAGGGGATTCAAATCTACCCGTACCTGGACGATTGCCTCATACAAGCAGGCAACAAACTAACCTTGACAAAAAACTCAAATTATATGTCATACACTTGCTACAGGCTCTGGGATACACAGTCAACTTTCAAAAGTCAAGACTTCAGCCATCCCAGCAAATAACCGTCTTAGGAGCCAAACTAGACACAGCCTCTCAAATGGCTTACCTGACAGAAGACAAGCAAAAGAAGTTAACTCATTACTTCAAAAGTTTAGCAAAGCTCACCCAGATGACTGCAAGGAGTTTCCTACAGGCCCTGGGTTACATGGCATCCTGCATTCTCTTGGTCCCACTAGCAAGACTACACATGAGAAAGCTTCAATGGTACTTAAAAAGCGTATGGTCTCAACACAGCAACAAACCTAGAAGCAATTATTCCACTCATTCCATGTCTACAAAAGGAATTTCTATGGTGGGCCACAGTAAGCCAGTTAAACACAGGCATGTCATTCAAAAAACCTCAGATAACACAGACATTGACCACAGACGCCTCAGACCTTGGATGGGGGGCGCACATGGAGGGCAGATGTATTAAAGGGCAATGGTCCCCAAAGGAAACACATCTGCATATCAACCAAAAAGCTAGCAGTAATGCATGCCATCGAGGCCTTTGGACAACAACTTCAACAAGGCCACCTACTAATAGACAGACAGACACCACTGTGATGTGGTACATAAACAAGCAGGAGGGCACTCATTCTTACCCCCTTTGCAGACTGACAATGAATATTTGGGAACAATCACTGGGTCTAAACATACAGCTACAATCCCAGTTTGTTCCAGGCAAAGACCATGTTCTGGCGGACAGTCTAAGCAGGAATTTCCTGGACCCCCACGAATGGAGGCTACATCCAGACATCTTTATACGACTCACCTCGAGATGGGGCAGGCCGGACGTGGACCTATTTGCCTCCCACCTCAATCATCACTTACAAAAGTTCTGCTCAAGGACATATCATCCACAAGCATGGAAAGTAGATGCCCTCTCATTCAACTGGAGCTCCCTAATAATTTATGCATTTCCACCCCTGCCACTGATGACCACAGTGTTACTAAAGATCAAGGCAGAGCAACCGAAGGGGATCCTAATAGCTCCAGACTGGCCAAGACAACACTGGTACCCACTACTACGGAGCATATGTCACAACAAAACGTGGGCCCTTCCACAATGGCCTCAACTTTTGACTCAACACAACTTCAGGACTATTCATCCCAACATCCAGATTCTACAGCTAACAGCTTGGGAAATCCCATAAATAACCTCAATTTACCTCTCTCCAAGGAAGTTCAGCGGATACTAACAGAAGCCCGCAGACCATCCACCAGAAAGGCTTACTCAGCCAAATGGAAGAGATTCAGCATTTGGAATACCAACAAGGGTCATGATGCATCACTTTTGAGCATCCCTCTCATTCTGGAATACTTGGCAGATATGTTACATAACGGATTCTCATACTCATCAATAAAAATACATGCTTCAGCTATCTCAGCTAGATACAACACTGATCCACCTGTGTTTTCACATCCTTTGCTAAGGCAATTTCTTAGAGGAATCAAGAATATAAAGCCCCCAAGGAAGGCACCAGTACCAGCTTGGGACCTCAATTTTGTCCTAGAAAAATTGACTTTACCTCCCTTCGAGCCAGCAGCTTCTGTGGAGTTAAAATTTCTTTCCTGGAAGACAGCTTTCTTGCTGGCCATAACCTCAGCAAGAAGGGTTTCGGAATTACAGGCCTTAATGGCAATACCACCGTTCATAACTTTTCACAGAGACAGGGTCTCCCTTCGAACCAACCCTACTTTTCTGCCAAAAGTGGTATCCAGGGTTTCTTTAAATCAAGCAATTCACCTGCCTACTTTCTTTCCCAATCCTGAGAACAAAGGGGAAAGACTGTTACATACCTTGGACATACACAACTTCGCTACTACCTAGACAGAACCAAGACCAGTAGGAAGTCTGATCAGCTTTTTGTAGCTTACGCCCCTGGAATACAAGAAAAAGCAATTTCCAAACAGACAATTTCAAAATGGATTGGACATTGCATCAGATTCTGTTATTCCTTCCATGGAAAGAGTGTGCCAGCCAATGTCAGACCACACTCCACCAGAGCTACAGCCACCTCTACAGCTTTTTTAAGAGGGGTGCCTACAAAAGACATTCTAGAAGCTGCCACATGGAGCTCCGTGCATACATTTTCCAAACACTACAACCTCCCTTTATATTCCAGATCCAGAGCAGGGTTTGCTTCTGCAGTCCTGCAGGGATTGATAGCTACACCATCCTTTTCCTAGAGCATACCACCTCCCCCAGCTAAGCTATGGTATTCAACCCATATGTTATGACTGCAGTTGCATTCTTGAAGGACATAGTACAGTTTTGTACCTACCATAAATTTAGATGTCCGATAGATATGCAACTGCAGTCGGGTTTTCCCTCCCTCCTTCCCCTCTATGCCTTGGGTCCACTCCTATCCCTATTATCCTTAGCTGGGGATATCTGTTATGGTGTATCTGTTTATTGCTTATTTATTGTCTGGAAACCTATTTTTGTCTTCCAATTTGATTACAGCCTTCATTGGAGGGCACCTGGCATCTGGGGCAAGAAACACTGAAGAAGATGGCGTCGGCTGATGCTTATATACTCCAGCTGCTCTGACAGAGAGAAATGCGACATCAGCCGATGTCGGACCCAGACTTTGGAATCCGGCCGACCGAGGGCTGCTTGAGGCAGGACAACCCATATGTTATGACTGCAGTTGCATATCTATCAGACATCTACATTTATGGTAGGTACAAAACTGTACTTTTCTTGTTAGGAAAATTCTGTGCAAGTCACTACTTATTGATGTTATGTTGTTTTATCTCACCTTCATTCTTACAATGGTGGTTTCGGAGCCGAGCCTCTGCTCCAACTCGGCCGAATACATAGCTTAAAGTCTCAAACCTAGCTCGTAGCAAAACGGTATCCCACAATGCAGTTGTGTAATTCCCTAGATCTCGTTTGCTGCTTTACGAGGTTGGATGCGCTCATCTTGGCCGTGGCTAAGTTGTGACAGATTTTTTTATTATTCTTTTCTAAAATTGTTATATTTGCTTTTAAATAGCTTATTTTTATTATATTTAACTCGTGCCTCCCTGCTGCTCTGTTAGGTAGTGATAGATCTGAAGTAGTTAACTTCATTTATCTGCAACCTGTGGCTAATTGGAATCGTATCAGATCTGAGCCAGCAACATTTTTCAACAATCTGCTCCAAGCTCCTCCCCTTACCCATAATCCCTCACATCTTCTACCTTTCCTCTGATCTCATTTGCCGCTTCATGCATATGCATCTTGGTCTCTATAGCTCCTAGTTGGGTGTAGTAAGTGGTACTTTTTGGTATATATTTAGTGTGTGAGTGTAGTCATTTTTGCTCAACCTTTTCCTCCCCTTCTTCGTTCGTCGGTTTTCTGTTAAAAAAAATAATTTAGAAAGTTTATTTGTGAGGTAGTGTAGGCCTAGCTGTTTTTGTGTGTGTGTGCTTGTAGGTTTAGCTTTGGCTGAGTGGTGATGGCTGACCAGCCAAAACCAACATTTAAAAAATGCACAGAGTGTGGCCACAAGCTTTCACTAGCTGATGGCCACACTCTGTGTTATTTGCCTGGGTGTTCCCCACCTTAATCTGCTGTGTAGTGTGTGTGCAAGGTTCATCCTCAGGGCGTTGAAAGAGAGGAAGGCGAAACTGGTAGCTAAGGGCCTGCTTAACAGTTTCTGCATTGGATTCGATGACCTCGACTCCAGTAGTGGACCAACCCCCCCACCCCAGGCTGGGACTCAACCTCCCTCTAAGCCTGCTGAGATGGGGACAAAGCAGAAGGATAAAGATAAGGACAAGACAGACAAAGAAAAGAGCGAAAAGGCACCACAAATGGTCTCTGGAGCGGGAGCCATTTCCCAGTCCACCTTCTAAAGTTGTCAGGACCACCTCTCCTCAGCTCCATTCCCCAAGGTTCTCCCTGGAACCGACGGACCCCTCGGACCAGAGGCCTTCTTTGAGCTTGTTTCACAGACCAGCCAGATCTAAGTCGGTCACCTCCTCACGGTCGACTCTGAGTCTGTTGGAGCTTGATATGGACAGGATGATGCGGAGATTCATTCGGATCCAAATGGGAGTCTTGCCAGACCCCTCTCCGGCTGGAGAGGGGACCTCAATGCCCTTCTTCCATCCAATCTGTGCTTCCCCGATCCGACCTGCGGTTTTGGGGTTTATGGATCCGAGGATCCTCTGAGCTGGGGTTCGGCACCGACAGTTCTCCAACCTTGACGCTGGCGATTACCTTGAGTTCCTCGGCTCAAACTTGTTCGGATCCGAGCAACTCTCTGGGCCGAGAACTGTGAGCTGGATCCGGAGGAACAAAGGTGTCTTTGGCTCCGACCTTGTCTGATCCGAATCGTTCCTTCGGAACCCTGGCTACCTTCGCATCGGCCCCGATCCTCACAACAGAGCCGGGGAGAACTTCTTCCTTGTTGGTTGCTAAGGAGGTGCGCTCTCTTTCAGCCTTCGACATGGAGGAGAGGGTTCTCTCCCAAGGATTGAGACCCCAGCCCATTGCCTTGGACTTTGTCCATGCTGCCATGGATTTGTTCACGACTTCCATTAGCTTGTCCCAGGGACAGCCCGTGCTAGAGGACCCCTCGTGACTTACGAACCCTTTTCAGAGAGTCCCACTGAGGAGGCTCCCTGTAAGCATTCGTGTAAGAGGAGGCACATGGACTCCACAAAGTCCCTCACAGAAGATACTGACTTGGATGAAGGTGAGGGTTCGTCCAGGTCACCTCCCGAGGATGTCTCCTTTGGAGACATCATGGAAATCCTTCACCAAAGGGGAGGTTGGTAAGCCCCAAAACCCTTTACGGACGAGTCAGTATTCCTGGAGGCCTTTGGTACGGCCCATCTACATCCTGGGTGCCCCCTCCTGCAGATCCATTAGTAGAGCTCATTACCACACGGGCATGGAAGGAGCCTGACACCATAGAGCCAATACCCAAACGCCCAGACAGGATCCTTTCTCCTCCCACAGACAGATCTGGTATAAGGGATCCCCAGTGGATGCTATGGTTGCAGCTGCCACCAAGAGAGAACTGGCTCAGGAAAGTTCTTTGGTCCGCCTCCGGACAAGGCGTCTAGGGTGGTGGATCGGTTTGGGAAGCGGATCGGTTTGGGAAGCGAGTCTTTTCTTCAATGATGTTTCCAATACGAGTGCTGAATTACTTGGCACACGTCATTCGACTCCCAAGACCTAGTCACGGAATTCGCTGTGTCGACTCTGAAATCCATTTTGAACACGTCCATGTGTCTTCTTTCCCATGCCTTGGAAGGAGCGGCTAGGGTGGCTGGGACCTGCATAGCTATGAGGCGGCACGCTTGACTCAGACTCTGTCAATTCACGGACCCCTTCAAGGCATCATTCATAAATGTTCCCTTTGAAGGTTCCTCCCTGTTCGGGAAGACAGTTCGTGACACCCTGGTGCAGAGCGAGGAGGACAGGAAGACACTGCTATCAGAGTCCGCTTCTCTAGCCTTCAAAGATCCTTTTCTAGGAATCGGAGAGGGCAAAAGAAGATGTGGTTTCAAAAATCTCAGTTTTCCCAGGACACTCAGGACAAACTCGTCCCCTAGCGGCAGAGGGGGACAAGACAGACACCACCCCAGAGGCAGAGGGGACCTGAGGAACTTTGGGTCTTGGGAGACCTTGGACAGACCCGCACAGCAACCCCGAGGGGTTGCCCGACTGTCCTACTCTGGAGACAGTCGGGGAAGATTGTCATTGCACCTAACGGCTTGGGAGTCCATTACGACGGACCTTTGGGTGCGCCAAATTATATCCAGAGGATACTCCATCCCGTTCGTTGCCCCACCTGTCCAATCAAAGTGCCTCCCGGATGTTCCACGCGCTCAAAGGGAGGCGGCAGCTTTACAATCTGGCCATCGAACCGGTCCCCCCCAGATCAGTCTGGATTAGGCGTTTACTCCAGCACTTTTTAGTGCCAAAAAAGACGGGGGACCTCAGGCCCATATTGGACCTGTCAACCCTGAACCTGTGTGTAGCCAAGCAGAAATTCCGGATGATCACCTTGCAGTCCTTTCTACCTTACCTCTGAGAATGTGACTGGATGTGTTCAATAGACCTCCAGGACACTTACTCTACCATATCAAAATTTTCAGAAGCTCCAGGAGATTCCTTTGCTTTTGGCTGGGAGCCAATCATTTCCAGTTCAGAGCCCTACCCTTCAGTCTCACCACAGCCCCCAGGGTGTTTACCAAGGTTGTGGCAGCCGTAGTGCCTCACCTGAGGCTTCAGGGGAATTCAGGTATTTCCTTACCTAGACGATTGGCTCCTTGCTGTTTCTACCAAGTTTCTACTTTGCATAGCCAGAGATTTTTCCTGCATTTGCACTCAATCTAGGGATTACCATCAACATCTCCAAGTCCCGCATGAACCCGACAGACCTTGAAATTCATAGGGGCATGGTTGGAAACTCTACTATTGCAAGTTTTTCTCACTCGGGACAGGGTCGAGAACCTACGGGCTCATGTGTCGGTAATCCTCGGCCCCAGGATGCCAACGGCGAGCAATGTTCTCCGAGCCCTAGACTCCATGGCTGCAGCAATTTCAATCCTTCCCTTTGTGCACCTTCACATGAGGGTGCTTCAGTGGACCCTGGCAGTTCATTGGTCTTGTTTAGACCTCCCCATAGACTACCTAATACGAATCAGCAGAGCCTGCAAGATTTCTCTTTGGTGGCTCCAATCACAGGAAATCTTGGCAGGTTGTCCCTTCTTAACACCTCCAGCCCAAGCGACCACGGATGCCTCCCAGCTTGGGTGGGGGGACACTTTTTGGGGAGGACGGTCCAAGGCACGTGGTCCCAGACCGAGACCAGATTGCATATCAATGTTCTGGAGATGAGGGCAGTGCTTTTAGCGTTGCAAGCCTTCCATGCTGTTCTTCCCCTGGGGACTATTGCAGTTCAGTCAGACAATATGTCTGTTGTCTGGTACATCAACAAACAAGGAGAAACCAGATCTTACCCTCTCTGCCGCGAGGCCATGAGAGTTGGGAGTAGGCGATTTGTTTCTGGATGCAATGCACATCCCAGGACGCTCCAACGTTTTAGTGGACAGACCAAGTCGGGCTATTCTAATGCCATACGAGTGGTCTCTGAAATGGTCAGTAGCAGAGGAGATCTTCCTTGCGCAGGGTCACCTTTGCTGCGATCTCTTCGCATCTCCTTACAACGCGAAGTGCAGCAAATTCTTTGCTCTGATCCCCTCACCAGGAGAACTCCCCCAGAGACACTGTCATCCATGCTTGGCCTCCCAGGTTACTGTATGCTTATCCCCCGCTACCTCTCATTCCGAAGTTTCTTCAGAAAGCTTGCTGACTGGGGTGCAAAGTGATCCTCATTGCCCTGTTCTAGCCTCGTGTGGTTCCCCTTCCTCTGGTTTCATGCTCTAACTCCTCCGTGGATTCTGGATCCCTGCCCAGATCTCATCTCTCAGGCATCAGTCCACCCAGTCTGGGCAGCCTCAAGCTGACGGCTTGGCTGCTCCAGTTCCCTTGATCACTAGGACTCCCGGTCTGTCATCTTCAGTAAAGAGCATTTTGGTGGCATCCCACAAAGCTTCCACTAGGAAGGTTTATCGCAGCAAACGGAAACGCTTCTCCATTTGGCCTTCTCAGAGAAACCTAGATCCATTTACAGCCTCGGTTCCTGCAGTGTTGGAATTTTTGTCCTATATTTTCCAACACTGGGCTATTTCCTCTACAGTAAAAGTACAACTGGCAGCCATATGCTGACTTGGGGGTGGCACAGTGGTGCAGCGGTTAACGTTGTTGCCTCACAGCAAGAGGTTCTCTGGTTCGATTCTCGGCTGGGGTGCCTTCTGTGTGGAGTTTGCATGTTCTCCCTGTGTTCGCATGGGTTTCCTCCGGGTACTCCGGTTTCCTCCCACATTCCAAAGACATGCATCTGGAGCATTTCTCCCCGGGCCTCCGCTGAAAACAGGCTCTGTGGAACCTAGTCGGACATTCCCGGTCAACAAATGTTAAATAAATAAAATATGTAATTTTCATGTCGGCGAAAATCTGAATGCTCTGACTCTCTGAGATTATGTAAGGCTTTTCTGAAAGGTACTTTTCTTTTGCATCCCCCGGTTAAGGATTCCATCCCTCCTTGAGACTTTACTCTAGTTCTACAGGCGTTGGTGGCACCCCATTTCGAACCAGCAGAGTCAGTAGATTTGAAATTCCTGTCCTGGAAGACTGCCTTTCTAGTGGCCATTACCTCGGCCAGAAAGGTTTCTGAGATCCGAGCTTTATCTGCCATGCCCCCTTACTTGATCTTTCATAAAGACAGGGTTTCGCTCCGCACGAACGCTTCTTTCTTACCGAAAGTTGCTTCGGAATCAAATATTAACCAGATGATTAACCTGCCTGTGTTCTTTCCAACTTTCCAGAACAAGGGTGAATATAAGCTGCATTTGCCAGATGTTCATAGATGGCTTTGTTTCTATTTACAGAGGACTAAACAGTTCTGTAAGTCTGATTACCCACAGGTTGCAGAAAATGAAGTATAACTACTCAGATGGAACGTTATGGTGAGTACATAACTTCTTATTTTTCCCTTTAGCACGGCGTTTTGCTGTCGCTTTGTAGGCCCTTTTTGGTATCCCTTGTAGTGGTTGTTTTGTTGTCTGATAGTTTCTTATAGCTCGTTTAAGTTAGAGGGCTTGTACTGTATTATTGTCTTGTCTAGAAAATAGAACTGTTTTAGTTAGAAGTTCTATTATTCCTCCCCTGGTTGTCTTTCCTTGTGTTTGTCCTGTAGTAACCTTTTGGTGTAGCTTTTGTTCTTCATTAGCTAATTTTTTTCTTGTTGTTGTTGCTGTCACCGTTGGGGTCTTATCTTAAATATGTCCAAAGACCCAAAAGAGAGAACATAAGCCTCCGGGCTTTAAAAAATGTCAAGTGCTCACAAAAAATGTCCATCACAGATGGACATGTATGTGTTTATTACCTTTGTGCCATTCATCTCCAAGAAGACTGCACCTTTTGTCACTGTCAGTGCTAAAGTACTTCAGGAAAGGAGAAAAAATTGATTCTGAAAGGGCTCTTAAAGCCTTCTTTTGAGGAAGCCATCCATAGTTCTTCCTCGTCTTCGTCTCCTTCCTCTAAAAAGGATAAGTCTCAGAAAAGACATTCACTCGCAACATCGGCTCAGTCGGAGCTGCTAGTCAAACTTCCAAAAATTTCCAAGGCCACGTCTTTCTTGGCTTTACAGTCCTCAGAGGTCATTTTGGTTGACAGGCATGGTACTTCAGAGCTGCATGATACCTCCACTTGGAGCCAATCTATGGATATTTTGCCAGTTTCTCCGACTTTGAGATCTCCGATCCTTCATAGGTCTTGCTCTCCATCCCTATCTTCCAGATCCACCAGGAGCTTATCAGATGATGACATTTAACGGGTGGTGCGCAGACTCCTGAAGTTGCCGGCGCTGACTAAATTATTCTCGGATCCCACCCATTTGGTCTCTGAGCCTTCTATACCCACTGTTCCTCCTTCGAGCCAAGCTGGTCCTTCGGAGCCAGGGTGCTTGGTACTGCTTACTGTGGATCTGTCAGTTCAGAGACCCGCGTTCGGTGTTCACGGAGCAGACATCTGCTCCGACTCTTTTGGTGCTGTCCGGGGAGTCTGGGAGCTGGAGTCCCCTGGTCGGCCCCGGGGGGGGGGGATTCTCAGCCCCGATCTTTGGTGCAGAGTCTACCCCTCGAGGCATCGGCCCAGGTTAGCTCGGCTTTTATATCGACCTCTGGTCCGATCTCGTTGGTTCCAGTACCTTCCTCTGTCTCCTCGGAGCCGAGGGAGTCTTTAGAGCTGGCGGGATCTGCCTTTGAGCTGATGAGGAGTGTGTTGTCTACCCATTCAGCAACACAGAAGGATACTAATGCTCGTCCCACTAAGGCACCAGTTACTGCCTTGGCACCACCCATTCCACAGGGCAGCAGAAATCCAGAGCCTCAGGATCTGCCAATGGGTGAACCCCTCTCCTCCGAGGCCTCCCCAGAATATCGTTCTGAGGAGCCATCTCGGAAGAGAGCCTGCAAGAGAATGCATGTTGACTCCCCAAATGAGTCCATCACTTCAGACACTGACCTTGAGTCGTAAGGGTCCCCACCGTCGTTCTCTGATATCTCATTTGCAGATATTCTAGAGATCCTCAAGCTAAGAGGCGGCTGGCAGGCCACCACCCCTTCCGATGAGGAGTCAGTGTACCTGAAGGCTTTTGGATATCAACCTTCAGCTTCCTGGGTGTCTCCGCCTTTCAATGAGCTAATGGACCTGGTTAGTCTAAATGCGTGGGAGTCACCTGACACTACGGAACCGTTCCCTCGAGGCCAATCAAATTTTTCGGGCAAGGGTTTTCTAACCAAGGGGTACCTGTAGATACTATGGTGGCGGCAGCAGCCACCAAGAAGGAACTTGCTGAGAGACTTCCTCATCTGTTCATCCTCTGAATAAAGACTCTCAAATGATGGACAGATGCGGGAAGCATGTCTTTGTCAGCGACTTTCTCACTGCGATCGCTGAGCTACTTATCCCACTTTACAAGGCTACAAAGAGATCTCCTGAAAGAGCTAGAAGATACTCTACAAGGTTCATTAGCCGGGGGGGTGAATGAGAAGGTCTCTTCCCAGCTGTCCACCTTAAACTCCATTGTCAACTTCTCCAAGAGGCTCATATCCTACCCAGCAGATGGAATGAGCAGAGCAGTGGGTTCTGGAGTTTCCCTTAGGAGACGCTCCTGGATGCACTTGTGTAATTTTGCAGAGCCCTTAAGTCTACCTTTACTAACGCCCCTTTTGATGGTTCCTCACTCTTTGGACCCAAAGTAAAAGACACTCTAAACCGGTGCGAGCAGGAAGGAAAAAACTCTGCCATTGGAGTACGTTTTTCTGTACCTTCAAGACCTTATCCTAAAGGCCAGAAGAGCGGAAAGATGTGGTTCAAAAGATCCCAGAGAGTTTTCCAGGATGCACAGGGGTGATACCTTCCCCAGGGACAGATGGATATATAATAACTGTAGACGCCGCCCCAGAGGCAGAGGGGGCCTGCAAAACCAGGGTGACCATGATTCCTTTTGTGGACGCCCTTATCAGCGCTCCTGAAAGGAGGCCCGACTGCTCTACTCTGGAGGCAGTCAGGGGACATTTATCAATGTACCCAGAAGCCTGGCAAAATATCACGAGACAAATGGGTACTAAATATAATATCCAGAGGATACTCCATTCCTTTTTCCAACCCTGTTCCACAGACAAAAGCAATCCCAGATGTTCCACCCTATCTAAGGGAACAAGCAACTATAGCGATTCAAAAGTTGCTCCACAAAAGTCATCCAAGAAGTCCCCACAGACCAAATAGGATTCGGAACTTACTCAAGATTCTTTTTGTTGCCAAGAAGAATGGGACTGGAGGCCCATATTAGACCTAAGCAAGTTAAATGAATCCGTCAAGAAGTCAAAGATGTTCTTCGTGTTTCACTGTTGCAGTCATAACTGTAGGGTGCTCCTGCCGGCAGGCAGCCCGAGGTCGGCCAGAATCCCAAAGTCTGGGTCCGGCGTCGGCTGTATAAGCTAGTATCCTGACGTCAGTACGCCTTGGTACATAGCCCTCAGCCGACGCCATCTTCTCCAGTCTTTCTTGCCGTGCGGTGGAAAGCAGCTCGCAAAACGTTGGTTGGCGATTTTCGAACAGCGTATTTGGTTGTTGTCGGTCCGAAGTTGTTACTTCTCTTCTCAAAGCTAAGTACCCCATTGGGGAATCTTTTTCTTGTTCCTCCGATGTCAGAAAAGTTAATAATTGTATAGCGTGGGAAACAAATACCTCATAAAGATTTCCACTCTTACTGTCTACCTTGCTTAGGCCCTGACCACGACGTTTCTTGTTGTCGGTTCTGTGCCAGGTTCAACTCTCGTACTATCAAGCGCAGGTACGATTGGGCTTTAAATAATTTTGGCAGACGCTTCAATTATAGAATGTCGTCGGACACTACCGGAGTTCAAAAGAAGCGCAAAGACAGGCCTCCGAGGTCCAAACAGGACTCGTTGCAGCTGGAGCCAGCGTCCGGTTCGGCTGTCGTCAGTGAGGCGCTTTTGCAGCCCCTGTCGTCCGCCTCTTCTGAACCGATGGCCGATACGGACTCCCATGGGGAGCCATCAAGGCCCACTATTTTAACTGCTGCAGGACCTTCGGACGTCGCTCCTTCAGATGGGTCCGGAACCGCTGTGCAGGTACCGGCTTCTGAGGGGGTTTTCAGGCCTACTCACATCACTATTTCAAAGGCAAAGACAAAGACTCCTACTAAGTCTAAAGTTCCAGCTCAAGCTGCTTCTGAATCCACTCCCAAGACAAAAACAATTATTGAGGATGGCTGAAGATTTGCTTACAATGATTAGGGGTTCTCGCCCCCCTCCTGAGAAAAGGCCTCGACAGGATGTTACTCTGGATTCCTCTGACCAGGCTTCTGTATCTTCTGTTTCTTCCTCTGATCAGGACTATTCCTTTCCCCCTTATGAGGATTCGGATGCTGAGGATTCTTTGCCCTCGGCCTCTCCGCCTGAGGATTTTTCTTTTGGGGAAACCTTACATGAGATGAGGGAACATTTTCATTGGGAAGGACAGGAATATTCTGCTTCCAAAAAGAGGCTTAGAGAATTTCTTCTTCTTCCTCAGCATAGGCCTTTAGCTATCCCTCCTGTCTTGGACATTGTAGATGATGCTTTTTCTGAGGCTAATTTGAATCCTGATTCCATGCCTCCTGCTCCTTCTAAGCCTGATAGATTTTATAGGGTTCCTGACTCTCATTTATTTTTATTTAAAACCCTTCTGCAGATCCTGAAACTATTTCTCAGGGCTCTAAGGCTGCTAAGGTTGCTACTTCTAAAAATCCTATTCCCTCTGAGAAGGATTCTCGTGCTTTAGACAGGTGGGGAAAAAAGGTATATACTTCTGCTACCCTGTCTGTAAGGGCTTTAAATTGCCAGTTTCATATGTTTAAATATCAGCAATTTCTTTTGTCTGTTTTAAAGCAAAAGCTTGCTTCCTTCCTGCTTGTGCAGAGGATAAGGAACTTCAGGATGTTTTGCATGCTACTGAACAGGTTAACAAGCATAGCTTACATTGTGGTTTTGATGCTTTGGATGCTTCTTGCAGGGCTGCTGCCTCTGGTACTGTGATTAGGAGACATGCCTGGCTTTGTGAACAAAGTTTACCTGAACAGGTTAAGGCTAAGTTATTAGATGCCCCTGTTCAACAAGATGTTCTTTTGGTTCTAAGGCTGAGGAAGTTATTACAAAGATGGAAGAAAAGGCAAAGTCCATGCAGACTGTAAAAGATTTCTTGCAAGTTCAGCCTCCTAGATTTTCCAGGAATTGGCCCTCTAAAAATTGGTCCTTTCCCACGCCTGACAGGCCTCAAAGGGGAAGATATAGACGCTCCAGAGGTCGTGGTCAAGGCCAGACCTCTTACAGATCTAGACAATGGACTGCTTCTTCACCTAGAAGGGGAGAAGACAGATCCCAATCTCAAAGAAAGCAAACTCAATGACTCTCGGTTGGGCTTCAGGACCCCTTTACCTGGACGCCCCTCTCGGAGGAAAACTGTCTCTTTTTTACAGAAATTGGACTCATATTACCCAGGACAGATGGGTATTGGACGTGATTTTAAAAGGTTACAAGTTCCACTTTCACACTTTGCCAAGGACTCACGGTTGGCCAGATCTGCCAAAACTTCAATGGTCAGAGGCCTTAACTCAAGTGGATGCTCTTCTGGCCATGAGGGCCATAGAGCCTGTTCCACTCTCGGAAATGGGAAAAGGGTTTTATTCAAGGTTGTTTCTGGTTCCCAGAAAACAAAACTCATGGAGACCTATTCTGGACCTTTCTGTGTTAAACACCCTTTTGGAAATTCAAAAGTTCAAGATGCTTACTCTGCAACAGCTAATTCCAATGCTCTCTCAGGACGCCTGGATGGTGACATTGGACTTAAAGGAAGCCTATTTGCATATCCCTATCAGACAAGAACGCAGGAAATTCCTCAGGTTCAAGGCAGGTTCGAGGCACTTTCAATTCTCTGTTCTGCCCTTTGGTTTATCTACTGTGCCCAGAGTCTTCACCAAGTGCCTGGCACCAGTAGTGGCTTACTGCAGACTTCAGGGGATCCAGATTTACCCCTATTTGGACGACTGCCTTATTCAGGCAGACAGCAAAGATCTTCTGCTTCAACATCTGGACTTTGTTCAACGCCTTCTCCTACTACTGGGATTCTCTGTGAACATAAAAAAGTCACATTTGATCCCTTCTCAACAAATGGTATTCTTGGGAGCCCTCTTAAATACAACCTTACAAAGGGCCTACCTCACTCCAGAAAAACAAACTCAGCTGGCTTCTACTTTCAACGCCTTGGCAACTCTATCTCAGCTCACTGCAAGGAAATTCCTGCAGGCTCTGGGCTACATGGCTTCCTGCATTCTGTTGATTCCAAACGCAAGGCTTCACATGAGAAAGCTTCAATGGTATCTGAAAAGTGTATGGTCACAGCATTACCACGATCTGGATATTCTGATTCCTCTGATCCCCTGCCTCCAGAAGGAGTTCCTCTGGTGGTCCAGGGCATGCACTTTAAACGAAGGAAAACCTTTTCGCCTCCCTCAACCTACTCAAATCCTAACCACGGACGCCTCGGATTATGCTTGGGGAGCACACTTTCTAGACAATTGCCAGCAGGGAACCTGGACAAAGGACCATCTTCACTGGCACATCAATCTGAAGGAAATGTTGGCAGTTCAAAATGCCCTTTTAGCCTTCAAAACCTTTTTACAACCAGGGCCTCTGCTAATTCACAGACAACACCACGGCCATGTGGGACATCAGCAAGCAGGGGGTCTTCTCATTCATACTCCCTTTGCAGACTAGCTATGGGTTTATGGGACACAGCTCTAAATTTGAATCTGCATCTCCAGGCTCAATTCATTCCAGGGAAACAGAATCTCTTAGCAGACAGCCTGAGCAGAAACATTTCAGATCCTCACGAATGGATGCTAGACACCAACTTGTTCAACAGGATTACTGCAGTTTGGGGATGTCCCCAGATAGATCTGTTTGCATCCCATCTCAATCCTCAGCTGCCTCGCTTTTGCACCAGGTCCTTCCACAAAACAGCATGGAGAGTGGATGCCCTGTCCTTCAGCTGGAGAAGCCTTTCGGCATATGCCTTCCCTCCTCTTCCTCTACTGCCTCGGGTACTACTGAAGATAAAGCAGGACAAGCCCAAGTTCCTCATCTTGATTGCTCCAAATTGGCCTCGACAGTTTTGGTATCCAACCTTAAAGCTCCTGTTCTCGGGGCCTCCTTGGATTCTTCCACTGAACCCTTCGCTTCTGTCCCAGCATCAGGGTCAGTTACTACATTCCAATCTCAAGACCCTTTGCTTGGCAGCTTGGCTCTTCAAAGGAATTTGATTTCCTCTAGTCTTCCCAAACAAGTTTTGGATGTTCTTTTGGAAGCTAGACAGCCTAGTACTAGGAAATCCTATGCCTCTAAATGGAAGAGGTTTTCTATTTGGATGCAGGACCGAGGCTCTGATCCTCAGGTTCCTGATCTCTCCTCTATTTTGCTTTACCTTTCTGAACTTTTATCTAAA
This sequence comes from Protopterus annectens, assembly GCF_019279795.1. NCBI lineage: Eukaryota > Metazoa > Chordata > Ceratodontiformes > Protopteridae > Protopterus > Protopterus annectens. The sequence goes on from NC_056732.1 coordinate 71,044,466, forward strand.
GGACTTTCCTTTTCTTCCATTAAGATTCATGCTTCTGCTATCTCTGCGCATTTCAGTTCTGATCCTCCTGTTTTTTCACATCCTTTGGTGAAGCAGTTCTTGAGAGGGGCTAAAAATTTGCGGCCTCCAAGGACCCCTCCTGTCCCTGCCTGGGATCTTAATTATGTTTTAGAAAAACTTACTTTGCCTCCTTTTGAGCCTGCTGCATCTTCAGATATTAAGTTTCTATCCTGGAAGACTGTTCTTTGTTAGCATTGACCTCTGCCAGAAGGGTCTCAGAGTTGCAAGCTCTCATGGCTGTGGAACCATACCTTATTTTCCATCAGGACAGAGTATCCTTGAGGACCAATCCTACTTTCATGCCTAAGGTGATTTCGAAAGTGGCTTTGAATCAGACAATTCACCTTCCTACTTTCTTTCCAAATCCTCAAAATAAAGGGGAAAGGATTTTGCATTCATTGGATGTGCACAGACAGTTACGATTTTACTTGGACAAGACTAAAGATTTCAGAAAGTCTAACCAATTGTTTGTTTCCTTTGCCTCCAGTTCTCTTGGAAAACCTATTTCTAAACAAACTATTTCCAAATGGATTGCTTATGGAATCAGATTTTGTTACACTCATCATGGGAAACAGTTTCCAGGGACCATTAGAAGTCATTCTACTAGAGCAGCTGCTACTTCTACAGCTTTCCTCAGAGGAGTCCCTACCAAGGATATCTTGGAAGCTGCCACTTGGAGTTCTGTGCATACTTTTCCAAGCACTACAATCTCCCTTGTTTTCTAAGTCTAGGGCAGGCTTTGCCTCTGCTGTCTTGCAGGGTATTCTTGCCTCCCTTCTTCTATCTAAAGCCTCCTCCCCTCTACACTGCTTTGGGATTCCACCCTACAGTTATGACTGCAACAGTGAAACACGAAGAACATAGTACAGTTGTGTACACCTACCATAAATGTAGATGTTCGAGTGTCTTCACTGTTGCAGTCGGGGTTTCCTCCCTCCTATCCCTCTTTTTCTCATATTTGTGGTGTATTTGTGTTCCTTGTTGGATTCATTTTTGATTTGTTGGGGACTTCTGACATCTAGGGCAAGAAAGGCTGGAGAAGATGGCGTCGGCTGAGGGCTATGTACCAAGGCGTACTGACGTCAGGATACTAGCTTATACAGCCGACGCCGGACCCAGACTTTGGGATTCTGGCCGACCTCGGGCTGCCTGCTGGCAGGAGCACCCTACAGTTATGACTGCAACAGTGAAGACACTCGAACATCTACATTTATGGTAGGTGTACACAACTGTACTTTCTGAATGGTGACACTGTAGTCTATACTTCCCTTTTTAGGGAAAGATGATTGGATGTGCTAGATAGATCTTCAAGATGCTTACTACCACATAAAAATGGACAGGACATCAAGAAGGTATTTACGCTTCCGGCTGGGAGCCAGCCATTACCAGTTCAGACCTCTGCCCTTTGGTCTCACTACAGCCCCCAGAGTGTTCACCAAATGTATGGCAGTAGTCACAGTTCACCTGAGACGTTTAGGATTCAGAGTGTTTCCCTATCTAGGTGACTGGCTCCTATCTGCCACCTCCAAGCATCTACTCCTACAAGCCAGGGATCTAACTTTGGACATCTGCAATCAGCTGGGCATTGCAGTAAACTTTCAAAAATCTGCTTTGTTGCCCTGTCAACATATTGCATTCATAGGTGCAGATCTGGACACCTCCTCCGTGGTAGCACGTCTTCCAACAGAAAGAGTTATAGCATTCAGACAGCAGATACTTCACCTCCTTCCCAAGACCAAAGTGAAAGCAAAGATGATTCTAAAATTACTAGGAACAGTGGCTTCCACGATTACACTGGTGCCTGTTGCCAGAATGCACGAGGATCCTTCGATGACTATTGATGATCTTCGTGTTTCACTGTTGCAGTCATCACACTATGGTTGTCTGCCTGCAGGTGCCCCTCAGTCGACTTGAATACCAGAGACTTAGTATTTCTGTGTCGGTTGCTGTTGCTCCAGTACTGACGTCAGGTGTATAGAAACAGGCAACCGACGCCATTACACCTGTCTTTCTTGCCAAGGAGCCCGAAGCAGAAGCAGTTTGCAAGTGCTGGTCGGCCGCTACCTGAATTTTCGTTTACAAATTGGATAATCCTGAAGTCCTCTAAAGCTAAGTACCCCGTTCGGGATCCGTTTTTCTTGCTCTAACCTATGTCAGAAAAAGTTAACAATTGTCTTGCCTGTGGAAAGCAAATATCACACAGATTTCCATTCTTACTGCGTCACCTGTTTAGGCCCAGACCATGACATACCTCGCTGTCGGTTTTGTGCTTTGTTCAACACCCAAACCATCTGTCGTTGGGCTCTCTTTGTTGCTAAATTCTTTCACTCGATCTCTGCATTCCGAAATGGCTTTGGTAAGTCATCCGACTACCGATATTCTAAAAAAAGGTAAGGATAAAGACAGAGACAGACCGCATAGTTCCAAAGCTGCCGATGACGCTTCTGCTAAGCCAGTCGCCAGTTCACCAGTACTCAGTGAGCTGCTTTCGCTGCCCCTGATGCCCACTTCTGTGGATTTGCAGGCCTCTACCGAGACCCATTCAGAGTCCGGTATGCCGCGAGACTCCTTTATGAACCCGCAGATGTCTCTACCTTGGATGGGTCCGGAGCCGCTGTACAGGCACCGGCTTCTGAGGCAGTTCTTCGTTGACCAAACTGCATTCGCATCCTCCCATGCCTGAAAGACAAATGCTTAGAATGGCTGAAGACCTTATTACGCTAATTAGTGTAAGTCAGCCTTCCCCTGCTAAGAGGAAAAGAGACCAGTCCCCTGCAGCTTGAACAGGCCAGGAGTCCGATGACTCTGAGGTATCTGATTATGAAGACATGCCCTTATCTGCTTATGAGGATTCGGATGCAGAGGATTCCATTCCCTCTGCCTCCTCTCCAGAGGATTTTTCTTTTGGTGAAACCTTACATACCTTAAGAGAGCATTTCCACTGGGAATGCCAAGACTATCCCCAGTCCAAAAAAAGATTCAGAGAATTCCTAGGTTTGCCATAGCACAGGCCTTTAGATATACCCCCAGTCCTGGAGGTTGTTGATGTTTTCATGGAATCCAGTCTTACTCCTGATACTTTACCTCCTGCTCCTAGGAAATCAGACCGGCACTACAGAGTACCTGACACACTCAAGTTTCTTTTCAAGAATCCTACTGCTGACCCAGAGATCATTTCTCAGGGGCCTAAAGGTATCAAGGCAACTACAGCCAAGAATCCCACCCCTTTGGACAGGGATTCCAGAGCTTTGGACAGATTGGGTAAGAAGGTATATACCTCTGCTACACTTGCTATTAGGGTATTAAATTGTCAGTTTCACATGCTAAAGTAGCAGCAACATATTATGGAATTTATTAAACAAAAAATTACAATCTTTACAGACTGCAGAAAATAAAGAATTGCAGGAGCTAATGCACTCTGCAAGCCAAGTCAGCAAGCATACTTTACAATGTGGCTTTGATGCCCTAGAGGCATCTTACCAGGCAGCAGTCACTGGATGTTCTTCATCTCACATTGCTGCAGTCCTAACACTTGGGTAGTCCGCTGTCCCTCGGTCGGCCCGAATATCAGAGTATAAGGCTGACGTCGGTCAAGGCGCATTTGACTGACATCAGAACGTCAGGGTACAAATGCGCATGACCGACGTCATATCCCCAGTCTTTTTTGCCGCATGGTCCGATGCAGAAGCAGTGTTGCAAGTGCCGTTCGGCGTTCTGAAATTTTTCGAATTCGGAGTTTCAGACCAAAGTCAGAGTTGGTTAAGTACCCGTTAGAATATTTTGTTTTTTCTTGCCTCAGTGGTTTACCGGATGTCAGAAAAAGTGAATAACTGTATTTCTTGTGGGAAACAGATACCGCATAGGGATTACCATAATTTGTGTATACCTTGTTTGGGACCTGAGCACGACGTTGTTGGGTGTCGCTTTGTGCTAGGTTCAATAAACGCACTATAAAGCGAAGGTTGGATTGTGCCAGGTTGGTCTTTGGGAAGCGGTGCAATTACAATATGCCGTCGGATGCTCCGACGCCAGCTTCCTCAAAGAAGCGTAAGGACAAGGCAGTTAAACCTAGGTTAGAGGAGTCGTCCGAACCGGACGCCGGTTCTTTAGAGGCGTCGGTGGAACCGGTGGTTCCGACGGAGGCCTCTCTGGAGTCCCAGGGAGAAACTTTGTTTTTACAGGATGTGGCCTCCCAGGAGGCAGGTCAGGCTGTAGGGGCTTCTCAGATAACTGTACTCCCCTCCTTTCCTAAGGTGTCTAGGCCCTCTCTTTCTGCTTCCAAGGCTTCTCCTAGAGGCAGGTCTAGTTTAGCTTCTGTGGGTGTCACTCCTAGTTCTTCAGGTTCTGTGCCCAAGAAGCACATGCTTAAAATGGCAGAAGATTTAATTACTTTAATTAGAGGCTCTATGCCCCCTCCTGATAAGAGGCCAAGGATGGAACCAGTGTTGGGGGATTATGAGCAGGCTTCGGATGTGTCTGAGTCTTCGGCTGAAGACTTGCAGGAGTATTCTCATTATTCTGATTCTGATGTGGATGATTCTACTCCTTCTGCTTCTCCTCCTGAGGATTTTTCTTTTTCAGAGACCCTTCACTCCATGAGAGAGCATTTTAAATGGGAGGGTCAGGACTTCTCTGATTCCAGGAAAAGGCTTAGGGAATTTTTGTTTTTACCTCAGCATAGGCCTTTAGCTATACCTCCTGTTCTGAATGTGGTGGAAGATGTGTTTGCAGAGGCTTCTCTTAATCCTGATTCTTTGCCTCCTGCTTCTGTTAAACCAGATAGGTATTACAGGGTGCCTGAAGCTCATAAGTATCTTTTTAAGAGTCCTAGGGCAGACCCAGAAACTGTTAGCCAGGGGCCTAAGGGGGTTAAGGCTTCTGTTGTCAAGAATCCGGTTCCTGCAGATAAAGAGGCCAGGGCCTTGGATAGGTGGGGAAAGAAAGTTTATACTTCTTCCACTCTAGCCATGAGAGCTTTGAATTGCCAGTTTCACATGTTGAAATATCAAAATTATCTCCTTTCACAGTTGAAATCTAAGGTTGATGCTCTGGCGGAAGGTATTGATTGTAAAGAGTTATGTTTCTGAACAGGTGGGTAAGCATTCTTTGCAATGTGGTTTTGATGCTGTACAGGCCTCGTCTAGGGTGGCTGCCACTGGGACAGTTCTTCGCAGGCATGCCTGGCTGAGGGATCAAAATTTATCTGACCATGTTAAAACTAGGATTTTGGATGCCCCTTTGCAATCTGATGTCTTGTTTGGTTCTCCTGTTGAGGCAGTTTTAAAGAAAATGGAAGACAAGGCTAAGTCTATGCAGACTGTTAAAGATTTTTTGCAGGTTCAGCCTCCAAAGTTTAGTAGAAATTGGCCTACTAAGGGGTGGACATATCCTTCTTATGATTCCCAGTCTAGGGGTAGATCTAGACGTGGCAGGGGCAGAGGTCAGGGCTCTTTCAGGCCTAGAACAGGGAGTTCTCCTGCACAGTCTTCGGGTGAGGGCAGGGGTCAGTCCTTTCGTAAGCAGACCCAATGACCTACCTTTTCAGCTGCCAGAACCTTCTCGCCTGGCAGCACCTTTGGGAGGAAGGTTGGCACTTTTCAAAAAAAAATTGGAATTTGATTACCCAAGACAGATGGGTATTGGATATCATACATCACGGCTACAGGTTTTATTTCCATACCTTGCCTCCTTTCAAAGGCATGCCAGACATTCCTCCTCAACAAAGAATAGAGGCTCACAAGCAAATTTCTCTGTTACTCCAAATAGGGGCCATACAGCCGGTTCCTATGCCAGAAAGGGGCCTAGGATTTTATTCTCGCCTGTTCCTTGTACCAAAAAAGGGGAACACGTGGAGGCCAATTTTGGATTTGTCTATCCTCAACACTTATCTGGACATTCCCAAGTTCAAAATGTTGACGTTACAACAGCTTTTACCTCTGCTGGGCAAGGATCACTGGATGGTAACTTTGGATCTCAAGGAGGCTTACCTTCATGTTCCTATCAGGCTAAGTTGCAGGAAGTATCTGCGTTTTCGGACTGGGACTTCTCACTATCAGTTCTCTGCATTGCCCTTTGGCTTATCTACTGCCCAGAGTATTTACGAAAGTTCTGGCTCCAGTGATAGCTTTCTTCAGGCTAAAAGGAATACAAATCTATCCTTATTTGGACGATTGCCTGATTCTGGCTCAAGGAGGGACGAGCTTCTTCGTCATTTGGAATATGTGATAGCAGTGCTAAGATGCCTGGGGTATTCTGTGAACGAAATAAAGTCCAGTCTAGTACCCTCTCAAGACATGTGCTTTCTGGGTGTAAGACTGAATACAGCATCCCAGATGGCCTTTCTAACCCCGGACAAACAAAAGAATCTTTCTCTTTACTTCCATCATCTATCTCTTCAGTCCGGGCTGACTGCAAGGACAGTCCTTCAAGCCTTAGGGTTCATGGCATCTTGTATTCTGGTGCTTCCCAATGCCAAACTGCATATGAGGAAGTTGCAATGGTATCTCAAAAATGTATGGACACAGCACTGCCAGGATCTGGGCACTGTCATTCAAATAATACCTTGCATTCAGAAGGAATTTTTGTGGTGGGCTCAGGAATGTCACCTAAACAAGGGACTCTCTGTGACCCGGCCAGAGGCGAGTCAAATTTTAACGACAGATGCCTCAGACAAAGCTTGGGGAGCTCATCTAAACGGAAAGTGGATACAAGACAAGTGGCCTGTCAGACTACAGCATCTACATATCAACTTGAAGGAGATGTTAGCAGTCCAGTTTGCATTAATAGCTTTCAAGGATTTACTTCTTCCAGGGCAGGTGTTGATTCTAACAGACAACACAACTGTCATGTGGTACATCAACAAGCAAGGGGGAACACATTCTTATCCTCTATGCAGGCAAGCAATGATTTTGTGGGAGACTGCTCTCAGTTTACAACTAAGTCTTCAGGCAAGGTTTCTGCCGAGCACAGAACTCCTTAGCAGATGTGTTAAGCAGACTAATCATGGATCCCCACGGTGGAAACTGGATCTTCATGTATTTCAGAAATTGACAGTGTCCTGGGGAACTCCAGACATAGATCTGTTCGCTTCTCCACTAAACCACCAGCTGCCAAAGTTTTGCACAGAGAGGTTTCATCCCACAGCTTGGAAAGTGGATGCTCTTTCTTTCAGTTGGAAAAATCTTCATGTGTATGCGTTTCCACCTCTGCCTCTCCTCCCAAAGGTACTTCTGAAGGTCAGACAGGACAAGCCAAGGATGATTTTGATAGCTCCAGATTGGCCTCGACAGCACTGGTACCCCTTACTGAGAAGTCTAGTACGGAAGCCTCCATGGCCTTTGCCTTTGATTCCACATCTGTTGTCCCAGGAGGACAGTCATTTGCTCAATGTCAAACTTCACTCTCTTCACCTAACAGCCTGGCATATTCTGTTTTAAACCATAGAGGGTCTCAACTTCCACAACAAGTTTTGAATGTGATTTTGGAAGCTAGAAGGCCTAGTACAAGGAAAGTGTACGCAGATAAATGGAAGAGATTTTTGTTTTGGAGTACAGCCAAGGATTTGGATGTTTCTGAGCCTGATTTAAGTGTGGCTCTTCAATATCTTACTGAGTTATTGGACAAAGGTTTGTCCTTCTCTTCTATTAAGATTCATGCTGCAGCAATTTCAGCTCACTATGACTGTGACCCACCATTGTTTTCTCATCCTTTGTTCAAGCAATTTCTTAGAGGGGCAAAGAATATAAGACCCCCACGAAGAGCTCCTACTCCTGCTTGGGATCTCAATTTTGTGTTGGAGAAACTCACTCTACAACCTTTTGAGCCTGCAGCTACTGCTGAGTTGAAATATTTGTCATGGAAGACTGCTTTTTGTTGGCCATTACCTCTGCAAGAAGGGTTTCTGAATTGCAGGCCCTTATGGCAGTTGAGCCTTTCTTAATTTTCCATAAGGATAGGGTATCTTTACGTACTAATCCTTCCTTTATGCCTAAAGTGGTTTCTAGTGTGGCTTTAAACCAAACTATTCATTTGCCTACTTTTTATGCAAATCCCCAAAATAAAGGGGAAAAGATTTTGCACACTTTAGATGTACACAGGCAGTTGCGATATTATTTGGACAGAACTAAAGGGTTCAGACAATCTCAGCAGTTATTAGTTTCTTTTGCTTTGTGCTCTCAGGGCAAGCCCGTGTCAAAACAAACTATTTCTAAGTGGATTGGAGTTTGCATTGCTTTCTGTTATTCCCATCATGGCAAAGAGATTCCAGCTGGGATTAGGCCTCATTCCACTAGGGCTACTGCCACTTCCACAGCTTTTTTGAGGCGGGTGGCAACTAAGGATATTTTGGAGGCAGCCACTTGGAGTTCAGTGCATACCTTCTCTAGGCATTACCACCTTCCACTGTATTCTAAATCCAGGGCTGGTTTTGCCACTGCTGTGTTGCAGGGCATTTTGGCAGCTCCTGCTTCATTATAGTTTAGCCATCCTCCCTTACCTCTGCTTTGGGATTCTACCCAAGTGTTAGGACTGCAGCAATGTGAGATGAAGAACATAGTACAGTTTTGTACCTACCATAAATGTAGATGTTCGAAGATCCACATTGCTGCAGTCCAATTTACCCTCCCTCCTTCCCCTCTGTATTTTGAGGTGGTTGTGTGGGTTGAGTTATCCATCTGAGGTATATTGTGTATATTGTATATATTGTATATATTATACATATTTTTGGTGTTAGGCTGGTTGGTTGTTTAGTTGTTGTCTATGGGTTTTGACCTTTCTTTTTAGGGTCTTCTGACATCTGGGGCAAGAAAAGACTGAGGATATGACGTCGGTCATGCGCATTTGTACCCTGACGTTCTGATGTCAGTCAAATGCGCCTTGACCGACGTCAGCCTTATACTCTGATATTCGGGCCGACCGAGGGACAGCGGACTACCCAAGTGTTAGGACTGCAGCAATGTGGATCTTCGAACATCTACATTTATGGTAGGTACAAAACTGTACTTTCTGTACTGAGAAGACTTGCTTGGCTCAAGGAGCAGACCTTGTCGGACCATGTCAAATCAAACTTACTAGATGCTTCTTTGAACAAGGACAGTTTGGCACCAAAGCAGAAGAGGTTCTTAAAAAGATGGAAGAAAAAGCTAAGTCTATGCAGACTGTTAAATAATTCTTACAAGTACAACCCCTAGATTCAGTGGGCGTTGCCCTTCCAAACACTGGTCCTTTCCAGCCCTCTCCAGGCCATCTCAAACCAGACCCAGGGGAAACGTACCACCCAGATTACAGTCTCAGTGTGTGCAGAGATCTAAGCAATGGAGTGCCTCCACCACCAAAGCAGACAGTGGTAAGCCACCTCCCTATGGAAAAAACCTCATAATGACTTCCCCACCTCTGCCCAATTTCTTGTGCCCCTAGGAGGAAAACTTGCCCTTCATGCAAAGAACTGGATGGCCATCACACAAGACAGATGGGTCCTCAACATTGTATCCCAGGGGTACAAATTTTACTTCCACTCACTGCCAAACCCAAGAGGGTTCCCAGATCTTCCTCCAAACCAGTGGGCAGAGGCTCAAATCCAAGTTCTATCCCTGCTATCCATCAGAGTTATTCAGTCGGTTCCAGTGGAACAGTTAGGTCAAGGATTTGATTCCAGACTCTTCCTGGTACCCAGAAAAGAGGGGTCTTTGCTGCCAATACTGGATCTTTCAATTCTCAACTCCTTCCTGGTGGTAACAAAATTCAAAATGCTTACCCTGTAACAGTTCCTACCCATGCTAGCCAAGGATGGTTAGTCACCCTAGACGTAAAAGAAGCCTATCTGCACATCCCTATAAGGGAGTCGTGCAGGAAGTATCTTCATTTCAGGGCCAGATCAATGCACTATCAGTTCTCTGCACTTCCCTTTGGCTTATCCACTGTGCCCAGAGTATTCACAAAATGCTTTGCTTCAGCCATTGCATACTGCAGGCAGAGAAATATCCAAATGTATCTGTACTTGGACGACTGCCTGATTCAGGTGGACATTCTGGAATTGCTGTTGCAGCACCTGACATTTGTGAAAAACCTTCTCACTTCCCTGAGGTACACCATCAATGAAAAGAAATCAAAACTGGTACCCAGTCAAAAGATTGTATTCCTGGGAGCAAGGTTGGACACAACATCCCAGATGGCATTCCTCACTTCAGAAAAACAAGTTTATCTGACAGCCTACTTCAAACAAATGGCCACAAGAACCCAGCTGCCTGCAAAAAAAAATCTGCAGGCTCTAGAGTTCATGGTCTACTGTATGCTGCTAATTCCATATGTAAGACTTCGTCTGAGGAAACATCAGTGGTACTTAAGTCTTTGGTGCCAACATTCTCAGGACCTGGAAACAGTCATTCCTATCATACCCTGTCGAAGGACAGAGTTTCTTTGGTGGGCAGATGCATGCATCCACAACAGGGGACTGCCCTTTACTCAACCCCACACCACCCAGACCCTAACCACAGATGTATCAGACTATGCCTGGGGGGGACACATGGATGGCAAGTGCATTCAGGGCCACTGGAGCCCAAGTCAAGTTTATCTGCACATCAACCAAAAAGAGATGGTAGCGCTGCAACATGCTCTAACAGCTTTCCGATCCCCACTCTCTCCAGGGCACCTGCTAATAAAAACAGACACCACCACAGTTATGTGGTCCATCAACAAGCAAGGGGGGAACCCATTCTTTTACACGCACTGCAGGCTAGCCATGGCCCTGTGGCACACGACCTTGGACATGCATGTCCATCTGCAAGCTCAATTCCTGCCAGGCAAACAAAACTCACTGGCAGAGGACTTAAGCAGAAATCTCCTAGACCCACCTGAGTGGCAATTAGAGCCCAGCACCTTCAACCTTCTGATCCAGAAATGGGGGACCCCAGAGGTGGATCTCTTTGCCTCCCCCTGCAATCACCAGCTCAGCAAATTCTGCACCAGGACATCTCACAGCAGGTCCTGGAAAGTGGATGCCCTATCCTTCCACTGGGTGAACCTCTCAATCTATGCCTTTCCCCCTCTGCCCCCTCTCTCAAGAGTATTGCTCTAGATAAGACAGGACAGACCATGGACAATTCTGATTGCCCCGGACTGGCCATGCTAGCACTGGTACCCACTCCTGTGCAGCCTGTCACTGGTGCTACCCTGGCACCTACACCAAAACCCAACCCTGCTCTTTCAGCAGGGGGGGGGGCAGATCTTGCATCCGCAACTGCAAACCCTAAATCTTGCAGGTTGGCTTATTCCTTGAATTCCCCCCCAGTAACCAGCCTAAGCAAGCAGGTGCTGGACGTCATCCTTGAAGCCAGAAGACCCAGTACAAGGAAATTCTATGCTGATAAGTGGAAAAGGTACTGCTCTTGGGTTTAGTCCAAAGGGGAGGATACAACTCTGCCCTCCCTGCCTCTGATCCTGGATTACTTAGCAGATCTACTCCACAGAGGCCTATCCTTCTCCTCTGTTAAGATCCATGTTTCTGCCATTTCGGCTCATTACAGCACTGAGCCACCTCTTTTCTCTCACCCTCTTATCAAACAATTCCTGAGAGGGGCTAACAACTTAAGGTCACCAAGGAGAGCACCCACCCCTGCTTGGGACCTTAACTTTGTACTGGAAAAGCTCACACTGCCTCCTTTTGAGCCTGCAGTGTCATCAGAGTTAAAATTCCTCTCTTGGAAAACAGCCTTGCTTCTGGCCATCACTTCAGCTAGAAGAGTGTCTGAGCTACAAGCACTTATGGCTCTGGAACCCTTCATTATTTTCCATGCTGACAGGGTTTCCCTCAGGACTAACCCTTCCTTTATGCCTAAAGTGGTGTCCAGTGTGGCTCTAAACCAATCTATCAATTTTCCAACTTTCTTCCCTAATCCTCAAAATAAAGGGGAAAGGATCCTGCACTCCTTGGACGTGCACAGACAGCTCAGATTCTACTTTGATATGACTAAGCACATCAGGAGATCTCACCAGTTACCTAGTCAGCTTTGCGCCAGGGGCAGAGGGTAAGGCCATTTCGAAACCATTTCCAAATGGATAGCACACTGTATCCATTTCTGCTACAAGCACCATGGGAAACCATCCCTCAGGGGGTCGGAACACATTCCACTAGGGAAACTTCTACCTCTACAGCATTTCTCAGAGTAGTACCTACCAGGGAGATCCTGGAAGCTGCTACCTGGAGTTCTGTACACACCTTCGCCAAACATTACCACCTACCTAACTTTTCCAAATCCAGGGCGGGTTTTGCATCTGCAGTCTTGCAAGGCATATTAGCCAACCCCAATTCTTCTTGACTTCCTCCACCCTTCTTCAGCTTTGGGAATCAACCCAAGTGTGATGACTGCAACAGTGAAACACGAAGAACCTAGTACAGTTGTGTACACTTACCATAAATGTAGATGTTCAAGTGTATTCACTGTTGCAGTCCTGGTTTCCCTCCCTCCAACCCCCTTTTCTCTCTCTCACACCTTTCTATGTCCTTTTATCACCCCTTTCTGGGGTTTTGGTATTTATTTTTTACTGGTGTTTTTTTCCCCACCATAACTTAGCTCCCTATTTGGGGGGGGGGCTCCTGACATTTGGGGCAAGAAAAACTGATGTAATGGCGTCTGCTGCTTGTTTTTATACCTCTGACGACCTGACGTCAGTACTGGAGCAACAGCAGCCGAAGCAGAAATACTAAGTTTCTGGTATTTGGGCCGACTGAGGTCTACCTGCAGGCAGATAACCCAAGTGTGATGACTGCAACAGTGAATACACTTGAACATCTACATTTATATTAAGTGTACACAACTGTACTTTCTCCCAATGGTCACTTCAAGAGCTTCCGATGTCTCACTTGATCAGAATTACGGAATCTTGCAAGAACAACTTAAGATGGTGGATACACTCCACTCAGGTGACAATAGGCAGACCCTTTGTTCCACATCAACCCATAGCTACAGTGACCATGGACGCTTCCCGGATATGGTGGGGGGGGGGCATTATCTAGGAAGAACAGTCCAAGGTACATGGCAAGAACACAGGGCTCACTTGCATATAAATGTTTTAGAGATGAGAGCAGTGCTTCTTGCGTTGCAAGCACTTCAAGACTTTCTTCCTCTAGGAACAGTTGCGAGATAGTATATCTGTGGTTTGGTACATGAACAAGCAGGGGGAACCAGATCTTACCCCCTTTGTCGAAAAGCCCTAAGAGTGGCAATGGGCAGTTTCTTCCCAGCACTTTCTAATTGCAATGCACATTCCTGGGAAGTCCAACATGATGGCAGACAAAGCTAGGCAGAGCAATCCTAATGCCTCATGAGTGGTCCCTCAATCACAATGTAGAGGAAATTATTTTCCAAATATGGGGACAGCCTTGCTGCTATCTCTTTGCCACTCCCATGAATGCCAAGTGCAGCAACTACTTTACCCTAAATCCCCCCTCCAGTGGAGACAGAGAGACGCACTTGCTCATGATTGGCCCTCGGGACCTCTTTATGCTTTTTCTCCTTTTCCTCTCATACCCAGAGTAATTCAGAAAGCACAATACTTGGGAAGCAGGATAATTCTCATTGCTCCTTACTGGCCTTGCCAAGTTTGGTTCCCCTTCATTTTGGCCTCATCTTTAGGAGTTAGACTCTGGACCCAGTGCAAACATTTGCTGACTCGTATGTCAGGGGAGCTTCATCCTTCTCTCCACACTCTAAAATTGACAGCTTGGCCTCTCCACTTCCCAGTTTAGTCAGGCTTCACAATTTCACTCCTACCAAGGCTCAGCTGCAGCGACCATCAGGGTTCAACTCTCTGCAATTTCAAATTTTCACATTGGTGATTCTACTTCCAACTTAATGTCACATAGGCTGTGTAGAGCCTTCTTAAAAGGTGCCTCCTTATTAAGACCTCCCTTTAAGGAATACCTTTCTCCTTGGGATCTAAATTTTGTTATGTCTCATCTCACGTTACCACCTTTTGAGCCCTCTTCATCTTCAGACCTCTCAAGTTTCTTTCCTGGAAGATCTTGTTTCTAGTGATCATAACTTCTGCTAGAAGAGTGTCAGAGTTGCAAGCTCTTCTATTAAACCACCATATTTGATTTTTCATAAGGACAGAGTATCCTTGCGTACTAACCAAGCCTTTCTACCTAAAGTCTCTTCTCCAAACAATATAAACCAATGTATAGAGCTTCCAGTGTTCTTTCCTAATCATAGCAACAAGGCAGAGTACAAATTACATTAACTGGACATGCAGAGACAACTCGGATTTTATTTGCATAGGACCAAAGACTTCAGAAAATCTGACCAATTATTCGTATCCTTCTCTGATGCAAAAGAAAGGAAGTTGAGTTTCAAAAACTACTCTTTCCAATTGGCTGTTTAATTGTATTACATTCATCTATAACTCAAATCACAGGCATTTACCATTCAAAGTGAAGGCTCATTCCACTAGAACAATGGCTTATGTCATCTGCCTTTCAAGCCAGAATTCCCATGGATAATATTTGTGCAGCAGCTACTTGGACTACTCCACGTACCCTTATCACTCATTACAAAGTGGATTTGGCCTCCAGGGACAGGGCATCCTTTGGTTCCACAGTGCTTAAAGATGTACTCCCGTGAGCTACCCAGAGTAAAGGTGCTAGGAACACTGTCCCACCATTGTAAGAATGAAGGTGAGATAGGACAACATAACATAAAGAAGTTATGTCATTCCATGTTTGTTGTCCATCTGACCATTCATTCTTATGAACCCTCCCTCCTTCCCCCTGGCAAAGACTCCTTGTGGATCTGGTAGATTTTTTACTACTTTCAGGAGTTTGTCTCAGCTTGTTTCTCCTTCCAGTATGTATAATACAGACTTGGATATATGTATATCTTGTAGATATGTATATAGTGTACAAATAGTTCAGTAGTAGTAGCAGCAGCAAACAAGATCTGGGGCATTACACCATTGCATTGTGGGATACCCTCTTGCCACGAGCCAGGTTTGAGACTCAACTATGTATTATGCTGAGTTGGAGCCGAGGATCAGCTGTGAACCCACCATTGTAAGAATGAACGGCGAGATGGATAACAAATGGAACGTTATGGTGAGTACATAACTTTTTTTACAGTGCTTATGACTCTGCTACATCCAGGGTTATGGCCACTGGTACTGTTTTAGAAGGTTTGCATGACTGCATTCTCAGAACCTCCCAGATGATAACATTTTAAATTCCCTATTGGATACAGATTTAGTTTTTGGCCCCCTTGCTGCAGAGGTGATTAAAAAGTGAGATGAAAGGGGTAAACTTATCCAGGGAATATTTTTCATCCCTCCATTTCCAAATTTTCTAAGGGATTCTCCAAGTCCTCATCCAATTTTGGCAAAAAAAGACTAAACAGTCTCAACAAAGTGCAAGTAAACATTTAAGAAGAAATGACAAGGAGGTTCCAGAACAAAGCTGTGAAGCTACCAAAACCAAGGACAATCCGACAAGCCTATATGACTGTTAGACACCTTCTGGCCCCTTCCCACCCTGACCCCTTTTATTCTTCCAGAAAGTCCGAATCGTTTTTTTCTCTTTGGCAACAGATAATTTCAGACAAGTTCTGAAGATCGTCCATCAAGGATATAGATGACCATGATAGGAAATTCCTCCTTTTCCTGTGGGGTGTCATTCCTTATCCTCCAGATCAGAGACTTTAGTTTCCATTGGTTGTTCATCACATGCTTTCCTAAGGAGTGATAGAACCAGTTCATTCTTCCCAGGTGAGGAATGGGTTTTATTCAAGAATGTTCTTTAACATCTTTATTATCACTTAAGTCCTAGGCAAACATACATTAAAACAAAATAAACCATGTTAACATACAATTATCAAACCAGCATTACATAAATTGATAGATTCCTGCCTTCCCTTAAACCTTGCTCCTTCTCCAAAACATTTTTCTGCATGTATTGTTCCCAGAATTTCCATCTTTTTCCATGTAATCTGCTCCTACCCTCTTCTAAAGATCCCATTTCCAGTTATATTATCTCTTAAAATATTCAGTACTTCAAATACAGTTGGTTTAGATGTGGATTTCCATTTTCTAGTAATTGCTTGTTTGGCAGCCACCGGAGTTAAACTTAAGACCTTAGCATGTCTAGGCAATTCATATCCTGTATGACTGCTCACAAAATGTCCTACTCTGTAATGATTTTTTTAAAGTCTGCCAGCCCATTACACTCCCAAAATATATGTTCCCAGTTACCTCTTTCATCACACCTCCATTTCCCATTTAACTGAGGAAAAATTATTAGGAGTCTACTTGGGGTACAGAGAACCTAAGCAAACAGTTTGAAACAAAAATCCTAAATCATCTAGACTTTGTTGCATATTTAGGAGCCATATATGTCCCCTTCCATTGTTTCCTTGTGAATTGCTTATCCAATCTCTCCCTCCCAATCTTTTTTAACCTCCTCTGGTTGATCCCTATAGTTATTATACAGTATTTTATATGCCCTACTAATTATCCCTTTTTTAATAGCTTCTGTTCTAGAGTCAAGTAAAAACTCTAACAGAATACCTCTCACTAAGGATTCCCATATCCATTTCTGTTTGCCTATACTCTATTAATCCCCGATAGGCAAGGCAGTCTCTAGCCTGCAGTCCAAACATCTTTACCTCTTCCCTTACTCTCGTATATCTCTTTATTTGCTCCCAATACCTTGGTTCCTTTGCCAAGTTTCTTCAGTAAATTCTAGACCCCTCTTGCCTATTCTCTACATCTCTCATTGCAATTTTCCTTATTGGCAGAATTTCCTTTCTTCATTCTTAATGCTGGCTTAGTTCTTAGAATATTTTCTGTTACTTTCTAAATATAATATGTATGGCTGTTATTCTCCTTAAGGATCTGCATAGGAATTTTTTTTCCTTATTTCTTAAATCCCCCCCCCCACTTCATCTTTCTATTTTGAATTATATAGCTTTTGGTGTGTATGTTGTACATATGAATCTTAAATGTGTAGCTCTAAAATATCCCTTCAAATCTGGTAGTCCTGCACCATCACCACCTATTAGAAAGATCAAGTTATCCTGCTTGACCTTTGCCCTTTTCCCGTACCAGCTAAAGCCCTTCAGCTCTATTAACTACCGTCTACACCTTCTGTCATTGATAAAAATAATATGCCTGACCTGTATATAAAGCTAAAGGGATGAAAACATTTTCACTGCTTGTATTTTGCTATCCATATCCATAAACGAGTTTCCAGTTTATCATTTTTTTACCTTTTGCTTAGTTTCTTCCAACATATCCTTAGCTGCCATAATAATCCTTTTTTTAACCCATACTCTTAAATACTTCATTTTATCATTTTCTCATAAATACGGGTATTGCTGAACAATTGATGTGTAGGCACATAGTTTAGCCTTTGTTTTGACTTCATTCATTTTATATTCCGAAAAGACTTCAGTCTGTCTCAGAATGGTCCACATCACTGAGATGTCCTTTTGTAGTCTTATGAGGTACAGATATCTTCTACAAATAAAACTTTGCCATACCAATTATATCCTTGAATTTCTGAGCTCCTTATTCTCTTTGCCAATATATAACGCAAATAACAAAGGGAAAACCGGACACCCCTGCCTGGTTCCTCTGTTCAGGTATAACTTACAGAGGAGCCCTCCCACTTCAATTTTAGTCTCCGCTCTGTCATATATCCTCCTGATTCATCTTAATATTGTCAGGGAATGCAAATGCTTCCAGTTTCCTACTTTTAAAAATCTAAGCTTATTTTGTTGAATGCTTTTTGCATCAAGAGCCACCAACAGCAGTATATTCCTGCATTCTGCTTCCCTCTGAATTATCATCGTTCGGTTAATTTTGTCAAATGTTTGCCTCCCCTCCAGAAAGCCACATTAATCTGTGTCAGTTTTGGCAACACCTTTGCTATTCGTTTAGCTATTGTAGACATAAACACTTTTATAATCATGATTTAGAATTGAAATAGGCCAATATGAAGCTGGGTCTGATGGGTCTTTACCTTCTGTATAGGCATTACAGCCACAGCATTTTTCTTTCATAATGTTAGCGCTTCCCCTCCTTTTAAAATACCCAAAACAAAACCTTCCAGATCATTATCACTTTTTTCCCCTCCTAGTTTCCAAACTGCTTCAGGAATGCAGTTTATTCCTGGAGATTTTCTTGCAGATTGATTGTACATCACAGTTTCTCATCTCTTATCTTTAATTGTTGAGTCCTCATCTGCCTCTAACCTTGGCATACCTAAGTATTGTATATATATTTCCATTTGTGCTTTTTCTTGATTTCTACATTCCTCTGCTCTATACAGATTTTCATAAATTTTTTGAAATATCTTACCTTTACAGGATCTATGGTTATTTTTCTTGTTATAGACCCCCCCCCCCAAGTTTAGCACCAACCCTTTCTACTATCTTTTGGCTGAGTTTTTGAGCGCATGCTCTGGAATTATAAAGAGTTGCTTAACAGTAGTCTTTATAAACTTATGCATATTATCCTAATACTTCCTTGTTCTGTCTTTAGCACACACTGTAACTCTTCTTGTTTGGCGAGACCACCATTATTTTGCAGACCATCTTAATAATTTTTGTTAATGTCTCTGTTCTATTTCTACACATTTTTAATTATTTTGTTTTGTCCCACTCACTACCTGCAACTTCTGAAGTAATTTCTTTCTTCCCTAATAACTCTAGAATAATTTTCACTACCCATTCCTTAAATTCTTTTCCCTGAAAGGTAGGTGGGGTTGTGCGAGTGTCTTATTTGTACTGCATATTTTTATTTATTTTTTGTTAATGGTGGTGCCTGATCTGAAATTATTGGATGTGCATTGAAGCATTCAATTAAATGCATGATCTGAAGTAGGCAGACTTCATTTGTCTGCAACCTGTGGGTATCGGATCCGACCTCGGATGCGAGCCGGCATTTCAAAAGCTTAGGCTCCGAGCTCCTAGCTCCTCCTTCTACCCATAACCCCTTGCCAAGCCCTGACTGACCTCAGATTTTGATTGCCGCTTTCAAGTTGCGACGGATTCCTTGAGCTCCTAGTGCAGATAAGTTTTCTGACAGGAAAATTTTGAAAAACTTTAACTTTTTTAATTTAATTAGTTAGAAGTGTTTGTGTTAGGCTTTCCTCTCTCTATCTTTTAATTTTTTCTCGGGTTTTGCGTAGTTTGTGTGTGTGTGTTTTTAGGCCTGTTAGGGCTTAACATGTCTGAAGCCCATAAGGCAGTATTCTCTAAATGTACAGAGTGTGGCCATAAGCTGTCCCCAGCGGATGGCCACACTCGGTGCGTTAAATGCTTGGGGGTTGAACACCTGTCATCTGGTTGTACCATTTGTGCAGGGTTCAACCCCCGAGCTTTGAGGGAGCGGAGGTCGAAGCTGGTTCTGGCGGGACTTCTCCCTCCAGATACCGCTTCGGCTTCTGCCCCTTCTACACAGCAAACAGTTGCTGTGGGCTATCCTCCACCGGCTGGGACTCAACCTCCCTCTAAGATGCCGGAGGAGAGAGAGTCTTCTAGGGAGAGAGAAAAGAAGGAGAGGCACAGGGAGAGGCACCACAAACGGAGAGCTGAAACCTCTAGTTCGGCTCCTCCATCCAAGCGGGCCTCTCCTGTGCCTTCTAGCTTCCCTCCTCCTCGGCTCCACTCCCCTCGGTTCTCTCCTGGGCGCGAGGAGGAGGAGGCTAGCCCTTCAGCGAAGGTCCCCAAGGCGGCTCTCTAGATCCGCTTCGGTGGCCTCGACTAGATCGACATTTTCCATGAGTGAAGCAGACATGGACCGGATGATGAGGAAATTCATCCAGGCCCAAATGCAAATGGGAGTGCTCCTAGCCCCCCCCCCCCATCCGGGAGGGGCTTGACCTTTTTTCGCCCCTTTGGCTCCTTCTCCGACCCACACCATGGGTTCGGAGCTGTCGGCGCCGGGCAGAGTTGGATCCGGGGGTGGGTCGGATCCGATAGGTCGGCGCACCTCGGATCCGTCCCATCCCTTGAGTGCTTGGTACCGGACCCGACCTCTCGAGCCGAGGACCGAGCCTCGGATCCGAGGGAGCTGGTGTGTCTTTGGCTCCGTCAGGTCGGAGCACACGTCTCTCGGATCCGACGGTCTCGCTCCGGCTCCGATCCGCGTCGGATCCGAGTGGGGTCGGCTCTCTGGGTTTAGAGAAGGTGGCTCCCTCTCGGCCTTCAGCGTAGTGGAAAGGGCACTGTTGAGGACTTCCGGACCCCCGGTCCCTGCCACGGCTCCATCCCGCACTCCCTTGCAGTTGGGCCAGGCTCCCACCAGCCGGTCCCAGGGACAGCCCGCCTCGATGTCCCAAGTAGTTCCCTTGGAACATCCAGCTGCGGAAGAGTACTCCTCGGACAGCCCCCCCGAAGAAGTACCTCGGAAGCGTAAGTGCAAAAGGAGGCACATGGACTCCCCGAGTCCGTTACCGAAGACACAGACTTGGATGAAGGGGAAGGCTCTCCAAGGTCACCCCCTGAAGACGTCTCATTTGGAGACATTATGGAAATGTTGAGGATCAGGGGGGGGTGGTCTGCCCCCAAGGCCTCCTCAGACGAGTCTGTGTTCTTGGAGGCATTCGAGGCGGGCCCATCTACCTCTTGGGTGTCCCCTCCTGCCGATCCTCTGGTGGACCTTATATCCATCAGAGCATGGAAGGATCCGGACACCGTTGAGCCTGTACCCAAGCGTCCTGACCGTATCCTTTCCCCTCCGGCGGACCGCACTCACTGGAGCAAAGGCCCCCCAGTAGATGCCATGATGATGGCTGCAGCCACTAAGAGGGAATTGGCCCAGGAGAGTCCCTCTATGCATCCTCCGGGCAGGGAGTCCCGCCGATGGATCGCATTGGGAAGCGAGTTTTCAGTTCAGCAACCTTCTCTTGAGAGCGCTGAACTACATGGCACACGCCATCAGGATGCAGCGGATTTGATTAAAGAATACGCTGCATCTCCCCAGAGTCCATGTCGGGTGAGGACAAGCAGGTATACTCCAACCGAATGGCCACTCTTAGTGCAGTCTCTAACACATCTATGCGCCTGCTTTCTCACGCTACCGAGGGAGCCGCTAGAGCCAGCGGAGCAGGCCTAGTCATGAGGCGGCAGGCCTGGCTCCGCCACTGTGATTTCGCAGAGCCCTTCAAGGCGACTTTCGCGAATGCCCCCTTTGATGGTTCTGCCTTGTTTGGCAAAACTGTTCGCGAAACATTAGTCCAGAGCGAGAAGGACGGGAAGACGCTGTCTGCCCTCGGAGTCCGCTTCTCAGCTCCCCAGAGGTCCTTCTCGAAGAACCAAAAGGGACAGAAGAAGATGTGGCTCCGGAAGTCGCAGCAGTCCCAACCTGCTCCTGATAACCAGTCCTCCCGTGGCAGAGGAGGACAGGGAGGTCGCCGTCCTAGAGGCAGGGGGGATCCTAGAAACTTTGGGTCCAGAGAACCTTTCTCTGATAGACCCACGCAGCAGCCCTGAAGGGTTGCCCGGCTGTCCGTCTCTGGAGGCAGTCGGGGCGTTTCGAGGCACCTAACTTCTTGGGAGTCCATCACAACAGACCGTTGGGTGCTTCGTGATATCCAGAGGTTATACAATTCCCTGTACAAAGTTCCCAGATCTCGCAGCCTCCCAGATGTTCCACCCGACCAAAGGGAGGCAGCAGCTATCGAAATCGGACCGCTGCTAGAAAAAAGAGCTATCCAGTGCGTCCCCCTAGATCAAACCGGGTCAGGGTGTTAGTCCAGGTTCTTTGTAGTGCCAAAGAAAACGGGGACTTAAGACCGATCTTAGATCTTTCCCTGCTGAACCTGTCAGTAACCAAGCAAAGTTCCGATGGTCACCCTTCAATCTATACTCCCCTCTTGAGGGAGAACGACTGGATGTGCTCCATCGACCTCAAGGACGCGTACTACCACATTCGCATGGACAGACGGTCCAGGAGGTTTCTTCGCTTCGGCTGGGAGCCAGTCATTATCAGTTCAGGGTCCTCCCTTTGGTCTCACCTCAGCCCCCAGGGTGTTCACCAAGGTTCTAGCTGTTGTAGCGGCCCACCTGAGGCTCCAGGGATTACAGGTCTTTCCGCACCTGGACGACTGGCTCCTGACGGCATCATCAAGGCATCTTCTGTGCTCAGCCAGGGACTACTTCTTCAGATAGCCCCAAGGCTGGGCATCACTGTCAACTGGGAGAAATCTTTACTGCACCCCACACAAGTTATAGATTTCATAGGAGGAAGACTAAACACCAGGTCAATGCGAGCCTTCCTCACCCCAGACAGAATTTCCAACCTGAAGTGTCATGTCGCAGCGGTCCTGCAACCATTTCCGACAGCAGCTTCGGGTCCTGAGGGCCCTAGGTTAGATGGCGGCAGCTATCCGCTTCTTATTCATGCGCCTACGCATGCGGGTTCTTCAATGGACCCTTCAAGTTCAGTGGTCCCCTCTCTGTTCCTCTCTCAACACTCCGATAGCGGTCAGCAAAGCATGCAAGGATTCCCTTCTTTGGTGGCTTCGATCTCTGGAGCCTCTGACAGGGAGACCTTTTTGTGCAGCATTTCCCCGAGCCACAGTGACCACGGACGCTTCTTGCCTCTGGTGGGGGGGGGCATTCTGCGGGGAAGATTGTCCAAGGCACGTAGAACTCCACAGAGACTTCGTTGCATATAAATGTCCTGGAAATGAGGGCGGTGCTCCTAGCGTTGCAAGCACTTCACCACGTTCTTCCTTCAGGGACTATTGCGATTCAGACAGACAACATGTCGGTAGTCTGGTACATCAACAAACAGGGAGGAACCAGGTCCTATCCCCTTTGTTGAGAGGCCATGAGAGTCTGGGAATGGGCAATTTCCACCAAATGCTTTCTTGTAGCAACGCACATTCCGGGAAAATCCAACATCCTTGCGGACAAACTCAGTCGCACCATTCTTTCCCCTCACGAGTGGTCTCTCAATCCTCAGGTAGTGAAGAAGATTTTTGCCGTTTGGGGGCAACCCTGTTGCGATCTTTTGCCTCTCACTCAAACGCCAAATGCGACAATTTCTTCGCTCTGCTTCCCCACCAAGGGAATCCCCGAGAGATGCGCTGGTGCATGCTTGGCCTCCCGGTCTCCTTTATGCCTACCCTCCACTACCTCTAATGCAGAGGCTTCTGCAGAAAGCCAACAGTTTGGGGAGCAGAATGATTCTCATTGCCCCGTTCTGGCCTCGTCAACCCTGGTTCCCCTTTGTATGGTCTCACAAAGTGAATCCACCCTGGATTCTGGATCCGATTCCGGATCTCATCTCCCATCCTCTGGGAATTTCGGTCCCCAATCACGCACCCTGAAATTGACAGCTTGGCTGCTCCAGTTCCATCCTTGATTAGGACTCCCGGTATCTCGTCACCGGTCAAGGCCATCCTAGTGGCAGCTCATAAACCTTCCACTAGGCAAGTTTATCGGAGTAAATGGAAGAGATTCTCTATTTGGGCGGTCCAGAAAAGTTTGGATCCTTTTTCAGCACCTATGTCGGCAGTGCTGGATTTTTTAACAGACCTCTTTCATCAAGGGGCAAGTTCTTCCACGATTAAGGTACAGTTGGCAGCCATCTCTCATTATCACATTGGTCATGAGACAGCTCCCCTCATGACGCTTAAATTGTGCAAAACCTTTCTTAAAGGGATTTTTTGTTGAGGCCTCCAGTCAAAGAGATTGTACCACCTTGGGACCTATCTTTAGTTCTGCAAGCCCTTACTGCTCCTCCCTTCGAGCCTGCAGCGTCTACAGACCTGAAGTACCTTTCCTGGAAGACTGCCTTCTTAGTAGCTATCACTTCAGCCAGAAGAGTGTCTGAACTTCAGGCTCTATGCGTCAAGCCTTACCTTTCCTTCTTTCCAGATAGGGTGTGCCTCAGGACCAATCCATCTTTTCTTCCAAAGGTCTCTTCAGAATCTAATATCAATCAATCAATCAACTTACCTGTGTTTTTTCCCCAAGTACTCAAACAAAGGAGAATACAAACTGCATTCCTTGGATGTTCATAGACAATTACGATTTTATATTCACAGAACAGCTGGTCACAGGCAATCAGATCAGCTGTTCGTCTCCTTTGCTAAATTTGCTTTGGGTAAAGCAGTTTCTAAAGTCACACTATCGCGGTGGATTGCTAATTGTATTCTGCAGGCTTATGACACTTCAGGTAGACCTGCTCCTCAGAGGGTTACGGCTCATTCTACTAGGGCAGTCTCCACGCCAGCCGCCTTTAAGTCCCGTGTGTCATTGGATGATACCTGCTGCAGCCACTTGGGCCTCACCTCATACCTTTATTTCTCATTATAAGGTGGATGTTGTTTCCAGAGGAAGAGCATCCTCTGGCTCAGCGGTGCTCCCAAACATCCTTCCATGACGGCCGCCCAAGATTCAGGTAGCTGGGGACTCTGTCCCACAGGTTGCAGACAAATGAAGTCTGCCTACTTCAGATTTAGAAGTTATGTACTCACCATAACGTTCCATCTGAGTAGGTGACTTCATTTGGATGCAACCACCCCCCCCTCCATCCCCCTGACCTTTATACAGCGAGTATTTTTTGCTTTGTTCAGGTACTGTAGTCAGTATTATATAGGCAAACTCAATCTGAGGTCAGTCAGGGCTTGGCAAGGGGTTATGGGTAGAGGGAGGAGCTAGGAGCTCAGAGCCTAAGCTTTTGAAATGCCGGCTCGGATCCGAGGTCGGATCCGATACCCACAGGTTGCATCCAAATGAAGTCACCTACTCAGATGGAACGTTATGGTGAGTACATAACTTCTAATTCCTGTGAGATATAATTTGTCTAGTCTAGCCCAGTTATTGTACTTTGGAGAATAATATGCAAATTCTCTCGGAGTTCCTACTGTAATCACATCTTCCATACTAAATATTTTCATAAATTTCTTCAGAAATCTGCCATCTTCTGTTATATTTCCCTTTCCAGACCATCCAGATGCAGCCTCATTGAAAATTACGTTCCAGTCCCTACCTATAAGTAATATTCCGTGATGAAAGCAGATTATTTCACCCAAAATTAGCAGTTTTAGGTAGAATATAAATACATGCCAGCGTAATCCTCCCTTCCCAGCAGCTCCTTACTGCCAACAGTCTATAATGGCTATCTTTTATTTTTTTTAACTCTTCTTTGACTATCAGAGTTCCTCTAGCAGTTAGTAGGAGTACTCTCCTTTTCCTTTGCCCCTGATACTACCTGAATAACCCTCCTGAATTACTTTCCTTTAGCAAATTCACATGCTCATTTCCCTCCAAGTGGGTCTCCTGTAATATTGTTTGCATTCTGCATTCCTTAATATAATTTGATACAGTTTCCTTTTTGTCTATACCTGTGAGACCATTCATGTTCCAAAATATGTTTAGTGTAGCCATTATAAGAAGTTATTCCCTCCTATTATATACAACTGTTTTTAAATGTCTGTTTCTAGCTTTTGTGTTGTGTACCCACTAATGTTTGCAAGGTTGATCTTTTATACAGTTTGTCATCTCTTTCTGAACCTATGTCACATTTTACACGACACTTTGTTTTAATGAAAACCATCAAACAAAACAACAAACACAACCCCAGAACACCTCATAACCTATTAACTTAAAATAAATGCACACAACTTTGCACATATCAAATAATGAAGTTTAACTCTGCTGATATGAACAACTGACTCAAATCGACAGCTGCACTCAGAGGCAAAACCTCATCTAAAATTAAGGTTATCCATGCTAAGAAGACACGTGTTATAGCCTGTGCTCCTAATTGCACTAGCTGTCTATTCTTACCTTTTCTTTATTACTCTCTCAGATGTGAAAAACAACTTTTATGTTTTCAGAAACAGCTTTTCACCTTAAGAAACAGTGCATTCAATATCTTTAAATGTAAATTATACACTGTTATAGAAAGTGCATTAAAGTATTGTAGTTAGCAAAGGCTGCTCTTATTCACTTCCAGTAATTTCAGACTGTTTTTTTACTGAACTGCTTGCCCTTGTACCTTTTAATTTTACATCTGATATCCGTATCATTATTTTTATATCGGATCTGAGCCTGCAAATTTTAGCATAGACAGATCCATGGGTCAAGCTCCTCTCTCTGCCATAATCCCCTGCTTCCGTCTAACCCTCAGATCTCATTTGCAGCATTTTGCTACAGATGAGATCCTTGGCTCTTGCCTCCAGATAAGTGACTTGTTTTAGTCTCTTTGACTTTAGCTTAGTTTAACTTCGCGGGTTAAACTTTTTTTTTTTAGTTGTATTTAGCTGTCTTATTAGTATTTCTCCTCCCCTTCCTTAGTTTTTGCAAGTTTGGCTAGTTTTTTTTCTGGTAGTTGGGCATTTGGCACCCTTTTTCTGATTAGCAGTTAGGTTTGTTGTATTGTGTTTTTGCAGTTGTGTGTCTTGTTAAAGCTGGTATGTCTGAAAAGCCCTCTGGGTTTAAAAAGCGCACCTCATGCACTTGGAAGATGCCCAATTCTGACTCACATGAGGAATGTTTATATTGTTTAGGGGCTCTGCATCTGGAGGCTGAATGTGACATTTTTGCTGAATTCAACCCCAGGGCCTTGGCAGAGTGCTGCAATAAAGCTACTCCTTAAAGGCATGGCTCAGGGGGGACCTTATGTTTCTCCTTCTATGGCTTCCTGTTCGCATCCCAAGAGGAAGAATCGTTCCATGCCCCCCAGTAGCTTCTAAAAAATGCGGTTGTCAGATCCTAGATCCCCAGATCCGGTGTCTTCAGATCCAAGATCTTTGGATTCTTCTTCCGGATCCAGGGCCTTGTCGAATCAGAGGCCCTCTGATCTGGCCAGTTCATCAGATCCGATGTTGTTCCTTCAGCTCGGCCGTCGGATCTGACAGGCTTGTCAGATCCATCCATAATTATTGAAGATACAGCTTTGCCTGCTTCCTCCAGGCATTTATTCCAGTCTGCTCCTAGACCCCGGAGCTGACCTCCAAAACACTGACACGTAGATCCTTAAGGTCTCTGGCCAAGTATAGCCACTCCTCCACTTCCTCCAAATCGTCCAGGAGTTTGTTGTCTTCTGGCATGAACAGAATGATGAGCTTCCTCAAAGCCCAAATAGAGTTGGGGCTTCTGGCGTCCCCAGCCCATCAGGCTGGGGGGGAGAGACTTCTGCAGTCTGTTAGCCGATCTCCTCTTCCAACCCCAAGGGCTTTGGAATCTCGGGACCCAGGCACCTGCAGTCAGATCCTCAACCCAGTCAGGGTCCCTGGCCTGTTCTGATGTCCTTCAAGGATGCATCTGCAGTCCTTACAAATGGGTTGTCCTGTCGTCAGGCAGCCCTTCGGTCGGCCGGATTCCAAAGTCTGGGTCTGGCTTCGGCTGGTGTCGCACTTCACCCGACGTCATTGCGGCAGTTATTCGGGTATAAAGGCATCAGCCGACGCCATTTTCCTCAGTCTTTCTTGCCGCGTGGCGCCCGAAGCAGAAGCTGTTCGCAAGTGCCGGTCGGTCAGATCCAGAGATTACTACTACCGAATACTACTTCGAAGACTTCTATAAAGCTAAGTACCCCGTTGGGGACTCTTTCTTGCCTCAGCCGATGTCAGAGAAAATTAATAACTGTTTATCTTGTGGGAAACAAATACCTCATAAAGATTTCCACTCCTATTGCATAGATTGTTTAGACCCAGACCACGACGTAGCAGCTTGTCTAGCCTGTGCTTCTTTTAACCGACGGACGCTTAGACGTCGCTCGGACTTTGCTGAACAGATTTTCGGCTCCGATTTTGCCTACATTATGCCGTCGGATCCTCCGACTACGCAAATAACTAAAAAGCGCAAAGAAAAGGACCGACACTCACGGTCCGCGGTTTCGGCTGAAACCGCGGTTAAGCAATCCACGAGTGTCTCGGTTTCGGCCGAAACCGAGCAAGCAGTTCTTTCTTCAGCCGATAACTTGCCTTCTACCGAGGCCCCTTCTATCCTGGTAGAAACGGCTTCTGAAATCCAGCCTTCTGTTGCGATTTCACAGGATTTATCAGACACCATTCCACTAGATATTTCTACCCATGCACGTGGAGCTGCTAGGCCTCCTCCAGCTATGTCTATTAAGGCCTTTGCCAGGGCTAAAGCAGCCAAAACTTCCAAACCTGTGCCTGCCAAGCCCCCCTCTCACAGGCCCAGCACCAGCTCCCATATGCTTTCTTTGGCACAGGATCTCATCACTTTAATTCGTGGATCCCAGCCTCATCCAGACAGGGCCTCTGTCCCTCCTCCAGAAAAGAGGCCTAGAGCAGAGCCCCCTGAGCCAGTAGCCACAGATGATTCTTCTGATGATTCAGAACATACAGACCCTCCTGAGGCTTCTTATTCTCCTTACGAAGACTCTGATGCTGAGGAGTCCATCCCTTCAGCCTCTCCCCCTGAGGAATTTTCCTTTGGGGAAACCTTGCATGCTATGAGGGAACAATTTCAGTGGCAGGGCCAAGATTTCTCAGACTCTAGAAAAAGGCTTAGGACCTTTCTACACTTACCACAGCATAGGCCTTTAGCTATTCCTCCAGTTCTATCCGTTGTTGATGATGCATTTAATGATGCTTGCACTGCTCCTTATACTTTACCTCCGGCTCCTGCTAAACCAGATAGGTACTACAGGGTCCCGGACACTCATC
This sequence comes from Protopterus annectens, assembly GCF_019279795.1. Lineage (NCBI taxonomy): Eukaryota > Metazoa > Chordata > Ceratodontiformes > Protopteridae > Protopterus > Protopterus annectens. The sequence continues at coordinate 71,073,165 of NC_056732.1, forward strand.
ACCACTTATATAAGGCCCCTTTTGCAGATCCAGAGACTATCTCCCAGGGCCCTAAAGCTGTAGCAGCTACTTCTTCTAAAAAACCCCTCCCCTCTGAAAGGGAATCTAGGTCCTTAGAGATGGGGTAAAAAAGTTTACACCTCTGCTACTTTGTCAGCTAGAGCTTTGAACTGCCAATTTCATATGATTCAATATCAAGAGTTTATGCTTGACCAGTTGACTAAAAAGCTGTCCTCTGAAGAATCTTTAGATAAAAGTATGTTCAAGAAATGTTACATAACATACAGCAGGTTAGTAACCATTCTTTAAAATGTGGCTATGATGCACTGGAGGCTTCCTTTAGATCAGCCATGACTGGCACAGTTATCAGGAGGCATGCATGGTTGAAAGAGCAGGCATTACCAGACCATGTCAGATCTAAGCTTTTGGATGCACCTATGGACAAGGTCAATTTATTTGGTGCCCCCGCACAGCAGGTTCTGAAAAAGATGGAAGAGAAAGCAAAATCTGTGCAAACAGTAAAAGATTTCTTACAAGTTCAACCTCCGAGGTTTAGCAGGAATTGGCCCTCCAAGAATTGGTCCTTTCCGGACTCCACTAAGGCACAAAGAGGCAGAAATAGGCGCTCTAGAGGCAGAAACCAATCCAGGGGTGCTACAGGGGTCGCCAGTGGCAGGGTAACAACCAACGAGGCACGGATACAGCCACCACCACTACAACAACTCAATCACAGTGACTTGGCGTTGGCACCGCCTACCAGGGAACAACTAGAAGCACCCTTAGGCGGAAAGCTAACATTATTTTCAAGAAACTGGCACTGCATTACAAGAGAAAAATGGATTTTGCAGACTATAGACAAAGGTTACAGGTTCCATTTCCATACACTACCAGGAAAGAGAGGAATGCCAAACCTACCACCTTCTCAAAGGGCAGAAGCTCTAAAACAAATATCTCAATTATTAAGAATGCGTGCTGTGGAAAAGGTACCATTTATGGAGCAAGGGAAGGGATTTTACTCCAGGCTCTTCTTGGTACCAAGAAAAGAAAACAAATGGAGGCCTATTCTAGATCTGTCCACTCTAAATACATTCCTCATTGTTCCAAAATTCAAAATGCTGACCCTACAGCAGCTTCTTCCCATGCTGGGCAAGGAGTCTTGGCTGGTAACTCTAGATCTCAAGGAGGCATACCTGCACGTCCCCATAAGACCAATTTGCAGAAGATACCTCAGATTTCTTGCAGGATCAGAGCATTATCAATTCTCAGCATTGCCCTTTGGCTGATCTACTGCGCCCAGAGTGTTCACGAAATGCCTGGCATCAGTAATCGCTCATTGCAGACTTCAGGGAATTCAAATCTATCCCTACCTGGACGACTGCCTGATACAAGCGGGCAACAAAAACAAACTAACAGAAGACTTACAAAGAGTCATCTACCTGCTACAAGCCCTGGGATACACAGTCAATACAAAAAAGTCAAGGCTGATTCCATCCCAAATAATAACCTTTCTGGGTGCAGAACTGGACACATCAAAACAAATGGCATTTCTAACTGCAGAAAAGAAAGAGCAACTTCCTCTCTATTTCTTGGCATTAACAAAGCAGAGCCATCTAACTGCAAGAAAAGTGCTACAAGCTCTAGGCTTCATGGCATCCTGCATAATTCTGGTCCCTCATGCCAGGCTTCGTATGAGAAAGCTACAGTGGTACCTAAAGAATTTGTGGTCTCAGCACAAGCACAGCCTGGAAACCACAATTCCAATGATCCCATGCCTGAAGCAAGAGTTTTTATGGTGGGCTCAGGCCTGTCAATCAAACACAGGTCTGCCCTTCTGCAAAAGTCAACCAAGACAAACAATCACGACAGATGCCTCAGACCTCGGTTGGGGGGCACACATGATGGACAAGTGCATTCAAGGCCTATGGACTCAAGACCAACTGCATCTGCACATAAATCTAAAAGAAATGATGGCAGTAAAATTGGCAATCCAGGCATTCAGACCTCTTCTCCACAAAGGCCAGCTGTTGATAAGGACAGACAACACCACAGTTATGTGGTACATCAACAAACAGGGAGGCACACACTCATACCCCCTATGCCGGCTGGCACTAGACCTATGGGATGTGGCTCTGAGCTACAACCTTCAGTTACAGGCAATGTATGTACCAGGGAAGGAAAACATTCTAGCAGACATATTAAGCAGAACTACAACAGATGCCCACGAATGGATGCTGCATCCGGACATCTTCAAAGCCATCACAAGAGAATGGGGATTACCACAAATAGACTTGTTTGCATCCCCATACAATTACCAGTTGAAGAAATTCTGCACAAGGACTTACCACCCACTTGCTTGGAAGGTGGATTCCCTATCCTTCAGTTGGAAAAGCCTGACAGCATACGCATTCCCACCACTTCCTTTGATGCACAAGGTGCTTCTCAAGATCAAAGAGGAACGTCCAAGGATCATTCTGATAGCCTCAGACTGGCCAAGACAACATTGGTACCCACTGCTGAGGAGCATGTCCCGGGAACAAATATGGAAACTGCCCCTGATCCCATTACTGCTGACACAGAACAACTACAACATTCTGCATCCAAACCTAAAAACTCTGCAGCTAACTGCCTGGAACATTATATAACAGAAATTAACCCAATTTTATCCCAAAGGGTTAAGGACATAATCCTGGAGGCTCATAGACCTTCAACAAGAAAGAATTATGCAGCAAAATGGAAAAGATATCTCATCTGGAGTGCTGCAAAGGGGCAAGATGTGACACTGGTGAACATAGCCAACATCCTGGAGTACTTGGCGGAGCTCTACCACACAGGCCTGTCCTATTCCTCCATCAAGATACATGCATCAGCTATTTCAGCACAATACAGCTTGGATCCTCCTGTCTTCTCGCATCCTCTGCTCAGACAGTTTCTAAGGGGAATTAAAAATGTAAAACCTCCCAGGAAACCTCCATTGCCAGCATGGGACTTGAACTTTGTGCTAGAAAAACTGACTCTACCTCCTTTCGAGCCAGCAGCTACAGCAGACTTGCAATACTTATCCTGGAAGACTGCCTTCCTGCTGGCAATAACTTCAGCAAGAAGGGTCTCTGAACTACAAGCATTAATGGCAGTACAACCCTTCCTGATCTTCCATCAAGATAGAGTGTCCATGAGAACAAATCCTACATTTATGCCTAAGGTGGTATCCAGAGTCTCTTTAAATCAGGCTATCCACCTTCCTACATTCTTCCCCAATCCACAGAACAGGGGAGAAAAGCTCTTGCATACCTTGGATGTACACAGGCAATTACGCTACTACCTGGACAGAACAAAACAATAGAAAACTGACCAGCTTCTGGTAGCTTATGCAACAGGAAAAGAAGGAAAACCAATTTCTAAACAGACAATCTCCAAATGGATAGGAAATTGCATTAGACTTTGTTACTCCTACCATGGAAAGAAAACTCCAGAGAACATCAGGCCTCACTCCACAAGGGCCACAGCCACTACCACAGCTTTCTTACGAGGAGTGGCTACCAAGGACATTATAGAGGCTGCTACTTGGACCTCCGTGCATACATTTGCCAAGCATTATAACTTACCTCTATACTCTAGATCCCGTGCTGGCTTTGCCACTGCTGTTTTGCAAGGGATCCTGACTACACCATAATCTATTCTCATTTCCTCCTCCCCTAGTTTAGCTATGGTATTCTACCCATTTGTAAGGACTGCAGATGCATCCTTGAAGGACATAGTACAGTTTTGTACCTACCATAAATGTAGATGTCCGAGAGGAATGCATCTGCAGTCAGGATTACCCACCCTCCTTCCCCGCTGAGGTACTCCTAGGGTACTTACCAATCTTCAGCTAGCTTGGGGGGATCTATTATGGTGTATTTGTTTGTATATATGTACATACATGTTATTTTGTGTGTTTGCTCTCTACTATTTGGAAACTTTGGCATTTATCCAAATTTAGCCTACCAAGAGGGCACCTGGCATCTGGGGCAAGAAACACTGAGGAAAATGGCATCGGCTGATGCCTTTATACCCGAATAACTGCCGCAATGACGTCGGGTGAAGTGCGACACCAGCCGAAGCCAGACCCAGACTTTGGAATCCGGCCGACCGAAGGGCTGCCTGACGACAGGACAACCCATTTGTAAGGACTGCAGATGCATTCCTCTCGGACATCTACATTTATGGTAGGTACAAAACTGTACTTTCCTCTGCCCTCAGACCAGAGTGGGACCCATGCTGGATTGGTCACTGCTGGCTCCATGGGGCGGGGTCAGGTCCAGTCTTTTTGGACCAGTCTTTTCCCTGGGGGCCTCAGCCCTTGATATCTCCAGACCGGTATCATCCGGGGGTCATGATGCTCTATTGGGGCTCATTCCTCCTCTCCAGGGGACATCACCCTCTGAGAATGGGAGTGGGACTGCTTCCAGCCCCTCGGCCTTCCTGGTGGCAGAGAGAACCTTCTCCAGGACTGGACCTACATCTCCCCCTCTGGGTCCATCCCTGCCCCTCTCTCTACCTTGGGTGGTGAGGCCTCCCATCCTGTCCAGGGTCAGACCTCCCATTTGAGCCGGTCACAAAAGGAAATATTGCCAGCCTAGCTTGATGGAAATTTGTAAATAACTGTCATTTGTGAATATCAACATGATTCATATGCTTGTGTTACCAGTGTATTAGAATTGTATGATCTGAAGTTGTTGTCTTCATCTGGTCTTCAACCTGTGGGTTCTTGGATCTGGCATTGGCCTGAGTCTGCCCACATATCCAGCATCTGATCCGAGCTCCAAGCTCCTCCCATACCCATAATGCTCCTCTCTTTCCTCCCTTCAGATCTCGTTTACCATGCTTCATGTATGCATTGTGATCAGTTGCTCTGAGCTACTGTTAGGGTAAGTGTTGTATTTTCTCAATCTTTTCCTTCTTATAGTTCCCTTTTTCTATCCTTTCTACCTCCCCTCCTCGCACATTAGCGTGTTTTTTTTTTTTTTTTTTTTTTTTTAAAAAGCCCCTCTTCCCTTTCTTTTGAGCGTGTGTGTATGTGTCTGTGTGCTTGTGTGGTTCGGCCTCTCAGAGCTACTTACCATGTCTATGACCCCTAAACCAGGGTTCCAAAAATGTACAGACTGTGGCCATAAGTTCTCCCCAGCTGATGGCCACACTCTGTACATGGAATGCCTTGGTGCTGCTCATTTAGAGACCCCTCCTCCATCTGCATATGGTTCAATCCCCGCACGTTGATGGACAGGAGAAACAAATTAATCCTCCAAGGCCTTCATCCCCTCCTACCACTGGGGTGCCAGGCCTCTTCAACACCAGCTTCCTCTTCCATCTCCCCCCCGGCTTCTGGGGCTCTACCTCCCACCAAGAGGTCCGGGGACAGGGACAAGCTAGCCAAGTCCTAGGACAAGCATAGCAAGCGATCCCCTAATTGCTCTTCCTTCGGTGGTCCTCCAGCTAAAGTCTGTTCGGCTTAGAGGGCGGAGTCTCCATGGCTCCGCTCCACTTGGGTTTCCCTGGAGCCGGAGGAGCTTTGGACCTGGTCGCTTACCCAGGTCTCTCCTCAACTCCCTCTAGGCCGGTGTCGGTGGGCTTCTCGTCCATATCCACCCACAGTCTCTCCGAAGCAGAGGTGGACAGGATGATGTGGAAATTTATCCACACTCAGATACAAATGGGAGTTTTGCCTCCCCCTCTCCCTCTAGAGCAGGGGGCATGCAGTCTGCTTTCATCCCAATTACTCCTCCTCCAATCAAACCCCCAGTTCTGGAGCCTAATGATCCAAGTACACTCAGCATCAAGGAGTATGCATCAATGGTATCTTATACCGCAACGCCGGCCAAGGCCTTGAGTAGGTCAGATCTGCCAACTTTGGAGCTGTAGCCTCAGCACCAGATCTGAGGGGATGGTTTCGTCTCAGGGTCTTTCAGAGCAGAACCTTCTTCTTGGGATCTCAGCACCTGGACGTTTGGCTCTGGCTCCCCCGTTGAGTCATAGGATTATGGCTGTTTTGGTAGGACCTTCTCTGGAGATCCATTCCCCTTCAGCTTTTGACGTGGTGGAGAGTGTCCTCTCGATCCCTTCGAGACCCTTGACTATCTCATCTTCAGATTCTACCTTGGCTGCCTCTGTTTCTGGTGTGGATCCATCCACCATGCCACCTCAGGGACAGCCTACTGCCTCTTTGCCCCAGGGAGCTCCCGCTTAGGATCAGCTTGATGTTGGTGATTGCTGGTGAATCTGGGCATCTTGAGGCAATGTTACAATTGCCTCATGTACACAGACAACCCACTCCTTCTCCCACAAACCACAAATACATGTGAGAGATGCAACTATATAGCCAAACTGGAGGCTGAGCTCTCTCAACTCAGGACTGGCAAGACCAGACAGGAGGAGAAGGAAACCACGCACACCACAAACTCAGTTTCACATAGAACTATCACAACTGCAAAACAAACACATAAACACACAAAGACATACTCGGAGGCACTGATCAGAAATCTACCAAAACTACAGAGGCCTCCAAAGCAGACACCCAAGCAACTGCCACCTCAAGACATAAGACATGCAACACATAGTTCTCAAAGTCAGTGTGCTAAACACTCACAGCCCTTAAGGCCAAACACAATGCCAGACACACTTGTTATAGGTGACTCCATAGTCAGACACACTGACATCCCTCTCACCAGACTGAACAAGGAAAAGATCATAGTTAGCTGCCTGTCAGGCGCTAGAATCCGCCACATAACACAAGCACTCAGGTCACTCCACAGCAAGTACAAGTATGACTCAGTCATTGTCCATGCCGGTGTGAACGACCTGAGACGTACCTCCCTGGACTACATGAAAAGAGACATAGAGGAGCTCTCAGATTATGTAGCCCAGGCCGGTATGACCCTGACCCTGAGCAGTATCCTACCCTCACCAAGAATGATGCCACAATACAGAGACAAAATGATCAGCTTTAATAATTGGCTTAATTACTGGTGTCATTCTAAGGGGATCCAATGTCTGTCTGCCTGGGATGACATGCTTGACAAGCCACGCTGCTTCGCAAGGGACGGCTTGCACCTGTCACCCCTGGGCTTCCGGATATTGGCAAAAGCTCTTGCCACCCCCATAGTGCCTTTTTTAGGCAAGGCTCAAATGATAAACCTACCGCCCTAGAAAACAAAAATGGAGAAAAACTAAGGGTAATACTGCTCAATGCCAGAAGTCTAAACCTCAAGATGCACGCCCTCAAAGCCCTCCTCAGTATGGAGAACATCGATGTTTGTGCTGTGACTGAAACCTGGTTCAAGGCTCCTGAGAGCACCCCAGCACTATCAGGTTATACCTCATATCGTGTTCCGGCCCCAAAATCCAGACCGAACCACAAAAGGAGGGGGAGTATCCATATTCATAAAGGATACACACACCTCCAGGTTAGTGGCAACGCACGAAGCATCGGAGAACATCCAGGTGCAATTAACCATAGGTAAAACTGCCCTACAGTTTGTAACATGCTACAGACCACCTTCTCAAACTCAGGAAACCCACACAGCCTTCCTGAAGACACTGGAGAGTATAAATGTCTCTCCAAACACCATCATATTGGGTGACTTCAACTACCCAAACATAGACTGGGAACATTACTCAAGCCCCAACACCCTAGCCCAAAGGTTCCTTGAGTTCATAAACTCAAATGCTATGGAACAACTAGTCACCATTCCCACAAGAGGAGAAAATATACTAGACCTGATCATCACAAACATGGGGACAAAATGCTCCACACCGAAGTATATCCCTCATTGGTGAGATCAGACCATAAATTAATCTCACTGGAGATCCACATCCGCCCCCACCCCAGCAAAAAGACCACAGTGAAGAACTTCTCAAAAGCAAACTTCACACTTCTTAAGACTGGAGTGGTATCCTTCAAGGCCCCGAGCCAGTGGAAACCACAACCCACGCTGCTGAAACCCTTACAAATGCCTTCTACGAGCACCTCCAGGAATGTATGGATCAAGCAATCCCTAATAAAATCAAGACCCTTTCCACCAAAGGCAGGCGCCCGGTCTGGTGGACTCCAGCCATAAACAAACTCTACAACAAGAGGAGAAAGCTACTACATGACAGAGCAAAATCCCTAAATGGGAAGGCATCTCTGATCAATACTAGCAAAAACTACGATCACTCATAAAATCATCCAAGGCCAACTTTGAGAGAAAAATCTCTAATGACACAAAAGACAATCATAAAGCCTTCTTTAGCTATGTTAGAAACCTGGGTGGAAACTCCCAGATATGCTCAGAATTAGTCCAAAATGATAAAAATCACTGAACCCACGGACATTGCCAACATACTGGCAGACAGGTTCAGTGCAAATTTCGCCGCTCCGTCCCCAGCAAAAGGAGAAATATCTATCCCACCAGAGTCTAGCCTCCCAAACATCTCAGATGCCCAGGTGAGAGCTGCTCTCTTTAAAGCAAAAAACACAGCATCAATGGGACCGGACGGTGTCCCCGGATGTGTGCTACATGAACTCAATGAGGAACTAAACCCACACATAAGGCTGCTGTTTAATCTTAGCCTTACTACAGGATATGTACCCAAAGAATGGCGACGGCAACTGTGGTCCCACTCCACAAAGGCGGTGCTTCTACGGACCCTGAAATTACGCCCCATAAGCTTGACAAGCCTTGTCTGCAAAGCTATGGAGAGGATCATAATGGAACTCATAAATAAAGACATTGGGGACCTACAGACACTGGATCCTACCCAATTTGGCTTTGTCAAGGGCAGATCCTGCCTCTTGAACTTGGTCGACTTTTGAAACAGTCACTAAGGCCATTGATGAGGGTAAGGCAGTTCACACAGCCTACCTTGACCTAGCAAAAGCGTTGACACAATACCCCACTCGGGCATCATAGAAAAGCTCACCAGCTTAGATGTAAACCCATATGTCACAAGATGGGTTGCAAACTGGCTCAAGGACAGAACACACAGGGTTAGAGTTGCTGGTGCCATGTCAGACTCTAAGCCGGTCACGGCGGTGTCCCACAGGGCTCAGTCCTGGGCCCCTCTTGTTCGGCATTTATTTTTCTGAAGTGCAGGCAAACATAGGGGGATTGTGGTTGACAAAATTTGCAGATGACTGCAAACTGGGCACCATAATTGACACTCCATCAGACACAGACATCCTCCAGAAAGGTCTCATAGAAATGGATAACTGGTGCCAGAGCCATGGCCTTAAGCTAAATGCCAAAAAATGTATAGTCATACCCTTTGGGAAAAACAAGGTAACCCCTAATTACCACATAGGTGGTAATCCATTAAACACGGAAGAAGTTATCAGGGACCTGGGGACCCAAGTTGACAGTAACCTCTCTTTTGACACTCACATTGCCAAAGTGGTTAGGAAGACCTACATTGCCCACCTGATCATGAAGGGATTCACATCCAGATCAGGAGAGGTCATTGTACCCCTGTACTCTTCACTTATCAGACCAATGATTGAGTACAACGCCCCATTCGGAATGTACCTTACCCGACACCTGCAGCAGTTGGAAAGACCCCAAAAGTTCCTCACCAAAAGGATAAAGGGGCTCACACATATGTCATACGATGCCCGACTGAAGAAACTCCAGCTCTATTCAGTCGCATACCGTCTGCTCAGAGGTGATCTGTGCCTGACATACAAGGCCATGTCCAACCCGGAATTAATGGACATGCTCCACCTCAAAAATCCAAATCCACCAGAGCCACGAGAGCAAGAGACTTAAACCTCAACACGGATATAAATAGGACGTGCTGGAGGGACAGATTCATCACCCAGAGACTCCCTACACTATGGAACAGAATCCCAGTCCATGTGAGGCAGAGCCCCTCACTGACTCTGTTCAAGAGAAATCTTGACGAGTGGATGGGAGATCGTAGGTTTACCCCGGGAATCATCTCTGTATCACTGCTGGACAGAGGCACAGCAAACTAATGGGTATAGTATTCTCATCCTAATGGGTGGTGAAAGCCACACACACTCTGGCTAGGCTTATAAATGCCCTAGGGCAGATAGCCTAGTATGAACCTATGAACCTATGTTGGCGAATCCTCCCCAGAGACCCCCACTGAGGAGGTGCCTTGCAAGCGTATGTGTAAAAAGAGTCATTTGAACTCTCCCACCAAAGTCCCTCATGGAAGACACCGATTTGGAGGAAGGGGAAGGTTCCCCCCGGTCACCCCCAAGGATGTCTCCTTTGGAGACATCATGGAAATCCTCTGCCAATGTGGGGGTGGTCTGCCCAAAAACCTAACTCGGACGAATGTGTTCTGGAGGCATTTGGTGCAGGACCCTCTCCTTTCCAGGTGGAGTCCATCCCCAAATGCCTGGACAATATTTTGAGTGCCCCTGCAGATGGGACATACTGGACCAAGGGATCCCCGGGTGATACCATGGTGGTGGTAGCAGCCACTAAGAGCTCACACAGGAGAGCTGTACGGTTCATCCACCTGACTGAAAGTCCAGGACAATGGACTGTTTTGGGAAGCGGGTGTACTCTTCAGCGATGTTTTTGGTGCGTGTGCTGAATTACTTGGCACATGTGATTAGGCTTCAGCATGATGTGGTCAAAGAAGTTGCTGAGTCTACCCCTGGGTCCATGTCGGTGGAGGACAGGAAAGTTTTCTTCTTTCTAATGGCCACCCTCACATCTGTTGCGAACACCTCTATGTGTCTCCTCTCCCATGCAACTGAGGGCGCTGCTAGAACTGCCGGTACAGGTATTGCCATCAGGAATCATGCCTGACTCCAGCTTTGTGCCTTTTTGGAATCCTTTAAGGCATTGTTTACCAATGCCCCGTATGACGGTTCCACCCTTTTTGGAAAGTCAGTAAGTGACACACTAGGACAGAGTGGGAAAGATGGGAATAGACGGTCTGTTGTCGGGATCCACTTTTTGGCCCCTCAACAATCCTTTTCAAGGATTCAGCAGAGGGCCAAGAAAATGTGGTTCTGGAAATCTCAGAGGTACCCTCAGGTCACTCAGGACTCTCCTTCTCCTGGCGGCAGAGGTGGATTTGATAGACGCTGCCCTAGAGTTAGAGGGAGTCTGAGGAATCGGGCATCTCGAGAGACTTTCTCAGACAGACGCGGGCAGCCAACTTAAAGGGTTGCCCGGCTGCTCAGCCCAGCGGCCTGCTAGTCTGTCACAGACAATCATTGGATATTGCAAATTATATCCAGAGGCTATTCAGCTCCCTTCAACCAGTCACCTCTCCCATGCAGACACTTCATGCAAAGGGAGGAAGCAGCACTGGAAGTTGCAACGCTGCTAAGAAAACGAGTCATCCAACCCACCCCCCCCCAGACCATACTACCACATCAAAATGAACAGGCACTCTCGGAGATTCCTCTGCTGCCATCTGGGAGCCAGTCATTACCATTTCATAGCACTCCCCTTTGGTCTCACCACAGCCCCGAGGATGTTTACCAAAGTGATGGCAGTGGTATCAGCTCACCTGAGACTACAGGGATGCCAGGTCTTTCCCTACCTGGATGATTGGCTCCTTGCTGCCCCTTCCAGGCCTCGTCTTTGCCAAGCAAGGGATTTCCTACTTCACTTAGCCCAACAGTTGGGCATAACCATCAGTCTTAGCAAATCACTGGCTCCGGTTCAAGTGTTAGGTTTCCTTGGGGCTCGGTTGGATACAATTCAAACCAAGGTTTTTCTAACCTGAGAGAATCCAGTCCCTAAAGCTACATGTCCTTTGTATTCTTCAGGCCCAGTCACAGACAGCAGAAATAGTATGAAGAGCATTAGGGTCGATGGCAGCAACAATTACTCTTACCCATGGCCCAGTTTCCCATGCAGGTACTTCAGTGGACCCTTGCGGTTCAATAGTCCATGTTAGATCTTCCATTGTCTTACCCTATTCGAGTCTCTCAGGTATATATGGACTCTCTTCCGTGCCAGATAAGTTCCTCGGACCTCCTCCGGGGTGGTCCCTTTCTTCCACTTTCCTCTTGGCCACTGTGACCACGTGGATGCCTCCCTACTAGGGTGGAGGGGCGCTGTTCAGAAAGGCAGTTCAAGGCACGTGGTCTCCCCATGGGACTCAACTGCATATCAATGTCCTAGAAATGAGGGCGGTGCTTCTAGCGTTGCAGGCTGTCCATGCCCATCTTCCCTTAGGGACGATTGTGATCTAGACGGACGGTATGTCTATAGTCTGATACATCAACAAACGGGGGGAACCAGGTCTTCTCCTCTGTGTTGCAAAGCCAGGAAAGTGTGGGAGTGGGCGATCTGCACCAGCCGTTTTCTGGTGGCAATGCACATTCCGGGGAAGTCCAACATTTTAGTGGACAGGTTCAGCAAGTCTATTCTGATGCCTTACGAGTGGTCTCTGAATCCTTCAGTAGTGGAACAGATCTTTCTCTAGTGGGGTCAGCCTTGCTGCAATCTCTTCGCCTCTCCTTCCGACGCAAAGTGCAACGAGGTTTTGCTCTGGACCCCCCCCCCACCGGGGGAAGTCCTCAGGGATGCTCTGATTTATGCTTCACCCCTCCTGGTCTTCTGTATGCTTACCTTTTGTGCCTGTAATACTTCAGAAAGCTTGCAGGCTGGGGAGCTTAGTCATCCTCATTGCTTTATTCTGGCCTCTGCATGTATGGTTCCCCTCTCTGTGGTGGTCTCATCTTGTTGGTCCACCATGGCAGTAAGATCAGATTCCGGATGTCATTTGTCATCCTTCAAAGATTCCCCACCTAGATCTGTCCAGTCTGAAGCTCACCGCTTGGCTGCTTCAGTTCCCCATGATCAGAACTCCTAGGTTATCTTCACTGGTTAAAAGGATTCTGGTTGAGACTCATAAGTCTTCTACTAGGAAGGTTTATTCCAGCAAGTGAAAGCATTTTTCAATCTGGGCTTCACAGCGTGACCTAGACCCCTTCACTGCCCCGGTTCCAGCGGTTTTAGAATTTTTAGCAAGTACCTTTTACAAGGGTGACAGTTCGTCTACGGTCAAGGTCCAACTGGCAGCTATATCTAACTTTCACGCAGGCCACAAAATGGCTTCTCTAGCCTCTTCTAAGCTTTGTAAAGACTTTTTGAAAGGCACCTTTCTACTTCGGCCACCGGTTAAGGACCCTACGCCTCCTTGGAATCTTACGTTAGTTCTGCAAGCTTGGGTCTGGCCCTCCTTTGAACCTGCAACGTCGGTAGCCTTACAATTTCTGTCTGGGAAGACTGCTTTCCTGGTCACTATTACAGCTGCCAGAAGGGTTTTGGAGCTTCAAGCATTGTCTATTAAGCCGCCTCATTTGATATTTCTTAAGGACAGGGTATCTGCGCACTAATCCATCCTTTCTTCCTAAAGTAGCTTCAGAGTCAAATATTAATCAGGTGATTAATCTCCCGGTTTTCTTCCCAAATTTTCAAAATAAGGGAGAGTACAGATTGCACTTGTTAGATGTGCATAAACAGTTAAGTTTTTACCTGCACAGAAAAAAACCCTTTCGTAAGTCTGACCAGCTCTTTATTTCCTATTCTAAGCCTTTCTTAGGGAAACCAGTGTTAAAGGTCACTATTTCCTATTGGATTTCCCAGTGTATTACCCTGGCATATATGGCTAGTGGGTTACCCCTGCCAGTTCATGTGAAGGCATATTCCATTAGATCTATGGCTACCTCAGCAGTCTTTTGGTCCAGAGTATCTTTAGACGATATTTGCTCTGCAGCCACTTCGGCTTCTTCACATACCTTCATCTCGCATTATAAGCTGGACATTCTAGGAATGATCAAGATGGCTGCCGATTAGTTTAGTCCCTACTCCTTGAGCTCCTCACAGCTATTTAACTTTTGGTTTTTTACAACTTTATACCAATCTTTTTCCTCAGTTTTTTTTACTAAAAGATTTTATAAATCTTTTACTACGAATTTGGATTATTTTTTACTCTGGACTTCTTATCCTGGGATTTATTTTACCTCAGAACAATTTTGTTCTCTCTGCTGCTGGGACACCTGCTGCTCCAGTCTATTCCTGGTTCCTGAAATCCTGTCAATTGCAGTTCATCTCTGGGCATGGCTACAAAATCCGACTCCATGGAGACTCAGCCTACAAAGGCCAAATTTTCTTCAATGCTCTCTCCTGAAAAAGATTCCAGTTCAAAAAGACTAAGGACATCTAAACAACCTACTGAAACTTCCAAAATAAGTAATAAAGACTTAAATGATTCAAATTTCCTTTTAGATGAACTAAAAGTAGCATTAAAGCCTATCCAAAGTGCTATCCAAAACTTTTCAGAACAATTTGCTGACTTTAGTAAAACTTTAAAGCAAATAAATGATAGAATGGATATGATTGAAAACAGAAATTCAGCTTTAGAGATAAAAACAGATTCATTGGAAAGTGACCTTAAGTCAAAAGACAAGATTATTTCTGATATACAAGCTAAACTGTTGGATTTGGAGGCCAGGAGTCGAAGAAATAACATAATTATTCGTGGTTTGCCTGAATCTTATGACAATAAAAACTTGCTATCTGTGACTAAGAATATCTTTGAAACATTGTTAAACTGTGAAACATCTTCAAAGTCTATAATTGTAGAGAGAGCACATAGAGCATTACGTGCAAAGCAAGATTCTTCCACACCAAGGATTATTTATACTAAGTTATTAAACTTTCAGGATACTTTCCAGATCCTGGAAACAGCTAAAACTAAAAAACAGTTCATATGGAAGTCTCACAAACTATCTTTTTCCCAAGATCTTCCTTCTCAAATTAAACTAAATAGACAAAAACTTGCCCCCTATTGTGCTGACTTGATAAAAAGAGGGATAAGATTTCGTATGTCCTATCCAAATACTTTGTCTTTTACAGTTAATGACAAAAGGTTTGTGTGCTCAGACCCCAAAGATGCTAAAGACATTTTTCTTAAAACATTTAAAAAGCTTCCTGACACTGTATCATAATATGTTACTGTCAATGGAATACAAAAGAGTTATTTTTCAGACAATATTTATAATATAGGATGTACATGTTTGTTATGACCTAATCCTATTTCACTTCAATAACTTGTTTTGAATTTATTTTGTTTTAATTCTGATAAGTTTTAAATAATATTGTGCTATGACAGTCTTTCCAGATTTATAGATTTACTATAAGTGCTAAAAACAGTCAAATAGTTATGTTTCTTTCATTTCCTTGCTTTGTGTGAAGGCAGTATACTAGTTTTTTTTTTTTTAAAGCTTTTAAATTACAGTCTCCTGTGTCAGTTATAAGATTTATGGAGGGAGAAACCGCGCCTCTCGAGACTCTTGAAGGAAAAATCTTCTGCTCATAGCTTCAGCTGCTGTTCTACATGATCGCGCACCCACTACAGACTCTCTGAGATGGATGGTGACGTCATCATTTGCTGCGAAAGCACGACAGCTTCGCATACACAATTGCGCTTGTTTTCAGCATGTATTCAGCATCAGGAATGTTTTATTAGGACTTTCTATCATTTACAGTGTTCCTCTTCACAAGCGAAGGATGTTTTTAAGTTTAAATATGTCTTTCTCACACGTTACATTCACCGTTCCTATACATGTCTCTCTCGCTCCAAAGCGAGCAGTTACCTTCATGCATTAGGATGGAAATTGTTCTTGAAACAAATGAACAGGTTAGTTTCATTTATTACAATTCCAGAAAATGGGTAAAGAAGAGAACATATATTTTCCTACAAAATGTTGTTTTTTATGTTATCTTGAAAGATGCCAAAATGTTTAAATAGACAAGTATTACACTGTACACCTGTTCATTTGAGAAATTCATGCATTTTTTTTTTTCAGAAGCTTGATTAGGGGACTGCAGTTGGTGGTTTTGTTATAGAAAGCCTTTACACAAATGTAATGCTTGGAATGGATATCTTTAAACGTTATTAGCTAAACTTACCTGTCTATATTTAAACTCCTTGATTTTTTGAGTTTAGCCTACTTGTTTTTGTTCTATTTAGATGTTATAATGAGTATATTTATGAACACTGTGTTTTTACATCCTGTTTGCTGTATTGCTTTTATATTTTAGAAGGACAGTTTAACTATATAATTTAACAGAGCCATTAGTGTAAGTATTCTAAAATTTATTTAAATTCATATGAAAGTACATTAATATTCATTTAATCTAGTGTACATACTGTAGTTTAAGGTACTATCCAATAGTTCTTATTTGTATTTATCTTTGAACATTAGATGGCGCCAAAACCTATTTCAATTTATAATATGTCATTGTGAGCAGATGCTATATTACTGCTATTTAGACAGTTAGCTTACATCTATATTGAATTGTTTTTTTAGAGTATGGTCGCTTGGAGGACAGTTTATGCTTTATTTGAACTATAGTTAAATGCTCATTCTATAGTTATTTGAGTTTTTTATCACACTTATTGTCTATATGACTACTGGGAAAAAGTTACTAAGCATTAAAGAGTGTTTATTGGTTTATCTGTTTAGCAATGTTTATGGCTTTTTATATATATGTATATCTAAAACATCACCTTATATATGATACAACTATCCCTAGATTTCTCACTGTTTTGTTTACATATATGATAGTGTTATTAGATGGGTTTCTTTATATTTATTTGCATTACCTAACATATGTTCTGTTTTAATTGTAATACTTGTTATGCCGTATTGTTTTAGTTAATCAAAATTTATTCTATTTTTTTTCTTCTTTGAAATACTTGAGGAAATGCATTTAATCACTATAATTTTTACTTAATAATAGGAGCTTTTAGCTTAGTATTTCAAGTAGGGATTGAGTATGTTGGACATCTTGAATTTAGTTAGTCTTGTATATAGTTTTAGTAGTATTACTCTGGTTTTAATTTGTGTTAGGCTTCCTTTGAGCAATTTTTATATTAATCCGATGTTATTATTATTTATAATTACAACTTCTATCTTATTCACTTCTGATCTTCCTTTATGACAGGGTGATTGGTGGGTAGGCACTAGGGTTAGGATAAAGGATATTAATATACATTTTATTGCTCTTGAAAAATTTATTTTCTTTATTTTTCAGCAAATGATATTTGTTGACCTGATTGCATATTCAAATGCTGCTTTTTCTTTTTTTTTCTTTTTTAAAGTATTATTGGATTTTTACTTTGAGTTCACCTTTATAGCATCAATAATGATTGTATGCCTTGAATATGCCAGTTGATATAGTATTGGATTCTTGGAATGTTAGAGGTATTCAAGGCAAAGCCAAAAAGTCATTATTATTTCATTTGATTTTTAAGTCACAGGCAAATATTTGTTTTATTCAAGAGACCCATATTCCGCGTCTTGATTGGAATAAAGAGAGAAATAAAAAATGGATCAAAAAGATAGTAGCTTCAGGTGACTCATCTAATTCCAGAGGAGTAGCTATAATCATTAAACAAAAATTCATGGGGAACATTATTGATGAGAAATTTGATAATGAGGCGAGATGGTGCTTATTTACCACTTCTATTGTTGGTCTGGACAAACCTCTTTTAGTCTTAAACTTATATGGCCCATGTAATTCGCAACATTTGTTCATTTTAAACATTTATAATATTCTCACATCCTATAAAGACCACCATATTATAGTGGGTGGTGACTGGAACGCAGTAATAAATCCAGTAATTGATCGATCCCGTTCCACTGTTACTTATAATTATCAATCTACTATGGCCCTTAATGATTTGATGACGGAATATAATTTAATTGATCCACTTCACAATGTTAAAGTCTCAAATAAGAATGATATCTATACTTATTACTCCAAGTGTTACCGTTCGTGGTCCAGATTGGATTTCTTTCTAATTTCTGATTATATCTAAAAATATATTTTGGATTTTAACATTGAACCTAGATTCTTTTCGGACCATTCAAGAATCTCACTAAAATTAAACATAAACTCTAATATTAAAAATAAAATTGACTTTAATAAGTGGTCTTTAAATAATAATTTACTGCTAAATGAAGATATTTGCAAACAATGTTCAGAAATATTACAGGAAATGGAAAATAACTTGGGGTCATCAGACATTCCTTATGACATACATTGGGCTGCATGTAAAGTGAGATTAAGAGGATTATTTATTAGTAAAGCAGCTTTTTCAAAAGCAATACTTTAAGAAAGAGGAGTTCTTAAAATCTAGAATTTTTTCCTTGGAAAATCATCTTAGACTGAATCATGACCCTACTATAGAAAAACAAATTCTCGACTGTCAGAAAGATTTAATTTTGCTTCACCAAAATAATCTCTCTTTAGCTGAACAAAAATTACTTGCCTCATATTCAGAATGGGCCCAGGTTCCTTCTAAATTATTAGCGAGAATTATTAAAGTTAATTTTGAAAGACCGAAAATCTCATCTTTATCTTATAAAAATAAAATATATAACACGGATGAAGAGATAATTCAGCTATTCACTTCTCTCTATACTGATTTATATTCAGGTTCTTCTAATTCAGTTAATGATAATCACTTAAAAATCTTTTAAATTCTCTACATTTCCCTAAATTAAATGATAGTCAACAAAAATTACTTTCTGCTCCTATATCGTTACAAGAAATCTCGGATTCAATTGATAATCTTAAATTGGGAAAATCTCCTGGTCCAGATGGTTTTACTCCAGAATTTTTCAAAACATTCAAATTGGTAATTCTTCCCTTTCTTCTCAAAGTATATAATCATATAAGAGTTAACGATATCTCAGATATTCATTGGAATACATCTAAAACCATCCTAATTCTAAAAAATAATAAAGAAAAATCTGACCCAATAAATTATAGACCCATTTCTTTAATAAACGTAGATATTAAGATTTTATCATCTATTTTGGCTAACAGATTGAAACGGATTTTACCCTCAATTATTTCCCTAGATCAATCAGGTTTTGTGTCCCACAGACATGCTTGGGATAATACTCTGTCCTTAGAGTCTATCATTCATCTCATTAAAAAAAATTCAAACCCTATATATGCTCTGATCATTGATGCATCAAATGCCTTTGACAGAGTCTGTTGGAACTTTCTCTTTCAAACTATGTCATGTTTCAATAGTCCTTTATTCTTTATAAATTTTTTAAAAGTTTTATACAAAGATATGTTTTCTAGACTTTATATTAATGGTCAATTTTCTTCTCCTATAAAGATTACCAGAGGAAAAAGACAGGGTTGTCCATTGTCTCCCTTTCTTTTTAACATTTATTTAGAACCTTTGTTGTTGTATATCATTCAAAATACTTTTCATAATGTCCCCAGAATTCTTAATACCAAAATTCATTTTTCAGCTTTCGCTGATGATCTAGTTATTTACTTCCAAACTCCATTATCTGATTATAGAAAAATAACAAACTCCATTGATTACTTCTCTTCGGTTTCAAATTATCTTTTAAATTCTTCTAAAACTCATATCTTTCCCTTAAATCACTTAGCACATAAATCATTTTTGTTTTCAGATCATCATTTTCAGTTTACTTATAGTATAAAATATTTAGGTATCAATTTAGAACACAATAATAAATCTTATTTTCAAAATAACATCAATAAAGTATGGAACTCAATATTATCTGATATGGACAGATGGAAACATCTAAACCTTTCACTTTTATCAAAGGCGGCCATAATTAAAATGAACATTCTGCCTAAATTCCTTTACCAGTTCACATCATCTGATCAGATAATTCCAAAATCTTTTTTTTGAGTCTGTAAATAAAGCTATGGCAAAATTTTTATGGTTCCCTAAATCTGTTAGAATTTCCTATTCCAGATTGTCAATTTTGAAGGACAAGGGTGGTTTAGGCCTTCCTAATCTATATCTCTATTATTTGATTGTCTCATCTAATAAACTTCTCACCATATCTAATTTCAAGAATATTTCTTATACAAATCATTCTTTATGGATAAAATTATGGTGCAATTACATCATTTCAAAAAATATAAATCCAGAAGCTATTCCTTTTTATCTCTTTGGATAGTTTATTTATTAAAAATATGTCTACTGTAATTAAACAAAAGATTAGAGCCTTCCAAACCTTACTCAAACTATGTAATCTAGAAAAGATTTCTCACCTTATTCAACCAATTCATCTAAACCCAAATATAATGATAGACAACAAACCCTTTAACTTAACAAAATATCCTTTAATAAAAAATTTAAACGTTAGAGATGTTTTGAAATATCTTGACTTATCTTTACCCGATTGGCGTAAAATTTTGAAAGTAAATTGGAACTATTCACCAATCCTTAGTCAACTAAGAGTAATAATTAAAAACAAGTTTTTATGTTTAGACCACATAGAACTACAAATGAAAAACCTCGACACGATTATCAAAATACTTTCCTCATCAGATAAAATGCTCTCAAACTCTTATAAGTTAATCAATAGCTTAATAATGGACCATAATTGTCTTTTATCAAATGTTTGGTTAAGTTATAACTCCCAATTGTCAGAGTCTCAGAAACTTTTGGCCATTAGATATACAAAGGAATTTATCCCTTTTAAAAAATTATCATATACACAATTAATGATTAATAATGACACCTACTATACCCCATACAAATTAAATAAATTTAACCCAAGTAAATCCCCATCATGTTCATGTTGTTCTCACCCCCAAGCAGACCTTCTACATATCTTATGGTATTGTCATTTTTCTCACAGATTATGGACCTCTTTGAAAGTCAGATTGCAGAAAATGGGGTACCAAAAGTCTACATTGTCCTGGGAACTTGCTATTCTTCATATTCCATTAATTCATCTTTCAAAATTAGATAATTCATGTTATCATTTTTATTTGCTCATTACTAAAACTTTACATAATACAAAATTGGCTGGATCGAACCAAACTAAATTGGGTTACTTTCCAGAAAATGGCTTTTTCATATATTGATGCTCAAAGGCACTTAGTTAGAAGTCCAAAAAAAAGCATTAAAAAAGTTAGTGTTAGAAAAAGTCTTAAATATAATAAATAGTTAATGTTAAAAATTTTTTTTTTTTTTCAGGTTGCCTAACTTGTATATAGTGTACATATTGCGTATTGCTTTATTACTAAATAATATGTTAAATCTCCTGAAGGATTGTTTTCTCATCTATGAGTCGAAATATGTTTATTTATACCTACTGTTCATGTATAAGACTTCTAACTGTCTTGTTATTTATATATTTAATAAAAAAAATTTTGAGAAAAAAAAAAGCTGGACATTCTATCCAGGAACAGGGCATCCTTTGGCTCCGCTGTGCTTTGGAATGTCCTTCCATGAGGGCCTCCCAGGTGTTTAGTAGTTGGGGACTCTGTTATAGGTTGAAGACCAAATGAAGAAAGCAACTTCAGATGAAGTAGTTATGTACTCACCATAATGTTACATCTGAGTTGTTGCTCTTCATTTGTCTTCATCCGTCCCTCACTCCTCCCCCCCCCGCCTTGCATAGACTGTATGGTGGTCTGGCTGGTAAAGGAAATGGTCACCACAGGAATGCATCTTGTTCTCCTTTCTTGCTTATGGAAATTTTGGCATGGAACACAGTTTTGTTGGGTCAGGTTGGGTTACTAAGTTAGGCAGCAAACTCGATCTGAAGGGAGGAAGGAGATGGGCATTATGGGTAGGGGAGGAGCTTGGATCTGATGCGGAATATGCAGCCGAGTTGGATTTTTGCCGGATCCGGGAACCCACAGGTTGAAGATAAATCAAGAGCAACAACTCAGATGGAACGTTATGGTGAGTACCTAACTTCTTTTTATGTGTATATCAAACTGCTGAGACAGGAGTGTGTGTAAAGTACTGAGCTTAAAGATGTATCCACAGTGTACCGTACTGAAAGAGAACAGAAATGTATATACACTATTGTAGCTGTGTAAATTTATATGGTTTTAACAGCAGAAACTGGAACATAAAAGGTTAACTTGCAAAACTTCAGGAAAATGGCTGAAATTAAATTGTTTCATAACCATGTAATAAATGAGATGGTTTCAGTGTAGCGAGGAGACAGGATGCCTAAAGCTAGGGAGCCTGCTGCATTGTTTTGTGTTTTATGTCTTGCAGCAGTTGCAAACATTTGAAGGCTATGTATTTTCACAGGAGAGATGCTAAATGCTAGCAGTTTCTAGCAATGGTTGTTGAGCCTGAGAACTGAAGTCCTGTGACAAAAAGTGATGTCATGCTGCAAGTATTCCAGCAGTAATATTTGATATTAATTCAAGAACTCTCTGACATAGTGACTGTGCATGTTTTCTTTTGACCTGGCAGCATCCGCTAGAAACATCCACTCGTATCTGTCTTGCCTTGTTGTAAGTAAGTTAACTAGGGTACAGTAATTTCTTTTAGATTCAGTAAGGAATATAGTAAAGATTAGTTTAGATGTATTCTGTATTTATTTGAGACTGTCCTGCAATGTTTTAAATATTTCCTGTGATTTTGAACTCTGAAGTTACTGTGATGATTTATTGAGTATTTTCTTGTTCTTTTATTTTTTATTATTAAATATATTTAAGCCTACATTTGTGGGTGATATTTTTGAGACATATTTAAGCGGTACCCCTGTGCAGGCCACTCCTAATAGCGTTGCTCTTGGTCAGACTACCATTTGGATTAATAGTAACATTACACGGTACGATTGTACAACCTTTGTTAAGGGCCTTAAATTAGCTGATATGGGGTTCTGGTGGCAGTGATAACTACCTTGTAGTCTGAGCATAAGGGGGCATAGCTAGTAAACCTGTGCCAGCCTTTCCCAGGTATGTGTATAAAACAAATCTCCAAGAATGTGCGTGTGTCAGCTACTTGGGCAGAGACACGAAGCACTGATTGGACAGAGAGAGGGTTGGAGGACTTGGTTTAGAACCCTGGCTAAGGACTCTGCTCTATAGCTGTGCCAGTGTGGAGTCTTATTGGGGGCTTTGGAGAAAGAGGGAGAAACCAGCCCCAGACTGACTGTGGTCTCTGTGTGTTCTTAAGGGAAATTCCACTTTACTGTGTGTGTGTATTATCCTCCCAGTGTGCATGTCCCCCCACTGTTGCCAGTGGTGAGGATTGAGGCTTCTTGATTACTGGGCCAGTGGTGGGGCGTCACAGACCTTTTAGGGAGGGTTCCACCTCTCATGGAGTCCCTGAATCATCTGAGTCCTCCCCAGAGGAGGTACCTCATGAGAGAGAGTAAGAGGAGACACTTGGACTCACCCACGGAGACCCTCACAAAGGACATGGGCCTCGATGAAGGAGAGAGGTCCCGCAGATCTCCACCCGATGATGTCTCTTTTGGGGACATCCTCGAGATTCTGAAGCAGAAGGGCAGATGGTCTTCCCAACCCCTGTCTTCGGAGGAGTCCATGTTCCTGAAGCCTTTGGGACGGCCCCATCTACTTCATGGTTCTCTCCCCCTGCTGACAAGTTGGTTGATCTTATCACCAGCAGAGCATGGAAGGAGCCCAACACTGTGGAACTACTGCCCAAACAAGCTGTTAGCCTTACACCCCCCATGGCCCGCCTCTTCTGGAGTAAAGGAGTTCCAGTTGATGCTGTTGTGGTGGCCTCTGCCACCAAGGAGCTGGCAGAGCAGCACTTCCACGGTCCATCCCCTGAATAGGGAGTCTTGGGCAATAGACAGGCATGGGAAGTGTGTGTTTGCCTTGGCTGCTTCTGGACTGAGGGCAGTTAATCACTTGGCACAATTCACCCACATTTAAAGCGACTTGGTCAAAGAACTCACCACTTCCCTTACAGAGTTAATGCCTCAAGAAGGTGTCTCCCAAGCTTTCTACTGTGACGTCCCTAGTTAATTCCTCAGTGAAGTTCATTTCCAATGTGCTGAAGCTACCTCTCGAGTAGCAGGTACCAACATAGCTATAAGGCAGCATGCTTGGTGTGAAGGTTGCCAGCCAAGCTAGCTAGAATTTTGTAAATAATTCTATGTCATTAGTGAATAGTAATGTTTGTACACTTGTCCTACAAATGTAAAAAAAGTATGTTCTGTACTGCCCTTCAAGAATGTACCCTGCTGGAAAAGAGCAGAAATATGTATAAACAATATGCCTATGCAAATGTATGTTTTGATAAGAAGCTGGAACATGCAAAGTTAACTTGAAAACCCACAAGAAAATAAGCTGAAATTGTTTACGATTGTGTTATCTTAGTTTCAGCAAGAAGACAGTATCTACAGCTAGTTTCTTTCTGTTGTCTTAAGATAGAAGTAATTAGTAGGTTTAAAATGTAAAAGTGTTAATTGTTTTATGACTTCCAGTTTTAGGCAATCTTCTGAGAGCAAAGTATTTTTCATAGAGACGTTAAATTCTGTCGGTATCTGTTTAGCATGGGAGCTAGAGGCATGTCAGTGATGTCATCTAGCTGACTCAGCGGTAATGTGTATTATTAATTTAAGAACTATCTCAGAAAGTCTATGCATTTTGTATTTATCTCTGGATCTGAACACATCCATCTTCAGCACTTGTATTTGCCTTGCTCTGTAAATAAGACTTGGATCTTAGTATTTCTCTTAGAGATGGATAGGAATATAGTAAGATTAGTCTAGATGTTTTCTGTACTTATGTGAGGCTGTCCTGCAATGTTTAAAATATTTCCTGTGATTCTGAACTCTGTCACTGTCTTGAGTTACTGAGTTTTGTCTTGTTCTGTTATTTATTATTAAATATATTTAAACCTTTTAATTGTAGTGAGTTTGTTAGAGATATTTAAGCTGTTAGGGTATTTGCATATGTATTTGGTAACACTGTACAGGCCACTCCTAAATAGCCTTCAAGTCTTGGACACACCATTTAGATAATAGTAACATTGCACAATAGAATTGGTCACCCTTTGGGAATGGCTTTATAGTAGCTGATAAGAGCTGATTGGTGGCAGTGCTAACTACCACTTAGTCTGGGCAGAAGGGGGCATAGCTAGTGAGCCTGCGCCAGCCTTCCCCAGGAGTGTCTGTGTGCTTGTATATAGATCAAATCTCAAAGTGTGAGTGTCAGCAACTTGCGCAGGGACACTAAGCACTGGTTGGTCAGTGACGGTGCTAGAGGTTTTGGCTTGACTACTTGGCTGAAATCTTAACCCTATAGCTGTGCCGGTGGGGAGTCTTATTTGGTGATCTGGAGAGAGAGGGAGAAACCATCCCTAGACTGACTGATATCTGTGTGCTCTTAAGGGAATTGTACTTTATTGTATGTGCACTTGTCATCCTCCCAATGTGCAAGTCCCTCACTGGTGCTAGTGGTGAGGATTGAGGCTACTTGATTACTGGGGCAGTGGTGGGATATCCACATCAAATATTAATTGGTTGATAGTGGTGAGTTAGCCACATCACATATTAATTGGCTTGTAGTGGCATGGATATAGAATTTCTGTAGCTTGTGTACAGTGGTCACTAAAGGTATTTTGTACTGTAAATCAGCCACACAGTGCACATTGAGTTCATATCACAATTGTTTTCTTTTGTTAGCTTAGTCAGTCAGGGAGACTGGCAGGTGATAAGGGCAAGTCCCATAAACACAAGGCCCACATATCTTCAACCGAACATAAGATTGATTCATCGGCTCTGACTATGTCTGTTGCTTCTGTTGCATCCAGTGTCATAGATATTTCTGAAACTTTGATGGCGCCACCTTCGGCACTGACAGCTACGGCACCAGTCCTATCTTAAGCCACAATTACGGCTCAGACCTTACTGCCTTATATAGTTTCGGCACCTACTTCACCCTTTACCACACCAAAGCCATTTCCGACAATCCCTTTGGAACCGATAACCTTGACTCCGAGTGCCTCCTCGGCACCTAGTCCCTTCTTGATGCCTTTGATTCCTCTATTGCCTGTCTCCAAATTAGAGACTACAGTGCCAACAACTCAAACACCACAGACCCGGTACTCTTCTTCTTTGGACCCGTTCTTAGGCCAGACTTATAACCCTTTTCTGGACCGGCCTGACTCCTCTTTAGGTGTGTCCACAAAGTCCACCAGGAGCCTTTCTGATTTCGCTGTGGTGTGCCTGCTGGACTAGCTGTTGACAGCCAGAGGGATAACAAACATTCCTAAGACTCATCCCACTTCGGGTCTGCTGCTCCTAGGACTCCCACTTATACTCTTCCCTCAGATCCGTCGGTTCCGAGGCCCATAGCTCCAACGTCCTTGGTAGGGACCCACTCCTTGGCACCGACAGTGACCCTCACTGAGGCTTCGAGGCCACCCCTTTGGTTTTAGTTTTAGTTTTGATTCCATCAGAACCGTCCCTTCCTCAGTCTCATGGTTGGGGGATGTAACCTTTGGATGTTGCTCGTGTTTCACTGTTGCAGTCATTGCATTTGGGTTATCTGCCTGCAGGTAGCCCTCAGTCGGCCCGAATACCAGAGTCTTAGGATTTCTGTGTCGGTTGCTGTCACCACTTCCATGACGTCAGGGATGTAAAACAGGCAGCAGATGCCATTACATCAGTCTTTCTTGCCGAGCGGGAGCCTGAAGCAGAAGCAGTTTGCAAGTGCCAGTCGGCTGCTACCTGAAATTTTCATTTTTGAGTTTGTAATCCTAAAGTCTTCTAAAGCAAAGTACTCCACTGGGGATCCTTTTTTCTTGCTCTAACCCATGTCAGAAAAAGTTAATTGTCTTGCCTGTGGAAAGCAAATGCCTCTCAGGGATTTTCATTCTTACTGCATCACCTGTTTAGGCCCAGACCACGACGTACCTCGCTGTAGGTTTTGTGCCTTAACGCCCAAACCATTCGTCATCGGGCTATCTTTGTTGCTAAATTCTTTCGCTCTTGTTCTCCATATTCTGAAATAGCTTTGATAAGCCATCCGACTACCGATCTTCCGAAAAAATGTAAAGATAAAGACAGAGACAGACCGCATAGGTTCAAAACTGCCGACAACGCTTCCGTTAAGCTAATCACCAGTCCGCCGGTACTCAGTGAAGCGCCTTTGCAGCCCCTGATGCCCGTTACTAAAAATTAGCAGGCCTCTGCTGAGACCCATTCAGAGTCCGGTATGCCACAACATGCTTCTTCGACTATGGAACCTGCGGATGTCTCTACCTTGGATGGTTCCAGAGCTGCTGTGCAGGCACCAGCTTCTGAGGGTGTATTCTGAACTACCAATGTTAAAATTAAACCGACAACTTCGTTTTAGCTAAAACTACCGAGTTTCTAAGGCCCAGAGAATGCACTACGCCTAGAAAACTGACCAGAGCGCATGCTCAAGCTCCCAGGCCACAAAAACAAATGCTTAGAATGGCTGAAGACCTCATTACCCTAATTAGGGGAAGCCAGACACCTTCTGCTCAGAGACAAAGATTTGCGTTTCATTCTTCTACAGACCAGGAGTTTGATGACTCTGACCCTTCTGATTATCAGGACATGCCTTTATCAACTTATGAGGATTCAGGTGCAGAGGAATCCATTCCCTCTGCCTCCCCACCAGAAGATTTTTCTTTTGGTGAAACCTTGCATACTTTGAGAGCATTTCCGCTGGAAATGCCAAGACTACCCTCAGTCCAAAAAGACTCTCAGTGAATTTTTAGATTTGCCTCAGCATAGGCCTCTAGCTATACCCACTGTCATGGATATTGTAGATGATGTTTTTTATGGAATCCAGGCTTACTCCAGATACTTTATCTCCGGTCACTAGGAAACCTGACGGGTATTACAGAGTACCTGATTCCCACAAATTTCTCTTCAAGAATCCTACTGCTGATCCAGAGGCCATTTCCCAGGGACCTAAAGATAAGAAGGCTACTACAGCCAAAAATCCTACCCCTTCAGACAGGGATTCCAGAGCTTTAGACAGATGGAGTAAGAAGGTATATACCTCTGCAACTCTTGTCATCAGGGCATTGAATTGCCAGTTTCACACGTTGAAGTACCAGCAGTATATTATGGAACTAATTAAACAAAAAATGGTGTTACTTCCAGATTGTGCAGAAAATAAAGATTTACAAGAGCTAATGCATTCTGCAAACCAAGTTAGTAAGCATACTTTGCAGTGTGGCTTTGATGCCCTAGAAGCATCTTGCAGGATTGCAGTCACTGGGTCTGTACTGAGAAGGCATGTTTGGCTGAAGTAACAAACCTTGACAGATCATGTGAAATCCAAATTGCTAGACACTCCTTTAAATAAGGACTGCTTATTTGGCACCAAACCAGAAGAGGTTTTTAAAAAGATGGAAGAAAAAGCAAAATCTATGCAAAATGTTAAAGAATTCTTACAAGTGCAACCACCTAGATTCAGTAGGCATTGGCCTTCTAAAAACTGGTCCTTTCCAGCCCCTTCCAGACCTTCTCAGACAAAACCCTGGGGAAAGAGGCCACCCAGACTACAGTCTGAGGGTATGCAGAGATCTAAACAATGGAGTGCCCCCACCTCTAAAACAGGGAGTGATAAACCGCCCCCCAATGGAAAAAGTTCACAATGACATGCCAATTATCCTGCCCAGCCCTGCCCAATTACTTGTGCCCCTAGGAGAAAAGCTTGCCCTTCATACAAAAAAATGGATGTCTATTACTTAGGACAGATGGGTCCTAAACATTGTATCCCAGGGGTACAGATTCTACTTCCATACACTGCCAACCCCAAGTAGGTTTCCAGACCTACCTTCAAACCAGTGGGCAGAGGCTCAAAAGCAGGTACTTTCCCTGCTCAATATCAGAGCTATTCAACCTATTCCAGTAGAACAAAGCGGGCAGGGTTTCTACTGCAGACTTTTCCTGGTGCCCAATCCTGGATCTATCAACTAGGAATAGCACCAAACAAAGCACAAACCAAACAATCACAACCCCACGGCAAGCAGGACTGCAGATGCCAACAGAAAATTCTCGAATTTAATAGGAACAATAGGCAGGCTGACAATTTTAATGAGAAAGAAAGGAATTTATTAAATTTTTTAAATCAAGAGAAATGTAGAGTTATGAAGCCCGATAAGGGAGGCGGAGTGGTGTTAATGTACACCGTTGATTATGAGATGTACTTGCACAATTTATTACAGGATTCAGAACATTACACGTTGGTATCCCGGAGCAAGGTTAATATAGCATATGCAAAGATTAGATATTATTTATTTGATCATTTATTGCAAGGAAGTATTGATGAGCATTTGTATAATTACCTGCATGTAGAAAAACCTAAAATTCCCATCATTTTTAGGATACCAAAGACCCACAAAGGTATTGACCCGATCAGGTTTAGACCTATAATGTCTGGGGCAGGGAGTGTCACGGAGCCATTAGCAAATTATGTTGATTTTATGGTTAAGAAATTTGTGGCATCTATTCCACATATTAATAAGGACTCCTGGGATTTTTTGAAAAGTATGGACAAAGAGAAATTTGGGAAAGATATTTTTATGGTTACTATTGATATAGTAGAATTGTTTCCGAGTATCCCACACAACATGGTCTCGACTGGTTTAATGATGTGTTAGTTTCCGAAACCGGATTGGACAGTAATACTATTAATTTAATACTTGAATTTACAGAAACTGTTTTAAATAACAATTTTATTTATTTTAATGGTGAATTTTATCAACAAAAGAAAGGAGTGGCTATGGGGGCACCTTGTGCCCCGTTGTATGCCAATTGTGTTTTATATTACTGGGAGCAGAAATTTGTTTTATGGACTGAATGATCCAGACACATTACTTATTATACTAGATATCTTGACGATATATGTTTATTATGGAATGGTTCAAGAGAGAAGTTGGATGAATTTGTGGGATATATTAATACTACTGAGTTTTTGGTTTTTACACACAATATTAGTGAGCATCAGTTGAATTATTTGGACGTCACTTTGTATAAGGATTACACTAACCAATGTTTTCAATCTAAGATATTCAGAAAAAGCACGTTTTCAAATTCATATCTACATTTTAATAGTGGACATCCATTTTTTCAAAAAAAGGGCATTTTGAAGGGTCAAATGATCAAGGCCTCTAGGATGACTAGCATGATGGAAGTCTTTCTTGACGAGGTTAAGATTATTGGGGCATTGCTTGAAGAAAAAGGGTACCCAAGGAATCTTATTACTGAAGCTATTGAAAAACGAAATTCCAAAACTTTTCCCTTATTAGGGACTGGAAAAACGATTAGTGGTAATACATTACCAAAAACTCGAGATTTTAAAGGTACTTTTGTACACACTTTTGCAACTACATCTAACGAAGTTGAAAAAATTATTTTGAAACACTGGCCAATATTGACCTTGAATGAGGAGATCAAAGGTTATGTTCCAACTAACCCACAGTTTGTTAGGGAGAGAGACATGAATTTGAAGGATTTACTGGAAAGAAGTCACTTAACAAAACCAACCACAGACAAATCTAAATTTGGTACATATAAGTGTGGGGCATGCCAACAGTGTAGTTATATGATCAATCAAGGTACAGTTTTTATCCCCTCTAGAAAATTTAAATTTAAATCTACTAAATATTTTAACTGTGGAGCTAAAGGGGTTATTTATTTGGGAATTTGTGTGACTTGCAATAGTTTTTACGTTGGCAAAATGGAGAGGCAGTTAAAGAAAAGAGTGTATGAACACATGTATGAAGTTACTAAGGGCAAGGACACTAATGCTTTTTTCAAACATTCCCAGTTCTGCGAAAATATGAATGTGAAATTTTTGGTTTTGGAGCAAGTAGTTCCAGACCTCCGTGGAGGTAGCTGGTAATCAAGATTGGAATACAAGGAGTTGCTTTGGCAACTTAGACTGGATGCTGGTAGGGCTCCAGGTTTGAACGACAATATCAGCATTAGTAGTGTTCTTAAATTAAGGGCTGCCCGTTTATAAAAAAAATTATAAAAAACAAAAAATAAAATAGTAACAACTTTGTAGTGAGGGCCTGTTAACAGTACCAGTTCTGTATTTAATCATTTTATTTAGGAGGATATTCAGGTCCTATTGTATATTAGTATTTATTACATGTTGTTGCAGAACTCAGTTTAGACACAATATTTGGCACTTTGCACCTTATTTTTATACACACAAAGTTTTTATGTTACAACATATTGGCATTTAAAAAAGGGGGGTTATTTATGGTCCATTTATTCATTATAAATAATTGTGTGATTGACTGTATATTTTTTATGAATTTTGGGAGTTTTTATCGGGCGAAAGTTTGTGTCGTGACCGGCTATTGCTATTTAAAGCCAGCAATAAATGCATTCTTTGTTCTGATGAAGCTCAGTATTGACTGGGTGAAAGCGCTTAACTTTTTTCTGTTGTGGAATAAACTTGTGTACGGGTGAATCTTTTGACTGGTTGCTCTGCATTCGAGAATTTTCTGTTGGAATCTGCAGTCCTGCTTGCCGTGGGTTTGTGATTTTCTGGATCTATCAACTCTCAACACCTTTCTGGTGGTCACAAAATTCAGGATGCTTACCCTTTAACAGCTCCTCCGTATGCTAGCCAAGAATGCCTGGTTAGTCACTCTAGACTTAAAATAAGCTTATCTGCACATTCCCATAAGGGAGTCATGCAGAAAATATCTACGCTTCAGAGCAGGTTCTATGCACTATCAGTTCTCTGCACTTCCCTTTGGCTTATCTACTGCCACCAGGGTATTCACAAAGTGCCTGGCTCCAGCCATTGCATACTGCAGGAAGAGAAATATCTAAATTTTCCCATACTTGGATGACTGCCTGATTCAGGGGGACAGTCAGCAATTGCTACTTCAGCACCTGGCATTTGTAAAAACCCTTCACACTTCTTTGGGGTACACCATCAATGAAAATAAATCACAACTGGTGCCCAGTCACGAGATTGTATTCCTGGGAGCAAGCTTAGACACAACTTCCCAGATGGCATTCCTCATTTCAGAAAAACAGGTCTATCTGACAAACTACTACAAACAAATGGCCACCAGAACCCAGCTATCTGCAATCAAAATACTGCAAGCCCTAGGGTTTATGGCCTCATGTAGTCTGCCAATTCCATATGCAAGACTTCATATAAGGAAACTTCAATGGTACTTAACTCTTTGGTGCCAACATTCTTAGGACCTGGAAACAGCGATTCCAATCATACCTTGTCTAAGAGGAGAGTTTCTTTGGTGGGCAGAAGCATGCAACCACAACAAGGGACTGCTTTTCTCTTAACCCCTCGCTGCCCAAACCCTGACAACAGACGCATCAGACTATGCATGGGGGTGCTCACAACTGCTTATAAAAACAGACAACACCACAGTTATGTGGTACATAAGCAGGGGGCAACCCATTCCTACCCACTCTGCAGGTTAGCCATGGCCTTGCAGAACACAGCCTTGAGCAACCAAGTGCATCTACAAGCTCAATTCCTGCCAGGCAAACAAAATTCACTGGCAGACCAGCAGAAATCTCCTAAACCAACACAAGTGGAAATTGGAGCCCAACTCCTTCAACATTCTGATCCAGAGGTGGGGGACACAGGAGGTGGACCTATTTGCCTCCCCCGAGAACCACTAATTGAGCAAATTCTGCACTAGGAACCCTCACAGCAGGGCCTGGAAGGTGGATGCCCTAGCCTTTCAGTGGGAAAACCTCTCAATTTATGCCTTTCTCCCTCTGCCCCTCCTCTCAAAAGTATTATTCAAGATAAAGCAGGACAGGCCAAGGGCAATTCTTGTTGCCCCAGACTGGCCACGCCAGCAGTGGTACCCACTCTTGCACAGTCTGACAACAGTGCCACCCTGGCACCTTCAGTCTCCAACCCTGCTGTCCCAGCAGAAGAGACAGATTTTGCATCCACAGTTGCAACCCCTAAACCTTGCAGCCTGGCTTATCCCTTGAGTACACCACCAGCAACCCTCAGCAGACAGGTGCTGGGTGTCATTCTTGAAGCCAAAAGCCTAGTACTAGAAAATCCTATGCTGAAAAGTGGAAAAAAATACTGTTCTTGGAATCAGTCTCAAGGGAAGGACACAGCAGTGCCACCCTCACCTCTGAACCTGAGTTACCTAGCAGAGCTACTCCACAGAATCCTATCCTTCTCTTCCATTAACATTCATGCCTCAGCCATCTCAGCCTATTATAATACTGAGCCACCTGTTTGTCTCGCCCTCTTATCAAACAGTTCCTGAGAGGGGTTAACAACTTAAGGCTCCCTAGGAGAGCTCCCACCCCTGCCTGGGTCCTTAACATTGTACTGGAAAAGCTCACGCTTCCCCCTTTTGAACCTGCAGTTTCAGCAGACTTAAAATTCCTCTCTTGGAAAACAGCCTTGCTTTTAGTCATAACTTTAGTAAGAAGAGTGCCTGAGTTACAGGCACTAATGGCTGTGGGAACCCTTCATTATTTTCCATGCTGACAGGGTTTCCCTGAGGACTAACCCATCCTTTATGCCTAAGGTGGTGTCCAGTGTGGCTCTAAACCAATCCATCCATTTGCCAACCTTCTTCTCTAACCTTCAGAATAAAGGAGAAAGAATCCTGCACTCCTTGGATGTGCACAGACAGCTCAGATTCTACCTTGACAGGACTAAACCTTTCAGAAAATCTGACCAGCTGTTAGTCAGCTTTGCTACAGGGGCAGAGGGTAAGGCCATTTCAAAGCAAACTATTTCCAAATGGATAGCACACTGCATCCACGTCTGCTACAAGCACCATGGAAAACCTACCCCAGATGGGATCAGACCACATTCCACTAGGGCGACTTCCACCTCTACAGCATTTCTCAGGAGAGTCCCTACCCAAGCATTACCACTTACTAATCTTTTCTAAATCCAGAGCTGGATTTGCTACAACAGTCTTGCAAGGCCTACTAGTCAACCCTAACACTTCTTAACTGCCTCCATCCTACCTCAGCTTTGGGAATCAACCAGAGTGTAATGACTGCAACAGTGAAACACAAAGAACATAGTACAGTTGTGTACACTTACCATAAATGTAAATGTTTGAGTGTATTCACTGTTGCAGTCCTGGTTTCCCTCCCTCCAGTCCCCTGGCTTTCTCTATCTTTCTACCTTTCCTCTCTATGGCCATTCCTAATAGCATTGGTATTTACGTTTTACTGGAGGTGTTCCCCACTGTATACTAGCTTCCTATTTGGGGCATTAAAAACCGATGCAATGCCATCGGCTGCCTGATTTATACCCCTGACGACCTAACATCATGGAAGAAGCGACAGCGACTGACGCAGAAATCCTAAGATTCTGGTATTCAGGCAGTCTGAGGGCTACCTGCAGGCAGATAACCTAAGTGTAATGACTACAACAGTGAATACACTCGAACATCTACATTTATGGTAAGTTACACAACTGTACTTTCTGAGCACGGTTCCAACTTTATAGGTTCTGTCCTCAGATCCGGGAGCAACTCCTGCCCTGATCTTGCTTGAGGCTCCATCCCCCTGGAGTAGGTATGACGGAGTGGGGTGTGACCCCGGTTCCGAGATTGTCCTACTCTGTTTTGGGCTCCCATTCCTGTTCAGGCGGGCCTGCTTTCTGAATTATGGAGAGGGTGCTTGCATCTGGAAGTGCTCCTACTACATCGGATCTTTCCCCTGCCCTCTCTGAGCTGCAGCTATCACGGGCCACCTCCCCAGGACACCGAGAGCAGAAGCCTCAAGAAACCCCAGTTCAGGGTATTTTCCTTCCGAGTGTTCTTCAGACATCCCCACTGAAGAACATCCTCGGAAGAAGGTGTGTAAGAGGAAACACCTTTACTCTCCGGAGGAGTCTCTCATAGAGGATACAGACTACGATGATGGGGAGGGGTCCCCATGGTCACCCCCCCAATGTCTCCTTTGGAGACATCCTGGAAATATTGAAACAGAGGGGTGGCTGGAAGCCCACTAACCCTTCCTCGGAGAAGTCCATCTTCCTGCAGGCTTTCCGCTCTCAGCCTTCTACTTCTTGGGTGACCCCACCTACTGATGAGTTACTCCAACTCATCGTTCAGTGTGCATGGAAGAACCCTGATTCTATTGAGGCCATTCTCCATAGACCAGAAGAGATTCTTTCCCCACCAGAGGAGCATCCCCTCTGGTCTAGAGGCTTGTCAGTAGACGCTATATTGGTGGTGGCAGCCACTAATAAGGACCTTGCAGAGGAAAGTCCTGCTGTTCACCT
This sequence comes from Protopterus annectens, assembly GCF_019279795.1. Taxonomy (NCBI): domain Eukaryota; kingdom Metazoa; phylum Chordata; order Ceratodontiformes; family Protopteridae; genus Protopterus; species Protopterus annectens. The sequence goes on from NC_056732.1 coordinate 71,108,195, forward strand.
GCCTGACAGAGAGTCCCAGACTGTGGACAGACTAGGGAAGTGAGTCTTTGCTTGAGCAACCTTTGCAGTCAGGTCTCTACTTGGCACATTTCACGAGGCTCTAAAAGGATCTGATTTCTGAACTTTCTGGATCCCTCGCAGGTCAAGTTTTTGATGGGGCACGAGACAAGGTTACCTCTCAACTTGCCACCCTTGAGTCCATCTCCAACTCGTCCATGAAGTTGCTCTCCCACGCAACCGAAGGGGGCAGCTAGAGCTGCGGGTGCAGGTATAGTCATGAGGTGTCATGACCTCACAGACTCCTTCAAGTCCTCCTTTTTGAACGCCCCTATTGAACCATCTTCCTTGTTTGGTTCTAAAGTAAAAGACACACTGGCCAGGTGCGAGCAGAATGGAAAGACCTTGTCTGCCATTGGCCTGCATTTTTCCAAGCCCCAACATTCTTTTTCTAGGAACCAGAGGAGTGGGAAAATATGGCACAAAAAGTCTCAAGGTCCTTTCCGCAATGTACTTGGTGAAGATTCCCCCAGAGACAGAGGGAGGTCCAGTGGTGGAAGACACCCCTTTAGGGGCAGAGGGGGTCCCCGAAATCAAGACTCCAGGGATTCTTTCTCTGGATAGTCTTATCAAAGCTCCTGAAGCGTTGCCCGATTGCTTTCCTCTGGAAGCAGTCTGGGCTCGTTTTTCTCTGCACCAAACTGCCTGGCATTCTATTACAAAAGATCGCTGGGTGCAGAGAATAATCTCCAGAGGCTGTTCCATTCCTCTAACATCACATCCAAAACTCTCAAAACACCTTCCCAATATTCCACCCAGTCAAAGGGGAGAAGCGTCTTCAGAGATAAAAAAAAAAAAAAAAAAAGCTGTGTCAAAAGTCATCCAACCAGTCTCCCCAGACCAATGCAGATCAGGTTTTTACTCAAGATTCTTTTTGGTGCCAAAAAAGACCGGGGACTGGAGACCCATTTTGGATCTCAGCCATTTAAACAAGTCAGTGGTTCAAACCAAATTCCACATGGTCACTATTTAATCCATTCTCCCTTTTTTACGGGAGAATGTTTGGATGTGCTCGATAGACCTCCAGGACACGTATTACATCAAAATGGGCAAACAGTGCAGGAGTCTCCTCCACTTCCGGCTAGAGGCCAGTCATTACCAGTTCAGAACCCTGCCATTCTGTCTCTCAACGTCCCCCCAGAATGTTCACGAAATGTCTAGCAGTGGTGACAGCTCATCTGAGACTTCAGGGATTCCAGGTGTTTCCATATTTAGATGTTTGGCTCCTCTCCGCCTCCACCAAGCATCTCCTGACCATAGCCCTCCATTACACACACTCACTGGTGGAGTCTCTAGGCATCACAATCCATTGTGAGAAATCCAGTCTACAACCTACCCAACAACTGGAATTTATAGGGGCTGTTTTCAATACTCGAACATACCTGGTATCTTTACCAGCTCACAGGCTTCAGAGGTTACAAGTGCAAGTGATACATTGTCAAAGAAAGGTGTCAGCAAGGGAAGTTCTCCAGGCTCTGGGGTCTATGGCTGCAGCCATTCCAATTCTTCCTCTGGCAAGATTACACATGAGACACTTACAATGGCTCCTGTTGCCCCAATGATTGGCAAATCTTCACCCCCTGAACTTACAGCTCTCATTACCAACTCTTGCAAGCAAGATTTTCTCTGGTGGATGAAGCCAGATGAAAAACTTTGGTGTCGTCCCTTCCAGATCCCTCAACCCAACCCCGCAGTGACCACGGAAGCTTCCCTGATAGGGTGGGGTGGCTATTTTCAGACAAAGACAGTCCAAGGCACATGGTCCAATTTAGAGGCTAACTTGCATATCAGTGTTCTGGAGTTGAGAGCGGTGCTGTTAGCGTTGCAGGCATTACATCCACTCCTTCCATCAGGAACGATTGCGATTCAATTGGACAATATGTCAGTAGTCTGGTACATAAACAAGAAGAGACCAAATCCTACCCCTTGTGTTGAGAGGCCATGAGAATTTGGCACTGGACGATAAGCTTCCAACCGCTATCTTATAGCAATGCATATCCTGGGGAGCTCCAATGTGATTGTGGACAGGCTGAGCAGATGCATTCTCCTTCCACACGAGTGGTGTCTCAATCCAAACGTGACGGCAGAAATTTTCAGCCAGTGGGGTCAGCCTTGCTGTGACCTCTTTGCTTCCCCCTTGAACAAATGCAGCAGCTTCTTTGCCTCCCCCCCCCATAGGGGGAGTCCCCGAGAGACGCTTTGACTCACTATTGGCCCACGTCTCCTCTACGCTTATCCTCCAATTCCCTTGATGCCCCTATTTTTGAAGAAAGCAATTCGGTTGAGATGTAAGGTGATCCTCATTGCCCCATTCTGGCCTCAACAAGTGTGGTTCCCTTTCCTCCGGCCTCACCTGTTGCAACCTCCATGGATCCTGGGCACTCTTCTGGACTCAATCTCTCACCCCCAAGGGTTGACTCTCCCAAATCTGTCCACTCTCAAGTTGACAGCTTGGTTTCTCCACTTCCATTAGTCGCCAGAGGCAGGATACCCTCTCCTCACCTGTTCACGATATTATTTGGCCACCCACAAGCCATCCACCAGAAAACTACAGAGATAAGTGGAAAAGGTTTGCGCTCTGGTCTAATGAACAGATGGTAGACCCCCTCTCAGCTCCTGTATCTGTTATGCTTCTATACCTTTGAGTTTTTTGAGAATGGAGCATCAGCCTCTACCATTCAAATCCACTTAGCAGATATTTCCAGTTTTCATAATGATCTAGAAGGCGTTCCACTTATCTCTACCTGCATATACAAGACCTTTCTCAAAGGAGTTTTTCATAGCAAACCCCTAATCAGGCTGCCTTTAGTGGCATGGAATCTGTCTAGTATTACAGTCTCTCTCTCTACCCCCTTTTGAGCCTGCGGCAAAATGTGGCCTTAAATTTCTGTCATGGAAATCTCTGTTTTTTCTGGCTGTCACATCAGCTAGACAGATATCAGAGTTACAAGCCTTATGCATCAGGAGTCCGTATTTAATCTTTCATAAAGTCAGAGTATCTCCTTGTACTAATCCATCTTTTCTCCCCAAGGTGATTTCTGATTTCTCTGTGAACCAGTCCATTGAACTCCCAGTATTTTTCCCAAATTATTCCAATAAAGGCGAATATTGTCTACATTCATTGGATGTACATAGACAATTACGTTTTTACTTGGATAGAACTAAATCTATCCGCAAGTCAGATCAACTTTTTATCTCCTTTTATGGACCAAAAATGAGTTGTGCCCTATCAAAAGTCACTTTATCAAAATGGCTCATTGATTGTATTGCCTTTCATATTCACAAGCAAATGAGCCCAAACCTGTCAATATCAAAGCACATTCAATGAGAGCCATAGCAACTTCTGTTGCTTTTCACTCCAGAGCCTCCATGGACGACATTTGGGCTAAACCTCACACTTTCATCAAGCATTACAAATTGGACATGGTCTCCAGGGGAAGAGTGGCCTTTGACTCAATGGTACTCAGGAATGTTCTTCCATGAGGGCCACCCAGGTTTTCAAGTAGCTTGGGATTCTGTCCCATCAGTGATGAATGGGAAGAAGATTAACATCAGATAAAGAAGTTGTGTTTTACCATAACGTTCCATCTGTGTTGTTCATCTTCTTCCATTCATCACATCCCACCCTCCGTCACTCACCAAAGGCTCCTGGTGGATCTTATGGGTCCTTGTGGTATTTCAGGGTTTTTGTGCAGAAATGGCCTCTGCTTTTTACTTCTATATGTTTCATGCAAACTCAATCTGAGGTAAATGGGCGAAGGGCATTGTGGATAGCAGCTTAACTCGAGAGTTTTTGGTTGTATGTGAGCTTGGTATTAGGCTGACTCAGTTCTGAGGGCATGGAACCGAACCCATCAATGATAAATGGAAGAAGATCAACAACACAGAAGGAACGTTATGGTAAGACATAACTTATTTTTTCCTAACTGTCTGATAATGACTGTTTAAATTATAATGTTGTAAAGAACTGTTTGCTAGAATTTTTTAAGTTAACACCTGAAGCTTATAAGAAAAAGTTTTGTGAGCATAGACGCAAGGCAGATGAAAGTGTATGTGAATATGTTGTTGCACTAAGCACATTGTCATAGGTGAGTGGCTGTCAGTTCACCATTTTTGAAGGGCTGGCAGACCTTTCAGTGAGGGAGCAAGCCCTCAGCACTTTGTCTGAGGACATAAGAATCTGATTAGCTGAAAGATAATGCCTTACTGTAGATAAGTTGGGGAAGAAGGAAGACCTATACCTAGCAAGCAGGGCATCTCTGCACAAGAAAAAGACACCCTGTGCTGCTCATAGGTCTAAGGGAGCATATGGTGGGCAGCCTGGACTGCCCCAACAGAATCTGTCAGTAGCAGGGGAAGCCACTAGTCCAGGTACACATCCAGCACCAAGGGTTAAATGTTTTAAATGCAACCAGTGGGGCCATGTAGCATATAAATGTCCATGAATGCAAGGTGGGGAACAAAAGAAGGGAGCGCTAGTAAGTGGGAGTGACAAAATGCCAACAGTAGGTTGTCTTGACAACAAGGGTACCAAACTGCCACAACAGGTTATATCCTATCTTAGTGAATGAGAAAGAGACCATGGCTAAGAGAGACAGCCTCTGACCTAACCATTGTGAAGGCTGCAATGGTTACAGAGGAGCACTACTTGCTTGGAAGTCTACTCCAGTCAGAGCTTTAGGAAGGGACTCTATTTCAAATCTCTTTGGCTATGGTTCACCTTGACTGGGAGGATGGAAAAGGAAGTAAGCAAGTAGGTGTGTTTGAGGATATCCCTGCAGATGTCCTCATAGGGAATGATTTTTGATAATGCAGTACCATTTGCTCATGCAGTTACATGCAGTCAGGCTTGGAGACAAGCATGTGGGTCTGGTAGCCTGGGGAGACCCAGACAAGACCACACACCTGCAGCCAGGACTGGTAAGGTGGTTACTTCAGGGAGGGAGCTACCCTGTAGCGGTGAGATTGAAAGTGAGCCACAGCTGCTTATGGTACTGATGTTCCCTTGGACAGACTGACTGCAGGGGCAGAGGTGAGTAGTAGTACCCAGGCTGACAGTGAGGCACCGTTGTCAGAGGATACCAGAATTTCTGTGGAAGGGGAGCTGGGAAGAGTTACAAAGAGAGAGTTGAGACAGGCTTAGCTCTCAGACCCTACATTACAAGGCCTGAGGCAGGTAGCTGGTAAGGCACCTAATTCTCGCCGGAAGGGGGAATCTGTATACTGGGACAAAGATTTACTGTATAGAGAGTGGATCCCTCAGGGAGGGCTAGGGGGTAAGAGAATGCAGCATTTGGTAGTGCCTAGAGCCTACTGTCTGGCACGTCTAGCCATAGCCCATGATATTCCCTTTGCAGGTCATATTGTCATAAAACGTACAAAGAGACGTATTGTGCAGAACTTCCATTGGCGTATGATTTCCAGAGATGTAACAGGGTACTGCAGGACCTGTGAGCAGTGCCAAAATGTAGGCAAGGCAGGAGAGAAGGTGAAAGCTCCCTTGAAATGGCTCCTCAATCACAGGCAAAGGCATCAGAGGGTAGCTATGGATATTGTGGGGCCTCTGAGTACCCCAAGTTCCACAGGGAAAGAGTATATCCTAGTGGTAGTAGATTATGCTACCAGGTACCCTGAGGCAGTGGCTCTGTCCTTCGTTGAGGCAGAAAAGGTGGCAAATGCTTTATTAGAGATTTTCAGCAGGGTAGGTTTCCCAAAAGAAATACTGATAGAGGTGCCAATTTCATGTCAGACCTGCTGACTTGTCTGTGGAAGTACTGTGGGGTGAAGCAGCTAAAGATCATCCCCTACCTTCCCCAGAGTAATGGCCTTGTTGAGAGGTTAAACTATACACTCAAGACCATGCTACGGGCATTTACAGACCAGTTTAAGAGGGAGTTGGACAAATGTTTTCCCCATCTGTTTGCTTACAGAGAGGTGCTCAGGAATCCACAGGTTTTTAATCCTTTGAGTTGTATGGGCATAGGGTGAGAAGACAACTAGATTTAATTTGTGATGACTGGGAAGGGTGAGTGTGAATCTCACAAGGAGTCTGTTGTGGCATATGTCCTAAACCTCAGGACAAGGCTTGGTGAACCCATGGGCTTGGCCCAGGAGAACCTGGCAGAAGTCCAACAGCAGAAAAGGGTCTGGTATGACAGGAATGCTCGAGCTAGAGAGTATGCTGTAGGGCAGCAGGTGATGGTTCCCATTCCTGTCAGACACAGCACGCTGCATGCAGCCTGGGAGGGACCGTACAAGGTGGTAAGGAAGGTCAGTGATGTTAACTACATGGTGGAACTGCTAAGCAGAGGCACAGATTGTACCATGTTAACATGATGAAACCTTACCATGATAGGGAGGCCCTTGTGCAGAGTATTTGCAGTGAATTGCAGGAGGAGTCTGAAGGAGATCTCAGACAGACACCTCTGTGGAAGGGGGTAGCAATGTCCCAGCAGCCATCTCCTATCCAGGTTTGAGAATGCCGAGCAGTGTTATAGGAGTTTGGGGACATCACTGAGAAATCAGGGTGCATCCACCTGGTGCAGCAGCATGTGGATACAGGACCCCAAAGGCCTATTACGCAGGTCCCTTATAGGGTACCTGAGAGGAGTCAAACTGACTCTGAGGGAGAAGATACAGGAAATGTTGAAACTAGTCCTGGACCTCCCCAGTGGTGCTGGTACCAAAAAAGGATGGCAGCACCGAGTTCTCTGTGAACTACAGGAAATTAAATAGTCACAAAGTCAGATGCTGACCCCATGCTTAGGACAGATGAAGCAGCTGGGTGGGGCTGTGTATCCTTACCAAGGATTACTGGCAAGTGCCCTTGACTCACAATGTTAGAGAGAGGTCAGTCTTTGTGACTTCTTTTGGCTTGTATGAGTTCACAAAGATGCCCTTTTGGATAAAAAATGCCTCCAACGACTTTCCAGAGGCTGGTAGATCATACCCTAGGAGGAGCAGAAGATTTTGCCCTTGCTTACCTAGATGATATTTCCATCTGCAGCCATTCCTGGCAAGAGCACCTTCAACATTTCAGGGAGGTGCTGGGCAAACTACAGAGGGCAGGGTTGACATTAAGCCCAGCAAATAGTATGGCAGAGGTCTCCTACCTGGGACATAGAGTGGGGAGTGGTAAGATCAGGCTAGAACTGGCCAAAGTAGAAGCCATTCAGACATGGCCTGCACCTGTTACCAAAACATAGGGGAGGGCATTTCTAGGGACAGCAGGGTACTACAGAAAGTTTGTCCCCAGTTATAGTACCATAGCTGCTCCTCTCACAGGCCTTGACAAGGATAAAATGGCCAGATAAGGTAGTGTGGACCCCAGCATGTGAGCAGGCATTGTTTGTTGTGCAGGTGGATGCTTCAAACCAATAGGGTGGGGGCTGTACTTAGCCAGATTTCTTCAGAGGGAGAAGAGTACCCAGTGGTTTATCTCGGTCGTGGGCTCCAACTCAAGGAGGAATGCTATGCAGCTGTAGAAAAGGAATGTCTAGCCATAGTGTGTGCACTGCAGAAACTCCTGCCTTGTCTGTATGGAAGAAAATTCACTCTGGTTACAGACCACAATCCCTTAACATGGCTACATCAGCCAGCCAGCAAAATGGCAAGTTACTAAGCTGGAGCCTAGGATTGCAAGCATATGATATGCCAGTGCAGGACCACAGTGAGGTTAGCCATGCCAAATCAAATGGGCTCCCAAGACAGGGAATGGGGTAAGGTATTCCCAGATAGGCAACCCTCTCAAGCAACGTTTCTCAAGGGTCACTTGAAAAACTAGCTTGAGCACTGGGGGGGGGTTGTGAAGGCTGCCAACCCAGCTAGCTAGAATTTTGCAAATAATTCTGTCATTGGGGAAGAGTAATATGATTTGCATGCTTGTCCTACAAATGTAAGAAAACTGCATGTTCTGTACTGAGCTTCAAGAATGTAGCCACAGTGTATCCTGCTGGAAAAGAACAGAAATGTTTGTAAACTATATGCATATGCATTAGATAGTAAGAAGCTGGAACATAGACTTAACTTGCAAACCCTCAAGAAAATAAGCTGAAATTGTTTATGATTGTGTTCTCTCAGTTTCAGCAAGAAGACATAATGTCTACTGCTAGAGTTTCTTTCTGTTGTCTTAAGACAAATAATTACTAGGTTTAAAATGTAAAAGTGTTAATTGTTTTACTACTTCCAGTTTCAGGCAAGCTTCTAAGAGATAAGTGTCAGCTTCTAAGAGAGAAGTATTTTTCATAGAGACATGTTAAGTTCTGTTGGTATCTGTTTCGCTTGGGAACTAGAGGCAGGTGTCAATAGTGATGTCATCTAGCTAACCCAGCAGTAATGCATATTATTAATTGAAGAACTATCTCAGAGAAGAAAGTCTGTGTATTTTGCATTTGTCTCTAGATCTGAATACATCCATTTTCAGCACTTGTATTTGCCTTGCTCTGTAAGTAAAGCTTAGATCTTAGTATGTCTCTTAGAGATATATAGTAAGATTAGTCTAGATATTTTCTGTATTTGTGAGACTGTCCTGCAATGTTGTTTTAAAATATTTCCTGTGATTCTGAACTCTGTTGTCACTGTATTGAGTCTTGTCTTGTTCTGTTTGTTATTAAATATATTTAAACCTTCTAATTTTGGCTGGTTTGTTAGAGATATTTAAGCTCTTAGAGTACTTGCATATGTGTTTGGTAACACTGTACAAGCCAGTCCTAAATAGCCTTCAAGTCTTGGACACACTTACCATTTGGATAATAGTTACAATGCACAGTTGAATTGTTCACCCTTTGGGAAGGGCCTTATAGTAGCTGATAAGAGCTGGTTGGTGGCAGTGCTTAACTGCCTTTTAGTTTGGGGAGAAGGGAGCTTAGATAGTGAACCTGTGCCAGCCTTCCCCAGGAGTGTCTGTGTGTTTGTATATAGATCAAATCTCAAAGTGTGTGTGTGTCAGCTACTTGGGCAGGGACACTCAGCACTGGTTGGACAGTGAGGGTGCTGGAGGTTTTGGCTTGACCAATCCGCTGAGATTTTAATCCTATAGCTGTGCCAGTGCGGAGTTTTATTGGAGATCTGGAGAGAGAGGGAGAAACGAGCCCCAGGCTGACTGTGATTTCAGTGTGCTCTTAAAGGAAATTGTACTTTACTGTGTATGTACTTGTCATCCTCCCAATGTGCAAGTCCTTCACCGGTGCTAGTGGTAAGGACTGAGACTCCTTGATTACTGGGCCAGTGCAGGGGTGTCGCACTTTGCTACATTTATGCGGGTTTGCAGAACCCTTCAAATTGTCCTTTATCAGTGCTTCCTTTAATGGGTCCACCCTCTTTGAGCTCTTCATCAAGGACACTTTGACCCATAGTGAGCAGAATGGGAAGACTTTGTCCTTGGTTGGGATCAGGTTTTCTACTCCTCACAGGTCTTTCTCAAAGACCCAGTGAGGAGTGAAGAAGTGGTTCCGGAAGTCTTACTCTTCCTTCCAGGTTGCTCTGGATGATTCCTCTTCCAGAGGCAGGGGGAGATAATTCAATAGCAGATGCCACCCTAGAGAAAAAAGGGGACCGCATAATCAGGGCTCCAGGAAGCCCTTCTCCGAGCAGCCCTTTCAGTGCTCCTGAGTCGTTGCCCCACTGCTGTGCCCTGGAGGTAGTAGGGGGTCACATTTCTCTTCACCTACTAGTCTGGACAAACATTCCCTCTGATCAGTGGGTGTTAAACATCGCTTCCAGGGGTTATTTTATTCCCTTTTCTCAACCCCCTGCAGCCCGGAGGTGGTATTACCAGTTCAGATCTGTACCCATTGGTCTCACCTCAGCCCCATGGCTGGTAGTGGTAGCAGCTGACTTACGGGTTTCAGGTGTTTCCTTAACCTCGATGATTGGTTCCTCATGGCACCCATGAGGCATCAACGTCACAAGCCATACGCTATGTCCTACTCTTGTTCAATCAGTTGAGCATTACAGTCAGTCCTTTAAAATCAAATCTGGTCCCTATGCAGAGGTTGGAACTCATATGAGTTCAGCAAGACTACGTCTCAGAGATTGCAGCATTGCCATTACTCAGAGTCCAGTTGATCCGGGAGCAGGTCATGTAGGTCTTAAATCTTTCACATCCTCCGGTCCACCTGATTTTTTCAGTCCTTAGGATCCATGGCCATTTAACTTGTCCTTCTGGCAAGGTATCATATGAGGGTGTTGCAGTGGGCTCTGGTGGTTCAATGGTCCGTTCTGTCTCAACCTATGTCCATAAAACTGACACCTGTGTGCAGACAGCACCTTCTTTGGTGGCTCCAGTCTCAGGATCTCACCTTAGGTATTCCCTTTTCTCTCTCTCTGCCCAAGGCCTTGGTGACCCCGGATGCTTTCTTTTTGTGGTGAGGGGCATGTTCAGGGGAGAACTATTCAAGGCACGTGGTTCCCTGCAAAGACCAAGTTACACACAAACGTCCTAGAGATGAAAACAGTCCTCCTCATGTAGCCAGCATTTCAGGACTGCCTTCCTCTGGGGATGATTGCAGTTCAGATGGATAACATGGCAATTGCCTGATATATCAACAAGCAAGGGGGAATACGCTCTTACCCATTATGCCATGAGAGTGTGGGAATGGGCTATGTCCAACGGGCGCTTTCTTCTTGCAATGCATATACCCAGGGATTTCATCATGTTGGCCGACAACCTCGGCATATCCATCTTGAGTCCTCACGAGTGGTCCCTCAGTCCCACGATGGAGAAGCAGATTTTCGATGGCTGAGGTCAGCTATGCTGCAACCTCTGTGCCTCCCCAGCTAACCAAGGGATGCTCTGGTCATTGATTGACCTCCAGGTCTCCTTTATGCTTATCCTCCTGTCCCTATCATCCCTAAAGTTTTGCGAAAGCACATTGCCTGAGGACATCCCTGATCCTCATTTCCCCTTTCTGGCCTTGTCAACTGCGGTTCTCCTTCATCAGGTCTCATCTGAAGTATCCTCCCTGGATACTGGATCCCCTTCAGGATCTGATATCCCATCCTCTAGGGCTTCCTCTTCCAATCTTCGGACCCTTCATCTAACCACATCGATTGTCCAATTCCAGTGATCTTAAAACAATCCAGGCTGCCTTCCCCCATCAAGAATATTATCTTGGCTTCCCAGAAACCTTCCACCACGAAGGTTTACAGTACTAAATAGAAAAGGTTCTGTATCTATGCTAAAAACAGGAATCTGGATCCTTTTTCCACTCCTGATATCCTCTTGTTCTTGTCCTCATTTTTTCAGGCTGGGGCAAGTTTTTCTATTATTAAGCTCCAGTTGTCGATTTCTAATTTTCATGAAAGCAGCAAACCTTTGTTCTCTTCCAGGCTCTGTAAAAGCATTCATAAAGGTTGATGTCCTTCAAGAATGCAACTGCAGTCATAACATATGGGTTGTCCTGCCTCGGGCAGCCCTCGGTCGGCCGAATTCCAAAGTCTGGGTCCGGTGTCGCCTCCTCTCCGACGTCACAACGGCTGGAGTATAAAGGCATCGGCCGACGCCATCTTCTCCAGTCTTTCTTGCCGCGCAGTGCCCGAAGCAGAAGCAGTTCGCAAGTGCCGGTCGGTCAGCTCCTGTGTTTTCAGTACCAAAGTCATCTAAAAGCTAAGTACCCCGTTGGGGAACATTTATTCTTGCCTCAGCCGATGTCAGAACAGATTGAGAAAGTTAATAATTGTTTGTCTTGTGGTAAACAAATACCTCATAAGGACTTCCATTCTCTCTGCCTTCCTTGCCTGGGCCCAGACCACGACGTCTCGGCCTGTGCTGCCTGTGCCTGCTTTAATAAGCGCACTCTCAGGCGCCGGGCAGAATTCGCCGAGGACTTCTTCGGTGAATCTTTTGCGTATATCATGCCGTCGGATCAACCGACAACCCAATCTGCTAAAAAACGCAAGGACTGGGACCGACATCCTCGGCCCGCGTCCACTACCGATGTTACTCCTAAACCCTCTGCTAGCGCTCCGGTTCCTTCGGAAGTGGTAAATCTACCACTCCAGGCCGACGACACAGCGTTAACACGACCTTCGGTCTCGGAGATCTCTCCGGTGCCGGTTGTTGATTTTCCTCCGGAAACCGAAGTTCTGGATCTATCCGACACCATTCCTGTGGACAAGGTAACGCCTGCACGTGGGGCTGCTAGGCCTCCTGTATCCATGTCCATCAAGGCCTTTGCACGTGCTAAGGCCGCCAGTCAGGCCAAGGCCCATCCTAAACCTGCCCAGGCCCCTTCATCTGATAAGCAGATCATGTCTCTGGCTGCAGATCTTATTTCCCTTATCAGGGGGTCTCAGCCTCATCCGGACAGGGGTTCTCAGCCACCTGCAGAGAAAAGGCCTAGAACTGAGCAGGCGGACGACCTCTCCTCGGATGAAGCCTCTGGGGATTCTGAGCATTCTGATACTCAAGAAGAACCCTTCCAGGCCTACGAGGACTCTGATGCTGAGGAATCAATTCCCTCTGCCTCCCCTCCAGAGGATTTCTCATTTGGGGAAGTCCTGCATTCCATGAGGGAACATTTTCAATGGCAGGGTCAGGAATTCTCTGACTCCAGGAAAAGGCTTCGCACTTTCCTCAAGCTTCCCCAGCACAGACCTTTGGCTATCCCTCCAGTTATGGATGTTTTGGATGATGTTTTCTCTGACTCCAGTGCCAACCCTGATTCTCTTCCTCCTGCTCCTGTCAAGCCGGACAGATATTATAGGGTCCCTGACACTCACAAGCACCTTTTTAAGGCCCACTCTGTGGATCTAGAAACTATTTCACAGGGCCCCAAGGGAGTGGCTTCCTCCTCTGCCAAAAACCCACTGCCGGCTGACAGAGAAGCAAGGTCCCTGGAGAGATGGGGTAAAAAAGTATATACCTCTACTACCCTAGCCATGAGGTCTCTTAACTGCCTTTATCACATGTTTCAGTACCAAGATTTTCTCCTGGATGATTTACAGAAAAAGTTAGCCTCTCCTGAGCCTATCGATAAAAAGGCACTGCAGGATCATATACATAACACTCAGCAGGTTAATAACCATTTTCTGCAGTGTGGTTATGATGCACTGGAAGCTTCATGTAGGGCAGCTATGACTGGGGCTGTGATACGTAGACATGCTTGGTTGAAGGATCAGTCTTTGCCTGACCATGTTAAAGTAAAGTTACTGGATGCACCTTTGGAAAAACAAAAGCTTTTTGGTGCTACTGCACAAGATGTATTGAAATCCATAGAGGAGAAAGCAAAGTCAATACAGACAGTCAAGGATTTCCTTCAGGTTCAGCCACCCAGATTCAGCAGAAACTGGCCCTCAAAGAATTGGTCCTTCCCCGGCTCTGACAAGTTTCAAAGGGGAAAAAGCAGACATGCCCGGGGTAGAGGGCAATACCGAGGATCTTACAGGGGCCGCCACTGGCAACCTCCAAATCAAAGAAGTGGCGCAGACAGTTCAGCTGCACCACAAGGACAATCACAATTACTTCACTTTCGTACCGCCTACAAAGGTTCAAAGAGAAGCACCTTTGGGCGGAAAACTAGCCTTATTCTCACAAAACTGACATATCTTAACCAAAGACAATTGGATTCTGGATTTGATAGACAAAGGTTACAGATTCCACTTCCACACATTACCAATAAGACAAGGCATGCCAAACCTGCCACATCATCAAAGGGCAGAGGCACTCACTCAAGTTTCCAAGCTATTAAGTATAAAAGCAATGGAAAGGTTTCCTCCTCAGGAGCAAGGCCAGGGATTTTATTCAAGACTGTTCCTTGTTCCAAGAAAAGAAAACAAATGGAGACCCATACTGGACTTGTCAAATCTAAACACTTTCCTCATTGTGCCAAAGTTCAAAATGCTGACGTTGCAGCAACTTCTTCCCATGCTGGGCAAGGGATCTTGGCTGGTCACTCTGGACCTCAAGGAGGCATACCTGCATGTCCCAATCAGACAAAGCTGCAGAAGATACCTCAGATTTCTTGCAGGGACAGAGCATTATCAATTCTCAGCATTGCCGTTTGGCTTGTCTACTGCACCCAGAGTGTTTACGAAATGCCTGGCATCAGTAGTGGCACACTGCAGACAGCAGGGGATTCAAATATACCCCTACTTGGACGACTGCCTCATACAAGCAGACAACAAACAAACCTTAAAAGGGAATTTGGACTATGTCATGCATCTACTGCAGGCCTTGGGATACACAGTCAACATTCAGAAGTCAAAATTACTACCATCCCAACAGATTACATTCCTAGGAGCCAAACTGGACACGGAAACCCAAATGGTCTACCTCACAGAGGAAAAACAGCAGCATTTACCAGAGTACTTCAAAGGCCTAGCAAAGCTTTCCCAGCTGACTGCAAGGAAAATCCTGCAGGCCCTGGGTTTCATGGCATCTTGCATCCTTCTGATACCTTTGGCAAGACTTCATATGAGAAAGCTGCAATGGTATTTAAAAAACTTATGGTCTTAACACAGCAACAGCCTAGAGGACATAATCCCACTTATTCCATGTCTGCAGAAGGAATTTCTATGGTGGGCTCAAGCCAGTCAACTAAACAAAGGCATGTCTTTCAACAGACCTCAAGCAGGCCAAATGATTGCAACAGACGCCTCAGACCAGGGATGGGGGGGCGCACATGGAGGGCAGATGCATTCAAGGTCTATGGACGCCAAAGGAAAGACATCTGCATATAAATCAAAAGGAGATGTTGGCGGTGATGCATGCCATCGAGACTTTCGAAAAATCACTACAACAAGGACATTTGCTAATAAGGACAGACAACACTACTGTCATGTGGTACATAAACAAGCAGGGAGGCACTCATTCTTATACCCTCTGCAGACTAACAATGCTTCTCTGGGAAAAATCCCTGAGCCTGAAGATACACTTACAATCCCAGTTTGTACCAGGCAAGGACAATGTACCGGCGGACAATCTGAGCAGAAATTTCATGGATCCTGCATCCTCACATTTTCTCTCAACTGACAAGGACTTGGGGAATACCGGACGTAGATCTTTTTGCTTCCCACTTAAATCATCACCTGGAAAAGTTCCGCACAAGGACTCACCACCCTCTAGCTTAGAAAACGGATGCTCTCTCCTTCAGCTGGAATTCTCTAAAAATCTATGCATTCCCTCCCCTGCCTCTGCTGACCAAGGTGATACTGAAAATCAAAGCAGAACAACCAACAGGCATCTTGATAGCTCCAGACTGGCCAAGACAACACTGGTACCCATTGCTATTGACCATAACTCAGACCAAACCATGGCCTCTGACCCTATGGCCCCTGCTCCTAACGCAACACAATTACAGGACTGTACATCAAGACCTGAAAACATTGCATCTGACAGCCTGGAGGCTACCATGACTTCAACACCTAACTCTCTTTCCAAATCTGTTCAAGAGATCTTGCTGGAAGCACGCAGACCTTCCACCAAAAAACCTATTCAGCCAAGTGGAAGAGATTCAGCATCTGGAATGCAAAAAGGGGTCAGGACACAGCATTACTGAGTATACCTCAGATATTAGAATACTTGGCAGAACTATTTCATACTGGACTCTCATACTCCTCAATAAAGATTCATGCCTCAGCAATCTCAGCAAAATGCAACTGTGACCCTCCAGTGTTTTCGCATCCTCTGCTAAGACAGTTTCTAAGAGGGATAAAGAATTTCAAACCTCCCAGAAAACAGCCAGTACCTGCATGGGACCTCAACTACGTGTTGGAAAAACTAACTCTTCCTCCTTTTGAGCCAGCAGCAACCTCAGAAATGCAATTTCTCTCATGGAAGACGGCCTTCTTATTGGCAGTCACTTCTGCAAGAAGAGTTTCGGAGATACAGGCACTCATGGCAGTGCCCCCCTTCCTCATTTTTCATCAAGATAGAGTCTCTCTAAGAACCAATCCTACATTCATGCCAAAAGTTATTTCCAGGGTGTCTCTAAATCAATCTACCTACATTCTTCCCCAATCCACAAAATAGGGGGGAAAAACTACTGCATACTTTGGACATGCACAGACAACTACGCTACTACTTGGACAGAACTAAGGCCACCAGAAAGTCTGACCAGCTGTTTGTAGCCTATGCTGCTGGAGTACAAGGAAAGGCAATCTCCAAACAAACAATTTCAAAATGGATTGGACATTGCATCAGATTTTGCTATTCTTTTCATGGAAAAGGTGTGCCAGCCAATATTAGGCCACACTCCACCAGAGCTATAGCCACTTCCACAGCTTTCCTAAGAGGAGTGGCAACAAAGGACATTTTAGAGGCTGCTACATGGAGCTCCGTGCATACATTTACCAAGCACTACCACCTGCCCTTATACTCCAGATCCCGAGCAGGCTTTGCTTTGGCAGTCCTGCAGGGGATTTTAGCTACACCAGCCTTATCATAGTTCCATCCACCCCCAACTTGGCTATGGTATTCAACCCATATGTTATGACTGCAGTTGCATTCTTGAAGGACATAGTACAGTTTTGTACCTACCATAAATGTAGATGTCCGATAGATATGCAACTGCAGTCTGATTTTCCCACCCTCCTACCCCTCTGTATCCTTCCTTTTGGGTCCCTACTTCCTTTTCCCTTCAGCTGGGGGTATCTCCTATGGTGTATCTGTTTATTACTGTTGTGCATGTTTGGGATTATTTTTATCCATTTACCAATTTTAGCCTTCCTAAGAGGGCACCTGACATCTGGGGAAAGAAACACTGAAGAAGATGGCGTCGGCCAATGCCTTTATACTCCAGCCGTTGTGATGTCGGAGAGGAGGCGACACCAGCCGACGCCGGACCCAGACTTTGGAATTCGGCCGACCGAGGGCTGCCTGAGGCAGGACAACCCATATGTTATGACTGCAGTTGCATATCTATCGGACATCTGCATTTATGGTAGGTACAAAACTGTACTTTTTCCTTCTCAGGCCGCCAGTTAAGGATCCCTCGCCTCCTTGGGATTTAATCTTAGTGCTGTAGTCTCTAAGCCTGAGTCCGTTTGAATCTTGTCAGTTCATGCAATCTTAAATTTTTGATATGGAAAACGACCTTCTTGGTAGCCATAACTTTGGCTAGTAGGGTTTCCAAATTGCAAGTTCTTTCAATTGCTCCTCTGTGTATAATCTTTCACAAGAACAGTATCTGTTAGAACCAATCCATCCTTTTTACCTAGGGTTGCTTCTGTATCCAATCTGAATCAGTATATTTACCAGTTTTCTTCCCTAATTATTCCAATAAAGGAGAGCACTTTCTACATACCTTGGACGTACACAGGGAGTTACAATTTTATCTGCATAGGACTGAGGAGTTTCGCAAATCTGATCAACACTTTGTGGCACTTTCCACAAATAGATGGGGCCTTCCAGTTTCTAAGGTGACTGTTTCTAAATGGCTCTCCAGCTGCATTTCTACAGTGTGTTCCAACAAGCATCTTGCAGTCCCAGAGAAGGTTAAGGCTCATTCTACTAGGTCCGTGGCTACCTCCTCATCCTTCATGGCCAGGCTCTCCATTGTTGATATGTGCCGCTGCCACTTGGTCTAGTTCTCACACCTTTACATCTAATTACAAACTGCATTTGGTTTCCAGGGACAGGGCCTCCTTTGGCTCCACAGTGCTTTGGCATGTCCATCTATGAGGCCTCCCAGGGTGTATATTAGCTGGAGAGTCTGACCCTTGTGTGAGGAATAATGACATGCATAACATCAGATAGAGTGTTATGTACTTACCATAACTTGGAATCTGTGTTATCCTATGTCATTATTCCTCACATTTTCCTCCCGCCACCCCCCTTCCTTGTTGGATTTTCTGGGGTAGTTGAGGTTTAGTGTGTCTAGGACTCCTTTTTGTTTCCCTTCTTGATTAGCTTCCTAGCCTTGTAGTGAACTCGATCTGAGGGTTAGAGGGCTGCAGGGGATTATGGGGGATGGAAGAGCTTGAGCCTTGGATCTGTCTATGCTAAATGTTGCTGGCTCGGATCCAATATTGGATCCAAGACCCTTCTGTGAGGAATAATGACATAGGATAACACAGATTCCAAGTTAAGGTAAGTAGATAATGCTTTTTATTTCTCTCCATAAGCAATGTCCAGACCTCTTGATTTATTGATTTCACCTTTAGTCAGCTTATTTCCACAGAAACATAAGATCAAAATGTAGAGTTGCCCTAAGCTCTAGATTTCTCAACTGGCAACACTTATTTGCTTAATGAAAACTGCTTTTTATTACATTGTGGTCTTATTTTTTTAAACCCGTTTGCATTCACAAAAATACTTGTCATGAGGTTAAGCCAAGGGCATTAATCAGTGCAGAGCTATGCAAAAGTTAAAGTATTTCATTTTTACATATACCCCCAGCAGTCCAAGATTTACAGCTTATTGGCTTAAATGTGCTTTTGTCCAGACTTTTTATTTTTACATGAGAAAAGCATCTGTTTACTTTAGTATCTTTATCACATACAGCAAACACTGAAAATACTGAGCTATATTGCATGCCATTTTATATCATAAAATGTTTTAAACAAATGTTTTTAAGAACAAGAATTGTTCAACTTGTTACATTTTCCCTTTTTCACCCACTTTCTTTCCTTTTAGTGCCCTTCCAAACATTGACATGAAGTATGGCATATGCCTGTCAGTCCCCCAACAAGTTTAAGAAAGTCAAGAAAAATCCACTCTTTCTCAGCCAGTTTTTCTTGTAAAGCTGTACTTGATAAATGTGACTAATATTTTGTCGTTTCACACTTATTCACCAGTTTGAGTGTTGCTGGTCATCTTCCTGTTCAGCTCCATCTCCCAATCCCAGACTCCAGTTCAGGTCAAAGGTGTACTCCCCATACCTCTGAACGTCTTACAGTAAGAAATCAGGATAAGGTCATAATGGGGACAAAGGACCACAAATAGGGACAACTTTTAAATATTGCTCTGATAAACTTAGAAAGTTAATATTAATCTCAGGTTTTGTATTAGCATGAATTTTTAGAAGGGTATGAAGTCTGTAACTCAAATTATGCCATTTTCTGGCTTCAATCTGCAATTATTTGCTAGAAAACCACAGTTTTATGAAAAACGGACCAAAATGAGTTAAAAATTTGTACATTTGAAAAGTATGGTACTCCAATTCTTCTAGTCAACTGCTGTGCTTTTTTCTATCTCTCGGGCAGTGTCCTTTGGAACACTGGAAAAAGGTACACTGGCAAAGTCTATCCGAGTCTTACCATCAGAAGAATGAGAAGCAGAGTCCCTGTTTGATGGCTCACCCCTTGTTGGGCAAACTCTTGTATTTTCCCTAGCCTGTTCTGCATAAAAATGACTGATCCCAGAAACAAAATATTCTGAAGACAGAAACAGCAGCTTGAATTTCACGTTTGTATCTCAACATTCCTTGATTGCTTGGTTAGATTTGCTTCTGTTCTACCTGGTATACAGTGAATAATGTTTTTTTTTCCAGAAATCTGTCTCAGTTTTTTAATATTGTGCCCATCTGCCACAATTTTGTTAGGATCAACTCTTTCTGTAGGTGTGATTGCATCTTGTCTGTTTTTTCATGGCCAGGTTTGAAGCATACACACACTGTGGCCTTAGTTAAGTCCTGCTGTGGAGTACTAATCCAGTTATTTATTTGTGCTTTCATAAAATTTAGCAGTCTGTTTCTTCCAGTTTCTCTAGTACAGCAGAAAATCACAAGTTTTCTCTGTGTGTTCAGCCCTGTAACGCTACCATTTTTTTTGAAATAGCTCTTCTTGAGCAGGCTCATACTCAGCCAGCCTTTTGTTCATTTTTACTTCTGATTTTTGCAGTTGTAGCGGTTCATCTGAAAAGCTGTTTAAAGCTTCTTCTATTTTTCCAGCCTTTATTTGAGTTGATATACTCCTTCAATGTTTCATTTACTTTAATCATCTCTGAGCACATTTGACTTATTTTTCCCCCAAATTAGTGGTAGCCATCTCTTATACAAGGAAGTTCTTGGTGTCAAAGAAAGAAAATGCATTGAGACCAGTTCTGGATGTTTCTTTCCTAAACCTGTTTGTGATGGTGCCTGTAGATCAATGTGTGTGTAGAATTTTAAGAAGCTTTCTAGGGGTTTGCACAAGTGCATAAATACTGAGGATGTGCGAGCCTGACTGCCATTCTGTAGTTAGTTGTTGAGCTGTAAGCATGTGTCTCTGTGTAATCTGTCAATCAGTTTGTTTGTATTTTGTAAAGCTGCTACCCATCTTGATGTGTTTCTGTTACAAAGCATATAAACGAACTACCCTGCATGTTTGTCATCTATAATAGAGATGAGCGACATGGTGCCAGAAGTATGTCTAAAAAGGACATGTGGCAAGAAAGGAATCCAGATGCTTCAGTTAGAGACTGAGATGCACTCAGTTAACACTGGAGGAATGTGTAGGAGTGAATCATCCCTACTGCACATATAACTTGCAAAACAGCTCAGAAACGAATTTCAGGTATTAAAACTTCCTCAAACCATTTCTTATTCACAACATATGAAACAAGTTATTCAGATCACTCTAAATGAATTTCTAAGTAACAGATATATCCGATATTGCAATATATTAACAAATATTGTAAATAGCTATGGAAAATGTTTGAAATAAGGTCCAAATCACATAAAATGAACAAAATAAGGGAAACAACTGTATTTTTTCACTGAGCAATACTTTTTCGCATTAATCAAAGTTACTCAAGTTGTTTGAAGTGTATGAAGTGCTCGCATGTTTGTGCAATATTACAGTACAGTTATTTTGCGAAATATAGCCATTACACAGCATATTTCACAAAGTAAAGCATTTCGAAGAGTTTATTGTGCATTTGAATGTTATTACAAGTGCTGGCTGTGCATGTTCATGCATAATTACAAGGCCCATATTTTCCATGTGTTTGGACATAATTTATTAGCATGGCATGACTGATGTATTTCAGAAACCAACTCCACTGGTGTTTGATGATAATATTGCAGAGAACTGGAGAGTGTTTGAGCAAGAGTATGGTGTTTTCATACAAGCTGCATTTTCTGATAAAGATGACTGTACAAAGGCCTTTATTCTGCTTAATTTAGCTGGTTCAGAAGCCACAGAAAGGGCACGTTCATTTGTATATGCACCTGCTGTTTTCGCATGAGAGGGGAAAGCCGTCATATAGTTCTAACGGCTGAGTCAAGGGAAAACCCTGAGTGCTTAAAATGTAAATTTAGGGAAATGTCTAACCCCTAAACAAATGTTGCAATGGAAAGGTGCTTATTCTACACAAGAGATCGGAAGCCTGATGAAACTTTTGCAGCATATATAACTGATTTGAGAAACAAAGCTAAGATGTGCAGATTTGGTGATTTAAGGGACTGGATGATAAGACAGACGTGTGTGGTATTAATGATGATGCTGTGAGAAAGATTTTGCTTCATGACAATTATTTAACTGAATAAGGCTGTTGAGATCTGTCAGATATATGAGCTTACAGAGAAGCACACAAATATGCTTACAAATGAGAGATGCATGCTTCCAGTAACTTCCAAAGCCCATGCTGATAATATGCAGCACATAGTTAACAGAAACAGGCCCAAGCACATGGCTGCAACTGTAACCCCTGCAACGCTCACAAGGAAACCTAGTAGCTTTCTAGCAAGTTCTAAAGCGTGCTCTGGAAACTGCACAATCTCAGTAAAACACAGGCGAGAGTCAGCAAACAAGCATAAGTGTGAGGGTGCGTGTTTACCCATTTTCATAGCCAACTGCTGTAATTGTGGAGGAAGTCATGAGCCTAAAAGGGAAAAATGATTCGCTTTTGGTCAGCAATGTCACAAATGTAATAAGTGGAATAATTTCAAAAGGGTTTGTAAATCAAAAGGCACACATTCTTTTATTAAAATGGAACATTTAAAGAAACAAGTTGATCATTTAGAAAGCTGCAACCCTAATCTTTGTTGATGGTATGTCAGTGCTTAATCATACAGTCAATGCAGTAGATTTATGGGCAAAGAATGAAGTATTTTGTACTGTTCAGATAAATGGAAGACCCATAGAGCTCAAAGTTGAAACAGGTTCAAAGTAAAATCTTATGTCTGCAGAAACATTTGCTAGAGTGTGTGCTGGTGAGAAGCTTAATTTGGCAAAGTGTGTGAAGTAGTACTTTCATGTTACTGGGCTGGGAGAAGCTACGACTTGTTACTTTATGTGGTCAAAAGGCACGTCCAGTCATTATTAGGGCTCAGACAGTTTGAAATTGCGACTGCTTTCATTTAATAAGGAAGTCCACCATGCAAGTTTAAATGACCACAGCTCACATTTCACCCAGTATATTTTCTCTGCCTATCCTGATCTTTCTGAAGACAAACTAGGCAAGCTTCCAGTTGTGTATTCCATGAAGTTAGACCCAGACGTTAGTCCAGTTTTCAGACCAGCCCGGAAAGTTCCAGTAGCTATGTAGAACAGAGTCAAAGCCAAGCTAAATAAAATGGTGCAACAAGGTGTAATCTGTCCAGACGATGAACCAACTGAATGGTTATCTTCCACGGTGGTAGCTCATAAGAAAAGCTCAGATGATATCAGAATATGTGTTGATCCACGAGATTTGAACAAGGCACTATAAAGACCTCATCAGCATCCAATGCGTACAGTCAAAGAAGTCGCAGCTCTGATGCTGAATTCCACTGTTTATTTCTGTCTTAGATTCAGAGAGTTAATTTTGGCAAATTTCGCTTAACAAGAAATCCTTGCTACTTACTACTTTCAGTACTCCTTTTGGCAGGTACAGATTTTTGAGAATGCCATTTGGGATAAATTCTGCCAGTGAAGTCTTTCAGCATGCATTGGAGCAATTTTTTTTCTGGGTACCCTGTGCTATTATAGTAGATGATATTCTAATAGGAGGTAATGGTGAAGCTGAGCATGACAGAAACCTGGAGAAAGTTCTAGAAAAAGCTTGTCAAGTGAATCTTAAGCTGAATCCTAAGAAGAGCTTAGAAATCAATACAGCCTCAGATCCTATTTTACAGAAATTCAACCACTTTATCAATCGAGGATGGCCATCAAAGCACTAGTTTACCTCAAGAAGTACAATATTATTTTCCTTACAGAGATGAGATTTTGTCTGATAATTGTATTCTCATGAAAGGTCCTAAAGTCATTGTTCCAAAGTCCTTGCAACAAGAGTATATTACTGTCTTGCATCATGGCCACCCAGGAACGTATTCTACAAAAAAGGAGGGCAAGAGGACTAGTGTTTTGGCATTTTTGTGTCACAAGGTATTGAGAAGAGTACTTTCATCTTGTTCTGTTTGTAATAGTACAAAGCCATATCAACAGAAAGAACCACTTCAGCTAAACCAGATTCCTGAACTACCTTGGTCAACAGTAGCCATTGATATTTGAGTGGAATGGTCAACATTATTTGGTGTTAGTAGAGTTATTCTAATTAGTTAGAGATTGGCCTACTTCTTAAACTAGCATCCAGTACTATCATTACTGAGATGAAGTGTCATTTTGCATTTCATGATAGTCTGCACAGTTATATCTGACAATGGTACACGCTTTACTAGCCAGCAATTCAAAAGATTTGCCAAGGAGTGGGACTTTACTCATATCACAAGTACTCCTAAATATCCACAGTCAAATGGTTTGGCAGAACGTGCAGTTCAAAGTGTGAAAGTTACTTGAGATGTCAGAATGAGATAATAGTGATGTTTCCTGAATCTCTTGAATCTCATAAATATTCCTTGTGATAAACATCTTGGTTCACCTGCCCAGAGACATCTGTCGAGACAAGCTAGAACTACATTACCAATCAGCAGTAGTTTATTGGTTCCAAGTGCTAAGAATAAGATTTTTGAATGCCCATCTGTTCAAGAAATGCCTAGGCCAGTAGTCTTATTATAAAAAGTTCTGCAGCCCACTCAATCCATTATGTGAAGGAGAGAATGCAATTGTGCAAAGGTTATGATCGGATTGGATTCGTGAAGATTATTTGCCCAGAGCATAGATCGTAAATTGTGGAATCATAACAAGCAGAGTTTTGGTGGAATCGGAAATATTTGATACCAATGTCCAAGCCTGTACCATAGTACCTAGCCTGTGAGAAAGACTCTCTATCTCAGAGTGAGTTGTCCAGCGTTCCAATTTCTGAGGATGTTCCAGTGAATATCCTTGTTCTGAGATGAATCTCAAAGTTCCTGATACAAATTGTTCACCAAAGACTGTCCCTGTTATCCAATTGTGAATACTATCTTACTAGATCAGGTTGTATTACTAGACCATGTTACATATACATGGCAACTTGGATGTTCGTTTCTAATGTCTATATTGTTGCATGTCTTATTCTAATCATTTAATTGAAGACAATCTAAGAGGGAGGATGTAGATCAGCGTGTGTGTACAACTTTAAGAAGCTTTCTAGGGGCTTGCACAAGTGTATAAATACTGAGCATGTGTGAGCCTGACTGCCGTTTTGTAGTTGGCTGTTGAGATGTAAACATGTATGTCTGGTAGCCCGTCTGTTAATCAGTTCATTTGTATCCATTGTAATGTGTTTGTGTAATAAAGCATATAAACAAACTACCCCGCCTGTTCGTCATCTATATTAGAGAGAGACAAGCGACAGTGCCCAAATTCAAAATTATGTCATTTCACTACCTGTTACCCCCTCTTCCTCTTTCAAGTTTCTTGATAACACGACTTAAAATTGCTTATCACATCCCTATTCATCCAGATTTCAGAAGTTTCTTAAGATTTTGCGTGTCTGGATCATGGGTCTGCAACCTTCACTATCAAAAGAGCCATTCTTGGCCCCTCTCCCATCAAATAAAATTCATCGTGCCACAAAACTTATTTGACCCCTAAAATGAAGATAACACAGTCTATAAAGTTTTATATATAGTTATACTATATATAAAAGAACTAAGTTTATAAGAGCAATATTTAATATCCGTCCATATTTTGGTTCCTTTCTTGGGATGATTATTTATTTATTTAATTTTGGGGGGCAGGGGGATCGCTTTGTGTGCGTGCACCATACCTCTCAACCTCTTAGAGCAAGAAATCTGGACAAAGCCATAAATAATGGGAGGACAAAGCCCTGAAAATAGGGATACCTTTTAAATATTGCTCTTAAAAACTTAGTTGATAAAACAATAAGTTTTGCTTTAGTATGAATTTTCTGAAGGATAAGAAGTCCAAAGCTGAAATGTCTGCCATTATTTTCTGACTTCAGTTGTGAGTGATTTGCCAGAAAAAACACAATTTTATGAGAAACGGACCAAAAAATATGAAGCAAAAATCTGGACATTCTGTGAAAATCTAGCCAATTGAGGTATGACTCCCCTCTCCACCTCCCTATTACACACATACACAACACTTAGCTGTAGATCACACCTAAAAAGAAAGTAAAGTCAAGGAGACTGTGGAATAAATTCATTAGCTGCACTCTCATAGAATTAAAAACAGTAATGGTCTTCAGTGATTATAAATAAAACTTTCAAAAAAATAGATAATAAAAAGGTAGTCTATGCAGTATCAGCATCAGTTGTGATATTGCTGTAAAGTACTATAATGGAACCATCACTTGAGAGCACAAAGTAAGCCAAATCTTCAACCAAAAGTGCAAAATAACAGTGATGTTAAAACAGGATGCAAGAAGCTAAGTGCTGGCAAGTCCTGAAAGATTATCAGACAATGCCTTGTTGCCAAATTTAATGCAAAAACGGAAAAGAGGAATCTGTTAAACTCCTCCATTTTCACACATGCATCTTGCATTACAAATTAATGCTACCTAATACCAAACCAGAGACTAGTCGACAAGGCTACTTTGCCACCCCACCCCTACAATTAAATGCACATTATACTGAAGTGAATATGATTAATAATAAATACAATAGACATATCCTGTGTGAACTTCATAAAGTTGTAGCATAAGTTTCTCCAAAAGGTTCAAGCAAAGCAACTTTGTAGGCGGGAATTAAAAGGGAGCAATAGGACAAATCCTGAGTGGTGGGTAAAGACACAATCATCCAAACAGCAAGTTAATCTTAACACTGGCATTTTTTTAACCTGTAAACAGTTTACACAACTAAGTTACCACATTTACTCCCATCAGAATTATATCTGTAGTAACTGAAATTCCATCTAATCTGCTTCCATCGACATACATGTCCATCCGCACCTGATCACGCACCTGACAAAATGGGATACAGAAGTGCAGGACAGTTTCAGTATTTCTTAAAGGATGATGTTCGAGTGTTTCACTGTTGCAGTCATTACATTTGGGTAATCTGCTGGCAGGTTGCCCTCAGTCGGCCTGATTAACAAAGTCTTTGGTCCTGCATTGGTTGCTGTCCCTTCTTCCATGACATCAGGTCATCAGGGGTATAAAACATGCAGCCGGCACCATTACATCAGTCTTTCTTGCCGCGCGGTGCCCATAGCAGAAGCAGTTCGCAAGTGCCAGTCAGCTGACTCCTGAAATTTTCGTTTTTGAGTTTCAGAACTGAAGTCTTAAACTAAAAAGTGAAGTACCCCGTTGGGGAAACTTTTTCTTGTTCCTTACCGATGTCAGTAAAAGTTAATAATTGCATTACTTGTGGGATGCAAATACCTCATAAGGATTTTTATTTGTACTGTATTCCTTGCCTAGGTCCTGACCACAATGTACCTTGCTGTCGGTTTTGTGGTAAGTTTAATTAACGCACTATTAAACATTGGTATATTTTTGCTTCTAAATATTTTGGCTCACAATTTCATTATCCAGAAATGTCGTCGGTTAGCAATCCGACTACCGGAATACCTAAAAAACGCAAAGAAAAAGACAGAGACAGGCCGTCAAGCTCCAAAACTGACTACAATGCTTCTCCTAAGCCAGTTGCCAGTTTGCCGCTACTCAGTGAGGCACTTTCGCAGCCCCTGATACCTGCTACTTCTGATTCGCAGGCCTCTACTGAGACCCATTTGGAGTCCGCTATGCAGCAAGATGCTTCAATTATGGAACCCGCGGATGCCTCTATCTTAGATTGATCTGGAGTCGCTGTGCAGGCACCGGCTTCTGAGGGTGTTTTCAGGCCTACAGATTTGTATATTAGACCGACGCCATCTTCAAAACTAAAGCGAAAATCAAAATCTATGTCTAAAAATCCAACGCCTGGGCCACGTGCAGGCCCCTATGCCTAAAAAACAGATGATCAAAATGGCTGAAGATTTAATTACACTGATCAGGGGTAGCCAACCCCCCCCCCCCCCAAGAGGCCTAGGTAAGACATTGATTATGAATCTTCTGAACAGGATTCTATTTCTTCTGACTCTTCAAATGAACAGGCTTTGTCTATACAAACTTATGAGGACTCTGATGCAGAAGATTCCATTCCTTCTGCTTCTCCCGCTGAGGATTTTTCTTTTGGGGAAACTTTACATACTTCAAGGGAACATTTCCACTGGGAAAGTCAGGCTGTCTCTGAATCTAAAAAGAGACTTGGGGATTTTCTTCTTCTTCCTCAGCATAGGCCTTTGGCTATACCTCCTGTTCTAGACATTGTTGTTGATGTTTTTTCAGAATCTAGTATGGCTCCTGATTCTCTGCCTCCGGCTCCTTGTAAACCAGACAGATACTGCAGGGTTCCTGACTCCCACAAATTCCTTTTCAAAAATCCTATTGCAGATCCTGAAACCATTTCTCAGGGTCCCAAGGGCATTAAGGCCTCTACTGCTAAAAATCCTACCCCTTCTGATGGAGATTCCAGGGTGCTGGATAGATGGGGTAAGAAGGTTTACACTTCTGCAACCTTGGCGATCAGGGCTTTAAACTGTCAATTTCATATGCTTAAATATCAACAGCATATCATGGGACTGCTTAAACAGAAAATGATGTTAATTTCTGACTGTGTGGAAAATAAAGATTTACAGGATTTATTGCATTCAGCTAAACAAGTTGGAAAACATACTTTGCAATGTGGTTTTGATTATTTGGAGGCCTCTTGCAGGGCTGCTGTAACTGGGTCTCTGCTAAGAAGGCATGCTTGGCTCAAAGAGCAAACTTTGCCTGATCATGTTAAAGCAAAATTGTTGGATGCTCCTTTGCAACAGGACCGTCTCTTTGGTAATAAGGCTGAAGAAGTTTTAAAAAAGATGGAAGATAAAGCTAAATCTATGCAAACTGTGAAAGATTTCTTACAAGTGCAACCTCCAAGATTTAGTAGGCACTGGCCTACTAAGAACTGGTCCTTTCCAGTTCCTTCGAGAGCCACTCAAGTCAAACCCATACATTCCAAAGGCTTCAGGTTTCAGTCACAGGGGACTTTTAGAGCAAAACAATGGGGTACCTCCGCCTCCAAATCTGGAAACAACAAGGCACCTCCCTATGGTAAGCAGTCTCAATGACTTCCCTTTACACTTACCAAGCACTTACCTTTTGGCTGCCCCTTTGGGGGGAAAACTGGCACTTCATGCAAGAAACTGGCAACTTATAACCCAGGACAAATGGGTTTTAAATATAGTATCCCAGGGATACAGATTTCATTTCCACATGCTGCCAATCCCAAACAGATGGCCAGAGCTGCCCCCAAATCAGTGGGCAGAGGCCCAGAAACAAGTACTGTCCCTCATGAACATGGGGGCTATTCAACCAGTACCAGAAGAGGAAAAGGGACAAGGTTTCTATTCAAGATTTTTCCTGGTACCCAGAAAAGACAAATTATGGCGTCCAATTCTGGACTTGCCTACTCTAAACACATTTCCGGACATTCCAAAATTCAAGATGCTGACTCTTCAACAGTTACTTCCTATGCTAGGCAAAGATGCCTGGTTGGTAACTCTAGACTTGAGGCTTACCTGTATATCCCAATCAGGGAATCTTGCAGAAGATACCTCCACTTCAAAGCAGGCTACTTGCATTACCAGTTCTCTGCACTGCCCTTTGGCTTGTCTACTGCGCCCAGGGTCTTCACAAAGTGCCTGGCTCCAGTAATTGCATTTTGCAGACAAAGAAATATTCAAATATATCCATACCTGGATGATTGTCTAATTCAGGCAGAAAACAGGGACATCCTTCTAAAACATCTGGCGTTTGTAAAAAGGGTTCTAACTTGTCTAGGGTACACTATAAACAAAAATAAATCACAACTGGTACCCTCTCAAAAAATTACATTCCTGGGTGCAAGCTTGAATACAACTGCCCAGGTGGTTTACCTTACGCCAGAAAAGCAAATTCATTTGGTAACTTATTTCAAACAGGTGGCCACAAAAACCCTGCTATTTGCAAGACAAATTCTGCAAGCCTTGGGGTTCATGGCCTCCTGCATTCTTCTAATTCCATATGCAAGACTGCATATGAGGAAACTTCAGTGGTGCTTAAAAAGTTTATGGAGCCAGCGTTGTCACAGCCTGGAAACAATGATTCCTATCATACCCTGCCTGCAAGTAGAGTTCCTATGGTGGGCAGAGGCCTGCCACCAAAAACAAGGGACTGCCATTCACTCCAACCCCTGCCGCCCAAACCCTAACTACAGATGCATCAGACTATGCTTGGGGGGCTCATCTGGCAGGGAAGTGCATTCAGGGCAAATGGATCCCAAATCAAATGCACCTTCTTATCAATCAAAAAGAGATGCTAGCTGTACAGAATGCACTGACAGCCTTCAAGGACTACCTTCATCCAGGACAATTAATTATAAAGACCGACAACACCACAGTTATGTGGTACATAAACAAGTAAGGGGGTACACACTCCTACCACCTTTGCAGACTAGCCGTGGCATTGTGGAACATGGCCTTGACCTATCAAATACAGCTACAAGCTCAATTCCTGCCAGGAAAGCTGAATACTCTGGCAGACGAACTAAGTAGAAATCTCATAGACCCACACGAATGGAAACTGGAACCATGGATTTTCAACATGTTGACACGCAGATGGGGGAGTCCAGACATAGATCTTTTTGCCTCACCCCAGAACCATCAGTC
Organism: Protopterus annectens; assembly: GCF_019279795.1. Classification (NCBI taxonomy): domain Eukaryota; kingdom Metazoa; phylum Chordata; order Ceratodontiformes; family Protopteridae; genus Protopterus; species Protopterus annectens. The sequence continues at coordinate 71,138,168 of NC_056732.1, forward strand.
GGACATATTCTGCACAAGAATTCATCACAAAAAAGCCTGGAAAGTGGATGCTCTATCATTCAGCTGGAAAAACCTATCAGTCTATGCTTTTCCCCCTCTGCCTCTGCTCTCCAAAGTTCTACTAAAAGTCAAACAGGACAAACCAAAAATTATTTTGATTGCTCCACACTGGCCTCGCCAACACTGGTCCCACTCCTGCGCAATGTGTTACACCTTCCACCGTGGCACCTGCCTCAGACACCTTACTTACTGTCTCAGCAGAACAACCAAATTCTGCACACTGAGCTCCAAACTTTGAATCTTGCAGCGTGGCTAATCACCTAAATTCACCCTTGGCATCCCTCAGCAAACCTGTAATGGATGTCATTTTGGAGGCAGGAAGGCCTAGTACTAGAAAATCTTAGCTGACAAATGGAAAAGATTTTGTGCCTGGAATCAATCGCAAGGGGGTAAGCGCAACAGTGCCCAATATTCCTCAGATTTTACAATACCTAACTGAGATGCTTCACAAGGGCCTGTCCTTTTCTTCCATAAAAATCCATGCTTCAGCCATTTCAGCTCATTGCAACACAGAGCTTCCCCTCTTCTCTCATCCTCTGCTAAAGCAGTATCTCAGCAGGGCCAAAAACCTGAGACCACCCAGGAGAGCTCCAACCCCTGCCTGGGACCTCAACTTTGTATTGGAAAAACTTACTCTTCCTCCTTTCGAGCCAGCTGCTACTGCAGACTTAAAATTATTTCTCTCTTGGAAAACAGCTTTCCTTTTAGCAGTCACTTCATCTAGAAGAATTTCCAAATTGCAGGCTCTTATGGCAGTGGAGCCTTTCATTATTTTTCATGCGGACAGGGTGTCTCTCAGGACCAATCCATCCTTCATGCCTAAGGTGGTATCCAGTGTGGCTCTTAATCAAACCATTCATTTGCCAACATTCTTTCCCAATCCACAGAACAAGGGGGAGCGGATTCTGCATTCATTGGATGTACACAGACAGGTTAGATTTTACTTAAACAGGACAAAATCTCTAAGAAAATCAGATCAACTACTGGTGACATTTGCTGCAGGGGCAGAGGGAAAGGCTATTTCAAAGCAGACTATTTCCAAATGGATAAGCCATTGTATTTGTTTCTGCTATATGTACCGTGGTTAAACTGTCCCCCAGGGGATCAGATCTCATTCTAAAGCCTTTCTCAGAGGTGTTCCTACCAGAGACATTCTAGAAGCTGCTACTTAGAGCTCAGTTCATACGTTCACCAAACATTACCATTTACCTTTCTTCTCTAAATCCAGAGCTGGCTTTGCCACTGCTGTCCTGCAGGGCCTTATAGCTGGTCCTAATGCTGTGTAAATCCATCCACCCAACCATAGCTTTGGGAATCTATCTAAATGTAATGACTGCAACAGTGAAACACAAAGAACATAGTACAGTTGTGTACACTTACCATAAATGTAGATGTTCGAGTGTATTCACTGTTGCAGTCCTGGTTATCCTCCCTCCAACCCCCTGATGTTTCTCTTTCCTATTCTTATACTTTCCTTTACTATGCCTAAAAGCCTTTTTGGTGTATTTGCTTTAGTTTGGAGATATATATTTTTGTGTTTTTAATTACTTAAATATTTGGCTCCCCATTTGGGGGGCACCTGACATCTGGGGCAAGAAAAACTGATGTAATGGCTTCGGCTGCATGTTTTATACCCCTGACGACCTGACGTCATGGAAGAAGGGACAGTAACCGACGCAGGACCCAAGAATTTGTTAATCAGGCCGACTAAGGGCAACCTGCCAGCAGATTACCCAAATGTAATGACTGCAACAGTGAATACACTCGAACATCTACATTTATGGTAAGTGTACACAACTGTACTTTCTGAACGCTCGTTCATCTGCTGATTATCAAACCGCTAATAAGTGCCCCAATGTTTTTTTTTTTTTTTTGATTTTCTGATCTTTGTTTTGCCTTGTTCCGGTTGTTGGTTTCATGTTATCCAGAAAGGGGAAATGCCAGTCTGGGAGACAGATTCCCCATAAGGATCATCACGAGTCTCTCTAGTTGCTTCTTGGAAGCATATGTCTTGTGAGATTTGCCAAGATTTCATCTCTAAAATGTTGCATAGTCGGCTTTCTTCCCTAGCTATTTACTTGGAAAACCAACGACAAACCATTGGCTAAATATACTATAGAAGGATCTTCCTGGCCCAAGAGTCAGCCATCTGCAAAGAAAATGTCCAAGAAGGCTTGGTCTGATTATTCGGCTGTACCACCTCCACCGGATGTCTCTCTTGAGGCTAATGAAAGCCTGGAGGATCATCCGGTTTCCTTGTTGGATTCCTCTGCCATAACCACTTTGGAAGCCGGCATTGATCTGACTTAACTCACGTCCATGGAAGCCTTACAGACATCCGCTTTGGATGTACAAAGGGAACTGTGGCTGATAATCACTGAAGGGCCTAGGGAAGAGGTTCTGACTACAATAACAGTGTCAGCGGTCAGAGCCTCTTAAGTTGTTTAAGGCTGATGTGCCTCTCAAAAACAAGCAGAAAGCTAAACACATTTCTTCTGCTCCTAAAGATCCTCAAAGTGAATGGCAGAACTTCACTCAAGGCTTGTTTAATGCCCTTACGGCTCTAAAGCCTCCACAGGTGGTTTCTGCTCCTGCTTCTCTTGGTCTTCTACCCCTCTTAAGGGAGCAGGATTCCTCTGATGATGTAGATTCTGATGAAGCATCCCTCATTTACTCTTCTTGGATTCCTTCTCCCTTAGATTATGGTTCTGAGAAAGAGTCCATCAGTCCTGACTCCTTTTGAGGAGATTTCTTTTGGTGACATTATTTCTAGAGTGATGGAGTTTTTCAAATGGGACTGTGCTCAGGTGTCTGATGTTCCGAAGAGGTGCTATGAACTCTTGCAAATAGAGTTTCTTAGGCCCTCTGCTGTTCCTCCAGTTCTTGCTGCCTTGCTAAATGCATTTTCCAATGTTTCTCAGGCTCCTGATTCCCAGGCCCCTGCTCCCAAAAAGCCTGATAGGTTTTATAAAGTGCCTAATGACTGCAAGTTTCCTTTTAAGTGCCCTCAGCTGACCCTTCTGTGGTATCAGTTGCCTCTGATAAGCCATCCAAAATGTTGCCTTCTACTAAGTTGCTCCTCTCTGATAAGGACAGCAGATCCATGGAGAGGCTAGGTAAGAAAGTGTATACTTCTGCTACCCTGGCCATTAGAGCTGTGAACTATCAAACGCATATGACCAGATATGTTTAGGCTATTTCAGATCTTCCTGATTCTGAGGGGAAGACCTCTTCTCTTTCTTTGCTAGGGACATCTTCCTAAGTTGTTTGCCATTCCATTAAATGCAGCTATGATACAGCTGATGCTTCATCTAGGGCTGCTGCTTTTGATTCTGTTTTGAGGCAATATTCTTGGCTCATTCTTCAACCTTTGCCTGATATCATGGTTAAACTGATGGATGTTCTTCGTGTTTCACTGTTGCAGTCATCACATTTGAGTTACTTGCTTGCAGTAGCCCTCATGGCCTGATTAACAAAGTCTTGGGTCCTGCATCAGTTGCTGTCTCTTCTTCCATGACGTCAGGTAGTCAGGAGTATAAAACATGCAGCTGAAGCCATTAAATCAGTCTTTCTTGCCGTGCAGTGCCCGAAGCAGAAGCAGTTCGCAAGTGCCGGTCGGCCAACTCCTGAAATTTTCATTTTCCAGTTTCAGAACCAAAGTCTTTAACTAAAAGCTAAGTGCCTCATTGAGGAACTTTTCTTGCTCTAAACCGATGTCAGTAAAACTAAATAATTGCATTTCTTGTGGAAAGCAAATGCCTCATAAAGATTTTCATTCTTACTGTATTCCTTGCCTAGGCCCTGACCATGATGTACCTCGCTGTCGGTTTTGTGCCTTATTTAAACTACGAACTATCCATCGTCGATATATTTTTACTTCTAAATATTTTGGTGCTCGATTCAATTATCCAGATATGTCTTCGGTAAGCCATCTGACTACCGATATTCCGAAAAAACGCAAAGATAAAGACAGGCCGCCTAGGTCCAAAGCTGCCGACAACGCTTCTTCTAAGCCAGTTGCCAGTCCGCCGGTACTCAGTGAGGCGCTTTTGCAGCCCCTAATACCCACTACTTCAGATTCACAGGCCTCTACTAAGACCCATTCGGAGTCCAGTATGCCACAAGATGCTTCAACTGTGGAACCTGCAGATGTCTGTACCTTGGATGGGTCCGGAGCCACTGTGCAGGGCACTGGCTTCTGAGGGTGCATTCAGGCCTACTGACTTGCGTATTAAACCCACTCCATCTTTTTCTTCAAGGCCTAAAACTTAAACCATGCCTAGAAAACTGACACCCAGACTGCATGGTCAGACCTCAGTGCCTAAAAAACAAATGATAAGAATTGCTGAAGGCCTTATTACTTTAATCAGGGGAAGCCAACCAAGAGACCTAGGACTGAGTTTGCTTATGATACTTCTGACCAGGATTCTGAAATTTCTGTTTCCTCTAATGACCAGGATTCACCCTTATCTACATATGAGGATTCTGATGCTGAGGACTCTATTCCCTCTGCCCCCCCCCCCCCCAGAGGATTTCTCTTTTGGTGAAACCTTGCATACACTTAGGAAGCATTCCCGTTGGGAAAGTCAGGATTTCTCTGATTCTAAAAAGAGACTTAGTGATTTCTTACTCCTGCCCCAGCACAGGCCTTTAGCTATCCCTCCTGTACTAGATATTGTTGATGATGCCTTTTCGGAATCTAGCTTGGCCCCTGACTCTTTACCTCTTGCTCCCAGAAAACCTGATAGATATTACAGGGTTCCTGACTCTCACAAGTTCCTTTTCAAAAATCCTACTGTGAATCCTGAGACCATTTCACAGGGACCCAAGGGCATTAAAGCTACTACTGCCAAAAATCCTACCCCCTCTGATAGAGACTCCAGGGCGCTGGATAGATGGGGTAAGAAGGTATACACTTTTGCAACCTTGGCCATTAGGGCCTTAAACTGCCAGTTTCATATGTTAAAGTATCAGCAGCATATTATTGGATTGCTTAAACAGAAAATTATCTTGCCTCCTGATTTTGCTGAAAATAAGGATTTACTTGATTTAATGCATTTTGCTGAACAAGTTGGAAAGCATACTTTGCAATGTGGTTTTGATTCACTAGAGGCATCTTGCAGGGCTGCTGTCACTGAGTCTGTACTTAGAAGACATGCTTGGCTTAAGGAGCAATCCTTGCCAGATCATGTTAAAGCTAAATTACTGGATGCTCCCTTAAATCAGGACCACCTGTTTGGCAGTAAGGCAGAAGAAGTTCTTAAAAAGATGGAGGAGAAAGCTAAATCTATGCAGACTGTTAAAGATTTCTTACAAGTACAACCTCCAAGATTTAGTAGGCATTGGCTTTCTAAGAATTGATCCTTTCCTGCCTCTTCCAGGCCTTCTCAGCCCAAACCCAAATCCAGCAGAACGCCCAGGCTTCAGTCCCAGGGTAGGTGCAGGACTAAGCAGTGGGGGGCCCCACTTCCAAATCTGGGAGTAGTAAAACTACCCCCTATGGTAAACTGTCTCAGTGACTTCACTTTAAAACTTCCAAGCACTTCTCAACTGACTGCCCCTTTGGGGGGAAAGATTGCTCTACATGCAAAAAAACTGGAAACCCATTACCCAGGACAAATGGGTTTTAAATATAATGTCCCAAGGATACAGATTTTGGTGATTCCAAAATTCAACATGCTGACTCTTCACCAGTTGCTTCCTATGCTAGGCAAAGATACCTGGTTGGCAACACTCTGTTTAAAGGATGCATACCTGCACATCCCAATCAGGGAATCTTGCAGAAGATACCTATGCTTCAAAGCAGGCTACACGCACTATCAGTTCTCTGCACTGCCCTTTGGCTTATCTACTGAGCCCAGGGTAGTCACAAAGTGCCTAGGTTCAGTCATTGCATTTTGCAGGCAAAGAAATATTCAAATATACCCATTCCTGGACAATTGTCTAATTCAGGCAGAAAGCCAGGACATACTTTTGAGTCATCTGGCTCTTGTACAAAGGGTGCTAACTTGTCTGGGGTACAACATAAACGAAAAGAAATTGCACCAGGTACCCTGTCAACAAATTATATTCCTGGGAGCAAGCTTGAATACAACTTCCCAGATGGCTTTCCTCATGCCAGAGAAACAAATTCATTTGACAACCTACATCAAACTAGTGGCCACAAAACCCCTGCTATCTGCAAGTCAAATACTGCAAGCCTTGGGGTTCATGGCCGCCTGCATTCTTCTAATTCCATATGCAAGACTGCATATGAGGAAACTACAATGGTATCTAAAAAGCTTATGGTGTCAACATTCTCAGGATCTAGAAGCAATGATTCCTATCATACCTTGCCTACGCTTAGAGTTTCTTTGGTGGGCAGAGACCTGCCACCAAAACAAAGGACTACCATTCACTCTACCCCCTGCCGCCCAAACCCTAACAACAGACGCATCAGACTATGCATGGGGGGCTCACTTGGCAGGGAAGTGCATTCATGACAAATGGAACCCAAGTCAAATGCATCTGCATATCAATCAAAAAGAAATGTTAGCTGTACAGAATGCAGGCAACGTGTCAGCTAAATCCACAAAGACGAACCACCACTTAGAAGTATAAAATGATCGCAAGCTTTATTCCAAAAATAAAACTGTAATAAAATGTTAGCACTTTCGTTTAAATAAATATTAAACTTCTTCAGACATCATTTAAAATTTTTCCCTCCATTTTAAATACATTTCCTTATAGTGACATAATTTCCTCTTGATCAAGTAACATTTCATTTAAAGCAATATTCAATTTAAAAAAAGCACACACAATGCTGCCCCATTCATGCATATAAAACCTTATTCAATTCTAAATTCATTATAAATTATCTATTTATTTCCTTTGTGAAACACATTTATTTTATCTTACTTTTTAACGCATTTAGCTTCAAGATTGGAGTTATAGAACTCCATTCATTGATTCCTGGCCAGCTGTCTGCTTGTAACCTTACTTGCCATTCAAGCTCTCTCAACTCTAATAACAAGCCCCATGCTTTTTTATCATCTATTACTACACTGTCAATAATAATGTAGCTAAATTGGTGCCCTAGATGGTCTTTTATATGCTTTGCTAAGGCATTAGATAAATTAATTTAATTTAAAAGAATTAATCCAGTATAAAGAGAATTATTGTAAAAGTGTCCTGCATGGCATTGAGGAGGTGTGGTGCATGTAAATGGTGCCACAAAATAGAAATTAATAATGAATTCATTATAAGAAACAAAAAAAATATGATAAAAGGAAAATATAGTTGTGAATCTAAGGCAGTGGTTTATTTAAGTAAGTGCAAATCATGTTTAGCTTTTTACATAGGAAAAACGGAGAGCAAATTCTCCCAACATGTATATGAGCATGAATATGCCATTAGAAAAATTAATTTCTAAAAGACCAGCCAGGGGACTAGTTTAGCTACATTATTATTGACAGTGTAGTAATAGATGATAAAAAAGCATGGAGCTTGTTATTAGAATTGAGAGAGCTTGAATGGCAAGTAAGGTTACAAGCAGACAGCTGGCCAGGAATCAATGAATGGAGTTCTATAACTCCAATCTTGAAGCTTAATACGTTAAAAAGAAGTAAGATAAAATAAATGTGTTTCACAAAGGAAATAAATAGATAATTTGTAATGAGTTTAGAGTTGAATAAGGTTTTATATGCATGAATGGGGCAGCATTGTTGTGTGTGTGTTTTTTTTTTAAATTGACTATTGCTTTAAATTAAGTGTTACTTGATCAAGAGGAAATGATGTCACTATAAGGAAATGTATTTAAAATGGAGGGAAACATTTAAAATGATGTCTGAAGAAGTTTAATATTTATTTAAACCAAAGCGCTAACATTTTAATACAGTTTTATTTTTGGAATAAAGCTTGCGATCATTTTATACTTCTAAGTGGTGGTTCGTCTTTGTGGATTTAGCTGACACGTTGCCTGCTTTTTTGTTTTTGCAAGTTTTTCAATGCAGTTTGTGGTTTTTATTAAGCTGTACAGAATGCTCTGACAGCCTTCAAGGACCACATTCTTCCAGGACAATTAATGGTAAAGACGGACAATACCACTGTTATGTGGCACATAAACAAGCAGGAGGGTACCCATTCTTACCCTCTCTGCAGACTAGCCATGGCAATGTGGAAGTGCATCTACAAGCTCAGTTCCTGCCAGGAAAACTAAATACACTGGCAGATGGACTAAGCATAAACCTCATGGACCCACCCGAGTGGAAACTGGAACCAAAGATTTTCAACATGTTGACAAATAAATGGAGGAGCCCAGATATAGACCTGTTTGCCTACCCCCAGAACTACAAATTGGACAAATTTTGCACAAGGACTCCCCACAAACAAGCTTGGAAAGTGGATGCTCTGTCCTTCAGCTGGAAAAGACTATCAGTTTATGCCTTTCCTCCTCTGCCTCTCCTCTCCAAAGTACTACTAAAGATCAAATAGGACAAACCAAGAATGATATTGATTGCACCAGACTGGCCACACCAACACTGGTACCCCCTCTTGCGCAGTGTGTCACTGTTGGCCCCATGGCACCTGTCTCAGACCCCTACCCTGTTGTCTCAGCAGGAGAACCAGATTCTGCATTCTCAGCTGCAAACCCTGAACCTAGCAGCCTGGCTAATTACCTAATCTCTCCTTTACCATCCCTCAGTAAACCAGTGATGGATATCATTTTAGAAGCAAGGAGGCCTAGTACTAGAAAATCTAATGCTGAAAAATGGAAAAGATTCTGTGCCTGGAACCAATCTCAAGGGATGAGCACAGCAGCACCCAACTTACCTCAGATTTTACAATACTTAACTGAGATGCTTCACAAGGGCCTTTCATTTTCCTCCATCAAAATTCATGCCTCAGCCATTTCAGCTCATTATAACACAGGACCTCCTCTCTTCTCTTATCCACTGCTCAAGCAGTTTCTCAGAGGGGCCAAAAATTTAAGACCACTCAGGAAATCCCCAACTCCAGCCTGAGACCTTAACTTTGTATTGGAGAAACTCACTCTTCCTCTTTTCGAGCCAGCTGCTAGTGCAGATTTAAAATTCCTTTCTTGGAAAACAACCTTCCTTTTAGCAATCACTTCAGCAAGAAGGGTATCTGAATTACAAGCCCTTATGGCAGTGGAGCCTTTCATCTTCTTTCATGCGGACATGGTGTCCCTCAGAACCAATCCTTCCTTCATGCCCAAGGTGGTATCCAGTGTGGCTCTTAATCAGTCCATTCATTTGCCAACCTTCTTTCCTAATCCACGGAACAAAGGGGAACGGATACTGCACGCCTTAGATGTGTACAGACAACTTAGATTTTACTTGGACATGACTAAACCTCAAAGGAAATCTGAACAACTGCTGGTGGCATTTGTTGCAGGGGCAGAGAGGAAGGCTATTTCAAAGCAAACCATTTCTAAATGGATAGGCCATTGCATTCATTTCTGCTATAAGCACCATGGAAAACCTATCCCACAGGGGATCAGACTCCATTCAACCAGGGCTGCATCTACCTCTACAGCCTTTCTCAGAGGTGTCCCTACCAGGGACATCCTAGAAGCTGCTACCTGGAGTTCTGTACATAATTTCACAAAGCATTACCATTTGCCAATTTTCTCTAAATCCAGAGCTGGCTTTTCCACTGCAGTCTTGCAGGGTCTTATAGCTGGCCCTAATGCTATATAATTTCCCCCTCCTATCCTTAGCTTTGGGAATCTACGCAAATGTGATGACTGCAACAGTGAAACATGAAGAACATGGTACAGTTATGTACACTTACGATAAATGTAGATGTTCAAGTGTATTCACTGTTGCAGTCCTGATTATCCTCCCTCCAGCCCCCTGGCTTTTTGGTGTTTTTGCTTTTTTATTGGAGGTATATCCCTGTATATATATATATATATATATATATGTTTTCTTGCTTCCCATTAAGGGGGCACCTGATATCTGGGGCAAGAAAAACTGAGGTAATGGTGTCGGCTGCATGTTTTATACCCCTGACGACCTGACGTCATGGAAGAAGGGACAGCAACCGACGCAGGACCCAAGACTTTGTTAATCAGGCCAACTGAGGGCAACCTGCCAGCAGATTACCCAAATGTGATGACTGCAACAGTGAATACACTTGAACATCTATATTTATGGTAAGTGTACACAATTGTACTATTCTCCTGTAGATAATGAGCATTTGTTTGGTGCTGCTGCTGCAGAGGTAAGTCCCTGCAAGAAAAGGGTAAGACCTTACAAGAATTGTAGCATATTTTTGTTTCACCTGTTCCCATATTTAAAAAGAATTACACTAACATGCCTGCCTTTGTTCGTAAAGAGTCTCATTCTACCCCAAAAGGTAAAAAGGGTGGTAGAGGGGATCATCCTACTAAGGCTACCTAAAGTCCTCCTATTCAGAAATCTCCTTTTCCTGACAAACCAGGCGCTGTCTGACTATCCTGTTCTTATTAGTCATATTCCACTTTCTTTGTGTCTTTCTCTGTCCCTTCCTATTTGGTTAAAGGTCACCAAAGACTCCTTGGTTCTTTTCATAATTCACCAGGGTTATTACAAGGTTTGAACCCCCCCCCTTTTCTGGGCATTCCTCAACCTCCTCAGGAACAACTACCCCTTTTTTCCAGAGGTGCTTCAGGGTCTTTTGGCTCAAGGAACAATTCAAGAAGTTCTAGCTAATCAGAGGGGGGAAGCAGTTTTACTCCAGAATGTTCTTGGTCCCCAGAAAAGAGTGGAACTGGAGACCTATTCTGGATCTTTCTCAGTTAAACACCTTTATCTGATGCTGTCCATTTTACTATGCATCACAAATAGGTCTTCAGCTCTGTACTTGGTGCCAACTCTGCCAATTCTTCCAGCTACATACGATCTGAGCCTCAAATTCCTCCCACTTCCATAATGCCTCACTCCTTTTCAAACCCTCAGATCTCATTTGCCGCCTTCCAGCACAGACGCGATTTCCAAGCCTCTTTCAGGTAAGTGGTATTTTCTCCTTTTTTTCAGTAAATTTCTTCTTCTTCTTGTAGTGTTCTAGCTTTTTGATAGTTCTTTCTGTATTTCTTCTGTTAGCCTCCCTTCCTGTTTTAGGCTTTTTCTGTTGGTGGTAGTTGCTGGCATTAAGGTTTCTTTCGTGACTTCCATCTAACCCTTCCTTCTTCATTAGTCTTTATCTCCCTCTGTCCTTTCCTTCTTCTATAAAAAAAAAAAAAAAATCTTTCCCGGTATGTTTTTAGTTAATTACAGTATTCATGCTTGCCTGTAGAGTGTGTGTGCGTGGCTTGTGTTGAGTGCTAGCCAGCATGTTTGACAAGGCGAAAAAGCCCTGTGGTTTTAACAGGTGTGCCTCTTGTAGGTATAAGATCCCCCATTCTTATGCCCACAAGAGGTGCAGGGTCCAGGGTACTTGGAGATGCCGTGTGACATCTGTTTGTCCTTCAACCCCCGAGGCCTCGTAGACTGGTGAAATAAACTCATCCTATGAGGTCTTCTCCCGGCTTCTGGAGCCCAGACCCCCATAGCTAAGAAGCATGTCCCTTCGGTTTCTCAGGGGACCACATCTTCTGCTCTCGAGAAGAGGAGACGACTCACAAATCCATCTTTCTCAGATCCATCAGGTTCTCATTTCTCTCCTGATCTGAGGGTCCCTTGGATCAGATGGAGCCTCCTTTGACTACGTCATCTCTGCCAGCTTGTGGAACCTATTTGAATACACAGCTCCTCCACTCCAGAGCAGACTCCTAGTCAGGTTTGCCAGGATCGGCAGTCTCAGAGCTATATTGAGGGATGGAGTAAATCCCCCTCCTCTATCCTGATTGTTGGGCCCACCATGTTACCAGCTAGGTCCATGTACTCGTGTGTATCCTCCAGATCTCTCGGCTGTCCTACTCCAATATGGATTGGATGATAAGTTTCCTCAAAGCCCAGATCCAGTTGGGGATCTTGCCTTTTCTGACCCATGCTGGATCTGCAAGAGCTCGACCCCATACTTCAACCTCCTCCTCTTTCAATGTGATCATCTGTTTCGGAGCCACAGGGCCTGACTCTCCTGAGTGGACTGGCATGGCAGCATGGAATATTTTTTTCCTTAACCCCTGACAGTGTCACAGACCAGCTTGGCTCCTCTCCCTAAGGAGTCTAGTGAGTTCCAGACCAGAGAGGTCAGTACCGAGTCCTCAGGGCTGGTGTCTGCTCCAACCTTTTTGGAGCCATACCTCCCCTGGGGCCTTGGCCTTCGACAACTTGGGGCAGGTGCCTTCTGGAGGTGTCAGATCCAGGATGACCTTGTCCTCCTCCTTGGTGGTCTCGGCCACTGGGCAGGAGGACTGGTCCTTTTGGCACAGTCGGCCTTCCAGGTGGCACAGAGAGCATTAGTTACTCCTAGAGACCCAGTTCCTCCTCTGCCAGGCCCTACCCAATCCTCATCTTTGCTTCCATTCATCAGATCCATGGTCAGCTTCTCCCAGAAAGCCTTCAGCCTGCCCCTCAGCAAGGGCTTCCCCTGTCTTCCAAGTCCTCCCCCAAGTAACCAATGGCGAAGGCTTCTTGGAAGCATTGGTGCAAGAGGAAGCACTTAGACTCCTCCTTGGAGTCATTGACAGAGGACATTGATTTTGACAAAGGGGAAGGGTCCCCCCATCTTCACCCATTGATATTTCCTTCAGGGATATCCTAGAAATTCTGAAGCAAAAGGGTGGATGGTCTTCCCAACTCCCTTCCTTGGAGGAGTCAGTGTTTCTGAAGCCATTCAGGATGGGTCCATTGTCATCTTGTGTGACTCCACCGCCAGACAAACTCATTGACCTCATCACCCGCAGGGCTTGGAAGGAGCCTGACACAGTGAAACCAATTCCCAAATGTACGGATAAGTATCTTAGCCCACTCAGTGCCCACCCCTTTTAGAGTAAAGGTGTCCCTGTTGATGCCATTGTGGTGATGGCAGCCACCAAAAAGGAACTAAAGGAACAGAACTCCACTGTTCATTCCCCCAAACAAGGAGTCTCGGGCTTTGGACAGGTGTGGGAAGCACGTGTATGCCTTGGCCACTTTCTCGCTGAGAGCATTGAATTACTTGGCACATTTCACACGTCTTCAGAGATTTAAGAAAATCCCTACCTCTCTGACACAATCACTGTAGGAGAAAGATTATAAAAAGCTCTCTCCTCAGCTGACCACTATGTCCTCTATAGCTAATTCCTCATTGAGGTTAATATCCTGGCTGCGGAAGGTACCTCACAAGCAGCTGGTTCAGGCATAGTCCTTAGGGGACCTGCCTGGATGAGATTTTGCAGGCTTGTGGAACCCTTTAAGGCATCATTCATTAATGCCCCTTTTGATGGCTCCTCTTTTGTTTGGGACCTCAGTTAAAGAAACCCTTACCTGCAGTGAACAGGAAGGCAAGACTCTGTTGTAGGGATCAAGTTTTCTTCTCCCCAGTGGATCTTCTGCAGGACCAGCCTACTGGGAAGAAAATGTGGTTATGTAAATCCCAGGAGCCTTTTCCTGACTTGCAGGATGAATCCTCTTCTCAAGGATGTGGGTTCAATGGCAGACGCCATCCCAGAGGGATAGGGGGGTCCACAAAATCAGGGCTTCACCTAACCCTTCTCTGACAGGCCCTTCCAGCACTCCTAAAGCACTGCCTGACTGTCCTACTCAGGAGGCACTTGGGGACAGACTTTCGTTATACCCAGAAGCCTGGACAAACCTAACAAGTGAGACCTGGGTGCTAAATATAATTTCCAGAGATTACTATTTCCCTTTTCCCTTCCAACAGGTGTATTTCTGATGTGCCACCCAGTCAGAGGGAGAGTGTCCTTCTAGAAGTTCAAAAACTTCTAAATAAAAGAGTCATCCAGCAGGTCCCCACTGAACAACAAGGGTACGGAACTTACACTTCTTTTTGGTGCCAAAGAAGACAGGGGACCTTCGACCTATTTTGGATTTGAGCAGTCTGAATCTATTTGTAAGGAAGATGAAGTTCCACATGGTTATGGTGCAGTCCATTCTGTCACTGCTGTGCAAGGATGACTGGATGTGCTCTGTAGGTCTCCAGGACATGTATTATCATGTCAAAATAAACAGGTGCTCCAGGAGATATCTGCAGTTCTGGCCGGGGTGCCCAGTCATCATCAGTTCAGAGCACTGCCCTTTAGCCTCACCACCGCCCCTCGGGTGTTCACCAAATGCAAGGCAGTGGTTGCAGATCATCTTTGTCTGCAAGGATTCCAGGTTTTCCTTACCTGGACGATTGGCTCCTGATGGCATCCACAAGGCATCAACTACTACAAGCTATCCAGTTCATGTTACGTCTGTTTCACCACCTGGGGATCACAATAAATATGACTAAATCCAAGCTCACTCCAGTACAGGAGATAGAGTTTATAGGGACACAGCTAAACACAGTAATGCAAGTAGCAGCCTTTCCCTCTCAAAGAATCTTATCCCTGAGACAGCAGGTTCAACTCTTATTAGACACTCCCAATCCACCAGCTTGACTGGTCCTCATGGCCCTTGGATCCATGTCAGCTGCCATTTTTTAGTACCCCTGGCCAGGTGCTTTATGTGAATTCTTCAGTGGACCCTTGCGGTACAATGGTCTATTCAGTGTCATTCTCTGTCAGCTCCAGTCACTCATTCTGATTTGCAAGCACCATCTCGGTGCTGGACATTAATGGACAACCTCTATCTTGGATGGCCATTCATTCTTCACACTCCTTTGGCCACAGTGACCACAGACACCTCCCTGTTGGGGTGGGGGGCATTTCTATGGAAGGATGGTTCAAAACACGTGATCCACTATACAGAACAGGTTGCACATAAATGTTCTGGAGATGAAGGCTGTCTACCTCACATTGCAAGCCTTTCAGGACTGCCTTCTTCTGGGAACAATTACAGTTGTAACTGACTGACAACATGTCAGTAGTTTGGTACATCAACAAGCAGGGGGAACCAATTTGTACCTGTTGTGCAGGGAGGGCATGAGGGTTTGGGAATGGGTGAGTTCTTCAAACTGCTTTCTCATTGCAATGCACATCCTGGGAGAGTCCAACATTCTTTCAGACAGACTCAGCAGATCAATTTTGAGTCCACACAATTGGTCTCTGGACCAATCAGTAGCTGAGCAGATATTCAGCCATTGGGGCCAGCCTTGTTTCAACCTCTTTGCCTCTCCTCTAAACAAGTGCAGCAGGTATTTTGATCTGATCCCTCCTTTGGGGGAGTCACCTAGGGATGCTCTAGTCCACAATTGGCCCTTGTGTCTCTTCTATGCTTACCCATCTATTCCCCTGATACCCAAACTTCTTCAGAAAGCCTACAGGTTGAAGACCAATCTCATACTCATTGTCCCGTGTTGGCCACGCCAGATATAGTTCCCCTTCCTGTGGTCTCTTTGCAAGTGTCCTCCATGGGTACTGGATCCCAAATGGGACCTGATAATCTCACCTGTCAGAATGCCAGATCCCCAGTTTGTGATCCCTCAAACTAACTGCTTGGTTTATTCACTTGCAATGATCTTACAAAAGTCCAGGCTAGCTTCCCCAGTTTACAAAATTATTCTTGCTTCTCCAAAGTACTTCACCAAGGAAGTATTTGTAACAAATGGAAGAGATGTTCTATTTGGGCCTCACAGAGAAGTAGCAACCCTTTTTCTGTTTCTGTCCCTGACATTTTGATGTTTTTTGCTTCACTATTTCAGTTCAGAGCTAGTTTTTCCACCATCAAGTTGCATCTTGCTGCTATCTCCAATTTCCATGCGAGGATGGACACTGGTTTTCCATTTTTTCTTTCCACTTCTAAGTTATGTTGGGCCTTTATGAAGGGTATTTCTCACCTTAGACCCCTGATTAAGGATCCTTCTCCCCCTTGGGATCTCACTTTAGTGCTTTAAGCCTGACCCAGAAACCTTTCAAACCTGGGAATTTCTGAGGGCTCTGGGTTAAATGGCTTCTACTATTCCTATGCTTTCTCTTGCCAAGCTCCACATGGGAAAGCTGCAGTGGTTTCTAAAGTCAGTTTGTCTTCATAATTCTCATCCTTTAGATTTTTTAGTCCCTCCTCTTCCATGCCTCAACCTGGAACTTCAGTGAAATCATCACTTGTTCCTCATTGTCACAGGGTTTCCTTTTCAACCTCCTGTCCTCTCTCAACAAATCTTCACAGCAGATGCATCAGATGTGGAATGGGCCTTTGATCTCTTCGACAAAAGGAAGACCTTATCAATGTCGGAGAGATGACAGCTCTTCCTCTCGCTCTTCAGGCTTTTCATTCTCTCTCCTTTAAGATTCTCACAGACGAGGGGTGTGGCCAAGGATGAACACAGGATAGCAGCAGATTTCTTCAGCTCCACCAATTTCATTACACTGACAGGAATTAATTACTTAAAAAATTAATTTTTGAAGTAATTTTCTTTCTAAATACGTTTGTTTTATATAGTTCTTGAACTATATCTAAAAAGAAAGGAAATCTTAACAATATTCCTGTCAGAAATCACTGTGGAAATTTTCCTGTCAGTTTATCAGTCTGAAATGAGTTCCAGTAAGACAAATTCTCAAGACTCCAGCATCAAGAAAGAACTTCAGTCTCTGATAATTATAATCCAGCAACTTACTGATAAAATGGATACTAAAATAGACACCTTCATAGAAAAAACTACAAAACAAATAGACCTGTTACATACAGACCTGCAACAACAGAAGATCCAGATGACAGGCATAGAAGAAGCTGTGAATGACATGGAAAATAGAATCCAAGAAGAGGAAATCAACATTGAGTTTCTGCTGAAACAAAATACACATTTACAAACAAAGCTGGATGACCTGGAAAATAGATCTAGGCGCAATAACATTAGGATTTTTGGACTGCCAGAAAATATTGAAGGTAACAATATTACTTCTTTTTTAACAACTTGGCTCCCTCAAACTTTAGGCTTACCAGAAGCATTCTCTTTTGGTATCGAAAGAGCACATAGATCTATAGCTAATACTAACTCTAACAAAAAATATCCTAGATCAGTTATAGTTAGATTTCTATCATCTTTTGATAAAGAGATGGTTCTTAAATCTGCTTGGGCTAAAGCTCCTGTTAAGATTAATGAGACAACTGTGCGTTTTGACAATGACTATTCTTCCATGGTAATAGCTAAAAGAAAAGTTTTTCTGCCACTAATAAGGGAGCTTAAAAGCACAGTTTAAAACATACCTTCTGTTTCCTGCCAAGCTTAAAATCTTCCTTCCTGATGGTCCTAAGGTTTTCGATGATTTAGACTCTGCTTTACTGTTTGTCAAAGAAAAAAGGATTTTGGATAAAATAGAAGAAATGGAATGGGCTAGTTCTTCATTAAAGAGATTGGCAACTGAAGCTTCGTGGAAGACTTGAGAGAAGAAGAAGAGACTAAAAAACAAATGATTTGTTATATGTTTTTTTTCTCTCTCATCATTTTAGTTCATTATTAATCTTTTTGAATATAGTTCCTGCATTTCCAGAAAGCCACAAATATTTTGGAAAAGATTTAATCAAAGTTATTCTCTATGTGCAAAGAAATGTTTTGTTTCATAACCAGTCAAAATACCTGAAGATTTAATGGCAAGCGGTGATTCAATTTGTTTCTCTTTCTGAAAAGAAGTAAGGTTAGTAATTTGATACATTTTTTTATCTTTACCTTTTTTTCCCCTTCTCCTTTTATTATTTTCTTTGTTTAAACAATGACATTCTATTTAGATTATGTAGTGGGTAAGGGGTGGGGGAGGGCAGGGAGAGAACAGTAATGAAAATATCATTAATAGAATAATAACATATTTATTCCTTGTAAAAGTTTTTATAAGTTCTTCAAATGCTATTTCTAATTATACTTTCTTGATTATACTGCTTATGCTTGTTTGTAAATAATCTGTTATGCTTTAACTAATAATAATCAGAACTAAATAAGAGTAAATAATATGTTTTATTTTTAACTCTGTTAATATAAACAGTAAGTAACATTCCATTGTATATACTTCTTACAGCTTTCTCTTACATTTTTTATTTCTGCCTCACTCCCTTTTATTTTCTACTCTCTTTTTCTTTTCTTTATTAATATATAGAAATGCTTTTGATTCTGTGGGCACAGTGAATAATAGGATTTGTATGAAAATTGAGTTGGGAGAAGAATGTTGAGTTTTATTGCTTGTTGGTAATTTTGGGCTTAATTTCACTTACATAGAGGCTGTAATGATCTGTGGAATACATTGTGAAGGTTTTGTCATGTTTAGATGCATTTACACTGCTAAATGAATGTTTGTCACTAGTTTTTAATAAGTTTCCCGCCAAAATGTTAAGAGAGACAATCTGAGATGTGGGCTGTCTCATGCACAGTGTCCATGAATTACTTCAGAAGCTTCAGCTCACAGAATTCTCACAGAGAAACTGAAAGCAGTTAGTATAACCTTTGACATAGTTATCACACTGACACACCACAGATTCAGGAAAATACTCTATTCATAAAATATGTCAGTTATAATGTTCTGTTTCATAACCAGTCAAAATATCTGAAGATTTAATGGCAAGCTGTGATTCAATTTGTTTCTCTTTCTGAAAAGAAGTAAGAGGCTGTAATGGTCTGTGGAATACATTGTGAAGGTTTTGTCATGTTTACATACATTTACACTACTAAATGAATGTTTGTCACTAGTTTTTAATAAGTTTCCTGCCAAAATGTTAAGAGAGACAATCTGAGATGTGGGCTGTCTCATGCACAGTGTCCATGAACTACTTCAAAAACTTCAACTCACAGAATTCTCACAGAGAAACTGAAAGCAGTTAGTATAACCTTTGACATAGTTATCACACTGACACACCACAGATTCAGGAAAATACTCTGTTCATAAAATATGCCAGTTATAATGAGTCTAAATGATGTAGTTTCTTGTAGTAAGTAAATGTCTTATTTTAGAAGGCATAGAAAATGAAACCTTTATTTAAATGTTTTTGAAAATCTACTTAGCAGCATAATAATCCGTGTTAAAAATTTGTGTTCCAAACATATACTTTACTATAACTCATTTAATTCATCTGATTGACAAGCATAAATAATCTTATAACTCTATTCTGGAAGAAATGTCATGTGATATATTTTAAAGCAGTAGGTTAGCATGATTGTAAAATCTGGTTACTAAAATGTGTTTGCTGTGCATTATTTTGTATAAAGCAGACAGATTTATTCTAGGGACAGCAAGTAGGATAATGCTCAACAAAGACACAACTCAGTGAGATCAGATATATATATATATATATATATATATATATGGGTCTACTTCTAATGCCCGAAACGCCGTTTCGCCGACAGGGAAATAACCGACGCCAGAAACCCGACAACGCAGTTGACCGACACGCTCGAATCCCGACAGACGGAAGACCGACAAGGGGAATGTGTAAGCGCGACCTGGTAAGTATGCGATAGTGAGGGATTTAGGAGTAGGGAGCGGACAGGTAAGTGTGCAATACTCAGGGATGTAGGGTTAGGGTGTGTGATAGGTGAGTGTGCGGTAGTGTCGGAGCTTGGGGTTTGGGGTGTGTAAGTGAGTTAGGGTTAGGGTGCAGGTAGGGAGTGTGTGCGGTAGTGTCGGAGCTTGGGGTTTGGGGTGTGTAAGTGAGTTAGGGTTAGGGTGCAGGTAGGGAGTGTGTGCGGTAGTGTCGGAGCTTGGGGTTTGGGGTGTGTAAGTGAGTTAGGGTTAGGGTGCAGGTAGGGAGTGTGTGTAGTGTCGGACCTTAGGGTTAGTGTATGGGTTAGGGCTACTGGTTATGTGTTGTTGTGTACTCTGTTATTTACCTGTTGTGTGTCCGTGTTATGGTGTTCGGTGTTTCGCGTTGTCGGGTTTGTGTGTTGTCGGGTTTCTGGGCCGGTTATTTCCTGTCGGCGAATCGGCGTTTCGGGCATTAGAAGTAGACCCATATATATATATATATATATATATATATATATATATATGTGTGTGTGTATGTGTGTGTGTGAGTGTGATGGCTTTTTTATATATAATAATGCAAGTGTTTCTGAGAATCTGCATAACTATCCAATATGATTTATAATAATTTCTATGAATACAATATTTTACTCTATTGACAAAATGAATGTTTGTCACAAGTTTTAATAAGTTTCCCGCCAAAATGTTAAGGGAGACAATCTGGGATGTGGGCTGTCTCATGCACAGTGTCCATGAACTACTTCAAAAGCTTCAACCCACAGAATTCTCACAGAGAAACTGAAAGCAGTTAGTATAACCTCTGACCTAGTTATCATACTGACACACCACAGATTCAGGAAAAATACTCTATTCATAAAATATGTCAGTTATAATGAGTTTAAATGATGTAGTTTCTTGTAGTAAGTAAATGTCTTATTTTAGAAGGCATAGAAAATGAAACATTTATTTAAATGTTTTTGAAAATGTACTTAACAGCAGCATAATAATCTGTGTTAAAAACTTCTGTTCCAAACATATACTTTATTATAATTCATTTAATTCATCTGATTGACAAGCATAAACAATTTTATAATTCTATTCTGGAAGAAATGTCATGTGATATATTTTAAAGCAGTAGGTTAGCATGATTGTAAAATCTGGTTACTAAAATGTGTTTGCTGTGCATTATTTTCTATAAAGCAGACAGATTTATTCTAGGGACAGCAAGTAGGATAGTGCTCAACAAAGACATAACTCAGTGAGATCATATATATATATATATATATATATATATATATATGTGTGTGTGTGTGTGTGTGTGTGTGTGTGTGTATGTGTGTGTGTGTCTGTGTGTATGTGTGTGATGGCTTTTTTTTTTTAATAATGCAAGTGTTTCTGAGAATTTGCATAACTATGCAATATGATTTATAATAATTTTATGAATACAATATTTTACTCTATTGACAATAATGAGTTTAAGTAAATGCTCATATACAAACAATTCAAGATTTTTTTTTTTGGAAGCTGTTAATAGTATTCACATGACAGAAAATAGATGCATCTTAATATATGTAATGTCTGAATCATATTAGCCAAAGTTTTTGATTTAAATGAATGTTAGAACCTAATTTTCTCTCCTCTTGATTTCTAACATCAAGATTATTTGAATGCTGTTTGAATACAAGTGTTATATATTACATAGATCTATATAGTAGTATGAACAGTTTAAAAAAAAAAAAAAAAAAAAAGTTTATTTTAGTTTATATGATGCTGTTCTACCAAATGTGTAGTTTTGTCTTGATAGATAATTGAATTGAAAACTGTTAAACTCAGTTAAATATAACTAGTATTAAATTGATAAGGTGGTAGCTGAGGTACTGCTGCTTAGGGTAGGGGGTTAACTTGAGTAGTAAATACTACTCTAAGTTGGAGTTTTCAACTCCAGGCTGGATGCAAGGTTTAATCCTTACATTATTTTCACTTGTTCATTGTTATATGTAAATAGTTTTGACATCCACAATATATTTTGTACACTCATTGTCACTACAAACAAAATTGAATCCTATACAAAATCCCATAAGAGATTTAATAAATACAGCTATATTTAAAGGTACACCTACAAGAGGAGATGTAACATTATTTATCTTGTTATTTGTTATTTCGATCATAAGATTCTTGAGTTTTAAAAATGCCAAATGACATCTTTAAAAGGAATTTCTTTAAACATTAATGGATTGAATAATCCGTGTAAAAGGGCAAGCCTAATAAGATACATTAATTTACACAAGGCCAATCTAGTCTTCCTGCAAGAAATCCATCTCTTGAAAAAAGATATTGATAAACTAGCCACTAATAAGTATACAGTATTGGTTAGTTCAGAGCACACTCAGAAAAAAGAGGAGTGGCTATTTTATGGAATAAAAGTATGCCCATTCCTAAAACCATTAAGTCTTATCAGGATGACAAAGGAATGTTTTGTATGGTTACAATACAAATTAATGGGAAGACTTACACTTTAATTAATGTATATTGGATACCTGGAATTGGTATTAATACAGTGAAACATCATATTGATAAGATCATATCATTCTCTATAGGGATATTATTTTAGCTGGTGATTTTAATTGTATACTACATGAAAGTGATACTACCACTATAAGGAAAAGAAGAATTACATCTAACGCAAAACATTTAAATGATTTTGCTAATTCTTATCATTTGAATGATATTAATAATCAGATAGATTCAAAATCATTACCATACACCTTTTTTTCTAACAGATACAAAACTTATTCAAAAATAGATAGGGTCTTTATTTCTAACCAGATGGTAACAAATTTAATTAATTCCAAAATCATTTCATGTCCTATATCTGATCATAACTCAATTGTGTTTGAATTCATGATAAAAAATACTCATAATGTTCAGATCAAAAGGATACCAGCATACTTAACTCAGCTAAAAGACTATAAAGAATATATACTTTCAGAAGTACAACATTTTCTAGACATAAATAATACTCCTGAAGTCTCCATTGTCTATGTTTGGGATGCCTTAAAATCATATCTATATGGACAAAGTATCAGATGGTATAATAATAAAAGGAAATCGTGGGATAAGGAATTGTTAGATATTCAAAGTAAATTAGACTCTTATAAACATAATAATAAAGAAAATATTATGGACAAGAAAGTTATTGAAGAAATAAACAAACTAAATGAGAAATACAAAGAAATTTTAACTCATAAAGTTAAAATAACTTTAGAAATATAAGTTTTGTCTTATTCAATAAGCCCCAAATACTTACATAGACTTAAAAATAAAACAAAAGATTGAATAAACAAAACCATATCAAAGAAATCTTTTCTCTAAGGAAAAAGAAGAATGTTTCTAGTATACCAGAAATACTGGATGAATTTAGAAATCACTTTCACAAGATTAACCATAACAACATTAACATGGAACCTAAAGATAAAATAAAGGAGTTTATAACCACAAACATGAATAAAAGCAATAAACAACAGATTAAACTATTGGACAAGAGTATTTCATATACAGAAGTTATTACACAAATAAATAAGCTTAAATCAAACAAAGCACCGGGTAATGATGGTATTATACCAGAGATATATAAAATCCTTTCTAAAACTACATATTCATTAATACATAAGGTTTTTATTTTGGCCCAAACTGAGTTAATAACCCCCCCCCCATCTTGGCAATATACATTTATTTCACCAATTTTAAAACCTAATAAAGATCCAACTAAATGTTCTTCATATCGACCCATCTCATTACTTAATGTTGATTATAAAATGTTTATGAGTATTTTTGCTGATAGATTGAAGGCAATCATCCCCGGCATTATAGATATAGACCAGACAGGCTTCATTGTAAATAGAAATACTTTTGATAATATAAGAAGAACTTTAACATTAATTGATTTTGCAAATAGGAAAAATAAAGATTTAACACTTATTAGTCTTGATATAGGTTCAGCATTTGATTCAGTAAGTTGGGACTATCTGTTTACCTTACTGAAATGCACAAACTTCTCTGATGCATTTGTAAATTTAATTGAGCATTTATACAAAGGAATGCTGGCTTATATTAAGGTAGGAACATATGTTTCACAAAAAATACCCATTCTTAAAGGTACAAAGCAAGGATGTCCACTTTCTCCACTATTATTCACTTTAGTAATGGAGCCTTGGGCTAATTTGATTAGAAAAAGTACTGACGTAGAGGGTTTTGAAATAGACGAAAATACAACATCAAAAATTCAACTTTTGCAGATGATGTTCTAATTACATCAGCAGGATCTAATTCTTCTATGCAGTCTTTATTTGATAAAATGATGAATTTTAAAAGTATTTCTGGTTTAATATTCAATGAAGAAAAAACTAAAATACTACCTATATATACACGAAAAATATTCTCATTAGTGATTTTACTAAATATGTACCCAATTCAGGTCAGATAACTTATTTAGGTATAATACTATCTAAAGATATTAAATCTATTATATATAATAACTATAATACCTGTTTTCTTAATATACAAAATCTTTTTAATACATGGAATAATATGTTTATTACTATGGAGGAGAGACTTACAATTATTAAAATGATAATATTCCCCAAGATTTTATACTTAATACAATCAATAATACTTTCACCTACAAAAATAATTATCAAGAAACTGAATACACTAATGTTAAATTTCTTATGGGCACCTAATAGACCTAGGATTGCATTAAAGAAACATACTAATAGCTGGTCTCAAGGGGTATTTCTTTTCCAGACTTTAATTTATATATTATCTCTTCTATTATAAAAGTTATTACTTTATTAATAGATCAGTCATATATCGCAAAATGGAAAGATTATTGGGAGCTAATTAGTATGCACTTCATGAAAATCTCCTTAACACATAAAAATATGATTGTAAATAACTCCATGTTGTGGTTGCTAAAGGAATTTTGTACTTCACCTATTACACCTAAACATATGGTTTGTTACCCATTAAATATTATTATTAGTTATCGTAACTTTATATTCATGCACCCTAAGTATAGGGAATGGAATTATATTGTATTCCCTATAATGTATACTCAGGGTATGCTTATGTCATCTACTTCTGAAGGAGCTCATTTAGCTATTGATAATGATCTAAAGTACTGGTATCAGCTGATATCTGATAATAAAGTTAAAATCTAGATTTCTTAAAACAAGAATTTGATCTAAGAGAAACTTGCTGGTTAGAGGTTCAGATCTTTAGACAACATCTCATTGATAGAATAGATCTAATGTCTATAACAGTTAAAGAATCTATTCCAAAACTGATTGATTACTTGATATTAAATTTACAGCATAAAGTTTCTGATAAAGGTAAACTTTCATATATACATAAAATTATCAGACAAGAAACTTTTTACAGTGTAGATTCATACTGGAATTATTTCACCTCTATTAATGGGGACCCACCAACTCAACAAGATAAACAATATATATTGGAATCTGCTTATAGAACTACATCTTCCATTGTCTGGAGACTTTATACATGGACATTTTACATAGATCTTTTATACACCTTTGATAATGAATAAAATAAATAATAAAGATAATCTATGTAAGAGATGTAATGTAGAAATTAATGCTGACTGGGCTCATATGTTTTATGACTGTATGAAGTTGAAAGAATACTGGAAGTCAATTAATGAATGTTTGCAGGCTCTTTTTACAGATAATTTCATTATTTCTAAGTCTCTTATATTATTCAACACACCTGTACCTCAATGTGTTAAAAAGATTAAGCTTCCCTTGTTATGGTCTATCCTAGCAGTGGCCAGGAAAATAATAACTAGAAATTGGATTTCAGATACACCTCCTTCGTTCAATGAATTTAAAAATGTTATGAATATAATGTGCCATATGGAAATAAGCACAATTAGAATGAGAACAACTAGAAAAACATCATATTATATTGTATGGGATAATTTACAAAATTTGTTAAAAAAATTCTAATTTCAATAGCACGGTATTTTAGTTTAATTAATTGATCTGATTGTAGTGGATGTCTTTGTAAATACTTTAGTTGTTTTGTTGAATATTATAATAATACCTATTTTTAATTACTTGTATAAAATTGTTATGATATTTCTCTTATATGTTAAAACAATAAGCCTGTTTTGAAAAAAAGATTCTCACAGACAATACCACAGTGATGTGATATATCAACAAGCAAGGGGGGATAAGGTCTTACCTCCTGTGCAGATTAGCCCTTCTGGTTTGGGATCTAGCTGTCCAATGTCAGGTGACCCTTCAGGCAGTTTACATTCCCCCAGATCAGAACATAATGGCAGATTTTCTGAGGAGGTCACAGTCCCATGAGTGGATGCTTCACAGGCATGTGTTTCTGGACGTTGTCTGTCAGTGGGTTGGTACTCAAGTAGATCTCTTTGCTTCCACTCTGAACTGACAACTTCCTCTCTTTTTTACCAGATTCCCATCTCCTGTGGCCTGGAAAGTGAATGCCCCCTTTTTTTCTTGAAAGGGGATGTTTCTTTATGCCTTTCCTCCCCTTCCTCTCATTCCAAAAATCCTGTTCAAGATAAATCAGGATGCTCCTAAAATCTTGCTGGTGACTACCTTTTGACCCAGACAGTATTGGCTCCTCCTCCTGCATTTAGCCAAGGGCAATAATCACATGTTAACTGAAGTGGACTACTCACATAAGACAAGGGCTCTTAATCCATCCCCACCTGTCCACTCTTCAACTGATATTGTGGGTTGATAGGGTTTTGATATTTTGAGATACCTTTTTTCTGAGGATGTGCTTTGATCCTGCAGGAGGCTAGGAAACCCACTACTAGAAAATCTTATTTGTCCAAATAGAAGAGATTTTCTGTTTGGTGACTTTTTTTTTTTTTTTTCAAAAAAAAAAAACTTTTTTATTTTATTTTAAAATTGAAATAATATTACAAAATTTAGATCAATTGAAACAAATAGCAAACAGCAATAACAACTATATACAATGTCAAAAACAAATAATATAAAATGACAACATTGATATTTTTCTAGTAAATCTTTGTTTTTGCCAAGATATTGTTTTATGAGTAACATTCATAGTTCTGTTATGTAGAGTTTGTAATTCCTTAATAGATACTGTTGTTGCTAGCTAGATAGGTAAACTCTAAAAAAAAAAAAAAAACATCTGATGTTGTCAATCTTCACCCAATCCTTGACAGTGGGTTCGGTTCTGAACCTCGGAACCGACTCGGCCATATCTTAGAGCTCCCGCTCTCCAAACTCTCAAGCCAGGCTCTACCCATAATGCTCCTCACAGAGATTACCTCAGATCTTGTTTGTTGCTTCGCAGACCAGACACATTAGTTTCCTTCTCTCAAGCCTTTGTTATAACAATGAGTTATTTTTCTAGCTCTTTAAAGTTCTTCTTTATCCCCTTTTTTCACTAAATTCCTGTCTAGCTCCTCTTATGCTATCAACCCACTCCTCTTAACCTTAAAATAACTGTTTATTCTGTTTCTTTCCCTCTCCTACCATTGGTAGAGTTTAAATACCATTGCTGGTACTTTCTTCTAATTTTTATTACCTGTTGAGATATTCTAAAATACCATCATTGGTATCTCCTAGCTTTAATCTATTAAACAAAAATTTGCTTCTTCTGTCTGTCTCTTTTGTCCACGTGACTGGCAATTATTTCCATTATAATGGCTGACCAAAAACAACAACCCTCTCCTGTTAAATCTGTTAAAGGCACATCAGGCTTTAAAAAAGTGCCAGAAATGTGAAGGCAAGATGCCTAATTCTGACAGTCACATGTTATATGTCTATTGCCTGGGAAAGATTCACTTTCAGGAAGACTGCTCAGTTTGTCACAGGTTCTCTATGCGAACCCTGAATGAAAGTAAAAACAAGTTAATATTAAAGGGACTTCTTAAAACAGGATTTGACAAGGCCTTATCTGAGTCTAGAGTTGAAGCTAGCATTTCATCATCATCATCATCAGTTTCAAAGAAAAGGCCTTCTTCAGTTTCAAGGAACTCAGAACCATCTAAGAAAATACCCAAGTCAACTTCGGTACCGAAGAGTTCCTCTGCACCCGAAGATTTATCTGGTTCCAGACACAAGCCCTCTTCTGAACCGAAAATGTCATCTTCTGCACAGACAGATTCCTTGGTGCCAAAGCTACCACACCTACCAAGAACCAAGTATTCTCCCTCCATTGACCCCTATTAAAGATCTGCCACCAGGCCCCTTTGTGGAATCGAGACTCCCAAAATCTCCCTCCTAATACTTTATCCATTCTAAGAGTCTTTCTGAAGTCGATATTTTGAGACTCGTGGATCAGCTCCTAATGGCCAGAGGATTACCCTCAGTTACTAGCCACATTGGCCCTAGTACTAGCCTAGCTATGACTCTTCCATACCATCCTTTTCCAACTCCTATAAATACCTTGGAGCCCTCCGTTCCAACTCATCTAGCATCAACTGTTTTGGTTCCGGTAGCATTCTCTTCTCCATTTTCGAGAGTTGTCTTGAGTTCCTCTGAGCCTTCAGCACCAGAGGTCTCCCAGGGTTGTGATTCTCTGGTTGGGTCCGAGGACCTTGGAGCGATTTAATTTCCTTCAGGACCATCCATGTCCTTTGGTACCTCAGCCTTTGTAGGATCGACCCAGGCTTCTGTTCCTGGGGCTGCCTCCTTGGTGCGGGGTGTGACCCCAGTTCCGAAGGAGTTCATTTCAGTTCCAGGCTCCCATCCCTCTATGGAGAGAGCCAGACTTGGGGATAATGGAGAAGGCATTTTGTCCATTGGGGACTCTCAATCTTTACCATTCCTGTCGGGACAGATTTCTACTTCCTCTCAACTTGAACTTCTATTAGTCCCATCCCCAGGACAGAGGGCACAAAAGTCCTAGGTGACTCCCACTTTAGTGGTCTTCTCTTCGGACACTTCCCCAGATCATCCCCAAGGAAGTCCCTGGGAAGAAGAAGTGTAAGAGGAAGCACCTGGACTCCCCAGAAGAGTCCTTCACTGAAGATACTTATTGTGATGAGGGGAAGGTTCCCCCAGGTCACCTCCAATGATGTTTCCTTCAGGGACATCCTAGAAATCCTGAAACAGAGGGGTGGCTGGTCCTCTATTCAACCTTCCTCAGAGGAATCAGTATACCTGGAGGCTTTTCATGCCCATAATTCTTGGATCTCTCTGCCCACTGGCAATCTTATTAAAGTGGTCACTCAGTGGGCATGGAAGATGCCAGACTCCATAGAGCCAATACCCAAGAGACTTGACCATATATTATTTGCCCCTAAGGATGAGCCACATTGGTCTAAAGGGATTCCTGTTGAATCCATGGTGATAGCGGCTGCCACCAAAAAGGAACTCGCTGAAGAGAGTCCAACTATCCATCCTCTTAACAAAGAGTCTAGGACTTTGGATCGATTTGGGAAGCATGTTTATGCATCAACGACCTTCGCTGTAAGGTCCTTGAATTATATGGCACACTTTACCCGATTACAGAGAGACTTGATCAAAGAGCTTTCAAATATTGTCTCAGGAGCAGTGGCTGAAGAGGTCCATGACAAAGTTTGCTCTCAGCTTGCCACACCTGATGCTGTTTCCAATTCATCCATGAGGCTCATTGCCCACACAGCTGAAGGGATGACAAGAGCAGCGGGTTCAGTCATAGCCATTAGAAGGCATTCCTGGATGCACTTGTGAGACTTTGCGGAGCCATTTAAAGCATCATTCTTCAATGCTCCTTTTGATGGATCTACCCTTTTTGGCCCCAAGGTAAAATACACCTTAGCCAGATGTGAGAAAGATGGCAAGACCCTTTCTGCCGTAGGCGTACCTTTTTCCACTCCTCAGACTTCTTATTCTAGAAGTGGGAGACTATGGTTTAAAAAATCCAAAGGGGCTTCCAAGACTCACGAGGCAAAGACTTCTCCCAGGGCAGAGGGGGAAGCAATGGAAGATGCCGCCCTAGGGGCAGAAATGGACTGCAAAATTAGTGATCCAGAGAGTCCTTCTCTGGAACTTCCTATCAGCATCCCTGAACAGGGACCTGATTGCCTTCCTCTGGAGGCAGTTGGGCGGGCAATTATCCCTGCACCAACCTGCCCGGCAATTGATAACTTTGTACAAAATTCCAGTTACAAGTACAACTCAAAAAAAGGTTCCCAGATGTTCCACTGAATCAAAGGGAAGCAGCAGTCTTAGAAATTCAAAAATTGCTTGACAAAAGAGTTATCCAAACAGTCCCACCAGACCAAATAGGATTTGGGGTTTACTCAAGATTCTTTTTAGTGCCCAAAAAACAGGGGACTGGAGATCCATTCTGGATCTCAGCCAGTTTAACAAGACAGTCGACCAAACCAAATTCTGGATGGTCTCGGTTCAGTTGATACTTCCTTTTTTGGAAAAAGACAACTGGATGTGCTCTATAGACCTCCAATATGCTTATTATCACATAAAAATGGAAAAAGGCTCCAGGAGGTTTCTACGCTTCCAGCTAGTCACTTCCAATTTAAAGAACTGCCCTTTGGCCTCACCACAGTCCCCAGGGTGTTCATCGGTGCTCATTTAGACACTGTTTCAGAGATTGCGTCCCTCCCTCCATAAAGATTACAACGTGTCAGAATTCAAGTCAGGCAAATTCTTCAGAGCAACAGGATTCCAGCTAAACTTGTTCTTCAAACCTTAGGCTCCATGGTGGCATCAGTCAGCCTGGTTCCTCTAGCGAGGTTCCATATGTGAATCCTGCAGTGGTTGCTAGCATCCCGACGGTCTCTGATACATCAACCAATGTCTCATCTAGTTTTGATTACCAGCCGTTGCAAACAGGATCTCAAATGGTGGCTACACTCTGACCAGATTCTCTTGGGCCAGCCATTCATGCTTCCTTAGCCCCACACCATAATGACCATGGATACTTCCCAGATAGGGCGAGGGGCATTATCTGGGAAGGACAGTCCAAGGCACATGACCCCAATTGGAGGCCAACTTGCACATCAATTTTCTGGAAATGAGGGCAGTGCTGTTAGCATTGTAAGCATTCTAAGATGGCCTTCCTCCCAGGACAGTAGCGATTCAGATAGACATGTCTGTAGTCTGGTATATAATTAAACAAGGGGAAACCAACTCTTACTGACTGTGTCGAGAAGCACTCAGAGTTTGGCAATAGGCGATTTCTTCCAACCGCTTTCAGATAGCAATGCACATTCCATGAAGAAATTGAGCAGGACTATTCTCATGCCTCACGAGTGGTCTCTAAATCATGTAGTGGTGCACAAGATTTTTCGCCATTGGGACCAACCTTGCTGCGACCTCTTTGCCTCTCCCCTAAACAAGTGCAGAAGTTACTTTGCCCTAATCCCCCCTCTGGGAGAGTCGCTCAGAGACAATCTTCTCCACGATTGGCCTCCCGGTTTGTTATATGCCTTTCCCCTGACTTCTCTCATATCACAATTTCTAAAGAAAGCCAAAAGGATGGAGCATTCAATGATCCTCATTGCTTCCTTCTGACCTTGACAAGCCTGGTTTCCCTTCCTTTGGCCTCATCTAATACAGAAACTATGGATGTTATGTGATCCTATCTCGCCTACATTCTGTACTGATGGGCTCGGAGCCGATCCCTCGGCTCCGACTCGGCACGCTTATGCTATAGAGCGAGGCCTCTTATTGGCTGAGCTATCTTTATCCCAGGATGCACCACCACTAATCCCCCAGATCTCGTTTGCCGCTTACAAAGCTTAGACGTGGTCTCAACTTGGCTTGGCTAAGTACTATTTATTTAGGCTTTTTCCTGTCAGAAATTTGCTTGATTTAAATCCAAAAGCTGTTTTAACAGCTATTGTTATACGAGTGTGCATTGGTATTTTTGGTAGAGGATTTCGTGTTTTTTCCTGTCAGGGAAGGTTTCCCATTTAAGTTAGAGGGGCCTTCCCCTGTTGTTTCTACTACCTTGGTTTTTTGTGTCTGTGGGTCAAGTACCCGTTTAAGTTAGAGGGTCTTGACCCTCTCTATCTCTCTTCTTTGTAAAATCGTTTCTTTTACTGTATTAAATATATATATATATATATATATATATATATATATATATATATATATATTTTATTTTAAATTTAAAATATTAAAGTTAGGGATATTTTATTTGTTGTAACCCTTCTTTTTGCTTGTACACAACTGTGTTTCACCTTTTGGCTATGTCTAAAGAACACAAACCCTCCGGGTTTAAGAAATGCACGAGGTGTGGTTTCAAAATGTCCATAACGGACGACCACTCCTCGTGCGTCTATTGCTTAGGCGCT
Organism: Protopterus annectens; assembly: GCF_019279795.1. Classification (NCBI taxonomy): domain Eukaryota; kingdom Metazoa; phylum Chordata; order Ceratodontiformes; family Protopteridae; genus Protopterus; species Protopterus annectens. Next base: position 71,170,018 of record NC_056732.1, read on the forward strand.
AAGCACCTTCAAGAATCGTGCAGCGTGTGTCACGCCTTTTCATCAAGAGTCCTCCAGGAGAGGAAGAACAAATTAATCCTCAAGGGGTTAATCAAGCCATCCTTCGAGGAGGCTTTATCTTCCTCTCCTTCTCCTTCTAAAAAGAAGAAAGCGTCGGCTCCGACCAGTCAGTCGGAACTGACCGCTAAAAAATCTAAGCAGACTTCTCCATCGGCTCCACGGACTTCGGAGCCGAGGGCGGAACGGTCTGCCTCGATGCCTCCAGCCTCGACCCCTCTGGTTTCGGAGCTGAGGACTGGAGCATCGAGAGGCGGGTCACCCTCATCGGCTCCACTGATATTGGAGCCGATAAGGGTTACCGGCTCAGACTCTTCCCCTTCATAGCCGAAGTCCTTATCGGCACCGAGGGAAATTACCTTGAGATCTCCCTCGGAGCCGATAGTGGTAGAGTCCATTCGGAGCCGGTCCCCGAGCCCTTCGGAGCCGATGGAGAAATCGGTTCGGGCCCAATCAGTATCCTCTAGATCATCCAAGATGTCTGATTCGGACATCGACAGGGTGCTCCTTAGACTCTTCCAGTCTCCGGTGTTACAAAAGCTAGTTTTGGCTCCAGCCCATTCGGCTTCGGAGCCGATGGTCCACTCCCCTACTGTGGTTCCTCCTCCAACAGCTCCGGCACCGTTGTAGCCGGCACTGATGGAACCGGTGGAGGTTTTAGGGTCGGGCCCAACCCTTGCTCCAACTCCGGCTCTTGGGTCGGAGTTCAGTACACGGACTTCTTCCTTCGGCCCTGGGGAGGAGGCTTCGGGATTGATGCTTTCGGTCCCAAGTCTCCCTCTTGGTGCGTCGGCGGCGGGAGTGCCGTCCACTGTCATGGCCACGGAGGTGGGACCCTCCCAGGATTCTGGTGGTCCCGCCTTCAGGGCTATGAGGAGTGCATTAGCCAAATCTTCCTTGGCTACCTCCACGGTTTCCCCAGCGCCTTCCCTGCATACGGAGACTGGGTCTTTGGCAGTCCCCCTGTCCTTAGACAGCGGAGCCCCCGGGCCTCAGGTTACCCCTGCCGGGGTTTCTCCCCCTCCTGGAGGTCCTTCTGAAGCCTCTTCGGAAGAACCCCCCAGGAAGAGATCATGCAAGAGGAAGCACGTTGACTCCCCTGATGAGTCTCTTACATCAGACACTGATCTCGATGATGCAGAGGGGTCCCCTAAGTCGTCCTCGGATGATGTCTCCTTTGCAGACATCCTGGAAGCCCTAAAACAACGAGGCGGCTGGCAGTCCAAACCTCCCTCTGCTGATTAGTTAGTGTTCCTGAAGGCCTTTGGGGCTCAGCCCTCTGCCTCCTGGGTGTCTCCGCCCTTCGATGAGCTCTTGGATTTGATCTGTCGAAGGGCGTGGGAACACCCAGACTCTGTGGAACCGGTGCCTGCTCGTCCGAATAAGTTCCTCTCGGCACCCCTTGAAAAAGAGTTTCTAACTAAAGGTGTGGCTGTAGATGCTTTGGTGGTGGCATCTGCTACCCAACAAGATGTAGCAATGGCTTCGACGTCCGTCCATCCTCCTAATAAGGAGTCTAGGAGCATGGATCGGTACGGCAAGCGCACCCTCAGTTCAGCGGCCTTTACTTTGAGGTCCTTGAACTACCTTACGCACTTTACCAGATTTCAGAGGGATCTGATTAAAGAGTTATCCGATACCCTCTTGGGTAACCTGCCTGAGGAGCTGGCCCAGACGGTTGGCTCTCAGCTGGCTACAATGTCGTCCATCTCGAACTCGTCCATGAGGCTCATTTCTTATGCGGCCGAAGGGGCGAGTAGAGCGGCGGGTACAGGCATTGCTCTACGGAGACAAGCCTGGCTCCGCCTGTGTCATTTCGCGGAGGCCTTCAAGTCTTCCTTTGCCGACGCCCCCTTTGATGGGTCCTCCCTGTTTGGACCCAAGGTAAAGGACACACTAACCCGCTGTGAACAGGAGGGTAAGACTCTGACTGCCGTAGGGGCACGATTTTCCACTCCCTTTCGGCCTTATCCCAAGGCTAAAAGAGGAGGGAAGATGTGGTTCCGTAGATCTCAGAAGCCTTACCCCTCTCAGCAGGAGGATTCCCCTTCCAGAGGCAGAGGAGGGGGAAATTCTTCCAGAAGACGCCGTCCCAGAGGCGGCAGAGGCCCTCGCAACACTGGAGACTGCGAGTCCTTTCGTGGCTCTTCAGCCTTTCATAGTCCCTGAGGGATTGCCCGGCTGTGCTGCTCCGGAGCCAGTCGGGTGTCATTTCTCGAAGCACCTAAAAGCCTGGGAAGGTATCACTCAGGACCGATGGGTGCTTCGAATTATCACCGGAGGTTACTCCATCCCATTCTCTCATCCCCCCTTTCAGTCCAAAAAAATCCCGGACCCGCCACCCAGTCAGCGGGATACTGCAGCCTCAGAAGTTTTAAAGCTGCTGCAAAAAGGAGTCATCCAACCGGTCCCTGCAGACCAGATCGGACTAGGGACTTACTCAAGATTCTTTTTGGTGCCAAAAAAGACCGGGGACTTGAGGCCCATTTTGGACCTCAGCATCCTAAACCGTTCAGTCAGAAAGTCCAAGTTCCGAATGGTCACCCTACAAACCATTCTCCCATTGCTGGAGAAGGGTGTTTGGATGTGCTCCATAGATCTCAAGGACGCTTATTACCATATCATGGTACATCAAGCGTCCAGGAGACATCTGCGCTTCAGCCTAGGAGGCAGTCATTTTCAGTTCCGCGCGCTGCCCTTTGGTCTCACCACAGCTCCAGGGTGTTCACCAAGTGCTTGGCAGTCGTGACTGCTCACCTGAGAAGTCTAGGATTCCAGGTGTTTCCATATCTAGACGACTGGCTCCTAACTGCCACCTCCAAGCATCTACTACTGCGGAGCCTACAAGCCACTGTATCACTGGGCAACTCCCTTGGAATCACCTTCAATTGGCCAAAGTCTGTGTTGCTGCCATCTCAACGGATAAGATTCATAGGGGTAGAGATAGACTCAAACCAAATGCGGGTCTATCTACCTACAGACAGAATTCAAACCATACAGACTCAAGTTCGAGCCTTACTTCCCAGGTCCAAAGCCCCAGCCAGAATGGTCCTGCAGCTATTGGGATCCATGTCCGCCACGGTTCTTTTAGTCCCCTTGGCAAGGTTGCACATGAGAATTCTCCAGTGGCTTCTTTCAGCTCAGTGGTCCTTTCAGGAACTCCCTCTCAGTCACCTCATATGGATCACGGAAACATGCAAACGGGACCTTCACTGGTGGCTAGTGCCCTCCAATTTGGATCAGGGACGACCCTTTGTTCCACCTCCTCCTGCGGCCACTTTGACCACGGATGCCTCCCAGATGGGGTGGGGGGGCATTCCCTGGGCAGGTCAGTCCAAGGCAAATGGCACCCAGAAGAGACCCTACTTCATATCAACATCCTAGAAATGAGAGCGGTGCTTCTGTCCCTCCAAGCCCTTCACGATTACCTCCCTCAGGGCGTAATTGCCGTTCACTCAGACAACATGTCAGTTGTCTGGTACCTGAACAAACAGGGAGGGACCAGATCCTATCCTCTTTGCAGAGAAGCCATGAGAGTTTGTGAATGGGCAGTCTCGACCAAACGCTTCCTAGTGGCTACTCACATACCGGGCAAGTCCAATGTGATAGCCGACAGATTGAGCAGAACCATCCTATCTCCTCACGAATGGTCACTGAATATGACAGTTGCAAGTCAGATTTTCAGCAAATGGGGAGTTCCATGTTGCGACCTCTTCGCGACTCCTCTGAATGCAAAGTGCAAAGAATTCTTCTCCCTAACCCCGGCTCCGGGGAAGAGCCCCATGGACGCACTAGTCCGTCCTTGGCCCACCGGCTTGCTTTATGCCTTCCCTCCAGTTCCTCTTCTTCCCAAGGTGATTCAAAAGGCATCTCTCTTGGGGAGCAAAATGATCTTAATTGCTCCTTACTGGCCTTGTCAAGTGTGGTTCCCCTATCTTCGGAAACATGCTCTGGAAGGTCCATGGTTCCTGGATCAGATCCCAGACCTATTGGTTCATCAGTCGGGACTATTCCACCAGTCCCTACACACATTAAAATTGACGGCTTGGCTCCTCCTCTTCCGACGATAGTCAGGAGTCATACATTGGATCCAGATGTTGTGTGCATATTATCTTCGGCCCATAAGTCTGCTACAAAGAAACTGTATTCTAGCAAATGGAAAAGATTTGCTATTTGGCTCAACTCTGGGGCCTGGACCCCATTTCTGTTCCTGTGGCAGAAGTACTAAAATTTTTGACTTCTCTTTTCAATCAGGGCTCTTCAGTTTCTACCATCAAAGTACAATTGGCAGCAATTTCTAATTTTCACGAATCCATAGACCCACCTTTAATGAGCAACAGATTGTGTAAGACCTTCTTGAAAGGTGCTGCTCTATTAAGACCTCCGATTTCTCATCCTGCACCTCCATGGGATCTCGATATAGTGTTACGCGCCTTGACTTCTTTCCCCTTTGAACCGGCAGCTACATGTGATCTAAAGTTTCTATCATGGAAGACAGCCTTTCTGGTGGCGATTACTTCTGCCAGAAGAGTTTCAGAGCTTCAGGCTTTGTCGGTAAAACCCCCGTACTTGGTTTTTCACAAAGATAGAGTATCCCTCAGGCCAAATCCTTCCTTTGTCCCTAAAGTTTGTTCTAGTTTCTGCTTACAACAATCGTTAGAGCTTCCAGTTTTTTTCCCAAAATACTCTAACAAAGCGGAGTTCATATTCCACACACTAGATGTCCACAGACAGTTACGTTTTTATTTAGGCAGGACCAAACAAACAAGGAAAACAGATCAGTTGTTTGTATCCTTTGCAGACAATAAATTGAGCAAAGCTGTCACAAAGGTCACTATTGCCAAATGGATCAGGGACTGTATTACTCAAGCTTATTTTTATTCTAACAAAGAGCTTACCACCTCTGTCAAAGCTCATTCTACAAGGGCTATGGCTACTTCGATAGCATTTCATTCTAAGCTTGCTATTAGTGACATTTGTGCTGCGGCTACATGGTCTTCCCCGCACACTTTTATTTCCCACTACAAATTGGATGTGGCATCTAGAGGACGAGCTTCATTTGGTTCCACAGTGCTCAGGAGTGTTTTCCAATGAGCCACCCGGGATTTAGGTGCTAGGGACGCTGTCCCATCAGTACAGAATGTAGGCGAGATAGGATCACATAACATCTTTTAGTTATGTACTCACCATAACTTTAGATGTTTGGGATCCATCTCGCCTACATTCCTAATAACCCACCCTCCTTCCCCCTTCCTTGGAGATCAGAGGATATCAGAAGGTCCAAATCCTGTTGTTTCATCTTGAAACATCTAACAATGTTATATAAACAAGTTGTGCATGTGTGCATGAATGCGGACAAACAAGATCTGGGGGATTAGTGGTGGTTCATCCTGGGATAAAGATAGCTCAGCCAATAAGAGGCCTCGCTCTATAGCATAAGCGTGCCGAGTCGGAGCCGAGGGATCGGCTCCGAGCCCATCAGTACAGAATGTAGGCGAGATGGATCCCAAACATCTAAAGTTATGGTGAGTACATAACTAAAAGATTTTGGACTCAGTTCCAGATCTGCTAACTCACTCAGAGGGCATGGTTCTTCCAAATCTCTAACATCTCAAGCTCACTGCATGGCTTCTCCAATTCCCATGGTTGTAAGGCATCCTTTCCTTTCTTCCCCTGTCCATCATCACAAGCCTTCTACTAGGAAACTGTATCAAAGCAAATGGGAAACATTTACTAGATGGGCCTTCAATAAAGTACTGGACCCTTATACCAGTCCCATTCGTGAAGTTCTGGTTTTCCTAAATACACTCTTCCAATCTGTTTCCTCTGCATCTACAATAAAAGTTCATCTGGCAGCGATTTCAAATTTCCATTCAAGCTTGACTAACTCTTCTCTAATGTCTCACAAGCTTTGTAAAGCTTTCTTAAAGGGATTCCTAATACTAACATCCCCCATTTAAAGAACCAGCTCCTCCTTGAGATTTAACGGTGGTTCTGCAAGCTCTTACTAAGACCCTTTTTGAACCATCAGCATCTTGTGATTTGAAATATTTATCCTGGAAGACATTATTTTTGCTGGCTATTACTTCTGCAGCAAGGGTTTCTGAGTTGCAGGCCCTATCTTCCAAATCACCATACCTAATTTTTCATAAAGATAGTAGCACTCAGAACAAATCCATCCTTTCTCCCAAAAGTCTCCGAAACCAGCATTAATCAGTGACTACAATTTTTCCCTAATTTTTCTAACAAAGGGGAATATGCCCTACATTTACTAGATGTGCACAGACAACTACAATTTTACCTTCACAGGACTAAAGAATTTAGAAAATCACATTGGTTATTTGTAGCATTATCTTCCTTCCATATGGGTAATCCAGTTGCTAAGGTTACTTTAGCTAAATGGCTTAGAGACTGCATAATGTTCATCTATCACTTCAAAAGACTTCAACTTCCCAAACCAGTTCTGGCCCATTCAACTAGATCTGTGGCGACACCAGCAGATTTTCATGCCAGAGCTTGTCTAGATGGCATCTGTGCAGCAGCCACATGGTCTTCTCATCATACCTTTATCACTCATTACAAATTAGATCAGGTCTTGAGGGGTCAAGCATCCTTTGGCTCTATGGTGCTTAGAAATATTCTTTCTTGAGACCTCCCAAGGCTAAAGTAGCTGGAGATTCTGTCCCATTGTCAAGGGTTGGGTGAAGACTGACAATCTCAAATAAAAAGTTATGTCTTACCATAACATTCCATCTGTGTTGTCAATCTTCACCAGTCAGTCCTTGACATCCCCACCCACCTTCCCCCATCCTGAGACTCTTAGTAGACTGGAGTAGTCCTCAGCTAGTTTCACTTTAAGGACTCATTTATGGCCTCATTCTGTATATTTTCTATTTTTGACCATATTTTGTTTTCTATATACTTCTTATTGGGCAAACTTGATCTGAGGTAATCTCTTTGAGGGGCATTATGGGTAGAACCTGCCTCGAGAGTTTGGAGAGCGTGATTTGGAAGATATGGCAAGGTTCGGAACCAAATCCATTGTCAAGGATTGGTGAAGATTGACAACGCAGATGGAACGTTATGGTAAGACATAATTCTTTTTTTCCAATTCAGTGTAATAACCTTTTTGGCAATAGCCAGAATGGACCATAGAAGAGGCACTTGAATTTTAGGAACAGGACCTGGAATGGGAACATTGAATAAACTCAAATAATCTGTTGTATTACAATTGTCTGACCACAACAGTTTAGCAAAATTTCTGAACTCTTCCCAAAAAGGTACCACCATTTGACATTTCAAAATCATATGTTCCCAGTCTGCATCTAAATTAGAATTGCATCTCCATCTTATATTTCCTTTTTTATAAAAAAGTGCTATTTTACATGGTGTTGAAAAGCTATGTAGAAACTTCCAAGCAAAATTTTCTAATAAATAGATGATGTGGAGTTATATACAGACCACAAATATCCAAATGAGAAATATCAAAAACTATAAGTTCAGTTCTTAAAATTCTATAAATTATTGATAGGTATGATTTATTTTTATATTCATTTGTATTAATCTGAAAGAAGAAATCTAAGATTTTGGGAATTGATTTAGTGTTCATAAGTAATGACATTTTCAATTTATTATTTAAGAATTTTCTTAATACCTGAATATCCAACCAGTTAGTATTATTTGTATTATAGCTATCAAAGAGTTCTACATTTTAAGTGATTTTTCTCAAGAGTAGTTATATTTATGTTAAAAGATTCCAAACAACCAGCAGAACAAGCTATAGGAAACATCAGGAACAACAACTGCTTAAGTGAATAATTAGTATTCATTATTGTTTTGAAAAGAACCAAAATATGCTTAATGCCAAATGTGCAAGTATTTATGCTTCTATTATTTATACAATAGTAAGTCTTTAAAAACCTGTGTGCTATATTTACGTTTAATGTACGATTTAAATTTGTTTCAGTTTCCATGATTGAAGTTAATGTTACTTTATGTAGGGATTTCCAGTTTGAACAATATGTTGAGATAAGCCAAAGACCAACTGTATTTAAGATAGCAGATTTAGTATATAGGTCAATATTTAGGAATCCAATACCATTCTCTTCCCAGCTTCTTATATGCCATTCATATGATATTCTTGGCTTTTGAGGATACCACAACAACAATAATAATAGAGTTCAATCTTTTTATAATCTTGTTAGGTGGTGGTATGTGTAATGATTGAGCAAGGTACAGTATTTCTGGTAATATTTTTATTGATATAAGTCTATCTTCCATAGAGAAGAACATTTTTCCCAATTTTCAAACTGTTTTGAAATGTTAAGTTTTTATAATTTAATTTATTTATTTATTTTATTTTACATTTGTTGACCGGGCTAGTCTAGCTGGATATATTTCCATTTTCAGTAGAGGCCCGGGGAGAAAAGCTCCACAAAAAATACAAAAACAATAACATCTTAGTAAAAACATATTAGTGAAAAATAACTAAAATAGAAAATGACCAAAAAGGACAGGCTAGACAGAAACTACAGTTGGCAAAGAAAAATACATAGTCAGTTACAGAGCATTCAAATTATAAGCTAAAGGCTAATGATACAAGTTATCAGAAAGAAAGAACAGGTAAAGTTAAGGGAGTTATGGAGAAATCTAGGAAAAAAGAAAAAAAGAAGAGAAGAAGCAGTAAAGAGAGAAGAAAGTTAGGAGAAAAAGAAGTGGCAAGGGGAAGAGTGGGAAAAGCTAAGAGAAGGAGGTAGAGCATAGAAGCCATGCATGGGCAAAAGATAGCCTAGGAGGAAGCTTAAAAGGCAAGCCAAAAGTAGGAGGAGTGGAAAAAGAAGAGGTGAACTAATAATGGGTGGAGGAGAATGTCAGTCTGTTAATGATACTGTTTCCTTCCATCTATTTTAATATTAACTCTTAAACATTTTAGCTGCTTATTTCCCCACTTAAACTCTTTGTACTCATTTAACAATGATGTGGCTTTTTTATTTAGTAACATTATTTCAGTCCAGAAATTTTCTCAAAGGATTTTATTGACTTAATATTGTCTAACGAAGTTTCACTTTTAAAAATAAATCCACCACTCTGGTTGAACAATATATTATTTGATTCTGTAGACTTTTGCTTATATGTGTTTTAAAATAGTTTAATTGTTTTTAATTAAATTATTGATTGAATTAAGGGTATGATATATAAGGTGTATTTGTATGGTTAATTTATTCTGATGAAGTCTCTTCGAGACGACAGCAATAATAAATGGTGGTTTCCTCCTTTCCTTTATTGTTCAACCAGAGTGGTGGATTTATTTTTATTGATGTTTGTTCTGCTGCTCCATCCCTTGGGATTGTTGCTTTTAAAAGTTTCACTTTTATTGGTAGTTAATAAAATATCAGCGAGTAATTGGATCTTAGAATTTTAATTATCTTTAATGGAGAAACCCTTTATTCCATTATTATTTCTTGTATATGTAGCAAAGGGTTCTATTGCCATGGCAAACAATAATGGAGATAGTGGACATGCTTGCTTTGTTCATTTTACTATTCTAAATGAACTAGATAGAAAAGATCTAATTTTAATAAAACAAAATGTATTATATAATTTTATTATAATTTCTATAAATTCCAAGGAAAATTATACTTTTTAAGTACTTTTTGCAGATCTATAACCAGTTAACTGAATTAAAGGCTTTATCAATGTCTAAATGTAGTATTGATAATTCCTTTTTAGGTTTACTTGCAAATGCTAGTAGAGATAAAAGTTTAATAGTATTATCTTGTACTCCTCTCCTTAATATAAATCCAGTTTGATCATCTTTAATTAAATTTGGTATTATATTTAACCTTTTAGCCAAAATAGCCATAAAAATTTTGTAGTTTACATTTAATGTAATAGGACAATATGAAGAGCATAACATAGGGTCTTTATTTTGTTTTAAAATAGGGAAATCCATGAGTATTTTCATATGGGTGTAATAGTTAATGAATTTTTAATTTCATTAAATGTATTTCCTAATTCTTTTAAAATATCAGGAATTATTTTATATAATTTTGAAATTAAACCATCTAATCCAAGAGTTTTGTTAATTTTTTAAGATTTTTATTTGGCCTGTTTGGTTCTTTAAAATTAATGTATTTATCTAACTTGGCATTTTGATCTTTCAATACTTTTTGCTTTATATTTTCTCCCTAAGAAGCAATCAGTTGCATCAGAATTATCCCTAGTTAGATCTCATATTTATTTCTTCATAATGCTACCTAAAGGCTTCTAAAATGTCATTCATGTCTGTTGTTCTTTACTTGGTAATTTCTTTAATATGATTTATGTTATTTAAAATCTTTGATCTTATGGTTAACCTGTGTAAATCTTTAGGATTTACAGTATAGGTTTGTAATGTGTTTCTCCAAATTTATTGCAACTTTATGAGCTAATATTTCAATGTATTTTTGATACAAAGTTTTAGCAGGTGTGTTTGTATTAGAAGGCTTTAACTTCAATTTTAAGCTATCAATTCTTGTTTCAAGCACCTTTAATTCATTGTCCCATTCCTTTCTTTTCATTAAATACTAACTCTTTATTCTCCCATAAATATAGGCCTTTAGGGTGTCCCATAAAATTATGTCAGATATGTCACTATTGTTATTAGTATCCATAAAGACTTTTAAGTCATCCAAAAACAATTCTATGAACCCTTTAATTTTGACTATATATGTTAGTATTCTTTGCCAATATATCAAATCATTAGGTTTTAAATTAAGTTTAAAAACAATGGCATTGTGGTCAGACAAAGGATGTGATGTTAGTAGTAGTAGTTCTACTCTTGAAAATAACTCATTAGATACAAAGACATTATCAATGTTTGAGTACCAAATCTATATGGGAAATGAGTATAATTTAAAGAATTTACCAATTTTAACTAATATTTCCAAGATTCATCATATTCATAAAATTATTTAGTTCTTTAGCAGCAGTTATTTTAATTTTCGTATCTTTAGTGCTATCACTTTTTGATAATATGCAATTGAAATCACCTGCCAATATAATTTTACCTTTAGCATGTAAAGCTATAAGCTCCACATGTTTTTTTTTTTTTTTTTGCTACCTTAGAACCCATTCCAGGAATTCAGTAGATGTTAATAAAAGTGTACAATGTCTTATCTATTTCAAGTCTAACTAATCCCATCATACCATTTTTGTCATTATAAAAATTAATCACTTTAGGCATGGTTAATGACTTCCTCCAGAATAGTATAATGTCTCTCCTTTTAACATGATTGTGTGCATCAACCAGTATTGAATACTAGTTGCAAGTCAGTTTGTCAATGTCTTTCTTTATTAGATGCATTTCCTGTAAAAAGACTTATATCAGCTTTGTTCATTTAAGGTATTTAAACAAAACACCTCTCACCTCTCTTCATCAGATTATTCAAGTCATTTATATTCAATGAGATACATTGTCATTTTTACATTTTGTAGTGTCTAGCAAGTTTGAATAATAACTCTCATAGTTTAGGCAAAATTCAAATTTAGCATATTTTGTTATGGACAAAGGACTAAAAATACTCAAAAACAACATAACAATATTTACAATCCCTAACATTGAATGTGTTATTCCTGGTTTGATGACATAGTCATTCAAACCCCCCTAACATCTTTAGCGTCACACTAACCATTCTCCTGCTTCTGCCTCTGAAATGCCTTCAAACTTTACTTCTCTTCTGAGCAAACTCCCTCTAATATTAAACTACAGTATTTTACTTAAACTTAATATTAAATTTACTTTTAACTTGTATTCATTTACAGTTATATTAAATATATCTATCTAACCTTAATGAGCTAAAGTAGTAACAATTTTCATAAGTGTCTAATATGTTATGAGTAATAAAAACAGTGAATAAAATATTCACATTTTAACAAGCTATATATACAATAATCTAATTAATTTATTTTTTATTTTACATTTGTTTACCGGAAAGTTCGACTGGACATAGGTCCTTTTTCAGTGAAGGACCAGGGAGAAAAGCTTCAAGAGTTACAAATACATACAATAGAGAAACAAATACAGCCAAGTGAGAAGCAAATACATACAAGATAGTGGTTTCACACTCAATAAGTAGAGCAACAGTAGTTTACATAAAAATTGGTTGTTTACGTTTAGTGGATATATCCAAATGACTATGTACAGTTAAAGTGAAACTACCATTACTGGTAGATAATGCTAGTAGAGTAAGAGTAATGATAGAGTGAAAAGGAGGAATAGGTTATCCAGGGGAGTTGCAGAGCCAGGTGTTAGCACCGTGCGTTTTTAGAAGTTTTTTTTTTAAATTGAGGTGTTGATAAGTTAGTTACTAGTGAGTAAGGTAGATTATTCCAGTATTTGTGGATGTAGTTGGAAAAAAGTGATTCCAAACTACTTATTAAACATTTATATATCAATATAATTACATACCTTATAAGTCATTAAATTAGTTTGCTATGTTTATAACATTAACAATGTAACTGTATTTATCTTAAAGTAACCCAACAATATGGTCAAACTATCGAATATATTTGTACCATTCATAACATACAAAGACTTCATATTAACCAGTTACTTATATTCCTTTCAAACTGTCAATTAATGTAATACAACACATTATATACACCTTTAGGTAAATAATGATTTTATAAACTCAAAAGATTATATCATCTTCATCTAGCATATTATATTTGCTCCTGAAATTTGCCCAGTTGACAGTATTACAATGCTTCCATGACTAATCAGTTATTTTGATAATACTTAAAACTAATGACAGCATTCATTCAATAACCAGTCTTTATAAAAGGGCTGATTAGCAACTAAAATTCACTTATTTATACCATCTAACCCATATCCCATATAAATATTGGATGTGTCTAATGAACTCTACAAACATTACATCACTCATAAGTACATTAGAAGTATAATTCACAAAATCATAAACTATAATAATTGCATGAATGAATTACTTAATATATAACTTTAAAATCTCAGAATACTTAAATTCCATTAAGATAGTTTAGCATTAACATCAGATTCAAATTAGATTTAAATATAACAAAATATTTTGGTGTTCCAAATTATATTTATCAGGCAAGTAATTTTATTTTTAAACTCTGAATAACTTCTTAAAATTTTAAGGAAATCTTTCAGTATTTAATGTATTTAAGATGCACATTGCTTCATATAGATTTTATGAATTATTATAAGGATCATTTTACTGCATTTCATTTTAAAGTTAAAAATTGTGTATCTTAACTCTGATGTTAATATTTATTTACCTGAGATCTTGTATGATGTACCGTCTGAAGAAATCATGGATATGAATGATTTCTAATGACACATTCAATATGTTTACTGTATTAATCATTCTTAAATATTAATTCTGTCAGCTATTCAACTTGTTACACATAACACAACTGTGCAAAACAAAGTAAATTTCTTTTAGCTACTTAAATGTGCATTGTCCTTTAAATGCTGTAATTGCTATTCTAACACCATACTATAGAGTTTATTATAAAAAAGCTTTAAATATTATAGCAGTTATTCAACTTGTCATACATAACATAGCCATGTAAGACAAAGTAGATTTATTTTAGCTAGTTAAGCGTGCATTGCACATTAAATTCTATATTTGCTATTCTAACACTATACTATCATAAATTTCACTGATCTAATTACTTGCTAACATAAGTATTGGTACGCTGTATTTATTTAACTTCACATTCTTTGTTTAAAACATAGTAACAAGTTTATTATAAATTAAATCCTATAATTATTGTAAGGAACAATATTATCTTGCTTTACTCTCATTTGAGTTTTTCTCTAATGCAGTATTCCAACCTATAACCTTGTTAAGTTCAGCGTTCATCTTCAGTTTGCTGGCTCTTCTGCTGGTTTGCAGAGCCACAGATCTTTCCATCTATATATTTACTGTTCACGAGCCCATTTTAAACTGTGAAATAAGGTAAGACATTGAATGTGAAGTGGAAAATGTAGTAAGATAGTTGTCAAAGGCTTTGCTTACACTTGCGATCACTAGTATGTGAGCTAAGCTTTCAAAAAAATGTCAGCAGTGTACCAGAATGTTTTTTATGCAAAATAAATCAGTTACTAAACCAATTTACTCAATTCCAAGACCTTTAAACTCAACATTTAAATAAATAATGTAGATAATTCAAAAACTGTATATTTGAACATATTTAGTAATATGGATAGTAACACATTTAAACTAGCAGAGAAAACATTACATATACTTAAATGGGGACTTACACGACACCCAAAGTCACTTGTTCTATTATTGTTTTTCTTAGCCAGAGTATTTCAAAGCAACAAAATTTAAATGTATAATTATACTCTCATCTAGATGTTCATGGTTATGATGTCGAATCATGTAGTTCATAACATTTGAAATAAATCTGCATACAAACTCTAGAAAAAGAGAATTATGATATTATGAAATCAGATGTTATTGTATTAGTTGATTATTATTATTGTATATATTGCTGTTTTTCAGACTGACAAACTGAAAGGTTTTACCTTGACAATTCTGAAGTCCTCCTGACTGTTAAAGTAATATAGTTACATTGTAGTAAAGCATGTTACCAAAGTCAAAGAACAGTCCATAAAGCAGGTGAAGAAAAAAGGGATTAGACACTGTTACTTTTCTTTTTTTGCTTTTGTTCTCTTCTGTTGTCCATCCGTTTTTAATTGCATTTCTTTTTAAACTCATAGACTACCATTCCATTTCTTCTTGTTTGTCCAAAAGTCCATTTTTTTGTGAAAAGTCCAAAGCTTCATATAATGAATTAAATCTCCTTTGTCCTTCTTGTAGGAACATTCTAACTTTCGCAGGAAACAGAATTTGAGCCTTGATGTTTGATTTTTTAAAGACTTTTAATTAATGAAACATGTTTTTTCTTTTAGATATTACTGAAGATGTATAATCATTGTCAAATCTGATTGTTTTACCCTTAAAATTATTGGAGAGTTAGTCCAAGCTGTTTTAAGAAACAAATCTTTATCTTGTGTGGAAGGAAATTTGACTATTATTGATCTTGGTGTGGGTGGAGTTTTTATTGAAGAATTATTTGAAAGAGATCTATGTGCTCTTTCTGTCCCAAAAGACAGTGACTCGAGCAAGTTCAAGATTTTTGGAACCCAAGTGTTCAGAAAATTCATAAAAGTACCATATTACGTTGTCCTACTTTTTCAGTAACGCCATATATTCTGATATTGTTGCTCCTGGATCTGCTTTCAAGATCATATACTTTTTCAAAAAGAAAGATGTTTTGCTTCAGTAGGAATTCAACCTGGCTTTCATTCTCATTTAATCTGCCATCCACATCATTCAGTGAGTCTTCCATAGAAGTGATTTGGTCAGAATGTTTCTTTATAATTTCATTAAGTAGATCAAATTGTTTCTTATTTTCCTGCTTTATAATGTCCATTTTGTTCTCCAGTTTGTTAGTTTTTATTGATATTTCTTGTAAGTGAGTTACAAAAGACTGCAGTTATTTCTACATTCCATTTTCCTGTGAGGAAGCATTGGAATGACTTGTGGTTGCTCTTGACTGAAGAAAAACTTCTGACAGGATAAAAACAAAATAAAGTCTTCAAAAGATGATTTTCTTGCTGGATTCCCTTTACACCTTATTTATTATCATATATGTTTTGAAGGCATTTTCTTCAGTTTAAAGTTAAAAAAAATCCTGTCAGAAAAACTGAACAGAAGCAGAGCAACATTTTTATGCTGCTAACTGCTTGGCATCTCAGCCATGCCCCCGTTTGGTGTCTTTCTCATAACCTGGTTCCACTTACTGTGGATGTTCCTTTGGTTGTCTCCTATTTGTGTGACTTGCTTAATGCTGAGTTGGATTGTTCATCTGTTAAGGCCCACGTATCAGTTCTCTGTGCTTGTCTACCTTTGATTCCCCCTTTGACCTCTAGATTTGAGGCTAAACAGTTTCTTAAAGGCATCCTTCACATTAGGCCTTCCAGGAAGCCTGTCCTGGGACTTTAATTTTGTTTTTGAAAAATTGACTCAGGCTCAAATTAATTTTTTTTGAAAAATTGACTCAGGCTTCTTTTGAGCCTGCTGCTTCAGCTTCCTTACAAAATTGTTCTTGGAAGACTGTACCTCTTTTGGCCCTTATGTCTGCCAGACAAGTGATGGGCTGCATGTCCTTATGGCTTTTCCTCCTGTTTTAGTTTTTCATAAGGACAGGGTGTCCCTTTGTGCTAATTTTTCTTTTATGCCCAAGGTTGTTATGAGTTGTCTCTTATTTATTCTATTAATTTGCCTATTTTTCCCTTCTCCACAATCTGCTAGTGAAAAGGCTTTGCACAATTTGGATTTGCACAGACAACTCTGACATTATTTGTATAAGACTAAATGTGAAGTTGTTCTATCTAGCCGTTCATTCTTACAGATGGGTTCAGAGCCAATCCTCGGCTCTGAGTCTGCCTACTACAAAGCTCAAGGTCTTCAGACAGCTCAAGACCAAGTCCCTATCCCATGATGCACCTTGAGTTACCTCAGATCTAGTTTGCCGCTGCAATAGATCAGAGGTTTCCAAACACAGCCTGGGCCAGTATAGCTTTTTCTATAAAATTTCTAAAATTTGGTCTTTTATATTAATAGTTATTGATAGTCATTTCTAGTTATAACTTAGATCTTTTATAGCTTAAAAGTTTGATAGTTTTCTTTCTCCCTTTGGCCTTCGTTTTTTTATAGGCCTTTAGTATCCCTTCCCTTCTTGGTGTGCCTTATATAGATAATTAGAATAGCTTAGTATAGTGTTTTACAAGCATTTATAGATAGTTAAATTTGGTGTGTGTGTGTTTATACATTTATACAGTTATCCATATACAGCCCATTTGTTGTTTTTTAGGGGCTACTTACAGCTTATATTAATAATGTACTTTAAAAAAATTGTTAAATTTGTGTGTGTGTACATTCTTGTTGAATAATTCAAGTCTTTTTGGTATAGCAGATAGTGTCATGGCTGACCAGGATAAAGACAAACATCCCAAGTCTGGGTTTAAAACATGTCCAAAGTGTGGACAAAAGATGTCAGTGACAGTCACATAAATTGTGTTTACTGTCTCGGAGACTTGCACTTTCAAGAGAGCTGCTCCATTTGCCATTCTTTTTCTAGCAGAGTATTACATGAGAGAAAAAGAAAACTCATTGATAGAGGACTTTTAAAATCTTCCTTTCAAGAAACTTTGAGTGACCAGGATAAATCTAGCCAGTCTCCCAAGTCTTCAAAGTCTTCTTCTTCTGATGTGACAAAATCAAAAAAAAACATCGACATTCCACAGCCTTCAGAGCCGAGTGTCCTGTCTTTTTGGAGCCAGTCCCCAGTCCTGGAACAAAGTTCTAAAGTCTCCTATTCTCCAGTCAGTACCACCCTCCATACATTCATCTTGGTCCTCGATCAGCTTATCCGATTTGGATGTGGATCGTGTGGTGCAGAAGCTGCTACAGGCACCGGCATTTAGTAAATTTTTATTGGCTCCGACACAAGTAGTTTCGGAACCAAAGAATATTATTATGCCATCGACTTCTTTTTGTCCTCCAAGTCATTCTGGTCCATCGGAGCCAGAGGAGTTGGACCTGATGATTGTGGAGCCTTCAGAGCTGACACCTGCTCCAGTGCCATTGGTTCCATTTACTCAGACTTCCTTGGTGCCCATCGAGGAATCTAGTAGCTGACACTCTCCAGTCAGTTCTGGGGAGTATAGTCGGACTGACCTGTCGGTTCCGACTTTGCCTCTCAGGGCCTCGGCTCGGATGAGTTCAGCTCCTACCTCTGGATCAGAGCCCACTGTTCCGGTGATGAGGGGATCGGTTGTTTCTCTGGATCCAGCAGTTTCTTCTCATCGGAGCAGATGTGCCTTTGACGCCATGAGGAGATTAATGTCCCCCAGGACATCTACAACTTCAGGTCCAACTACTTCCTCCCCAAAAGTGCCTGAGTTCACTTCTGCCTCATGTATCCCTTTGAAGCATAGAGACCCTGAGCCTCAGGATGCCCCACTAGGTGGCCCCTGCTCTTCTGAGACCTCACCAGAAATTCCCACTGATGAGGTTCCCAGGAAGAGAATTTGCAAGAGGAAGCACCTAGACTTCCCGCAGGAGTCTCATGTCTGATTCTGACTTAGATGAATCAGAAGGGTCCCCACGGTCCCTCTCTGAAGATATCTCATTTGCAGATATATTAGAAATCCTTATGCAGAGGGGTGGCTGGAAGCCTACCAACCCTACTGAAGATGAGTCGGTTCTCCTGAAGGCTTTTGGCTCTCAACCCTCCACCTCTTTGGTGTTTCCACCCTTCGATGAGCTCATGGAGCTGGTCTCACGAAGGGCGTATGAGTCTCCGGACACCATGGAGCCTGCCCTCAGAGGCCCAATAAGTTTATTTCTGCCCCTCAGGATAAGTCTTTTCTCACTAAGGGAGTGCCTGTTGATACCATGGTGGTGACAGCAGCCACCAAAAAGGAGATGTCAGAAACTTCTTCCTCTATCCATCTTCCTAACAGAGACCCTAGGATCATAGATAGATATGGGATGCGCATGTACAGTTCAGCGACTTTTGCCATGCGTTCACTGAACTATCTCACACATTTCACAAGACTGTAAAGAGACCTCCTAAAAGAGCTTGAAGATGCTCTTCAGAGTATGGTAGCTGCAGGAGCTTCAGACAAAGTTGCCTCCCAGCTTGCTACCCTCAATTCCATAGTGAACTCGTCCATGCATCTCATCTCATATGCAGCTGATGGAAAGAGTAGGGCAGTGGGTACAGGAATTGCTCTCTGGAGACACTCCTGGATGTACTTGTGTTCCTTTGTGGAGCCCTTTAAGTCATCCTTTGTCAACACCCCTTTTGATGGCTCATCCCTTTTCGGGCCCAAAGTTAAGGAAACTTTGACCAGGTGAGAGCAGGAAGGAAAGACTCTGTCTGCTGTCGGAGTCCATTTTTCCACCCCTACTAGACCCTACCCCAAGGGTCAAAAGGGAGGAAAGATGTGGTTCCGAAAAGCACAAGGAGCCTTTCTGGACACACATGGTGAACTCCCCTCCAGGGGCAGAGGAGGGGGCAATAATGGAAGATGCCGCCCTCATGGCAGGGGGGGGGTCTGCAAAACCAGGGCAACAGAGACCAGTTCTTTGGGAAACCCTGTCAGCAGTCCTGAAAGGAGGCCTAACTGTCCTACTCTGGAGGCAGTCAGGAGTCGCTTATCTTTGTATCCAGATGCCTGGCTCAAAATAAATGACAACTGAGTACAAAGTATAGTCTCCAGAGGATATTTGATTCCCTTCACCATCCCCCCTCCATTGACAGCAAAATTTCCGGACATTCCACCCAGTTACAGGGAACAAGCAACAGTAGAGGTCCAAATGTTGCTAAGAAAAAGAGTCATCCAGCCAATCCCAGCAGACCAAACAGGATCCGGAACTTGCTCAAGATTCTTTTTAGTTCCAAAAAAGACAGGGGACAGGAGACCTATTTTGGACTGCAGCAGACTAAACAGATCTATCAAGAAAGATAAGTTCCAGATGGTCACACTTCAGTCGATTCTTCCCTTCTTAGGGAAAGACAATTAGATGTGCTTGATAGATCTCCAGGGTGCGTACTACCATATAAAAATGGCCAGACCACCCAGTGATCATCTATTCTTCCATCTGGGAGCCAATCATTCCCAGTTTTGACCCCTGCCCTTTGGTCTCACTAAAGCCCCCAGAGTATTCACTAAATGTATGCCAGTGGTCATGGCTCACTTGAGGCGTTTAGGATTCCAGGTGTTTCCATACCTAGACGATTGCCTCCTCACCGCCACCACCAGGCATCAGCTAATACAAGCCAGGGACACCATTCTTACTCTTTGCAATCAATTGGGCATTACCATAAATTCAGAAATATCTACCTTGTCGCCATCGCAACATATCGTTTTTATCGGAGCAGAATTGGACACCACCACCACCACTTTAAAACTTCCAGCAGAAAGGATTTTACTACGTTGTCAGCAAATCCCGAACATCATATCCAGAGACAAGGCTCCAGCATCAGAAGTGCTAAAGTTGTTAGGGATGATGACAGCTGCAGTAATAGTGATACCGTTGGGTTGCATGCACATGTGGAATCTACAATGGCTGCTTTTCACTCAGTGTTCTTATCAAGAGCTCCCAATGTCTCATCTCATTATTGTAGCAAACACATGCAAAAAGAATCTTTAGTGGTGGTTGACCTCTCTTCAAGTAACGATAGATCATCCTTTTATCCTACCCTCACCATTGGCCACAGTGACCATGGACACTTCCCTGATAGGATGGGGGGGGCATTTTCAGGGAAGAACAGTCCAAGGCACATGTACCAAACAAGAGTCACATCTGCATATCAATGTCCTGGAGATAAGAGCGGTACTTTTGGTGTTGCAGTACTTTCAGGACTCTCTCCCTCTGGGGACAATTGCAATTCAGACGGACAACATATCAGTGGTCTGGTACTTGAACAAACAAGGAGGAACTAGGTCCTATCCCCTTTGTTGAGAGGCCCTGAGAGTATGGCAGTGGGCTACATCCACCCAGCGCTTTCTGATAGCAATGCACATCCCAGGGAAATCCAACATGATTGCAGACAAACTGAGCAGGGCAATTTTGTTGCCTCATGAAGGGTCCCTCAAAAAAGAGATAGCGGAGAGAATATTCTGCAGATGGGGCCAGCCTTGCTAAGATCTTTTTGCTTCCCACATGGACACAAAATGCAGAAGCTACTTTGCCCGGATTCCCCCTCAGGGAGATTCCCCAAGGGACGCACTTGTACACGATTGGCCTCCAGGTCTCTTCTATACATTCCCACCAATTCCCTTGATACCCAAAGTACTACAGAAAGCAAAAGCCCTGGGAAGGACCATCATTCTAATAGTCCCTCATTGGCCTCATCAGATTTGGTTCCCCTTCCTTCGACTTCATCTGTTGGAAGGGCCTTGGATTCTGGACTCCGTTCCAGACCTTCTGATGCATTCGTCGGGGGCTCTTCATCCCTCCCTTCAGTCCCTAAAATTGACAGCTTGGCTGCTCCAATTCCCAACATAGCCAGGTTCCATAACCTCTCAAATGAAACGCAGCATATTTTAATATCTTCTCATAAATCCTCTGCTAGGAAGTTGTACCTTACCAAATGGAGGAGATTTTCTATATGGGCTCCTCAGAATAACATTGATCCCTACCAAGCCCCTATTTCCTCTATTTTAGAATTTTTGAGTGTGCTTTTCAACAAAGGAGCTGCGGTAGCTACAGTTCGAGTACAGCTTGCCACCATCTCTAATTTTCATCTTGGCTTTGAAGGATTGAACATAACGTTACACAAGCTATCCAAAGCCTTTCTCAAAGGGACTTTCCACCTCAGACCCCCCCCCCCCAGTGAAATCCCCTTATACCCCATGGAACCTAAATGTTATGCTTTCATGCATTATTCTCCCACCTTTCGAGCCAGCTTCCTCATGTGATTTGAAATTTTTGTCTTGGAAGACTATCTTTTTAGTAGCCATCATGTCTGCCCATAGAGTATCAGAGCTACAGGCCTTGTCCATAAAACCTCCGTATTTGTTTTTTCATGCTGACAGAGTGTCCCTGCGAACAAATCCTTCATTCTTACCTAAAGTTTGTACTGAAGCTAACCTTAACCAAATCATAGATTTGCCAGTGTTTTCCCCAAACACACCAACAACTTACAGTATTTGCTGCACTGCACAAGCTTGATGTTCATAGACAGCTCAGGTTTTACCTGGATAGAACCAGAGAGTTCAGAAGATCAGAACAACTTTTTGATTCCTTTTCAAATTCTAGGAAAGGTATACCAGTGGCAAAAACAACACTAGCTAAATGGTTATCTGATTGCATCACTTTCACTTATTCAGCTGCCAATTTACCTTTACAACATAAAATTAAGGCTCATTCTACCAGAGCAGTGTCCACATCCTCTGCTTTTTCTGATAGGCTTCCTATAGACAATATTTGTGCAGCAGCCACGTGGTCAAGACCTCATACCTTACAAAGTTGAAAGGGCCTCCAGGGACAGGGCCTCCTTTGGTTCTACTGTCCTGAAAAACATACTCCCGTGAGCCACCCAAGAAAGATGGTGCTTGGGACGCTACCCATCTGTAAGAATGAACGGCGAGATAGAACAACTTCACATAAAGAAGTTATGTACTCACCATAACATTCCATGTGAGTTGTTCATCTCGCCATCATTCTTACTTCCCACCCTCCTACCCCCACCAGGGTTTTTTGAGGACCGAGATAATAGTTTTATCATGGTTGCTCTATCTTTCTATGGTTTTTACCTAAATAAAGTGCTAGAATGGCATATGGTATTGTTAGAGGCAGCAAACAAGATCAGAGGTAATTTAAGGTGCATCATGGGATAGGGACTTGGCCTCGAGGTGACTGAAGACCTCGAGCTTTATAGTAGGCCGACTCGGAGCCAAACCCATCTGTAAAAATGAAGGCGAGATGAACAACTCACATGGAATGTTATGGTGAGTACATAACTTCTTTATATTTTTCATTTCTTTTCATCCTAGGTCTTTAGGTTTGGCTGTTTCCAAGCAAACCATTTCTTCTTGGATATCTAAAGCCATTTCTTTTTGCTATTCTTTTCATGGAAAGAGCCTTCCTTCTGTTAAGGCTCATTCTGCAAGGGCTGAGGCTTCTTCTGGTTTTTATTTCAAGGGTTTGGATACTAATTCTATTTTGAGACAGCTACCTGGTCTTCTGTGTGTACCTTTAACAAGCACTATAAGGTGGATTGTGATTCCTAGAGCCAAAGCTGATTTTGCTAGAGCCCTTCTCCATGCCTCCCTAGAGGGTTCTGCTATCCTTTCCTCCTCCCCGTCTTCTTCCTGAGCTTTTGTACTCTCTCTATAGTAAAGAATAATGCAACAGTGATAGGGAAGGGCATAGTACAGTTGTGTAAAATCTTACCCTAACCGTAGATGTCCTTCTCTTCACTGTTGAAGTATTTGCTCCCTTCCTCCTCCCCCTGGCCCTTTTTCCTTCTGGATGTGCCTGTTATTTGATGGTATCCTTAGGCTGTCATACCTACTGGTGCTTTTCAGTCCTGAGGATGGTACATCCAGATGTCACCATTATGCTCTACGCCGTGTGTGGGCAGCATATGTGTGATGTACAGCATAACCATTACAACCTAAAGGCTTTGGTATACTGGCCAGACATTGGTTTGTCCTAGGCAGGGGATCACTGTTGTAAAGAATACCACAACAGTGAAGAGAAGGACAATCTACTGTTATGGTAAGATTTTATACAACATGGATAAGTAATTAAATATTTAAGGTAAAACTTGATTAATCAATTATGGCACATCTGCCATAAAGGTAGTTAGGTCACTTAAGGCATGTAACAAGACATTGTATAGGTTGTGGTAATTTAACTTAGATAAAGAAGAATGTTATGGTAAAAAGAGAATTGATATAAGAATATGTTCAAGAAGTATGGGTAGTCAGGTTTTAAAAGGTGGGGGATTGGTACAAGTGCAGATCCAGATAGAAGAAAGGTAGTCTTGTAAAGAATGTTTGAAATATGCAAGGTCCTGAATAGATCTCATCGTTAATGGTAGGGCATTCCAGGCTTTGGCTGAAGAACAAGTATATCGAAGCTGGACAGCAGGTAGGTTAGGCTTATACACCTGTAAAAGGCATTGATTTTCAGATCTGAGAGATCTTTTGGGTAGGTAGATGGTAAGTAAAAAGGTGAGGGGAAGACAGACTAAAGGTTTGTAAATTAATTAAAGCAATCTCACCTGTTTAACAAGTTTGAATTTCATTATATTTGGAAGTTGCATCATTAGCTCACTCATGGCATGATCAGTCTGCATCTGACTCTTTTTTAATCATAACTATGTGCTCATTAAGGCTATGACAAATGATTTGAGCCAGAAAATTATGGGTGGGTTAAGTAAGCAACGATGTCTAACAGAGTGGGTGTTGCAGGGAAATAATGGACTGTCCAGAGTGCAGGAGAGGGCCTTCCCACCCTTGGAAGGATTATTTCTCTGCAGTAGCCACTGTGGACAGCATTACATTTAAAAAAATGGACTGATAAGCTCTCTTGTATTTGTATTATTATTATTAGTAGTATATATGCAAGCAGAAACTGATGCAGAGGCATAGACACAGTCTCTCATACATATACAGAAGCTCTGTATCCCACAGACATAGTGTGCCCACCAGTTACATTCACTTTATTGAATGTGAAAGTCTCAGATCTCTGATTAAACGAAGAAATGCATAAAATGAGAGCACTCTCAACTCTAATTTTGAAAAGAGTTGCCACCTGTCCATTATTCTTCTGCATTATCCAGGAATGGAGCTCCTTGTCTGGTTTACAGGTACTGCAGGGAACTGCTTTTTTTTGTGATGTTTAAGAGATGTTCATGTGCTCCTGAGTTTCCCAGAGTAAGCAGTATCTGCTTGTAATGTCTGGTCTGTGCATTTACTTTACTGATGAGGATTGCAGAAAATTAACCATCACTGCTGCTCTGTTTCTGCCCACCAGTTGATTGGCTGAGAAGCCATTCTAACTAAAGAAAGCAAACTAATGATGTAGAAAACATGTCAGGACACCTGCAGAATTTATATAAACACTGGTTCAGGCTGTTGTCTGTCTTGTTTTTTCATTAAATGATTTGTGTAGTTCAGTTTATAGCTCTCAGCTTTATTCAGAAAATGTTAACAAGCACTAAAATTACTGATAATTTTTAAATATTACTTTCATTCACTTAAAAACTTAATAGTACATGTTTTGCATCAACATGCATTTTCTCGTGATAAGAAGTAAGCAACTGAAATGTTTGGAATTATTGAGTCCTCTGTGATCTATGAAAAATCAGGCATTTTGCAAGTAACAGGGCAAAATGTGGTAAAATCGGTGGCTGTTACGTATGCTTTTGGCCAGCTTGGGGGACACTACTTTGCCACAGCAGCAGTTTATGCAACTATGATTTATTCAGAGGAGTCTTTATCCCTGCCTGTGTGGGTGGGTGGGTGGGTGGAAAATGCTGCTGGTTGACAGTAGCAGCATTTGCTTAACTTCCCTGCAAGGGAAAAGAGAAAGCTGAAAAGCAGCAACTGCAAGAAGCAACACTGAGCATCTAAGTCTTACTATTTACAAGGTAAGTGAAAAAGAGTGAGTGTTTATTTTTTGTGTAACTAATAAATGCAGAGATTATTATTAAGAGGGCTATAGTTTACCCCCTGCTGTTTAATGATTACTGTGAAACTGTCACTAATCTTGTGTGATAAAAGCAGTGTGATACAATGTATTGTTGAAATTAGTGTAAAAACAATCATTGCTATTATGCATTGTGTGTGTGTGTGTGGGGGGGGGGGTTGAAGTGCCATATATATCGGCCATAATTTCTTTCACTTTACATCACAGTCTAACATCAGCATTGCATACAATAAATGGCTGTCTGGTGATCTGCACAAGATCTGTAGGAAAGAAACAGATAGGTACAGTAGCACAAGGAGTAGTGTTAGCATATTTCAGAGCTTGTTTCTCTGGTAAGTTCTTGACTATGGCTCCTATGTGGAATCTGCATGTCCTCCCTGTCTCTCTGTATTTTATTCAGATAGTTTCCTTTCCCTAGCACCCCAAAGGTGTGCTGTAAGTGAATTGATGGTCCTCCAGTTTGCCCCTAAGCATGGAGTTTCAGTATGTGTTAGTTTATCTTGTGATGCCTAGCTTGTCAGGAGCAGTAGCAGCATTCATGTGTGTCAACAAATAATATTGACAGATACATAAATTTATTTTCTGGTTAGCAAAAAAATAAAAATAAAAATCCAGTAAGTCATTATCTTTCATAAATGATGCATGAAACATACCATTTAACATCAAGAAACTTGGAACTTCTTTGCGTCATCATTCTTAGCTAGGTAAATGGATTTTGATGCAAGCCCTGAGCCCCATCTAGTCTAAAATTGACCACCTTCAGAGTTGTGCACAAAAAGTTGCTAGTTTGTGAGAAGACTGGGGACAGCACAGGCATTATTTGTAACTTCATTATGTTTTCACTCAGTCACAATCAAAATCCATTGTATATACAGGTTGCTATCTTTTTCAGATGGGAGTAAGGAGATGGCATGCTAAATATTTACATCTTATAGCAGCAAGTTATAATTTGTTGCTGTATTCTATTCTTTCACTTTTGCCACATTCTGATTTGAGAAAAATACACAAACGGTGTCTTTCTTTTGGGATTGGGGTGAGGGGGCATGCTGTATAGCTGTATGATAGCAAATGACTTGAAATATGACTGCGACATTTGTCCTTTCACTTTCATCTGTCTTAACACCCAGTAGGTACATAAAAGGCATAGCTTTTTGAGGAATAGGGAGGCCAGTACTTATCCCAGGCATGATTTATGTGCTCTACAATCCTTTGTTTTCTTAGTTTGTTGGTCTCTACTGATGTTTGTCATTTACACTGCCTCATTCGCATATTGGTTCTTTGCTAGCACAAACCCACACTGGCAGCTTTCCGGAGCTCAGAATCCCCTCCTCTGACTAACTGTAATATGGGATTGGCTAAGCTTCTCCCATCAGAGAGAAACCTAGCCCTTATCACAGACGGTCATTCAGTCTTTTAGTGCCAGCTGTAGGACGCGCACAGTTGAATCTTGTCAGCAGCCAGCATTGATGTATTATTCCAGAAACTCTTGATAAGATCCCTTTGGGAACTTTCCTTCCTCTATATTATATTCTTGATATTTCCTACTGTTTTAGTTCCCTTTCTAAGGAATGACTATGCCAAGGCTCAGGGCATCCCATTCCTTCCTCATTTTCCTCCTCCCCTTTCACCTTCTCCCAGACTTTAGCTCAACCCAGCAGCCTGGCCACAAATAGGCTCAGACAAGTGGGTGCTAAGAATAATAAAGAATTCTTTGAGAACACTGTTGGCAGTGGACAGAAAATCCTACTCCCTTCAGGGAAATCCAGACCAGACACACGTGTTATTTCTGGTTCTCCTTGACAAGTTGCAAGCAGGGGTTACAGAACCAATTTCTGCATCACAAAATGGAAAATAATTTTACACAAGAATTGTTTTGGTACTCATAATGAAGCTATCATGGAGATTAGTGTTAGATTTGACTATCGAAATACCTTTCTGAAAGTACCAAAGTTCAAAATACCCTCCAGATGGTCCTACCTTATCTTCCAGGTCACTGTTTCATGATGACTTTACTTCTGAGGGATGCTTATCATCATATACCAGTGACTCCAAACTTTAGGTTGAACCTACAACTGTCCTATTTTATGCCCTGACAAAGAGCTGTTTTCCAGGGGGTATGATGGACACAAGAAAAAGTATGACATTTCTACAAAAAGACGTCATAGTCCTGATTGTTCAGTACATTTACAGGGATTTCTCTGTTCAAGAAGCTTCCTCCACAATATAGGTTTTCAAAATTCTAGGCCTTATGACATCAGTGATCCTCATGACACTTTAGGCCATACTCCACCTGAAAAGGACTGACTGGCAGTTAAAAAAAATGTTAGACCCAACACCTGCTTCCTTTGGAGTTCCAGGTACCAGTGCTGGATTTTGCAAAATGAGTGATAGTGGTGGAGATATCATTTATCTTAAACCAGAACCACCTTTCTCCCTTCAGATCCCACTTAAATCAGTCTAGATGGATTTGTCAGGTTTTGCATGGGGAACAGTTTACAGTGGAGTTCAAGTGCAAAGCTAATGAGGTCCTTCGGACACCACAAAGAACATAATCATCAAACAAATTTTAGTAGTGATTCAGACCTTAAAAGTTCTTCATTACTTATGGTCTTTAGGTCCCCTTCTATTAGCCGTAGACACCACAGTCATGTAGTACCTGAACAAACTAAGGGGTATAAGGCCATATCTTCTTTGCCGGTTGGCAATGATTGCCTAGGAGCTAGCCTTACAGCATTCTCTAAAGCCTTAGATCTCATACTTCCTGTCAGAGCAATGCTTTGTGGCAGACTAACCAGATGATAGATAAACCCTCACAAGTAGAAAAAGTGAAAACTAGAGGACAGATGTCTGCTTAGATTTTGTACAAATGTGGGGAACACTTAAAATAGGTTTGTTCACCTCCTTGCGAAACAGACAGGAATGTCTGTTTATGCATTTCCACCCTTTTCACTGATACCCAAGGTACTTCGGAAGATTCAGAAAGAATCAAAGATTATTGTGGTGACCCCATTTTCACTTAGGCAAAGTTGATTCTCCCTATTAATGGAATTGGTCAAGGGCAATTACAACAGTCTACCTCACACTCTGGATCTGCTTACATAGTGTCAGGGGTGACTTCAACATGTAAATCCCAGTAGCTTAGACCCCTAGCTTAATTAAAGTACTTTCTACAGTTATTACAATATAGTCTTGGCCAATTAGAAAGTGTTCAAAGGATACGGAGTGGGGAAATTGAAGAGTAAGAAAACAAGACAAAGGTAATTTGAAGGGTATGAGGAGATGTGTTCCAGGGGAAAAGTAGGCATGGAAGGATGCCATTGAACCCTTTACCTACTGCTCCATGTTGTTTAAGGCTGCCCCTGAAATCACTGTGTATGGTATTTAAAACTGAAGCTTGTGGATGTTCTTCGTGTTTCACTGTTGCAGTCATTACATTTGGGTTATCTGCCTGCAGGTAGCCCTCAGCCGGCCTGAATACCAGAGTCTTGGATCCCTGCGTCGGATGCTGTCTCCTCTTCCATGACGTCAGGTTGTCAGGGGTATAAAACATGCAGCCGACACCATTACATCCATCTTTCTTGCCGTGCGGTGCCAGAAGCAGTTTGCAAGTGCTGGACGGCCAACTCCTGAAATTTTTGTTTTCGAGTTTCAGAACCGAAGTCTTCAAAAAAGCTAAGTACCCCATTGGGGATCCTTTTTCTTGCTCTTAAACCAATGTCAGTAAAAGTTAACAATTGTCTTACCCGTGGAAAGCAAATACCTCATAAAGATTTTCATTCGTACTGCATTCCTTGCTTAGGCCCAGACCACGATGTCCCTCGCTGTCGGTTTTGTGCTTTATTCAACCCCCAAACTATTCATTGTCGGTCTATTTGTGCAGCAAATTATTTTGGTGCTCGGTTTAACTATCCAGAAATGTTGTCGGTAAGCCATCCGACTACCGATATTCCGAAAAAAAAACATAAAGATAAAGACAGAGACAGACCGCATAGGTCCAAAACTGCAGACGAAGCTTCCGCTAAGCTAGTCGCCAGTTCGCCGGTACTCAGTGAGGTGCTTTCGCAGCCCCTGATACCCCTCTACTTCGGATTCACAGGCCTCTGCTGAGACCCATTCGGAGTCCGGTCTGCCACGAGATGCTTCTTCGACTATGGAACTTGCAGATGTCTCTACCTTGGATGGGTCCAGAGCCGCTGTGCAGGCACCAGCTTCTAAGGGTGTATTCAGGCCTACAGACTTGCATTTCAAACCAACGTCATCTTCTTCTTCAAGGCCTAAAACTTAGACCCACGCCTAGAAAATCGATGTCCAAACTGCATGGTCAGGCCCATATGCCTAAAAAACAAATGATAAGAATGGCTGAAAACCTTATTACTTTAATTAGGGGAAGCCAGCCTTCCCCCTCTAAGAGACCTAGAACTGAATTTCTTTCTGATTCTTCTGATCAGGATTCTGAAATTTCTGTTTCTTCTGATTACCAGGATTTGCCCTTATCTACCTATGAGGATTCTGATATATACTGGAAAATATTAGAGTTCAAGCAAACACCCTAATATTGGGCGATTTCAACTACCCCACCATTAACTGGGAAAACTACTCATGTACCAACTCCTTCGCTCAGCACTTTCTAGAATTCATAAATTCCAATGCCCTGGATCAACTTATCCACACCCCCACCAAGGGCAACAATATCCTAGACCTAGTCATTACCAACATGAGTGACCAGTGTTCCACACCTGAAGTCAACTCCTCGTTGGTCAGATCCGACCATAAGCTAATCACCCTAGATATCCACATCCCGTCCCCATTAAGGAAACCACGGTAAAAAATTTCTCCAAAGCCAACTTCATGCTTCTTAAGACAGAAGTGGTGAACTTCATGACATCCATGCAGATGGATAATACAGTTACGACTGCTGAATCCTACACAAATGCACTCTATAAGCACATACACGAGTGCATGGATCATGCTATCCCAAACAGAACCAAGACGCTATCCTCCAAAAAAAGGAAGCCAATCTGGTGGTCCCCTGCCATAAAAAAACTACAACAGAAGGAAGAAATTGTTATAAAAGAGAGTAAAATCCCATGAGTGGAGGAGCTCCCTGGTCAGCCTCAGGAAGAAGCTGAGATCCCTTATAAGATCCTCCAAAGCTAGCTATGAAAACAAGATTGCCACTGATTCTAAGGACAACCACAAAGCATTCTATTGCTATGTCAAGAATCTCAGTGACAACACCCAGATCTGCTCTGAGTTACAGCACAATGGCACAAAAATTACAGAACCAACTGATATTGCAAACATCTTGGCAGATAGGTTCAGTGCTATCTTTACCCCCCTCTCACCCCCTAAAGGGCCCATATCTATACAGGAAGAATGCAGATTCCCTGTAATCACAACTTCACAGGTAAAAGTAGCACTGTCTAAAGCCAAAAACACAGCATCCATGAGACTGGACAACATCCCAGGCTGTGTTTTTACATGAACTTCAGAAC
Organism: Protopterus annectens; assembly: GCF_019279795.1. NCBI lineage: Eukaryota > Metazoa > Chordata > Ceratodontiformes > Protopteridae > Protopterus > Protopterus annectens. The sequence continues at coordinate 71,200,844 of NC_056732.1, forward strand.
AAACTGGCCTCCCACCTAAGCACCATGTTCAATCATAGCCTCACGTCAGGCTTTGTGCCCATTGAATGGCACACTGCAACAGTTATCCCACTCCACAAAGGGGGAGCCACCGCTGATCCTGGGAACTATTGCCCTATTAGCCTGACAAGCCTCGTCTGCAAGGCCATGGAACGTATCATCATAGAATTCATAAACAAAGACATTGGTAACCTCTGAACTCTGGACCCCACCCAGTCTGGGTTTGTGAAAGGCAGATCTTGCCTCCTGAACCTGGTCGACTTCTTTGAAGCAGTCAGCAAAGCAGTAGACGAGGGTAAGGTGGTTCACACAGCCTATCTTGACCTCACCAAGGCTTTCAACACCATCCCCATTCTGGAATTATAGCTAAACTCACTAAACTAGGTATAAATCCCTATGTCACAAGATGGGTTGCTAACTGGCTCACTGACAGAATCCACACTGTAAACGTTGCAGACTCCAAATCTGATTTCAAACCAGTGACAAGTGGAGTACCACAGGGTTCAGTCCTGGGACCTCTCCTGTTTGGTATCTGCTTCTCTGAAGTACAGGCTAACACAGAAGGCCTTTGGCTAATGAAGTTCACAGATGACTGCAAACTAGAAGTTATAGTCAAGTCCCCAAATTGATGTGGACATCCTACAGCAAGGCCTCACTGAGACAGATGCCTGGTGTCAGAGCCATGGCCTCAAGCTCAATGCCAAAAAGTGCATTGTTATCCCCTTTGGTAAAAAGTCTGTACCCAAGAACTACCACATAGGCGGCAGTCTTCTCAACACCGATTATGTGATAAGAGACCTTGGGACCCAGGTGGACAGTAGTCTCTCCTTTGATAATCATATTGGCACAGTAGTCAGGAAATCCTTCTACATAGCACACCTCATCACAAAAGGGTTCTCATCCAGGAAAAAAGAGGTAATTGTTCCCCTCTACTCAACAATCATTAGACCCATTATAGAGCACAATGCTCCTTTTGGAATGTACCTCACAAGACATCTGCAGCAGCTGGAAAGGCCACAGAAGTACCTCACAAAGAGAATTACTGGCCTTAAACAGATGCCCTACACTGATCATCTCAAAAAACTCCAGCTTTACTCTGTAGCATATCGCCTACTCCGAGGTGATCTCTGCCTAACATATAAAGCTATGTCAAACCCAGAGCTGTTGGACATGCTACACCTAAAGAAATCCCAATCCCTCCGACCTACATGCTCTAGGGACCTAAACCTTGTTACCACAATAAACAGGACTTGCTGGAGGGATATATTCCTGTCCCAGAGACTTCCCATACTCTGGAACAAGCTACCCATCTATGTCAAGCAAAGTTCCTCATTAACACTCTTCAAGAAAAATCTTGAGTGGATGGGAAATGGGAAATACACCCTGGGGATCACTTCTGTGGCTCTGCTTGACAGGGGCACAGGAAATTAACTTTCTTGGGTTGGCGTAAGCCAGGGAACCTTGTTGGCTAGGCTTACTTAGGCCCTTGGGCCGATAGCCTACTACCTACCTATGAACCTATGATGCAGAGGATTCCATGCCCTCTGCTTCCCTTCCAGAATATTTTTCTTTTGGTGAAACCTTGCACACTCTTAGGGAGCATTTCTGCTGGGAAAGCCAGGATTACTCTGACTCCAAAAAGAGGCTTAGGGAATTCTTACTCCTCCCTCAACACAGGCCTTTAGTTATCCCTCCTGTTCTGGACATTGTAGATGATGCCTTCTTGGAATCCAACCTGGCCCCAGACACTTTACCTCCAGCTCCCAGAAAACCTGACAGGTATTATAGTGTACCTGACTCTCACAAGTTCCTCTTCAAGAATCCTACTGTGGACCCAGAGACCATTTCCCAAGGACCTAAAGGAATCAAGGTTACTACTGCCAAAAATCCTACCCCTTCTGACAGAGATTCCAGGGCCTTGGACAGATGGGGTAAGAAGGTATACACTTCTGCTACTTTGGCCATTAGGGTCTTAAACTGCCAGTTTCATATGTTAAAGTATCAGCAGCATATTATGGGACTTCTTAAACAGAAAATTATGTTGATTCCTGGCTGTGCTGAACATAAAGAATTACAGGATTTAATGCATTCTGCTGAACAAGTTGGTAAACATACTTTGCAATGTGGTTTTGACTCTCTAGAAGCATCTTGCAGGGCTGCTGTCACTGGGTCTGCACTTAGAAGGCATGCTTGGCTTAAGGAGAAAAACTTGCCAGATCATGGTAAAGCTAAATTACTGGATGCTCCCTTAAGCCAAGACCGCCTGTTTGGCAACAAAGCAGAAGAAGTCCTTAAAAAGATGGAGGAAAAAGCTAAATCTATGCAAACTGTTAAAGATTTCCTGCAAGTACAGCCTCCCAGATTTAGTAGGCATTGGCCTTCTAAGAATTGGTCCTTTCCAGTCTCTTCCAGGCCTTCCGAATCCAAACTCAGGAACAGCAGACCACCTAGGCTACAGACTCAAGGCACACACAGGCCTAAGCAGTGGGGGGCTCACACTTCCAAAGCTGGAAGTAGTAAGACACCCCCCTATGGAAAAATGTCACAATGACTTAACTTTAAACCTTCCAAGCCCTGCTCAACTGCCTGCTCCCTTAGAGGGAAAGATTGCCCTGCATCCAAAAAACTGGGAACTCATTACCCAGAACAAATGGGTTTTAAATACAGTCTTCCAAGGATACAGATTCCACTTCCACACCTTACCAACCCCAAATGGTTGGCCAGACCTACCCCCAAATCAGTGGTCAGAGGCTCAACAGCAGGTTCTCTCTCTTCTAAGTATCAGGGCTATTCAGCCTGTCTCAGCAGAAGAAAGGGGACAAGGTTATTACTCAAGACTCTTTCTGGTACCCAGAAAAGACAGCTCCTGGCATTCTATCCTGGATCTCTCTATTCTAAACACCTTTTTGATAATTCCAAAATTCAAAATGCTAACACTTCAACAGCTGCTTCCTATGCTAGGCAAAGATGACTGGTTGGCAACCTTAGACTTAAAAGAAGCTTACCTGCATATCCCTATAAGGGAATCTTGCAAAAAGTACCTACACTTCAGAGCAGGCTCCATGCATCAGTTCTCTGCACTTCCCTTTGACTTATCTACTATGCCCAGGGTATTCACAAAGTGTCTAGCTCCAGACATTGCATTTTGCAGGCAGAGAAACATTCAAATATACCCATACCTGGACAGTTGTCTAATTCAGGCAGAAAGCCAGGACATGCTTTTAAAACATCTGGCATTTGTAAAGAAACTTCTAACCTCGCTGGGATACACCATAAATGAAAAGAAATCTCATCTGATACCCTGACAACAAATTGTATTCCTGGGAGCAAGCTTGAACGCAACTTCCCAGATGGCTTATCTCACGCCAGAGAAACAAGTGTATTTGACAGCTTACTTCAGACTACTGGCCACAAAGACCCAGCTATTTGCAAGGAAAATCCTGCAAGCCCTGGGGTTCATGGCCTCTTGCATTCTACTAATTTCATATGCAAGACTGCATATGAGAAAATTACAATGGTATCTAAAAAGCCTATGGTGCCAACATTCTCAGGATCTGGAGACAATGATTCCTGTCATTCCTTGTATAAAGACGGAGTTCCTTTGGTGGGCAGAGGCCTGCCACCTAAACAAGAGGCTCCCCTTCAATCTACCTCCTGCCACCCAAACCCTGACTGCAGATGCATCAGACTATGCATGGGGGGCTCACTTGGTGGGGCAGTGCATTCAGGGCAAATAGAACCCGAGTCTGTGCACCTGCATATCAACCAAAAAGAAATGTTAGCTGTACAGAATTCCCTGACTGTCTTCAAAGACCATACCCTTCCAGGACAATTATTGGTAAAGACAGACAACACCACAGTTATGTGGTACATAAGCAGGGGGGAACCCACTCGTACCCTCTCTGCAGACTAGCCATGGCAAGCTAAATTCACTGGCAGACGACCTAAGCAGAAATCTCATGGACTCACACAAATGGAAACTGGAACCAAATATATTCAACCTCTTGAGGAAAAAATGGGGGACTCCAGAGATAGACCTGTTGGCCTCCCCTCAGAACTACCAATTGGACAAATTCTGCACAAGGACTCCCCACAGTCAAGCTTGGAAAGTGGATGCTCTGTCCTTTACCTTGGAAAGCCTCTCAGTTTATGCCTTTCCCCCTCTGCCTCTCCTCTCAAAGGTTCTGCTAAAGATCAAACAGGACAAACCAAGGACAATACTGATTGCAATAGACTGGCCTCGCCAGCACTGGTACCCTCTCTTGTGCAGTATGATACTGCTGGATCCATGGCACCTACCTCAGACACCTTCCCTGCTGTCCCAGCAGGTGGGCCAGATTCTACACCCTCAGCTTCAAACCCTGAACCTTGCAGCCTGGCTGATTCATTGAGCTCTCCAATAGCATCCCTCAGTAAGCAGGTGCTAGATGTCATTCTGGAAGCAAGGAGACCTAGTACTATAAAATCCTATGCTGAAAAGTGGAAAAGATACTGTTCCTGGTGCTAGACTCAGGGGATGGGCACTACTGTGTCCAGCTTGCCTCTTATCCTTCAGTATTTAACAGAAATGCTCCACAAGGGCATATCCTTCTTGTCTATCAAAATTAATGCCTCTGACATTTCAGCACATTATAATACTAAACCACCCCTCTTCTCTCACCCACTGTTAAAGTAATTCCTCAGAGGGGCAAAAAAATGTAAGACCCCCCCCCCAAGGTGAACCCCTACTCCAGCCTGGGATCTTAACTTTGTATTGGAAAAGCTCACTGTCCCTTCTTAACCAGCTGCATCTGCAGAGTTGAAATTCCTTTCTTGGAAACCAGCCTTCCTTCTAGCCATCACTTCAGCTAGAAGAGTGTCTGAATTACAGGCCCGCATGGCAGTGGAGCCCTTCATCATCTTCCATGTAGACGGGGTTTCCCTCAGGACCGATCCTTCCTTTATGCCCAAGGTGGTGTCTAGTGTGGCCCTAAATCAGTCCATTAATTTGCCTACTTTTTTCCCCCAAAACAAAGGAGAGTGAATACTGCACTCTTTGGACATGCACAGAAAACTTAGATTTTATTTGGACAGGACTAAGCCTCTCAGAAAATAGGAACAGCTGCTAGTTGGCTTTGCTGCAGAGGCAGAGGGGAAGGCCATTTCAAAGCAAACCATTTCTAAATGGATAGCCCATTCCATTCATTTCTGCTATAAGCACCATGGAAAACCTGCCCACAGGGGATTAAATCACATTCCACCAGGGCTGCATTTACCTCTACAGCCTTTCTCAGAGTTCCTACCAGGAATGTCCTAGAAGCTGCTACCTGGAGCTCTATGCATACCTTCACCAAGCATTACCATATGCCTATTTTTTTCTAAATCCAGAGCTGGTTTTGCCACTGAAGTTTTGCAGGGCTTAATAACTGGCCCTAATGCTCTCTAACTTCCTCCTTCCTTCCTTAGCTTTGGGAATCAACCCAAATGTAATGACTGCAACAGTGAAACACAAAGAACATAGTACAGTTGTGTACACTTACCATAAATGTAGATGTTCAAGTGTATTCTCTGTTGCAATCCTGGTTACCCTCCCTCCAGCCCCCTGACTTTTCTTGGCTCTACCTTTCCTTCTTGTATGATGTATTTGAACTTTCTGGTGTATTTGCTTTTTGTTGGGGGTGTAACATAACATATAATTGCTACCCATTGTGGGGGCACCTGATATCTGGGGCAAGAAAAACTGATGTAATGGCGTTGGCTGCATGTTTTATACCCCTGACAAGCTGATGTCATGGAAGAGGAGACAGCATGCAACGCAGGGATCCAAGACTCTGGTATTCAGGCCGGCTGAGGGCTACCTGCAGGCAGATAACCCAAATGTAATGACTGCAACAGTGAATACACTTGAACATCTACATTTATGGTAAGTGTACACAACTATACTATGTGGTGTGTTGAAAGGGGGGGGGTTACTCTAAGCAAGGAGTATTTACATTACACAGAGGTGGCTTATTTTCAGAAAATGGCAGGATGCAAATGCGGCAACCATGATTTTGAAAATAAGGTACTAACCAAAAAGTTGTTTTGCAAAAGTAATAATAATAGTAATAAGACATCTCAATAAATACAAATCTCTGTAATGACGTGATTTTGCTTAGTACCTACCTAAATACCATAAATCAACATACTCATTTAAATGTCAGTTGAGTTGTAAAATAGCATTCAGATCAGCAAAGAGCTAAAACAGTAATATCCCAAACTTTGTAGCATGAACTTGATAAATCATAAATGCTGAAAGCTGGCCTGCAGAGGCTAGCTTAAAATGGCAAGTTGGCCAATTATGGATTGGGACAGACTGTACTGCAACCACACAGTTGGATTAACTCATGATTGACTGAGGACTGGACTACATTGTTCAAAAGTGAGATGTACCATGCTATCAGTGTGACACACAAGTAGTTTCATACTATTCTCAAACTCCATTGTATCGTTGTTTTATCATTCTCTCCCTAACAGCAAATACACGCTCCTCTCTCAAGTTCTTTGTGTCTGTCAGCTGATCATGATGACTGAGCTCCTCCTATCACCTCTCCAAACATGGCTAGTGATGCATAAGAAAATCTCTACACAGAAAATTGGTATGACAAATAATATAAAGCCAAAAGCTGTGCAATTCTCTGTACATCATCTGGTGGTAATTTTTCCATTAATGAGAAACTTTTTCTTTGGCACTGCAGAAGCTAAAAAGAGGGTACATAGCCTAACTTTGCTACTACACCACCAGAAGCCTTAATTTTAGTAGCTATATTGTCAATATGAGTTCCAAAAGTAAAGTGGAAATCAAGCCAGCATAGCCTTAAGTTTAGCAGCTATAGTGTCAGTATGGATTCTAATGATAAGCTGGACATCAGACCAGAACCAAAGGTATTTAAAATGGTGGGAGGGTTTTCCATAGCTGAAAACAGAAAAGATCACAGACCAAATATTAGAGACCTGAGAGGGGCCCTTGGCAGTTTTACATGATTTTTATTTATTTATTTTAGTTTCTCCAAGTCTATTGGGTTTCTAATACCATGATGAGAATGGACCCCATTCCTAAGTCAAAGTACGATTAAAGTTCATGAAATTAGTAGTTTCAACCTTTGATGTCAGCCAGAAGTGCTCTTCACAGCACCTGCAATGTGCCCAGTGAAGACTCCTCCTGCAATTCATACAGAGTTACATGAATTGGTAACATATCTAAATACGATTGTAGATTCTTCTTTATAAGACCCATTGCTCCTACTGCTATTGGAATTGTCTGGGTGCCTTTCTTCCACATTGCTCTCGTTTCTGCCTGCAAATCCTGATATTTTATGACTGTGTCTCTCTGTACACAAGACATTGTAGTCACTGGGTTTTGCAATTTCAATGATCAATGCTACTTTTGTCTTCTTTTCATGAACCACTATATCTGGATTACTCGCATCTATATTTTGAACTGCTGGTAATAGGTGATACCATGTGATGTACACTTCATCTTTTTCTATAATGCTTTGTGGGTTATGTTTCCAGTGTTTTTCAGCCACTTCATTACCATAATATTTACACAATCCCCAGTGCAACAGTCTTGCCACATTATTATGCCTTTTAGTATACAGTCCTTCTGCCATTAGTATGTCACAACCAGCAGAAAGGTGTGCAACTGTTTCCAGTTCTGTTTTACAAAACCTACATTTGTCTGTTTCTCTCACATGTTCAATGGACTTTGTGTATGTAGCCCACTATCTTGGGCTGCCAATATTAACCTTTCATCTTTTGGTTTGAATTTGCCACTCCTTACCATTCCTGTGTTCAAGCCTGATCAACTTGAGGTTCTTCCAGGAGTTTTCTATACTTGCAACTATATTTATGCATTTTTCATATTTCTTGCCATCTCATCTGATCCTTAACCTTAAATTCTTTCCTTTATTTTTTGGCACATTCAGTTGCTGCCTGATTTTATCTACTTCTCATTTGACATCCATTCCTGCTTGACGCCAGTATGCTTCTGCTAGACTAAGCAAGGAAGTCATCTTAGATTTATTCTCCTCATGTTTCAAAAATTCACTACATTTGGGTGTTGTGAGGTCAGCAGATATGTGTGCAGTCCCACGATTGCAGATCTATACATGTAATCAATTTCAAGGTGGCCTATACCTCCTTCAGAATGGGGAATATATAATCTTGGTATGCACTGATTTTTCTAAATCATTTGATGAGCATGAAGCATCCTTCTTGTTTTCCTATCTAATCTGTCCAAGTCAATCACTCCAAAACTGTAAGTTAGGACAGGAAGAGCAAATTGGTTTATAGCTTGAATTTTGTTCCTAGATGTCAATGCTGTTTTCAGAATTAATTTAAGTCTTCTAAAATATACTTTACTAAGTTTATTTACATTTGTTCATGTTTTATTGTTGATCCTTCATCAATTCCCAAATATGTATACACTCCCTCTTGCTCGAGTTCTTTTATATCACATTCTTGTCCCAAACAGATGTTTTCTTGGTGCTGCAGTTTTTCTGCTTTAAAGGTTGCTTTTGCACATTTATCAAGACCAAATTACATTCTTATATCATCGCAAAATGTTTTGACTACTTGCAGTTGTGCTTTCTGATGAGCTATACAGTTTTAAATCATCGACAAAGAGAAGGTGAGAAGTCTTTAGACTTTGTTGTTTTCTAGGAGCCAAATTATAGCCATAGCCTAATCTAAGTAGACAGCTTAATTTTATTTATATATTTTACATTTGTTAACCGGGGTTGTCTGACTGAGCCGAAAAGGCCCTTTTTCAGCAGAGGCCTGGGGAGAAAAGCTCCACAAAGAAAAATTACAGACACATTTAGTTATTTAGACATGATCAGTAAACACACAAATTACAGGAGACATGTTTTTACAGTGGCACATAAACAGTTACAGTGGAGAGAACAAACAAAAAAATATTAATTTTAAAAATAAAGGTAATTAATAGATTTGTGGTGTACAGCTGAAATTTGGAACATAGGTAGAATACATACATAGTACACAGGTACAGTACATGCATTGTAGATTAGTCAGTGTTTGTGAGTAAGATTGAAAACTATTATCAAGTGCTCTAGATTTTGTATGTATGTGTTATCTGCTTTCACTAGCCTGGGGAGCAATCATGGCACTGCCAACTTTCCTTGAGATGACTGCCTGATGAGGTCTTTAAAGGAGGCTTTGGATGATGTGCTTTGAATGCTTGTAGGGACAGAGTTCCATTTTTTAGCCACTGAACTACTATATAGTGCATCTCCAAAGCTATTGTAACTGTTGGTGACTTCTAGTAGTAGTTTGCTTGATGATCTAAGAGACCTTATGGCTGAGTGATGTTGTACTAGGTTTTTGAGGGCAGGACACTTATTGGGGAGGTAATAGATAGAATGGCAGAGGCAGAGCTGATTGTAGGTTAGGAGGTTGGGCAGTTCAAGCCAGTGGAGCTGTCTCAAAGCAGTACAGTGATGAGTTCTATATGAGCAATTTACAGCAAAGCGGGAAATTCTGTTATAGCAGGCTTCCATTTTGCTTAGTTCAGTTTTGTTGAGATTAGTCAGAATGAGAGATGCATAGAGTAGGGTGGATAGAAGTTGGGAGCGAGCAATGGCTGATCTTGTGTTGTTGGTAAGAAATGGTTTGATACAGTAGAGTGACCCCAGTTTGGCATGTACTTTTTTAATAGTTAAGTTGAGATGACTATCAAATTTTAGATGGGAGTCTATGGTTATTCCCAATAGCTTAGCCTGTGCTACTGGAGCAATTGGAGTAGCATTAGTGGAGTAGATAGTGAATTGACTGTTAGTGTTTTTGTTAGAACTGGTTATAATCATAAGCTGAGTTTTCTTTGGATTGAGGATAAGTTGGACTTTGGTAAGGTAGTTTTCAACATCAGAGAATGCTAGTTGAGTTGTTTGCAGGAGGGTGGGAATGTTTTGTGAAGCACAGATTAAGGTAGTGTCATCTGCATACTGAATTATAGATGCATGCTGTGTGGAGGTATGGAGGTCATTTGTGAAGACTGTGAATAGTAGTGGTCCTAAGATAGAACCCATGGGACTCCTATAGTTATGGGTAGCTGAGGAGTGAGAGAGAATTTTCCCATTTCACAGCTTGGTATCTGTCAGTTAAGTAGCTTTGGAACCAGGTAAAAGTGGAATTTGATAGATGATATTGGTTTAGTTTGTTTAGCAGGATTTGGTGTGAGACTGTGTCAAATGCTTTGGACATATCCAAAAAAAGAGTTGACACTTGTAGGCCTTCATTTTTGAGACGGTTTACTGTGTCTGTGAAGCAGAGTAGGGCTGTAGTGGTACTGTGGGCAGGTCTGAAACCATGCTGAGTAGGTGACAGGATGTTGCTGTCTAGGAGATAGTTTAGCATCTGGGTATGGATGCATTTTTCTAGGATTTTGGCCTGATGGGTTGATGGGTTAAGGGTAAGACAGAATAGCAGTGGTGACAGGGAGTCACCTTGGAATATTCCCCCTTTGATTTTTTTATCCGTGGAATAATAATTTATTTATCATAGCTTAATTGCAAAGTGGTCTGCCACTGTTTCATGATTACTGTAATGTAATTGATCAGTGTAAGGTGCATCTTATACATTTTTAAGCACTCTTTTATCCATGAATGTGGGATACTGTTGAATGCTTTTTTTTAGTCAATCCATGCCATACTTAGATTTCTTTCCCTTTTTAGAGTTCTAAAATTATGTATTTATTTACCAACAAATGATCCTTTGTTCCATATGACTTTCTTTTATTACCCTTTTGTTCTATTGCCATGATTGAATTTTCTTCTAAATGACTATAAACTCTGTCAGCATCAATTATGGTGTATAGTTTATACATCATCAGAAGGCAAGTCATTAGTCTATAATTTTTAGGATAACTTGCAGGTTCACTCTTAAGTAGGGGCATTGTTTTTCCTGTTGTTAACCAGGCTGGTGTCTGCTCAGGGTGTGCATATAAATAGTTCTTACTCATGGCGAAATCTACATACAACTATGTTAATACTTTTAACCAGAAGTTAAGTACTGCATCTGGGCCTAGGGTTTTCCAGCTGGAGGCTTTTCTTAATTTTATTTTAGTCTCTCTGGCCGTTACTTCATCCCATTTCATATCCTATACATTTGAACTTATTCTTTCTTTTACTTCTTCTATCCTTTTAGCATCTTTGTTATGTTTCACAGGATCTTCATATATATTTCTCCAAAATGTATCTATTTTTTTTGATGGTCTTTCAATTCCTTTTGCCTTATTTCCCAGTTCTCTATAGAACGTTTTAGGGTTATCAATAAACTGCTTATTTTGTACTTTTCCTTTATATTTACCTGCATATCATCTAAGTTTTTCCATCTGTGCTAAGATTTTTTCATTTATTTGCAATAGTGCAAGATAGATCCTGATCTGTTGTAATACTGTGCATTGCTTTTGTCACATCAATCTTTCTGAGTATTTTTATTGATCTGTTCCCTTTTCTAGTCTCTTCTAACAGTGACACTTCTTGTCTTAATTGCTTTATAGTTTTCTCTATTTGATACTTCCATGATGGTATTTGATTTCTCCCTTTTCTTTCCTACCCTCTGTTCATGTGGTAGAACTTTATCTGTTATTAATTTAGTTGCACAGTAATATATTCTGTTTACTTCTGTTATATTGCATGGATCTATATGGACAGTCCTAATTACTGTGTTCATTTGTTTTATCAAACTTCTAACTTTTTTGTTTTATTGACATTCTGCAGTCTATTTCTTTCATTGATCTTAATATGCCTATCTAGGTCTATTAAATCAAGCAACTCTTCTCTTAGCTAATTTTCTTCTAAACATTTTTTTTCTCACTTTCTTGCAGGCGCTGTATACAAACTTCCATAGCATTTTCCTATGGCACATTCTCTTCAGTTTCATCCTGTGTCATCCATTGCTCTATCATATGGGAACTCACTGGCTTATCTTTCCTCAACATTGACTGCGTCAGAGTTGAAACAGTTTCCTGTTCCTTCCCTTGCTGTCCAGCTCCAACTGAAAGTTTATACTGGTTTCCTATAGAAGCCTCCAAAATATCTTCATATGGTGGCTGATGAGTTGCTTCCAGTTCCACTGGTTTCTTCTTAATTTGGATGTCCATTACTCTATCCTGCTGTGGTGTTTTCTGAGTTAGCTTTTCTACACTAAATCCTTCACGTTGCAGGTACTCCATAACCTCAGTTTCTTTAACTTCTTCATTACTAATTTTCTTTTCTACTTTTTTCTTTGTCTTCTTATTTTTTTGTATTGTAAAGTTTTCCATGTCTGTATTCCTTTGTCTATATTTCTCTTCAAATATCTTTGGTGCTGCTTTTTTGTATTGATTAGTTTTGCTTTCTCCTTTGCATAAATATTACACCATATTAAATCTCTTTTTCTTTCCCATGTCTATATTTCTTCTTCAGATGTCTCCTGATCTTCCTGTTTCTACTTACTATGGGTACTCATTCCATCATGCTGTTATGTAACATGTGTTAAACCTTCTACACCAAATTCTTCACTTCACAGGCATTCCATAACATCAACTTCTATTTTTTAAAATTATACTTTACTAATCTTCTTTTCTACATTTCCTCTTTGTGATTTTTTTTATTGTGAAATTTTCCATATCTGGATGCCTTTGCCTGTATTTCTCTTCAGATATTTTTGGGGCCACCTTTTTATTGATTAATTTGTCTTTTGTCTTTCAATAAATATTGCACCATATCAAATCTCTTTCTTTACCATGTCCATATTTCTTTTTCATACCTTTCAAAAATCTCTAGGTTTTGTTGTTTATATTTTCTCACTTCCTCAGATGCTTCTTTTTCCAAACAGATCAAAGTTTTTTGGTCTGTATAATGTTTTTCACAAATCTGTTGTATTAACAAACACAGATTTTTATTTAAAGCTTCTGACATTTTTTCTTGTGAAAGTATTTCTCTTTCTTGTAATTTCTCTCTTACTCTTTCTATATATATTGTGTCTAGAAATTCTGGGCTTTTTGCATAAAAGTAATACATAATTTCTTTCTTATTCTGAGTAGACCACTCTATCATTTTTATGGCTCTTCTTTGGGCTATTAGTTTTTGTGGACTGCTACCTCTTCTCCCTGGGCCTGGCCCCTGTTGTAGGAATGTTTCTGTATTTTGAAAATTCTACAATGTCATTTTTTTCCAATCCTGCACTGGTGCACCTACCAGGATTGGGCATTTTTTTAATCCTGTGTGTCTTGTGCAACCAGCTATCTTTTTTAAATTGTTGACCTACTTCTGTCCATTGTTTTGGTGAAATTATGTGAAAAAACAGGGTCCATCTCTTGAAGGTACTCACCAAGACATGAGGATGAATTAAATTTCAGCAATACTACTCTCCTTTACTTGCTGACTTTATCATCTGTCCATTCAGAGAAAACATGATAAGAAATCTCCATGGTAAGAAAAGTCCCATGATAATGAACTACTTGTGGGCTGGTTTGAAGTGGCAAGTGAGAGATGGTATACTCTGGTGATCCATCTGACACCGACATTACATTTTCAGAATAGGTAAGGGTAGATTTCCAAGATGGCGGCACACTCATCAATAGGTCAATTTGAGCTGTTCCATTGTTAAAACAGAAACTATTGCCAAAAAAACAGTGTAATTGTCTGGGAAAAATCCAGTCATTGGCTATTAATTACACTGCCTGGATTCCAGCAAAGAAGGTGTTTTGGGAAACCTGAGATGAAATCAAGCAGAAAAGAAGAGAAATCATTACTGGGTTGAATTCTGCTCAGCAAGAGCAATTAAAAAGTTTCAGCTTTGGTACTTCAGATTACTGCTGTTAGTTTAGAGGGAAAAAAAATATTCCAATTCACTCAGAGGTGCTTAAATGAATCACTAAAGGAATATTAAAACTCAAATAAAAGGCTGGAGAAAATAAAAATGTTACCTATTCAGATGAGCTGATAAAACTTGCAAAAATCTGAAGTTGAAAAGGATGGCTAAGCATGAGGCTCCTCATGAACTGCTTCAAAATAATAGAGTTAGAAAGACATGCAAAGAAAACTTGACATTTTCTGCTGTACCAGAAAACTAGAAACTAGTAGGAACAGACTGTATTACTTTAAAGCACAAATAAGCAATTGAACTGGTGTTCCACACCAAGATTTATTAATCGAGAGGGCACATCATGTGTATGCTCCAAACTAGCCATAAGAAAGCAGCCATTCCTGTATTAGTGATGAAATAATCATACCAGCAGAAAGAGATGATCCTGGCAAAATTGTGGCAGAATGGAAAAGTATTAAAAATTGGAGACGAGTGTTTGTGGAAAATGATCATTCACTGTACACCAGCCAGAAGAGAAGCAAATGCATCCCTGTTATCAGTGAATGTTGAGAAGCGGGTGTGAGATTCATGCTAATGTATCCAGCTGTCTTCAGAATATATTTTCCTGGGGGATCAAATATATTTTTTGATGCAGCACAGGATAAGAAGAAAATAGTTTATCCAACAAAGAGTGAGCCAGAAAGTAGAAAGGGGACTCTGCTTTTCATTCTTCTGACAACAAAGCTCATATACTATGCCAATGAAACTGTTTCCAGTGTTCCAAAGGAAAGTACTTGAGAGACAGAAGAAAGCACAGAGCTGGGCAAGAAGAATCAGGAGTACCTTGGACTTGAAACAGAGTTTGGTGATTGGAGATTATCAGCAAGTAGACCAGCAACCCTAAAAATAGTGAATAAAAGAGGGAAGATAAAGAATCAGACACATTTGTGAAATATGGCTTTATAAGAAAAAGTGGATGAGAAACTAATATTTGTAAAGCATATACTTTATCATTAATGTTTGGATGGACAGTGTAAAACATTACAGGATATAAATTTCATGTTATTATAAAGCAGTTTTGTTATGTTACGGATATTTTAAGTGTGAGTGACTTTTCAGTGACTGCTGTAATGTTAAAGATATTAAACAAGTACTTTTCCTTTGCTATTAAATATATAGGCTTTGCAATGTAACAAGATAAGGGCAACTGGACAAAACCAAGATGTCCAATGTAAAAGTGGGGTGTAAAGTGTACTGATTATATGTATAATTAAGATAATTTCATTTGTTTTGCACGGGTATCTGGATTGATGTCCTTGGGTTGAGCTAAGGGCAGTTTATTTTTAAGAAAATAGATTTTAAAAATATGACAAAATGATGA
The DNA here is from genome assembly GCF_019279795.1 of Protopterus annectens. NCBI lineage: Eukaryota > Metazoa > Chordata > Ceratodontiformes > Protopteridae > Protopterus > Protopterus annectens. Next base: position 71,216,073 of record NC_056732.1, read on the forward strand.
AAGGCACGAAAACTGCCATGTTTCTTGAATCTTCAAAGTTGTTTAGCTTTTTTCCCCATTATCAAATGCTGTCACTGAGACACAAAGTCTGCAGCTGATGACAGCCGGCCAGGAGAAGTCTGTACATTGGTTCTGAGTGGAATGTACAAAAGTTACATCAGACATCTGCAAAGTTAGCCTTTTTCTTCCTCATTGCTGACTACTTTTACTTGGAGACCAGCTGTCTGCACATGCAATCAATTAATCTTGAAAGTTCTGAGCACTCTTTGAGAGTAATGCAAACTTTAATGTACAGTGGCAAGCAAGTCAGTAAAAAAGGAAGATCTAAAATTCTGGAAGTGAACAATCATTGTAATTTTTAGGGCTAATAGTTGGTCTTCTGGAAGCATGCAAACTGTTTTTCTTACATCTGACAGAATAGCAGCAAGAATAGTGTAGACAGCAATTAGTATATGTGGGAAGACAGAGACCGTAACATGCACTTTAGCATGGGTAACATTCATTTTAGATTACTAATGTCTGTGGGTGCATATGTCAGTTTTGATGCAACTGCTCCTATCTGGAGAATTAGACTTCATTTGTTGATTATGTATATAGTTTTGTGTGCTTGTTCTGTGTAACTATGGGATGGGGTATTCTGAAAATGTATTTAATTTTTTGTCTAAGGGTTTTCATTGCACTAAAAAAGTCTTGAAAAATGTGACCTAGGCTGAAATGGAGATAATGCAAAACGTTATAAAAATAGGCTGACAAACTGTGTGTGTGTACATAAAATGAAAGTTGGAAATGCACATTCAAAAGAACTGTCATGCAGTAGATTAGAGCAATAGCTTTCTATAATAATGGCTACTCTTATTCATAATATCTGAGAATGTTAAGTGACCTTATAGGTATAAACAAAAAGAAAAGTATTGAATTATATTAAGAAATGTAGGTTGCAAATAGATATGTTGCAGGAGGCACATTTGGATAACAATTAGTATGTGAATGTGACAACAAAAGGATTTCAAGGTGGATATTCAGCAGAATATCAGGGATAAAAGAAAAAATAGTTAATACTGATTGTTAGAGAGGCTTCAATTGTGATAGAAGAGAGGAAAGAAGGCAGTAGAAGATTTCTGTTAATAAGGGCTATTGAAAAGGGAGGAAGATTACACTGACATAATTATATTCCACCAAATACTGCTATTATAGAGCTTAAGAACATTTTAGGAGGTATGTTTAGCTTTCAGAGGGAATATTTATAGATGAGGAATGAAACTTGATTTGCAATAGTGAGGCTGTATTGGGCACCTAGAAGGGAAAATGTAACAAAAATGGTAAATTTCTGAAGAAAATTTTGAAAATATTTGGTATGGAAGGTGTGAATTCAGTAGTGGGAACTCAGACAAAATGTACAAATTCCCAGGGTACAATAATGGGCAAGACAAGATGAAAAATATATTTCACATGAGCATGTATATTTAATTGAAAGCAATGCAATGTCTTTCGGCTTTTCCCGGTTAGGGGTCGCCACAGCAGATCACTGGTCCACTTATGATTGGCAGTGGATTTTTATGGTGCCAAGTTGCCAGCCCAGCACCCAACCTTCAAAGAAGGCACACCCATTCAAGCAAACACCTACCTGCATGTCTTTAAATGTCACTTGACCACGGGGAGGACATGCAGACTCTGCACAGAAGGCGCTACAGCTGAGCTTGGACATAAATCCAAAAACTATTTCAGATTATGCACCAATAAAAACTAAGAAAAAAAAAGAGGTAATAAAGCAAAAATGTTACACTGGCTCTTTCCAACGTACCTGTTAAAAAGACAAATTTAAAGAATGGGCAGTGGAAATTATTCAAGAATTATTGGGAAGATAGAAATTTCTTCATAATAACTAGCTAGTAAATGGGATAAAATGAAAATGAAGTTTAAAATAGGTTAGAAATAAAAGAGAAAGATATGGTTAAGAAGTAATAAGAATGATTTAGAGGGGGTGACAAAAGTCAAAGTATTGCGGAATTAAGGAAATTTCACAGAAGAACAAGAGGAGCAACTGCAGAGTGCTAATGGGAAAATAAGAGAGTATTTGGATAATATGCATGAGTTTAGAAAGATTTCTGTTAAGCAACTATTTTGATAACTCTGTAGCACATAAAGTTATCATAACTACTGTTAACAGAAAGTAGAAAGTGTTGCTCCCAAAGTTAGGGAACCTACGACAAGAAAAATAAGTAATATTTTAGAGATATTGGAGACATTTTGGAAATTTTATGAAAATTTGTATAAAGCAGAGGAATATGAAAACCAAGAAAAAGCACAAATAGAAATATTTAGGGAATACTTACTTATTCCAAGATGTGAGGAAGATGAGTCTCAACAACTAAAAGTTAAGAGGAGAGGAGATGGAATGAAAACTAGTGTATGATCAATTTACATGGAACTCTGCAGGAGCAGATGGTATTCCCATGGAAGTTAGGAGTGAAGAAATCTGGAAGGTTTTTGTTTAGTAGTATTTTAAAAGGAGTGGAAGCACCAGCATCTTGGAAGAAAGCTGTGGCATCTCTATTACCCAAACAGGGTAAAGACACATCAGACCCACCTTTATATATACCAGTTTCAGTTTTGAACCATGATTATAAAGGGTTTGTCTAAACTAGCTATGATAATGGCTAAGATGTTGCCAACATTGATTGATATGAGTCAATGAGGTTTTGTGGAGGGGAACCAAACATTTGGCAATATTAATAGAACAATGGTGATCCAGAGAGAAGCTAAATGTAAGAAACTACCACTGTTTTTGTTGGGTCTGGATGCAGAGAAAACATTTGATACAGTAAAGTGGGATTTTGAGTAGGGCAATGAAGCATTTGCATTTCCTGATACAGTAATAGGATTAATTAGGAGGGTATATGAAGAACCAGAGGCAAGAATTATGGTGGGAGGGTTACTTTCTAATAAGCTGTGTTTTAACAGAGGAACCAGAAAGGGGTGTCCTCTTCACCTTTATTATTTACTTCATACTTTAAAGCCAATAGCAAAGAAAATAAGGGACTTAAAAATTCAAAGCTATAATTAGTGTGGTAATCAAATAAACTGTTTTTGTTTGCAGGTGATATTATTTTGTACTTTATAAATCCAGAAAAATACATTTTGGTGTTGGGGAACATTTTATACACAGTTTCAAGTTTTTTTGGGGGGATATAAAATTAATGAAGATAAAACAAATGCTATAACATTAAATTATATGCCCACACATGAATTGTTTCAGTAATACCCATATTTATAGGGACAGGATAAGATGAATTAGGTGTACTGATTAAAAAGGATTATGTTATAGCAGTTAAGGATATGTGGAAAGAGAGTAAACAAAATGATAATGCAAAAACTGAGAAACTGTAAGCTGCTGTTTATGGATAGTAAAATACAAGCACTGAAATTCTTTTAGCCCCTTTTATTTTACGTACAGGTAAGTCATATTTTTATCATCAACCAGAAGAGTAGTTGTGACCAATAATTAAGAGATGAATGAATTTATTTGAGAGGGGGCAAAGGTGAAAGCAGGATAAGTTGATCTTCATACAGAAAACAATAGTTTAGGATTTCCTGAGTTGTATGGATGCATTAAAGCTATGCAGTTAATGGTCATATATGTAACACAGAATTTTATAAATCAAAGTAGTTCAAGAAATGATAAAGTATGATTTTGGATGTAGATCCTTAATTAGAACAGTAACAATATAAAAGATTAGAATCATCAAGTTACAGAAAGTTTTCTCAGAACTAAGTCAACACAGTGATGGAGGAAGGAGATTTTGCCACTGGGGATGACTGCAATTAGGGATACAGAAAATAGGCGCAAAGGGACTAGAATTTACATGAGAAAACTGGAAAAGGAGCCAATTTATTGGGAGCAAATATCTTGAGAGGGATGTGGCCACTCAGAAGTTTACACTGTAGGTTAGAGATTGCCTTTCATACCACAAATTGATATCAGAGAATAAGCAAACAGAAAGGGATAGGGGAGTCCTAAGTGAAAGACCAGCTCTAGTAGACCTTTTAGTTCAATCTAGAACATGGGTTGCTTTTAAAAAAGAGATAATTAGTAGGCATGTGAAATACTGTATGACAAATATAAGAATCACTCAGACAAGGTTAGAAACATTTGGAAGAGATACTGGAAAAGCAATTTACAAAGGAAAACATGAAAGGACATGTGTATGGCTGCCAAATATGCACAAAAAAAAGTCCCAAAGGTTTATGATTTTTGCTTGGAAGTGGTTCCATAAACAGAATTAAAATAATTTTCCCTCAGGTAGCTAGCAAATACTGATGTGATGGCAGAGAGAGAGAGAGAGAGCTGTAACTGTGAACATGTTTTTTGGGACTGTAATGAGTTGGCAAATTTTAAAACTTTCATGAAGAGTACATTGTTAGAAATACTGGGGAGTAAGAAAACGAAAAGAATAGGAAACAGCAGATGTCAAATGTAAGTATAAAACTGTGAAAATCAACAGGCCCAAAAAAAGAGTCCTGAGGAAAATGTTTTTTTCCTGCACTGAGTTTAAGAATGAGACACTTACCTGGACCTTGAAAAATTATGTGGAGGGATGTTTCTAATAGGTTAATCTTTGGAGAGGTTGAGGTTGTTGGTCAGTGTTAGTGTTATACAGAGAGAAGAATCACAGTAGTAAAGTCTGTAAAACATCTAAGGTGATATCATTTAAATATTCAGGGATAAAACACTGACTCAGTAATATCATGCACATTGTTTATATATTTATAGAACAGGATTTTGTGGATGCTATGCATTTAATAGTAGTCCAGGATACTTTGTAGTATATAATTATCATGGTTTCAATTGGCCAGATTAGAGAGATTTTAAGAATAATTCTCAAAAATAAGATCAGTAGGCTATTTTATGCAGAAGTTATATAAATTTCTTAAACTGCAATATGCTGCAGATTTTACTCAGGGCTGAGTCCTGTAAATTCAGTCTAAGGACTAAGAAAATATGTAGAGGATAGAGTTTGATGGCCCTATAAGGGCAGGAGTCTTGTTCACCTGGAAGTGAAGTTGGTATGGGGTTTACTTGATTGCCAGCCTGTGGTTAAGGGGAGGAGTAGTATTACTGTAAAAGTTTATGTATGAGGCAGAGAAGATGATCTACATATTATTTTACAGGAAGACAGATTACCCATTGTATTGTGAAGTTTTAAGTGAAAGTAGAATGACACGATGTATTATTATTATTATTATTATTAAAGAAACTTTTAATGTTTTAAATTATTTATAAATGCAACTCTTGGACATTGTTTAGTATTGTTGTAGAAGGGCTTATAACTTTTTATAGGTTTTCTTTTTAAGAATGGTGTGCTAATTTATTATTTATATTAGTGTGTTTTATTTTATTTGTAATTTTGAAGGGAAAATGTTATGATTATGATGAATATAATAAAGGTAATTTTTATGTGGCTTTGTGTATGACAGACACTTTTGTGGACAAATGATGCCAGCTCCATTCATATAAAAAAGACCTACAGATGGTTGTGGTTCACAGAGTCATAGGTAAATACTAGGCTGTTAGTCTGCAGATTACTACAAGCCTAGCCAATAAATAGAAGCCAGAATCAAATCTTGTCCCTTGTGTCTGTGAGGTAAAGACCTTAACCATTACGCCAATCGCTCCTGTCTAATGGTGTTCCATGGCCTACAGGTAGTCCATAAGGGAATAGTGATATCTAGCCAGACACATGGGTGGACAGTTGGTGACTCTTATTTTTTCAATGTCCATGACTTGATAACAGTCTGTGTATATGGTATTCCCTGAACACATCAACCCTGTCTTTTTTTCCCCAGCTATACCTTTGAGAAGATCAAGAATGGCAATTCATCATCAGGGGCAAGGAATCATAAATAGCAATGCCATCCTGACACACATTTCTATCTCTGTTGTAAATCATGCATGCAGAGTCAGTTTAAACACAACCCAGCATGTTTGTGTGTGTGTGTGTGTGTGTGTGTGTGTGTGTGTGTGTGTGTGTGTATACTGTGCCTTACATTTCTTTTCCTTCAGTGTTGATTTCCCCATGTTTTCATGTTGCAATGCATAGCTAATTCTGAACCACTGAAAAAGATGGAGGCATAAAGGGAAGGCACATACTTCAGGATGGTGTTACTGGTTTTAAATGACACATCCTCAGATGTGATGGGCCGCAGATTAGGCTGAGCTGTCATTTGATCATTGCTGTCATATCACTGCACCTTGGGGATCATTTATGGTAGAGATTTCTTAAACGCCATATGCTGCATGGACACTGCTGTTGTATCCTGGACACATCACTGTATTACAGCAGTATTGCTGTCATTGCATTACCCATTTTCTGCTTTGTTTTTGGTTGCCCTGGTGTGGGACAAGCACATTTCTATAAATGTGTATATCAACAATTATCTCCACATTCTGCTTTTGGTGTTTTAATTACTAAGACTGCAGTTGAGAAAAAAAAATCACTGTATTGCAGTGCATGCTTTGAAAATTCTTGAGATACTTGTATTGATCCAGACAATTTTATCAATGTGGTCTTCATGCAGGTAAGTGAAGTGAATAGTGAAATAATAATTTTATATGAAATTATATTTAGTGGAAGCCATTGAGAGCTATCCTGGTTAAGCCTGTTGTTATACTCTAATAAATGTGGTTAATGAGACACTAGGTGACTGCTATCGTACTACATGATTTTCTAAATTCACATTACTGAGAATTTATGAGGCCATGTCACACCTCTCAACTTGGAAACATCAAAAATCTGGACAAAGGCCCATGAAAAGTAGGTACAACTGGCCAAAGATCGGAACACTGATTCACATAAAATTTGCATACATAATTATGTAACATCAATAACTCCACTGGAATTGTGGGATTCTGATATGAAGATTAAAGTCACTAAATAATAATTGCAGACATTTGAATTTCAGACTTCATGGCCCTCAGAAAATACATAATAATGCAAAACCTGTTATTCTAGAAACTATTTGAGTTTACAGGAGAAATGTTTAAAATGTATCCCTATTTTTGTGCCTTTGCCCCACCATTATTTTTGGCTCTGAGAGACTGAGAGGTATGCATTCAAGGGTATGGAAGATGTGCAGTTCTACCAGGCTTTATAGTTGTGACAAAAGGCAATATGTTAATGGGTCTTTGCAGGAGGCAAAAGTCTGTTCACAGTTGCACACAAAATCCGTATCCATTTAAAATCTCTCTGTGCATGTCTATGGCCAGATTCATCTTAGCAATTAATAAGTTGGGAAAAAAAGTCTCCACAGAATTCTATGCTATTCAATGCCAGCATTAATAATGTGAAAAATTCTAACCACTCCCCATGTCAGAGTATTTTAACATCACCTCCCCAGATAAACTGCAGATTGGGTCTAAATCTATGTAACACATTGATCCCATCCTATCAGCTTTTCAGCAGCTCAAGCCACATTAAGTATGTTAAGGGATAGTGGAGAAATGCAAGGCTTTTTTATGGCTGTGGAGTGAGGGCTTATGTACACTCCATTTAAAAAAAAAAACTGCTAAAGCTAATTCCTTTCTAAATTAGCAGTATGGCTGTCCATGTTCCTCTCATGCCTCATTCAACATTGCCTGCAGCCGTCAGGGTTTACTAATAATACTTAACAGAAGATCAGAGAATTTACAATCTTTGAGAATTCAGCACTGGCTATTCCTGCATGCAAGAGGAACTGAAGCTATGCTACAGTAAGTACTCTGTATGTAAACTGTGAGCAAAGAAATGGTACCAGCATTTAATTCACTTTCTTTAAATGTCAGCAGCACTCAGCATGTCAACATGACTCTGCAATTCTCTGGGTTATACAATGTGAAACGGGGATGGGCATTGGGCAAAACAAAATAGGGAATAACATTGGGTCCTAAAGTTAAGTTTTCCACAGAATAAAAAACTTTACAAATATCTCTGTCAAATGGACACAGACCTGTTGCTGTTGAAGTGAGCTTGTCCAGGACTCACTTTCCACCTCTGCATACAGTGTGTAGTGAGCTACCGACAGCAGTGTGCAATGTTGTAGCTTTTGTTTGTAAACAAACATTTTCATGTGAAATTCTACAAAAGCTCTAGGCTGAACCTCTATGTCATGTGCGACTCGAGTATTACTTCAGTACCCTATCCTTGGAGTTTGGTGTAAAAATGTTAGATGCAAGCATCATGCAGCAAATTAGTTAAGAGTTGTGTTTCTCGGATTGTTAGTTTTTAACAGGATGACCTGGCTAACTGTTTTAATTTTAAGTCAGCCCTTTTCAGCTATGTTGTTTTCTTTGCAGACTGCATACGCCTGCACCATACCATAGTAGTTACTGCTTGTGCACCTGCTGTGAAGTGCAAATAAACTGTTGGCTAATGTGTTTCTTACTTTAGTTTGCAGCACTTTGCTAGTAAATAATAATATTGGTAGACACAGTTTCTGAATTAGGCAATAAGGTGCTTTTTTTTTTTTTTTTTTTTTTTACTTACCTGCCTGGAGCTAGAGGTGGTCGAGTCACTAGAGAAGTAAATTTTCTTCTCATCATGGCTGGGAGTGCATGCAGAATACGGGTGGGCACTTGGTAGACATCCGACTGCAAAAATACTTAGCACTGGCTGACAGAACTTAAATAAAATTAAATTGTAAATGGCTGCAGTTCCACTTGACTAGCTGCTGTTCTAAATTTCAAATGCAAATTCCCAAACAGGCATGTGGTAAACGCAGAGAGTCTCCAACAGGCTGGCATGAAGCTGAGATCATCACGCACGCCTCTACGTTGGAGTTGCGTGATGATGTCAGCCACAACATCTTCTTAAAAAAAATGGAAAATGAAGGGACCACTCAGGAATTCATGGCACCCCATTATTTTGTCCTCAAAACCAGTAAATTTTGAGGAATTTGGTACGGTTGAGAAGTATGGGAAAACAACATCCAATGAAATCCACAGAACCACCACGGCAGCAAAGGATAAAAATGTATTCATTTATTAAAAGGTATGGGAAAACAACTGGGATGCAACAGCTTGCTGCAGAATTGTAGGCAATGGGGAAAGAAGATTGATGGTGTAATACAAGGAAGAGTAGTAATGGGTCACCCTACATGGGGAAGGGAAAGTACAGTTGTATAGTTGTATGACTTTGTGTGATTTCTTTCTTTCTCCAAATCATTCATTCCTGAGAAATTTCAATCTTTCAATAAATAGAACAAATTGAAGTAGTCACTCATATAAAACTTATTGGAGTGATTACAGGTGATAATCTTAAATCTGATCTGTGTGTTCAAAATAACATAAAGACTTGACAAAAATTAGGAATGGCTGTACAGGCAGTAAAACTTCCTTAGTAACACCATTCTTGCCACTACTTACCTTCTCCCATCTTTCTCATACAGTGCTCCCATCCTAACCAGCCTTCAGGCTACAATTAAAAATAAGCTGGAAGTATGCTATAATGTTATAAAATTTGCCAGCAAACAGTACCACATCCACCTCTATACTTCCCTTAAAACAGTGAATTGGCTCGGACTGCCTCATCACTTATATTATGTACAGCTTATCTCCACTCACACATTATTCACTAAACCACTGACTATCCTGTTCTCCATTTCTTTAACTCTAATGGCCACCTTGATCCAATGAACATGTTCTCAGCATATATAAGGCTTACACATCCAATAGCTAAAAATCTCTAGCTATATTCAGTCAATAAAAAAAAAATGGAATGCTATCCCTTTACAAATTAGATCTACCTCTAACCTCTCCAGTTCAAAACACCTACTAAAAGATCACCTAAATAAGACTTTGTTCTGCTACTGCACTACTCTAGGCTGAAGCAGTCCCTCCGTCTCCCTGGCATACATCATACTAATTCCTTCTCTCTGAACAGTCAATCTAATTCTTAGATAAAGTATATATATAATTTTACATGGGCTATGTTATCTAGTCATCTCTGTTCCAAAGTGTGTACTCAATGTGTATAATGTCATCTGTATGAAAAAGTTGTGAGTTCTTGAACTCTTGACAATGTTATTTTTTCAGCTTATGTCTTTGCAAATATTTGCACTGTGTATGAAATGAAATTGTGATTTTTTTTAATTAGTTAATATGTTGTTCTTGTGTATTAAATTTTGGTAATAACTGTTATTTAGCTGTAACCATATTATGTCAATATGGAGCTTTTCTCCCCGGGCCTCTGCTGAAAATGGGGATATTATCTCAGTCAGGCTTTTCTGGCAAACAAATAAATGACAAGATCCTTATCATCTAGTCCACCTGATCCGACTAATAGGTCATTGAACTGCTTGTCATATCTGAATCAGCACAACTAGTGCTCTAGCCTCTAGTTCCTTTAAACTTTTTCCTTTCCATAATCCTCTAGGGTAACATCTCTCCCATATCTCATTTGCTGCTGTAACAGATGCAGACAGATATTTTCTAGTGCGACTAAGTGCTCAGCCTTCTTGTATTAGGAGTTGGTTAGTCTTAGACTTTTTCTTTTTGAATAAACAACATTTGGTAGTTTTCATAGCTCTTTTAAATTCTTGATTTTCCCTTCTTGAGTTGTGTAGGTGGGAGACCTACAAACATCTCATTATCCCATGAATTTATAAAAAAAAAAAAACTTTTGTACATTTTGCTCGAGTGCATTATTATATTTCTGTACTATTGTACTAATGATTGGGTAGAGTTGGACTATCTGTATTCTTTTGACTATGAAGTGCGCTCACAAAAGCTTTTCTAAATTTATTAAGTGTGGCCACAAAATGCTTCCCAAGGTCACCCACAATCTTTACATGGTGTGCCTGGGGCAGAGTACTTGATTGTTTGATTTGCAGGGTTTTCAGCCCTCAGTCACTGGCAGATCACAGAAATCAGCTAATTATCAATGGATTACTCCCTCCTGATGTTTTTAGCAAAGAACCAGGAAAGGATAAACAAAAATGCACGGAGAACCTGAAAGAAAATAATAGGAAAATAAAAATAAGGATCCCATGTCCAAAAAGAGGAAGACAGATTATGCCTGTCCTTTGTCACTTTCAAAAGTTACAGCTGACATCTCTTCAGATGCCTGAAACTCAACCTATTGCAACTTTTGCTCACTCTGATCCTGATATAGTTGATAAATCACTGAAATGATAACTCAGACCTTCTGAACGGAGACTCCCTCATTTCTTGTCCAAACCAGCTTTAACTTTCTCTTTCAGGTGCATCAGATATGGAATGGGAACTTATGATGAGTGCCTTCTTGAAGACTCATTTTGAGATGGGTATCTTCCCATCCCATTCTTGATCCTGGGAGAATGTTCTTACCTTCCTCATTCATTCTGGCTCCTTCCCCAGTCCATATTATAACATTAATGGTATTTAGAGCTGAGACTGTACCTGGAATCTGTGTGCCCAACTCAAACTAATCCTTCAGTTTAGTGTTGGTGCCCCTCCATTCAATTCACTCAATGTCAAGGTCCTTGCTATTGAGCAAATCTCTGGACCAAGTCCTCATCACAGAGTCTTTAGTGCTGTCATTGGCAATGATCCTTTTAGTTCCTTTTATGGTGTTTAAGTTTTTAGCCTTTGGGGTCTCAACACTGATCTCTCCTGTGAAGCCCCCTGCCTTGTTGGTTCTGGGGGCTCCCTTTTCAGTGCTGATTACATCTGCCTCCAGAGAGAGAGATGCTGCTCAGGGAAGGAGCTCTTTACCTCCAGCAGAGTTGGGGTCTGCATTCGAGCTCATGGAGAGCATTATAGCCTCTCCTTCAAGAATTTTGGTACAGAATGGCAGCCTGTGCCTCAGCCCATTCAACATACATCCCAGAGTCAGGGCAAAACTGATGGCCACAAAGAGCTGCACAACTGCAGTCTGAGTCCTCTAAGGAGTTGGATGCCCCCACCTAACCTTTTTAAAACATGGACATATAAAAGGAGGCAGATCATCTCCCTGATGGAGTCACTCACCTCAAACACCATTTCAGGTGATAGGGATCTCCAGTCCCCTCCAGAAGACACCACATTTGGCAAAATCTTTGGGTTGATGCACCAGAAGAATATTGTCCCATGTTTTTGAGGCCCATCCTTTTGCCACCTGGAGGGCATGACAGGAATCCAACTCTTCAGTAGCTATTCCCAGGAAGCCTGAGAAAGTACCCCCCCTAAGATCTGTGGTAGATTCCTTGATTGCAGAGGTTTCTGCTAGAAAAGAGCTATCCCAAGATTTGGTCTCTGTCCATCTGCCCTACAAGGAGTCCAGGGCAGTGAATAGAACAGGGAAGTGGGCATACTCCTCTAGTATATTTGCCTTGAGGGCACTGAATTATGCCACATACATAAACTGCTTTCAAAAAGATTTAGCAAAATAAGTTTATCCCCTTTGAAGGAGCTGCCCACATCATGTTCAAAGAAAGAACTCAAGAACACATTGTGCACAATGTTAAATATCAGTAGTCATTTCATGAGACTCGTGTACCACCTTGCTGATACAGCAACTTGGGTGGTGGGCATAGGCAAAGCCATTAGACTTCATTAATCTGGACACTGAAAATCTCTTAACCTTTGACCCTCATCAAGTTTGCTTTATCAAAGGAAGATCCTGCCTCTTTAACCTCACTGATTTCTTTGAAAAAGTAACTGAAGCAGTGGATAGTGGTTATGCAGTGCATACAGCATATCTACATCTGGCCAAGACATTTGACACTATTCCCCATGCAAGCATTATTGATAGACTTGTAAATCTGAATATAAATCCTTGTGGTTTACAATCAAAATGTTGAGGTGGCTTACCTCAACAGTGAGAAGGACGAACACGGAGCAGCAGAGAGGCAAAACTGCAAACATAATTCCTGTCAACTTTGAAATGTCGATACGGAGACTGTGTTCACAGTTTGGAGCGGCTTTGTTTTGAAGTGCATCTCACTACCATGGGGATCGTGAAAATTACCCTTTTCCTCACTGCAGTGCAATCTTGGTGTTAGACTATATAAGTAGCAGAGGGTTAGGGGGTGCAGCAGAAATTGTAGGAACTTTTCCGCCTAGTAGTGGATGTTTTTTTTCTGGATGGTGAGTAGTCGAATGTTGATTCTCTTCCAAAAGAATCAATATTCTAAGAAATTGGTGTGATGCTTTTTTCATTGTTCTGGGTCAGGGATGTGAATAGTCAAGGTAAGTCACCCTAAACTTTTGATAGTAAACCAATCCTTGTATTGTGCCATGGATAGCTAACTGATTCTCTGACAGAACTTATGGGGTTAGTATAGCAGGTGCCACTTCTGAAAGGAAAACAGTTATCAATTTTAGGCCTGCTCCTATTTGGCATATATTTATCTTACCTTCAGGCCAGCACGTCTGGCCTATGGTTAACTAAGTTTACAGATTAATGTAAATTAGGTGATGTTCGATCTTCAACTGACTCAAAATTGCTTCAATACGGCTTAGTCAATGTTAACAAATGGTGCAAGGACAATGGTCTTATAATAAATGTAAAAAAAAAGCATAGTTCATTTTAGAAAATAAAACGGTTTCACTTGCCAATAAGTAGGCGACCCCCTCCAATCAGACACTGTTGTAAGGGATCTGAGTACTTTTGTTGATAATTCCTTGTCATTTGACCACCTTGTCTCCACAGTAGTTCAGAAAGCCCTTTATCTGGCCCATCTAATTTCCAAAGGCATCTCCATTAGATTAAAAGAAATCTCAATTCCCCTTTACTCATATCTTATTAGACCCATTATTGAATATCACACACCTTTTGGCATGTATTTATCTAAATATATCACACAACTTGAGAGATCTCAGCAGTTCAGAACTAAAAAGATCAGTTGCCTTAAATTTTTTTGTTGTTAGGAGAGACTGGCAGCCTTTTCTCTTACAGACTGTTCCATGGAGATATATGTCCAGCCTTTTGTGCTATGAAAGATTCAAACCTATTCGATCTATTCTTTCGCAGAACTGATGGTACATTACTTAGGTAAAAGAACTAACTTTCATCAGCAGATAACTAAGACATGTTGGCATGATAAATTCATATCACAACGTACCTCTCATCTCTGGAACAAACTTTCACTGTATGTCAAACAGAGTAGCACCCTTGCCATCTTCAAGGTAAACCTAGAAAATCTGATGGACAGCCTCAAATTCTCTCCTAGTCTATATTTTCTTGTCCTTCTTGAGACAAGAGAGAAATTTAGAATTTTTTTTTTTGGCTAGGCTTGAAAATGTTTGCCCAACGATTGACAAATAGTTACCAATGAACCTATGAATACCATCCCTGACTTTGTCTATGTGATTTTGAGGATAACTTAGGGTGTTCATCGCAAATGCTGTCTGTGATGGGTCATTCCTGTTTGGAATTACACTAAAAGAAATACTTCTAAAGTTGTCTGCATTAGGTTCTAAGTTTGAGACTGCCCCCCCAACAAAAGATCCTACAACATGAATCAGAAAGGGTTCCAAATCTCTGTAGTGTTGAAAACCTTGGCAGCAGCCTTTGATTTCACTTCAGATGGGGGTAGTGAAGGCAGAGGCTGTCCCTTCAATGGGTGCTGACCCAGATGTCAAGGTGGTCCACAAAACCAGTGATACATGTGTCCCTTTTTGGACAAGCAGTACCACTGTCCCCAAAAGGTTGCCTGACAGCTCCTCTTTGGAGGCAGTCAGGAGCCATTCATTCTTCCACTCCCCTGCATGGATGGCCATTATGCAGGGCTCTTGGGTGAGGAGGATAATGTCCAGAGGCTATGCAGTTACATTTTTCCACCTCATCAGTGAAAAAATTACCAAAATAAAAAATATTTTTGTATTAGGGAAAAAAAAGGATCCCAAAGGATCCCAGTAGACGTGAGAAGGTCAGCATATTAAATATTTTTTTCTGGTTCCAAAGAAGAAAGTACAGTTTTGTACCTACCATAAATGTAGATGTTCGAGTGCTAATACAGCTGCAGTAATCACAGATGGGTTCTCTGCCGTCAGGCGGGTCCTCAGTCGGCCGAATTCCAAAGTCTTGGTCCGGCGTCAGTTGTCGTCGCTCTCCTCCCTGACATCAGTGCGACAGGGGTATATAAGACACAGCCGATGCCATATTCTTCAGTCTTTCTTGCCCCAGATGTCAGGTGCCCCCAGAAGGAAGGCAATACATAAATTATATATATATATATATATATATATATATATATATATATATATATATTCAAGCAATGCAATGTAATCAAAAAACAGTAGTTGCAAGCAAATACATCATAGAAGGATAACCCCAAATTAGGTTGCAAGAGGAGGTGTTAGCCACTAGTCCTTTACCAAGAGGGGAAGGAGGGAGGGAAACCTGTACTGCAGCTGTATTAGCACTCGAACATCTACATTTATGGTAGGTACAAAACTGTACTATGTTCATCGTGCATACAGCTGCAGTAATCACAGATGGGTAGAATCCCAAAGCTATGCACAGGGTGGTAGGCACTAGGTGGAACTGGGATGAGCCAGAATACCCTGCAACACAGCAGTGGCAAAGCCTGCTCTAGTTTTGGAGTATAAAGGCAGGTGGTAGTGTTTTGTGAAGGAATGCACAGAACTCCAAGTGGCTGCCTCCAAAATATCTTTGGTAGGAACTTCTCTGAGGAAGGCTGTAGAGGTAGCTGTGGCCCTGGTGGAGTGGGATCTGATGCCTGTAGGGACAGATTTTCCATGATAGGAGTAACAAAACCGTATGCAGTGGCCTCTCCATTTTGCAATTGTCTGTTTGGTAACTGGCTTCCCTTGAGCTCCTACAGCATAGGACACAAAAAGTTGTTCTGATTTTCTGAAAGGCTTTGTTCTGTCCAAATAGTAACATAGCTGTCTATGGATGTCTAAGGAGTATAGCAGCCTTTCCCCTTTGTTTTGAGGATTAGGGTAAAAGGTAGGTAAGTGAATGGCTTGATTTAAAGCTACCCTGGATACTACTTTAGGCATAAATGATGGATTGGTTCGAAGGGAAACCCTGTCCTGATGGAAGATGAGAAAGGGCTGCACAGCCATGAGGGCTTGTAGTTCCGAAACCCTACGAGCTGAGGTAATGGCCAGAAGGAGAGCTGTTTTCCAGGACAAATATTGCAATCTGTTGAGGCAGCTGGTTCAAAAGGAGGCAATGTTAATTTTTCTAAAATGTAATTAAGATCCCAGGCTGGCACAGGTTGCTTCCTTGGTGGTCTTATATTTTTAGCCCCTCTGAGGAACTGTCTTAAGAGTGGGTGAGAGAATAAGGGTGGATCCGTGTTGAATTCTGCAGAAATGGCTGAGGCGTGGATTTTTATGGAGGAAAATGAAAGTCCACTGTTCAGCAACTCAGCTAGATACTGTAGCACCTGAGGCAAATTCAGTTTTCTAGGGTCCTGGCCTTTTTTCTCATTCCAAGAGCAAAACTGTTTCCATTTTGCGGAGTAAGCCTTTCTAGTAGATGGCCTTCTGGCCTCCAAAATGATGTCCTGCACCTCTTTGGGGAGTAGTGTCTGATGAGGTGTTAAGGAATTTTCCATGCAGCTAGATTGAGTGTTTTCAGCTGGCTGTGAAGAGTTTTGTAGCTGTGCTGAGTCAACAGAAGAGGCATTAGAGGTAGGGGCCAGGGAGGAGTATGTGTTAGGCTCCTCAGGAGTGGATACCAGTGTTGCCTCGGCCAGTCTGGAGCAATCAATATCATCTTTGGTTTGTCTGTTCTTGCTTTCAAGAGCACCTTGGGCAGAAGAGGCAGAGGTGGGAAAGCGTAAACTGTCCATGCTGTCCAACTGAATGAAAGGGCGTCCACTCTCCAGGCCTTTGGATGAAAGGTCCTTGAACAAAACTTTTCCAATTGATGATTCCTGTGGGAGGCGAAGAGATCTATGTCTGGCCTCCCCCACGCTTGGATTATTTTTGTAAACACTTGAGGATGCAACTTCCATTCATGTGGATCTGTCATATTTCTGCTTAGATTGTCTGCCAGCGTGTTTTCCAAACCTGGCAAGTACTGTGCTTGAAGATCGATTTGCCATTCCAGAGCCAAGTTCCAAAGTGTCATGGCTGGTCTGCACAGGGGGTATGAATGTGTTCCTCCTTGCTTGTTTATGTACCACAATACTGTGGTGTTGTCTGTTCTTATCAATAACTGTCCTGGATGCAGGAGGTCCTTGAAAGCTGTAATTGCATTTATCACTGCTAGCATTTCTTTTTGATTGATGTGAAGGTGCTTTTCTTTTTGGGACCGTTTGCCCTGAATGCACCTGTCTGTCATGTGCGCCCCCCAGGCGTAATCTGAGGTGTCTGTTGTGATGACTTGATTTGCTTGAGGCTTGCAGAATGGGAGACCTGTGTTTGTTTGGCATGCTTGGGCCCACCATAGGAATTCCTTTTGCAAACATGGAATTATTGGTATTATTGTTTCCAAACTGTGGCTGTGTTGAGACCATAGGTTTTTTAGGTACCATTGAAGTTTTCTCATATGCAACTTTGCACATGGGATTAAAAGAATGCAAGATGCCATGAAGCCCAGAGCCTGCAGGATTTTCCTTGCAGTAAGCCTGGTACAATTTGCTAGCATTTTGAAGTACTGAGTTAGCTGCCCCTGTTTTTCTG
This sequence comes from Protopterus annectens, assembly GCF_019279795.1. Taxonomy (NCBI): domain Eukaryota; kingdom Metazoa; phylum Chordata; order Ceratodontiformes; family Protopteridae; genus Protopterus; species Protopterus annectens. The sequence continues at coordinate 71,233,669 of NC_056732.1, forward strand.
GCATAAGATAGGCCATCTGGGTGTTTGTGTCCAAGTTGGCACCCAGGAAAATTATTTTCTGAGATGGTGTTAGTCTGGATTTCTCTATTGTTGATTGTGTATCCCAGAGAGTTCAGTAACCGTGTTGCATAAGCCAGATGATCCAGAAGTATGTGCTTGCTGTCCACTTGGATCAGGCAGTCATCCAAATAAGGGTAAATTTGTATCCCTTGAAGTCTGCAGTAGGCAATTACTGATGCCAGGCATTTCGTGATTACTCTGGGCACAGTAGATAAGCCAAAGGGCAATGCAGAGAATTGATAGTGGATTGAACCTGCAAGAAATCTGAGGTATCTTCTGCAGCTTTGTCTGATTGGGACATGCAGGTATGCCTCCTTGAGGTCCAATGTTACCAGCCAAAACTCCTTGCCCAGCATGGGAAGAAGCTGCTGTAATGTGAGCATCTTGAATTTTGGTACGAGTAAGAATGTGTTTAGGATGGATAAGTCCAAAATGGGTCTCCAGTCGGTTCCTTTCCTTGGTACCAGAAATAGCCTGGAATAAAAACCTTGACTTTGTTCGTGAGTAGGTACCTCTTGAATAGCTTTCAAGTCTATGAACTTTGAAATTTGTAGTTGTGCCTCTGCCCTTTGATTGTGTGGCAGGTTTGGCATGCCTCTCATTTTTGGTAGTGTGTGAAAATGAAATCTGTAGCCTCTGTCTATAACGTCCAGGATCCATTTGTCTGTTGTGACAATATGCCAATTTCTTGTAAATAATGCCAGCTTTCCTCCCAAAGGTGCTGCCAGCTGAGACTTGCTTGGCATGGAAAGGAGGAAGTCATTGGGTTTGTTTCCTATATTGTTGTGCACTGTCTTCGCCACCTCTTGGTGCTGGAGTTTGCCATTGCCTGCCTCTATATGATCCTTGTGATTGTCCTCTGCCCCTTGCGCCTGTATCTACCTCTTTGGGGCTTGTCCGTGGCTGGAAAGGACCAGTTTTTAGAAGGCCAATTTCTGCTAAAACTTGGTGGTTGAACTTGCAGAAAAGCTTTGACAGATTGCATAGATTTGGCTTTTTCTTCCATTTTCCGTAGTATCTCCTCAGCATTAGTACCAAATAGCACATCCTTTTGTAAAGGAGCATCTAATAGTTTAGCTTTCACATGATCAGGCAAGATTTGTTCCCTAAGCCATGCATGTCTACTAATAACTGATCCTGTAACAGCAGCTCTACTTGAGGCCTCTAGGGCATCATAGCCACATTGTAAGGTGTGTTTACCCACTTGTTCTGCACTATGCATCATATCCTGCAACTCCTTCAAATCTGGTTGTTCAGGTTGAGACATTTTATTTCTTAATTGTGATAACAGAAACTACTGATATTTAAGCATATGAAACTGACAATTTAAGGCCCTCATGGCTAGGGTGGCCGAGGTATACACCTTTTTTCCCCACCTTTCTAAGGATCTAGACTCTCTTTTGGAAGATAGTGGATTCTTAGCAGTAGAGGCCTTCATTCCCTTGGGACCTTGAGAAATGGTTTCAGGGTCAGCATTATGGCTTTTGTACAGAAATTGGTGAGAGTTAGGAACTCTGTAGTACCTATCAGGTTTGACTGGGGCAGGAGGCAGGGAATCCGGATTAAGGCAAGCCTCCGAATAAACATCATCCAGGACATCCAAGACAGGAGGAATAGCCAGAGGTCTGTGTTGAGGTAACAAAAGAAATTCCCTAAGTCTTTTCTTGGAATCAGAAAAGTCTTGGCCTTCCCAATGGAAGTGTTCCCTCAAGGTGTGCAAGGTTTCCCCCAAAGAAAAATCCTCAGGAGGAGATACAGAGGGAATGGACTGCTCCGCATCAGAATCTTCAAAAGGGGAGAAAGAGTGTTCCTCTACATCAGAATGATCTGAAAAAATGGAGCCCTGATCCGAAGAGGGAGAATCTTCCTCCACTCTGGGTCTCTTGTCTGGAGGGGGTTGGGAACCCCTGATAAGAGTAATTAAATCCTCAGCCATTTTAAGCATCTGCTTTTTAGGCATGGGGCCTGTGCAACAGGCCTCTTGGGATGCCTGGCTGATTTGGACTTAGTAAAGGCCTTAATTGAAAAGGAAGATGAGGGTCTAAAGACACCATGGTTGGAAGTGGACCTGTCCACATTAGGAGGCTCAACGCTCACAGTGGCTTCGGTGGTTGTAGTCTGGGTATGGGCTGAGGTACCTGCGGTCTCGGTTACAGAAGACCCCGCCAAAGAAGTGTCGTCGGTAGTCAGGGACTGCATAGGCATCTCGCTGAGAACCGGACCACGTTTTGCCGGGTTTGGCGTGGTGTCGGTGGGGACCGCGGACCTCACATGTCGGTCTTTGTCCTTGCGTTTTTTGGACAAAACGGTAGTTGGAGTCTCCGACGACATTTTATAATCAAAGGCTTTACCGAAAATGTGTTGGGCGAACTCCGTCCGACGCTTAATAGTGCGCTTATTGAAAGTAGCACAAAAGCGACAACCCGAGATGTCGTGGTCTGGGCCTAAACAAGGTATGCAGAGGGAATGGAAATCCTTATGCGGTATTTGCTTCCCACAAGAAATACAATTGTTAACTTTTTCTGACATCGGTCTGAGGCAAGAAAAATTTCCCCAATGGGGTACTTAGCTTTAATGAAGACTTCGGTTTCCAATTTTTCGTAAATTCAGGAGCTGGCCGACCGGCACTTGCGAACTGCTTCTGCTTCGGGCACCGCGCGGCAAAAAAGACTGAAGAATATGGTGTCAGCTGTGTCTTATATACCCCTGTAGCACTGACGTCAGGGAGGAGAGCGACGACAACCGATGCCGGACCAAGACTTTGAAATTCGGCCGTCCGAGGACCCGCCTGACGGCAGAGAACCCATCTGTGATTACTGCAGCTGTATGCACGATGAACATCAAGGACCTCAGGCCCATTTTAGATCTCTGAAGCCTAAATCTCTATGCAAGTAAGACCCTTCTCAGAATGGTCATGGTGGAAGCAATTTTGTGATGTCTTCAGGAAAATTACTGGATGTGCACAATAGATTTTCAGGAGACCTAACTCCATGTTGAAATAGTGCAGTCTTCCAGAAGATTTCTTATGTGGACGGCACAGTGGTGCAGTGGTAGAGTTGTCGCCTCACAGCAAGAGGTTCTCTGCACAGTCTGTATGCCCTCCCTGCATTCATGTGGGTTTCCATCGGGTGCTCCAGTTTCCTCCCACATTACAAAGACATGCATCTGGAGCATTTCTCCCTGGGCCTCCACTGAAAATTGGTGTCTTTCCAAGTCGGACTTTCCCGGTTAACAAATGTTAAATAAAAAATAAATTTCTATACTTCTATCTAGCAGCCAATCATTTCCAGTTCAGATCTCCTGCCCTTTGTTCTCATCACAGCCCCCCAGGTGTTTACCAAGTAAATGGGAGTAGTCGCAACCCATCTAAGACTCAAGGGGATTTGCATGTTTCCATATCTGGATGGTTGGCTCTTTGTTGTTACTACAGAATCTTTCATCGCAGTCAGAGGCTATTTTCTTCAGCTCTGCCTATCTTTGGGAATCTCAAACCTTAATCCCTCTCAGTCCATTCTGTTTATTAAATGTCATTTGAACACAACAAAATGCATAGTATCTCTTCAAGAAAGTGCATGGTTGCTCAGAAAAGCAGTTTTCCAAATATTTTATCAGCACTCTCCACCTGCAACCTTAGTTCTTCGTGTTCTAGGATTAATAGCTTTAACAATTATGGTTCAGTTCACCCTGTTCTATATGCAGATTCTCCAGTGGCTTCTCGGGATACAGTGGTCCCAAACAGTATATGATCCATCAGCCCCAGTCATCATTGTTCAGTTATATAAGGCTCATTTGGAGTAGTGGCTAACTTTTCACAGCATCTACACAGGAAGACTCTCACGGATCCACCTTCAGCAAATGTCTCCACAGATACCTCAGCTCTGGGTTGGGGGGCATTTTAAGTGGAGGATATTCCAAGCAACCTGGAATTGATTGAGGCCAATCATCACATAAATATCTTGGAGGAGAGAGAATTTTTTTTTGCATTGCAGGAATTTCAAGACACCTTGCCCACAGAACTAATTTCTACCCAGACAGAAAAAATGGCTTTAGTATAGTATTTGAACAAGCAGGGAGAAACTGGATATTACCCCATATGCTGAGAGACCATGAAGGTCTGGCAATAAGTGATCCTTTCTCATCACTTTCTGATAGCAACATACATTCCAGAAAGACCGATCCATTCCAATGCCTTATGAGTAGTCCCTTAATTTGGCAGTTGCTTGACAGATTTTCAATTACTGGAGCCAGCCCTACTGTGATTTTTGTTTTGCCTCCCATTCAATTCCAAATTCAGCAGTTACTTCATTCTGATCCCCAAGATGGGCAATCTCCACATGGTCTAGGTGGGCAGTGGCCTTCTGGGCTTCTTTATACATTTCCTCCTCTTCCTCTCATGGCAAGATAAAGTTGCAAGATGCAAAGCCACAGTAATCCTTATTGATCCATGTTGGCATTGGCAAGTTTAGTTTCCCCTTTTAAGGTCTTATGTCACGAAGCACCCATTAACAGCCTCACACAGATGTTATCAATCCCAGGTTAACTCCTTCATTTCTCAAATTCCCCTAATGGCCAAGGTCACTTCCTTACCCAAGAATCTTATCTGTTTTCTTACTTCATCTCAGAATATTCATGCAAGATTTATCACAGTAATGGAAATATTTTGCTATTTGGGCAGCCAATGTAGGTATTGATACTTTAGCTTTTATTCCTGACATTTTACAATTTCCTTTATATTGATTTTACACAGGTTCCACTCATTATACAATTATAGTACAGCAGGCTGACAGTTTTAACCAATGTATTGGATTTGACTGTCATCCTATAGCCTCTCATAGATTATGGAAAAGGCATTTTTAGGGCACCTTTCTGCTTTGGCCTTCAATAAAGGAATAAATCCTCCTTGGTACCTCAATTTTGTCTTAGTGTCTTAACCAAGAGTCCTTTTTTGCTGATGACTTCTGTGCAATTGAAATTTCTATCCTGGAAAACCTTGTTTTTGGTGCTGACTAGTTCAGCAAGAAGGGTTTGGAATTACAAGCTTTGTCTTCCAATTTTTCTTAATTTTTCAGAAGGACGGGGTAGCTCTCAACACAAATCCTTTCATTTCCAAAGCTACATTTGAATCTAATTTGAACTAACATATTCACTTACCAGTCTTCTTTCCAGCACTGAGGAGGAGGACACCAAAAATCTCATTGCTGCAATTGCAGCTATGACTTCTCTTAGTAAGACTGAGCTTGAGCAGTTTGGATCTTTTGTTCAATTTTCTCTTGAACGTCCCCCTTTTTCCCTTCCCATTCCTCATCAGTATAAAATGCAATAACTGTTTTTTTTTTTTTTCAATAAAATAACTCCTTTGTCAGGTGGTGGTGTGATCTACCAGTGCAGTTATTTGTATTGTATTTTTTAAGAGATTAGGGTCATATTAAGTTGTTATTGCTACTGGTCTTTTAGTTGTTACAGTCTGACTATTGAGATTGTTCCTGTGGGGGCACTTTCCTCTTGCATTTGAATTAGGTCAGGCAGTCTCTTTCAAGATTGCCATGACTTCTGTATGGTGTGTTGTGCAGTGGAGCAACTAGACAATGACTGCACCATATGTAAAAATTTTAGTTCTCAGACTGTGCTGGATAGGAGGAACAAACTGGGTCTGAAGGGGCTTCTGTGATCAGTCACAGCTGAAAAAGGTAAAGAGAGAGATCTCCTGGCAAAGGCAAACCAGCTGTTTAAACCTACTGTCCCCAAAAGAAGAAAGAAAAACAGGAAGACTGAAGATTCAGACACATATGTTCTTGACAAAAATGCCCCCAAAGTTGCTAGGATCTCTACTTCTCCTTCCTGCCTAGGACCCTCATCACAGGCTAGACCCAGGTCCCCTTCTCAGTATGATTCTTTTGGTATGATGGACTCAGCTTCTCCTAGAAGCATGAGCTATGCAAATGCCTGACATGGAGGCCTGTGTCTGCATCTTATCTGCATTACTTTACTCCCTCTGGAGCCATATACCCTTGGATTGATACCACATGCCAGCCTTTGTGAAGGCCTTGGTTCAACATGATGTCATCTCAGCCTCCTGTTTATATGGCATGTCAAGAAGATCCCCTTATCACTTGTTCTGTGGTTCCTCCTCTGGGCCCAGTTTCAACCCCAAAGTCTGCACCAATTCCTTTGACATTGGTAGACATTTTTCATTTGATTCCAATCCCCTTGACATTGATAAAATCTTCATTGCTGACCATGTCAATGCCAGGGACCACTAGGGCTGAGGGTCTTGGCATCAATTGATAGACACCAACTCCAGGCCTGATACAGTTGAGGCACCTGCCTGTGTCAATGACCTTGGTGCTGAAATCTTCTGTTGTGACCTTGATTCTGGAATCTTTGGGACCAGTAGTACATATTTGTGTGTCTCTGATGACCCCAGTGCTGGCACAATCAGTGACAGAGGCTTCAGTGTTTTTATTGACACAGAGAAGAACTAAATCAGGTTCCTTGCAAGGGCAGGTACAGGCTCTACCACTTCCACCCTGAAACACCATTGATGCTGGCCCAGCACAGAGGACCTCATAGGTTCACATTACTGAGATCCAGGGTGCCTTCTTCCAAGGATAGTTCATATGACTCTCTTCCCAACCCTGTAAGGAAGACGTGAAGTATGAAGAAGCATCTCAATTCCTACTTGGAAATCTCCCTCCCCAGACATAAATCTGAGTGAAGGCGAGGTTCCCCCAAATCTCATGGGGAATATGTCACATTTGGTGAGATCATAGAGATGATGATGAGGGAGAGGGCATATTTGCTCATAGACCCCACCTCCCTCATGGAAGAGATTTTGCAGGAGGCCTAAAGGTCATCTTCCCCAGTGGTCTGGGTAGTGCTATTCCCAGATAAATTTATGTATATGGTTTGCTCCAAAAGTATGGAATAGTTTAAAGGAGATTAAAAGAACAGGAAGTGGGATCTTAAGAAAAGGGAATGAGAAAATTACATATAAATAAATGGAATTTGTAGAAACAATACCTGTAGAAAAATGTTCAAGAAGAGGAGTGAGGATTAAGGGAAGGCAGGAGTTGAGCAATGTATATAATATAATATTGGAGTGAATGAAAATGTCACTATGGTTTGTTTTCTGTTAATGCATGTGTAACTATTACTGTATAATTTGTGATTTAATAAAAATGTTTAAAAAAGTATGCATTAATAAATAAGTCATGCAGTTCACATAGCAGAGGCTATACAACAAAACTGAAATATGTATATCTAGATACCAAAACACAGTACTATACAGTTAGTTAGTCAGCAAGTTAGTACTAGATCTACAACAGACAACTTTTTCAAAGAGGTCTATTTTTGAACAATGAAAGCAGTGTAACCTTGAAGCCTTCATATCCTAGTTTTCATAGGCAAGTACTTGGTAATCAGTCTGCAGATAATACAAACCTACCCAAAAATTGCATTCAAAAGTTCCCTCTAACTTCAAAGAGGGAGAGAGCCAATCCCAAACTGTGGGTCCTAGAAGTGACTCTTGATCACTACTGTTTATTTAAAATGAGCAACTGAGATTAGTACCTCCATTAGGAATGGATCTGTTTTCACAATGGGTTTCTTATCTGCTAGCCTAGACACCACTGTTTGATAGTAACTCATATACTGAAACTTATGCAGCAAAGTGCAGTTAGCCATACTTGGAGAACTCTAGTGATGTTCCTTTCTCAGTCAAAGAAATTTTGTTAGAAAGGTCTTATAGATTGTGCCTATTACTGTTCAAGGCATGTGTGAGGTTTGATGGAGACCATAATTCTAACCATTCATATATCTTTACCAAGTACACTACAAGCCTTGGAGCACAAGAACCTAGGCACTTCCATACCTGTACAATGAAAACAGAGTAGAGTTAAAGCAGATTTCCAGATATATACACTGTACAAAACAGATAAAGGCCAAACTGGAAACAGGGCTTTCAACTTAAAGGTAGGATGGTGTTAAATGTTCCTGTTATTGAGCACCACTGATGACCCAGTACAGTTGAAACACCATTTAATTCTGCACAACTGCTATAATACTGCAAAGGCTCATTGAAGTTTGGAATACCTTTTCTACATACACAATACCATCTCATATTAAAACAAATTTATATACCAATTTAATTTTACTTGAGTGACATGAGTACTAAATGGGTTTTAACCTTCAAACAGGAATTCATTCAGACAGATTCCAAGATGGCTGTACTTTGAAAAGCAGGTTGATTAGCGCTATCTGTGTGTGAAAAAGTAAAGAGCAGTAAAGGAGCCAGAGGAAGCTAACAATTTGGGTAAAATTCAGTTTCTGGTTAGTCACTATACTGTCTGAATTTTAGCAAAGATGAAATCTGGAGAAAGAAAGAGAGAAAAACTACAGAAAGATGAAAAAAAACTCGTCTGGGGAAGAGTCATAGCTGTTCAGCAAAAAGCAGTTCAGGTTTCATCTTCCAGTAATTTAGGTGTGTTTAAAATGAGAAACTGGTGGAATATATAAAGTCAAATGACAAAAGGCTGGAAGGAATAAAAATGTTAAGTAGCCATCAGATAAACTGATAAAACTGTAGAAATCAGAGGCTGAAATGAAGGAAAGACTGAATATATGAGGCCTCTCAAGAACTATTTCAAAAAGTAGAGTTAGAAAACAGAGCACATGAGATTTTCTTCTATAGAAGAGGAACTGGAAGGAGCAGACTGCATTAATATTTATGAAAGTACAAATAAGCAACTGGACTGGTGTTCCACAGCAGGATTTGTTAATTGAAAGGGCAGATGGTGTATACACTGTAAATCTGGCCATGAGAAAAAAACTATAGTAATAAAAGATGAAGTCATACCAGCAAAATGAGCTGCTCCTAATAAAAGTGAGGCAGAAGGAAATGATTAACAACTGGGGGGACCAGGATGTTTGTGGAAATTGATTATTCACTGTACGCTAGACAGAAGAAAAGCAAGCTTATTCCTACATTCAAAGAGATGTCAGGAGGCAGGTGTGAGATTCAAATTGATATATCCAGCTCTTTTTTAGAATATTTTTCCTTGATGATCAAAGACATGTTTGGATGGAAAACAGGCTAAGGAGGAAATAAATGTTTAGCCAGCAAAAAAATGAGCCAGGAAGCTGAAGTGGACTACTTGTTCTTCTGATAACAGAAGAACCTAGAGACCAAAATTGCTAGTGAAATCTTTGTTCACTGTTCCCAAAGAAAATGAGCAACAGAAAAGCCCAGGAGCTGAATGGTACTTTTTTTTTTTTTTTTTTTTGGAGTAACTTGGATCTGAACCAGAGGTCAATATTGACTGGGTAAGATGAGGAAGAAGCCCATCAATAATGTAAAAGTAGGAAATAAATGGAAAAACTGTAATGTGTGATTTCAATAAGATGCAATTTGAACATGAAACTGTACTTCTGCAAATGGTGACTAAAAAAAGTTTGTAAACTGTGATATATTGGTGGGAGGACTGTAACGCATAATTCCTACTTTGTTATTATAGTTAATGAAGGGACTGATGATGCAACCAAGAAAAAATACATTTATTTTTTCAGTATAAAAACCTTCTTGAAATAAACTGTATGGCAGATTTTAAAGCAGATCTGTAAAGTATACAAAGGTATTTTAAATGTGGGGTGGGGGGTTCTTAGTAGTGACTGCTGCTTATGTTAGTGATTCTAAAAGAAAGTATTTTTTCATGATTTTAATGTATGTGGGGTTTAAACTGTAACAAGATAAAGGCTGAATATCAGCAATATAATGTGATATTGGGCTGTTGAGGAAGGATGGGAAATTGTACTGATTGTGCTGTGCGTATTAAATTATGATGGTTTTCTCTGTGTTAAACAGGTGGAGCTATAGACTAATGTTTGTGAGAAGAGCTATTCCATGCATATATAAAACTATTGGCCAGTTTTCTCTCCAACAGCAAAGCCCTGCATCTGGAGATGATATGTCTACAAGTGCAGACAATTAATCAGGAAATGACTTAATTATAAACTTTGACACATGACACATTCATATGAGAAACACTCTAATTAGTACATAAAGGTGAAGTGGCAAGCATTTCAGTGAAAGTAGGACACATTGAAGGGAATACATTTGCAAGTATATTCATTCACAGTAGCATTTAACACAATCACAGTAGTCCACAATCTAGTTTATTAATTTAAGGGTAGCCAGTGCACTTTTTAAGGCTAAAAATCAATTGAGAGCATGCAAGTTGTTTTCACATCTGGGAGGAAAATAGAGATGGGACAAGAATGGATGATGGTACAAGAGTACACGTTCAGCTCGATTAATCCTAACACTACACCAGATAAAGTCTGAGTGTAGTTGCCTATCTGGAGTAACTTCCTGTCAGTTAAGGGCTGGGGGTTAAAATTAAAATGTATATAAATTTGTTGTTTCTTGAATGGTTTTAATGAAGCAAAAGGTCTGTGAAAATATGACATGGGTTTAAACAGAGATGAGAAAATTCAACTGACAAGACCAGCCTGCCAAACATATACAGAAGCTGCAAGTTGGAAGCACATTGAAAAAACAGTTATGTAGAATGTGAAAGCAATAGCTTTTTATCAGAATGACTGCCTTATCAATTATATCATGTAAATGACATTATAGTTATGGACAAGAAGCAAAGAAAATTGAATTAAATTAATAATTTGTAAAGTGCAAATGGTAATATTACAGGAGCACACGGATATAAATGAGCATGTGACAATTTAGCAAAAGGATTTCAGATTTGATATTCAGCAGACTATCAGGGAGAAAGGAAAGGGGTAATACTAATTGTGAGATGTGCTCCAGTAGTGACAGAAAAGGTAAAAACAAAATGGTAGATTATTGGTAATGAAGGATTTGTGGTAGGGAAGGATTACACTGACATGTATTTATATTCCCCCACAAAATTACTATTAAGGAGCTTAAGATAATTATGGTAGAGGTAATTAGCTTTCAGCAGGGATTATCATTCATGGGTCGGGTATGGAGCTTGATCAGTAATACTGATGATGTATCAGGAGGACCTACAAGGAAGAATATAATAAAAGACATTTGGAATGGAAGATTTGAAGTTACAAGAACCTAGACAGAACTGATAAGATACAAGAAAGTTAAAGTGGATAGAAATACCATTTCACAGGAGTATTGATAGTTAATTGAAATATATCCAATAACTACTTTGGATCATGTACCAATAAAGCCCACTATAAAGATGCAGGATAATAGATTAAAAATGAGACACTGTTGCTTTTCTTATTTGTTAAGAGACACATTTAAGGAAAGGGTAGTGGAAATTATTCAAGAGTTATTATGGAAGATAAAATAAATTCTTCAGAAAGGATAGCTAAGGAGTGGGATAAAATGAAAATGTAATTTAAACATATGGTAGACATAATGGAGAAACCGGTATGGGAGAGAAGTATTAGAATTATTTAGATGGGTTATCAAAGGTTAAAGTACTGCAGATGAAGGGAAATCCTACAGAACAAGATGCACAATTGCTAAGTGCTAAAATGGAAATGAGGGAGCATTTAGATATGTATGAAATTGAATGGATGTTGCGATACCCTCTAAATGGTATAGACTCCAATATATCACCAGCACTCCGACATAGACCAAAAATAGACTTTATTGTAAAAAACAGATAAAACCATTCGGTTAAGCGCTTTCATCAATAAGACTTCCTCAGAACAAAACTACTCCATATTAACCTTACTTAAATACATTCTGTTCAAGTCACATGATGGTTCAATGAATGCCTTAAAGTGCTAGTGCATATCTTGAATAATAAAAACATTTTCATTTCACTCTACATGTTCATTCTATAAGTTAGTACTTCCTAAAAATTGTACTACTTAATATACATCTTAACTTAACTGTAAATTGACAACAAAAAATTAAAAACAAGATTATTATGCATACGTTGAACAACATACTATTAAGCCTATATGTATGTGTTATTTTAATTTGATTTAATTTATATGGGCTTCTATTATGGGTTTTATGGATAAATACTCATTTATACCTGGGGAATCTGAGGCATTTAATTTAATTTGCCAAATAACCTCCTTTTCCGCTACTTTCTTCTTGATGTTTCCACCCCTAGGATTGGCTTTAACTAATTCTAGTATTCCAAACAGGAACCCCGTACATTCAGTGTTGTCATTTATATGTCTCCAAAGAGCATTTCTGTCATCTTTCTTATGTATACCATACAGATGCTCGTATATTCTATTTCTAAAGCATCTGGTGGTTTTCCCCACATAAAAGGCAGTGCATTTTGTGCACTTAGCTTTGCTAAGTGCACAAAATGCACTGCCTTTTATGTGGGGAAAACCACCAGATGCTTTAGAAATAGAATATACGAGCATCTGTATGGTATACATAAGAAAGATGACAGAAATGCTCTTTGGAGACATATAAATGACAACACTGAATGTACGGGGTTCCTGTTTGGAATACTAGAATTAGTTAAAGCCAATCCTAGGGGTGGAAACATCAAGAAGAAAGTAGCGGAAAAGGAGGTTATTTGGCAAATTAAATTAAATGCCTCAGATTCCCCAGGTATAAATGAGTATTTATCCATAAAACCCATAATAGAAGCCCATATAAATTAAATCAAATTAAAATAACACATACATATAGGCTTAATAGTATAAGTTGTTCAACGTATGCATAATAATCTTGTTTTTAATTTTTTGTTGTCAATTTACAGTTAAGTTAAGATGTATATTAAGTAGTACAATTTTTAGGAAGTACTAACTTATAGAATGAACATGTAGAGTGAAAATGAAAAAATGTTTTTATTATTCAAGATATGCACTAGCACTTTAAGGCATTCATTGAACCATCATGTGACTTGAACAGAATGTATTTAAGTAAGGTTAATATGGAGTAGTTTTGTTCTGAGGAAGTCTTATTGATGAAAGCGCTTAACCGAATGGTTTTATCTGTTTTTTACAATAAAGTCTATTTTTGGTCTATGTCGGAGTGCTGGTGATATATTGGAGTCTATACCATTTAGAGGGTATCGCAACATCCATTCAGTTTCGTTTTAGCAACTGTTTGACTGTTTACATTATTGGCATTATATGTATGAAATTAGAAAGGCTGCTGTTAAGCAAGTAAAAAGAAGTTATGTACTCACCATAACTTTCCATGTTTGTTGTCCAGTATCTTGCCTTCATTTTGCTGGTTAGGTTCGGAACTGAGCATCAGTTCTGACTCGGCCTTTTACTAAAGCTCGAGAGCTCTTTACTGGCTCAAGGCTGCTCCCTGTCCCATGAAGCCTAGTGCCAGATCTCATTTGGTAAGCTAATAACACTAGACTGACATGAGATTTGTTTAATTTTAGAAAAAGAATTGCACACATAAATATAAAGAACTATATACACATATGTACAGCAAAAGGCACAAATCTTAAAGGACCCCAGAACAAGAGAAAGGAACAAGATATCGGGCCAAAATACTCCTCCAAATCATCCAGGAAGGGGGAAGGAGGGAGGGACACAAGAATGAAGGTGAGATACTGGACAACAAACATGGAATGTTATGGTGAGTACATAACTTCTTTATGTTACGTTGTCCCATTTTGCTGGTTGGGACAGCATCCCCAGAACCTACTTTCTTGGGTGGCTCAAGGGAACAAACTCTTCAGAACAGTGGAACCAAAGGAAGCCCTGTTCCGGGAGGCCACATCTACTTTGTAATGAGTAATAAAGGTATGAGGGTTAACCCATGTGGCTGCAGCACAAATTGAATCCAAAGGTAGTCTAGCTTGAAAAGCAGTGGAGGTAGACACAGCTCTAGTAGAATGTCCTTGAATTTTACTTGGAAGGTGTTTATGTTGAGAACTACAAGCATGTATTTGTAAGCCATTTAGACAATGTAACCTTAGAAACTGGAACTCCTTTTTTTCCACAAAGGATACAAATAGTTGGCCAGATTTCCTGAAATCCTTTGTTCTGTGCAGATAAAAACATAACTGTATATGTACATCCAGCTGGAGTTTATATTCTGCCTTGTTGCCATAATTTGGGAAAAATACTGGTAATTCAATGGATTGATTTAGATTGGCTTCAAAGCACACCTTAGGTAAGAAGGAGGGATTTGTTCTGAGGGAGACTGTCTGTGGAAGACTAAGTAAGGAGGACAAATAGAGCTTGTAATTCAGAAACTCTTCTAGCTGAAGTGATGGATATTAGAAAAAAAAGTCTTCCAAGATAAGAATTTTAAGGGACAAGAAGAAGCTGGTTCAAAGGGAGGCAACATCAGGGACCTAATACCAAATTTAGATCCCACGGTGCTGGAGGTTTTTATAGGAGGCCTTAGGAGGAATGTGCCCCTCAAAAAAGGTTTACATAATCTGTGAGACATAATAGTTGCACCCTTGATGCCTATATGAAAACTAGAAATAGCAGCCAGCTGAACCCAAGCAGTAGCAGCTACCGCCCTTGATTAAAAATTTCCATCAGGAATTCCATGATGGATGAAATGGGAGCTGTGAGAGGGTCCAACTGGTTTTTGTTCACCCAAAAAGAAAATCTCTTCCACTTACTCACATAAAGTTTTCTTGTAGAGCTTTTGTGCACAGACACCAAAATATATATCACTGCTGGGGATAATTCTGGAAGCCTGGCTAAGACTGGAAGTGGTGTAACCAAGCTGTGAACTGGAGAGTTTGGATGGAGGAATGGAGAGACCTGGACTGATGAGTCAAGAGATCTGGCACTGGGTCCAGGATCCAAGGATTCTCCTGGAGATAAGGTCATAGGGAAGGTGAACCATATCTCATGAGGCCAGTAAGGAGCAATGAGAATTATCTTGTGACTCAACAAGTTTGCTTTCTGGATTACCTTCAGTATCAGGGGAAAGTGTGGAAAAACGAAGTCCCAGGGCCAATAGTGGGCAAGTGCATCCCTGTGCGACTCCCCAGTGGGGGGATTAGGGCAAAAAAGCTGCTATATTTGGCATTGATGGACGTGGAAAAAAGGTTGCAGCTTGGTTGGCCCCATTTGTGAAAGATTTTGTTTGCAACTTCCTGTTTCAGGGACCACTTGTGTGGCATTAAGATTGCCCTGCTCAGCTTGTCCGCTATCACGTTGGATTTCCCTGGAATATGCGTCGCAATGAGAAAGCGGTGAGAAGAGACTGCCCATTGCCAAACTCTCTGGGCCTCTCGACATAAGGGGTAGGATCTGGTTCCACCTTGTTTGTTGATGTACCATACCACAGGCATGTTGTCAGATTGAATTGCAATTGTCCCCAAAGGAAGAGAGTTTTGAAATGCCTGCAATGCCATTAGCACCACTCTCATCTCCAGGATATTGATGTGCAGATGGTATTCATGATTCCGCCAAGTCCCTTGGACAGTCTGTCCCAGATAATGCCCCCCACCCTATCTGGGAAGCGTCCATGGTCACAGTCACTACTGGTTGGGGGAGAACAAAAGGTCTGCCTAATGTTACCTGTGTAGACTGGATCCACCAACAAAGATCCTTTTTGCATGTGTTGGTTATCAAACTTTTGTGGGACATGGGCAACTCTTGCATGGACCATTGAGTGAAGAGAAGCCATTGTAGCATTCTCATGTGTAGACAGGCCAAGGGAACCAAGGTTATTGATGCTGCCATTGAACCCAGAACCTTGAGCACAAACCTGACTTGTACTTTCTTTTTCCTCAACAGGACTGATACCTGATGTCATAATGTTAGGACTCTTTCTGTGGGCAGTTTTGCTACCATGCTTTTGGAATTTAAATTTGCACCTATAAAGGTAATACGCTGAGAAGACAACAAGGCAGATTTTTTGAAATTGACTGCAATGTCTAACTCTGAGCAGAGATGAAGTGTAGTGTCCCTTGCCCTGATTAGTACATGCTCAGTGGTGGCAGCCAGGAGTCAGTCATCTAAGTATGAAAACATCTGGAATCCTAGCCACCTGAGGTGAGCCGTGACCACTGCCATACATTTGGTGAACACCCTGGGGGCTGTGGTGAGACCAAAGGGCAGGGCTCTGAATTGATAATGATTGGCTCCCAGCCAGAAGGGTAGATATCTTCTGGAGCGCCTGCTCATTTTGACATGATAGTACGCATCCTGGAGATCTATCCAGCACATCCAATTGTCCTTTCCCAGAAAGGGGAGTATGGACTGCAGTGTTACCATCCAAAATTTCTCCTTCTTTACTGACTTTAGTGTGCTGAGGTCCAATATTGTTCTCCAGTCCCCTATCTTATTTGGTACTAAAAAGAATAGAGTAAATTCTGGGTCCTGATTGGTCTGCGGGGACTTTTTGGATGGCCCTATTTTCTAGCAACCTTTGAATTTCTAGGGTTGTTTGATCCCTTTGACTGGGTGGTATGTCTGGGATGGATTTTTGTGGATTGAGTGGATGAGAGAAGGGAATAATGTATCCCCTGGATATGACTGACTACACCCATCTGTCTTTGGTGATGTCTTCCCAGGCTTCTGGGTACAGTGATAGTCTCCCCCAACTGCTTCCAGAGGTGGACAGGTGGGCCTCCTTTCAGGAGCACTGGAAGGGCCAACCAGGGACCATACCTCTGTCACCTTGGTTCTGTGGTCCCCCTTTGCCACGAGGATGGCATCTTCCATTATTTCCCCCTCTGCCCTTGAGGGAAAATTCACCACATGCATCAGACAAAGCTCCTTGTGATTTGTGGAGTCACATCATTCCACTCTTCTGACCTTTGAGGCAAGGTCTAGTAGGGGTGGAAAAATGCACTCCTACGGCTGATAGAGTTTTGCTGTCCTGTTCACATCTGGTTAGTTTCTTTAATTTTTGGCCCGAACAAGGATGAGCCATCAAAAGGGGCATTTGTAAAGGAAGACTTGAAGGGTTCAGCAAACTCGCAAAGCCGCATCCAGGAATGTCTCTTCAGAGCAATTCCTGTACCTGCTGCCCTACACACACCATTAGCCGCATATGAAAACAGGCATATGGAGGAGTTTGTTATGGACATTAAGATTGCAAGTTGAGTCATTATTGCCTCTGGGAGTGCCTCAGCTGTAGCACCTTGGAGGGATTCTCCTAGCTCCTTGAGGAGATCCCTCTGAAGTCTCATGAAATGAGAAAGATAATTCAGTGACCTCAGAGTAAGCGCAGCTGAGGAAAACATATGCTTCCCATATCTGTCCATCGTTTGAGATTCTTTATTCAGCAGGTGGACAGATGAAGTTTCAGCTAATTCCTTCTTGGTGGCCACTGCCACCACCATAGCATCTACTGGAACACCTTTTGTAAGAAACTGCTTGTCCTCAGGGGCAGTGATAAACGTATTAGGCCTTCTCGGGACAGGGTCCACTGTCTCTGGAGAGCCCCACACCTTTCGACTGACTATACCCAGTAGTTTGTCAAAAGGTGGAAACACCCAAGAGGTGGAGGGTCAATAGCCAAATGCTTCTAGGTAAACAGACATCCTCAGAAGGGGATAGGGACTTCTATTCATCCCACTGTTAAAGGATCTCCAGGACGTCTGAAAATGAGACATCCTCAGAGGGTGAACGTGGGAACTCTTCCAAATCCTCTAAGTCTGTAGCCGATGTGATAGGTTCGGGGGAGTCTATATGCTTCCTCTTGCATGTATGCTCCTGAGGGATCTCCTCAGAGGGATGGTCTGGGGAGGTCTCGGAAGAAAAGGTCTCCCCTAAGGGGGTAACCTGAAGCATGGACTCTCTGTGCCTGGGGTGGAGTGGAGTTTGACACTGGCCCCTTTCAGGGAAGAGTGTCTGGAGTCAACTCAGGGGAAAGCATGCTTATCACCTTGAAGGCACCTCAATCCTGGCTCAAGATAGTCTCTGGTTCCGAAGAACCTGGAGATCTCCCCCACACCACAGATGAGGGCTCTGAGGCCAATGTTGGTGCTGAACTTACCTGTGCCAAAGTGCTGAGTGGGAGGTCTGTGTCCAACAAGAGTCGGAGCAGACTCTCCCTCCCGGAGCCGACGGGCAAGTGTCGGCTCCCAGATCTTTCAACAGAAGCGATCAGAGCAGAAGTCGGTAATGAAACACCAGATGTGGTTCTCAGAACCAATGGTTCCACTACTATGACCTCCAGATGCTCTGGCTCTGAACTGGATCAAGTCAGAGGAGGAATAACTGGTAAAGGCGAAATGGGCTTTGGCTCCACATCCTTTTGGGCTGGTCTGGACAGAATTTTTGCTAGGGCCGGTGTCTTAAATAACCTCCATACCACTCGCTCCACGTCATCATCTGATAGACTCTTGGATGATTTGGAGGAACACACTGAGGACTGTGGCTACCAGCCTCAGACTGTAGTAAAGGAGATTGAGGCACCGAGTGTACAGGCTCCAAGGATGGTGACCAATCCCTTTTCTTTCTTTTGGATGGTTCCGAAGAAGCTGGTGGAACTGAAGGTTTGTCTTTCTCGGATCTGACAATCTTTGGGTCCGAGACAACAGTACAAAGTCAATTGCTTTGCTGGCTCAGAAACTGGAGCGGACGGTAATTTGGAAGTTGAAGGCTGCTGAAGGGCTTGTTCAAGGGTCCCTTAAGAAGACCTCTGTTAATGAGTTTGTTCTTCTGCTCCTGCAGGACTCTTACACTAAATCCATGACAAATGGAACAAGAGTCCTGCAGGTGCACTGCCCATAAACAACAAATACAGCTGGTATGTCCATCTGTCATCTGTCAAATAGTCACTCACCGAACCACTCCAAAATCTTCAAGCTAACTGCTGAGAAAAGGTACCTATATACCAAAATAAGTATTGACTTGGCTCACAAAAAATGGCTTAGTTAACTAAGGATAGGTTAACATAGACTCCTGTTTCATGTACAATGTTTTCTATAAGGTTTTTGAGTTAATGAATATTGCATGGAAATGAGACTTGTACTTAATGCATTGTCAGTGCTCATTGCCAGTTTTCACCTTGGAGCTTCTTCTGTATGCTCTTTTCCTTGATTTACATGCATCTGTTCATCAAGTTTAAAAAAAATACCTTATAATATATAAAAGAAATATATACAGTTTACAAATAAAGATAAACTCATTAAATTTTGGGATCAAGCACATCCCAGCATTTTAACATTTTGAATACACTGATTAAATGGTTTAAAGTCTGTAATGAAACAGACATGTACTAAAGATTACTAGCAAGTAACAAAAAAAAAAGCACAAATACACACACACACAATTCTCAACTGTCCATCTACAGATGGAGAAACAACTTTTCATAATGTGGAAAAAATGGGCAAAAAGTGGAAAACTTAAGTTCTATTAGGAAGCCCTCAGAGGATAGTCAAAATTGATTACTTTATACATCTACATTTTTTGATGAAAAAAGTTGCCTTACCATAACGTTCCATCTGAGTTGTTTCATCCTCGTTTATTCATTACTCATGGGATTCGGTTCCGACCTCGGAACCCAACCGGCCTTTTTTCAAGCTCGCGTCAGCCACAAACCTCTCGAGCTACGATTTTACCCATCACAACCTTCTCCCTGTTACCTCAGATCTAATTTGCAAGTTGGAAAAATGAAGCAGAGGCTACCTCTGTCAGACATGACCTAACAACTGGAAAGAAGGACAAATGAGATCCACCAGAAACCTTCGGTGGGGAAAAGCGGGTGGGCCATAATAAATAAATGAAGATGAAACAACTCAGATGGAACGTTATGGTAAGACATAACTTCTTTATCTGGTGCTGTTAATCTTCGTTTATTCCTTACTCATGGGACAGAGTCCCCAGCTATCTTGTTACCTGGGTAGCCCTATGGAAGGACATTCTGGAGCACCATAGTACCAAAAGAAGCTTTTCCTATGGAGGCCATGCCCATTTTGTAATGAGCAATGAAGGTATGAGGCCTAGCCCAGGTTGTGGCTGCACAAATATCATTCAAAGATGTTCTCACATGGAAGGCTGCAGAAGTTGATACTGACCTTGTAGAGTGGGCCTTTACTCTGCCAAGTAAAGGGATACCATTCTTACCATAAATGAAAGTAATACAATTTCTTAACCAAGTGGCTAAAGTAACTTTTGAAACTGGACAACCTAGTCTAGATTCAGAAAAGGCCAAAAACAGCTGGTCAGACTTAGTCTTGTCTGGGTAAAAACAAATTTGTCTATGTACATCCAAGGTATGCAGGCAATATTCCCCTCTGTTAGAATGATTAGGGAAGAACACTGGCAAATCAATAATCTGACGGATAGATAACTCAGAAACAACATTGGGCAAGAAGGTTGGATTGGTCCTTAATGAAACTCTGTCCTTGTGAAAGATGAGGTAGGGGGTTTGATAGACAAGGCCTGTAATTCAGAAATACGTCTGGCAGAAGTAATAGCAACTAAGAACAGCATTTTCCATGACAAATACTTTAGATCACAGGTGGATGCAGGCTCAAAGGGAGAAGTTGTCAACCCTTGAAGGTTGAAGGCCAGGTCCCAAGGTTGAACAGGTTCTCTGAATGGAGGCTTTAGTTGGGTTATGCCCTTCAGAAAGGTCTTACAAAGTCTGTGTGACATTAAAGAAGAGCCCTGGAAGCCATTATGAAAATCAGAAATCACAGCCCTGTGAACACGAACTGTGGAGGCTGCTCCCCCGATTTAAAAATGTCTGAAAGATATTCTAGCACAACAGAAGTAGATGTAAAGGAGTCCATTTGTTTATCTTGTAGCTATAGAGAAAACCTCTTCCATTTGCTGTGGTAGAGTAGTCTGGTGGATGATCTATGAGAAGCAATCAGGATGTCATGCACAGGAGAAGATAGATCATGCTGACTGGCAATGATTGGAAGTGGATAAACCAAGCTGTCAGTTTCAGGCTGGATAGGTTTGGATGAAAAAGATTCTGCAGGTGAGAGATCAACTCTGGAGTTGGATTGAGAATCCATGGTCGATCTAGCAGATGAGGCTACAGGAAGGGAAACCAAACTTGTCGAGGCCAATATGGAGCAATGAGATCACTTTGCTCTTCAACCAATGTGCTTTCTTGAGGAACAGGGGAACGAGGGGTATTGGAGGATTGGCATATAGCAGACCAGAGGGCCAACCATGGACTACAGCATCTCTCGGTGACTGTCCCTGAGGGAGGATCAGGTAGAAGTAGTTGCTGCACTTGTGATTGGACGGGGATGCAAATAGGTTGCAGCAAGGCTGGTGCCAGCTGTCAAAAATCTTCACCACCACTACAGGATTGAGAGACCACTCATGAGGCTGTAGAATGCATGTGCTCAACTTGTCCGCTATCACATTGGTGCTCCCGGGAATGTGCGTTGCTATTAGAAAATGGTTGGAGGCTATCGCCCATTGCCATATTCTCATGGCCTCTCAACAGAGTGGGTATGATCTGGTTCCCCCTTGTTTGCCGATGTACCAGACTACTGCCATGTTGTCTGACTGAATTGCAATAGTCCCTGACGGAAGGATCGATTGGAATGCTTGCAACGCTAGTAGCACTGCCCTCAGTTCTTGGACATTGATATGCAGATGGGCCTCTGTCTGTGATCAAGTGCCTTGGACTGTCTTTCCCTGAAACAGCCCCCCCCACCCCATCAGGGAGGCATCTGTGGTCACTGTGGCATTGAGCTGATGAGGGGTGAAGGGGCGAGACCACTGGTGAGAGTTGTTTGACATACACCAGAGCAAGTCCTGTTTGCAAATCTTGGTTATTCGAATCGGAAAAGATAAGGGGTGCTGGGATGGGTACCACTGAGTAAGAAGCAGCCATTGAAGAAGCTTCATGTGTAGCCTTGCTAGAGGGACTATGGTGAGGGAGGCTGCCATTGATCCCAGCAGTTGGAGAACAGATCAAGCTGAGGCTAGACTTTGTGAAAGTATTGCCTGAACCTGTTCTTTGATCCTCTGAATTCTGTGATCTGGGAGAGAGGCTGTACAAGTCACTGTGTCCAGAATCACTCCAATGTAATCTAATGAGTGACTCGGAGTAAGGTTTGACGTCTTCCAATTTATTGATATTCCGAGCTGCTGTGCAGTATTTAGGGTGTAAGTCAAGGCCTGATCCAGTAGACATCTTGTTGGGGCAGTAATGAGCCAGTCGTCTAGGTAGGGAAACACCTGAAATCCTTGAAGCTGCAGATGAGCTGTGACTACTACCATGCACTTTGTGAACACTCTGGGGGCTGTAGAAAGTCCAAAGGGCAGTACGCGAAACTGGTAATGACTGACTCCCGCCCGGAAGTGAAGATATCTTCCTGAGCACCTTTCCACCTTAATGTGGTAGTACGAGTCTTGAAGATCTATGGAGCACATCCAATCATCTTTTTCCAAAACTGGAAGTATAGACTGAACCATGACCATCTGGAATTTTTCTGTCTTTACGAATTTGTTTAGGGTGCTGAGATCCAGAATTGGTCTCCAGTCCCCTGTCTTTTTTGGCACCAAAAAGAATCTTGAATAGAAGCCAGATCCTGTCTGGTCTGGGGGGACTGTTTGGATGACTTTTTTGATACAGCTCTGATACCTCTATAGCTGCAGCTTTCCTTTGACTGGGTTATATGTCAGGCAAGCTTCTGGGTAAGGGGGGAGTGAATAAGAAAGGAATATGGTATACTCTGGTGATGAGCCTTTGTACCAAAGCATCTGTGGTTATGGTTTGCCAGGCAGAAGGGTACAAGGAAAAACAACCCCTGACTGCTTCCAGAGGAAAGCAATCGGGCTGCTCCTCAGGAGCGCTGATAGGGCTGTTGAGAGAAAGGTTCCCTAGAGCCCCGGTTCCGCGGACCTCCCCTGCCTCAAAAGAGGCATCTTCCATTAGAATCCCCCCCTGCCTCTAGAGGAAAACTCAGCCTGAGAGTCACAGAAAGGACCCTGAGATTTTTTGTACCACATTTTCCCACTCTCCTGATTCCTAGAATAGAACTGCTGAGAAGATAAATGGGCACCCATGGCAGAGAAGGTCTTACCATCCTGTTCACATCTGGCCAATGTATCTTTTACCTTAAAGCCAAACAAACAAAGTAGTGGTCTCAATAGGGGCATTAAGGAAGGAAGCCTTGAAGGTATCCGCAAAGTCATAAAGGTGCATCCAGGCATTGGATCTCATGACTATGCCTGCACCTGCAGCTCTCACCACCCCTTCAGTAGTGTGTGATATCAAATGCATTGAGGAATTGGAAACAGATGCTAGGGTCGCTAACCGAGAGGCCACCTTGTCTCGGACCTCATCAGAAACTGCTCCTGCCAAGGTCTCAGAGCGTTTGGACACCAGGTCTCTTTGTAGCCTTGTGAAATGTGCCAGGAAGTTCAAGGACATAATAGCAAAGATCAATGACACAAAGACTCGCTCCCCTAATCTGTCCACTGCCCAGGAATCCTTATTGGGTGGGTGAACAGTCTGGCTTCTCCACTGCCAGTTCCCTCTTTATGGTGGCAACCACCACCATGTCGTATGCTGGGAGACCTTTTGACCAATGGGGGCACTCTTCTGGGGGAGAAAGGATTTTGTCTGGCCTACAAGGTATGGCCTCCACAGAGTCCGGTGCTTTCCAGGCATGTTGTACGATGAGCTTGATGAGCTCATTGGCATGTGGGGTAACCCAGGAGGTAGGGGGCCAGACACAAAAAGCCTGCAGGAACACATACTCCTCTGAGGAAGGGTTACAGGACTTCCATTCACCTCTCTGCTTTAAAATTTTGCGGATGTCACCAAAGGAAACCTCATCAGAAGGTGAAGGTGGGGACCCCTCCCTGTCATCATAATCTGTGTCTTCAGTCACTGACTCTTCTGTGGAGTCCATGTGCTTCCTCTTACATGTAGTCTTGCGGTGGACTTCCTCAGTTGGAGACTCTGGGGAAAGCTGCAAGGACGGGGTCTCCAGGGGGAGAATGGACAGAGACTCTTGCGACTGAAGTCGAGGGTTGTGACTTGAGACAACTAAGGCTCAGAGGAAGGAGTAGTCTCTGACAGAGGCGGCCAAGAGGCAGCAACCAGTGTCCTCTCCAAGGCTGGGAAGGTTGGCCTGCCCGAGGAGGGATGCCTTGAAACCTCCACAGAGATCGAAGGAGTATAGGTAGGAGTCTGTGGAGAAGGATGATCAACTCCAGAGGGGAGAGACACTTTTGAAGGGGCAGGAATTCCTCTGGCAAAAAGCAGCTTGTCTATAAGATGCACCACATCATGTTCAGAAAGGCTTCTGGTAGACCTCATTGAAAGCCCTGAAGGTGATTCGGGCCTGTCCAAAAAAGGGCTAGCATGACCACTGAAAGAAGGTGCCTGAATAGGTAACGTCTGTACCAAAACTGGTGGCGTTTTTATAGTCCGCACCACTAAAGCCGGTGCAGAAGCAGTATGCACTGAAATCAATGGTGTGGAAGATTCCTGCACCAAGAACGGTGTTGTCAAAATTGGAGTTATCTGCACCGAAACCATAGGTGCCGAAAAAGCCTGCACCGAAGAAATGGTGCCGAGGGGGTTTGCAACAAGAAAACTGCTGGCGCCAAAGATGTCTGCACCGAGAAACTGGACGGTGCTGAAGGAGTCTGCACAGAGACTTCAGTCGGTGCCAAAGATGACTGCACTGATATACCAATCGGTGCTGTAGTAGTCTGCACCATGAAGGCTGAAGTCTGCATCGAAAGCAATGGTGTAGAGGGACCAGCAGACATAATCGGAGACAGAGTCAAGTGAGCCTTTTTATATTTCAATTCCTTAGGGTCTCCAGAGGAAGATGATGGAAGAGACTTAGACCTTTTATGTTGTTTAAAAGGAAAAGATTCCTGTGACCCCGAAATAGCCTTGCAGAAAGAGGCCTTAAGGAGTTCCTTTAGTACTAGTTTATTTCTACGTTCGTTCAAGGTCCTAGCAGAAAAACCTTTACAAATCTGACAGGGCGGCTTCACTGTGAGATGAGGCATGCCCAAGCAGTATACACACCAAGTCATGCATGACAGAGTGAGACAGTTTGTGTCCACACTCCGAACATGTCTTAAACCCTGAACTCCCTTTCTTCTCAGACATTATATCCACAAAAAAATTCAAAAACTAGGCGCACACACACACACACACACACACACACACACACACACACACACACACACACACACACACACAGTAGCAAGGCCCAAGGGAGGGTGAGGAAAGACTATCAAAGGTAGTAGAAGATACCAAAAAAATACAGGTAATAAAAGAAAAAGAAGATACGACTTAATAAAGTTGAAAAACTAAGACTTCTGTGAGAAAAAAAATCAAAAAATTATCAAAATATACACTTAACTGGAGGGACAGCTCGACATAGCTGAACAGCAATGCGGCAAACTAGATCAGAGGTAACAGGGAGAAGGGCATGATGGGTAAAATCTTAGCTTGAGAGATTTGTGGCTGAAGCAAGCTTGAAAAAAAGGCCGGCTCGGAACCGAATCCCATGAGTAAGGAATAAATGAAGATTGACATCAGATTAATATGTTTCAGTATTAGTTACCACGGATATTAGTTAAGAAATTATTAACACTAATTGTGTGATAAAAAGGCTATGTTCCTCATTGTCTAAAATTCAAAATGAGGAATGTTCCTTGTAAATGAGATACACTTTGAGAGGTAGGCCATGTCATACTCCATACTAGTTTGGCCTTGCACGGGTCAATAGAAATGTAAGCCTGTTTACCTACTGGCCTGCAGTAATCAGGACAATTAGAACAGACACAAACCTCAATGCAATTAGGAGGCATACTTACCAAGTTCAAAATTGATGAATCATAGAATTCCTCTACAGTGACATACAGCAAATCTGGAGTTGGTAGAAAAGTAGCAGGGGAAACCCTTTGCAAACACACTTTACATCAGCAAGTTTCACAATTTTATAAGTACATTAAAAATTTCAAAGCATTGAGATTCACAATAACAAATCTTGCACTTCTGCTAGGGAGCTACCTAATGCGCAAGTTTTCTTTTTTCTTTTTTGGGTGGGAATGGAGAGGTCATGGACTACGTACCCTTGTATATAAATTTAACAGTTACTGCATAGATAAAAAAAAACGGAGAACTTGTTAAGTAAAAGTGCATTTATTACAATGTATTATGGTAAAAACAATAGAAAAGTACATCATAAACTCATCAACATTTGATATAAACCACAGAAAATAAGCTCTACATGCAAATATTTCATTTTCTTAAGCAACACAAATTATACATCTGGACTGATCACATATAGACTGAAAAAAATGCACAGTATCATTATAATTCACTTAAATTAAAACCTTCCATTCTCCATGCTTTAAAAGACACTAGTATTATCTTTTTAAAGTACAGCAAACTGCTTCACAGACCTTTTGTAACTTACTATGAATGTGCAAACATGGTAGCCTAGTTTAAAATTTCCAGCTTCTGAAAAGTCCTTCAATTTTTAAACCAGGTTTACAACAATACTTCTTTGAAGTATTCATTTTTATTGGAAACAGAATTTTCTCCATGAAGTAAAACTGGAAGAACCAAATCTTGCTAAAATACACTAATTTTCCATCCTTTCTCAAGATCTTGCTTAAGAAGCAGGTCTTCTTACCCAAGAATTGATATAATTTCTTTGAAAGCAGTTGTGTATTTTTAAAGTGAAAGCTATTTACCATCATGGTTTCCTCCAGTTTAATGAGGATCCTTAGATGCACAAGTAAAGTTAGCCACCCATTGTCTCCCAGTCAACATTTGTAAATTACATAACCTACATCACAGAAAGTGTGACAAATGAGTGATAAGCTGAAGACACAGAGTCAAAACAGTGACTGAATTCTAGAACATATGGTTAAGAACCAAGACCATCCTTATTGAAACTGGAAGTGGTGGCTGCTAGGGAAGCAGCCGTATACAGTATCTAAAAAAAAAAAAAAAAAAAGAAAAATATTTGGGTCAAGCAGCTTTCATCTGGCATGAAAGGTATCAGAGAAGATATTAAAACAAAGTGGAAGAAAATGGTGAATCCTTGTCCAAAACACACACTTCAAAATCCAGTATGGTTCTTTCATCACCCTGTGTGCATGGTACACTTCTATGACAGTAGAAACCAACAAAGACAGACATTTGCTGCACTACTTTAAACTCAAAGTATTTATCTGCATTAGAAAGCATGCCTGAAGATGGCTGCTTAAACCTAAATATATTGTTAACCATAATAATTACAGATGGGTGTCAACTTTTGCATTTAAAATGTGGACCCCACACTCTGGTCAAATGAAACATTCATCCAGCAGACTAAAAACATTAATACAATCAATAATATTACAGTTTAGAATATGCTAGGTAAGCAAAAATTAATCCATATTTTGTCAACTTCTTTAAAACAATCTATGTAACTAACATGTCTATAGTTAAATGTTTACTTAATGCTTGTGTTGGTCTAACTCTTGGGAGAACAGACCAGAAAGCCTGCAAAACTACTACTAAAAATGTGCAATACACTTTAAATATGAGATTTACTGATTTGGTTTACTCTAGAACGTGTCAAAAATAGAATACAATACAATAAAAATGAAAACATGGACGTTGTTGGTGTCACAGCACAAAGTCTGATAGTTTAAACATATTTAAAGGCAGAATATACAGAAAAATAAATCCGTAAAATACATAACCGTTATGTGAAAAAGTATACATCTCTTAAAAAAGTAATAAACACATTACGTCTGCTTCCGACCACATCTACATGGGACACATTACTATATTTAGCAACAGTACCTGCACTCCTGTAGCATGTTAACAATGTTTAGGCATGTACAATGGTAAGGCACTGAGAAGTAAATGCCTGCAAGAAGCCCAAATGTAATTAAAGATACTCAGGCACTCAAAGGCAAATGACTACAAGCCCGAGGCTGAAGCAGAAAAAGAAATGGCAGAGCAATTCAACACACTATACAAACAAAGAATCCTACAAAGCTTCATCCACCATTTCATTTTCCAAAACACAGGACATTATCACCAACTTCATTTATCCTCAGAAATGTGATTAGCTTCTAATCATATACTAGGTTCTGTACACTTCCATTGGCCGACTCCCCATCCATGCAGCATGTCTTTTTTATGTAGATCAAACGTAAAATGTTGACCTTTAACAAAATTTGTCTGTGCTTATACTATGCCGGATGGAGCTTCTGTAATGTCAGAAAATTTAGTACCACTTTGTCAGCTTCTGTGTCACCACAGGCTTAACCATTGTGTAAGTTAATTTTTCATCATTTTTGAAAATTATAAATGCCAGTTGCCTAGCTGTGCTACTGCGAACTGACAATCACGACCATACAAAGGAATATGCTACATTAAAACTTGGCACACAATGTTAACATATTTTACATTAACATCTAGGTGACCACCACTGTTAAAGTAGCACCCTAACCCCATTTACAAAAAATGTAAAAAGGGGTTGTGGATGGATGAATTTTTACACTTCCGTAAAAAAACAATAGTGTACTATACTAGGGAAGTATCCCTGTAAAGACACTTCAAGTAGGACCATAAACTGCAGCAACACCTTAGCATCTGGAAATCATTTTGCATTTTTCACTATCTGGTGGCATCTCCATAACATAGGTAGCTCACATAAGACTATACAAACTCTAAACTAATAAGGAAAGTGAGCATTATATAAAGTTAACAGTGGAAGGGACTGCTTTTACTCAAACATCAGAAGCAAAACATTGTGGTACAGTAGGTTTCATGAGACAAAACTACCTCCATGCTTACCTGATATACAGGAAATGCACTAAATATTTTTATCCCCTTTCCAAATCTTTTCTATACCTAAACAGTTTCTTTTGCAAACTATGTCACCTCCACAATGTTTCAAGGTGCAGTATTCATATTTGCAAATGTGGGTGCTTTGCTTCCACACTGCTCACTGCTCAGTACTAATAACTTACTCTTAGCATAGCATTTATTATAAGTGCTGCAATCTGCACTAAAGCCACTGTGAAGCATACCCTTCAGTATTCAGTTCCATTGGCACACTAACTGCATACAGACTTCTACAACATTCTGGATTTGCAAGTATATGTCTCAGTCTTGGTTAAACCAAATAGTAACTCCTACCCTACATCTGTACTCCATGTCAAAATTTAGGGCACCTTATCATGTTAGTAGTTTTTTTGTATGCTTTTGCCAATGTACCTGCTGACCTTCAAGCCTATTGGTCAGACCCATTCATTCTCCTATACAAGCAGCCTTAGTAGGAATTTGTGCCCTCAGTGGCATCCCAGAAGTAAGTGCATGTGTGTGTCTCACCCCTCCTCTTCCACAAACTTGAAGTGTCTTTACAGGGATACTTCCCAGGTATAGTGCATACAAGTGCCATTCATAAAAATGGAACAGAAATATAAAACTGGGAAAGTAGGAACACAAGGAATACCTCAACCAGTCAAGCTGTAATTTTAATTTGATGTTGGGCTGCCTTGTTACCATGCCAGTATAACTATAAACATAACATCATCCCCGATTTTGATTTTACTACATTGTTAACAAGGTTATATTATCATATACAATATATTACAGCCCTTGCGCCTTATACATTTGTTGAGCAGAGGGGCTCAAAAATGTACTTAACAGTTCCTATTTATGTACAAGGTACCATAATTATCACACTACTCCAAGGTAATGTCTAAATAAAAAAAATCCTTGAAAAACACTCATAGGGTAAAGGATGCAGAAAATATACAAAGGTCAAGTAAAAAATACATAAATATGTATTTACAATATGCACAGCTCAAGTTGTAACTATTTATCTTGAGTACTTCCCCTTCATTAAATGTTTACACAGTACAAATGAAACATGCTTTTATACAGTTATATAACATAAAAAAGAAAAGTGCTTTGAACATGGTTTAAAAATACACCAAACCACAACTGTGGCCTAATACATAGACTTCTACTTTTGCTGCTGAATATGAATATGCTCTATGGAGTTCAGGAATAACTAGACACCTAAACCCTGTACAATTCTGACAGCACAGCAGCAATATACCCCTGACTGAATACGATGTGCGGAGTGCAAAAGTAATTAGGAGTAGAATACAAACATGAATTTAAGTCAAATTTTCCCAAAAAAGGTGATGAATAAAGATACTAAGGAAAAAGCAACAAGTATCATCTTTAAACCATTCCCTATGAAAGACAAGCCAGAGAACATTCCATAGAACAGCATAAAAAAAAAAAACACCTGAAGGCAATCAGATTACGTAATCGTTCCTTTCTAACATTTCACAAGGAAACTCCATACTTTGGAACATAAGCAGCCACCAATGAGTCACTGTTGTGTTACTTAGTGATCTTACCGTATTTCACTCAAGCAGATACAAATCCTTACTGTTATGTGGCAGTTAACAAGAATCACAGCTAAAAAATTCAAAATGCTGCTGCTATGTACACAGATGTATTATTTATGTAACACTATTTCAATCTGCATGAAGCTTGTACCATCTTCCACTTCTTCATGTCTTCATACAACAGCCACTTCTTACAGACAAATAAACGTTTCATTTTTGCACAGTAGAGAGGAAGCATAATCCCTGTCCATTAATCTTGATATACTTGAACATGTCTTACAAAGCAGCTGACGTGTACATCTGAACCCAAGTTTGATTTAAGTTTCAAAACTGACAAGCAGGAACTTTTAATCAATGTGTTCTGAAGGTTAAAATAATCTATGAATAACAATAGGAGGCAATGCACGACTATATTAACCTTCTCTAATGACACCTGGAACATTCTGCATTGTACTTAAGATCATACAATAAAATTCTTGAAAAAGTTAGTTTTGTAGATAGCAGTTCCTACATGCCAGGGCTGAAAAATGCATTTGGAACTATGTATTACTTTCTGAATTCAATTACAATGTTGTTGTTTGTCTTTCGGCTTTTCCCGGTAAGGGGTCACCACAGTGGAACTCCGGTCTGCTAATGATTGGCAGATTGTTACAAAACGCTGAGGTGCCAGCTTGACGTCCAACCTTCAATGAAGGCATGCCCATTTACACACGGATGTCTTTTGAATGCTTCCCAACCATGGGGAGGGCATGCAGACTCCACACAGAAGGCACTCCTAAGCCCAGCCGAGAATCGAACGGGAGAACCTCTTGCTGTGAGGTAACGCTACCGCTGTACCACCGCAGCTTTGAATTCAATTACAATACCAGCAGTAAAAAAAGTTGTCTGCACAAAATGCATTTTTCATTTTGCATTCAAGAGGCTGATAAGTAGTGCACAGGCAAAAGAGCCATGTAATAGAGGTGGTCTGACCCCATCTGAATGAATTAAATTAAAATGAAGATAATTACTAAAACAACTGTCAATACTAAAATGTACAGTGGGGTCAGCAAAACCAACTACATTGATTAGCAAAAAGTGCCAACAGGCTAGCATAACATACAGTGATGTGTTCATAAAGCTCAAAACTTTTTCACTTTCCCCTCACTTAAAGCCAAATTTTATGCCAACTGTCCACTGATGTAATACATACTCTGATATAAAGATTTCAGGACACCAAAATTGATTTGACCTGATAAGCTCATGAGATGTGAAGCTGTAACCCGCAAGTTAAGAAATTCAAACCTCACTGACGCAAGTTACTTTTCATGTGTTTCACTATAAGCATCTTTAAATACTCTTAGTTGAACTACAAAAGTACCTCACTTTTGGAACAAGTGGCAGTGTTAAGTAAACTGCTAACAGACTAAAAACCGTGTGTGTATATGTATGTATATATTAAAGCACTCCTTGTTTGGTGGATCATTGTATGCCAAACAACTTTTAGAGCGTGTTTAAACTTCGCAGTCTTATGAATTTCAAACTACTTAAAAAGTGGTGGGCACTGACATATTAAACATCTCTCAGTTTACAGAGTACTGTGAGCAACTTATGTTCACAGTAACTCAATTCTTTTTAAATTATTCAGATTTGTGAGGCAATGGTGGGGATTTTTCTTCTTGCTTTCTTACATCAAAATAAATATATTCTTGCTTTTCTTTACTTGTTAAAAAATTAATACTAGTGTTACATTACTTATATTTTTCAGGTGGAACCTTTCTATTTAGAATATCCTGTTCTATTTAAAATTTACATTTATATTTAAAATGAAAAATGCTCATATGCATTTTTTTTTTCATTTTGAATCACTTAAAATGTTATGTATGAATAAAGTAGTATTCAGTTTGTATTTGTGCTGAATGGCACTGGCTTCTTTTTGTCAGTGAAGCTGGCATATTTAATGTTCAAATGCTTCATTTAAAATGAAAATGACAGAAATATCCACAGCTGAGGGGAGATGGTATCACATGCTTCTGAATACTTCAGTGACAGAACTGCCTAACAGTGACTTGCTGCTGAGTCTCGGTGTCAGTCTGCCACCAAACTGCAATAAAAATGTTTGCTTTTAACTAGTTAAAATATCATTTTCCCATAAAGGCCACATGGCTAAAATATGAAAAGTTTGACAAATCATTTCTGCTTGTTTGAAATACAGTACACAAAATCTTGAAAGACTAATTTGGATGGACACACACTTTGCTATATAATTAATATTTACTGAAAGTTGGGTATTCCCTTTGATTTTCCACTGTACATAGACTCAAATGCCAAACACTGCATGTGGCATTCATTCAGCGTGTGTGTGAGTTATTTCTAAACACTTAGAAACATAAGAGTTTCAGAAACAGCCATGCACTGTCTTTAGATCTAAATCTTAAAATGAAATGGAGTGGCAAGTTTGATATCAACCCTGCAATAAAGGGAATTCCTGGAAAGAGACAAGTAACACCTTTGGAAGAAAGCTATCAGTTCTACTCTACATTTAAAGGGCAGAACTATTTACTTATACATCAGGTATGTAAATTCAAGTGGCTTGGTTTCTTAAACTAACAAATACATTGGTTACTTTACATAACAAAACTGTGACTACCAAGCACATAAAAGCTGTATTAAATTGAGCAGCTGCATTACAGTAGTGCTTTTTATATTAAAAAAACATCACAAAACCAACAGAAGCACAAAATCAAAAATTTTCTTCACGGTTTGAAATATATTATTTACACCTAACATACTACCATCAACTAAGACAATGTACCTGTTATAAAGCAAATTCAGACTTCAAGAATAATGTTCCATAGTCTTACAAATCCCTGCATGAAAAGTTTGCCTTATTGTACTCCCTTATTCTTAGCTGAAAAACTAGAGTAAAGCAACAGCTTCACAGAGTACTCGTGTAACAAAATGTATCTTCTCTACTTAATTAGACCCAGGATCTTCATAAAAATAATTAGTATGTACAGTATTTACAGTTCCAAGAAGCAAATTCAGTGTTGCTAAATGTCCCAGGAAAATTACTTCAGCAGACTCCACCATTCCCAAAACTCAGTATCTGAAAAGGTTGATGAAGTCTTGTGGGGACAGAGGAGTGCAGCAGCTCTCTGGATTGTTGGCTGTACAAGGATGAACTGTATCCTGAAAAACAGAATGACAGTAGTTTAGAGGACAGCAGTCAATTATGTGGGACCTCAAAGTCAATATTTTACAGCAGTTTCCAACTTAAAACAAAGCAAAGCACTATGACAACCAATTTTGCTACGCAAGTGTATGTGTCTGTTGGTTAGCTTTTGTGGTTTCCAGTGTAGACATTAAATCCAAGCTATATTAATTCTGTAATTATTCTTACTGCATTATGACTTCACCACATTTGTTTCCATTCTTCTAAATAATGCACTAAATCAAAATGAACTGAAACTACTACTGTGTATGAATGTATACAGTTCCAGCATCTCATTTTAAGACACAATATCTACTTGGATGTTTATACAATTGATGGCTGATTTGTTTCATTCCACCAAGGTTACAAAATTAAGGGACTTCATTCAACTGTAAATAATTTTTTTACACCATACATCACATTTACAGACTGCACTGGTCTACAGCTATAACCCAATTCATATTTCTGATGCTAACATCTACTCAAAACAACTTGCATTAATATGGAACAACTAGTAAAAATATAATCTGCTTACTCACTCTTCTTCTGTTGGTGTGACTGAGTAAATACCAGTTCTATCCCCATTCAAACTTGAGTTTGAAATTCAGTAATGACAATATATTAACACAAGCTGAGATTTGTAAAAAGGTTCTTATAAAATAATGTAAAAATGTTTTAGAGTATGTATGTGTGTGTATTATATATACACACTATTTTGTGAAGCCGAGTGAAACTCAAGAAAAGAGAGAGAGCATGGAGACCAGTGTGACCTATGAAATGTATTATGTGGACTAGCTGGACACCTACAGTTTTATAAAAAAATGTGACAAGAAATTGGATAAGAAAGTGCACAGCCTGCAATTCAGGACACAGTTCTTGGTTTGTATGTATTGTGCAAAAAAAAGTGCTAAGGGGACAAGAAGAGTCCAGCACATAGAAAGCTACCCTGCTTTTGAGTGTACATAATGTGTTTAAAATATGCAGTTTCCCTTCAAGGGATATATTTTTGGGATAACAGTGAAGTCATTTGCTCCAGTACTATAGTAATAAGGTAATAATGAAGTATGCCAAAACAATGACACTTTCCGCTTGGAGTTAATGCTCCGTGGTGAACAGCCAAAATAAATCGTAAAAATAAAATACTGAGGAGCAAAACAATGAAGGAGTATATGTACCAAAGTCCCATTCAAAGAAATATTCGTTGTAAGAATGTGATAAAATCCAGGACACTCAAATAAAACTGAATAAATTTATTGTAGTAATTGAGTAGGTTTGGTTAGCTTCTTCAGACCTCATACAACAAAATACTCAAGAAAAATTATGAATACTAATTCGCATTATTTTAATACATTAAAAGTCATTCATTAATTAAAACCACATTGATGCATTAAATCATATACCTCAATGCAATGTAAAAACATTTACATATGAAGGAGTGTCTACAAAAAAAATATATATATATATGTGACACACTAAACTTCATAAATTTACTGCAACAAAACATAAAAAACAATAAATATCTAAATGTACATGCAGCAGAAAAAATGTAGGGAATAAATAATTAAAAATAAGAAGCGTATAATAAGGGAACATCTGTAGCCCTTTATTTATTATGTCTCAAGCTCCTCATTTTTAACAATGGTCTCAAAGGAACTTTACCATTGAGACCTGGTGACACGTCAGATCTAAATTTAATTATCCAGTGTGTTTCTCTGGCTTGAGTGTAATTATCTATATCTCCTCTCCTGATGTTAGTATATGTCCGTTCTAAAATCCTAAACTTAAAGGAGTGCTCAATACCTGCATCACGTACATGTCTGGCTAAGGCATTGTGCAAGTTCCCCTTCCTGACATGATATATGTGCTCACGAATCCTGTCCCTCAGACAGCGATTAGTTTTTCTATAAAAGCTTGACACAAGTCACATGTATATGTTATCCGTGGATATGAATGAGCGTGCATGGTTTGGTAAAACTCTGCTCCATGCAATACTTGTTCTTATAGACAAATTTGGGTCTATCACCTGTAATTTCCTTAATTTTAGGGTCTACTGAAAGTACATGCCAATGTTTGTAAAAATGTCCGAAATCGTTGTCGCTTGCCTCTCACTATGGAACAGGTCATCCACAAAAGCATAATAAAAGGAAACATGTTCCTTAAAGAAGACAATAACTACTTAACATATCAATACCCACATTTTGGTTGTATAACCGTGAACAAGTTGAACAAATATCACATCATCAATTAATGGTGGAAGTGTTGTGAACTGACACAAATCTAAAAAAGGTATCTCTTCTCTCTACAATTGGAGTGGACAGGTCCACAACAGGTCTTTGGAGACTTTCAATATAGATAGAAAGGGTTCAGTAGACCACCCTCTTCCAGCTACTATTGGTCTCATAGGTGGGGTATAAGGCTGCTCTCTGTTTTATAAGAACAATTGTATCTTCTCTTTCTTATTAAGACCATACCTTGTATTACCAGTTACATTGTCTTGTCCATTGAAAGCAATTTTCAAGGATAAATCTGATAAACAATTTGAAGTCTCTTAATGTTTCCTCCATACCTGCTGTATGTGGTGGGATAAATGTAAGTCCCTTCGATAACACATGTTGTTCATGACTCAACATATAACTAGATAGATAAGTTACTAACTAATTTTCCTGGATAGGAAAAGGGTTCCCCGATCAAAAAAATGGGCAGCAGAGGGTGTTGATTTAATCATATTAGTATCGTAATATCATATCTGTGTTGGTTCTCTTAATAACCTTTCTCCTGACTACTGCTTCAACTTGTGCATTATCTGATATGACCTCTGCACCTGTGGTGACTACCTCACTCTGCACAGTCAACTTTCATTTGAAAGAACAACATTTGCATTAAGTTTCTTGTTCTTACATTTAGTATCCAATTCAACAGTAGGTACAATATTTAAAATCATTGCTATCCCTTAGCAGCTTAGCCCTTTTTTCAGGAGGCGGCGTCCTACTAATGGCTATCCTTCTTAGCCTCTTTTTGGTTCAGGCGGGGCTCAAACTGTTTGTTTTGGTTCAGGAGTTTGGCAGGGCCTCCTCCACTAAAGAAGGGCTAGCTAAAAACAACTACACTTACACACAGGGAACTTAATGCAAATGTTGATGACATTGATGTTAATAATGATAGAGTGCATCCGCTGACTGTGCAGAGTGAGGTAGTCACAATCAGTACACCCTGCACCCATTTTTGATAGTGAACCCTCCCTTCCCCTATCAGGACCCCAATGAGAGAGGGAGGACGCGCGCTATCAGCAGGGACGCCCAGAAACGGAAAAAACCAGGAAAATGAATTAGTACTTAACTATCTAGTTAACTCCCAAAGATATGAACAGATATGCCTCATCTATGCTAATTTGAGAATGAGCTACTTACTACCAACAGAATGACAGAGTTAGTTTTGAAGTTGTGAAGATACACCAAACACTCCTCACAATGATGTCATTCATCAAGTCATTGACTGTTTGACTTTTGATGTTCCACTAATACTCAGTGATACATAGGGTCGACTCCAATTGTCATATCCTTAGAGAATACCAAGCGTTCCTTTTAGATTATTGTCAGTTCACCTTCACTAACCACCACACTGATGATGTGATATTCGTAACCATGAATGTTCATGTTCAATCCTTGTTCATACCTAACATACCCAATATTGATGTGTTAAGTATAGTTTGTACCTCCAGCGAGAGATGCGTGGCCATGGGCAATATCATGCGCCGCCAATACGCGCCAATCTCGTTATGGCATGGGAGAGGCATTATTTGTTTGAGGAATTCAGTGAATACTGGGCTATATCGCAAAAACCATGCCATAAGAACACCTTGCTGCATCGCACAGTATAATCGGGTGGTGTGTAAAAAAAAATAGTAGAGAGGGCAAGCGTCGCATTTCTAGGTATACCCCATGGATGCAAATTAACAGAAGATATGCCCAGCTTGGGATACGTATAGGAGGTTTGAAGTGAAACAGTATAGATATGATGGAATGCGCAAACAAACCAGTTTAGGCATAAACATTGGCATGTACTTTCAGTAGACCCTAAAATTAAGGAAATTACAGGTGATAGACCCAAATTTGTCTATAAGAACAAAAGGTTATAAGTATTTGCGTAGACAGAGAGCAAACCCAAACCATCTGATGCACTTTTTTTGTTTCATCGCATCCATATTATAACATAACATCATACATATCTTTTGGGATTAGAGATTTAAGATTAGCCCAAGGGAGACTGTATGATCGGCTAGAACTTGCACAATGCCTTAGCCAGACATGTAATGCGGTATTGAGCACTGTTTAAGTTTTTTATTTTAGGACGATAGAAGACGGGAATACTCAGATGACATAGAGATATAGATAATTACACCCAAGCCAGAGAACACATTAAACACAGATTTTATTTAAATTTGTGGTCACCAGGTCCATTGATAAAAAGTTCCTGAACATAATAAAATAAATGCTACGAATGTGAGGCTTATGATTTATAATTATTTATTATGTTCCCTTCTCTATTATCATTTTTTATATTTATTTCCTTTTTTTTTTCTGCTTTTCTGCTGCATGTTATTTTTTTATTTTTTATTGTTTTTTACAGTTTTGTTTAAGGTGTTTTATATATATATATATATTTTTTTAATGCTAATTAGTATTCATAATTTTCCCTTTTTTAGGTGCATTTAAATAATCTATTTTGTTTTATTGTATGAGGTCTGGTTTATTCAGTTTTATTTGAGTGTCCTGATTTTTTCACACATTCTTACAAATATATTTTTTTTTTTGGGGACTTTTTATATATATCTTCATTGTTTTGCTTAATAATGAAGTATGGATTAATATGGAAGGTTGTTCTGTGAGGACATTGAAATCCTTAGCTCCAGTAATATAGCAATAAGTAATGTGAAATAAATTATAAAGTCTAGATTATATGGGGAGGTAGCACAGTGCAAAAAATACCTGAAAGTAAAGACATAGCTTTAGAAGGAAAATAAATGAAAAGGATACTAACAATTTGTAGTTAAGCTTGCAAATTTGTTTAAGAATAAAAATATTAGCTTAAACTGATGAAAATGACAGGTCCCACTGAAAAAAGTAGCCCCTCAGCAACTACAGAGATTACTACTAGGATGCTGAAGGCAGAACAGAAGAGACTCGTGCCAAGATTAAGAAGCCCTTTCTACATCTAGTTGCTTAATGCATTAGGAACTACAGCTGTGGGATCTCTATAGAAGCAAATATGAGCATGCGTTAGTTCACAGAAGCAAATATGAGCATATTAGGATGGACCAAAACTGAGGTAGAATTAACCTGCAAACAGTAATCATCTTCGATTATATATTATACTGATGTGATCTGAATATGGAACAGAACACAGACTGTTATTAACAAAGGAGCTGTCTGGTGCCAGCAGTGAAGGCTACTTTTATTTTCCTAAAAGCAGTCACAGCTTTGAATCTGCTGTATGTTGTTTGTAGTAAAACTAATTATGAAGGAAAAAGAAACGAAGACTTGAGAACAGTTACTGTCCTGAAACAGGTGTGTGTTCCTCCCAAGAAATGTACAAGTTCACCAAAACATGCTACAGAGGTCCATTGTTGAAAAGGAAACTGCTGAGAAAACTAATATTTGAAAGATGTTCTGACTCTCAAACAGTTGTCCACCCTTTCTGAAAGGCATACAAGTAAATCAGAGACTGTTGAATATGCTTGTCAATGAACTTACTGCTGAGCAAACTGATACCTGAAAAATAGAAACTGCTCTGAAATAGCCATGTACCCTTTCTGAAAAACATGCAAATAATAAACTGTCTACTGTCTAGTTCTGAATTTTGAGAACAAGTTACTAAGGATAACTGTAATCAACGTTGTTTGAAAATAGCATTGTATTTTTCCTGCAAATCAGCAGATTTTTTCAGAACTTGCTGTCAGTTCAAGGAACGGCATATATCTGAGAGTGTTGAAAGGTATACATGCAGACAGCACAAAAGGTACCCCATACTTCAGGGGTAATAAAAACATTTACTGTACATTTTGTTACTTACTACTGGACATCTGAATAGCTACTGAAGTTACCCTTGCTGTAACCAAAGTACTCCACAAGATTCCTATCTTTCTGATATGTTACACAGAGGTCTTACCTGAATAATCTGATGGCAGTTCAGGAAGGTGCTGTAGCTTGTCTGGCAAATAGTAGGGAATTTCCTCCATGCCCTGGAGAGATTTTCCCCACTGTACATACACTATGTTTTGTGATGGGAAAAGAATCATATTACAGTGCACTTGCCTGATTACCAAAGGAATACATAGGACATTATTTTTCATTTGATGGTGGGAAGCTCAGGACTGAAAGAAGATTTAGACTTCAGGATTGAATCTGATGTGTTCTACTTTGTTTATCTGCAGATATTTTTTTACCAGAAAGATTAAAAAAAAGGACATTTTGGTATTGTGGAACATTGAGATACTTTCAAGTCTTTTTTGGCAAATAAAATTAATGATGATTAAACAAAGGCTATAGTGGTAAAGTAAAACTATGTACCCTCACATGAATAGGTTCAGGAATACCCATATTTACGGGGACATAAGATGATTTAGGTATATGGATAAAAAATGATTCTATTATGGCAACTAATGATATGTGGGGAAAAGACTAAACACAAGATGATGCAAAAACTAAGAAAATGGAAGCTCTTGATTATGGATATGGACAGTAAGATATAAGCAGTGAGTTTTTCGTCCCTTTAGTTTAATATACTGGGGATACATGTTTTTATCAACCAGAGGAGAAGCTGTGGATGATTGAAGGAATTTATTTGGGAGGGGAAGAGCACAACAGTCAAGTGAAATAGGCTGATCATTCCCACAGAAAAAGTTGGCTTGGATTATCTGATTTGAAGGGATACTTTACAGCTACAAAGTAAAGACTTGTATACATAACATAATCTGAAGGTTATAAATCAAAGTAGAAAGCAATGATGCAGCTGAGGGGTCAAGAAATGAGAGTTGGGGTTTAAGAAATAAAGACTGGTATTTTAGATGCAGGTCTTTACGGAAAACCATACAGAATATTATATTCATAAAGTAACAAAGTATTCTAAGAACTAAGACAACAAGGGACTGGAGAAAAAAAAATTGCCAATAAGGATGACTGTGAGTAGGGCTATAGAAAACATGCAAGAGGGGGCTGGAATTTACTGGAAAAATGGCAAAAGAACCAAGGTATTGACAGCAAATAATTAGAGAGGGAAAGTTACTAGAGGGACAAGGCCAAACAGAAGTTTAGACTGGAGGTTAATTTTTCTCCCTACTAGGGATTGATAGAGTACTAGCAAAGAGAAGGAGAAAGGGGAATGTCAAATGAAAGACCAGCTCTGGTAGACTTTTCAGCCAAGTCTAGAATAGTTAAAAGGAAAAATTATTACAGCAGTATAAAATATTGCTTGATAACAGTTAGAGGAGGTTGGGAAGAGACTGAAAAAGAAGTTATGTCCTTACCATAACGTTCCATGTGGAGTGTTCATCTCGCCTTGGTTATTACACATGGGTTCAGAGCCGATCCTCGGCTCCGTGCCGACTGCAAGCTCTGCATCGAGAAGAAGCTCGAGGACATCTAATACCCACAATCCCCCTCTGCCTTTACCTCAGATCTAGTTTGCAAGCAAACCAGACATAAGCACGCACACATGCCAACTATATACATAAAAAAACATATATATACAAACATACCCAGTGTATGACAGTAACAGTAATACTGCAATAGCAGAAGGAGAATACTCCAGACCAGGCACCAAATCGAACGTTCTTCCTAAGGGTGGGAAGGGTGGGAGTGTAATAACCAAGGCGAGATGAACACTCCACATGGAACGTTATGGTAAGGACATAACTTCTTTATGTGAGAGTGTTCAATCTCGCCTTTGTTCTTACACATGGGTAGCGTCCCTAGCTCCATGATCCTGAGGAACTCAAGGGAGAACGTTCTTGAGCACAGTGGAACCAAAGGTTGCCCTATCCCTAGAAACCCTGTCCACTTTGTAATGAGATATAAATGTATGTGGTTTAGCCCAAGTAGCAGCCGCACAAATAGTGTCTAAAGGTAAACGAGCTGCATGAGCCAAAGATGTAGAAATTGATCATGTAGAATGTCCTCTGGGTTTTGCTGATAATGTTTGATCAGAATCTTCATAAACATAAATGATACAGTCAGTTAGCCACTTCGAAAGAGTTCGTTTCGTAACTGCAAGACCCTTTCTGCTGTCAGCAAAAGCTACAAATAGCTGATCAGATTTCCTGTGATCTTTTGTTCTATCCAAATAAAATCTGAGTTGTCTATGGACGTCCAGTTTGTGCAACATATACTCTAATTTATTAGAGTGGTCTTTAAAGAAGGTGGGTAATTCAATGGACTGATTAATATTACTAGTAGAACAAACTTTGGGAAGAAAGGATGGATTAGTGCGTAGGGATACTCTGTCAGAATGAAAAATTAAATAAGGATGTTTGACCGAAAGGGCCTGCAGCTCAGACACCCGTCTAGCAGATGTAATAGCCACTAGAAATAATGTTTTCCATGACAAAAATTTCAAAGTGCAACTTGAAGCTGGTTCAAAGGGTGGTAACATCAATTTAGAGAGCAATAAATTTAAATTCCACGGTGATGTCGGACTTCTGACTGGTGGTCTGATATGAAAAGAACCTTTTAAAAGGCTTTACAAAGTCTGTGAGCCATAATAGGTGCACCACTTTCTTCTACATGATAGTTAGAAATGGCAGCTAACTGTACTCTTAAGGTAGCCGGGAAGCTCCTTCCTGAAATAATTCGGTCAGAAATTCTAAAACCTTATTCAACGGAGCTGTAACAGGGTCCAACTGATGTGACTCCCAGAAGACAAAACGCGTTTCCATTTACTGGTGTAAGTCTTTGTAGTGGAAACTTTATGAGAAGCTACCAAAATATCTTGAACCGCCGATGTAAGGGGAATTGACCTGGCTAAAAGGGAAGCAGCCAAGCTGCTAGATGGAGAGATTCAGGGATGGGTGAGGAACTCCTGACGAGTGAGTCAGTAGATCTGGCTCTGGGTCCAGCATCCAAGGTCCCCGAATGCGGTGATGCAAGAGAAAGGGGAACCAAATTTGACGAGGCCAGAACGGAGCAATGAGAATTATAGTCCTCTGAAGGTTGTTTGCTTTCTGTAGAAACTTTGCAATCAGGGGAAATGGAGGAAAAGCATATAGGAGACCCGGGGGCCAATCGTGCACCAGCGCGTCCCTGGGGACTTCCCCTGGAGGGGGTAATAGGGCAAAGTAGCTCCTGCATTTGGCGTTCATTGGAGACGCAAACAGATCGCAGGTAGGCTGGCCCCATTTGCGAAAAATCTTTTCCGCAACTGACTGTTTGAGGACCACTCGTGAGGCAATAGTATTGCCCTGCTCAGCCTGTCGGCTATGACGTTGGATGACCCGGGATGTGCGTTGCGATCAGAAAGCGACGGTGGACTCTGCCCATTGCCAAATTCTCATGGCCTCTCTGCATAGTTGGTAAGACCTGGTTCCCCCTTGCTTGTTTATGTACCAGACTACGGACATGTTGTCTGTCTGAACTGCAATGGTCCCTGGAGGAAGAAGGGGAGCAAAGTGTTGCAACGCCAAAACACTGCCCTCAACTCCAGAACATTGATGTGCAGATTGTACTCCAGATTGGTCCATTCGCCTTGGACTGTCTGTCCCTGAAAGATGCCCCCCCACCCTATCAGGGAAGCGTCCGTGGTTATCGTCGCTGACGGTGTGGGTAGCACAAATGGTCTTCCGCCGGATAGGTTGCAAGTCTGTAACCACCACATTAGGTGTGATTTGCATGTTTTCGTTATCAATATTTCGTGAGTCAGTGGAAGTTGTTGGAATGACCATTGTGCAAATAGAAGCCATTGTAGCACTCTCATGTGCAGTCTTCCCAATGGTATTGCTATGAGAGAAGCTGCCATGAGACCCAAAACTTTCAGAACAATTTTTGCTGGGGATTTTCTGGACGACAGCAGAAGGGAAATGTTGAATTGAAGTGCTACTATTCTTTCTGTCGGAAGTTTTAGAACTAACTGACGCGTATCTAATTCGCTCCTATAAATAAGATATGCTGTGATGGCTGTAGCAAAGATTTTTCAAATTTACTGAAATGCCAAGGTGTGTACAAAGTTGTAGGGAGTAATCCCTGGCTTGTATCAGTTGACGCCTGGTGGTGGCAGACAGGAGCCAGTCGTCCAGATACGGAAACACCTGGAATCCTAGGCGCCTCAGATGAGACGCTACCACTGCCATGCATTTGGTGAAGACCCTGGGGCTGTGGTCAGGCCAAAGGGCAGGGCTCGAAACTGATAGTGACTGGCTCCCAGCCGGAAGCGCAAGTGATCTCTGGACGCCCTGGCCATTTTGATGTGGTAGTATCGTCCTTCAGATCTATTGAGCACATCCAGTCGTCCTTCCGTAAGAATGGAAGGATCGATTGAAGCGTGACCATTGAACTTTTCCTTCTTGACAAAGGTGTTGAGATGACTTAGGTCCAGAAT
This sequence comes from Protopterus annectens, assembly GCF_019279795.1. Taxonomy (NCBI): domain Eukaryota; kingdom Metazoa; phylum Chordata; order Ceratodontiformes; family Protopteridae; genus Protopterus; species Protopterus annectens. Next base: position 71,277,752 of record NC_056732.1, read on the forward strand.
TGGCCTCCAGTCCCCTTTCTTTGGAACTAAAAGAACCTTGAGTAAGTTCCGAATCCTATTTGGTCCGCTGGGACTGGTTGGATGACTTTTTTTCTAGCAGCTTTGAAATTTCTGTAGCTGCTGGGTCTCGCAGATGGGGTGGTACATCTGGGAGTTTTCTCTTTGGAATGGGGTGGATAGAAATGGGATTTTGTAACCTCTGGTAATAATGCTTTTACCCAATTGTCTGAAGAAAGGTTTTGCCAGGCCTGAGGGTATAAAGCTAGCGACCCGACTGCCTCCAGACCAGCTCAGTCGGGCCTCCTCTCACGTGTGCTGAAAACGTTTTCCAGGGAGGTTATCCCTGTCACCTTGGTTTTATGGACCCCTCTGCCGCCAGGGCGGCGTCTTCCACCTCTGCCCCCCCCTCTGCCTCTAGAGGGGCATCACCCTGTGTGTTTGGAAAAGATCCTTGGGGTTTTCGAAACCACATTTTCCCACCACGTTGCCCTTTGGGGTGCGGTCTGGAAGGGTGGAAAAATGGACTCCGACAGCAGACAGAGTCTTTCCCTCCTGTTCACACCGGGTAAGGGTCTCCTTTACTTTAGGGCCAAAAGTGTGGCTCCATCAAATGGGGCGTTAGTAAAGGAAGACTTGAAGGCTTCCGCAAACGAACATAAGCGCATCCAGGATTGCCTACGAAGAGCAATCGCTGAAGCCGCTGCCCTACTCGATCCTTCGCTGCATAGGATATCAGCCTCATGGACGAGTTCACAATGGACGTAAGGGTGTTGAGGATGCGCTGTAACTTTCTCTGAGACAGCGGCATCTGTAGCACCCTGGAGGGTATCTCCCAACTCTTTGACTAGATCCCTCTGTAAACGTGTAAAATGAGTCAAATAGTTCAAGGAACGCATAGAAAGCCGCTGAACTGAAAATGCGCTTCCCGTATCTGTCCATGGTCCTAGAATCTTTGTTAGGCGGATGGACAGATGAGGAAGACTCCGACATCTCCTTTTCGTGGCGCTGCCACCACCATGGCGTCTACTGGAACTCCTTTGGTAAGGTAAGCTTTGTCCTGTGGTGCCGTGATGTACTTATTTGGCTTCCTAGGGACTGGTTCCACCGTGTCAGGAGTCTCCCACGCCCTTGAGCAATTAATTCCATTAACTCATCAAAGGCGGAGTGACCCAGGAGGAGGAAGGACGGGCACCAAATGCCTTCAGCAAAACTGACTCATCCTCAGAAGGGGAGGGCTTGCCAGTCACCTCTCTGTTTAAGGATCTCCAAGATGTCAGAAAAGAGACATCCTCTGAAGGTGACTTAGGGGACCCTTCTGACTCATCTAAGTCAGTATCAGATGTCAAGGATTCTTGTGGAGAATCCAAGTGTCTCCTCTTACACAGTCTTTTCCTAGGAACTTCTTCGTGGGGAGCATCCGAAGAAGCCTCCGAGGAAGAGGGGGCACCCTCCAGGGGTGGCTGAGACACTGGTGCCCGGCGCTTGGACGTGGCCGTGGGTGCAGAGGAGGATAACGGTCCTTTGCAGGGAGGAGAAGCTGTACCTGCTGATGTGGTTGTCTGGGTAGACAACACCTTCCTCATGAGGTCGAAGGCCCCCGGGTCCCGAGTCGAGGTATCTCCCGGTTCCGAAGAAATGGGAAGAATCCCCGAAACAGGAGCCGAAGGCACCGACCCCGAGGACGGAACCGAATCGATCCGTGCCGAGGCCCCGAGAGGGAGAGTCGGAACCGAAACATCGGTTCGACTCTCGGTCCCGGAACCAAGGACAGATCTTCGGGCCCGAGACTCCGGTACTGGATCGGATGGAGTCGAGGTAAACGGTGCCGACCGAGAAAAAGACGGTTCTGGCACCGAGGGCTCCACAATCATCAGGTCAGCTTCTTCCGGCTCCGAAGACTGAACAGGTCTCGGAGGAGGAACAGATGGAGATAGTGGCAGGCCTTCAAGTCTCGACATCAACTGAGAGGAGACCGAAATAAGTTTGGACAGGGCCGTATGCTCCATAAGTTTCTGCACCACCCGGTCCACGTCGGTGTCGGAAAGGGCTCTAGAAGAACGAGTCGAAGGGATCGAAGACGGAGCCGACCTCAACAGAGTCGGTGGAGGGAGCTCCGTCACGGTTCCAAGACTCGAGGCTCGAACTGCCAACAGTTGAACACTCGGCCCCGAAGTCTGTGGAACCGGTGATCTAACTAGACTCGAAGAGCTCGGAGCCGATGACTTTGGCTCCGACGCCTTCGACCCCTTCGAAGACTTGGATGCCTGGTCTGAAGCATCCAGAGCCTCCTGGAAAGAGGGTTTCAGTAATCCTCTATCCATCAGTTTCCTGCGCCTATCTGTCATGACCCTCCCACTAAAAGTGACAAATAGAGCAGTCCTCTTGTAAGTGGAGAGGGCCAAGACAGTAGACACAGGAACTGTGGTTGTCTGTGACCGACATTTTTTGGCCACACTGACAACGTTTAAAACCAGATTTCATCTTTTCAGACATATTGACAAATGAAAAAGACAGTCCAGTCCAGTAAAAAGTCCAATCCAGTAATAGTGTCAAATCCGGGAATAAGAGTCCGTTTGATAATAGCTAAAAACAAGACTACCACAAGTTTTTAGTCAAAAAAGTCAAATCCGATAACTGCCTAAAGGCAAGACTACAACAAGTTTCTAGTCACAAGTCCAAGAAGGGTAGGCCCGAAAAACTCTAAACTTCGAAAGTTAACTAAGTTAAGCTATTCTAAGTGTCGAGAATTTCTAATGCACTCACACACCTACTTTTATACTCTAAGTAACTAGATAGAAAGAAATTTCTGAAATTTAAACAGAATAGATAAATATCTTATCTGTACAGCCTCGAGCTAGTCTCCAGCGATGCGTATGCAGCAGCGGCAAACTAGATCTGGGGTAAAGGCAGAGGGGGATTGTGGGTATTAGATGTCCTCGAGCTTCTTCTCGATGCAGAGCTTGCAGTCGGCCGGCACGGAGCCGAGGATCGGCTCCGAACCCATGTGTAAGAACAAAGGCGAGATTGAACACTCTCACATAGTTAGTTTACAAAGGAATAACGGGAAGACGAAGTGTGAAGCTCCAGGGTATGCAACAAAGACTAGAAGGTTTAGCATTTTTGCTTGGAAGTTGTTTATGTAAGTATTTTTATACCTCAAGCAAACTCCACAGAATTTTTCCTCAGGTAAACAGCAAATGCAGTAGGTGTAATGGGAAACTGAGAAGTAACTGGAAACATGTTTTTTTTTGTGAGTGTGACGAATTGGCAGATTTAAAAAATTCCCTACACAGTACCTTGTCAGAAATGTTAGGGGAGCAAATGGTTGTAGCTAAGAAAATTCTTTTGATCTGGGTACAGGATCCAAATTGCCTAGACTAAGCAAGGCATTACTAAGTATAATGCTGTTGGCTGCCAAACAGGCAATTAATAGGAATGGAAATTAAAATCTAAACCAACTGTAATTGAAGTACTGAATATTGCAAATGATATAAAAGAACTGGAGGTGGGATCTTTAGAGATGGAGCCAGTTACAGAAATAAATGAAGGAACAGTATGTGCAGAATAAGATTCAGGAGGAGGAGCGAGGTTTAAGCGAAGGCAGGAACTGAGCAATTTATATAATGCCAAAGTGAATGATAACTGTTAAAAAAAAGAAAGAAAGCATATATGTAATGTATAATGAATGAAAACTACTAATATGGTGCGTTTTCTTTTCTATTAATGGTTGTGGGTCAATGTCTTAAGTGATAATTTGAAAAAGGTATTAAAAAAGACAACTCCTGACAAGACAGACCTTGAAGTAACACACAAGCACATTTTAGTAACTGCACTCCTATCTTTCCAAAGAAGTAACCAGTTTCTATATTGTTACTACTATGAAAAGTCTAAATTTTCCTGAGTTTTTTCTTAAGTAGCCCATTTGTAAGAAACCATTAGGGCTAAATAATTAAACTGTTCTCACAGCTAAAGAACAGGCTGCATTAACCTTTTCACAAATCATTACTTAAGGATAAGATTGTTAAGGCACAGCATTCCCATTTGTATCACAGACAGTAACAATCAGCCTCCTGTTACAGGTATCCCGTTATCCTTCTTGGCATCAGAAGGCTTTCCATCAGGAATCTATTAGCTTTTAATGACAGAGGCAGGTAACTGTCACCAATCACCACAAGTGGTGGGAGGGTGTCCTAATTGTTAAGGTGTTTGCCTTACAAACACAAGGTGCAGGGTTTGAATCTCACAAGAGGTAATTGGCTAGGCTTAAAATAGCTTGCAAGGGCAGTCAGCTTAGTACTAACCTATGAACCTATGGTGAATTTGTCACAACAGTGTGGTAGGTTTAAAAACCTCCCACTGCAAAGATTCTGTAAACCTAAAATAGACTCAATGCTTGCAAAAACGTATTAAGTGCTTTTACTTCTGATGAGCTTCACAAGGTGAAAGTGCTTAATCATGTCACAAGCAGGTTTTCCTTTTGGAATAAAGATCCACTTTGCCTCCATTACTGATGGGAGGATTTTTGTGGCATATTTGTTTAAAAAAAAAAAAAAAAAGGTTTCCTCAAAGTACAACATAAGAGAACTTCAAACCGTTACAAAATTAACTGTTGAATGTTAAAATCTTCAAGTAATCCAGAGAAGTTGCACTGATGAAAGCTGTGCTTACTTTAAGTCAAAGCTAATAAAGCCAGCAACATGGTACAGTTCACTGTGACTCAAGCAACTGGCGCTCTCAAGCAATCAGAAAAATCGAAGAAATACAGTACAATTTTCACGTGTTGCACTTTGCCCCCCCGCACAACAGAGTTTTAGAGTTTTAAAAAGGAAGATGGGAATAAATTCCCTCGCTCTCCAACCTGAGAACAAGTCAAACCAAACAACTAGTATAGGGTACTATTACAAATAGGCCTGACTAATAATATAACTCTCAAGCAACTAGAAACTATAGTTATCCTGCATTTACCACTCCCCATGGATGACAGTTAACTGACAGTTTACTGTAATTATTATGGTCAGTGTTGTGTTGTGAAGCAGGCCAATAGCTGTATTTCTGCAGATCTACAAGATCTGAATAAACTGACTGAAGAAGCAGGAGTCAAGGCAGATGGACATGAGGTGGGGCTAGGCTTGGCTGTCTCAGACATGGACTCCAGGTCACTTTCATTTAACCATTTGTTCTCCTACCTAGGATCATTGCACAACAGTTTGAGCTAGTCCATACACTGGTATTACTGTATCTTTGTTAAATAATGGGCAGTGAAAACCTCAAGCTCTCTCTTAAATACTGGTTAAAAAGATCAAAGTGCGATTAATAGTAAAGGCTTTCAACACTGATCTGTCCACAAAGCAGCAGTTTTTTACTACGAGTTCAGGAAAAGAAATGTGGTGACTTTCCAACTGATGCACATTAGGAGTTTGAAACTAACCCCTTTAACCATAAGAAGTGCAACCTTGTATTATGTTCACTGAGCTGCTCTGACTCAACAGGCTCCACATATCAGGCTTATTTTATACTGACACCAGACACATTGAACAGAGTCCTACTAAAAAGAGTGGCTATATTTATACAAATACAGCAAACATACCTTCCAGGAAAGGATATGGCAATGACTGCAAAGCTGAAGTGTTTCTCCATACTGCTCCTTCCGAGGGTAGCATCGTGATAGTTTGAAATACATTTTCTTCCAGTCTAGGTGACCTTTCTCGGACAGGATTAGGCGTTTTCGGATCTGAAAACATAATCACTAATTAAAAAGTAAACAGATAAATGGCTTTTTCCTAAGTTAGCACTACAGTAGACAGTTGAAGTTTCAGGATAAGCAAGGCACTACTGTCAAATGTCTGTGCCTCTCTTTCTTAAAACAACCTAGAACAAATAGCTGTTAATCCAGCTAGGGGTGGCAATATCTTAGGTCTCATGATAAAATAAATAGGATCTCTTTGCTCCCCACCCATGGTTACATTCTCTGTAATTACCACACATTATACCATCATCTTTAGCTTACATTTAAATAAAAAAACTAATGAATCATCCTTCTCATTCTTTCTAAACTTCACCACTGGGGATTATGATGCAATAAATGCATAACTATGAGAACAGTTAGGGGAAAGTTGACTCCATAACCCAAAATAAGTCTGCACTGGATTATCATCAAGGAGTTCTATGAGATTAATAAACATGCTCATATATTCATGTTATGCTGGTGTAAATTAAAAAAAAATACTTTAGCAGAATTACAAAATGAATAGGCTATATAATGTAAAGGCAAGTCTGCATTAAAGTACAGAAACATTCTCTTCAAGTCAAACCAGGTTAAACTATGAACAAAGCTTGGTCTCAAGGGCTGAAAATAGTAAGGTATTACATCACAAAATTGAAAGGGAAAATTTGTGATGGGACATAGCAGATGCAGTTGCAGAAAAAAAATGTATAAACTTCACAAAAAGAAAAACGTTATACTACAATTTGCTGAATGTAATGTGGATGATATTTCAACCATTCATGTTCATTTCCCCAAGGCTGAAGTCCCTTAATCACTTTAATTACAAATCTTTCTTTCCTCCATAACTGTGGAATTAGTACATGTTAGGGTGGGCTGAGAGACTAAAGATCCTCCCTCGTGGGTTGGGGCGCCTGGGGGAACTCACCCCTTGCAAAAAAATTATTTTCATGTTAAATGAAGAGAAGTTATTTCCTCTGGTTGAAGATTCAGTCAGTTTAATTTCAATGGAATGTAACATAATCCAAAGAAATACATCAGTGTGTTATGGAGGCAATATGAGACAGCCTTTGTACAACTATAAGCATAACACCAAGCAACCCATAATGTAATTAAGGGAAAACTCAGTAACTTCCAATCAATCTTGTTAATTGATACTGTAGTATGTAAACAGTCAGCTCTACTTCAGTAGACTGAAATCCCACTTACCCGACTTTCAAAACAGAGACAAAAAACACGAAACTCCACAAGACCGACTGCTCAGAACACCGACCGATCACTACAGGTAAGTAATTGCTCACCTAACCCCACAAACATACTAACATCAAAGCAAAGAAAACTCACCCATGTGGGGGGGTCTGCCCCCCTCAACTAAATATACCAACTCAGAGATCGCACTACCACGGAGGTAAGTGGCAAAGTTCAACATACTGGCCAAACACTGATAAAGATGCAACAAATCAGGAAGGGGTTTGCCTGTCTACCCAATACTGTCTCGAAGTGATCTGTACTGGGCCCCTTTTATGTTGGAGACAAACAATCCAGAAGATAAACATGCTGTTTAAACTCTTCAGTATGTAATCAATGTTAAAGATTATGTTGCACAAAGCTGTCTTATAAACACTTTGGTTAATGTATAGTTATTTCACTCAAGAGAGCAGATGCGCAATAAATAATGATGAAGGGGGCTACCATGTACCTCAGAAGCCACAGAACAGAACCCATATATGAATGCAGAGTTACAAGTTATGACTGAATGACTACCTGAATGCACTCTAATTTGAGAAGCAGAAGTAAGGCCAGGATGGGTCACTGTCCATACAATACCCCAGAAAAAAGGAAAGACTAAAACAGAGTGGCCTATGACTCTATCCAGTTGGAAGATATGTCTAGTCTTCAAAATGTTTTCCATAAACATGGTTGAGTATAATGTAAAGATGACAATTTACTTTCCTTGAATTTAAACTCTCCAGTTGCTTTTTCCATTATAAACCACTGCCATTGCTGTTTCTGTATTCTGGTAGTGAGTTAAACATTTTGGGCTTTACTTTTTTCTTCTCCATGGTTTTGTGACTGTAGATTTAGTATACAGACATAAGAGGAGATATGGTTGTGAAAACTCCCAAATGGAGGATACAAGGGGCCTGTCCACTTGCAAAAATCTTTACTGTTAGTTTCATCCAGTGAAGAATAAGCTGGTTTGTTTCATCTGGTTGCAGCTTCAACACGTTTACTGTCAATGAAACACAAGTTAAAACCTCCAAAACAGGTGTGAATCTGATCCCTCTGCCTAATACAAGTGACAAAAAACCAATTATCCATTTGTGGAAGCACGTGAATGAACAATATATGCAGCTGTGCCAACACCATGTATTTTGTGAAGGTTCTGGCAGCAGCTGAGAAACTAAAGGGTAAAATCCATAACTAGCAATGGTTGGCTCCTATATGGAAGAAAAATTATCCCTCTACCTCACTGTGATGAAGCAAGTAGGACATCCTAGGAGGTCTAACAAACAAGAAACAGTTTGCTGCCGAGGAGTATTAATGAGTAGTTTGACCACAAACAACCTCATCTGGGGAGTGAAAAGACTGAGAGAACAGAGTAATGATGGGTATCAGCCCTCCTGACTTTCATACTTCAAGGAAAACAAATGACCATGACCAATCTTGTGCATTAAGCATGCAAGAACATAAATGGTACACTTCTGAAAAAGGTTCTACAGCTCTCATTGGGCAGCCAAACTCTGCAAAAGGTATGTAGAGAATGAAGGTGGGCCTAGGATGAAAAAAGTCAAGATATAAACTTTGGTGACTACTTTCCCTATCTATTCATTAGTGGTGATAGCCAGTCAAGCTTCTGAGTGGAGAAAGATTCTCTCCAGTGCCCCCTCATAATAGAAGTAGGTCAGGAAGGATAGCTGAGAAGAGCCAAGGATAGCATCTCCTCTGTGTTCTGAAAACACAAAGCCTTGGTTCTAAAAACTACAGTCGGCATCCTTGTCTTACATCTGCTGTCCAGTGGCCTACTGTTGCTATGTCTGCCAACTCAATCAAGGTCTTAGATGTTTATGCAGAGACCTTAAAAATATTCCTTTGGGTGGGTGAAAATGAGTCCCTGAAATAGAAGCCCTGAGCATACCTACTTCTGTACATTCCAGTGCAAGATATATATATATATATATATATATTTTATACATTTATACATACACACACACACACACACACACACACACACACACACACACACACACACGTGTGTGTGTGTGTCTATGTTTAGTGCAATGATATGGAAGAAAGGCCTTGCAGTATACTCCATTCCCTACTTGCCTAGTAAACTCTGTGGGTTGCAATATCTGTTCATAGAGTCCTTAATGAAGTCAGATGCGACTAATCAACAGTGTAAGGTTGGATGTGTGTTGTGCACGAGTGAGCTTGTCCTGTAACAGGTTGCTTCCCCATTCAGGATAAGTTCCTCTTTTTGTACTAGTGTGTGCTGGGAAATGGTAAGGCTTTCCAATGATCCTGATCTCAGTTTAGCAAAAAGTAAAGAATATTTTTTTACAATGTTCCATAAAAATAAAATCACACAACCTAACAACTTAAGAATGGCAGTAGTCCACTTTCCCTTAACCCAGTATATGGTGTTCCTGACAAAAGCATGTGTACAATCAACACAAACTACAAACACTGAATTTTGTAAGCACATACACATACATAAAATCAGTATAATTACAAGTCAATCAGGGTTATAGAACTCAGCTGATGCTCTTTGTATCTCACTTTTAAATTAATGCATTCAAGGAAAGAAATAAGAGCATAGGCTCTGTGACGGAAGTGGCTTCTACCTTTTACCCCGTTTTCCTTTTACTAAAACAGTAGAGAATTTCCTAACATTAAATGTATGCACATCTAACAAGGAGCAAGTATTAGGAATGGATCTGATAATACAGAACATGCCTGTTGTGTTCACACAAGAGCATTAGGGAAAGGGCAGATGAAGAGCAATACAACAATATTGCTACGTACGTCTTCTGTTGAAACTGCTTTCTAGATCATACCTACTGGGTATTTCCTAAAACCTATTGCTGTAGGACATGTTACAGCCCAACAAATAACATTATTTGAATAACAGCTATTCTTTTTAGATGTCTAATTTCCCATAGATGCAATACTCCATGAATGCACTAAGGATGGAATGGTAAAGTGGCAAACTTGCCTGTTACTGAAAATAAAGTCCTGTGAAAGGAGAATTTGCTGTTGCTTCAAAGAGATCTGGTCACTCAGCTAAAAACCGATAGGAAAAGTTTTAATAGTGATAAAGACTTCCAAACTAGTACTGTTCCTCTGACCTGCCTGTTCTGAAAGTTGGTGTTGCTTCATAAACCAGCAACCACAAAACATAGCCGGCCCTAGGCATAGGCCAACTAGGCAGCCGCCTAGGGTACCGCTGTAGCAGGGGCACTTTTCCAGTATTTATTTGGTGTAGGTAGACCAGGATGGGGGCACCAGATGGTGTGGTAAGGGGTGCCATGGAGCCCTTTTGCCTAGAGCACCAGTTGACCTAAGGCCGCTGCTGCCACAAAACATATAAACAACTATCTACATGAAGACAAAAACTACTTCCTGACAAACAAAAAAAAAAAAAAAAAAACTTCAGTGTGATGGAAAGTTAAGCTGTTTTGAGTCACTACAACTTCAAAGACACAAAGCCATAACCTCCGATTCACAAATTAGATAGACTCCACGTGGAACACATTTTTAATATCAGACTGGTGGCTGTTTGACAGAAAAGTGACAAAAAATTTATTTCACACAATTCTTGGACCAGCTTGTATACTGAAATTCCTAAAACGAATGGCCATATATACCCTGAAATAAGTTCTTAATGGAAATTCTTTAAGGTTAATCTTCAAAGCTCAGAAGAAAGTTTTAAAACCACCGCTATCATCATGCAAGCTACAAAACTAAAGTGGCATAACAGCAGAACACTCCACTTCTTGCTGACACACTTACCTGTCTCTCTGTGAAATGGTAATGACACAGTTTCTTCCATAGTAATCTGTCTTCACTTAACACATACAGTTCAGGTGAAACCTGACCAAGACTGACAATATCTCTTCCATCTGTTAACCGCTGCATGATGTTCAGTTGTAAACAAATTGGTAAGTCTGTCAGGGTTAGCCCCTTAGAAACAGGCTGAAGGAGAAAAACATATCCAATTAAACTTTAGGTAATAAAAACTAGAAAGAGATGATCATAAAAATCCATTCCATTTTCAGAAATGCTCTAAACAGATGCCATCTAAAAACTCACCTGGAGTACTTTAAAACATTTTTATAGAAGTTAAGAGCCAAAAAAAAAATTACATGCATGGTACCAAGGCTCTGAATTTTTCATTTTTATGTTACAGCTGCTGCAGATACTTGCTGTATTTTACAAACTTTTTGCCAAAAAAATATACACATCTGCATAGCTTAAATAAAGGCTTACAGTTAGGTGGGTACTTAAAGAAAAAACCCTAGAGAGTATTACATGAAAATGGACCATGCTCAGTAAGAGCTGCACTCAGGGAGTGCCAAAACACACTCCTCAGGTTCTTCTGCAGTACCTATACATATATGTGTGTGTGTGTGTGTGTGTGTGTGTGTGTGTGTGTGTGTGTGCTCACCCATGAGCAGAGCTTAACAATGTACATTAACAAAAGGACTTGATAATCATGTTTACCAGTAACAGGGTGTAGAAATTTCATCATCATCATTAATGCATCAGGTATCCATTTCCTCTTTCTGCACGTCTTCAGACACTCAAATGCCATACCTACAGTAACTCAGCCCCATTCCCATTAAAAATAAAATTAACTGCAAACACCAAAAAAAAAATACACTCAAAAACCCTACAGAAAACTCCACATAAAAGCAAAGCCATCAAAATGAAATTTTATAAAATTAAAATAAAAACACAAAACCACCACCAGTGAATGAGAAAACAGAATTGCTAGCAAGTCACCCTGACTCGAAATAACAAAATTAAATAAGATTAAAACTATTCAAAAAAAGTATAACTATTAAGTAGATTGAACATAACTCTCACTACAGAAATAAAAGTAATATAAAAAATTACCCCATATCCTAAAGTAGAAACCCCCCCAGAAATAGCCCATTCATAAAAATCTACAGAAACTACATAAAGTTGTGCAACTACTTAGAGAAAAGTACTGGTCTGAAATGAAATGAGGACAGCAATTAAAAAAGCAACAGAACAAGTAAAGGTCTTGTTTGTGTATTAAATGGAATACTCTGTATTTCAGGATTAGGGAACTCCATTCCAGAACACTACGTCTGGAGTGATACATGAAATATTATGTTGTGTACATTTAAACGTATTCCATACGTATATATGCACATATACATGTTATACACACACACACACACACACACACACACACACACACACACACACACACACACACACGCAAGTGTGTGTGTGTGCGTGTACCAGCAGCATGTATATGTGGGTTACATATGTATACATTACCAACTTATTTGCTACTGGTCTCCAACAGTAATGCTTTATCTTCTCTTGTCATAAATGTATTGACAGAGGGAAAAACTGACCTTCACCATAGAAGTCTTACTGCCAAAATGAAAGACAAATGTTTTCCTTGTCAGTCCAAGACAAATCTCACCACTCAAGGGGAGGTATTAGGCCATTTACAAACTATATGCTATAATTGCCGGAAAGCTGGTGAGTACCAAATTCCCCCATGTGTGTCTGGATGACAGTTCCTCTCAAATCTCTTACAGGAAGAGCTGTTCACATGAACTCTTGGGCAATGAATGGGCTCAAGTCCAACAGAGGGTAGCTTGACGGTTAGCAGGCTGGGGGAAAAAGCACATAGAACAAAAAAAAAAGGCATATTAAAAATTAAACCATTATCTTGCCCTTCACTCCCTCACTAAAATCAGTCAAAAATTCAAAATTCTCTTCCCAAACTAGATAGATATGGAAGTGGAAGTTAGGGCCTTTTTTTACCGGCAGCCTTGAAGCAGAAAGCCAATGGCTGACTAACTATCACTAAATGCCTCATAATACAGAATCAGGAGTCAGTTCAAACTGTTGGATAAAACAGGTTTCTCAGTTTTGAGTCTCTTACATGTCTTAGTTAAAAACTGGACGTTTCAAATAGTGAAAATTCGAAAGCTAGCTTGAAGTCATGCTAAAGTGAGACTGCTTGAGCTTCTGATTTCACAGACCTATTTTCCTTCACTTCATTTTTTTTAAAGGTTATTTTTGTTCATAATTAAGCCCTCGGAGACTTAGTTCATTCATTCCAGCTTGGATGAAAGGTGATCACTGGAGGTCATATTCCAAGAAGCTATCAAAAAATGCATGCATGCTATGCCTCCTCAAATTGCTCTGTTTTAATTGAAGTTAAAAAACACTAAATACTGTAAAGAAATGTTTTATACTATACAGTTGTCTGTCTACAGAAGTGTAACTGTTTTCATTTGGTCAGTAATGGAAGAAATGTAGTATGCTGTGGAATTCAACTAGTTTGAGGAAGAAGCTGGCCAACAGTCCCAGAGGGGTGGCCATGATGTCTTGTGACCTGCGCCTACAAAAGTGAAATAGGTGTTGAGATTGAATGTGGCTGAGGTCGCAGACAGTACAGATGCTACCTAAACACTGCCGTGGAACCTGCCTAGCTGAAGCGTACATCAGAAGAATGGCCAGAGTAATATCAGATGCAGTGTAGTTTCTACATAACACCAACCACATACTTTTTACCGATTTTGAGACAAGGCTGTTGACAGGCTAAAACAAACTGAAGAAATCAAACTATGGTTGGCTGGAGTATAGGAACGAGGCAAGAAAACAGACGGTATGGAGTAGCAGAAGGTTTGAAAAAGTGAAAGCTTGGAGTATATAAAAATAGCAATGGTAAAACAAATGCCCCTTCCAGAACTGGGAAGCCCATCCTGATACTGACATGTTATAAATGAAACATTGCATACTGTAGAAAACCGTGGCATCAAGTACAAACCAACCAGCAATGAGAAGACCAATATTTCTACAGCACAATTATTCTGAATTCATCATTGAGTCTTTTATGAGCTATGCATGCAAGCAAAGAAAGCTAAAATTTAAACTGCCCTTCCCTGCTATCCTGAAGGTGTTTTTGAATGGGACTGTGCTGACCTTTGTAGGGAACAAATGGAAGTTACAACAGACACATTTAGATAGAAATAAGCATGTGAATTTGGCAAAGAAAGAATTTCAGAATAGCTATTTAGCAGGAGTATCATGTACAAAGAAAGGAAGGGGGGGGGGTTACAATACAGATTGTGAGAGGGGCTCCAACAATGATAGTGGAGGAGAAGAAAGACAGCAATGTTAGATCGATGTTAATAAGGGATTACTGGCAGTGAAGGATTACACTTGTCTATTAATTCCACCAAAAAATACTACTAAGGAACTTGCAAAAATCATAGCCTTAAGAGAATTATGGGTGATGTAAATAGCTTCCAGCAGGGAATATTATTCATGGGTGGGGACTGGAAACTGGAACTTGATATGCAATACTGAAGCTGTATCACAGGGACCTAGAAGGGGAAATGTAACAAAGGAGGGCACACTTCTGAAGAAATGAGAATATTTGGGATGGAAGATGTAAAATTACTAGCAATAACCCAGACAGAATTTACATACTATTCCCCAAGGTACAATAACTGGTTTGGAAAAGGCAAACTATATTTTACAGCAGCATGGATATTTAACTGAAAGCTTTAAACACAGCCAATAACCATTTCAGGTCATGCACTAGTAAAACTAGGATAAAGAAGTGGACTATTTAAGTACAAATGAGATACTGATGCTTTCCTACTTATTAAGAGAGGAATTTATGGACTGAGTAATGGAAATTATTCGAGTTGTTCAGGAAGATATACATTTTTTCAGTAAGGATGGTTGAGAAGTGGGATAAAATGAAAATTGAACTCAACAATATGGTAAAAATGAGAGAGAAGGAGATATGGTAAAGTAGTAATATGACTTAAAGGGATTATCAAATGTTAAATACTGCAGATGAAGAAAAGTCTTACAGAACAACAGCAGTGACTGTTGAGAGCTACAGAAAAAAGAAATATCTGAATGATATACACAAGTTCTGAAAGGTTGCTGTTAAGCAAAGTATTTGTACAACAATCCCAGTGCAGAAAAACTAGCACATCTTATCTCTAGGTTGTAGAGATATTCGAGATACTTCAGAAATTATATGAAAATTATATGAAAATTTGTAAAGTGCAGAGAAATGGGGAACCAACAAAAGACATCAGTGGAAATGTTTGTAGAAGACTCATATGCCACGATTAAAAGATCAGGCTCAAGAACTAATAGCCAAGACGTGATAAATATCTGAAAGGTTATGGTTAACACTATTATAAAAAAAGGACAGTCCCAGCATTTTGGAAGAAAGCTAATACTACCAAAAGAGGGAAAGACTAATTAAACCCAACTTCACATATCCAGTTTCAATTCTTCCTCCCTTTTTGCCTCCTACTTTTTGTTCATCTCAGTGGCCCTGTCCATTTCCAGGAATACAAGCTCTTTCTTCCATCCCTGGGCTTTCTCTGAGTCAGGGCTGGGAGCAGTAGAATATTAAGAGCGGACTGGGTAGTCATGTGACTCCTTTTGCCAGAGATTTTTTTATTTAATGACTTACCTTCATTCCACCCTCCCCTGCTTTAATCTACAGCATCTATACTATTAGAGGGCTACTCCCTTCTAGGAGACACACCTCCCTTCAGGAAACACCTTAGGTGAATGCCCTCTTCCACAGAAAGGTACACCCATCCCTCTGTATGAACACCTCGGATACCCAAGCTGCTATCTGAACTCAGGTTACCTAGGTTGCAGTTAGGGCTTAATCCCTCTATGCCACAGTCCTGACCTTGAAGTCTAGGATGACAGAGACATTTGTAAGCTTATCAAATGTTACTGTGTTACAGATATTTTCACTCCCTTTGTACATATTAAAAGGATCACAATGCATGGTGGATGACGTGGGTCTGAAATATAGGAGGGGTGCTGGTCAAAGTATCATGGTGAAACAAGAAATGGAAAGTAAAACTGATGAAAGAATAACTTAAAAGCAGAATGTTGATGGACAACTGAAATTTAGTGAAGCAGTGACTACACAAATGAATAGCAAGTTTGAGGAATAAACAAAATAATGGAATAACATGTGATTTGCTAGGTAGAGAGTCTGGGAAGACAATTTATGATGAACAATCCACAGAAAGTATAATTCCTTGTACTTATGTATTCTGTACATTTTTCCCATGTTCTATCTGACGTTGATGTTAAGAAGTTAGACTGACGTTAGTTTGACAAGGTAGGCATATTTGCTTATCTGACCTGGGTCACAGCTGAGAGTGGTCCTTCGACCAGTTCACTTAGAGTAAAAATAAATAATCTAACTAAATAAAATAAAAAATATACAACACTGAAAACAAAAGAACAGAAATGTATAGTGAACTAGATACACCAGTGACTGATGCTGACAACATATTTTCTTCTTAAGACTTAAAATTCCACACACCACTACTTCTTACCATTTGTCACCAACATTGACAAAACTCCACAATAGATTGCTTTTTGCATTTCATAATCTCACTGTCCTTTTAATTCTTTCTCCTCCTCATTTTCTATCCCTGCTATATACCATTTCTGCATTTTTTCTTTTATTCATTAATAAACAATGATCACATGTTATTTTTAAGCCTTGCAAATAATTATTCTAGTTAATTCTCTTTTCTTGGACAGCCTCTGCATTCAACACCATGATATTCTGTAGTAATGTCATTTTTATCCAATTCTATTTTTATACAGTTCATACCATTTCTTTATTCCTAAAATGTAACTTCTGCTTAAAAGCAATCCATCACTTTATTCAACCACCATTCAAAAATTTAATCTTAGAAGTATGCACATTATTTCTATAAGTGATCATCTGAAATTCCTACTTACCCTGATGATCTGAATGTTGTTTAGCAGTTGTTGCCAGTGGAGAATGGTTTCCATTCTATGAACCCAGATATTAATGTTTCCAACCAGAACACATTTGCCCACTCCTTCCACAAGGTTGCAGAGGGACTCGTAAAGGACCTGTAGAATTTCCCTTATTGCCCTTATATTCTGCTGGTCTTCCAAAACTTAAAGAATGAAAACATAAGACTATTAGTTGAGATGAAAAAATATGTACTAAAATAATTAACCATAAACAAAAACTGTTTTTAGTAATGTAAACCAAAACTGTTTCTAGTGGGCTTTTCATGTTAAAGTCTCTAAGTAATAAGACCATGTTTTGTTTCAAACAACCTATTGGGTCACCTTAACTGCTGCAAGGTTCTCAAGCTTGTATTTTTACTTGGAGGTTGTCCTTTCCAACAGTGACTTTCTTTCTAGCCCAGTGATGAGCGGTTACATTTTCCCTGCCTACTAGTATCTTTTACAACACCCAAAGGAGCCAAGTAGGGCTAAGCACAAGAGTACTATAAAAACTCATTTGCAGAGGTCCAGGAGACGTGATTCCCAGTTTTCTTCCATTGCACCACTATCCGGATTAAAGCACTACACATTCCAACCTGGTACTTTGTATCTGAAGGATAAGGAAGAAGTGTTCTCTTCCCAGATGGCAAGTCTTATTTAACTGGCTGGCAGAATACTGCAAGATTCACTGCTAATAAGGCAGCCTAGACAAACAGCAAGGCTACAAAAATAGAGCACAGTAAGCCAATGCTACTGACTCAAAGGTAGCATATGCCTTTGATGCTGAATATCAGAAGACTATGGGTTCCACCTTCATATCAGCCACCTAGATTCACAGTCACACTGTAAAGCAAAACCAGAAGGGCGCTGTAGTCCTTCAGGTGCCACCTTTCAAATAAATCAGGTGTCACCTTTTGGATGAATCAATAAGCCAAACCAATGCACCCTATACTGATAAAGTCCTTGGGCAGAACTATTTTGGCAGTCAGATATCCCCAGGGACACATGGATGCAGTCTCAATCTGTGGCCCTAAAATAGAGTTTTGCAATACAACAGCACATTATATACCTTATCCCTGTTATGAACTGGAAAAGTCTGCCTCATTCTCTAGGAGAAGGCAAATGGAACCCTGAAAGCCTTAAACAATTTATGCAAAATATGTAGATGCAAACAAAAATGGTACAACTTCAGAAATCAGTACAATACATCTCCAAGGAGCAGAATGAGGAGGGTGGCAGAGTACACCAAAAATAATATGGGCCATCTGTCTGTAATCTTACAAAACACACCAAAACCCATAAGCCTGTACTTAGTTCAATGCTAACTACATACAAAAATGACAATAACCACAACCTGCAGGATCAGGGGATAAAAGGAAGAAGCCTGTCCTGCAACAGAAATCCTATTATTCAGTCATCTACTGTTATGGAGAGTAGACTCACAAAACTGTAGTATTTTCATCATGAAGATCCCTCTGCAGGAATAAGATGTACAAATAGGAGACTACTAAGTAATCTGTCTGCAGCAGTAGGTAACAGATGAATAGTCTACAGTATATCCTGCAGGAGACATGAAATAACTGATGTGCTTCCTCAAGACTTGACACCCAGCTTGCATTGCTTGAAGAACACACGAATGCATGTCCAGGCATCAGCCTCACAGACAGTTTGAGCGATGCATTTTAAAAAAGGCTGCACTGGTAGCTGATGGCTTGCTGCAATTGGCAGCACTGGCACCATCTTCCTCAGTTAAATTTTGTTACACCTTTCAAACAATAGACAACGCAGTAAAGCAAAGTACAGTTTTGTACCTACCATAAATGTAGATGTTCGAGGATCCACATTGCTGCAGTCCTAACTATTGGGTAGTCCGCTGTCCAGTCGGCCCGAATACCAAAGTATATGGCTGACGTCGGTCAGGGCGCATTAGACTGACGTCAGTACGTCAGGGTACTAATGCGCATGACCGACGTCATATCCTCAGTCTTTTCTTGCCCCAGATGTCAGAAGACCCTGAAAAGATAAGGCCAAAAACCAAAAACTCCCAACATACCTGCACCAAAATATATATATATATATACAAAATATACAAAATTAGCAGAATATAACCTCACCTACACAACCACCCCTAAACACAGAGGGGAAGGAGGGAGGGAATTGGACTGCAGCAATGTGGATCCTCGAACATCTACATTTATGGTAGGTACAAAACTGTACTATGTTCTTCATTCCACATTGCTGCAGTCCTAACTATTGGGTAGAATCCCAAAGCAGAGGTAAGGGAGGCTGGCAAATCATAAGGAAGCAGGAACTGACAACATGCCCTGCAAAATAGCTGTGGCAAAACCAGCCCTAGACTTAGAGTAGAGAGGAAGGTGATAATGCTTAGAGAAAGTATGCACTGAACTCCAAGTAGCTGCCTCCAAAATATCCTTAGTTGCCACCCCCCTCAGAAAAGCTGTTGAAGTGGCAGTAGCCCTAGTGGAATGAGGCCTAATCCCAGCTGGAATCTCCTTGCCATGATGGGAATAACAAAATGTAATGCAACACCCAATCCATCTAGAAATAGTTTGTTTTGACACAGGCTTGCCCTGAGAACTCAAAGCAAAAGAAACAACTGCTGAGACTGCCTAAAATCCTTAGTCCTGCTCAAATAATAACGCAATTGCCTGTGTACATCTAAAGTGTGCAAAATCTTTTCCCCTTTATTTTGGGGATCTGCATAAAACGTAGGCAAATGAATAGTTTGGTTTAAAGCCACACTAGAAACCACTTTAGGCATAAAGGAAGGATTAGTACGTAATGATACCCTATCCTTATGAAAAATCAAAAAAGGCTCAACCGCCATAAGGGCCTGTAACTCAGAAACCCTTCTTGCAGAAGTAATGGCCAACAAAAAAGCAGTCTTCCATGACAAGTATTTCAGTTCAGCAGTAGCTGCAGGCTCAAAAGGTTGTAGAGTAAGTTTCTCCAACACAAAATTGAGATCCCAAGCAGGAGTAGGAGCTCACGGGGGTCTTATATTCTTTGCCCCTCTAAGAAATTGCTTGAACAAAGGATGCGAAAACAGCGGTGGGTCACAATCATAGTGAGCTGAGATTGCTGCAGCATGAATCTTAATGGAAGAGAAAGACAAACCTTTGTCCAATAACTCAGTAAGATATTGAAGAGCCACACTCAAATTTGGCTCAGAAATCTCCAAATTGTTTGCTGCACTCCAAAATAAAAATCTCTTCCATTTTTCTGCATACACTTTCCTTGTACTAGGTCTCCTGGCTTCCATAATCACATTTAAAACTTGTTGAGGAAGTTGAGACCTGCTGTCTTTCAAAACAGAATATGCCAGGCTGTTAGATGAAGAGAGTGAAGCTTGACATTGAGCAGACGACCGTCCTTCTGAGACAACAGATGTGGAATCAAGGGTAAAGGCCATGGAGGCTTCTTTACCAGACTCCTCAGTAATGGGTACCAGTGCTGCCGAGGCCAATCTGGAGCTATTAAAATCATCCTTGGCTTGTCTTGTCTGACCTTTAGAAGCACCTTTGGAAGAAGAGGCAGAGGTGGAAACGCATACACATGAAGATTTTTCCAACTGAAAGAAAGAGCATCCACTTTCCAAGCTGTGTGATGAAACCTCTTTGTGCAAAACTTTGGCAGCTGGTGGTTTAGTGGAGAAGCGAACAGATCTATGTCTGGAGTTCCCCAGGACACTGTCAACTTTTGAAATACATGAAGATCCAGTTTCCACTCGTGGGGATCCATGATTTGTCTGCTTAACACATCTGCTAAGGAGTTCTGTGCTCCGGCAGAAACCTTGCCTGAAGAGTTAGTTGCAAGCTGAGCGCAGTCTCCCATAAAATCATTGCTTGCCTGCACAATGGGTAAGAATGTGTTCCCCCTTGTTTGTTGATGTACCACATGACAGTTGTGTTGTCTGTTAGAATCAACACCTGCCCTGGAAGAAGTAACTCCTTGAAAGCCATTAATGCAAACTGGACTGCTAACATCTCCTTCATGTTGATATGTAGATGCTGTAGTCTGGCAGGCCACTTGTCTTGTATCCACTTTCCATTTAGATGAGCTCCACAAGCAATGTCTGAGGCATCTGTCGTTAGAATTTGACTTGCCTCTGGCCGGGTCACAGAGAGTCCCTTGTTTAGGTGACATTCCTGAGCCCACCACAAAAATTCCTTTTGAATGCAAGGTATTATTTGAATGACAGTGTCCAAATCCTGGCAGTGCTGTGTCCATACATTTTGAGATACCATTGTAGCTTCCTCATATGCAGTTTGGCATTGGGAAGCACCAGAATACAAGATGCCATGAACCCTAAGGCTTGAAGGACTGTCCTTGCAGTCAGCCCGGACTGAAGAGATAGTTGTTGGAAGTAACTGGAAAGATTCTTTTGTTTGTCCGGGGTTAAAAAGGCCATCTGGGCTGCTGTATTCAGTCTCACACCCAGAAAGCACATGTCTTGAGAAGGTACTAGACTGGACTTTATTTCGTTCACAGAATACCCTAGGCATCTTAGCACTGCTATGACAAATTCCAAATGCTGTAGAAGGTCTTCCTTTTCTTGAGCCAGAATCAGGCAATCGTCCAAGTAAGGATAGATTTGAATTCCTTTTAGCCTGAAGTAAGCTATCACTGGAGCCAGAACCTTTGTGAATACTCTGGGCAGTAGATAAGCCAAAGGGCAATGCAGAGAACTGATAATGAGAATTTCCAGCTCGAAAACGCAGATACTTTCTGCAACTTAGTCTTATAGGCACATGAAGGTAAGCTTCCTTGAGATCTAAAGTTACCATCCAGTGATCTTTGCCCAGCAGAGGTAAAAGCTGTTGTAACGTCAACATTTTGAACTTGGGAATGTCCAGATAAGTGTTGAGGATAGATAAATCCAAAATTGGCCTCCACGTGTTCCCCTTCTTCGGTACTAGGAACAGGCGAGAATAAAATCCTAGGCCCCTTTCTGGCACAGGAACCGGCTGAATGGCCCCTATTTGGAGTAACAGAGAAATTTGCTTGTGAGCCTCTTGTCTTTGTAGAGGAGGAATGTCTGGCATGCCTTTGAAAGGAGGCAAGGTATGGAAATAAAACCTGTAACCATGGTGAATGATATCCAGAACCCATCTGTCTTGGGTAATTAAATCCCAATTTTCTTTGAAAAGAGACAGTCTTCCTCCCAACGGTGCTGCCAGGCGAGAATGAACTGGCAGCTGAAAAGGCAGGTCATTGGGTCTGCTTACGAAAGGACTGACCCCTGCCCTCACCAGAAGTCTGAGCAGGGGAACTCCTGTCCTAGGCCTAAAAGAACCCTGAGCTCTGCCCCTACCACGCCTAGACCTACCCCTAGACTGGGAATCATAAGCAGGATAAGTCCATCCCTTAGCAGGCCAATTTCTACTAAACTTCGGAGGCTGCACCTGCAAAAATCTTTAACAGTTTGCATAGACTTAGCCTTGTCCTCCATTTTCTTCAAAACTGCTTCTACAGGCGAACCAAACAACACATCAGACTGCAAGGGAGCATCTAAAATCCGTGTCTTAACATGCTCAGCTAAATTCTGATCTCTCAACCAGGCGTGCCTATGAAGAACAGAACCAGTGGCAGCCACCCTGGAGGAGGCCTGCACAGCATCAAAACCACATTGCAAGGAATGTTTACCCACTTGTTCAGACACATGAACTAAATCCTGCAACTCTTTACACTCAATACCTTCCGCCAGAGCATCCACCTTAGATTTCAACTGTGAAAGAAGAAAATTCTGATATTTTAACATGTGAAACTGACAATTCAACGCCCTCATGGCTAAAGTGGAAGAAGTATACACTTTCTTTCCCCATCTATCCAAAGCCCTTGCCTCTTTATCAGGAGGGACAGGATTTTTAACAACTGAGGCCTTCACACCTTTAGGCCCCTGAGAGACAGTTTCCGGGTCTGCCCTAGGACTCTTAAAAAGATACTTTTGAGCTTCAGGCACCCTATAATACCTATCCGGTTTAACTGGGGCAGGAGGCAAAGAATCAGGATTCAGGGAAGCCTCTGCAAAAACATCTTCCACCACATTCAAAACAGGAGGTATAGCTAAAGGCCTATGCTGGGGTAGAAACAAGAATTCCCTAAGCCTTTTCCTGGAATCAGAGAAATCTTGACCTTCCCATTTAAAATGCTCCCTCATGGAATGCAGAGTCTCTGAAAATGAAAAATCCTCAGGAGGGGAAGCTGAAGTAGTAGAATCATCCACATCAGAATCAGAATAAGGAGGGTACTCCTGCAAGTCTTCAGCCGAAGACTCAGAAGCCTCCGAGCATTGCTCAAAACTCTCAAACTCAGGTTCCACCCTAGGCCTCTTATCAGGAGGGGGCATAGAACCCCTTATCATAGTAATCAAATCCTCTGCCATTTTAAGCATATGTTTCTTAGGCAAAGACCCTGAAGCACTAGGAGAAACCCCCACTGAAGCAAAACTTGGCCTGCCCCTCAAAGAAGCCTTGGAAACAGATGGGGAGGCCCTGACCACCTTAGGAAGAGAGGGAAGAACAGCTACCTGAGAAGCCCCCTCAGCCTGGCCTACTTCCTGAGAGGATACATCCTGTAACAGTAAAGTCTCTCCCTGAGACTCCAAAGAAACACCTGGCAAAACCTCCGGCTCCACTGAGCCCTCTAAAGAACCGACGTCTGGGACTGTCGGTTCTTCCACTCTAGGCTTTGCTGTTTTGTCCTTGCGTTTTTAGCCGAAGGCGGCGTCGGAGCATCCGACGGCATTTTATAATTACAACGCTTCCCAAACACTAACCTGGCACAGTCTAACCTTCTCTTAATAGTGCGTTTGTTAAATCTAGCACAAGAGCGGCATCCAACAACGTCGTGCTCAGGCCCTAAACAAGGTATACACAAAGTATGGTAATCCCTATGAGGTATCTGTTTCCCACAAGAAATACAGTTATTCACTTTTTCTGACATCCGGTTAAATACTGAGGCAAGAAAAAACCAAAATATTCCCCAACGGGGTACTTAGCCAACTTTGATTCGGTCTGAAACTCTGGCTTCAGAAACTTTCAGAACGCCAACCTGCACTCGCAAAATTGCTTCTGCATCGGACCATGCGGCAAAAAAGACTGAGGATATGACGTCGGTCATGCGCATTAGTACCCTGACGTACTGACGTCAGTCTAATGCGCCCTGACCGACGTCAGCCATATACTTTGGTATTCGGGCCGACTGGACAGCGGACTACCCAATAGTTAGGACTGCAGCAATGTGGAATGAAGAACATCTACCTGGAAAGCCTTCACATGCAACTTTTAACCATTTTCTTTTCATAAAGGATACAAACAGCTAATCAGTTCTGAGTGGTACCCAAGCTGCCTATGTAAATCATAGTATGCAAGATTATTTCAAGCTTGTCACTCAGTCTAGAAAAGAGTAGATACATGGCAAGTTAATTCAAATACATCTCTGGTGATTCAGCTTCATGAAAAAGGTGACTAACTAAAAATGTGTTTCCAATATAGCACCTGAAATCTGCTTAACTGTCAGGCTGTAAAATGTACAACATTAGCTTTAATTAATATCTCCAGGAGGGGGATAAAGGAGGTCTTGGAAATGGAGATCAATTAATCTCAACAGTAAATGCTTTATACAACATTCTTCTCTGTCAACCTCTCAAATGTAGTAAGCTAGGGGAATCTACCCATATAGCTAGGGCTAATGTAGCAGTGATCAATATGATGAACATAGTACATGTTTAAACTTACTGTAACATGTTCACATGATTACAGCTGCATTAGCCGTTCCCTCCCTCCATCACCATTGTTTTAGTGTGCTGTTTATGACAGGGTGTGGTTATTTATTCTTTGTTCTTCCTAGCACTGGACTTTTCAGGGTTCAGCCTTCTTCTCTCTGTTGGCAGAACAGCAGTGAAAGGCTTGGCAACCAAACTTGTTTTTTGTCAGCTCAGTTCCAGCTGCATGATTGTTTGGATGCATGGAAGGTCCCCTGAAGCTTTGGAAGCTGGCTGGCTGTTATGTCCTTGGCAGGGTATAACCCATACACCTAAGGCTACTGCAGCATACTGCAGCAGTGATCAATATGATGAAGTCATACTGGATTCTAAACAGGCTGGTTACAGTTTGAACAGTTACAGTGAGCACTGCCCTGAAAATGCTTTTAGCAGTAGCAATACAAGGGAACATAGGAATCACGATATATAAACTAAAGAAATGTAAAAGTAATACCAGAGTACAGTACTTCTGAAACTGACTGATCAAAATACATCCTGCTCAAATGACTAGATCCATCCAAAACTGCTCAGAAGAGAAAAGTGAATACTTTTCCTATGACTGCTTGAGACATGAACAACACAGTTACTTCTTGATCCCAAATGGTTGAGAACACAACTAATCTAAATTACAGATGGACTCATTAACAGTGTTCTTCAGCAAGGCAAGCGCTCCTCACCCCCATACATGGGGGGAGGGACAGATTAACTCCCACACCTCTTTACTTATAAATACCAGCAAAGTGGTGGCATTACAATGAAGAAAAGAGAAAATCACCAGCACAGTGCACAGCAGATTCACAAATGATGACGCACTACACACCCCAATCAAACACCCCAATCACAGTACACTTAATAGTCAGGAATTTATAATACATGAACACAATTTATTCAGTAGGCGCCATATACTGAATGGACACTGATTATCTTAGCAGCTTTGCAGTCCCCAGGTCTAAATTGTTGACTAACAGTTATAATATTGATACTGTCACAACTGTTACATTTATTATAGCTTTATAATTTATCATTCCTTTACAGATGCTTCTTTCAGTATGTTATGGAGTGTAATTTCACTTGGTACCAGAAGAGGTCAACCTTGATCTATAATACATTAATGCAATTCTAGAACACTTACAATTTCAACTTATATAAAATAAAAAAAAAAAATGAATGATACATTCAGATGTGATTGTCATTGAGCATAACTTAAAGCTTTTAGCTAGGTTTGAGTTTTATGACACCATCTTTAAGTAGGATGAATAATGATTTTTAAGATTAATTTGTCATAGCAAAGTGGTGCTGTAGTTGTTGTGTCTTTCGGCTTTTCCCGGTTAGGGGTCGCCACAGCGGAACTCCGGTCCGCTAATGATTGGCAGTAGATTTTTACATACCAAGTTGCCAGCTCTGACACACAACCTTCAACGAAGGTACACCCATTCACGCATGTCTCCACAGAGAAGACGCTCTAGCTGAGAATCGAACAGGACAACGTCTTAGTGTGAGGTGACAATGCTACTGCAGCACCACCACCGCATGAAAGTGGTGCTTGTAGTGTTGGAAGTCAATTTGATTGTTCTGCACATTGCAGACTCATTGGAGTGTGCCTGCATAAAGCAGTTCATTACCTGGAGATACTACTGACTGTCAGGTTTACAGACTAAACATCAGGATGCAGAATTCTATCTTCTTGAATTAACCTACCGAGAAAGGACAGAATGACTAGTTCAGCCTTGAATATCTTGCTAGAAGTGTGCATCATGGCCATCTTGGCCAGCATGGAGCTATAAAAATGAGATTGGTCTTTTTCTACATTTAGTTGCAGTTTCAGGATTAGAGGTGAAAGAAATTCCTGTGACACACACACCCAATAATGGCATCAGTCATGCATGCCTGGATGTGGAAAGCCTGCAGCAAAACATAAGAATCTGATAAAGAGGACAGGCAAAGATTCACTTTCAAATATTCCCATCTCTGTCATCTTGCGATAAAGGTCTTTTCCAGTACCTACTCATGAAAGATTGCAACTGTTCTGCTTATAGCACATGCCAGAGTGTTCGCCCTAACTTGCACTGCAAACAGCCTGAACGGAGGCTGATCTTCATTACCTGCTTGCAGATTACCAAAGGTAGAATGCAAACAATGAACGAGTACCTTCATGTTTACTGACATCACACCATTGCAGTGCCATCTATGGCAATTTGCAGAGTTTTTTTAACAGGGTCTAGTGAATAGCAAGTATGAGACTGAGGTGATGTTCTTTCTCTGGGATGCAGACCACAGGATTTTAATTTCTTTGGTCCTGTGTGGTAAGTTTATCATATGGACTCCCAGTAAATAACCAAAGGAATCTACCAAGTTAATTATATAGTATAAGTGGAGGGTACGCCACAACTGGCTGATGGTAACCTACCAGAGTACTGATGATAATGAGTCCAAAACACTTGGTCTCATTGTAAGTGACTTACTCTGGTGTATTACTCCAGAGTAAAGTCACTAACGTGTTTTGGAATCCAGATCTGGGTGTAAGGCTGTTTACAGCTAGGTCTTACACTGAAATAAGTCACTTACACAGAGGAACTCTTTTGGAATATGGCCTGACGTTTATATCCTGAAAAGCCTATTATGTTTATGGAAGAACTCACTGGCACAACAAATTTATTTTGCAAGGACCAAATTCACCTAAGTCCTCGGAAGTATAAAAAAGTTAAAACTTTTCTTGAAGTAAGAATAAAACACCAAAGGAAAGATGGCATATTTTTTTATGATAATGACTTAATATTAAGAGAATTGTTAGCCAGTTTATACAGAAATTAAAGGCAAGCTAGTATAATACAAACAGGAATTACAATATGAAGTGAGGAAAAAAACAGGCTTATGTCATAGTTAGAAAGAAAACCAAGGAAAAGAAATTGATACAAGTAAGATAGTTCTAATCAATTTAGGCTTTTTAGTGTTACAGTGGTGGGTTCTGAAAGGGGTATTTGCTGCAAATTTAGCAACTTTGTTATAGCATTGTTCATGTTTTGATTTTTGTGATTCGTGAAAGTTAGAAGGATGGGAGTGCCATAAAGAAGTAAGTGTGGGGAGGAGATTAGTAACAAGTACATGTTTAGTTGCATTGGTCAAAGTTTTTGGCTCTGTAAGACATTCCTAGTTTTGATGAGATTTTCTTATACACTTTTGTATATGCAAGAAACTTAAGATTATCATTCACCATCATTCCCAGTAATTTGCTATGAGAAGTTACTTCAATGGTTGTATTATCAAGGGAGGGAACTTACATTTTTGCTTTTTTCCATGATAGAGAGATTGGGGAAAAAAGTAGTATTTTTTTAGGGTTGAGCATGAGTTGCGAGTTACAAAGCCATGCTTCATTTGCTGTTAAAGCTTTCCGAGTAATTGTTTGAAAGTGTGCCATGTTGTCGGATGTGCAAATAAGTGTAGAGTCATCTGCATACTGTATTAGGGAGGCCTGCTGCATGGATGCATGGAGGTTATTGGTGAGAGACCCAGGATAGAGCCTTGTGATACACTGGTGGTGACTGGGAGGTATGGAGAGAGGATGGAGTGTCATTTTACTGACTGATGCTTATTGGACCAGCAACTTTTGAACCATAGAAGGGTGGGCTGATAGAGAGCTAATAAGGACATCTGAAGTAGAAGTTTGCTATGGGCCCATGGATTGAGAACTGCCTAAGGCCCAAGGTACACAATCTGCCACTGGGGAAGCTTACCAGAAGGCTAAGCAGAAGGCTGCTCTTATTTCAAGTCTTCTCCAGACTTATTACCTCTATGCGACACCTAAAAAAAATTCTAAACTTTAAGTGTTCTGTAACTTGTACTATTACCATCTTGTATACAATATTGCCAAAAATGGTCAGAAAAAAAAAAGTTACACGTGTTTGGCTATTAAGCAGATAATTGACAATGCTGTTTTACAAAAGGCCTTAATTTTATGGTTCTAATTTCCATTATAAAACTTCTGCTGTACTGTTCTATTTAGTTTACATCTACCTTCCTTGTTTGGCATAAAACAAGGTTATATGCCTGCATGCTTTTCATTCGCTTGTTTATAAATATTTATTTTAAGAACAGTTTAGCAAGACAGTTTGAGGAAACAAATTTTTTTAGACGTGAAAGTGACCTTTACCACTGAATTCTGTTAGGTCAGAATGAAATTCTGCTGTTACTGCATTCAACATAACAACAGAGCGCTATTTTTTTCAGGAGGAGTTGAAAAACATTCCTCTTGTATTCCTGAAAGTTTTTTTTACAGTATCTGCGTTACATGAGGTGGCTGTTACTTTACTGTGGTGAGTCAGATGCATGAAATCTTGCCGACAGTGTTAATCTCAGACCATCTGATATGTGAAATGGCACTGCACCTTTCATCCCACAGCAAGGCTTCAGCTTGCCAGAATGAACCATGATCAAGCACAACAGCTCAGATCTCCTGGCTGGATGAAATGTTTCTGTAACTTTCCTCATTTGTCCCAGAATACTTTAACCTGCCCACACAAGAAGAGAATACTTTTTGCAGGCTTGCAGTTGCATGCTGCACTAAAAGCTATCCTATGTTTGTTTCTTCCTATCCCTCTGAAATAATCGCATTACGTAGTTACACTATAGCAAAATCAATCAAAGTAACAAAAACTGGTGCAGATCTGGATAACCTCCAACACAGCTCGAACAAGAAAATTCTTTTATTGTAAAATTGTTAAAACATCCACTGGTTAAGCGCTTTCAACTGTCAACATACAGTCTTCCTCAGAACCCTGAGGTTCGTGGTTCTACAGTTGTATTTGGAACTATAGCAAAATCAGTTATTCTAATAACTATGCAAAAACTGGCTTACATTTAATAGTGTTTTATTTCCTGTACTGGATCTCTCGGTGAAGTATAATGCTGAGAAATCCACTACTAGTTATGGCAGCATTCACTGTAGGTTGCTGAGTGGAAAGCTTTTTGTCCGAGTATCAGCATAATTCCTCATTTAGTACAGAAACACATTTTATTTGCAGTTTGTTTTTATTGATGACATACCTCTCAACCTCTCAGAGCAAGAAATCTAGACAAAGCCAAAAATAATGGGGGGATAAAGGCCCAAACATAGGGACACTTTTTAAATATTACAAACTTAAGTCGAAAGAACAGGTGTTGCATTAGCATGATTTTTTTTGAAGGATAAGAAGTCTGAAATTCAGATGTGTGACACTTCTGAGTGCATTTCTTAATGACGTGCCATTGAAATTCCAGAAAACCACATTTTTGTGAGAAACCGAACAAAAATAGGAGTCAAAAATATGGACATTCTGTGAAAATCTGGACAGCTGAGAGGTATGATTGATGGTTGTTGATTGAGGCAGTGCAGTGGACAGATCTTAGCAGAATCTTATCCCTCTGTACTCGATTTTTTGAGTGAACTAACTCATTACTTAGGGATAATAAGCTCTGTCCACAGATACACTGACAGTTTTAAAGGTAGTAATGACTTTACTCTACTGGTTTTAGCAATGGCTAACAGCTTTTAATTTTTTTTCTCTATACTACATTGTCTCTGTTTCCAAACGGTGTACATACTAATACTATCACAGCAGACTAGAATGTTCCTGACCTACGTTTGTCTTCCTCAGCTGGATTTTTCACAAGAGCTCCCTGCAGGACACAAGCCTTAAGGGTCTTGCTTGTGGGCTGTTAGTTCCCAGTTAGTCTCCATGGAGTCACACCATCTCTCACTTAACTTTAGAAGGGATCCTCTTCCCCAGGTCTATAAGAACTCTGGATAACAGATAGCACCCTAATATTTCATTATATAGCAACATTCAGTAGTACTGCACAATTACCTTTAGGACTGGGCAACAGTAAACCCCCTTTTACTTACTGCAGACATAGCTCTACTCCATCCCACTTGCTGCTATACCCATTATTCTATTGTACAGCAGCAGACTCACCATCCTTCAAAACATGCATGTGCTTACACTCGTGTGCAGACATGTGTATACACACACACACACACACACACACACACACACACACACACACACACACACACACACACACACACGATGGAGTAATGAATTGTACAGTACATTTATACCATTGGTATGCAAATCAGTCTACTCACTCTGCTACACATCTGCATTTAGCATAACAAAAAATACAACACATTTTCAAACTTGCATGGGCCTCACATGAAACTGGATTGCTGGCTTCACCATTTGAGAAACTCTGTTCTACAGCAATCTGTATCATTCTACTTTCCAAAGTCCTCAATGCTCAAGTCTTTCACCCATTGGACAGTACACAGGAGTATACTATGGTCCCACAGGTCAACTTTAAAAATCACATCAAGGTAAGGGAGCATGGACTGTACCTATATCCTGCCCACACCATCACGACTGTCAGAAACTCCTCTACAAGGAATAGCAGCAAATGAATAATATAATCCACGGTTGGGTGCACCCTACATGTCATAGGATCCTCTGGTACCACTGAATTTTCCTCATGGGCAGTTTGGCACCGTGAATCATCAGTATGGAGGAAATCACTATGCGACTTGAGCAATATATGAAATTTCCATCATGAGATGAACACTTCAGAGAAAAATAAATCTTTATCTTAGACATGACAGCTCACATATGCCTTGAAGTAGGATGATCTTCGGTTCAACTTCTGAAGCTAGCAGTGCACAGATGCTGGAAGGAATGCAGAGTCTGTTGGAGTGCAGTTAGTGGCTCTGAACAAAACCAAATTTTGGACACCCTTCAGTCAATGGCATGAAATACCGGTGCCAGGTGTTTGAGACTTGAGAGCAGTAGGAAGGTGAGCTCATAAGAGTTCCTTACCTGCCATATCAGAAAGTGATCGTGACACTTGTGTATAGGAATATCCTATACATCTTGTATGTCTAGACTCAGACAGAAAGCATTCTGCATAAGAAAGGGTAAACATGCTAAACTGTCAGCATCTTCAGCTTTTATTCTGATGAATGTAAACTGCTTTGACAGATGCAAGGTAGGTCTTCATGTATATTTTTTTGTTTGGAACTAGGAAAAGTGTGGAGTAAAAGCTGATTCAGTTTTTTTTTTTTTTTGTTTTTGCATGATGCCCTGGATTGGCTGAGTGACCAGAATATCTGGATGGTAGACTAACAGGGAGGCCAACTCTACTTGGTAGGTACTTTTGAGTAGAAGGCATGGTTCTTGGAACTGGAGTGGCACAAAACCTTTCTGACATCACCTCTATATCCCACTTACCTGATGCTGACTTTAAACCATTGCAATATAAAAACGAAAACTATTTTACTCACCACTTGTCTGTTGTGATCTCAGTCCACTGGAATGAGAAAGGGAAAACTCATTCCTAGGGGAAGGGGAGATGTGACAGTTGAAAGTGATGATGAAGCTGGTAATCAATAGTTGTAATTATTATTACAGTAAGGCTTACTACCCTGTGCTGGTGTTTATGCTATTAATTCTCCTGTGCGTGTTTTTTCTGGTACGTCTTTTTTTCCTGGCAATATAGCTTCTGCTTATTGTTAAGTGTCACTTCAGTAAGTTAAACTATTCCCATGCAATCTGTTTATAATCAGAGCATGGGACCCCATGAAGCCCAAACCTTGGGTGCCTTCTCTCAGTACAGAAGCTATTCAGAGCAAGCATCATGCTCAATTGACATCTGGCATCCAGACATTCCAATTGTTGGAAGCTAGCTGAAGGGAGAGTAGCAGATAAGCATGGTGTCCCTGGAGACAGACATGGAAATGATTTAACAAAAAAGACAAGCTCCAAGTCAGATGACAGAGGCTGACAGCAGGTGATTTTCTTTTAACTAGAAAGTTTAAGCATTGGAAGCCATCTTTACTAGTAAAGATAACTAAACATCTTGCACGAAAACTGAACAGGTAATGGGATTAAACAAAGGGATAGAGAGGTAGGGAAGTGAACAAATGTAATCCCATGCTGTGGGAAAAATCTCAATTCCATCAGTTGCAGAAGGAGGAGATTCTGTCAAATAGATCTGCTTCTGCCATTTACTACTAATTACAGACAGTTCATATGACAGTTCTGTAGCTTAACTTTCTTACTTTTCCTAGGAAACACAGTGTTTCTTTTCATATCTCCCTAGATGCAGAACTTTTTTAATTTTCTTCTACTTTTTATCCTAAAACTGAGGAAAGAGAAGAGAACGTAGTACAGGAAAAAAGACAATGACCTATATTCTATAAAAGCTTTTTCATTTTTAGCAATTCCTATTACATTTTCTTACTGAAAGTGGTACAAGACTCATAACCACACTGTGCTCTTCTCCTAAGCAAAACATGCAGTTAGGTGAAAGTCTCTAGACAGAAACAGACTGGGACTAAACACTTGCTTGTAGCTTTTACTGTGGTATAACCATTAGCATATTTCTTAAAATTAAGACAGTGTACTTATTTCGTAAACGACAGTACAAACTTTTCTTCAACACTGCCACAATATGCAAACCAAAAAGAAATAAACACTCAAAAGCACCAATTTACTTCAGACTTCAGGAATCAAAGGAAAACAAGTACATGGTGCATTCTTTTTTCCTCTGTTTTATAACCATTTTGTCTGACCAGGACCATAGCAAGAGTTGGCCAAAGGGGGTATGTATGTGCCCTGGGTGCAACCTGTTAGACTGCGCAATCAGAGTGTTGTTTCTGCATACTTTCTGTACCAGCACTGCAGAAATGCCAATTCAGAAAGTATATTTTGTGCTGTTGCTGGTAGGGAGGGGTGTGCCTGGGAGGATGTGTGCTTCAAATTGCCATGAGCAGTCTATTGGACAGTTTTCTATTTTTTTTTTTTTTTGCTCTTCTAGTGAAGAGCTGGTAGGGAGGGGGTATGTGCTTCAGCTTGCCCCTCCCCCCTTTTTTTGCTCTTCAGTATAAGCAAGTGGGTGGGGTGCTAGTCCGTGGAATCCAACAGAGAGCTGGGTGAGTCAGCTACACCTTTGCTTTGAATAGCCACTCTTGCAGACTGTATCCAAACATAAAGGATATCTTGCAGCTGAAAGAATCTGGTCAGAAGGCTGATCAGCCATTTTCCCTTCTGGAGCTACAAAAAGGCTATAAGAAATTACCTAACACAATGAATGACGGGAGCTCCTAAAGAAGAATCCATTTATATAGTAAGCAGGAAATGGGTGAAGATGACAGCATGTGGACCTCCTGAGCATACTAATGTAGGAAATTCTTTTAAGGAATCCCAAAACTAGAAGCTCTGGAAATCTCATCCCAGCTCCTGGCACAGATACAATGACATCCATCTGCACTTCTTCATTTCAGGAACAAGTGTTCGCTGCCAACAGGGTCAGCCAGCAGTGAAAAGCTGACATGCCAGGAAGAGGTGGGGCCCAAACATTGTAGGACTACTGGAGACATGAACTGGCAATACCAGTGGTAATTTTAGGAAGAAGGAAACATTGCAACTGTCATGCACATCTGATGTCCATGGGCAGCGCAACTTTTCTCCGTAAGGAAAACTGACATATGTTGCTACAACAATGTTTTAGTCCATCTAACTTACCCGTGCAGATGCCCCAGCCTCATATGCATGATAATATGAATAAGGCTCTGTCCCTTAAGAAGACAGAATGTGAGGTGCGTAAAGGAAAGGCACATCTGAGTAAGTGTTGCAGAAGACTAAGGGCAAAAGCTGGGCACAGCATAAAAAAAATAAAAAAGGCAGAAATTTTGATGCTAAACAAGCCTGGCAGCATACAGGATTAAGGCTATTAGTCATTAAGGAACTGTTTCCTGTAATCCAGGGTTTGATTCCCCTTGGTCTCCATTGTGTGGCTCTGAGCAAATCACATAACCACAGTGCTCTGGTTCTCCTTGACCATATGCTAGTAACTACCTATGAACCTAAAAAAAAAAAAAAAAATGCAAAAGGAACACTGCTTTATATGGTAACTATTTGAAATGTTGGAACCCGCTACAGTGAGTCCCAAAACAGACTGAATGGCTGAAAGAACAGACTTAGTAAGAACAGACTTAGTAATATACTAAGTCCATGATGGCCATTTCTCAGAATATTCTCCTTTCTCTGAGGTATGGCAATCTTGGAGTTGGTATGTAAGTTTGGGGAGAGTGAGTGGCTTGACCCCCACATGGGGATGTACAGGGGGAGCTTGCCCCCTGCAAAAAGGAGTTGTAGGTAGAAGAGTGATTTTCGAGAGTTGATCTTCTCCAGGTTTCTACTTTTTTTTTTGGCTGACATTTCAATAGGGAGCCATTTTACATACATTATGAATGGATTTTCACCTCAGTTAGTTTGTTGTGAACATTGTGCATTTTGGAAATGTTGTTCAGGTACATAATTTGAGAGTGCAATTATATACAAATAATCCTTTGAGATACAAATATCTTGAGTGCTACTTTGTTCAGATTTGCAGTGGAACATAAGTTCGTTATAGCTCACTATAAACAGCATTTGCAATCTGTCTTGTATACCCATGACACACAAAAAAAAGGGTTCACCCCGGGGATCACTTCAACAGCCTTGCTTGATAGGGGCACAGGAAACTAACGTCTGGCAACAGGACGACTGGGAATATTCTTGGGCTAGGCTTGTGTTGGCTCTAGGGCCATTAGCCTAGTACTCACTTGTGAACCTATGAGCATCATCTAATTTGATAGTAACTGCAACCAAGCCATGGCAAACTTTTATAGCAAGCAATACTTCTTAGTATCAATCCTGAAAAAGCTATTTCTTTTAGCTCATTCCCTCCAGTACAGCTCTTTTGAGTGTGTACCTTTAACTCCCATTGGGTGTGGCTTGAGCCTTTAAAAAAATTAAGTCATCACCTTACAGTTCTAATAAATGTCAAATATCAATACAATTGTCTTTGCCATCATGTATGCGTCGAGGTAAAATATTCCGATACCTTGTATGTAGCATGGATTTGGAATTATTAATGCAAATATGAACAAGCAATATTTGACGCCTAGAAGCGCAGTAGGAGGTAAATATCAACCCAACTGTACAGTAAATGTATGGCATTGTTGCAGTCAATGATTTTTTTTTTCAAACAAAGTGATTCCAGTGCTGTCTGCAAGCAACAGAGATATCTATTCTATTGTTCTTTAAACCATGTAATGCGTTTAACAGCAGTGGAGAAATAAGTTGCTCACCTTTTTGTACTACTTTTTCCAAAATGTTCATGTAATTCTTCTGTGCAATACCACTCAGGGATGTTAGCTGGAACTTTGCTATTAGATCCAGCAGCTGGAGATAAAAACAGTTATTAATCTTTCACTTGTGGTGGGCAAAACATTTGTTTAATCTGCTGCTCTGATTCACAGGATGTGGTTAAAAGAAACCAGAGGTTTACTCATGTCACAAAAATAGGCACAAAGAGCATCAATAAAAATAACCACATAGTAAAATATTAAGTGAAATAAAATAATGATGGGCTACTTAAATAATAACTGAATTTACTCAGATATACACAGATATTCTTACTTCCGTCCAAGTGCTTACAAGGCAAAGGAAAATGTCTGCTAAGTGCTTAGAAGATAAAAAAGGTCTGCTGACTTTATTGTGCTTTGAGAAGAAGTTAATAACACCTTACTGTGTGTGCATTTTCTAATTAGATGCGACACATGACAGTTGTGTTACTTCCAGCAGATCAGTTTTCTTCCTGCATCACTAATTAAGAAATATAATGCCACAGCCAAATAAAATGTGTATACTGAAAAGAGAGAGGACATCCAGGGATTCAAGAATCCCTGACTACATTATGCATGAAGTGAAATAGGCGCATTCAGGAGTTTACTTTGTTATCAGAAACACCTATCAACAAAGTCTAATGTCATGGAAGGATTAAAATACCAACATATCCATGTTACTCAACAGTCACTATCTTGTGACTCGTCATCCTGAACAGCACAGCAGTTCAGAATGGCTAAAGTTAAGTACATTCTCGCTCTTCCTCTCTCACTCACTCTTTCAAATAATCATGCAACCTCCCAATGGAACAACATAAACACATCCCTGAAGTGTAACTGGAAAACAAGCCCTAGAGCTGAGTGCCTCCGATTCAGCATCCAAGTGCAATAAGATTGGCAAACAGAGATTTAAATTTACAAAGATTCCATTCTTTAATTTAAAAGAAAATATACTGAATTATGAATTTAAAGTACATTGCAATATATACACATTTTACTAAGAGTTTATTATGTAAAAGTATCTGCATATTTCTCCACACCAGTTGTAGCACTGGATAAAATGCTGTTATATGAAATGTTTGAGAAGGTAATACTATACCAAAATACTAAACAGTAAAATATTTGAGGAATGAAGTGCATCCCATAGGAGGTGTTGTATTCTATAATTGAGCTGATCAGTACTGAATACTAGGAGGCAATATCATCTTTACATCTGGATGACACTTTTGATGACCATCTACATCAAGTGGAGGTATTTCCTAACTACTGGTGACCAATAGATAGAATCAACCCAGGTTCCCAGATTTCTAATATTGGGGTACTGCCAACACTATGCTGGGGGGGGGGATAGTTTGCCTGCCAAGTGAGACAATGTTGCATTTTTAGCACTTCATTTAAGTCTAAAATTGCTGGCTGACATCAGAATTGTACACTGTTATTTTTGCTTCACTGTATAGTTTTTCAGATCTCTGCTGAAGGTGTTGGTTTTTCCCTACCCATCCTCCCTGTTACTGTCTTGTTTAAATTTGGAGGCTTTTGCAGATGCCCACCCCCACTGTAGATTTGATCTGGGACACCCCCCCCCCCGTGCCATCTCTTTACCTCATTTTACCTAATAGACTCCTCCTGCACTTGTTTTTAGTAATTTTTAATTTAATTGCGTTTTTTTAAACTGTTTGGGTCTAACATTGCTACATACTCAAGTATGCTAGCTTGTACTGCATTTGAATTGCTTTTACTGCTGTTTTAGCTACTTTTCTGTATAAAAAAAAATAAATAAATAAAAAAAAAATCTAAGCCTGTTTCCTACCTTTCCTGTAACTAGTGTAGTCCATAGGTTCACAGTACTAACCCTATGAACCTATTGTTGTTATTGGCCGTTTCGGCAGTTTTTCCATCTCTCTCAACTTCCTGATTTAAAAGCCCACATTTTCACTTGTTTCCCCCCTTTCCTGTAACCAGTTTAGTCCAGATACAGATTCTTAGTTTCAGCACTTGAATTTGCTTATTTGTGAACAGTTTTGGTACTTACTTTCCTCACTTGCTTAGAGAAAAACAGCTCTGTACTCACTTTCCTCACTCATCTAGAGGAAAACAGTTTTTTATTTCTGCATGTCCAAGGGTCAGCTCCCAGTGTTCTCTCCTGTCTATCTGATGAATCTGGGCATCTTGGGGCAATGTAGAAATTGCCTCATGTATACAGACAACCCTCTCCTCCTACTACCCAACACTACAACCTGTGAGAGATGCACTTATCTAGCCAAACTGGAGGTAAAGCTCTCTCCAATCAAGACTGAACTTGACAGTCAAGAGGAGAAGGTAAACACTTGCACCATACCACACTCACCACATAGTCTCACTAAATCTACACCACCAAAATCCACACAGAGAAACACAAAAACATTTGCGGAGGCTCTCAATAATAATCTGCTCAAGCAGCAGAGACCTCAAAAGCAGAAATGCAAGCGACCTCCACCCCCCAACACAAATGACACATAGCCCACAGACTCAGTGTGCCACTCAACCACAGGCAAAACAATGTACCAAACACACTAGTCATAGGTGACTCTAGTCAGGCACACCGATTTCCCACTCACCAGGCTAAACATGGAGAAGATTATGGTCAGCTGCCAGGATCCGCCACATAACCCACGCATTCAGGTCACTCTACAACAAGTACAAATATGACTCTGTCATTGTCCATGTTGGTGTGAATGACCTGAGATGCATCTCCCTGGACTATATGAAAAGAGACATGGAAGAGCTCTCCGATCTTGTAGCCCAGGCAGGTATGACCCTAGCCCTGAGTAGCATTCTGCCATCACCCAGAATGATACCGCAGTACAAGGACAAAATGACTGACTTCAACAATTGGCTAAGCTTCTGGTGTCATTCTAAAGGGATCCAGTATGTGTCTGCCTGTGACATGGTCGACAGACCACAATGCTTTGCCAGAGATGGCCTGCACCTGTCACCCCTGAGATTCCAGATACTGGCTAAGGTTCTTGCCGCCCCTATAGTGCCTTTTCTAGGCAAGGTTCAAATGACAAATTCACCATCATAACAGGAACAGGCAAGAAAAAACTGAGGGTGATGCTACTCAATGCTAGAAGTCTAAATCTCAAAATGCACTCACTCGAGGAACTCCTTAAAATGGAGAACATCAATATCTGTGCAGTGACTGAGATCTGCTTCAAGGATCCAGAGAGCACCCCTGCACTACCAGGCTATAACTCATACCACACATTTCGGCCATGTAACCTGGACCGGAACACCAAAGGCAGAGGTGTGTCCATATTCATTAAGGATATCCACACCTCCAGGCTAGTTGCTCAGCATAATGCATCCGAGGTTATCCAAGTGCAACTAACTCTGGGCAAAACTGCAATCCAAATTGCAGCTTGCTACAGATCCCCCACCATGCCCCAGGATTCCCACTCCTCTTTTCTTGATGTACTGGAAAATATTAGGGCTCAACCAAACACCCTAATAATGGGCGATTTCAACTACCCCACCATTAACTGGGAAAACTACTCATGTACCAACTCCTTCATTCAATGCAGAATTCATAAACTCCAATGCCCTGGATCAACTTATCCACACCCCCACCAGGTGCAACAATATCCTAGATCTAGTCATTACCAACATGAGTGACCGGTGTTCCACACCTGAAGTCAATGCCTCATTGGTCTGATTCGACCATAATTAATTACACTAGATATCCACATCCTGCCCCCACCCCCCATTAAGGAAACCACAGTAAAATATTTCTCCAAAGCCAACTTCATGCTTCTTAAGTCAGAAGTGGTGAACTTCATGACACCCATGCAGATAGACAATACAGTTACGACTAGTGAATCCTACACAACTGCACTTTATAAGCACTTACACGAGTGCATGGAACGTGCTATCCCAAAGGAAGCCAATCTGGTGGTCCCCTGCCATAAACAAACTGTACAACAGAAGAAAGAAACTGTTGCAAAAGAGTAAAATCCCATGAGTGGAGGAGCTCCCTGGTCAGCCTCAGTAAGAACCTGCGATCCCTGATAAAATCCTCCAAAGCTAGTTACGAAAAAAAAAATTGCCACTGATTCTAAAGACAACCACAAAGCATTCTATAGCTATGTCAAGAATCTCAATGGCAACACTCAGATCTGCTCTAAGTTACAGCACAATGGCATTAAATATACAGACCCAACTGATATTGCCAATATCCTGGCAGACAGGTTCAGTGTTAACTTTACCCCCCTAAAGAGCACATCTCTATACCAGAAGAATGCAAAGTTCCTGTAATCACGGCTGCACAAGTAAAAACCACAATCTCCAAAGCCAAGAACACAGCATCCATGGGACCAGACAACATCCCAGTCTGCGTTCTACATGAACTACAGAATGAATAGCATACAGCGACGGTTATCCCACTCCACAAAGGGGGAGCCACCACGGACCCCAGGAACTACCGCCCCATTAGCCTGACGAGCCTGGTATGCAAGGCCATGGAACGTATCATCATGGAACTTATAAACAAAGACATTGGCAATCTCCAAACTCTGGACCACACCCAGTTCAGGTTTGTAAAAGGCAGATTAAGTCTCGTAAACCTGATAGACTTCTTTGAAGCAGTCACCAAAACCATAGACGAGGTGAAGGTGGTTCACACAGCCTATCTAGATCTTGCCAAGGCTTTCAACACCATCCCCCACTCTGGAATTATAGATAAACTGACTAAACTAGGTATAAATCCCTGTGTCACAAGATGGGTTGCCAACTGTCTCACTGACAGAACCCACACTGTGAAAGTAGCAGACTCCAAATCCGACTTCAGACCAGTGACAAGTGGAGTACCACAGGGTTCAGTCCTGGGTCATCTCCTGTTTGGTATATACTTCTCTGAAGTAGATGCTAACACAGAAGGTCTTTGGCTAACGAAGTTTGCAGATGACTGCAAACTAGGAGCCATAATCGAAACTCCCAACGATGTGGACATCCTACAAAAGGGCCTCACTGAGACAGATGCCTGGTGTCAAAGCCATGGCCTCAAGCTCAATGCCAAAAAGTGCATTGTCCTCCCCTTTGGTAAAAACTCTGTACCCATCAACTACAACATAGGCAGTAGTATACTTAACACCGAAAGTGTGATGAGACCTTGGGACACAGGTGGACAGTAGTCTCTCCTTTGATAATCACATTGCCACAGTAGTCAGGAAATCCTTCTATGTGGCACACCTCATCACAAAAGGTTTCTCATCCAGAAAAAAAGAGGTCATTGTTCCCCTCTACTCATCACTCATTAGACCCATTTTAGAGTACAACGCCCCTTTTGGTATGTACCTCACAAGACATCTACAACAACTGGAAAGGCCGCAGAAATACCTCACAAAGAGGATTACCAGCCTCAAATAGATGCCCTATGCAGACAGTCTCAAAAAACTCCAGCTTTACTCCATCACATATCGCCTACTCAGAGGTGATCTCTGCCTAACATACAAAGCTATGTCAAACCCATTGCTGTTGGACATGCTCCACTTAAAGAAGTTCCAATCCCTCCGAGCTACACGGCCTAGGGACCTAAACCTTGTCACCACAATAAACAAAACATGCCGGAGGGATAAATTCCTGTCCCAAAGACTTCCCATACTCTGGAATAAACTACCTAATTATATCACACAAAGCTCCTCATTAGTACTCAAGAAAAATCTTGATTGGATGGGAAATAGGAAATTCACCCCAGGGATCACTTCTGTGGCTCTACTAGACAGTGGCACAGGAAAATAATTTTCTTGGGTGGCAAAAGCCAGGATACCTTTTTGGCTGGGCTTGTATAGGCCCTAGGGCTAATAGCCTAGTACCTACCTATGAACCACAGACATTTATAAGTGTAACTTCCTGCTAGAGAGCTTCTGTGGCAAGATTGGGATTTTACAATGACTCCACAGTTTTCAGTCATCTGCAGACCTGGTTAGCCATAAGATTTGTTTTTTGGTCTGTAGGTTACAGAAGTAAATATTAAACAAAATCAGTGCAGGATACCACTAGTTGTTTTTGTGGTATTTGATGCTGCCCCTTTCACCTACACCATGTAGGTGATGTATTTTACAAATTTGCTATCCATCTTACCACAAAGGAGTCTATTTGTAATGCAGTTAGTTTATTAATTACGCTAACATGGGGGATGGGGTGGAATGCCTTGGCCAAATCAAGACAGGCTGTGTGTACAGTGCGACTTCTGTCAACAGCTTGAGTTACCTTTTCAAGGAGGTTTACCAGGTTCATTAGACATGACCTGACGTTTACAAAACCAAACTGCTGCAGATCTATGAAACAGCCTGAAGAGTGTCATTTGTAAGGCCATGTAACATTGTTATACCAGACTTATTAATATAGACATTTATCTCATCATATTGATGAGCCTATAATTTCTGTGGTCAATAGTAGGGCCACATTTATGGAGTGGCCAAGCTCAGGTTAAATAGGTTATTGAAAGGTTCTGCCAGGGCATGTTTAGTACTGTTTAACTAGCCCAGTGTATTATCTGGTTCCATAGAGGAAAGAAAGTCTTGTCCAAGACTATCAATACATTTTCTTTAGTGATGCTGTTGGGGGGTGAGGGATATGGGTCCTGGTGTGGCTATGGACAGTCACCTCAGGAATGAAACTTGTGGTAAACATATATGCTAGTACACTGGTAATGTTCATTAGGTCTGATTTCCATTTAGTAGGAGTTCTGTCTGTACATTGTTGAATGTTGTTTATTTTCTAACACAACAGAATGACATTTTAAATGTCATTGGCTTCAGATGCCAATAGGAGTTCATGGGCTCCGTTGACTTTTTGAACTTGATCTTGCTTTTCTCTGAGGATTTTTTTGGTATGCAGCTTCTAAACTTGAGTTTGGGAAGTTTTTTGGCTCTTAGTTCTAGCCACGGGATGACATTGAGCAGGGTACCAAACAAGCCAGCTACAGCTTTGCTCAGAAATCAATGTGCACCTGCTATATTACATCCCAAAAAATGTACTAGAATACGTCAAACTCTTTCAGAGATACAACCCCGTACCAATACATCCAAAGCAACTGACTTTAATCGTTTTTTTTCAAACAATTTGATGTCAGTCATTAACAAATTACAATTAAAAGGATCATATAAATGACCATATTCATTACAACAGCCAACAATTATTTATTTTTTTTTTTTACCTGAAGACAAAGAGGATTTATTACAGTCAAATATTACAATGAATAAAAGGAACTTATTTTGTAACTACAAAGGAAAAGTAACATTATGTCTGTCAGGGTTTGATTCTTGGATTCATTTCCTGTCGGGGAAGCTTTCTGTGCAAAGTCTGCATGTACTCTTTCTGTCTATTCAGGTTCAGTAGAGTTTCCCCGTTTCCTCCTACATCACAAAAACATTCCAACAGGTGAAATGATAAAGCTTTAAACTATGCATATGTGTTCACACCTCCTGCAAAGTAGTGGTACCCCTTCCAGAAAAAAGTTATCTGCCATATGCCCACTGTTTACTGGGACAGGCATTGGTTCTTCCACTTTCACAACCATGAAAATAATAAAGCTAGTACTGAAGATTAAATAACATTCAGTAGTACTGCAATACAAATGTGCATTTTAATGAATGGATGTTTAAATAAGTGAACAAAGTGACTTTCTGGGAACTAATGACAGGTATAAATACAAACGCAGCAATTTCTGACCATTAATGAATACAAATAAGGTACTTCCACATACTGATTACAAAATAAAAGTAGTCAGTATCATTCCTACCCTTATTCTCATGGAATTGCAATATAATCTAACTTTCATTCCCACTTGCACTCTGCCGATCACACTGCCCTCAGGACATGCTAGCTAATGTTTGCCTAGAACTTTCTCTCTCCATCTCAATTACATTTTGTTGCAAAAATTCTGTTCTCATATTAGATCACTTGCCCCCGTGCCCCCCCCCCACCCACCAAAAAATAAATCTGAAATAATACATATATTCTGAAGCTAATATGCTGGAATCTGTGTCATACTGGATCTTACTCATATTTTTTTTTTAATTTTGAGTAGCAAGCAGTCTACTCAACATATTTTCATTCATGCACTGACATATCTTTACTGCTTTCCAAACTTGTTTATAGTTAGACATAAAACTTAACTTATTGTAATGTTTTTGCCACAAATACTTTAGATTTAATTCATTCAGCATTCTCTGCAGTCAACATCTTAATAATGACTTTTACATTACAAAAAAGTACACATTACTTACCCTTACTACATAATTAAATTTTTTGCAGTCTTGGATTGCACTTGAAAAATCTAAACGGTTGAAAGCTTCTCCTAATGTACAATAGCCATGGCGCTACAACAAAAATACAAAATATAAATAAAAAAAACAGTAGGCATGCGCAGATAAAGACTACAAGAAACATTAGAAATATAGGTCTTTAAGAATTTTTCTTACTTCTTTTGTACTTCCCTTATGAACATAGATCCATTTTTCTTGATGGAAATCTGAGAAAATAAATTAAATAATTTAAAATTGTATAATGGTCAGGTGTACAGCATATCACAAACCATGAAGCCAGAAATACTGACATGCCATTTAAACAAATGTTGCAACTTCATGAATGGCCTTTTTTTTAACAGTAAAGGAATCAGCAGCAATCACAGACTGCCTAGACCACCACTCACTGGTCCCTTGTAGCACTTCCAGTGTAGCGCCTACAGCATAGCCAGTTGCTTCCATCTTTTCCAGGAGTTAAGAGTGCTTAACTGATATGCTTTAAGCATACCACTATTTTTGTAATTACTATATCTGTTGGTGGGCTGTCAAGTGTATAGTCAGGCATATGCCATGTATGCTGCGGTAGCCACCTTTTAAAAATAACTGTGTGCATTGATGTATGCAAAAATGTAAATAAAAACTCCTGGCACATTTGCTGAGGTTTTACATTATTAAGCTATAGCTCTATTCCATGGATTTTTTTTAGAATACCCGGTTGCCAAATTGTTTTTATTTTTTTAGCTCAAGCCTTTTATTTGCTTTTTTCCCCATACAGTACTGAAGTAATGTGTTTATAAATATGCACTGCCTGGGGGTTGAGAGAGGGGATGGCTACATTTAAGGGTTTAAGGGCTATCTACACCTAAAAAGTTTGTCATTATTAGAAAGATCCTGTC
Organism: Protopterus annectens; assembly: GCF_019279795.1. Lineage (NCBI taxonomy): Eukaryota > Metazoa > Chordata > Ceratodontiformes > Protopteridae > Protopterus > Protopterus annectens. The sequence continues at coordinate 71,322,684 of NC_056732.1, forward strand.
TTTCTCTCTCATGACAAAACATTTTTTTGCAAAACATGTGGGGAAATTCCTAGTTTGGGAGGCTGACCATTATGGTCATGTAATGAAAAGCAATTAAGGGCTGGTATGAAGGCATGAGAGACAGCTAGTAACAATTCACCATTTTGTGTTTTGCAGTCCTTGGCACCCCCAACCCACAGAGGGCTGCTGCTACATACATTGTCAAATATGTAGTAGCTAGATGTGTACCATTAATTGCTGTTTAGTGCTAGATACCTAAACAAAGTAGCCAGTGCTGCCATACCACTCAGGGTACTGGGAATGTCTAAATGCCACCCCCAGTATAACCAGCAAGATACCCACCCATTTCACTGTGCAAAGGAGCCTGCATGCCTCCCATGTTCTGCCATAACAATGTACCTCGTATTTTAAATGACAGATCACTTTCAGTTTCTGCACACTCACCCTGAAAGACAATACACTCACTATTAAAAGCCATAAAGTTTTGTTATAAAAAGAAGAAAGCCAAGGCTTAGGAGTTCTGCATGCCAGAACATATCTAGTTATAGATCAGCCAAAGAATAAAAGGCTACAGATGCACTTTCCTAAACAGCTCATCTTTTAGCAATAGGTTTCCAATATCAGAAACTGCACATCTGTCCTGCACCATGAAGAAAATTACATGCTGAATGGAAATGTGGTCTCCATCAAAAACTGTTGATACCATACCAAAAGTCCTGCTTTCTGTTACAGCTGCATTGTTGGGGGGGGGGGCTACACCAGTTGAGTCTGTTTATCTATGAAAGACTACAAAAGTCACACTGTAATAAAATCCTACAATTCATAATCCAAGTCTGTCCACACAATCCACAACCCTTAGAACAAAAGCTACATGAAAATTAAAAATATATACAATTGTGTAAGAAAGCTTGCCATAACATTAGATGTTTTAATAGATCACTGCTGTAGTATCCTAAGCTATTTGGGTTATATTTTGCCCAGGATAGGACAACTGGCCAGCTTTCAAAAAATACAGGGCACTTTCCACATGGCAAACAGCCAGATTAAAAAAAGCTGTTTGATCAACAAAAGATTTAGATCTTTCTTGCATTAAGAAGGGAAGCTATATGCAAAAAGGAAAATGCTAGGGAATGGATGGCAATTGAAAATAAAAGCATATGTAACTGTATACACAAAGGAATATACATCTCCAACCTGGCAATCCAACAAACAAAATAAGGGGGCTGGAAGGAGGGGATGGCTACAGCAACAGTGATCTCATTAGAACACTGACTATTATGGTTAACTTTACAGACAGTCTGAATGTGCATTTGAGATAACAAATAAGCTTCAGCTGTGAGCCTTAAGTGCAAATTCACTACAGATTTTTAATAGCTCTAATAATTCTTTAACTTAGGTTGTTCAGATATTGTTTAAACTTGTGTCTAAGCCTTGATAGCCCATCTAATTCTAACAGGCATAATCATTCCAGATAGTGGACAGTTTTATACTTCACTGATCTGACCCACTACTGAACAAAATATTGTGTTCTGCTGCCTTTCAAATAAGCCAATTGAAAAAAACTTGTAACGATTTATTCCCAACAAATTACAGGATTGGGAAACCTGAACCAATCAGAAATGCTTTAGGAACTGTCATTATAGTCTGCTTCTTACAGATTTAAAGGTGACCTCTGCCTGGTCTATAAAGCCCAATGTTGGTCTATAACATAGATGGAAAACACAGAGTACTAATAAGAGATTGAGGAACCTAAAACTAAAATAATAATAATAATAATTATAATAATAATAATACCACCACACACCCCATTTGTGCATGATGTATGAATATGTGTGATATCAACACAAAGTTATGGCAATCAAGGTTTTTGAAGGACAGTAGTTTGTTAACTTGACAGCTGAACCTATGAGACGGTCATAAATGTCAAATAATTTCCTCTAAATTTAGAGAGAGGAATACAATAGAATGATTTCAAAGTTTAGGACAAGTTCCAAAGTATACCACAATTTATCAGAAACCAATCAATATCATATAAAAATACACAATACATACACCAAGGACATCAGCACCAGTATCAAAAAAACAGCCAAGTTTAGTTAAGTTCCCTTTACTAGGAAGGAAAGAGTATTATACAAGACCTGTCTACTGTGAGGACATATCAGCATGCGTACATGTAGAATGCTGTAAACATCAAGGGTGTAGCATCCTTGAAATATCCTCTAACCCTAGCAAACTACTGCAGTTTGGGTCACTGAATCATGCCTTACCGTAAACCAAGATAACCATTGCCACAACTTTGCCACAACCCTTCCAACTCAGAAGTGTAGCCTGTGACAAAGCTAGCACAGTGTGAGCTAAAAAAAGTTAAAGCACGTCACCTGGTGACTAAACACTAAATTAAAACAACAAGAACTCAGCACCAAGGTGAAAACCACTTGAACTAAGAACAAAACCTTGGGATTAGTACCACTAAACCACCAGGAAAAATGAAGCTTATAATAAACTATAAAACATGGACAAAAACTAAAAATAATGCAGATAACAAGACTACATATTTAGCACTTTCATCCCAAATTTTATTTTACCGGAACTTTTGCAGAACGAATAATAGTCAATACAGCCAACCTTAAATATACAAAAACCTACCAAACCCATTCAAAGGAACCAATCACATTAACAGCACAAAGGAAAAAAACTTACCAGCTGTAGGAAGTTCAAGCTTTTTGTCCTGGAACAAGTCAATTTATTTCATTTTGTTAATGAGTGCAATAATTTTCTTGAAGGCAGAGAATTAAAATGGCAAAACTGGCTAAGGGCCGATTGTTTTCCTAGTATTAATGGAAGTATTGATATAAAATGTCTTCTTTGGTTGAGGTTAACATAAACATGAAATAATACATATTTGATTTTAAATGGTTAATTTTGTAAAGGGTAGATATGTTTAATTATTTTTTCACAACCAAATTATTTTTTACATTTGAGATATGTTTTTAATGATCATGTGATTTTTTTTTTACCCACGGAGGTGATTGGTTAAGTTTTTCCTGGTCTGAGAAAGATACGCAAACAACTTGTACTAGCTAAGGCATGCTCTTTGTCCACATCTCACTTCCACTGTTGTGTTGTCAACAAGGCAAAAATCACAATGAAGGTTTTGGCACCTTCATCATTAAATGGCATAGACTCCTGTCCCCAGTCCAACAGTTCTGCACTGGTTCCGGTTACAGCAAAAACGGCTACTGAAAGCACCAACTGTCATATCCTTCCCTGTCTACTATGCAGCAGACAGCAAGTGTGCAAATTCTGCAGAGTAAAATAAGCATACCCATAGACCTCTAAAAGGGACAAGTTTAATCCTAACTCCTATTATTGCATTCTAGACGACAAGCAACAAGCAACAAGTGAATCCTCAGAAGTGGATGGTAATGTTAAACAGCTTTCTGAAGGAGCTGACATAATTATCCCCCCACCTCTGAAATGTTTCAGAGAAAGATATACATAAAATATTTTGCACATTTAAAGTTTTTGTACCACTCTTTCATGTAAATCAGAGAAACAGTCCTACAAATGATTAAGAAAGTACTGAACTCACACTGTGTTTTTGTCTTGTTATTTAACACGTCCTTCCTTCGTTTCTTGGCTGAGACATCATAGTTTAAATTCTTGAAAATATTCTCTTTGTCTTCTTTACAAAAACTGCAGACAGAAAAGTATTTGTTTAATCTTTGCATTGCAGAATATTTTTCACTTACTATACAACCAGTCCCATGTTAAACAAATGTTGAACAGGAAACAAACACACTTGCTTCACAATATGAGGTAAACATTTATGTGGGTTCAACCTATTGTTGTCAAACCCCTTGCTAATTCGTGGAACAGCCAATATCTACTGATTTACATTTTCATCTATCCCCGATAACCACCTTAAATGATTTTTAATGAAGCAATTATCCTACTACATGATTTGACAAGTATACATGTAAAGTCATGACTCATGAAAAAGTTTCTTTTAAGATAGAAAACAAGCAGAAAACAGCAACATAAAAAGGTGCAGTTTCTGCAAGTACAAATGTAAGGTTCTTTCATGAAAAAGTATCAAAGTAGACAACTTTGTGGCAAACTGATACATCAGGAAAACAGTAACATAAGGAAGATGCAATGTGATGCTGCAGGGATAAAGTTATTGTTAACTTTATGAAACAGGATTAAATACACAATCTTGCAGCACACAAACTATTTCACACCAGGGATTACACATTTTAGAGCCTGGAGAAATAGGGATGTAAAAATTTGCCTAGCAATTCTTTTCCAAGTTACATGGACTTTACCTGGTCTGCAGAGCCATTACTAAGTAGGAAAGGAAGACATACTACATCAGGTGAGGGGACTGAGTAGTGCAACATTGGAATGCATGTATATGACTGTGTTACCAGGTCCCTAACTTATAGGAGACATGCAATGTTGTGGCACAGAAAATAAATGACCCCAGGAAGGTTCTGGGGAAAGTGGCCAGTCACATACAAGATGGCCAAGGCAGAGGGGGTGCATAACAGCAGAAGGAACTAGGTCCATAGATTAGTACTAGACTAACTGCCCTTGTGGGCCATTTTATGCATAGCCAACTAACCCATGTGAGAATCAAATCATGCACCTTGTGTGTAAGGTAAATATCTTAATCATTATGCCATCTTCCCAATAGATCTAACCTTAGATCATCCTGCAATACAAATAAATGGTCTTTCTTAGTCTTTACTGCAGAGGAAAAAAAAAGAGGAAAACTGGATCACAGCCATAAAAAAGGTGTGCAGGCTGGAGACAATTGATTAGTGACAATTACTACATTATAGACTGTACAAGAACATTTTATAAAGTCTAGGAAATCAGAAATAAAATCATTGTCTGTAAATTACATTAGACCCAAACTAGAATATGGAATAATACGGAAACCATATGCAAAAACGAGCATGAGAAAATTGGAAAGAGAAGAGAAGAAATATACCAAGGACATCAATGGATGTGAAAGTGTAAGATAATATGAAAGCTTAACAAATCTGAACTTGTACAATGTCTCATACAGATATTTAACATACCTTCTTCATGTATGTAGAGCATTTAGTAACAACTACCTCTGGGAATGTTTTGTGGTCATCAAACAGTAGTAGAGAATCAGACAGCATGTGTAGGAGATTATACAGGAATGACAGATGTAATAGTTTTATCTGTATGGCAAAAAGGGCAACTAGAAAAAAAAACACCTAGACTGACATATTTTACTGACTTTTTGCCTTGACAGTCCTTAAAGGATATGAAATACTATTCATCCTCAAGTTTTGTCCAGTTAATACCATAGTTTCCTGTGCACATCCACACAGTGGAGACATTATTCATCCCGATCAGAATATCAGGAAAAAAACAGGCAAATGAACAGACATTGATCAAGTTAATTTCTGAAACTACTTTAGCCATAAGCAAAAGGTTAGCCCATATCAAAACCCTCCACTTATGAAAGTTAAGATAATAAAAATTAAAAGGAATGCTTGTAACTCAGAGGGTCCATATGCAAAATTAACTGCAACCAGATTCACAGGCTCCTTTGTCAAGCTCACAAACTACAGGCCTTAAAGAAGCTTTACTGTCATAACAACCCAAAGGTGATATTTTTTTTTACTGCCCATGCCTTTACTTCTGACCAAATCTAATGACGGACTTCCACTAATTCTAAGAGGAAGGCACTATATAATGCATCTGTCACATTTTTGTTTCCATTGTTGATATTCATTTTATTATTTTCTCTAATTTGCGGTTAGTGCCCTTGGGTGGAGCATTCTAGAGACCGACGTTCAAATGGAAAAGGCTCAGACAGTGCCTTACAGACCAGAAGATATCACCTCATCACCTCAAAGTAACCTGTAAGAAACGGAATATTTGAATAGTTCAAGCTTTCTAACAAAGAATCATTGTACCTCTCTGAGTTGGCTAGAGTGGCTTGTTTGAAGGTTACAAAATGCAGCATTTGTATAACAAGTCAAATCATTGACACGCAAGACCACAAAACTAAAGCTACTCAATTATCCATAATTACAGATTTGCAAGAGATGGGTCCATTGTCTGTAAAAACAATTCAGGACCACTCACCAGATAAAAATTGCTCAGGCTGCTTAGAGCATTCCTCATTTCCAGCCATACACTACAAGTCACCTACTTCTCCAGATCTTTTGCAGAAGCAGTGAGCATCATAAAGTAACTGGCAGTGGGGAGAATGAGGGGGAATTCTAGACCATCTGCACCAAAGGCAAGGTTGTCATGGTTTTCTACAATTTAAAGAATGCTTTCCTTGGAATACTTCAGCATTTATGTTGTCCAATGATGTGCCCAGGTCACTTTTACATGTCACACAGGACATGGGAAATATACAAATGGAATTGTTTATGGAAAAATTAAATATGCCAAGGTTAGAGGTAGATGAGGCTCAATTACTAATGGTTAGGATAGGAGGAAATGAGATAAAATTTGGAAAAATTAAATATGCCAAGGTTAGAGGTAGAGGAGGCTCAATTACTAATGGTTAGGATAGGAGGAGATGAGATAAAATTGTGATGTCTAACCAATCTACAGGAAAGTCCCCAGGAATAGATGGTATTCCTGTGGAAGTTTGGAAACTAGGAGGGAAAAACTGATAAACATCTGGAAGGTTTTGTTTAACAGTATTTTATGAGGAGAAGTACCAACATCCTGGAAGAAAGTGGTACCCGTAATACCTAAAGAGGGTAAAGATCCACTGGACCCAGCTTCATACAGGACCATTTCAATACTAAATAATGATTATAAAGTGTTCTTGTCTATAATGGCTAAAAGACTGACAAATGTACTCCCAAAATTTGATAGATATGGATCAGTGTGGTTTTGAGGAGGGGAGGCAAACATTTAACATCAACAGAACACGGATGAGTCAGAGGGAAACAAAATGTAAGAAAATACCATTGCTGGTGGATCTTGATGCAGTGAAGGCATTTGAAAGAGTAAGCTGGGACTTTATGAGCAGGGCAATGGATGCATTTGTATTCCCTGAGAAAATGATAAGGTTGATTAGGAGGATAAGAGAGGGATCGGAGGTGAAAATTAAGGTGGGTGGGATTCTTTCTGATAACTTCTGCTTGAGCAGAGGAAGCAGGCAGTGGTGTCCTCTTTCCCCTTTGTTATTTGCACTATATTTAGAACCACGGGCAATGAAAATAAGAGAATGAGAAACTCAAGGATATAATTGGTATGGTAGTCAAGAAAAGATGGCACTATTTGCAGATATTTTATACCTGACAAAACCAGAAAGCCATTACAGTGTTGTGTAACATTTTCAAACAGTTTCAAATCTTTTGGGGATACAAAATTAATAAAGCTAAAACAAAGGCAATAGCAGTAAATTATGTATCCACACATGAATTGGTTCAGCAATATCCTTATTTATGGGAACACGATAAAATAAAGTATTTAGGAGTATGGGTTAAAAAGGATTATGGTATGGCAGCTACGGACATGTGGTAGGAGACTAAACAAATGATATAACAAAGCTTCCATTTTCTCATTTTTTGTATTATCGATAGTAAGATACAAGCAGACAAAATGTTTTTAGTTCCTTTAGTCTTGTACACAGGTCAGGCATATTTTTTATCAACCAGAGGAGAAGCTGTGAATAGCAATCAAAGACCAGAAGGACTTTATCTGGAAGGGGAAGACGGCAAGAGTCAAGTGGGATAAACTGATTCTTCCAGCTGGGATTACCCAATTTGAAGAATTATTTCAGAGCTACACAGTTAAGGCTCCTACACATAGCACAAGCAGAAAACTATAATTCAAAGTGGAAAGGGACGACGGTGAAACAGAGAAGACGCTTAAGAAAGAAGGAGAGACTGGGATTTTGGATGCAGGACTTTAAACAGAACAATAATCATACAGAATATTATATCCATAAAATAGCAGAAAGTGTTCTAAGACCTAAGCCAACAAGGGAATGGAGAAAGGGGATTCTGCCAATAGGGATGACTGCAATTAGGGATACAGACAATAGAAATAGGGGGCTGGAATTTGTTGGGAGAAAACTGGCAAAGGAACCAAGGTACTGGGGCAAATAACAAGAGAGGGAAAGATGACAGACTGGGAAGATGCCAAGAATTTATTTGGACTGCAGGATGGAGATTGCCTTCCCTATCAAGGATTGATATCAGAGTATAGGCAAACAGAAAGAACCAGGGGTCCTAAATGAAAGACCAGTACTAGTATAGCTTTTAGTAGAATCTAGAACAGACGCTGTGATTTAAAAAAGCAATCCGTACAGCATGTAAAATACTGTATAATAACTAAGAATCAGAGGAGATTAGAAAGGATTGGGAAGAGAGTTTAGATAAGCAATTCACAAAGAAACAATGGTAGGATATATGTATGTCTCCCAAATATGCAACAAAATCTAGAAGATTTTGGATTTTTGCTTGGAAATGTTTACATAGATATTTTTACCCCAAGTAGACTACAGAGAATGTGTCCTCAGGTAGATAGTAAATGTTGGAGGTGCGATAGAGAAGAAAGAGGTAACTGGAATATATTTTCAGAGAGTGCAGTGAGTTGGCAGACTTTAAGAATTCCCTGTGAGATGCACGGTCGTAGATGCTGGGTGGGCAGATTGGTGTGATGAGGGAGATTATTTTTCTGAGCTATGATACAGAATCATAATTTCCTAGACATGGCAAGCCCTTGCTATCTCTAATTATGGTGGGTGCCAAAAACATTTACTAGAAAATGGAAATCAAAATCTAAACCAACTATATTAGAAGCAGTGAATACAGTAAGAGAAACAAGTGGAATTAAGATATTTAGAAAAATACAGGAGCAAACTACATAGGAAAAATGGGAATTGTGAGAACAATACATACAGGGGAGGAATTAGGTTTAAAATAAGACAGGACTTAAACAGGCCATGTAATGTTTGACTGGAAATGATTGGATACATGAATGTATAATGTATGATGCATAATGTTTGCAACCGGGAGTGTGTCAGTATGGTTTGTGATGTAAATGCTTGCAACTAGGATTGTGTCAGTGTGGTTTGTTTCATTTACATAAATGTATTATTGCCTGTGTTGTAAATGATGGTTTAATAAGGCTGTCTGTTGTTAAAAAAGAGCCAGTAATTGAATAATTTATGTAATGTTCCTTAGGTTATATGATATACATCAATATATGTGAACCATAATGTTTGGTAATTTTCACTTGTTAGTACAGTTTGATTACTTTTACACAAATATAGTGTGCCTATGTCACAAGTGTAATTCAATAAAGATGTTAAAAAAAAACACAGAACATGTTACCTGGGGTACAACATTGAACGGAACATTTGGGTGACTGGCTACTGGAGGGATGCTCATTACTATTTAATAAGCACTCTGCATCTGTAAATCATTATGTTTTAGCTATCAAAACTTCATATACTGCCTAAGGTTGTATCTATATGGAAGAAACTGGGTTACAACTCCTTTGCCTCAAACTTCTGACATATCATAGTAGCAAAAATGACATTAAACAAAAAGAGGTGTCACACTAATAAGGAATGATCTGCAGTACTATAGAAAGACAGTGGTAATGGGCACAGGAAACCTTACTTCCCTACCATAATGCTCAAAAGATCATTGGATATGGTTTGCATGCTTTTATATAGCTAAGCTACCTACATGTAGTGTCTGTATTTTTGACAAAGCATATAGGTTCTTGGAATTATGGATTTAATCTCTACAGCAGTGTACATGACTCCTGAAGATGTGGCTATCAGGTATTTCAAAACATCTTAGACTGCAAATGTGACATCTGTGATCTTATTATCTTAATTTTTCTATCACTAATAATCACTTACTGAGCTATTTCCTTGTAGATGTAAGTATATATGTGGACAGAATATTTATGGTCATTTTTGGAAATCCTGCCCTACTTATAAACTCAACGAAAACACAAAAATGAGCTGGATTCAACACCCAATACAGAAGCTTTATTCCAAATATCTTGAGCAACACGCTTTCGGAAGGTGCAATGACCCTCCTTCCTCAGAAGACAAAAAACAATGAACACCATTTTACAAGCATTTAAATAAGTCTTCTAATTGATCTTTAACAGCAGGATAAGTGTTAATTAAATCAAGCACACCTAAAAACCTATTAATGAAGCTAGCACAACCACTGATAACCACAGTTATAGGCTGCAGAGGAATGGAAAAGAGACACAACTAAATGCTGCAGAGAAATAGGGGAAATAGGGGAAATAAGGTGAGGGATGGAAACATTCCACTTCATTTTACATTAGGTACGTTTTAAATAAAAATTGGGCGTTTATCAAAGATGATTTTGGAATTTTCAATAAATTAGGTGATAAGCCTCTGATCACGTTCAGGAAGGGTAAAAGTCTCAAAACCCTTTTAGAACCAAGGTTAAAAGAAAGCCCCCACACTGGCACTGGTATAAATAAATGTGGGAGTTGAAACCAGTGCAAGTTTATCTGCACTGATTCACGAGTTAAGTTAGGCAGCTTTTTGTGTAACATTAAGGTAAAAGCCAACTGTCACACTCATGGGGTGGTATATGCCGCCCTATGTCAAATTTGTTCTGCCTATTATATAGGCAAAACTGAGCGAAAACTCAAGAAACGCATATATGAGCATCAATATGCCATAACCAAACAAGACCAGTCTAATGCTTTAGCCAAACATGTTATGACACATCATGACCATTTTTTTAAATTCACGATCTTGAAACACATTACTCAGGACAATCGAGGTGGCCCTTGGCAAACGCAACTTGAAACTGAAGAGTTATGCTGGCAAATTCGTACGGCATCATATTTCCATCCTGGGCTTAATGATCATGTGTCTATAGCATGTCTCCTTAAGCATCTAGCCCTAAGAAGATAAAATATATGTGTGTTGATCTGTTTCAATATGCTGTTTTCAGCTATTTTAATATTGGTTATCAGCTATATATGTATTTTAGTATTTGAACAATGATTTTTTAGTATTGTATAAAGTTTTAAAGTATTAACACATTTATAATTATTCATATAAAATTAAGGGATTTTATCTGAATTTTTATGATTTTTCATATTATGTTATGCTAAGTTACCCAATCTTTTTAACTTTTGAATAATTATTCTATTAAATCGGATATCCTGGGTATTTTTAATGTAAAATGAAGTGGAATGTTTCCATCCCTCACCTTATTTCCCCTATTTCTCTGCAGCATTTAGTTGTGTCTCTTTTCCATTCCTCTGCAGCCTATAACTGTGGTTATCAGTGGTTGTGCTAGCTTCATTAATAGGTTTTTAGGTGTGCTTGATTTAATTAACACTTATCCTGCTGTTAAAGATCAATTAGAAGACTTAAATGCTTGTAAAATGGTGTTCATTGTTTTTTGTCTTCTGAGGAAGGAGGGTCATTGCACCTTCCGAAAGCGTGTTGCTCAAGATATTTGGAATAAAGCTTCTGTATTGGGTGTTGAATCCAGCTCATTTTTGTGTTTTCGTTGAGTTTATAAGTAGGGCAGGATTTCCAAAAATGACCATAAATATTCTGTCCACATATATACTTACATCCCAACCACACTAATATGATTCTGGCTTGTTTTATTGTAACACCAAAATAAAACTGAAACAGGTCCATATTGATCAGTATTCTATCCTAGTAAAACAAACAAACAAAACAAGTCTTTTTATAAACTCATGCATTGCTGATCTCTAGGTTAGTTAGATTCTTATACTATGATAAACTAAGTTCAGCCCATGTATGTTTAAAAAGGAGCAATTACCGCCTGTTAAATACTGTGTTTCTTATCAAAAATACTCAAACGCTGAAGCCTACACAATTATGGAGGTGTAGACCTGTGTCAGCTGCTTCATCCCTATCAGTTAAGTGGGACGCTACAAAGTTTTAAACTTCCCGATTACTGACAACCAAGCATATTAACATTTTTTTTATACCATTGTATGTTACTTTGTGTAATGAACCTTGGGAATATTTTCAGTGTTAAAAAAGGCCAACAAAAATATACAATTAAATAAAACAGCAATTCAGTTTTGAGGGTCAGCCTCATTCCTGACATATGGAATGTATGGATTTCTTACAAAACAAAACTGAAGATCAAAGAGGAAAATGCGGAGATTAATAAGAGTGCTGGTACCAAACTCTTGGTAAACCATTAAGTACAGAAAGAGTAGCTAATTTTGGCAGGAGATATATTACTTCATGGGATGGGGTGGGGCAAAGAAGGAAAACAGGACAGAGACTACAACTTACTCAGCCTGACTAGAAAATGGAAGGCAATGTTGACCTAAACTACTATCAACATCTTCAATTTGCACTCTTACAGGACCTGTGGTGATGATGGTTCACAAAAAATCATCTGTGGCAAAGAAACATAAACAAGATTTACCATAAGAAATACAATTGTTTCAGTAGTATAATAAATAGTAAATATCTGAGACCACCATATAAGAATGGTGCTCTGACAAGCTGAGCACTTTATAAAGCGGTCAGACATAAGATGGCTGAAAGATTGGACATTTGGGTGCGAATGGAATCGGCTCCAAGAACAGCAACATGATTCACAAACTCATCCAAATGTTTTGGGTTTCTAATACTGTTATGGGAATGGACCCAATTCCTAATTCAGGGTATGATTAAAGTTAATGAAATTAGCCTTGCTTTATTTTTTAATGTTAACCAAAAATGTTCTCAGCACGTGCAATGTACCCAGAATTGCCTCTTTCTGCAGTTCATACAGGGTTACATGTTTTAGTAGCATAGTTAAGTATGTTTGGTAATTATTAATCCTACTGCTCCCATGTCTGGGTATATTTCTTCCACATTGCTCAAGTTTCTACTTGCAAAATGTTTTTATGACTGTCACACTATAATTGTTGGGTGTTGCGATTTCAATGATTAACATTTTTTGTCTTTTTAACTATTATACCTGGTTTTCTTGCATCTATTTTCTCAGCTGTTGGTATTAGGTGATCCCACATGATCTGAACTTCATTGTCAACAATACTTTGTGGTTCATATTTCTAGTGCTTCTCGGCTACATGCACATTGTACAGTTTTCACAATCCCCAGTGCAACAGTATACATACCCTCAGCTGTGACTGTATCACAATTAGTAATAACGTGTGTAACTGTTTCCACTTTACATAATCTGCATGTCTGCTTTTCCCACTTTTTCTATAGGCTTTGCAAACCAACACTTGCATAGCCCTGTCTTGGGCTGCCGTTATTAACATTTTATCTTGTGGTATAAATTCACCTCTCCTTAACCATTCCTGTGTCGGACCTTGGTCAACATGTGGTTGTTCTAGGAGTTCTCTATACTTGGCACTACATTTTGGGCTTTCCAGTTTTCTTTCCCTTTCTTCTGCTCTTTTTTCTTTATATATATATATATATATATTGGCACTTTCAGTTTATCTACTTCTGGTTTGATTTCCACTCCCATTCTTTTCTAAAATGCTTTATTGTCTTCATATTTTAGAACTTTCACTTTGTTTGGATCTGATAAGGTCAGCAAACATAAGTGCAGTCACATGATTGCACAGCTATACACTCAGTCAACTTTGAAAAGGCCAATCTCCCTTCAGTGCGAGGGGAAAATAATATTGGTGTGCATTTTTATATACATCACTTGTTAAGTATCAAGCATTTTTATTATTTTCTTGTCCAACTGATCCATAGCTGTTTGGGGCCAGTCAGTCCTGCTGCAATCAAAGCTGTAAGTTAGAACAGGAACATCAAATCAATTTGTAGCCTGGAATTTATTCCTATATGTTAAGGCAGTTTTCAATATTAGCTTTAGTAATTAATACTTCAGAATACTAAACTTTGTTCTTAGTTGTTCATGTTTTACTGCCAACCATTCACTTATTACCAAATCTTTAAACACTCTTTCTTGTTCAAGTTCCTTTATATCACAATCCTGTCCCAGGTTGATATCTTGTTGGTGCTGCAGATTTCCTTTTATAAATGTTTTTATAGATTTATCAAGATCAAATGTTATTTTTATTTCAACTATAAGCTTTAACCATTTGTAGTTGTATTTTACTTAGGACAAATCATTGTGTAAAGATGTTAATACGTTTGGACAAAAATTAAGTACTGTATCTGGACACAGGGTTTTACAGTTAGGAAATTTTCTTAGTTTTGTCTCAGTTTCTCTGGTTGTTATTTCTCCCCATTTCATAGCCTCTATATTAGAGCTAATTACTATTTTTTTTATCATCTGCCCATTCACCATCTTTGTTATGTTCAACATGGTCTTCATAAGTGCTTCTTCACAATGTACCCATTTCTTCTGTCTTTGGTGGGGTTTTATTCCCTTTGCTCGTTTCCCAGTTCTCTATATATTTCTTATTTTCTATTTTTCTTTTATATTTATCAGCATACATTCTTTTGCTTGTGCTGATATTTGTAGTTTACTGTTGGAAACAGTGCATGATAAATCCTGGACTGTTTTAATGTGTTGCTTTTACCACATGTAACTTTCTAAGAATAGTGATGATTTGTTCCCTTTTCTATATTCTTCTAAATGTGATGAGTCATCTCTTAGTTGCTTTACAGTTCAACACTTTAACTGTTATTAGTTTAGCTGCACTGTAGACATAGGGTGCTATAATAATGGGACAGTACTTTCTAAAACTGTGTTCTGTTTAGTAACACTAAAAGGAAGGCTAGAAAGAAAAGTAAAAGTTATGCAGACAACACAATTTATGTATATTGGAGCTATACTGAAAGCATCCAACATATAAAAAGCGAGAAACAGCACTATGGAGGATTTGTCAAGTCAACAGAAATGCAGTGGCATAGATAAAAAGGGATGGGACACAGAGGAATGCATTCAAGATGAAAAAGGAAAAAAAATCAGAATACAACAAAAAATTGACTAAAGTAGCCTGTTGAAAGTGTTAAAAATAAAGGATACAAACTACAAAAGTTTAATATAATGATTAATGCCAAGGCAACTGACTAAACAGAGATGTTTCTTTGCTCACTGCCTGGCACTGCCTGCCTCAGTGACTTTCACCTTGATAAAGCTCTCTTTTGCATAGCTTTCAGCCTCTTAGCAAAAGAAATTTGGACAAAGCCAAAAACATGGCGGACAAAGACCCACAAATAAGTACTTTAAATATTGATTTAATAAACTTAGTTGTTAGAATAAAAGGTATTTGTGTCACCATACATTTTTCTGAAGTATATGAAGTCTGAAACTCAAATGTCTCATTACTTAGTGAATTCAGTCCTCACTGGTTTGCCAAAAAAATAATGAGTATCAGACCAAAAATATGGCAAAAAATCTGGACAGTTGAGAGGTACACTCCTCTGTCATGTCCTCTTCCTCCTCCTCAAATATTGTTTCTAGGCTATCCCATCTGCAACTCTCGGTAATGCATTAACTGACATTTTTCTCAGATATCTGAAATAAAAACTAGTTAAAGTGCTTAGGGCATTCAGCAGAATGGAAACAAACTGTCATGAAAGGAATAATGAAACTGGATATCAGGCACTATCTTTACGTTAAAGAAAGAAGAAAATAAAGATAAAGGAATCATCTCCATTCATCTGTATGGATTCAGTGTTTAGGAGCACATGGGATTAATAATTCTCCATTGTTCTACAACATACCTCTCACATGGGATTAATAATTCCCCATTGCTCTACAACATACCTCTTACATGGGATTAATAATTCTCCATTGTTCTACAACATCTCTCACATGGGATTAATAATTCCCCATTGTTCTACAACATGCCTCTCACATGGGATTAATAATTCTCCATTGTTCTACAACATACCTCTCACACGGGATTAATAATTATCCATTGTTCTACAACATACCTCTCACATGGGATTAATAATTCTCCATTGTTCTACAACACACCTCTCACATGGGATTAATAATTTTCCATTGTTCTGCAACATACCTCTCACATGGGATTAATAATTCTCCATTGTTCTACAACATACCTCTCAACTATACAGATTTTTGCAGAATGTCCAAATTTTTGCCTCATAATTTTGATCTGTTTTTTCATAAAATTGTTGTTTTCTGGCAAATCTTTGAAGATTTATGTCAGAAAATAATGACAGGCATTTCAGTTTAAGACTTTACACCCTTTAGAATATTCACGCTAATGCAAAACCTGCTAGTCTATTAACTTTTTAAGTTTGTAAATGCAATATTTAAAAATTGTCCCTATTTTTGGCCTTTTGTCCACCCCATTACCGATAGCTTTGTCCAGATTTCTTGCTGTAAGAGGTTAAGAGGTATGTTCTATAACTCTGCTCACCAGTACCACATAGGCGTGTGACTGCTTGTACTAAGAACTGGCTTTATGTACCACTACTCCAGTACCTGCTTAACAGCAATTCAACTGCACAGACTGTCTCTAGTTTATCTGTTAACCAGGTAAACTTACTACTCACAAACACTTTTTTGCAGGCATCACTAGGAAGCATTGCCTAGTTGACTTACTCAAGAGTCAGAAAGAATGCAAATGGATACTAACAGAATCCAACCCAGGACTACATATGAAGCTTATTAGCCACTCATATCCTTAATTTATTTTATTTATCCTTTGTTGACCAGGTTAGTCTCATTAGGCTAGTGGCATTTTTTTAATAAAACACCTGAGTTGATATTTATATTAGGGGAAATTTGGCCAAGGTGTCTAGCAACTTTCCCTACTCTTTTCAGTAGGTGCCATGGGATCTTTTACATTCAATTAAGCTAACACCAGCTAAAGCAGATGGGGCTTCGGCTTAATGTCTCATCTGATGGACAATATACCCAGGAGTACAGCACCCCCTTATACTGCACTGCAGTGTCAGTAATTGATTTACCTGGCATGGGAATAGAACTCATGGCCTTTTGTACCAAAAGGGAGTCTGTTACTTGTTGCGCCACTTAGTCTCTCTGTTAAACTGTTACATGTTAAGACATATGAAGAGTGTAACAAGAACAGACCTCTTTTATTCAAGACTGATTTTTTTCACAAAAATTAGAGTTCTGAGAAAACACATATACTCACTTATACATGTCTACAACAAAATTTTACCCTCCCTGTTTTCATACAATGTTTATGTTCTGCTCACAGGTGAGCTTAGACAACAGCATGCCCTGCAGCTGCTGGGAACACCAACCAGAAAACATCATACTCTAATACTATCAATAAACACTGTGTAACTAGTGAGATGGGTAGTAATAACTATCACAGGGTACTTTTCCGTTAAACCCCTACCATACCACTTCACGCTGGTGTGTTTTGCCGCTATTTCGTCGGCACTTTGGATTGCCTTCTTTCCTATCAACTCACTTACAGTACAGATAATTTCATTAGGTGTAGGCTGAACAATTAAAAAATATTTCAGACTTTATTACAGACTAACTCCTGAGATATGGAAACGTGTTGAAAATCAGTAACAGTTATGTCAACCTCTTACCACAAGAGATTTAGACAAATCTGAAAGTAATGGAGGAGCAAAGCCCCCCAAATAGGGACAGATTTTAAATAGTGCTCCCATAAACTCGGAAAGTTGCACAACTGCTTGGTGTTAGCATGCTTTTTTTCTGAACGATGTTTAGTCTGAAACTCAAATGTTTGTCATTATTTTATGACTTTAATCTTCACTGATTTGGAAGGAGACTACACATGTTATGAGGAAACCACCAAGAACATGAGGCAGAAATGACATTCTGTGAAAAATCTGGATAGCTGAGCGGTATATATTAAGGGAGTTGTCAGCAATATGCCTAATTCTCTAACTCAGGGCCAAATGTCTGAAATAAGCTGCACAACTTGTCAGGGATGATCAGAAATTACATATTGACGTAATGGTTGCATATCTCTCAAGCTGCTAGGTGACCAAAATTGGAAAGAAAACATAAGTAATGTGGAACAAAGGTGTAGAAGTACAGATGTGCATTTTAAATATTGCAGTTAAAGACTTAGAAAGTTGATAGCATAGCAGATTTTGTATTATCATGAATTTTACGAAGGGTATGAAGTGTGAAGATTAATACCTTCTTTGTGTATTTCTTTTAATGTCATCTTCGTCAGTGTTGTAGGAAAGAAGGCAATCCAAACTGCTGATAAAATACTGCCAAAACACAGCAGCATGAAGTGGTAGGGGTTTAACTATTTTTTCATTGGCAGTTTGGATTTATTTATTTAACATTTGTTAACCGGGAAAGTCCAACTTGGAACAAAGCCAATTTTCAGCAGAGGCCCGGCGAGAAATGCTCCAGATGCATGTCTTTGTAATGTGGGAGGAAACTGGAGTACCTGGAGGAAACCCACATGAACACAGGGAGGACATGCAGACTCCACACAGAAGGCACCCCAGCCGAGAACTGAACCAGATAACCTCTTGCTGTGAGGCGACAACGCTACCGCTACACCACTGCGGCGTCCTTCTTTGTGTATTTGGATAGCCATCTTTGTGTATTTGTTTTTATGTCATCTTCATCAGTGGTGTAGGAAAAAAGACAATGCAAAGTGCAGACGAAATAGCAGCAAAACACAGCAGTGCGAAGTGGTAGGGGTTAAACGGAAAAGTACCATATCACGGAATGAAGATTCATGCAGACTAACACTGGTTTTATTCCATTTAAAATTCATACATCTGATGCTGTACCAGAAAAAAACAAACTGTCAGAACATAAAAGAAATTAAATAATGTGGAGACTGTTAAGTGAACTTTATTATTTCAATAACTCTACTGCAAGTCCTTGATTCCAACTCAGAGAAACTCCACAATGTCAGTTAAACCTGCTGGAAAGACATACTCTACATTAAAACATAAGTGCACACCTGAATTTTAATGGAAGGTACCTTAACTCTTTCAATGCTACTATGGATCACCAGGCTCCAATAATGCTGCTGACTTCAAGGACTCTGATAATTCTACTGGTAACTCCTGATCATATTTATATTACTGGGCCTCTGGACTCTATGAATCTTACAAGGGTCTCCCAACTTTACTTGTCCTCAGAATACCCTGAACCAGCTCTGCTGGGATCAACTAGGTGGAACATCCTATTCCAGTTCATCCTTTTAATGGTCTGACTTTATTAATATTGCATTGTGTTCTCAATGTTACCCAAGTTGGACTCTGATTCTAATATTTCTGTCAAAACTTCTAATACCCAATTTTAATCTTGCAAGCTGGGATCTCTGATCTTGCTAATGGTGTATGTGTCCCTAAATTTGTTAATTCTGTGTGGGAAGGGGGTCTGACTCATCCAATCTTGTAATGGCTGTGCTACTAATTCTGCTTGTAACTCTTCCTGAGGAGGTCCTCAAATATGCAAGAAAAGGAATCCTGCTATCAAGACACAAATTTGGTTTTGGGAATGAACTAATCTGAAACAACAATGTGTGACTACCTATTCCAGTCGGAAACATAAACTCATTTACTTAGCTGCTTACATGCAACAAACACATTACATACCTTATCTTGTATGTCTGAACAAGTAAACAAATGATTTTTGTTGCTGTTTTACACTGCTACCATGATAAACTATTATCAAACTCGAGTAGGCACTCATGGGGTGTAGCTAGTGTAAAGCATGCCACATTGTCTTAAGTGTTGACTAAAACATTACATTTCATTCATATACTGTAACTGTAGTTTACAAACATTTTAAGGTGAAAAGTATGTTAGTTTAAGGTGACTTGTATGCTAGCTTACTTGTTTACATTAAGTATGCATGTATATGGTTAACTTAAAACTGTGTGTCTGTTTGTTAATTTGTCCTTATTGTGCCAGAAACCACATGACCTGAAAGAAAAAAAATAAGGATATCTGGTGGATAACAGAATGTTCTACATATTTTAAAGGAATAATCATGCTGAACAGTGTAGCTAGAGAACAGAAAAGTGTGTTTGCACAAAACTACAGTGATACAGTGGATAGTTCAGTGTATGACAGTGAACCAGACCTGTAGCTTGTGCTGCTGAAATCTTATTTTGTGAATTACGATGGTGTTGCAGTGGGTGATGTCAAAGGCATTAAGATTAAGTACAATTAAGAGAGTAAACTGAGAGAAAATGATTATGGATGTGCTGCTGGGGAATGGAATCAGTACACTGCAACATCATTGCTTCTGTTAGTAACCCCCAAAAATGTTAACACTGGCCTGCTTGGGAATGGAAACATTTGAGTCTTGCTATCCTTCCTACTTCCTCAATTTCCTCTTCCTCTTTTGTGTGTCTGTGTGCGTGTATGTCTTGGTGTGTGTATGTGTGTACATATGTGTATTTAACAGACTGAGCTACTGCATGTATGTATAGACACACACACCTATAAGACAATATAATGTACACAGCTGTAAATAATGTATTTTAATTTCTTTACTTTTGTAAATTTATTAGTTTGTCAACTAACAAAATTTCTCTTAGATGGATACTCATTAACTTTTTAATTGTCTTTGGGCTTACACTTTGTTAACTTTGTTTTTCTTCTTGTACTGCTAGCCACAGCCTGAAAATGGTCCACATGGATAAATGCTGAATACAAGTTAAAAGACAAGACATATTGATCGAGACAGACAGTAAGGTAAATGTACAAAGACCCCTGTAAAACAAGATAAAGTAGGCAGGGCTTAATTCATGTAATATTGCTACCACTGCATCAAAACTTTGGCAAAAAACTGACAACAAAAACTCTCAGCTTCTTAGTGCAAGAAATCTAGACAAAGCCTAAAATAACAGGGAGGCAGAGGCTCAAAAATAGGGACATGCTTTAAATATTGCTCTTATAAACTTAGAAAGTTACTACAATAATGGGATATGTGTTAGCATGCATTTTGTAAAGGACAGGAAGTCTGAAACAGTGAAACTCAAATGTCTGTCATTACTTGGTGACTCCAGTTTTCCGTAAATTGCCAGAAAAAACACAAAATTTAGGAGGAACATATCAAAAATTTGAGGTAAAACCTGGACATTCTGCGAAAATTTGGACAGTTGAGACGTATGCACAAGACTCCATACTATCAGAAAAAAAATCACAATTTGTCCCATACATACCGTTAACACCGCTGTTATGGGCGGCAACACACACACACACACACACACACACACAGCAAATGCGCACTCCCAAGACTCCTACACTTACTGGCTCTGCGATAGATGCTTGATACAAAAAGAACCCTACTCTCTTGCTAGCCTTCTAGAACTTTACCATGTCAATTCTCAAAAACATCCGCTTGGAGTGTGTGTGTGTTTCATACTCCATTAGAATTCTTAATTCTCGACAAAAAACAATAACAAATAATTTGAAGACAACCATATTGTTCTATATAAACGCTGCAGTAAGAACAAAAATAACGTCAGAGTCAGGAAATCTGTAATATGAATACGACACGAGAGCACCTAGTCTCAAACACCAGCGTCCTTAAATAAGTAAAGTGGATGCTGATCTTTTAAGCTGCATCACATAGCCCCCCCCCCTCCCCCCATATAAACAACGCAGAAAGGACAGTCCTATTTACCGGTAAACAAACACCCACAGAAACTGAGCTTTTTCACAAGGGAAGATTGCGTAACGGGGGGGGGGGGGGGGGGTAGCACCAAAAGATTCGAAAGCAAGACAGCAAAACACTACCCTGTGACACTGCCTCACGATATTAATAGCAAATAGCTGTCTGTCCAACAAACACAGTAGCACCATATAAACTACTTTATCGCAATCAGATTTAATAAGACATAGTCTACTTACTGATCGCTGTTAAACCAGCGATTACAGCAAGTAGTAAGTTACCATCACTCAACTATTGTGGTGGTGGTAGCGCTGGCGAAATCAAACTGTCCTTCCAGTTTTCATAAAACAAATACAAACTCTGGGTAAAGCATCCCAACAACTGTTTTCAATAACACCTAGTAAAGACACCGCACACTGTACAGATGATTGCATAAACTGCAACATCAACTTGGAAACCGTGTCTAGTTCTTCGCCAATGCAATGTTTTTGCACCTCATAACACTACTAACAAGCGAAAATTATGGCCACTGCAAGCATCATGCATTTCAGCATACTTTTTAGAAACAGCATCGTCTACACTTCCTATTATTTTACAGCATATCGTAAGCTAATAATAGTACGCAGTTACTATCTTACTTGTAATCAAACCGCACTGATTAAAGAAAAATACTTTCGAGCTTTGCGTATTGAGCAGGATTCAAAATGCAGAGCTGACAACCTATTTTCACCTCTCCCCTGCATGCCCACACGTTCTCTCTTTTCCCCAGTCCTCCTTTACCTCTTATGTATAAAGCATACACATAAACTTGCAATAACTTCCCTTCTCCAACAGTACATTAGTCGGTACACCGACTCTAGTAAGCGAAAGATGTCTTGGTGTCAAATATAAACAGGTACGCAAGCTGAATAACTGGATAACTCAAGCTGAATTTCCTATCAGCATAAACTATACTTATTGTACTACTTGTAAGCCGATTTAAAGTCACTAATACTCAAGACATACGTGTCTGTTGTTGAAACGGATGTAGATAAATCCACATATTAATGTACGATCGTCAACTTCTTACGCACCTGTTAGAATTGGAAATGTCATCGAAGTAATCGATCACATCATTCTTATATCTTTTCCAGCCATCGCCGGTTTTCACCCAGTTCTGTCCTGGAGATCTCCAGTCCTGTCCTAGGAAAGGCATGACTACAGAAACGGGAAATTTTTGAAAACGAGTAATACTCCTTAAAGCGTTATAATTTATCTTTCTAGCGCTTTCGCAGTAGCAATGGGCTTTTATAAAGACGACGGTCCATTTGTTGCCGGAAGTGTTGGTTCACTCAGCTCCGCCCTCTTCAATTCAGCAAGCACCACCCTAAACTCCAGCCCATGTGTTTCTAGCACGTGGTTGTGTTTATTCTTGGGACCGCTTATTGCAAAAGCCAAGAGTCGTTGGAAAAAATTTAGACGACAAACAAATTGGTGGCAAATGGATAGTCAGACAACAGACGTACTTTGCAGTTGTTCATTGGGTTTTAAATACATGGTACATGAAGTACCAGTTTTTCTAAGGAACTTCTGAAAATAAATACGTCAGATTGTCGCTGAAGCAACTGAGATATAGCTCTTTCTCAGCCAATAAGTGGAAGTGGGTTATGAAACAGAAAACTTGAAACTGAAATAAGAAAAACGGCAAAGATTAAAGTTTTTGCCTGTCGGATGACATTAGCGCGTCATGTGCAGGATAATGGGTTCACAAGATGCTGCTAGAACTATCCATGTTTATTATTGTAAATGTTCGCTGTTTCACCTTCTTGTTGCCATAGCTGAAATAATGGCCCGATGTTGAATTCCGCTATACCTCTGAACTGTCCAGATTTTAGCAGAATGTCCAGATGTCTGCATTATATTTTTTGATCTGTACCTAATACAGTGTGTGGATTTCTGGCAGATCAGTGAGGACTGAAGTCAGTAAATAATGATAGACATTTTAGTTTCACTGCAAGCTAACACAAATCATGTTTTTCGAGCAACTTTCAAAGTTTATAAGAGTAATATTTAAAATCTGTCCCTATTTTTGGACATTTGTCCTCCCATTATTTTAGGCTCTGTCCAGATTTCTTGTTCTAATGTGAAGAAACGTTTCTGGTCCCACTCTGAATTTTGAAAAATCCCAAGATCTTGTAACGAAAAATCCCAAGATTGAACAAAAATTCCCAAGCTACTGAAAATACAAGAAAACGGTGAAAATGAGAACACTTTTACATACATGGTATATTCACAAATATAGAGAAAACTATCATACTTGTACATTTCTGTTTTTTTCCAGTAGGGTACACTGTGGATACATTTCAAGCACTTTGCAAAAACCTTTTCAACACACACTTCTGTACCAGCACTTTGATTTACACATGACATACAGTTCTAATACATTTGTAACACAAGCATCTTATATGAATCATGTTGATATTCCCAAATACTATGTACTTATTTACACAGTTCCAGCTAGCCATGCTGTCAGTACCTCCTTTGTCACACTTCTATATAAATCATGTTGATATTAACAAATGAAATATAATGATTTACAAAATTCTAGATAGCTGTGCTGGCAGTATCTCCATTCATCACAGACCCCATCAAATATATTACTTCTAAGGAATAATGACATATCACAGGACTCATTTTGCTGCCACTGCTATTCAATATATAGCACAAGAATGTATAACATTAAATGTAAGACTACAGGAGGCAGCAAGGAAGTAATGATGGTGTTACAGAAGGACTTAAAGAGACTCTTTGTAGTTAAAAGCATTACCATTGGGGTTTCATGCTGCCAAGCTCAGAGTGCTGTAGTCTGAACTAAATGCAATGAAGTCTTAGCAATGAGGTCTTTGTTTTGGATCAGTAGGCCTAATTATACATACTATAAACCAAAGGGATTCTTGTGATCCCACAGGCTGAATAGGACATGGTTGTAGTGAGAACAATGGTTTACTATTGTTTGTTTGAACGGCAAACATTTACCATTTGAAACAACGAATAGTAAACCTGAAAACACACATTCCGACCTGCTACAATGTTGTCCCAAATGATCAACACATTCGACTCGACATTGTGGCCAAAACCATCACGTGATAGCTGTATAGGAGCTGATGTAAATCAGACTCCTACATGACAAATCACATTTTTACATGGGGGCTGTGCCCCCCACACACCCCCTACTAATATATCCTAACTCCGAGATCGCACTGCAGTGGGGATGTGGATGAATTTCCAATCCCCACTGTACTGCGATCTCCATGCAGATAGTCGAATACACTTATGCAAATGCACTACAGCATTTGCATAAGTGTATTCGACTATCCCATCCATTAATGTTTTGTGCACAACATTCTGATTTTCGGCAGCAGTGCTGCCGACAGAATGTCGTTCGCACAAACCATAGTAAACCGAGAACAACACAGATGCATCATTTTTCACATTACAGAAAGATAACTGTTATGTTCAGCAAAACAGTATGAGAAGGAAGAGAGGAAGATCAGTCTACTGGTGTACAAATCAGCTGATACAATTTCATTTAGAAACTAGTCTACACTTTTAACCCATGTACCCAAACAGCAAATGCACGGATACCTAGTTAAATTGGCATTTATTGATATTGCCAGACTGCCAGACATACTCATTGTAATCCATGATGACATATTTTTAAAACATAAGTTGTTTACAGTTTAATGTGTTAGAAGTTAAACAAAACATCTCTGGCATATTTATCACAGATTATTATATATGCTATGTTGAATTGCTTTTATCCAGAATGTCTGGCTGTCTAAATGTATTTTTTCTTGCTAAAGTCAATCATTTCAATTTCAGAAGTTTTTTTCTTCTTTTTTAAGTAGTGAAAATGTATACTGTGGTGGTAGTTAAGGGAGATTATATTCTGAAAACTGTTCAGCAGAGGCCAGGGGAGCACATCTCCAACACAACAACATAAAATCATTTAAACAGATAATGAAATAACATATACAAACACACAAAATCAAAATAAATATGTTGCATGTAATATACAAAAAAAAAAAAAATAAAGTTACCTATGTCAGTGAAGGAAAAAAGTTATCAAACTGACAGAAGGTGATATAAAAGACTAAGTTTCTATGGATGAAATGAGTGTTTATGGTAGCAAATGGAGTAGTAGTGAATAACAGCAATTGTAGTGTAATATAATAAAAAGAGTCCCCGGGATTCATGAACCTTGCGCCAGGCGCCAGCATAGCGTCGGCGTTATAACGCCAAATATGGCTGCTTAGCGATTCAGGTATGAATGAATTCCACGTGCACTACCGGGCGTCGCGGACGTCCCCGGCGTAGGTATGCAAAACACACTGGGTGGAGTATCGCACCATGCAAATGAGGACAATAGCGATCCACGAAGTGGCGCGAAGCGTAAGAGACGGCAATGTAAACCAAAAAATGGTTTACATTTACCCAAACATACCGGAGGAGTAACGGAAGGCTGTCAAAGTCAGGTATCATATAGGTGCAATATGCCAATGTGGAAAGGCACCGAGAATGTCCAAAGAAAATATGCAAAAATGTAAAAAATGACATAAATGGCACGTCGAGAAAGAACAGCAGACCCCCGGGATGTGTGCACAGAAGTTGTAAAGCAATGAAATAATATGATAATGTCCGAAAAGAGCATTAGAACACAAATCAGCTGCACAGCCACCACACACCATAGTATGTATGTAAAGCTGCAACCCCAGCGCAATGGTTGTCAAGGAGTGGAGGCGGTGTCCGGCGCCGTAACCAGGTATTAGTAGTCAATTCCATGCAAATGAGGCAGATAATAGTGAATCGCAAAACGGCGCCAG
Organism: Protopterus annectens; assembly: GCF_019279795.1. Lineage (NCBI taxonomy): Eukaryota > Metazoa > Chordata > Ceratodontiformes > Protopteridae > Protopterus > Protopterus annectens. The sequence continues at coordinate 71,349,097 of NC_056732.1, forward strand.
CGTAAGGATGGAGCAAACGGCGAGCGGTACTACACCGAGGAGTGGCCTACATTGTCGCTGAAACAACTGAGATATAGCTCTTTCTCAGCCAATAAGTGGAAGTGGGTTATGAAACAGAAAACTTGAAACTGAAATAAGAAAAACGGCAAAGATTAAAGTTTTTTGCCTGTCGGATGACATTAGCGCGTCATGTGCAGGATAATGGGTTCACAAGATGCTGCTAGAACTATCCATGCTTATTATTGTAAATGTTCGCTGTTTCACCTTCTTGTTGCCATAGCTGAAATAATGGCCCGATGTTGAATTCCGCTATACCTCTCAACTGTCCAGATTTTAGCAGAATGTCCAGATGTCTGCATTATATTTTTTGATCTGTACCTAATACAGTGTATGGATTTATGGCAGATCAGTGAGGACTGAAGTCAGTAAATAATGATAGACACTTGAGTTTCACTGCAAGCTAACACAAATCATGTTTTTCGAGCAACTTTCAAAGTTTATAAGAGTAATATTTAAAATCTGTCCCTATTTTTGGACATTTGTCCTCCCATTATTTTAGGCTCTGTCCAGATTTCTTGTTCTAATGTGAAGAAACGTTTCTGGTCCCACTCTGAATTTTGAAAAATCCCAAGATCTTGTAACGAAAAATCCCAAGATTGAACAAAAATTCCCAAGCTACTGAAAATACAAGAAAACGGTGAAAATGAGAACACTTTTACATACATGGTATATTCACAAATATAGAGAAAACTATCCTACTTGTACATTTCTGTTTTTTTCCAGTAGGGTACACTGTGGATACATTTCAAGCACTTTGCAAAAACCTTTTCAACACACACTTCTGTACCAGCACTTTGATTTACACATGACATACAGTTCTAATACATTTGTAACACAAGCATCTTATATGAATCATGTTGATATTCCCAAATACTATGTACTTATTTACACAGTTCCAGCTAGCCATGCTGTCAGTACCTCCTTTGTCACACTTCTATATAAATCATGTTGATATTAACAAATGAAATATAATGATTTACAAAATTCTAGATAGCTGTGCTGGCAGTATCTCCATTCATCACAGACCCCATCAAATATATTACTTCTAAGGAATAATGACATATCACAGGACTCATTTTGCTGCCACTGCTATTCAATATATAGCACAAGAATGTATAACATTAAATGTAAGACTACAGGAGGCAGCAAAGGGAAGTAATGATGGTGTTACAGAAGGACTTAAAGAGACTCTTTGTAGTTAAAAGCATTACCATTGGGGTTTCATGCTGCCAAGCTCAGAGTGCTGTAGTCTGAACTAAAATGCAATGAAGTCTTAGCAATGAGGTCTTTGTTTTGGATCAGTAGGCCTAATTATACATACTATAAACCAAAGGGATTCTTGTGATCCCACAGGCTGAATAGGACATGGTTGTAGTGAGAACAATGGTTTACTATTGTTTGTTTGAACGGCAAACATTTACCATTTGAAACACGGAATAGTAAACCAGAAAACGCACATTCCGACCTGCCACAATGTTGACCGAAATGATCATCACATTTGAGTCGACATTGTGGCCAAAACCAACACGTGATAGCTGTATAGGAGCTGATGTAAATCGGACTCCTATATAACAAATCACATTTTACATGGGCTGCCCCACACACCCCTACTAATATATTCTAACTCGAGATCGCACTGCAGTGGGGATGTGGATGAATTTCCAATCCCACTGTACTGCGATCTCCATAGATCAGTCGAATACACTATGCAAATGCACTACAGCATTTGCATATGTATTCGACTATCCCATCCATTAATGTTTTGTGCACAACATTCTGATTTTCGACAGCAGTGCTGCCGACAGAATGTCGTTCGCACAAAACATAGTAAACCGAGAACAACACAGATGCATCATTTTTCACATTACAGAAAGATAACTGTTATGTTCAGCAAAACAGTATGAGAAGGAAGAGGAAGATCAGTCTACTGGTGTACAAATCAGCTGATACAATTTCATTTAGAAACTAGTCTACACTTTTAACCCATGTACCCAAACAGCAAATGCACGGATACCTAGTTAAATTGGCATTTATTGATATTGCCAGACTGCCAGACATACTCATTGTAATCCATGATGACATATTTTTAAAACATAAGTTGTTTACAGTTTAATGTGTTAGAAGTTAAACAAAACATCTCTGGCATATTTATCACAGATTATTATATATGCTATGTTGAATTGCTTTTATCCAGAATGTCTGGCTGTCTAAATGTATTTTTTTCTTGCTAAAGTCAATCATTTCAATTTCAGAAGTTTTTTTCTTCTTTTTTAAGTAGTGAAAATGTATACTGTGGTGGTAGTTAAGGGAGATTATATTCTGAAAACTGTTCAGCAGAGGCCAGGGGAGCACATCTCCAACACAACAACATAAAATCATTTAAACAGATAATGAAATAACATATACAAACACACAAAATCAAAATAAATATGTTGCATGTAATATACAAAAAAAAAAAAAATAAAGTTACCTATGTCAGTGAAGGAAAAAAGTTATCAAACTGACAGAAGGTGATATAAAAGACTAAGTTTCTATGGATGAAATGAGTGTTTATGGTAGCAAATGGAGTAGTAGTGAATAACAGCAATTGTAGTGTAATATAATAAAAAGAGTCCCCGGGATTCATGAACCTTGCGCCAGGCGCCAGCATAGCGTCGGCGTTATAACGCCAAATATGGCTGCTTAGCGATTCAGGTATGAATGAATTCCACGTGCACTACCAGCGTGCGCCGGACGGTCCCCGCCCCCGGCGTAGGTATGCAAAACACACTGTGTGCAGTTTTGCACGATGCAAATGAGGGCAATAGCGATCCACGAGTGGCGCAGGCGAAGGTAAGAACGCGGCAATGTAAACCAAAAATGGTTTACATTTACCCAAACATACCGGAGGAGTAGCGGAAGGCTGTCAAAGTCAGGTATCATATAGGTGCAATATGCCAATGTGGAAAGGCACCGAGAATGTCCAAAGAAATATGCAAAATGTAAAAATGACATAAATGGCACGTCATTAGAAAGAACAGCAGACCCGGGATGTGTGCACAGAAGTTGTAAAGCAATGAAATAATATGATAATGTCCGAAAGAGCATTAGAACACAAATCAGCTGCACAGCCACCACACACCATAGTATGTATGTAAAGCTGCAACCCCAGCGCAATGGTTGTCAAGGAGTGGAGGCGGTGTCCGCGGCCGTAACCAGGTATTAGTAGTCAATTCCATGCAAATGAGGCAGATAATAGTGAATCGCAAAACGGGCGCCAGCGTAAGGATGGAGCAAGCGCCGTAGCGGTACTACACCGAGGAGTGGCCTACACCAGATACATGTCAACCACACAGGGGTGTGCCACTGTAGGAGGAAGGATATTGGAGGACAGCAAACCTGGGCTGTACAATGCATATTACAGCATCATGACTGGCGTGTTAGGAAATAGATGCGCTGATAGTACCGAACGCGCATACAAATGCATGTGCACGAGGACGACTACGTTCCCGAAACCAGTCATGACGGCCTCACCGGCAACAACCAGGGATATAGGAAGGTAATGCTGAGAATACGAGGAAATCGCGGAAGCAGTGTAAATGTATCCGTAACGGTGCAATTAACACCAATCAATGCAGGAAGGGCAAGCGCCGGCAGCTGATAAGTCTGCATGCAGACTCCTGCAGAACGGGAAAGGGAGGCATATGAGAGCAAAGATAATAGGGATGTAGTAGAAATGCAAAGAGCAAAGAACCGAAATAGCACAGCCAAGTACAGATGTAGCATAACTGCGGCCACAGATAAAATGCATCATATGCCATATGCGTGCAGGATGCAGTAATGTAAGATGCCAGGCGAAGGCAATGCAGGCAACTGTAATGTTACACTACAGGCAGTACCGTTGCAGCTGCAAGCGTAAAACCACGGAAATAATCCATGGATACGGGCCGCACAGACACACCCAATGACATCACCGGTATACAGCACAACAGTACTAAATGGGAATGCGCGCAACACACAGCGCTTCCAACGCGCACTGTAGGGTGTAAACAGACGGGAACTTTTAACATGTATATGCTGGGTGCCGCCGTGGCGTGATGCATAGGTATGTGGCAGAGACAGACGGAGTTGCGGAGGGTGGTGCCGACAACCACCGTAGGCCTCACAGGAGAAGGAGAGTGTTCAGACCAAGGGTGACCTACCAGGGGCTGCGAGACCTGGAGATAGTAGAGCTACAGGGTGGACAGGGACACGTTACAGCAAATAGTGGAGCTGTGCGGCGGCGCCTGAGAACAAGAGACAACAGAGGGAGCCCATCCCAGTGGACACAAAGGTATGTGTGAGCTTGCGAATACTGGCTACAGGTACCTTTCAAAGGCCCACCGGGACATAATGGGCATCTCACAGGCATCAGCATCCAGGGTACTACACCAGTTCCTGGATGCCATGTTACCACATGCCCATGAGCACATAAAGTTCCCCACATCTCAGGAGGAGTTAGCTAGCAATATGCGCCGCTTCCACCGTGTGGCACAATACCCGGAGGTCCTGGGTGCGATAGACTGCACGCACATAGAAATCAAGTCACCACCTGGGGAGCAGGGTAGACGCTACATAAACCGCAAGGGATACCCCTCCATCAATTGCCAGGTCGTGTGCAATGCGCAGGGCATTATCATGGATGTGTGTGCTGGCAGCCCTGGAAGCTACCACGACTCCCATATCTGGCATGCCTCACAGCTGTATCAGGTATTCGCCAGTGGGGACATCAACAAGGTCACCTTGTGGGGATGCTGGCTACGCACTGGAGCCGTGGTTGATGACACCCATCGAAATGCACACACACACATGCAAGAACGCCATAATGAGGCACACGCAAACGAGAATAATCATAGAGCGTGTGTTCGATGTTGAAATCACGGTTCCGGTGCTTGGATACATCCGTGGAGCCTTGCAGTACTCTCCAGGCACAAGTGCCCACATATTCATAGTATGTTGTATGCTACACAATATGATTCTGCGGAAACAGCTGCTGCAGGGACATAATGCCGAGGAGCCACCAAGCCCGCCACAACTGCCAGGGCAAGCACAGGCACAGGCGTCGCGTCGCCGCGGACACACTGAGCCAGCCCCAGTAGGTAGACAGAGGCGTACCCAATATGCCTACGCCCTGGCAAAGAGGGAACGCATAGCACATACTTTGACAGTGTAGGCCCCATGGACTGACACCTCTGACCTGCACACACAGTAAAATGGACGCCACACAAACATGTCCGCCCGTAATGTGTACCGTAATGTGCGGACGTATGTGTGACGCCAAGGAAGGCACGGGCCAAGCACGGCGCACCCAATAGTCAGCAGAGGATGGAGCGCCAACACCTCAACGCGCGCCGGTTCAACAGCACCCGGCGTAGCCATATGCTGCCACTATCGAGCAAGTCGACCACACATATGCGCATTTGCATACACAGATACCGAAATACATATCAGTACACATGTAGAAACATATGTACGCGATACACAGATAGAAAGGACAACAGGGTAATATGGAACCCAGGGATGCAAGGTCACAGATAAGTAAGACGCGAAATCACCACATATTAAACATAGTGACCGACAACGCGATCATCCTGGAGGGTGGGGAGGGCAGGAAACGCCCGCCATGGAAATGTTAACCTGCAGCAATACATATCAGCGTGTCGGGATGGTCACCGGTCCACGGTACAGTAACGGGATATGTGTAGGGTCACCACCTCACCCACGTTGTGAGGACAGTCCACCTTTGGGCAGTTGTGTCCTGCAAAACAATGACAAAATGGCAAATGTCCTGAGATTGTAGGACAAAACCATTTCCCATAATTACGCTTATCAGTTGGAGAAAACAGTTATTTTGTAGAAGAAACATCTAAATATGATAATAAACAGAATAAGCAACTGTAATGCTACAGGTTTGTATTCCGTCAAAAAGTGAATCGCTGTCCTCTGTACTGGCCGTGGGTATGTGTTGGCATGCAAAACCTGGCGACGTACTAAAATGTCCCACCTTGGCCATTTGAAAGGTGGCAACTCTAGATATGTGCGTGTCATATCCATAGGACATGTGTGAGGAGATACACACCGCCACCGGCGATCACGAACGTGAGGTATTGTGTCCAACGTGGTCGCGGCGGAAAGCATACCAGTGAAGTGTACGACATTATGAGGAACGACCTCATCTGGGGTGTAAAACAGTGCATGTTCCTCGCAGTTCCTCCAAGTTCCACATTGAAAATGTCTCTCAAACAACCATTGTTAGGAATGTATATAAATGACATCCTGGTAAATACAATGTACTCATAGTAAGTTAGTAAAGGTTCTTCACTGTAAGTAAATCATCATATCATAATCAACCTATGACCTACTTAGCTGAAGTTGTCACTATGCCATTACTATGTGTTCCACATTATGCCCATGTGTTTCACATTACTACTGTGTGTGTTCCCCCTCCGCAATAGAAGGTTGACAGCCATGGCGGCAATATGTGTATGTGTGAGGTGAGGTTGTCGTGTGTTCCGCTGTGTGTGTGTAATGTGTGCCAGTGTAAACTGTGTATGAAGGTGATATGTCACAGCCGGAGTGTAATAATAGCGTGAGCATACAGTACAGGAACCATAGGCGTATGTACAGCAGTACCCACAAAGTAGTACCGACATCTCCTCAGTGGCTATGCGTGGCGGCGTAAAATGATGCAAAGCGCAAATGTCCCAAAGTGTACCACAGGGCCATAGCAAACAGGAGATGCAAAGGGCGCATGTACAAACCACGACCGTAGGTATGGTGGCCATAGCGTACACTCCACACGGTCCGGGCAACGTTACACAGCATCAGGCATGTAGGCGAAAATCACAATGTGCCATCCCGGCACCGATCGTGAACAGTCACGGTCCGGTAAATACCGCGGTGTGTTCTACGCGACGTGGCGTAAGCAAGCGGCACCACGAATAGGAGGCTACCGGTAGCATACAGTCCGCCCCAAGTATAGGACCACAATCACCGTAACTATCAGCGATAAAATGCCAATGGATGGTAGGCACGGACGAACATCCGCAGATATATAACGATGTGAAGGAGGAATACGTGCAGGAAGCACACATGCAGGCGATACCGACAGCAGACGACATCAACAAAACAAATATTCCCGGAACAACACACAGGTAACCGCAGCTCCCTAAGCACGGATGGAGCACACACACAAGCATATCTGGTATGTATAAATGCAAGACTCACACACCAACCCGTCACCCACATCCGCAGATATACCCCATTGCACTTATCAAAGGGATAACAGCTAAAACAGTACAAAACACATACAGGCAGTGAATGACAGCGGCATACCCACAACAAGCTCCTGGGAAACACTAGCAGCGGCTCCCGCATCCATGCATTCGCTATGTACAGGAAAATAACAGCCAGGTAACACATTTGAATGCACAACGCCATCGACAGACGCCGCCAGGACACGGGGACCCACATGTCGAACACAATACCATACCCAACACACACAATCCACGGCTAACACCACAGCGAAATGTACCCGACAACACACATAGCGGATGCAGTCACACAAACATGATACAATACATACCATCCTCACGAAGGTATTGCAAATAACCAACGGCCACACGAGGAAAGAACCATGGCCTAGTGCCGCCGCGTAACGAAAAGGAAGGGGATCACCGCTGATATGCGCATAAGTACACACCGAGGAACAGGTATTGGTTTGATTAACGCACATGCATCAGGCGGCGAATATAAGGGAAGACCTCCTGGATATTCAAACCGTATGTTCATACCGAACTAATCCAAACAGAGAAAGAGAAACAAGAGAAACAAGGGAATAGAGACGAACTCAGAACAAAGGCGGAAAGGTATGTTTAACCCATGACATGTACTGGTGTGTAACGCATACGCATTATGATGAATCTGTACAGTATGTGAACGGTGTGTGTAGGTAAAGATACCTGTCCATCAGGCAGAGAGAGGCGGCGTTGGATATGTAATGCTAAAACGCGCAGCATACCAACAACTGTGGACAACGTGGCACAGCAGTGGGACAACATGTAAACACCGCGAGCAACCCCAGGGCGGGCTTGCCACCCTTTGAAAAGGCCAAAGGGGGAAATCGTCGGGACACACTACAGATGTTACAGGTGAAGACATAGCCATGGTCAGCACAAAGGTTAGAACTCTACTCTTTTGCATAATGAAATGTAGTCTTGTAGCAGGTCAGTTGCTTATTGTGTGTCTTGTAACAGTTAGGAATGTACATACATAAACAAGTATGTTATGCAACTCCTACATAAGAATGGGATATAGTGATGTCCCACAATCTCAGGACATTTGCCATTTGTGATACATTTGTCAGGACACAACTGCCCAGGAGGACTGTCCCTTGCAAAGAGGCACAGGTGGTAACCTACCCCAGGTCTGCCATAGAGGTTCCAAACACAGAACAATGCCACCACCCACCCCGATGTTGGCAGTGGATATCCAACACTGAAGTGCCACAGCAGGGGATAGGACATTTATGTATAGTGTCACAGCACACATGTGCATGGGCATATACCGTCGATGTCATACGGAATGTCCGCACGACGTGCACCTATCCCACGCAGTAGGGGCGACTATGTCAATTATGTGTAATGCAAAGCTGGCATGATGGATATGTTCACAAATCATAGACAGTATCACAGGCATAGCATGCATGATGGAGCGATGGGCTAATGTTATATACATACACAAGATATGTATGGCCTGCACATATGGGACAATGTAGTAGCAGAATAGGTACCCAAAATGGAGGTAACAGCAAGTGACCATGTCCAAGCGTTCCATAGCAGGTGCAATGTATTGCCACAATGATGTCCAGCAGGTCCGTGTGTAAACACAGTTGCAATGTACACAGTACTGACACCCCCCCCCATGGTAGTGTCCACTGAACGGCAGAACTGGATGTCAACTGTCATGTCTATACAATACGTCCGCTGTGGTGGTACCATGGGTGTGTCACCCACCAGCAAGGCAGCTATCACACGACTAGTGACACAGTGTGCCCCTGTGGGAAGTGCACAGGACCTATGTCCCACAGCATGGTGTGTGTCCAGTCTGTGGATGTCACACACACGCCCGGGCTGAGCAATGTGGCATGTGTGCACACATGCAGGACTGCTACTCCCCCCTGCCCACAGCAAAGGACATGTAGGAGTACTACATGCATCAGTACTGTGGAGAACATGGCCCATGGCAGAGTACATTACACCCCTGTGTTCGTGGCATGCAGGTGAGCACAGATGTGTTGCATGACTGTCATTTGCATATGTCAACTGTCTGAGCTGGGTAGACAGCACAGCATGACTATACTGAGACATGTAACGTTGTATCCATTGTGTAAGGTACACCACACATGTGTCATTGTAACCACGGCCTGCGTGTACATGTGTGTATGGCACAGGTACAAGGGCACCCAAGGTATCAGCTAGACATACGGTCCAGAAATGTGTAGTCCTGCACATGTGTACTTGCACGCTATGGTGTAATATGGCAACCACAGCACCATGTGGGCCATGTGTGTGTACATCAACCATGTACAACGGATATGCCTGTATCGGACAGTATCCATGTGATACACACCGCATGACTGTCGGTATGCAAAATGTGATGTGTATGCACTATGTGTGATGTAACTGATGCAATGATATCTACATGATATATCTGCCACACTGACACCTGTATGGGTGTCAGCAACATGAACAGGATGAGCTAGAATGCTGCCAGGTATGTAGAAGTGGTACATGTAGGCATGTACAGTACTGTGTGACAGCAGGTAGTGTCGATGCAAATATTGAGCATGAGGGGCCACATGTCTGAGGAATGTGCAATGCCACACGTCCTGAAATGTTGGAGTCAGCATGATATGCCTGCACCACTGTGTGAACTGTACAGAAGGCACATGGCGTAACATGCGAAACATGCAGTGCGATGTGATGCAGGATGTGTACACTGTCAATAGCATAAAGTGGAATGGTGCTGAAGGGCAAAGAGCGGATCATGTCTGATGTGATACCCTCTGTAGCACCCCAACCACCCATGCAATAATATGACAGGTGGCCAGCATGGGATGTGGTGTGCTGTGGCGCACAGAAGCCCAACAAGGGTGCCAGGAAAGGCATGCAGGTAGTCATTGAGTGTGTGAAGCATGTATGTCAAGATGTGGCCCAGTGCCATACTGAATGGCCCAGTCATGGGTGTAGAGATGCAGCCCCATACGTGCAATGCAGTACCATCCATGTGTAGTGTGATAGATGTGGTAGTGTGGTGGTCAGGGTGCACAGCGATGCATGAATGGGCTAGCAGTCACTGGCGTGTGCTGCTGCAGAGACATGTAACAGCCAGGTTGGCGGGGATACAACAACTGGCGGTTGGAGGTGACATTGGGACTGTGTTCCCAGACATAACATGTGCATGACAGTACTATGTATGTGTCCACAGGGTTAATACAATGTCCAGCCAAGGATTGGAACCCTGTAGTGAGTGAGAGTGTGTATTGTTGGTAGGTACCCATTGGCAGGCAGGATGCCAGCAACATCTGTGTCGACAATGCCTGCATGACCGTGGTATGCTGCATTGAATGTGGATGTAGTCAAACAGCAGAGACATACCACCACACTGCGTGAGGGCCCACACTGCAATGTCTGGCAGTCATGTGTAGGTAGCTAGCTGTGGGTATGTCATGCACCAGCAGGACACACCATGACTGTCAAGTGACACACAACACACAGGTGAACAAAACTACCGTGCAACAGCCTGCACATGTGCCCATACAGCACGTGTGCATGGAACAAGGAGAATACCACTGTGGCGTCTGTGAAGAGTGCCAGCACCACCATGTCTCAGTGTGGGATAGCATGGTCCACCAGTGTAAATGTAGCAGAAGTGCACTGATCACTGTTGGCATAGGCACATGGAGCTGTCCATCGGACGGGGTGCCATGCCCTCAACTACCTCCGTCAGTGGATGTCAGTAATACCGGCTGTAGTGTGTATGTACCATGCATGCTGCTATGGTTGTGTGCTTAGGGTGTGGCTAGCAGGGATGGTAAGCATGGATGTTCAGCAAACAGAGGGGGGAGGTATGTAGGCCTAGCATACAGACACATGGAGGTTTGGTGCATGCTGAGGGTATTGCAGGTATGGTATGTGTCGTGTAATGTGTCACCCAGCTATCGTGCTGCATGGCCAAGCATGTGTAAGTGCGGAGTCCATACTAGGGAAGGTCCTGTTGCCCGCAATACATAGCAGTAGCAACTGTCCCAGGTGCAATGTACAGCATGCCAACCCGACTGGCATGTAACCTGTGGTGTACAGTGTCTGCACTGTCGCTGTCACAATGTGTGTACTGGCCACAAACATGGGTATCTGAACATGGACTACCTATGATGCAATGTGTCATGGGAAAATACAGTATGTGTGTAAATCACGGTGTGGTGTGGGAACCACCACCTGTGTGTTGTTACAGTCCAGGTATGTGACTGGGAGGTATGATCTGTGTACAATCTGGACTGGCAGGTGTGCCGTGTAGGGCATGGAGGCATGTCCCAGGCACGTGAATAAATGACATGTGTGCTGTACTGTGTGTGCAGTGCTACTGTACAGCACAGTGGAGGGTGTAAGCATTGTCACACATCACTGCATGCTGTGCCCACCTGGCGACAGCCCTGCCAGAGGCAGACATGTATTTACCGCTGCACAGGCAGCATAGCATGAGAAGATGTACATGTGGGCTGCACACCTTAGCCAGATGTCCACACGTCATGTGTGCCACGGTAGTGTGGTTCAACACGACTATCAGACTGGACAAACAGCACATGCCTGCATAACAACAGTATGACCATAGTCAACAGTCCCAGTGACAGAGTAGGCCAATGTAGACTATCCCTGCATGCAGACCAGTGGCTACTGGACACCTGGCTAGACACACACCTGGACGGTTAATTCACCATTGAGCCATCATATGTCCACGTCCATGTGGGCCAGACAACGTCATCACAGGGTGGTCACAATAGCAGGTGGTAAGGCAGACACGGTGTACCAGGTGATGTGTCATGTGTGCATATGTTGAGTAGCACAGCCGTTCACATGTCTGCAACATACTGGTGCATGATGTATACTGTTACATGATGAATGGAACTGCACTTGTCACCCACTACAGGGCCAGCTGGCACAGGTGTGGTGTGACTGGTGTAACCATGTTTGCACAGGATACACACCGCGGTTGTAGGCAGCCATGGGGGTGGCCACCAGTGGTATAGGCGGTGGTCATACAAACATACCGCACACAGTGTTCAGCAGGTGGTGAATGTCAATTGTCGGACGATGTGCTGCTATGTGAATGTGGGTGTTTGTTGTGAATGTCACATGTGCAGAAGACACCATCTGGTGCAGTCATGGTTGTCAACACCGGTACACATCCACAGCAGTCAGAACCCAGTCAGTCCGACAATGTGGTGTCAGTCACCCTTGCAGACATATGTGCACATGGCGGAACACCTCCTGTCATCTAAGCTGGCTACATGATGGCTGGAATGTGCTGTGAAATGTACAATGCTGGTAGCCCAATGAAGTACCTGGAATCAGACACAGTACACTATGTCAGCCATGTAAACCATGCACAACAATGACTGCCCAACAGACACAAACAATGCATTGACACATGGAACATGTGCTCATGACAACCCCACTGAGGTATGTTGCACATATAGATGTACAATTGTCATCTATGGCCATAGCATGGATGCAGACACACATACTCCACAGGTAGTACCATGTGATGTCGGTAGGGGGCATTGCTTGTGTATATGTCTGATAGATGTACACTGACATGTCCTGCATTGCCGTCATGTAGGGATTGCTCTGCTATGTCTCTACTGGACATGCCCATACAGAGTACCAGTCCCGCAGGAGATGTGTTAGGTGTGTACCACATGTGACATGCTGACAACAATCTGCGATGTGTATGGCTGCCGGTGTACCTGTGTGACAATGTCTGTGATGGGTGCAAAGGCACATAGTATCGTATTGTATGCACACAAGCCCCACATAGCTGCATAGCCCGAACATACAGTACAAGGAGTGTGTGGGATGATAGCAACCCACAGGTGGAGATGGCAGGCGGTATGGGCGGCCCAGAACCACATGTGTGTGTAGGCTGTACAAGTGCACGACACATGGGCATCTGAGAGGCTACAGACACAGTTGTACAGGGTCGCATGTACATATGTTCCGCAACATCCCTGTATGTCCCACCACTGGCCTGTGGACCGATGGACAACAAGCAAATGTGCAGGTATGAGATGTGCACAGAACATCACAGATGCCTACCGTAGAACAGGCCTACCATGTAGACATGTGCACAGTAGGTCTCGCCACCTGCAGTCAAACACGTTAGTGCCAAACCACACCAATAGTCCGCTAATGACACAGATGGGCGTGCATGCCTCTGTGTATGTATGTCTGTGAATGGCTCCGGCATAGCAATATAGCCGTGTCACCATTGTGAACAACAATATGAATGGGTCGTATGTGTGAGGGGGTGCATCATATGTGTATGGTCAGATCGACGATACCATCAGTGGGCCTGCTATGTGAACATCCATGTCCCCATTACGGATACCTCCTAGCTGAGGCCAACACCACATTCACACAGGGAGGGATGGCGGTGTGTAGTGCTGGCAACAGACATGTGGGTGGCAGCGGGCAATGTAATGTGTCACACATATGTATTTACCCACATCAGTTCAGGCAGATATCCATATTGCATGGGATAGCGGTGTGTGTACACATACAGCTCTGTGTCGAGCAACATCCCAGCACATAGCACCTGCCAGGGCTACAGTGAAAGCATGGATGTGTGATACCTGCATGGACCACAGACACCCACAAGAAGCAGCGTACAGCATACCAGGCTGGAGGAGAGTGTCCACACCATGGTGATAAACATGTGGAATGTCCATTTTCACACAGCTATGACAAAAGCAATGGACAGCCACCCTGCCAATACCGTCCCAGCCCCTGAGTCTTCAGCTGGGTCAGCACCCACATTTGCCATATATGTGGCATACCCTGCCATATCATGCAGAGATGGCCAGCAAGGCTGCATGAGCTATCCGCAGTCCTACATGGCGCAATGCACAAAAGGCCCTCTCACTCTCAACCATACACAGCAGCAATGTGCCGGCGGTCCACCCTGTCATGTTACACCGGGTGCTGTGTGATGCTCTGCACAATGTGCGTAAAGTACCTGCGCTATGCATGGCCTTTCCTGCCAATGTGTCATGGTTACACATTGCTCCATGTGTATCACATACGTAACACAGGTGAGCTGGGGCAAGTTGTCCAGCACCGGTACAGTGCTGTGTGGAATTACATGGCACAACTTACATACGGCATGTGCAGGTGTCCATGTATTATGTGTACAGATGCGGCTGCTGGCGTGCTCACAATGGACACAGGCGTGATGTGTATGGGACATATACACAGTGTACAGGTGAACAGTAGCACAGGCGTCACATGGGGACATATACCCAGCTGATATGGACATAGGTGCAGCCAGGTACATATGTCCATGGCACATTAACATACCTACGATGGAAAGTGCGTGCATTAGTGTGTGATGATGGGGTGGCATTGGCACAGATATGATGTGTACACCCAGTGCTCAATAGTGTGAAGCCACAACATGCGGGCTGTGTCACCGCTTTCATGATGCCCTTCACAAGATCACTGTGCAGATGTCGTGCATGTCATAGCAATGCATTTCCAACAGTATGCCAGCACAGCAGTGTGAATGTGACCTGCCACCATCATTTATAAAGTGTCTTCCAGATAATGCCACGTTCCTCGGCTTCCCACCATTTAGCCTCGACAGGGAGGAGGAGGTCATCATACCATACCTCCAGAGTAATTCGTTCATAGCGCCCTGTTTAGCCATGTGCCAACAGCAGGCACAAGAACGGCAGGAGATGTGGGATGGAAGGTTGTGCAGGGAGGGTGAACAGCGTGCATGATAACCAAATCAAGTAGGCTACCAACAAATCCGCAGGGCACTGCACAGACCTGATCCGGCATGCAAGACAGCAAGTAGTCAGCTGCAATCGCCAGGTACAACAGCATTAGGACAGGTGGTGGGGCCACCAACACAGCCCCCACCACAGTTAACATGAGGAGCTTCCTGGCTGTCTGGGGACACCCACGAACAACACGCAGAAACACCTGCGCCCATCGTGAGGTGGTGGCCCCCCGAGCCATGAGCCTGAGCTGCATGGTAAGTCGGGGTGCTGCATGTTTGTATGATAGGCGACGGGTGTGGGCATTGGGTAGTGCCAACACATGATATAGCACAGGCACAGGTGGCGGCGGCCACACAACATGCAAACCATTGTACGCTATGTTGTGAAGAAGCAGACATGCATAGCACATGCAACCACATTACGCATGATGTGTCATGCACAGTGCTGACCGCGTGGAGATAGTAGTCAGCCACGGTGCAATTTTGTGTAATGCCTTGCGGCACGTATGCCTGGCGCAAAGTAAGGCCAAGGGTCTGTTGCAGGTGTAAGTCTGTCAGTCAAACGCATGTTCTGCTGCATTGATATTCCCCTATGTGTCTAGGGCATGACATGCTCACCTGTGTGTGCCCTCGCCACGGTATATACAGCTCGCACTCACCCGGCTACACATACACACCAGCCTATATGTACAGTAGATACAATTGTCAGAGTGCGGTATGACACCACACAACCAATTGGTGTGTGTTACGTATTCAGCTATGCATACAATGGTATGTGTTGGCACACAATGGCTGTGCGTGTAGTGCATGTACTGGTATGCCAGCAGTATGGACACAGTAACACAGAGTGAGAGTCGTGATCTGGCCAGTGAGCAAAGCGTCAACGTGAACGGTTCTCCTGCATCGGTGTACACGCGACATGGGTTACGCATGCCATGTCCTATGCACGCGGATGTCTGGCTGCAGTATCATCACACCATGATATGACCTATGCACAACATAGTAAGTATGCTGCCACCACTGTCGTGCAGTTAGTCCAGAGAGAATGTGACATCGCCACACTAGTATGGGTGTATGTCACATGGGTCGTACCATGGTACGGTGTGCACAATGTCTAACACACACACTGTCAATGAGTCAGACAGACAAGGCCATGGTTGAGTTGGATTTACAGGCATGCTGCTATTAGCACATCCACAGTGGGTACTCTGCCCATTGCACCCCAAAAAAAAAATACTGCAGGGCCTCATCAATGTAGTGGACCCCTGACAACTGTCTGATGTAGCACTGCGTGACATTCCTTCCCACAGCTACTACAGGTGCCTCCAATGTCCACTATATATGTGCCGCTGGAGCAGCTTGAACTGGCTTACAGACATGGCAATGTGGGCGTCCAGGTCACGCAGAGATCGCACAGACACATAAAGGTGTCCTGGTTACTGTGCAGTGGCACAGAGCCCGGCACTATTGGACCAGGACAGAAGCTATGCACACAGCTTCACAGCAAATGCAATTTCCACACAGACATCACTGTTACATACATTGTATCTGGTACACTGTACATTATCACACCGCACCATGACAGCCATCATGATGTGGCGCACATGTGGTGGACATTCACACGCTCATACGATACCGCATACGTTTGGCGCGGTGGCGTCAGCATACCGTTGCCAGCCGCCATGTACTCCTTAACTCGTTCGTAATATTACACGGTGTATCACGCTGATGTACGCAAACTACCGAATGTGTATTGCATGCCTACTAAATGACACACCTGCCTGTTGTACTGTCCTCACCAGGGCAGTGTGTACATACTGCCACTAAGAATGTCTGGTCTGCATTCACTGGTCTGTGTTGTGTGAATGCTGCATGCCACCTGCATAATCACATGCTGTGTGTGTGTGTGTGTGTGTGTGTGTGTGTGTGTGTGTGTTTGTGTGTGTGTGTGTGTGTGTGTGTGTGTGTGTGTGTGTGGTGTGTGTGTGTGTGTCTGTATTGTAAATCGATGGCGGGTTATGTCTTTGTATTGACAGGTGCCAGGTGCGCGCACTCCCGGCGGTCAACACCTGATGCCAGTGTCCCTCACAGATACTAGCAGTGGTGATGAGCATGTGCATGAGGTGCACAGGTAGGTCACACAGGCAGAGACTGTGCCACTGGAGAACATCACACATACGCCCTTTTCATCCCTGCACACAGTTCAGATGCCGACATACCCCAACACCGCTGCTCCATAGATGACGCCGTTTGTTGTCCCCGAGCAGAATGTGTGTGGTGGCTGCAGAAGGTGTGGGGACACACGATGTTGCCAGTGTGGCGACTGGTGCCACGGCATGTGGCAGGTGCTGCCTCAGGGGAGCACCGCTTAGACATGCATACCCTGCCGCCCAGTGGTGCAGCAGCTGGTATAACCAGACGCATGTTCCAGATCGTAATGGCGGCGCAGGCACGTGCTTTAACGGCAGAACCAGGAGGGGGGGCAGAGGCTGCAGAGGTCTGCAATCCGCATCTTAAATGACAGCATATCCAGGCATTGGCACGCACAACAGCATCTTGCCGGGATGTTCTGATAGGAGATTGGGCGATGTGGCTGGTCTCATTGACCGAGGCTTGGCCATCTCTGAGCGTGCAGCACTGCAGGAACACCAGGTAGGGGTGAGGGTATAGGGCACGCGGGCGCAGCGCAACACCACCTGCTGCAGGTCAGCGCAGCGGCTACCCCATGCTCAATACAGACAGTGAAGGCGGCAGCAGCTACCCGTAGCTACAATTTACACTCCATCTGGCTACCTGACAGAGCAGGCCACGGGATGGCCCCTGACGGGCCCCGTCAGGCACGCTTCAGCGGATATGACATCGGAGAGTGGACAGTTCGTACTCCACCCGGTCGCAAGCGTTCGCGCGTAATTTGCAGGCAGTTGCTGGTCACTGGCCACCGGCAGACGGCCAGTGAGCCGTAACACCTGCACTGTACAGTCAGGGCCGCCGAAGCATACCCCGTGGCATCATGATGACTGAACTGTGTACACACACACCCACACACAGCAGACACAACTGTAGGCTCCACCACACCCACATGTATTCACCCATAGTCATGCCCACTCACGCACTCCGGCCCTTACACACACATGATGTCATCCATTGTACAGCTCCATGCCTGTGGCATTACACATCACCCTGTGCAAATGATTAAGTCTCCTGCCGTGATATCTGTGAGCTACACCATCAATGCACGGTTAAGCTGACATATTATGATGCACAGGTGACACGATAGTGAGGGTGATGCCTGTGTCCGTGAGCAAGGCGTATGGCTGGTGACAGGTGGCGTGATGTGTTCTGCACGGACATCATGCAGCAGACATACCGCGCAGGGACAGGTGCACCATTCATTGATATGTGTGGCTGTATGTGGTGGTGGCAGTGTAGCACCATGTCGTGCAGTTAACCCGTATGATACTGATGGTGTACTTGCACGTGCCTGAGTAAATTGTAATTAGTTCCCCACATGTCGGTACCCACAGGCATGTCTGCAAAATCAGCATAGCACAGTTACCTGCCACATCTGGCATGGACCTCATAGGTACATAGTGGGGCACACGAACGTGACAGGATATGTGTGCCCGGCCATGTGTGGACCTAGCATTGTGTGTGGTAATCTAACACCTCAGGATGGTGATGCCATATCCAGCTCAGTTCCCAGTCCCTGGTCTAGCAGTGACACACAGAGGTACTGGGATCCGCATAACTATAGCCTTCGCCACATCCACACCGCCAGTAGCAGTCCTGGACAAAGGCAGCAGTCAGGCCTTCACATGGCCTGGCACCTCCTTCGCAGGTTGTAGTGTGTGTCTGGCTATTACCCTGTTCACCCCAGCACGTCCTAATTTACCTTGGGTCGAGGTGTCTGACAGTCGCTTGTGCCCGTGTTCGCAGAGGCTCGGAGGTGGAATGTGCCCATGTCACCCAGGGTTATTACGTAATGCGGTATGTCGGGCACAGCTCACCACGGTGCAGCTGTGATGAGGTGATCCACAGCCAGTGTCCCCGGTCGCGGCACTCCAGACACATGTCCCCAGCATGCCATCCCCCGCCTTGGTGGAATGCTTTTGCGCCCCTCCGCGCTGCAGGCGCCAGGTGCTGGGGCTACAGGCCACATGTGCCATTGTAATGTGAAATATTGTACTGGTGTGTGTGATGTGTACAGGGGTACAATGAACACCCTCTGGGATGTGGTTGTGCTATTCCATCTGCACTCAGGAGGCCACAATACCTGCCTCACCCACATTGCTATTGTGTGTGTTGACAGAGGCTGCCAACAGGTGTGGTAGCCATTACCCCGAACATGTCCACCATCTCAATGGCGACTACCCACATGTGAGAATAATTTGGGTTATGTTCGGCTGACTGGGTAGGGCTGCAGTAATCTCTGGCATTTGTTAGCAGGCCATGGCTCTGGCACCGCCGCCATGTCTATGACGCCTCTAGGTGGATGCACTGCAACATGGGGTGCTGGGTATGTCGCCGGGTGCGTAGTCATCTGCATTACCTTGTCATATAATCCCCAAGTGATTGTATGCACATTGAAGGTCGGATTAATCTGGCAGGGTGCACAGAGTGAGCCCTGTGGCCTCCACTGTCCAGATAAGGAGTGTGACAGCACCTTCAGCACTCAACCCCTGTGGTGTGACCCAACCTGTGTGTGAGAAGCATCAAGTATATGTCCCACACATGTATGTTGGCGAGCCTTACATGGGTCCCATGTAGTGTGCTCTGGAACGCCCCACCACCAGGTCATGGCGGTCGCGTGCAAAACCCACATATCCTGAACAATGGCCTTTGGTGAACACTCCAGACTGGACGAGCAGGTTTGGGAGGCAGGATCCGCCCTGACTATGTGTGGAAGCGGGTATGTTCCGCATACGGTGGCACCGCTATCTGTAAATCAGTTACGCATTACCTGTATGACCTCCACACAGCTTTTGCAGACAACACTTGTCAAGCGTGAGTAGGTGTGGCTGTTGACAGTCCATAGAGCACTACCCCTGGCATAGTAGACCACAGATGCTATATGGCATCCATTGGGGACATAGCCTGTGTGCTGGGCCAACATGACACAGTGGTCGCATGTGGGGCCGAGGGCCTCAAAGAGGATGGGTAGTGCCGTCAGCCAGGGAAACCATCGGTGCTCATTGCTGGACGTGTCAAACGCTATAGAGATATGGGATCACCCCAGGCCATATGACATGTTTCTGGAGGATACACTCTGTGGGATGGTGGATATGTTCCTGTTGGGGGATGGCGGCTGGAACATGTCCGTGGCATGCAGACAATGTCTGTGGGGTGCAGTGACTGTACCATTCTGACCATTTCCAGGCAGGTCTGTGTGCCCCAACCATGTCCTTACCACACAGTTAGAAGGCCCTGTGGTTGTCTCATGTGCTCCTCTGGTACCCAATTCCCACGAGCGGACCTGGATGTTGGTATGTGGGGTCGTATGGTGACGCGTATGAGGTTTTGGTGATATCGGTACTGGTTAGCCGCCTGCCATGTAGTAGCTCCAACTGTTGATGTACAGGTAGTCAGTGGTTGCGTCCACCACACCATGCCTACCTGTGGTGGACAAGGTCCTGATGTTACCGCGTTTGCCTGTTGCAGTGACATGCATGGGTGGTCAGGCGCGCATCTGCAGGTGCTTTTCTCCGCCGTCTGGCCTCTGTTCAACATTGGCATGGAGGAGATATGTAGGTACCACACGTCACATGATGTGTGTGGTTTCTGTGAGGTCATCACTGAGGTCCCCATGCTGGTGTTGGTTAAGCAGTGAGTGGATGACCAGTGATCCACTATGTCTTGCATCACCATTGAGGGCTGTGGCCATCCCTGTGGGGCCTATCCTCACCATGCGTGATGGCAGAACTGCTCGTGACATCCCCGGTATGTGGGCGGTGCATGGCTGCGCTTAACAGTGGGTTGTGGTGCAACACCTGACCGTTGGCGATTGTGCTGCGCACGCCATGGGTAATGTTCCTCCCAGGCTAGCGGTGAAGGGGGGTGTCTATGTCACACAAATGGTGCTGTGAGAAAGCATGCCCACTCACCAGTGTCCTCAGGACATCTGTGGCTGGTATCCTGTGTTTGTGAGGGTTGTTGTAGCATGCACAAACTGTAGGCCAGTCCCACATGGTTAATTGCACCTACATATTCCCCCGCAGCAACAACAACGCCTGTGGCATGACCGGTTACTGTTGTGGTCACACACAGGATGGTCCGTGACCCGCCACCCATGCCGCCGCCGCACTACGTGTATGTATGTCTGATTTCGCGTCTGGAGATGCCCAGTAGGTGCTGTGATAGACACACAGCACAGTGCACCGCAGCGCCGCCTGCAGTAATACCTCGGTGCATGCCTCTATCCCTCACGCTAACGTTACCGCCTGTGGCATGGCCAGGTTTCTGTTGTGTGGCTGGACACACACGACGGTCCACATTACGCCACCCATGCTGGCCGCAACATGTGTATGCATGTCCGCCCCAGCCGAGTCTATGTCTGAGTACGCCCAGGCGCAGTGTGATGTACTGACTGTGTGTTGGTCGTTGGCTCACCGCAGCACTAACGCAGCAGTGTACGGGCGACCTGATGGTAATACTGACGCGGACCGCGCGACTTGTCCGAACACCAGCCGGGCGCATTGGGTTTCT
Organism: Protopterus annectens; assembly: GCF_019279795.1. NCBI lineage: Eukaryota > Metazoa > Chordata > Ceratodontiformes > Protopteridae > Protopterus > Protopterus annectens. The sequence continues at coordinate 71,370,940 of NC_056732.1, forward strand.
TTGCGTAAATGATACCACTCACCGTGAGGGTATGCCTCCTGACAGCAGCCTGCTCAGCAAACTCGTAGCGCTGCTCAGAATGCTTCATACTGTAGTGTGTTCATGTAGATAGCGAAGTTCGGCCTCTGCCCTTTCCGCGGTGTGTGTGTGTGTGTGTGTGTGTGTGTGTGTGTGTGTCTGTGTGTGTTTTATTCGCTTCTGCGACTGATTATGCTTTTAGACGCCTCCGCGAACACATGCTCATTATTGCCAATCATTATTGTCTTGCAGGCGGCGTTGACGCCAGCAAAATTAAGGCATGTGCCTGTGACAGCGCTTCGTTTTAGCAAACTCGGTAGCGCTGCTCTGTAAATGCTCTGTTGTGTGTGTGTCTTTAAGTAGAGGGTCGAGGTCTGGCCCCCGCCCTTCCGGTGCGGTGTGTGTTTGTTTCCAGCCGCCTCTGCGACTGATTATGCTTTTTGACGCCCGCAACACATGCCTTTGCTATTGCCAACCATTGTCTTGGCGGTTGACGCCAGCAGCCCAGCGTTGCGCATGCCTGTGACAGCGCTTCTGTTTAGCAACTCGGTAGCGCTGCTTTGTAAATGTTTACACAGTAGTGTGTTCAAGCGTAGATAGTCGAGTTCGCCCCGCCTGCGCGCAGGTGTGCTTGTTTCCAGCCGCCTCGCGCATCAGATTATGCTTTTAGACGCCTCAACACATGCCCGGCTGGCTACAACTATTGTCTTGGCGGCCGATCGCCAGCAGCCTGCCAGTATGCCTGTGACAGCGCCTGTTTAGCAAACTCGGTAGCGCGCTCGCCATACAGTAGTGGCTCGTGACAGTTTAGGGTCTCCGCCCGTAGCGTAGTGTTTGTTTCAGCCGCCTCTGCGACTGATTATGTTTTCTAGACGCCCGCCAACACATGCCTTTATTGCTAACTATTACCCGCGGTTGACGTCAGCAGCCTGCTGGCATGCCTCGCATCGGTTTAGCAAACCGTAGCGCTGCCTGTAAATGCTTCATACAGGCAAGTTCGCGATAGTCGTAGTTCGCCCCCGCCTTCCGTAGCGTGGTGTGTGTGTTTGTTTCAGCTGCCTTCAGACTGATTATGCTTTAGACGCCCGGCAATACACACACATGCTCAAGGCCGTCATAACTATTGTCTTGCGGCGGACGCCAGTGCCTGCTGGGCATGCCTGGTGACAGCGCCTGTTTAGTAAACTCGGTAGCGTTCTGTAAATGCTTCATACAGTAGTGTGTTCATGTAGATAGGCGAGGTTCGCCCCCGCCCCTTCCGTGTGTGTGTGTGTGTGTGTGTGTTTCCAGCTGCCTGCGATGATTATGCTTTTAGACGCCCGCAACACATACCTTGGCTATTGCCAACTATTGTCTTGCGTGATGTCCAGCAGCCTACAAGTATGCCTGTGACAGCGCCTGTTTAGCAAACTCGGTAGCGCTCTGTAAATGCTTCTGTAGTGTGTCATGTAGATAGGCGAGGTTCGCCCCCCTCCTTCCGTGTGTGTGTGTGTGTGTGTTTCCAGCTGCCTCTGCGATGATTATGCTTTTAGACGCCCGCAACACATGCCTTGGCTATTGCCAACTATTGTCTTGGCGGGTGACGCCAGCAGCCTACAAGTATGCCTGTGACAGTGTTTCAGTAAACTCGGTAGCGCTCTGTAAATGCTTCATACAGTAGTGTGTTCATGTAGATAGGCGAGGTTCGTCCCCGCCCCTTCCGTGTGTGTGTGTGTGTGTGTCCAGCTGCCTCTGCGACTGATTATGCTTTTAGACGCCCAACACATGCCTTGGCTATTGCCAACTATTGTCTGGGCGGTGACGCCAGCAGCCTACAAGTATGCCTGTGACAGCGCCTGTTTAGCAACTCGTAGCGCTTCTGTAAATGCTTCATACAGTAGTGTTCATGTAGATAGGCGAGGTTCGCCCCCGCCCTTCCGTGTGTGTGTGTGTGTGTGTGTCCCAGCTGCCTCAACATTATGCTTTTAGACGCCCGCAACACATGCCTTGGCTATTGCCAACTATTGTGGGTGATGTCCAGCAGCCTACAAGTATGCCTGTGACAGCGCCTGTTTAGCAAACTCGGTAGCTGCTCTGTAAATGCTTCACTGTAGTGTGTTCATGTAGATAGTAGGTTCGCCCCCCCTTCCGGGTGTGTGTGTGTGTGTGTTTCCAGCTGCCTCTGCGACTGATTATGCTTTTAGACGCCCGCAACACATGCCTTGGCTATTGCCAACTATTGTCTCGGGTGACGCCAGCAGCCTACAAGTATGCCTGTGACAGCCTGTTTAGTAAACTCGGTAGCGTGCTCTGTAAATGCTTCATACAGTAGTGTGTTCATGTAGATAGGCGAGGTTCGTGTCCCTTCCGTGTGTGTGTGTGTGTGTGTGTGTTTCAGCCGCCTCTGCGACTGATTATGCTTTAGACGCCCGCAACACATGCCTTGGCTATTGCCAACTATTGTTGGCGGTGACGCCAGCAGCCTGCAAGCATGCCTGTGACAGCGCTCTGTTTACAAACTCGGTAGCGCTGTAAATGCTTCATACAGTGTACATGTGGGATAGTCGAGGTCTGGCCCTTCCGCATGTGTGTGTGCTGTGTTTGTTTCAGCGTGCATATTATGCTTTTAGACGCCCGCAAGACATGCTTGGCATTGAACATTCGGCGGTGACGCCAGCAGCCTACAACATGCCTGTGACAGCGTGTTTGCAAACTGTAGCGTGCTCTGTAAATGCTTCATACAGTGTGTGTTCATGTAGATACAGGTTCGGCTTGTGGTGTGTGTGTGTGTTTCAGCGTTCATGCGTTATGCTTTTTGACGAACACATGTGGCTATTCCACTATTCATGGGTGACGTCAGCAGCCTACAAGTATGCCTGTGATAGCGCTGTTTAGTAACTCTAGCTGCTCTGTAAATGCTTCATACATATGTTTGGATATAGGTGCCCCGCCCCTTCCGCTTGTGTGTGTTGTGTGTGTGTGTTTCCAGGTCTGCATGATTATGCTTTAGACGCCCACACATGCCTTGGGTTGCCAACTATTGTCTTGGCGGGTGACGCCAGATCCATGTATGCCTTGATACACTCAGTTAACCCGGTAGCGCTTGTGTATGATTCTACTGTATTGAGTTCAGGAATAGCTGTAGGTTATCTCCGGCCCTGCATGTGTGTGTGTTTCCGTCATTCCATCTGAATACATTAGTTACAGTGTACAATCAACATGTGCATATTGAACCGTGGATCACATGTTGCAGAACATTCAGACTGCATACTGCACACGGTGCAACGAAAACGTTGCATGTTTTCATGAACTGTTCATGCAAGACTTGCCAGCAACCTGGGACTATTCTGCTGCATGTTTCCGGGGTTTGTGCGCAATATCATGTAAACGTGGTGTTCATATATGCTTTCAGATGTGACATGTGTGTGTCTGCACAGCTGTCTGCTTTCTATGCTGTGGCTACACATTGTGCATAGAAATGACAATGGAATGTAAGGGTAGAACATGTTGACTGTGTCCATTCGCCATGTTACTGTGTCCAGCCAACGTGATAGCGCTACATGTTATGAAGCCTTGGATACCATATGTCCTGTCGTACAAATGTTTATGCTGACTGTTCCATCTACCCATGTGTACATGTTTAAATATAGGGTGCCAGGAAGTCTATCCTGTCATTGTGTATCCGGTATGTATTGACACAATCCTATTATTCATGAAGGATGTTTTATGCGTAACGCCATAGTTTACCATATGACCTTCCTAGTTGACGTTGGTTGTGCCATTAATATGTGTTCCACAGGTCCCATCTGTTCCACTGGAGTGGAAGCGGTGATCCCTCAGATGTGCTGGCACCTTGTGTGCTGTGTACCGGGATTCGCCCAGCGGTCTTTCATGTGTGTACTGTTGTTTCCATCTGTATTTCCTGTGTTATGCCTAACAGCTGTGTGATTCCACCAGGTTTGCTAGGGTGCCATCTTGTCCGACGCTTGTCCATCCTTGGGAAATGCCTACTGGACACTGTAGGGCTGTAACATTTCACAGCTGCATTTAGCATTCTCCGTGGATGCTATTAGTATTGGGCGGGTAAGGCATGTTCTCCCACATCCCCACGGGCGGACAATGGATCATCTGCCAATCAACACCGAGCCCCATTTTGCATACCCACGATCCCATGGCTGCAACCTGTACCCATTGCACATCCTTCATGTGTGCGGAATGGGATGTGGACGCATGGACTCGCATCTGGGATCCTATTCATATGTCCTGCATTTCATGGACAGTTGTCATCAACCTTGAAACACGCTGTGGTGCATATATTAGCTGTGCCGTAGTCACGGCTGTCACTCTTCCGTTCACACTGTTGCACACCAAAGGAAATTTTTGGGTCCTACAATGGACACATGTGCATATGTAAAGTGTAGAACATGTTGACTGTGTCCATCTGGCCAGTGGTTTGACTGCTGTATGTTCCCCAATCGGATGTCTGTGTTTGACCCATATTATGTTGTGCTACGAAACCCATGTTCCTACAATTAACCCAAATGGTGTTACTGTAATGCTGCAGGTTGGCAACTGCTTTAAGTAATCCTCAGAAGGCCCAGTGAACATATCCGCCACTGTATTGTCAATATAACACAGCCAGAACATGTAGAACCCTATTTATTCATTGAAGGATGTTCTATGTGGGAACGCATAGTTTAAACATCGTATGACCTTCCTAGTTGACGCTTGTTGGTGTGCCATTAGTATGTGTTCCACAGGTCGCCCATTTGTTCCGCGAGTGGCGGTGATCCACATACTGATAGCATGCTGTGTACGCTGGATTCGCACGGCGGATCTGGATGTATGGGTGTATGTACTGTAGTCCATCTGTATTTCCTGTGTTATGCCTTACTACGGCTGTGTGTATTCCACCAGGTTTCCAGTTATGGGTGCCATCTTGGTCGACGCTTGTCCATCCATGGGAATTGCCTACTGACACTGATATAGGGCTGAACACATTTCACACCTGCTTTAGCATTACAGTGGATGCTTTGCATCCTTAGTGGGGACTAAGGCACGCCCCACAGCCCTCCCACGGGCGGACAACGGATTATCTGCCAAACAACACCGAGCCCCATTTTGCATACCCAGGATCCCATGGCTGCAACCCCCACGTACCCATTACACATCCTTCATGTGCGGACTGGGATGTGGACGCACTTCTATGGACACGACAATCTGGGGATTTCTGTTCATATGTCCTGCCTCATGGACAGTTATCATCAACCTTAAACACGCTGGTGGTGCATATGTTCAGCTGTGCCGAGTCACGTCTGTACTCTGTCTGGTCGATCTCAGCTGGTCGGTGCAGAACAATTTTTGAGTCCTACAATGGACACCGATGTGCATATGTAAAGTGTAGAACTGTTGGACTGTCACCATCTGGCCAGTGGTTTGACTGCCGCTGTATGTTCCCAATCGTGATGTCTGCTTGACTACCCATATTATGTATACATGGCCTATCTATATCCACGTGCCAGTATGCGGAAATACAGCAAACCTGCGCCCCGCCCATCTTCATAAAACATTATTGAACATATATCGCTAAACAGACATGTCAATATAGACTCCACAGTGAAAGATACTGAGCTCTCATACTAACATGGGGCATGCCGAGTACGGATGCATGACATAGTCGTTCCCTATTACTTTCAGAGTCAGTTGTGTTAATTAATCAATAAACCTGCTCATAGTTATGGACAGTGCTCCAAGTCTTGATTATAACGTGACATACATATCAGTGTTGCATTTACTTATGGAACACACGAACAATGTGTTAATATATACAATATTGGTAAATACAATCAGTATGAACATAGTTGATAATTGTGAGAGTACCTTAGAATGTAGTGTGTTGATCATTATTGTATATCTGTGTATAATTGTGCATTACTCAAAGCATGGAATCAATAGTACATTTAAGCATATATTTACAATTATGAATGTCGCAGAGGGAGACATCCTTAACCTTCCTGGTTCCACTGGATCACACACGACACGCATACCGCATGTCCATTAGGGTTACGCACGCGCATTACGCATATCCGTATTGTTATATATGTTTACATGTCGTGTGGTTACTGTGCGTTACTTGTGACATTCCGGTAACATATGTCTGATCCGTTGCACGCAGCAGAAAGCACTTACAGCTTTATACATGTAACAGTCTTTTGCAGCATGGACCCACGCACACGCACATCTATATGTTCTATAGTAATTCAACGTGACTGCAGTCACGCTTGACTTACTGTGACCAGCACGTTAGCTGTCTGTCACCATACCCTGGTACTTGTACATTACATATATCTGCACACACGCATCGTCACAGGCATCCATTCCCCTGCTGGAAAGGTGCGTACTGCATGTTAACATTCCTATTCCTCGCCTTGGCCCACGATGCTTATGTCGTCACCACTGGGCTGTACAGATCACAGCTGCTTATATCCCTTTTGCATACAGGCCTTCGATTGTCAGGGTGTTGCTGTGGTGCTTGGTGTGTTGTCCGCAGTACGGGAACTGCCTGATCGCACGAATGTTAGATGAGTCACATGGGCATGTTTTACGTGCCATGGTATGCTGTCACCCCCCCAATTACTTAACCGTGGTGCGCCGATTGCCGGTGTACCGCAGATCTTGGGTATAATTGCACAGGTCTGGTCGAATAACCTACCCATATTAACCCCGTATGTGTGTCCAATATTACAAGGGTTTAACAAGCTCTTTCACTGAGCCACAGACATGTCCGCTGCCGGTTCCGCCACACATTTAACAGGTTGTCATGATACCCAACATCGGGTTGTCCGCTGTTCATTATTGAATCGCTTGTGAGTTTGTTTGCCACCGGACATGTCACATTGTAACGGATATCTCCAGCAGTCCCACACTGGTGACGATGTCTGCCTCCGGCAACAGGCATTATGCTGTGCCATTATGTCTGGGACTATGGTTTCTTCCCATAGATGATGTGCCATACTACAATGACCCAGCATGACCCGCCTGGGTGTGGGTACTGCTGTATTACCCACGGAAGAGGGCCTGTCAAGTGGTACTAGGCAGTTGCCACCGACAGCCACCCGTATCCCTGTCTACACACCAAATGAGTCTGAAAGGTGCCCCGAGTAGACAACACCCCAGACTTACCTACTTGGCCTATGCCTGGCCGCTATGTGTGTGGTCCCGCATCGGACTGAACGTGACGCCTGCCGCTGGTATGTCCAGCATTACCCACATCCAGCCCCAAGGCAGTAACACAGCATCCATGGGTCCACATGGTGTCCCAGCATACTGAACTCTATGGGAATTAACCCACACTTAGGACAGCTAATCTAGCCTCACCTCAGGATACATATGAGTAGTAGCACAGGCGCACTGTAGTCACACTCACAAGATGGTGCCCCACTGACCCTGTATTACCATTAGCTTGACAAGCCTTATCTGCAAAGCCATGGAGAAGGATCATAATGCACATAGATAGACATAGGGGACGATACTTTGATTACAACCCAGTTTGCTTGGTCAAGTCAGATCATGCCTTTACACGTGTTTGACTTTGTAGGATCAGTCACAAGGCCATTGCTGAGGGTAAAGCAGCCACAGCCTATCAACTGGCAAGGCCTTAATAATATGGCATTTGATAAACTCATCTTGATGTACATCCCATGGCTGAAACGGGCTGTCACAGAACACACGGTTAGTTGGACGCCATGTCATACTCACAGCAGTCACAGGTGGTGTCCCATGGGGCTCAGTCCTGTCCACTATTTGTGCTACATTTCCAATGTAATAAGCACACATTATGGACAATGTTTGCATATACTGCAAAGGATGCCATAGTCGGCACATCTGACACAGATATCCAGGAGGCCTCACAGATGTGATAATGGTCCAGAGACATGCCTACAGCTAAATGCCAGGGAAATGCATAGTGCCCTTCAAGAACAAGGTTACCCCAAAGCTACTATATAGGTGGCAATCCACTGAGCACATTACCAGTGATCACACGGTTGTTGTTAACCGCTCGAGACACACATGTTGCAACAGTTGTGTAGACCTTCCATTGCCACATCATCATGAAGGGATTCACATCTAGATCAGAGGTCATTGTCCCCTTGTACTCATCACCATTAGCCTATGATTGCATGCCCGCTCAGAATGTATCTGACCCAACACCTGCAGCAGCTGGAAAGGCCCAACAGTTCATCGACAAACAGATGCAGGGTCTCAGCATATGTTATGCTGACCAACTGAAAGAATTCCAGCTGTATACATCATACCACTTGCCCAGAGGTGACCTGCGGCCTGGCATACGGGCATGTCGAACCCAGATCTGATGACTATGCTTCACCCATACATAGATCCTCAGAACCACAAGGCAGGTGACGACACCTTACACTGTCATTAATCGAACGTGTTGTTGGGACAGATTCATCACCCAGACACTCACTATGCTGTGGAACACATCCCAGTACATGAGGCAAGCACCTGCTGGCCTTGTGTTAGTATTTACAAGGATGTCACAATTTCTAACCTTCTAAATGTTATATTACCACATTGTGAATCTTTACATTTCGCTGGTCTATTTTACATTAGTCATAATCATACGGTTTATGTATATTATGGTTCATTTATATTACTAGGTGTCTGTAGTTCTGTTAATATACAATCAGCATATATACATGTAGCTTAAACAGTCAGACATTTGGAAAACAATGTTGGTTCATGTTTCATATGTACATATATTTCATTTTAATATGTACCTTCAAGCAATGTCTGATGTCCTCACTGTGTATCTGTAACCCATGTTTGTCTTTGTTTGCCTAAGGCATTTAATTAGTACCAGCACATCTAATGTAATGACCACAGCTGTAAATGTAGTAGGTTGACCATTGTATGTATTCTGAATAAGTCTTATGAAGCAGACGAAGTGTTCAATAGACTATGGTGACTGCATTTAATTCTGGTGTGCTCTGGTGGCACTGACGGTCTACAGTACTGCCTTTGCTTTGGACTTCACGGCTGGTTGTCTGTGTTTTTGTATGGGGAATGTCATAGTCCCTATGTGTATTTCCTGTGTAATGCCTTACTCGGCAGTGTAATTCCACCGGTTTGCAGTTATGGTGCCATCCTGGTCATACGCTGTCCATCCATGTGAACTGGGTACTGGACACTGGTATAGGTCTGTACACATTTCACACCTGCATTTAGCATTCTCCGGTGTGTTTGCATTAGCGGAGAGGCATGTGCGCACATCCCTCCCACGGGCGGACAAAGGATTGCCTGCGAACAACACCGAGAGATTTCTATACCCAGATCCCATGACTGCAACCTCGACAGTACCCATTACACATCCTTCATGTGTGCTGGTGATGTGGACGCAGTCATGGACCGCCGATCTGGGTATTTGCATGTGTGCTGCATTCATGGACAGCTATCATCAACATTAAACACGCTTGGTGCATATGTGTACCTGTGACGTGGCTATAGATCACTGAGTAAAGCTGCAGGCATGTCTGAAAAATTTTTGGGTCCTTCAATGGACACCAATGTGCATATGTAAAGTTAGATGTTGCTGGACTGTGTCCAACTGGCAGTGCTTTCACTGCTGCTGTATGTTCCCAATCGCGATGTCTGTTTGACTACCCATTCCACATGGTGCTACATAACCAGGTGATCAGAACAAAATGGTACATCCAAAGATGCAGGGTTAGCAACTGCTTCAAATAAACTCAGACATCCCAATGGGACATATCCGCTACTGTATTTCAATATAACACCACCGAACATGTGCTTACCTATGTATTCATTTAACCATGTTGTCTTCATAGGTGGAACGCCATAGTTTACATATCCCAGTTGACGTTGTGTGTGTGCCATTAGTATGTGTTCCACAGGTCGCATCTGTTCCGCTGTATGGTAGCGGGTGCCTCAGTCTGTTGCTGGCAGATTGAGTGCTGTGTACGCCGGTGTTGCACGGTCCAACTTTGTATGGGCAATGTCAACTGTAGTCCCTATGTGTGTATTTCCTGTTATGCCTTACCGCTGTGTCATTTAATTCCACCGGTTTGCAGTTGTGGGTGCCATCTTGGTCATACGCTTGTCCATCCATGAGAATTGCCTACTGGACACTAGTATAGGCTGTACACATTTCACACCTGCATTTAGCATTCTCCGGAGATGGTTTGCATTATTAGCGGAGAGTAAGGCAGGTGCTACGACACATCCCTCCCACGGGCGGACAAAGGATTGCCTGAAACAACACCGAGCCAGATTCTACATACCCAGAATCCCTTGACTGCAATAATTCGACAGTACCCATTACACATCCTTCATGTGTGCGGACTGTGATGTGGACGCAGTTCTATGGACCCGGTACCCTGGGTATTTCTGTGCATATGTGCTGCATTTCATGGACAGCTATCATCAACATTGAACACGCTATGTGCATATGTGTACCTGTGACGTCAATGAGTTCACGTGTTGAAAGAAGGCATTCCTGTCTTTAGACAAATTTTTGGGTCCTACAATGGACACCAATGTGCATATGTAAAGTTAGAGCTGGACTGTGTCCACCTGGCCAGTGCTTTCACTGCTTGTGTATGTTCAATCATGGATGTCTGTTTGACTACCCATTCCACATGGTGCTACATAACCAGGTGATGTAGTACTGTGAACAAATGTCATACATCCAAAGATGCTGGTTAGCAACTGCTTCATATAAACCTCAGACATCCCAATGGGACATATCCGCTACTGTATTTTCAACATAACACCACCGAACATGTTGATCACCTATGTATTCATTTAACCATGTTGTCTTCATAGGTGGGAATGCCATAGTTTACATATCCTACTTGACGCTGTGTGTGCCATTAGTATGTGTTCCACAGGTCGCACATCTGTTCCGCTGTATGGTAGCGGTGCTCCTCATTCTGTTGCTGGCAGATTGAGTGCTGTGTACGCCGGTGTTGGCACGGTCCGACTTTGTATGTGGAATGTCAACTGTAGTCCCTATGTGTATTTCCTGTGTTATGCCTTACCGCTGCTGTGTAATTTACCGGTTTGCAGTTGTGGTGCCATCTGGCCATACGGGTTGTCCATCCATGACAATTGCCTACTGGACACTAGTATAGGGCTGTACACATTTCACACCTGCATTTAGCATTCTCCGTGGATGGTTTGCATTATTAGCGGAGAGTAAGGCAGGTGTTACGACACATCCTCCCACGGGCGGACAAAGGATTGCTCATGAAACAACACCGAGCCCAGAGTCTACATACCCAGAATCCCTTGACTGCAACAATCGACAGTACCCATTACACATCCTTCATGTGTGCGGACTGTGATGTGGACGCAGTTCTATGGACCCGGTACCCTGGGTATTTCTGTGCATCTGTGCTGCATTTCATGGACAGCTATCATCAACATTAAACACGCTATGTGCATATGTGTACCTGTGACGACAATGAGTTCACACATTGAAATAAGGCATCATTCTGTCTTTAGACAATTTTGGGTCCTACAATGGACACCACTGTGCATATGTAAAGTGTAGAGCTTGTCGGACTGTGTCCTTGTGAGCAGTGGGTTTCACTGATGCTGTGTGTTCAACAATCGGATGTCTGCTTGACTACCCATACTGTGTAGTGCTACAGGAACCATGTTTTCCACACCAGAACCAATGGTGTACATCCAATGTTGCAGGTTAACAACCACTTTAAATACCCAGAGGTCACGATTGGGAGGTATTGCCACTTTATTATCGGAACAACACCTCCAGACTGTGTAAATCACGGGAACTTTAGGCCAGTCTTACCGCCATTTGCAATTGTAATTAGCAGACACGTGTCAATACATGTATGATAAGACATATTGTCATGCAGAAGTTGATCTATGTTATTTGGACATTGGCTTCTGCTATTGGCATCCGTTGCTGTGAGTGTTGCCAGTTACCATACACATTGCTTGCTCAGAGGCAGACTACACAATTCTGCACACTACTGTGGTCTCCTTTAAGGACCCTGAGCCAGTGGTCGACAGTACTGCAGCCACTGCATCAATCACATTTGCCATCTACCAGTACCTACAGGACTGCATGAACCAGGCATTCACTTACCCAACTGTGGTTCATTGTACCAATGCCAAGCATCCAGTGTGGTGTACCCCAGCCATACACAGGATGTACAACACGAGGAGGTGGCTACTACAAGGTGGAGCAGACACCTTGTGAGGTATGACACCCTTGGTCATCATATGTGTAGAGTTACACACTGTCATGCCATGGTCCAGGGCACATTCCACAGATATACCTACATGGACCTGGCTGACAATCATACCACCTTCAGTTGCTATCGGGAACTCCAGGGAGGTCTCTCCCACACATGCTCTGACTGGGTTCTCAAAGAGGTGGTTTACTCAACATACACACATTGCCAACATACAGGCTGACAAGTCCAGTGAGGACATCTCCACACCCTCCCCCACACATGAGGAGATGTCTGTACCAGTGGTTTGTGGTCACCAAATGTTCTGTGACACACAGGTGGGACATGCTCTCCAGGGTAGTGGACATCAAGTACACTGAAATGTCAGCGCTTTCATCAAGTAGCACAGAAAATTTCTGGGACTTGCATCTGTCAACTACATTATGGCATTGCGAATATGCTAAACCGTCTTGTAGCACATATGAAAGCTTTGTGGTTTTCAATGTAAGCTTCTGAGCAATCTGACTGTCTGGAAATAAAGTTTTCATGCACTTGACTAAGTGATCCATATGTGAAAAGGGAACATTATGCTCTGCCACGAATGCTGTTAAAACAGTTTCCGCTTTAGCAACCATACAGTCGATGGACGGTGTAGTTGGTTTCTGAAGAAAGTGGTTGATAGTAAACATATTTCGTTTTATATCATTGTTTTTAATGTGCTTGGCAGACTCTGCATGCTTTGTAAGTGCAGATCGATTAACATTGGCTAAAGATGTGGAACAAACCGTACACCTTGCCCCATATTTATGGCCTGGGTCTGGCTTAAGCCAATGTTTAAATTCTTCGATCTGAAGCCATTCGTCATTAAACGGTTGTCTATACCACTCTCGTGCTTTCTTACGCAGCGTGGTACTACTCCCCTGTTCATCATTATCTGAATCAAATGATGCCAATGCCATTAAAAATTGACAATCAAAACTTAAACTGCAAACGACGATTAACGAGGATTAATTCCGTATTGCACGCAAATCAATCAACAACACACAATACACAAACTGTCACATCACGTCTGTCAGCACTCAGCACGAAACCAGAAACAGTCTGCAAAGGACGTCTCCCATAAGAAAAGATATCTAATCTATATAAGTAAAAAGAGAAAAATGAACAGTAACTGCAGAAATGTGGTCAGTGTCAAAAAGTTATTAATAATAACTAATAATAACTTATTATACCATTTGTTTGACCAGTCTAGATTTGCGTACTTACATGTCAAAATTTCACTCAGAATATTTTTTCCTTCACGGATCACGACAGTAAAAAAAATCCCAAGATTGCATGGCAAAATCCCCAAATCCCAAGTAAACTCCCAAATTCCCAAGAATTACTCCGTTTGTTTGTATCTTTTGGCTTTTCCTGGTTAGGGGTCGCCACAGCGGAACTCCGGTCCACTAATGATTGGCAGTTGATTTTTACGTACCAGCTTGCCAGGCCTGACGCACAACCTTCAACGAAGGTACGCTCATGGGTTGTTTTGCTTTATTCCTCTGAACTGTCTCTGGTTCTGAAGAACATCCTTGATTTTGTCTCCTATTTTTGCCTTTTCTGTCATAAGTATTTTTTGAATTTTTTTGGTGAATCACCGAGTATTACAGTCAATAATGGTAGACATTAGAGTTTCATACTTTTTACTGTTATAAAATATATGACAACTCATAGCTTGTGCTCTGTTGACTTTTTAAGTGAATTATATGAAAACATTTTATATTTTTTGGGGTTTTGTCCATGTTTATGACTGAGATATTTCCAAAGTTAAATAGCATAGAAACTGAAGCTGCTGTCAAGATAAAATAATAGCTAAAAGATCATTATGGTCAGAAGAATATTTATGTTATTTTGATGTTATGCAGTAACTGCATCTTCACAGAACTGTACTTATCTATGATTTCATTTATATTTGTATGTGTATGTATTTACTTGCTATCTGGTAGGTGAACTGGTCTGAACACACTTTTCAGCCATGATCTGAACCTGAATGCACATGCATCACATACAAAGTATAAGACGTAGCAAAACAATACTATTTATTTTGTGAACAACAAATAGATTGAAAAAAATCATATGGCTTAAATATCGATCTTTAATGTAAAGAGTACACAAATAGTAAAAATCAGATGAGGCACATTAAAAACACATTGTAAAAATGTATTGTAGAATCTATGTGAGGTATATGTAGAATCAATCAATACCTCTGAAATAATAACAATTGTAGGAGTCTGTTAGGTGTTCTTTAAACTTCTTCATCAAGTTAAGCAGATTTTCCTCATTATTTCTATAAACAGGGACTTTGTTCCAGCAAGCAGATACCATCTTTCCAAATGCCTTGTTTCCCCCCAAAACAGTGTAACATGGTTCTCCTCAGGGTAAGGACTCCTAGTTCTGTGGACCTTGAGTGACAGTGCTGGGTTGCTACTGACAAATTTTGTGCAAGGGGACAATAATTTTCTAAGTACAATAGTTTAAAATGTAACTGTATTACTTATTAACAGCAAGGTGGTGCAAGCTGTGATTGGTAGCCATTTAGCACATTCAAAAGAAATACAGTAATTATCTTTGAAATCTGATAATAAATAAACTAACAGATCGTATTGACAGTTGGCTGTAGTAACTGGGTCTTGTTTGGAGAATAACAGGTCAGTGATGATAGTGTATATTCCATTTGTGAGATAAAAAACATTAACATCAATTACCTTTCTTGTACCTGGTGTCAGATGACTGGTCATTATATAGCACACCTTCACCTGCTTCAATGGTTTATTTATCACTGTATCAGTATGAAACTTAAATATATTGTTTGGATCAGGAAAAATACCTAGATCTTTAAAACTAGAAACCTGGTTCATCAGAGTATTTAATTTGTTCTACCCTCAAATGACCCAACAAAGATGGCCATGCTGACATGACTTTTTTATCGTCAGTCAAACTTTCTCCATCATGTAATGTATTCTGTGACCTTGCAAGGTGACATTTTTTTTTTGTGAGGCTGTACAATCCATGAAATGAGAATGATATTACTCAGAGATGCAGCTTACTTTAATGTCACTGAACAGGCTATTAATAACTTTTATAAACACACTTCAGTGTGCCCTTTTTTATATAAACAAATGTGTGTGTGTGTGTGTGTGTGTGTGTGTGTGTGTGTGTGTGTGTGTGTGTGTGTGTGTGTGTGTGTGTGTGTGTGTGTGTGTGTGTAGGGGGGTAGAGAGAGCAGGGTTTAAATTAAATTGCTTTTGTAAACAAAACCTGGCTTAGATGCAGGCACATTCCACCATTAAATCCTGTTGCCAGCCAGAGGTTAAATTGCTGTCCAGGCTGAGCTGCTGGCTAAACTGTAACTGATACTAACAGTAAGAGAACTGAATCATTGGAGACATTGTAGATTTATGCCCTACTGGGATGGAATTATGCAAGGCTACATACATATTACTGGGGCAAAACTGTTATAAAATAACTAATATGATACAAGACTTAAAGAAACACATTCCTAAAGAAAGCATTTGGAGATTTCATGGTGTGTATTGAGGAAGCAGAGTACCACATAAATGCTGTTTCAGCTGAGTAACAACTAAATTATGCTTTGTTTATAAGTCAGTTTAGGGATAATTTTGTAAAAGGACAGAGGAAATACCCCCTAGCCACTTGAATAAGAAAAAGTTGTGTTTAGGGTGTGTTTGTCCAGATAGAGTCTTTATGTCAACCAGAAACAGCATGTATACATTGCAGACTGTACAATCAAGCCTGGTTCTCAGTAGTCTCTGTCTTGGAATAGAAAAACGAATGAGGTGAATTATTGGTGTTAGAAAGAATACTCTCTAATCCTGCATTACAGATTACTACATTCCTTCCCCCCTTAAGATGAAAAATAATGCACATTTACTGTAGTATGTTGGTGTTACCATCCAAGCAATTATACATGAATATATATCAGTTTATTTGTCTCTTTTTATTAATTTTCACAGTCAGGTACACCTATAGTTACCTCTCTTGTTGGCTCATGTAGAATAAATGTAGTTTTCCTAATCTGTAACAAATTGGAAGCAAGTTAAGTGCATGTGTGCAGCAAGTTGCTGTAGCTGCAAGGTGAAATTCTGGCAAGAGAAGAAAATAATCCCCAGGATTTAATAAAATCTGCGTAGGCTTCATGTAGGGCCTACATGGAATGTACCCGTATACATGGCCATGGTTTCCGCTCGGCACCACACCATGGATATGAATCATGGTGCACTGTCGAGGGAGAGCACAGTAACAGGGATATTGAATCCTTGTAGGCAGAAGTGTAGAGGCTGGTCAGATGTTATGTACATGGTGAGGCTCCCTGTAATGTTCCATGCTAGTGTTGAAAGCTGTGTATTAATAGTTTGTGTTTTAAATTTATAAATTATGCTTTTTTTAAATTTTTTTGTTAATGTCCGTTTGTGCAGCGCTGAGCGCAGCAATGCCAAACTGTGCTTATACATAGACAGCTGACACCTGCCAGACATCTAAAAATAGAAACCGGATGTAATTAATTATCATATCTGTTTTTTTTTTTAATTTTGTTTTAAGGTCTGTTTGTGCGGTGCAGTGCTGAGCCCAGCAATGCCAAGCTGTGCTTACACATAGACAGTTGACACCTGACAGACATCTAAATATAGAAACCAGATGTAATTAATTATGTATGTCTGGTTATGTTGAAACCTGTTTAAGTCTGTGTGTGCAGCGGGCCGCAATTGCTTAGTAGTGTATGTGAAGGTATACTACTTTATATACTGTCCAAGTAGCTAAATTGGTAGAGTGACGGTCTAAGGCTTTGCAGGTCCTGGGTTAGAGTCCCTAGCACACATATCATTTTTTGAATGCAGTGTAAAATGTCTTTTAAATTAAAATCAATATTTTTACATTTGGGAGAGCTGTGGGGTGCTAAGTACTGTTAAACATGGTTAATGACTAATATTGTTTGTGCTTTGCTAAGCTTCGCTAAAATGACATTTGTGCGAGTTTTCACAATGCTTAGATGGTTTGTGCAATGCTAAGCACCACGGGGCTTTTTTGAATATTGATAAATGACATGTAAGGGTGGGAAAACAGCCTATATTAAGGTGAATAGGTGGGAAATCTGCACCATTTATTGGAGTCTGCTTATCTGTTGATATGCCAGGTGGTGTTGGAGAGGGTGCATGCTTTAAGGCACAGAGATGGGGTGTGTAGGCATCCAGGGTTTTTGTTGGGCTCCTCATACGCAATTATGAACCTAGGCTGTTGCAGGGCAGTTACCAGTTTTCAGAATATAAGGCTGAGGCCTGGGATTGCTTGGCCAGGGAACTTACTAGTGCTACTGGTATCCCCCGCACTGGTGAGCAGTGTCATTACTTCTATGATGACCTGAAGCAGAGAAAAAGGGGAACATTGGACTCCTGGGTCCAACCAGCTAGGGCTGGGCTTGCCCTACAAATATGTAAGTATTTTTTCCACTGTTTTGCCAAAATGCAAGCTGAATGTGTGCAAAACTGGTATGCATAATGGTGTGCTTCTCTCCCAACAGCTGCAGCTGAGAGGACTTGCAATATTTAGTCCCATGCCAGGTGCTAGGCCAGGTTGTGCCGTGAGTGTGGTAAATACAGATATAACTGTAGTGCAATAAGCAATAAAAAATAAAAAAATGTACAGCAATAAATAATAAACAATAAAAACTGTAGTGCAATAAATGGGCTATTAGAACTGTGGTGCAATAAATGAACAATAACAACTATATTACAATAAACAATACCAGTTACAGTAAGCAAAAAGGTGTAAAACAAGATTGTGATGTCATATTATAGTTGCACTAGAGCTATATGCATTGCATGTCTATGGTAAGGTCGCTGCAGTCAAGTGTACAACTGTAATAGCTGTAGAATGCAAAACTAATGGCTTGAAAATGTATTGATCAACTCATAGTATGGTTCAAGGTTGTCTCCAGGCCAATTTCAGTCACATAATGCTCTCATTTTCTTTCACTCTGGGAGCCAAAGGTATATGGCTGAGATAGCCCACTTTATGACCAGATAGTGTGTCTAGATTTCACAGACAATTATCAGCAATACCTATAAGGTTTTAAGTAACATAGTGGTTTCCTAAATAAACCTGTCTTAATATTTGCAGCATGGCTGCATTCACTGCATGTGTGTTCTACTGTCACTGCAGTCGAGTGTAAAACTGTAATAGCTCTACAATGCAAAAGGAATGTCCTGTAAACTGTATTGCTCAACTCATAGTATGGTTCAAGGTTTTCTCCAGGCCAGTTTCAGTCACATAATGCTCTCATTTTCTTTCACTCTGGGAACAAAGGATATATGGCTGAGGTAGCCCACTTTATGAGCAGATTGTGTGTAGATTTCACAGAGAATTATCAGCAATGCCAATAAAGTGTTAAGCAGTGCTGTGGTTTCCTAAATAAATCTGTCTTAATATTTGCAATAGGGCTGTACTGATTGCATGTCTGTTCTAAGTTGCTGCAGTCAATTGTTACATTATTTGCAGATGTTCACTGTAGTCACAGCTATTGAGTTCTACTCCTGTGCCTGCCAACTAAGGCATGGCGCCTGTCTAATTTACTTAATGTACACAAACATGCCTCTCAACTGTCACAATTTTTTATGTAATTACAACTGGCCTAATCTGTCTGTTCCATGGTTACCACATAAACGATTACCTGGAATGCTATATATTTTCAAATACATTTATATAACACCTAGGTAGTTATGTAAGTCCACATTATGTGAAACTGTTCTGTGTAGTTCTGTACCTGCATTTGTTACTGCTTGGCCCATACTGACCCATGCTAACAGCTTGAGAGGTATGCATGTGCTACATCAGCTATAGAAGAATTCTAGTCACTATACTCACAACTAACATTGCACACCTGTAGAAGTTTGTAGTTGTACTCTGTGTAGTAATATCACCTGTGAGGTAACTAATGGTGTGTTTTTCTCATTATCCCCACCCTTTATCTTCTTTAATTTATTATTGTTTTATATTATCATGATTTAATATTAACATATTTTGTTACACTGTTTTACTGGCCTTATGGTTTAATTCATACTGCTTTGCTATTAACATACTTAGTGTTATGTTACTTAATGTTGTGTTACACATAATATATCTTAATATGTATTTGGATTAATAAATATTATGTTCCAGTCTCTTAATACTAGCATTGGTTTGGTTATTACTAACTTTAACTTATTGTTATAACTACTTTACTACAGCACATCAAGGTCAGCTGGTT
The DNA here is from genome assembly GCF_019279795.1 of Protopterus annectens. NCBI lineage: Eukaryota > Metazoa > Chordata > Ceratodontiformes > Protopteridae > Protopterus > Protopterus annectens. The sequence goes on from NC_056732.1 coordinate 71,390,482, forward strand.
CCTTGTGATCTGCCTACCTTGCCTCCTCTGGAACCCAGCCTGGTGGTGCCTCCTCTGTTGTCCCTGCACTACCTGCAGTGTTGGGTAATACCACCCCATGGGATAGGGATGGGCCCTCCTCTGGGAGCAGTGGTGAAGGGGGAGTTGTCAACTGTGATGAACTGCCAGGCTTGGTGCGCAGGATCATCTACTGTGGGTTTGGACAATTCCTGCATCAGATGGAGAGCATGCCGGCCACCCTGGTGGGGCAGGTTCACCCCGGAGTCCAGCCTCCACCACTGCAACCCTCAGGGCAGTGAGAGCAGTGCCAACAGACCCATGGGTGGGGATGTGAGTCACACTGCTACCTTGTGGAGTCACATTGGACTGAGATTCCATAACACCCTCCCAATCCAAGGTGTTTAACCCCTCTTGTGTCACACACCACCCCTGTCTGTTGTCTTGTCTGTCTACAAAAGCATCCTCACCTACCCAACTTACCTCCGCCATGCGTACCTATGTCCCTTCCCCAACATTCCACTTTCACCTTAGAAAAAAAATGGGCACCTGTCCCAAAACAATATCATCCCATACATAATCCATTTCACATACATGTCCACTGGATACACATAATTTGGTCCAACTGGCTTAGCAATGCAACTATGCTGTCCTCACCTCTCTCTCTGGGGTTAGAGTCCAAAGTCATCTACAAATTCTGTCAAAGTGCACAGTTGTTGCTGTACAAGAAATGCATAGCTATGGTTCTTTCTTATACCCTTCCTGCACATACCTACCTGCCTTTCATTATGTTTTTCCCCCTGCTTGCACCCCATTTCACCACTTTCCTATCTCCCTATTTATCTTTTCTTTATATACATTGCACAGCTTCGCTAAGCTCAGCTAAATGGAGCTATAGTGATATATGTGTTTTAAATAATAAACATTTACAAAATAAACATCTGTTCCCTATTTCAAACCCAAGACCATTACACCTGTAGGCTACTGCATTAACCTGTCATGCCAGGTTTAATTAAAACAAATGGTTAAGCAAAACATAGTAATTGCAAATTGCAGTCATGAAGCGTGTTTCATCAGAGCTGCACATCGCGCCATGTCGCTCAAACTTGCTTAAAGAATAATGGAAAAAGTGGGAGTGCATCCTTGAGTCTGGTGCAAGAGTACACAACTAGAAAGCCCAACACACAAGAATGGATGTAAGTGAGGTCTCTAATAGCAGGTAAATGTCCCCTTTTATCAGCAATATTTACAAGTACATCTGCTAAAACATTACTGGCAAAATACATGTACAACAGGGACCTTGGTGCAGAAATACAGTCATATAAAGCCATGCACATAATGATGGCTGTAAAAAAAAGTATGTCACAGCCTGTATGTGTGTACTTATATCTTGCAAATATACCTGCTGTAACAGTAGCTCAGTCTGTTAAATGCCTTGCAAACAGTACATTTTGCCACACACAGTCCTGGGTTCAAATCCAGTGGTGTGTAGCATTTAAATAACCTTATTGTGAAGCCAGCAATTAATGACCGAGTCATGCACTCTTTATCCAGACAATGCATTTCAAATGAAATGTCTGTTTTTCAGTGATGGAAGTCACAGGCCTGCAGATAGAAACACTCTTCACATATCCCTATAGCAAAATTATAAGTGCATAAAGTGTCACGTCATGCATTAATATGCATTCGCAGAGGATTTTAACTCAGGTAATGCAAATGAGGCCCACTACTATCAGAATGTAGTACATAATCCATTCAAACTCATAGTGCAGATTAGCACAGCTGCACAACTAACATATACATATGAAGCCCCTGCTTGTAACAAGGACTGCCAGCATACACATTCTAAATGATTAACAGATTGTAACACGTGGCCTGACAGTTGCTCAAATGGTGGACATAATGTTATATTTATCTTCTATGTTGCTTGAGGACAAAACAAACATGTAGCCTACTACTCTGTTAATGATACCATTGCCTAAGATACTTACCTTAAACCATGCCTTAATTGGAGTGAAATGGCTACCCTCACTCTGGCACTGCCTCTACTACAAGGCTGCCACAGCTACCACAGTTACTCTTACAGCTTGTTGTCCTCCATAGTGTTCACACTGTCTGCTTAGGCCTGTTACCTGCAGCAGCAGCTGGAGTCTGTAGCACACACATCTCTATGTAACAGTAGCCACTACAAACCTACCCTCTGTGATGAACTAGACTACTCACCCAAGTAATGTCCAGCACAACATATCAGAAAGGGATTGTAATCTACATGGAGGCCTTATATCCTGTACAGTAGTTGCATGTCATTAGCTGATGATAGTGCAAATCAACTGTGTTGGCTGCAATTAGCATTTCAGAACCACAGATTGGTTAAGAGGCAATCACCTGCTAATGAGAAGCATGTTAAAAGGCAAACATGCTGGCTATGGGGATCCATTCTGTATGATACTTTCTGCACACAGAACATGCATTTGCAAAAACTTAAATATCACCACGTATCAACAGAGGAGTATTGCACTCCATCAGGTATTTAACCTTTTTGTTTACAATAGGATGCAGATATGTGAATATACTTACAGGGAATAGAGATTACAACATTTTGCCTTTCTTAGAACTGTGATAATGATATATCATTGATATCCATATTTGTTACACCTACATAGGGCGTACAATACATGAAGGGCATCAAGGGTGGAATGCTTTTTGTCAATGTGGCACACTGGTCTCTTGAGACTGCCCCTTTATAGTGGTTGTAATACCACATTGCTATTTGTTTGGCACTGTTGGCTTGACATATTATCAGGGGGGGTTGCCCCTAGGGTCACAATACAATAGAATCCAGTGTTGGGTGTATAATCATACAGCAGTATCTGTCATGGCACACACAGGAATAACTATCACTTTTATCTTAGTTGTATCCACACACTTAGTATGTTTGCACACTGTGGAATATGACATGTGTGATCAAGGAGGGGATACAGCCAGACATTCTGTTCTTGCTGTAGCTCTACGTAGTGTACTTCCACGTATGTGATCCTGACATGTGTTCCCATTTTGTTGTCTTTCAGGACACATGTACCCAAGACTCCGTGCACCTTTTATGGATACTGAGAATGAGATTATACTTGAAGGCCTCCACCAACACCATGAACACCTACTGTCCAGGGAAGGCAAAAGAGGGAACAGTGGGCAGCATTTTGGGCTGACCTTGTTCATGATGTGAATGCTACAGGTCATCAGAGCAGGACATATGTGCAGGTTCGATACTGTGCAATGGACATGATCAATGCTGCACACAGAACAGCAGCAGATGTAGCCAGCAATCATGGTGTCACTGGTGGTGGGTCTGCAGCAGAACAACCACTCTCAGCCACTGAGGAATTCCTGGTGAACCTAGGCATGCACAACAGCTCCCAGGCATCCATCACAACATAGATAGATCATAAATGTGGGTGCCACAGTTTCCATGGCAAAGGAGCATGCAGCTAAGCTTATTTTGATCACCATTGCAGGATTGTAGCATTCAGTTTATCAGGGTGTACATAGCCTTACGTGGGTGTCAGGTCTGTGTTCTTTGGCGGGGTAGGGTTTAACTGCAGATTGACTCTCATGCTCAGATGTTGACCAATATAATAATTAACATAGTTACTACTATAAATGTGAGATATGTGGACGTATTACCTTGTTGTGGTATAACATACGGTGGTACTGACATTACCTCTCCCTCTACTTTTCACAGGTCCGTTAGGTGTCAGACAAGGCTGTGGTCCTGCTTCTGGTAAGCATGACACTGTTTTGTTATAGATGTAGGTTTACAGCAATGAAATCCCGAAAGTGTCATCTCAGGCCTGCTGCCTGGAGTGCTGTACTTTCGGCATGATTGCCAACTGCACAGATATTTTATGACTGTACACATGTTAGAGTCATACGTATGCCTTGTAGGTGTCACCACACTGATAGATGTGACAGTATAGTCAGGACATTGCAAATTGCCATATGTGTCAACTGTGCAGAGTCTTCACAAATGTCAACAGTGTACCTCATTGTTGCTGATGAGATTGCTGTGTAAAGAGCTTTTATTTACAAGTAACTACAGCTGTTTGTGGGAATAGTAATGTCCTCTTGTCCTACTATATAAGGTTGGGGTTTCAACAGGTCTGTAATAGTGCTAACAGTGTATAGAGCTGTACATGTTTTGCAACATAGCACTGCAGAGCATAATAGTGTAGGTATTAATGTACTGCTTTTCCTTTCTTATTACAGGTAACCAGGAGGGGTAGTCTCTGTCCCCTACACAGCCTGATGTCAGTGTCTCTTCAGACTCTGATGATGGTGGTGGCCACAGTGAGCACAGGTGGGGGTTTCAAGGGCTTTATATGTCCCAGAGGTTGACATCACTGTTCTTCCCTCATTGTCACCGCACACAGTCAGTATGTCTACACATACCCAGTCCCCAGAGGCCACAGATATGGGACAGTCAGAGGGTGGGGGATTGAACAGGAAAGTGTGGCAACTATGGCTGCAGTGAGTGTAGGCACTGCCCATAGCCAGAGAGTTGGCAAGGTTCCACACAGGCAGATTGATAGGGCTGCCTGTAGGAGGCCTGCTGTCCTTCAACCACCTGTTACAGGTGTCACATCACTGTTCACTTGGTGTATGCTTCAGGCCATCATTGAGGCACAGGCACATTCTGAAAGGAACTCCAGACATATGCTCAGGGTTATGGGTGCAGCACAGTCTGACATCTGTGACTACCTCCACTGCATTGGTGACACCCTGGATTGTCTCATTGATGCAATGGACAGAAGGTGGGCTGATACAGTATCTGTCTTGGAATGCAGTGTCTGTGCTGGAACATGTGGTTGGAGTTGTGTCAGCCTCATGGATGTAGGTCAGCAACCACATCTACTGATAGTCCACGCAGCCATGCTGCACAATCACACTCCCCTAGTGACAGTACATTCAGTGCTATAGAGATGACTGTGCTGTCCAGACCAAGATGTGGCAGGCCATGGGCTCCTGGTCCTGGGCGTTCCCATGGAGGACACGGTCCCAGCAGACAGTAGTCACTGTCAGGTACTAGCACTGCGTCTGACCTTGGGCATGGAGGTGCCAGTGCAACTCCTGGCAGAGCCAGTTCCCGTGTCCGGAGTTGGAGATTGTGAACTGTCATCTCTACCATGCAGGGTTCAAAGCTGTCCAACATACATACATGTAGGGCTAGCACTGAGTTTGACTGTGTACATGCATGCACACACCACCATCAAATGCAGGTCACCTACAGACACACGCAGCATAATTCCATGGTCCATCTTGCCTGCTTCCCTTTCTGACTCATATACATGCAGTCAACCTTTTGGGTCAGCATAGGTCTTCCTCATAATCAATGCAGGGGAAATGAAGATATGCATCTGATGCACAGGGTGACTATATAAATTAACATGTACTTGTATAATGCATTGTTTTGCCATACCACTTGTAATGGTTACTGACAGATACTGTATGCTGACATTTGTAATGAGTAAGGCAGATAATTTTGTGTACCTTACATTGTATGATGTTGTAATGGCTATATACTAACTCAATGAAAGGTGTGTCATGGACCTGTTTCTGTTTCAGGATTCTGTTGGGGACACCTATGGATACACAGCAGCAATAAAGCCATAGACATCCCAGCACAGGATAAAATGCCACCACATAAGAAATATGTCCTCAGCAAGGTACAGCACTATAAGTGCATGGCTCCATAGTTCATATGTGTATAATAGGCTAACAAGGACAATCATGTCATTCAGTGTACTCATGCATCCCTAATCTGTGAAAAGGTCTGATACCCTTGATAAGTATCACCAGGGTTTTGGGAACTAACACATTTACAAGCTGTGGTGCTGGGGATGACACATCTACATTTTCCTGTTTCTAGTACAGACATTTGTCCAACAACAGCTGTGATTGTCATGTTATGCATCCCATGGTGTAACCTGAACATGATCTATGTCACAGCTTCACATGCATAGGGGGCCTGTTACATATAGGGTGTACTGTCTGTGTTACATACCTGTCTCTCCAGCATGTACTATTTATACCACAGTGATGGTGTAGGTGTGTAGGTCAGGTAAGACATGTGTTAGTCCTGTCATGTATGCACTGAGATACACAGTGGGATCTGACACCTCCCTGTATGGCAGCCATACACATCCCCTACAAGGCATTTAAGACACAGACTACACATATACGGTCTTGACACAGACGTCATAGGACATGCTATCTGCAATGTGTATTGCTGTACCATGGAACCTGTGTGGCTGCTACAATTGTAAGATACGCCTGTGTAGTGGCATAGCAAGGGTGTCACTGTACACAATGATAGGTGTGATGAGTGCCACAGTATGGCAATGACAGTCTGGGAGTTACATCACAGACCTGTCCATTTAGGTTGAACAATACTGAATGCATCCCATCTCACCGACCACTAAAAGTCAAAGGCTACATTTCTCTCTGTGTTCATACATCCATGAGTAATGGCTTAACTGTTTGTGGTGTGCAGACACTACTATATTTCCCAGGGGTGGATGACTTTCCAAAGGATAGTATTGTGCAGTCATTGGCATTTAGTATTTGTCAGTGGTTCAGACAGCAACTTAATGTGTGTCACAGGCCATCCTGGTTAACTGTTGGTTCTGTGTGGGATTCATTGACAGCTCCTGATATGCAATCACCTGGCAATGTAGCCAGTAAGAGGGCACTGACAGTGTCTGTGACTGCAGAGAAGGAATGGCTAGAAGGGGTACACCATCAATAATGTATGGGGAAATCCACTTGTGACTGGTGTCATTGCAGCATAGGTCTCCCAATGCTATCTTCCCAGATTATGACTGTCAGACACTTGCCTACCCACCAGCTGACATAACACTCTGTAGATAACCTACACAGTTTCCAGCAAGGTCTGCTGGCCTAATATTGTCAAACACCTTGTCAGGAATGGTAGGTAGAGTAAGTAATATTCCATTGCATAGTGTAACACTCACTGGGGTCCACCAGTTAAGATTAGCAGGCATGATTTGGCCTTGAGTACAACAAACAGTGTGTGGTCTAGTGTCAGTAGGTGTATGACAGTGTTTCATGGCATTTTATGTCACATGACTCAGAGATCTGAGGATACTGCTTGGCACTACATGCTAGTTGTCCTTTGTGCAACTAAGTATTGCAGTTTCTTCCAGCATGTTCCAAGAAGAGAGTCATCCAAGGTGTGTGTACAAATCGCAGACAAACATGTTAGGGAAGTGTAAAATGTATACCCTTTGAAGGCAAGGTGGGGGTTTTACACAGATATTCTGCAGTTGGACACTACCTAAGCAGTGTGTACTAGAAGGACACAATTACCTTGTGAAGACTATGGAAAGCAGGGGAGACCACAGAATTGCCGGTGTCTAGCAACTACTAATGCTGGTCTCACCAACACCACTCTTACATAGGATACCATGCTCTGGTACGTTTTCTGTCATCACACGCAAATGCAAAATGTACTAGGAAGCCCATGATGATAAGCAGGACACAGCCTGTTTCTTCATCCACACAGCTCTTCCACATCATGAAAGGCTCTGTACACTTCACATACTCTTTTCCAAGTAGATGCCTTAATTATCAACCTGGGCAATCAGTTGGCTTTTGCATGTGTTATGCCATCTGTTCCAGGGTTGGTGGTATGTCACTAGGGAACTGACAAGAGGAGAATTAGTAGCACTGCTGCAGCATCACAATATAATGTACAATGTCCATTGACATAGATGTCCAGTCTTGCTATAACAATCAGCACACTGGTGGTGAGCCATCATAGGTGACACTTTCACAGCACTTCATGCAGCCTGCCATTCAACAAATTACTGGTGCATATCTGCATGACATGGCTGTGAGGCCTACTGCAGTGGACTGGCCACCTTTGGCCAATGTGTGTCCACCTGCCACATGTCCTAGGCATATCATACTGTACAGTTTTGTACCTGACACACATCTGTGTTCCCACATTATGTCACACAACCAGTGTGCTGTCTAGTTGTTTGACAGGCATCAATCGCTTGCAAGGCCTACATAATGTCAGCAAAGTTGAACAAGTCTGCTATGCATGCACAGACATCCACATCTTCACTGCAAGGTGTGCCTACAAACACTGTATATCAGACTGTCAATGCCAATGGTGTGGCAGCATGACCCTACCTTTGCAGCACATGCTGCTGAGGTGTTGAGAGTGTCCCCATCCCTCTACTCCTATGTCACACAAACACAAAGTGTGACAGATGTGACTGCATTTCAAACCTTGCTGCCATGGTGTCTCCAACAGCAGTCATTACATATGGCAATGAGCATTATGCCAACATGCACAGCTTACATCCTGCACCACCTACACCCACATCACACACACCTGCATGTGTGCAGCTCCTTACCAATCACATTGCCAAACAGATAACTCAGAACATCCTGCCTTTGGAGTGCACAGTACACATAATACCATATGTACCACTCTCTCGCCAGTCGAACACCCAAGGCAAAACACAAAATCACACCTCTTAGTCAGAGGTGATTATATTGTGAGACACATTGATGTTTGTGTCAAGTGGCTACATATGGGACAGATCACAGATAGCTGCCTGCGGGTTGACACAATAGGCCTTACTTACCACAAATTGCCGCAAATCAAGTGATATCAGTTAACATAATGTTGACATCATAGTTCCTGCAGGTGTGTACGATTAGGGACAAATGTCACCGGCCTGTATGCAGACACATGATTGTGTTTAGCCAGTCTGTGTCTCTCATGGGTATACACATACCTTTTGGCTGCAGTTGACACTCACCTGGGATGATGGGTCCATACACACGGACATTGATGGAAGTCAGTAATTGCCTTAATATATGGTGTCATTGTCAGGGGATCTACTACATGTCTGGCTGGAATGCCTTGCTCAACAGACATCAGTGCTTCACCAGTAATGGTGTTCATCTCTCACCCCTGAGATTTGGAGTAATAGACACAGCTACTGACACCCCCACAATGCATCTTAGATGCACTGTACAGGGAAAAGTTGGCAATGAGAACCCCATCTTTATACAACATCATGGTTATGCTGCTACACGGTGGGTATGGCAACACTGAACCCCACTCTGTGGAATGTGTCCTCACCCTGGATTATGCAGACATGTGTGCAGTCAAGAACATCTGGTTCAAGGCTGTGGAGAGCACCACAGCCATACCAGACTACATGTCCATCCACATCTTCACACCTCAGAATGACCATGTTCAAGGTAATGCAGGTGGTGTATACATACTCATTAAGAATAGATACAGATACAGATGTTGTGAAACACTGATTTCCTAGAGACAATACAGGTGCCATTCGGTACTGGAAGGGTACATAATCAAGCAATAGCTGGCTACAGGAGCAGCTCCATGTATTCAGACACCCATTGTGCGTATTTGTATGTACATGTCTATCAAAATATATTACTACACCATGTTGTGCAGTGGCTTTAAGTCACCACCAGTTGTACTGCAGCTCACTTGCCCAGAGGTTAGTCTATGTCCTTAACTATAGTGTCCTGGAGCAGTGCCGTGACATCCCCCTAAGGGGCATCATGTGTTCACCAATTTGGGTGACCACTACAGCCCCCCAATGTGAAGTCCTTCCTGGTAGGATCTGATCACAAATCAGTGTCATTAAAACTACCAGCACTAACCCCCCTTGCAGACAATGCAGATATATATTTCAACAAATCCATTTATTACTTCCTGTGGGATGGTGTACATAGTTTGACTGTACCTCCCCCCCTCTGATGGGACAGCAAGTATGCAGATCTGTACATCCATGCAGTATGGCAGCAGCATTACAACTGCATGAACATAGCTGTACCTGGCAGGAAGAGCAAAGGCTCCTCATGGCACAGCAGACCTGCCTGGTGGATAATTGCCACTATCAGGGTATACAATAGGAGGTAGACAATATTGTGTGATGGCTGGGGAGAGGGCGCCCCCCCCAAAATGTTGACACAACCTCCTCAGCTACAACAGCTACATAGTATTGTTTTGATGTTGTGTAGACACAATAAGTGACAAAATTAGCCACCCACACAAAGCAGAACCACACTGCATAGTGTAGTTACATGTGTAACCTCAAAGCACAGGCCCAGGTTGTTGGTGAACTCATACTTAATGATGCCACATAGAATGGGTCTATACCCATAGCTGACCTGTAGTCCCACATGTTATGCATCAATTTCACTCCCCTGTCCCCACTACATGTGACACATGACATTCATACAACCTGTCCCATAACTTCCATTCCTACAGAACAGGTCATAAATGGCCTCTCTATGGGGGATACACAGCATCTACTGAACATGCTAACATCCCAGGTTGTATCCTACATGGGATATATCATGGATTACTAACACTATTGGGAACAGCTTGCAATTATACTGAAACCACTGACTGAACCCCAGCTGACTGGACAATGATAACTTTTATACCCTTGCACAGAGGTGGTGTATGCACTGACCACCAGAACTTTAGACATCTTTGCCTGAGTATCCATATCTATATGGCCACAGAGGCAATCATCATGGAACTGATCAGCAGATATGTGATCTACACACAGTTGACTGTGCACAGTTTGGATGTCTGCCAGGGGAATCATGACTGTTAACATGGTGGACATTTTTGAGGCAGTCACCAAGGATGTGGGTGAGGAGACATCAGGGCATACAACCCCCTGGACTGAGCCAAGCCACTTGACTATATCCCCTACTCAGGCATCATTTGCAAAGCACCCACTTAGGCATTTACGGTACTATCATTGTAGGGGTCACTTAGTGATCCATTGATGGCACACATACACAACATAGTGGCATCTGCCTCCAATAGCTGATTTGTATGCAGCAGAGTTCAACAGGCTTAGTCCTGGTTCCTCTACTGCTTGGAATCCATTTAACCATGATAAAAGTGAATACTGACTGTCTGTTGGCTGATGCCTGCAAAATGTGAGCACTCATGGAGTCTGTGAGTTATGCCAGTATCCTACAAGAGGGTAGTGATGAACAAATGTCTGTTGACATAGTAATGGCCATAAACTCCATACAAATATATATGTAGTATCATTTCCATCACTAACACCTATGTACCTGGTAAGTAGGATATCAGTCACAACATGTGATGTACATACTCAGGGTGAAAGAACTGGGCACACAGATCTGGCCACACAGCTTTATACCTAATGCACCTGAGATCACCATGTCTCCCCAGTGGTATGACAGGAATCATGTGTCAAAGCTGAGGGCACAATCACCCTTAATTGACATACTCATAACCTCCATGTACTCTTCCCTCAGCATGCCAATATCTGAGTGCAATGGTCATTTGATAATGGACCTTTCCAAGCAGTACTGGCACTTGCACACAACAGTATGGTCCCTTACAAGGGAACTTCACATCTTCAGCATGTGTTCAATGGGGATTGTCTTAAATGAGTGTGATTGTAGCCTGTGGCATGTAGACCACTCAGAGGTGATCTCTGCCTTGCATACGGGGCAATGTGTGACCTTGCTTGATTCTAAATGCTACATATCTGTAGGTGGCATAGTACATGGCTTAATCACTGTAAGGACATTAACATAGTATGTGACATTAATAATACATGGTGGTGGGAGAGATTTGTCTAGCAGACTTTAACCCACCTTTGCAACAGAATCCTTGCTAATTGGCAAGCAGAGCACCTAGGTGCACCTCAGCATATGTCATCTGTATGACTGGCTGTGCAACTGTCATTTCACCACAGGGCTTCTGCCTGTGTCCCTCTTGGACTGGGGTAATATGTGCTGATCATGTAAATAAGGGTATACAGTTGTCTACGATTGTGATGGCTGTATGGCCATTACGCTAGTGAAGTTCAAATGTCCCATGCTTCCATAAGCTGATGTAAATTGCTCTAACAGCCGCACACACAAACATGGCTACATTGAGGATAGCACCACTTCCAATTACTGCTTCCAGGACATAGAACAACCCACATAGTGCAAGTTGGCTGTATGTAGATTAAAACACTTACCTATGTAATATTACACCGTACAGATCACAGTACATGATGCACGCAACACACGTCTGATAGTACTTTCGGTATAGGACATATTATGCTTGATGGCATCAGCCAAATTGTGGTCAGGGATTTGGAGGGCCACATCACCTGCTACAACTAAAATTCTGCAAAAACCCTATCTCTATGTAAGTTACTAAGGTGATTATATGTATGCCATATAGACATACATGCACACACCAAGTGACCTGATCACAGTACTTATCGCATGTGCCACAGCTTAAGTTGGATGCTACAATAGCAGCCTGCAGTCTTATGGTAGATGACATCATCAGGCCTTGTAGAAGAGGGTAATTTGGAAGCCAGCAGCAACTTACAGGGCCAAAAAGTGCATAACCATTGCAGTTTGATAGCCAATAAGGGTTTCTCAGTTTTTTGGCAGGGGATACACACACACACACACACACACACACACACACACACACACACACACACACACACACACACACACACACACACACACACATGCACCAAGTGGGCTGCAGTGAAATTAGAACCCCTACCTATCTAGTCTTACACACTATAGATCACAGTACTTATCACATGCACCATGGCTGATGTCTGTTTCATATGTGATTGCGGGCAAACTACTTGTGGATTACACAAACTAGGCTTGTGTAGAACAGCATTTGTGGCCTGAAGAGTGATATTGTTTCATACTGTTATCTGCATCTAGTATCCTAGCAGTGAGATAACTGTTATTATCTTAGCTACGTGTCTACAGTTAACAGTATGGCCATATGTGGTTGTTTGCACTTGGATGGGCAAGCCTGTGGGCAGTGAAAATGTGCCCTGTCCATGCGTGCATAGACAACATTATACATCACACCACCTGCTCTTCTGTTGCTGTCTATGTGGTGTGGTGACAATCTCAACCTCTTAAAGCAAAAAATCTGGACAAAGCCTAAAATGATGAGGGAGTAAATAGGGACAGATTTTAACTGTTGCTCTTACAAACTTAGAAAGTTGATAGAATAATATGTTTTTCATTAGTATGAATTTTCTGAAGAATGTGGAGTCTTAAACTCAAATGTTTGTCATTATTTAATGACTTCAGTCCTCAGCTATTTGCCAGAAAAGTGCAGATTTTATTTTTTTTTGTATGTTATGTATATGTGTTATGTAGATATATGGGGGAGACTGTGATGTATGTTTTTATATATGTATATAGCTATATATATATGGGTATATATTTATTTAAAAATACATAGAGATACATATACTATGTGTTTGAGAGAGAGATAGTAACATATGTATGTATGTATGTATAGACATATTTATACTTAACAGGTCATTTTGATCATTGGGCAACAGGATTGCACTCAGTTTAACTAAGTGTATGGGCATGCCCATTGGGACTGTCAGTACTTATAACGTGACTCCATGTCACACCTACCTGCACTCGAGTCCCAGATTTTGTGTGTTACAGACACTGACATCTGTCCCTGTTTCTGCAGTACTGCACTTCAGTGAAAATGTCTATGGCATTCTCCAGCGGCCTGATGTAATTGATATGTGACAGAGGTTCATAATATTACACCACACACAGACTGACAGTTGTGACAACTCCAACATAATACCTCACATGCAAAAGATGTGGATGCCTCCAGATTTAAACCATCAACTGCATCACCCATGGTAACTTCTCTAGTCCACTGAGCAACACAAGTTGCCAGCCAGAGAGTAGCCATTCATCATACAATCAAAACCATACATATGTACATTGTTATTCCTGTATTAAGTGAGACATACAATGTCTGCTCAGTTTCTGTGTTACTGCCCTGAGTTTGCCTGGACTGCCGATATACCATTGATGACCTACTGTTAAAGCAGTTATATGGAGAAACTGCTGTGTTGGGTGTGGGGTAACAACACCACACGTTCTGCTGGGATACACAGTAGTCCAACTATCATGTGACCCCACTGCTTACATCTCCCTTGACTGATGTAGTGCATATTCCAACCATGAGGCCTAGTGAATATTAAGGAACACATACTAGTGGACTGGGTAACTGTAGTCCAATGAGGATGTTACTTATGTCCAAATAGCCCACTATATTTATTTGCATAAATGCAGCAAATCCATACATACAATATCATATTATTATAATCCTTACAAGTAGTGTGTAGGTTATGGACTTACCTTGCAAATGCAGCAGTTGACAGAACTGTAGTTCAGGGCTGACTCTGTCTGATGCAAGCAGTATACAGCCAATACATGGGTAGGTACAGGTTGTGAGGGTTGCCTGGCATCAATTTTGCTATATGTATGGGAATAGGAGTAAGGTGTCAGTCTCTAGGGCCCTAGGTTGTCAATGAATGTGCTATGTGTTGTTTCTTAGCTGAAGCTAGGGCACACTGGGCATGCCTACATCTGCCTACAAGGACATCATCATGGGGTTCCTCCTCTAAGTCCTCCTGTGACTGTGGCTGTGGTGACTTAGGCACTGGTGGGGGGCTGTGTATGCCTTCCCTTTGCTGATCCTGCTGCAGCTATTTCCACAAGATCATATTATGTAGCATAACACATACTGTGAAAATATGTGCACATGTGGCTGGAGAGTACCGCAGGGTTCCACCAGATATATCAAGGCACTGGAACTGTGACTTCAGAAGCTCACACACATGCTCTGTGATGTTCCTAGTTTGTGCGTGTGCCTCATTATGGCATTCTCCCATGAGTGTGTGTGCATTTCTGATGGGCGTCATCATCCACGGTTCCAGTGCATAGCCAGCACCCCTTAGTAAATGGCCATGTGGGATGTCTCCCCTAGCAGACATCTGGTACAGTTGTGATGCTTGCCAGGTATGGGAGTTGTGATGACTGCCAGGGCTGCCAGCACACACATTCATGATAATTCCCTGGGCATTGCACATGACTTGGCAGTTGATGTAGTGGTACCCCTTATGGTTGACATGGATTCTACCCTCCTCATCAGGTGGTGCCTTGATGTGTACATGAGTGCAGTCTATAGCACTCAGTACTTCAGGGTAGTGTGCTACATGGTAGAAGTGTTGCATATTGCTGGCCCTCACCTCAACAGTGAGGAGAAAAGAAATATGCTCACTGGCATGTGGTAACATGGCATCCAGGATCTGGTGGAATACCCTGTATGCTGATGCCTGTGAGACCCCCATCATATCCCCAGTTGGTCTTTGGAAAGTACCTACAGGGCTACACCATACCTTTGTTACCACTGGGGTGGGTTCCTCTCTGGTGGCTATGACTCTGAGTTGAGGGCGGCAGAGCTCAGTGAGTTCTTGTAGTATGTTTATGTCCACCTTGTAGTACTCTACAATCTCCAGCTCATGTAGCTCCTGGAAGGTTACCCTGGGCCTGAACACTTTTCTCCTTCTCTAAGCCTATTGTCAGCAGCAGCATTGACTCCAACATCTAGTACATACAGGTGTAGCAGACCTGCAGCAAACCCTAGCATTGTCTCAGTTAAAATTCCCAATTCTGTACTGCAATGGTCCAGAATATTAGGGAAAAAACAGAATGCAGGGTGTATGCATATTTTATAGAGCTCTGCTGTAGGTGCAGAATGTGTGATTGGGTAAAAATGATGCATTTCACCTGCCTACAATATAATTAACATAATTTATTTGCCCTATGTTAGCTTAAACAAGAATCAACACTAATTAAATAAATTTTTTAGACACACTCAGCATGGCGGAGCGCCACACAAACATGCGCATAGGAGGTAAACAAAGCTTGGAAGTGAGTAGATACACCCCACTGAAAGGACATGCTCAGCCAGACAGCGTGCCATGCAAACAGGTGCACCTAAGCTGAAATGAGTTTAGATGTCACTAGACACACCCGCCCTGGTAAAAATGGATAAAATAGGAAAACACCACTGAAGAACGCTCAAAATGGACTGTAAACAACTTCAAAAAATAATAATGAGCATATCACCATAGAAAATAAAATGTTAAAACATTTATTGAACAATCCAACAGCAACTCAGATATTGGACAAGTGCTTTCAGCATAAAGCCTTCTTCAGACCTGCCCTGGTGTCAACTACATCTGTGTAAACAGCAACATGGATCTAAGCCTACATGAAGGGGATATGCAGACACGATTACTCCTTTCTGCTATTCAGTAATTCCATCTCATTTGCATTGGTATCTGTGCCACAGCTTAGAAACTACACACTTCATAGCCCAACCATGTTACCAACAGCACCAAAGCACCATTGTAGGGACACCATGCACAGTCCTGTAATACATTTTTGTTCATAATAATAATTTTATTTTTTTCAATTTTTTTTTATTTTTCTATAAAGCATGTTTGCGCACTGCGGGGCACTGTGCAAACATGCCCAGATTATTAAAAAAAATAATTTAACTTATTTCCTTTAATTTTTCTGACGTACAGGATAATAGTTTTGCTCCTATGTTTATGTGGTATCACATTTCTGTCCATATATCTCCATTCTTACAACCCCTTTTGCCTGTCTATACTCCTGTATACGGAATGTTTCCATGTACACTACGGACACTGACACAGAGTCTAAACAGATGGCCATCTACTTGCGGGATTGCTCTACCTACCTCATTTGCATGAGATTCACCTGGTTATGAGGTGATTTGCATGCCACAGAAGTTTCCGTGCTAGAGTGCGCCGCTCAGCAGTGCTTACTAAATCTAAAAATGTTCACACCCATGTAAGCAGTGTGGCGTGATGCCTACATGGAAAAAAAAAGTGTGGGCTTTATTAAATTCCCACTAAAGTCAAAATAAAATTGGTTAGAATGTGAGATGGAAACTTTATAATAAGATGCAGTGCAGCCAAAGGTACTTGAGTGAGTACTGAATGAATAATGAAATCAGTGCACTGAAAAATGCCTTTCTTGTAAGAAATGGTCCATATGCTAATTAAATTTAAATAAGCTGGTTACTAAAATGATTTTTGTGCACAAGCAATTTATTTTAAGGCAGTGAAAGATGCTTTTGCAAAGGGAGTAATTATTAAAAGTGTACACATTAATAATTACTCCCTTTGCAAAAGCAAAGGGAGTAATTATTAAAAGTGTACACATTAATTTACTCAAGGCAATATTTTATACAGAATTTACTTTCATGCAGGAGATTTAATTTACCAAAGAGAGTTCAAGTGTGTGTATGTATGTGTGTGTGTCTCTGTGTGCAAGCGCGTATTTTTGCAAAATCTCAAGCATATGAAATGCTGAAAACATATGCCCAAAATGCAGAAGGGTGAAAAGTTGACTCTGTTTTTTTTTTTTTTTTTTAGTCTGCGCCATCCCTACTGTAGGTGGGAGCAAGTCCCAACACCCCCAAACATCTATATACCAACTCCACAATTGCATCAACTCAAAGAATGGAGAAATCTCTCAAAAGAAAAGAATCACTGCTGGTGTACACTTAGAATCATATACACCAGTAGTGATTTCCTCTGTAACTTAGAATCATGTGCATCAGCAGTGATTTCCTCTGTAACTTAGAATCATATACATCAGCAGTGATTTCCTCTGTAACTTAGAATCATGTGCATTGGCAGTGATTTCCTCTGTAACTTAGAATCATATACACCAGCAGTGATTTCCGCCGCTGTAACTTATACTTCAGGCAACTGGCACTCAGGGATACTTCAGCGACCTGTTGAGATACCAAAAAATGTTATTGTGTATAGGCAGAAAGACTTGCTCTTACATACCTATGATTTATTTAGGAAAATGTCAACATTTTGTGTAATAGAAACAATAACGAAGATGAGTCCGCTCTCCCACAAGGCAAATTCTTCCGTGATGAATGAGAAATATGTAATAACCAAACAAACAGTCACAACACGGAAGTAACCTGCTTATTCTTGAAGAGAAATTTAGGTGCATCACCTACCACTTCACGTATATTCTCCTCCAATAATAGAACATCCCAGTGCTTGCGTCTATTTTTATTCTTATTTTTATTTTATTTATTCATTTTTATTATTATCTCTCTGTATTTAAACATGATGAATTTTATATTGTATTTTTAAATGTTTGATTACAGGATATGATGTCATGGTTGTATCATAGCCCATATATAAAAGGGTCTGTAATTAGTTCATGTTTTTAAGGTCTGATGAAGCCACTTGGGTGAAAGCGCTAACCGTTGTTATTCATATTAATAAACAAATAGATCTTGATATCGAATGTTTCAGTACTTTGAATGTATATATTTGAAAGTTTTATATTAAGTACTTCTAACTGAATAAGCCTTGGTTACTTCCGTGTTGTGACTGTTTGTTTGGTTATTTTGTGTAATAGGTTCATAGGTTCCTAGGTTCATACTAGGCTATCTGCCCTAGGGCATTTATAAGCCTAGCCAGAGTTGTGTGGCTTTCACCACCCCTTAGGTTGAAGAATACTATACCCATTAGTTTGCCGTGCCTCTGTCCAGCAGTGATACAGAGATGATCCCCGGGGTAAACCTACGATCTCCCATCCACTGGTCAAGATTCCTCTTGAACAGAGCCAGCAAGGTGCTCTGTCTCACATGGACCGGGATTCTGTTCCACAGCATAGGGAGTCTCGGGGTGATGAATCTGTCCCTCCAGCACGTCCTATTTATATCCGTGTTGAGGTTTAAGTTTCTTGCTCTTGTGGCTCTGGTGGATTTGGATTTTTTGAGGTGGAGCATGTCCATTAATTCCGGGTTGGACATGGCTTTGTATGTCAGGCACAGGTCACCTCTGAACAGACGGTATGCGACTGAATAGAGCTGGAGTTTCTTCAGTCGGGCAGCATATGGCATATTTCTGAGCCCCTTTATCCTTTTGGTGAGGAACTTTTGGGGTCTTTCCAATTGCTGCAGGTGTCGGGTAAGATACATTCCGAATGGGGCATTGTACTCAATCATTGGTCTGATAAGTGAAGAGTACAGGGGAACAATGACCTCCCTTGATCTGGATGTGAATCCCTTCATAATCAGGTGGGCAATGTAGAAGGTCCTCCTAACCACTTTGGCAATGTGAGTGTCAAAAGAAAGGTTACTGTCAACTTGGGTCCCCAGGTCCCTCATAACCTCTTCTGTGCTTAATGGATTGCCACCTATGTGGTAACTTGGGGTTACTTTGTTTTTACCAAAGGGTATGACTATACATTTTTTGGCGTTTAGCTTAAGGCCATGGCTCTGGCACCAGTTATCCATTTCTATGAGACCTCTCTGAAGGATATTTGTGTCTGATGGATTTTCAACTATGGCGCCCAGTTTGCAGTCATCTGCAAACTTTGTCAGCCACAATCCTCCTATGTTTGCCTGCACTTCTGAAAAGTAGATGCCGAACAAGAGGGGGCCCAGGACTGAGCCCTGTGGGACACCGCTTGTGACCGGCTTGGAGTCTGACATGGCACCAGCAACTCTAACCCTGCGGGTTCTGTCCTTGAGCCAGTTTGCAACCAATCTTGTGACATATGGGTTTACATTTAAGCTGGTGAGCTTTTCTATGATACCCGAGTGGGGTATTGTGTTGAAAGCTTTTGCAAGGTCAAGGTAGGCTGTGTGAACTGCCTTACCCTCATCAATGGCCTTGGTGACTGTTTCAAAAAAGTCGACCAAGTTCAAGAGGCATGATCTGCCCTTGACAAAGCCAAATTGGGTAGGATCCAATGTCTGTAGGTCCCCTATGACTTTATTTATGAGTTCCATTGTGATCCTCTCCATAGCTTTGCAGACCAGGCTTGTTAAGCTTATGGGGCAGTAATTAACAGGGTCCGTAGAAGCACCGCCTTTGTGGAGTGGGACCACAGTTGCCGTACACCACTCTTTGGGTACGTATCCTGTGGTAAGGCTAAGATTAAACAGCAGCCTTATGTGTGGGTTTAGTTCCTCATTGAGTTCATGTAGCACACAGCCGGGGACACCATCTGGTCCCATTGATGCTGTGTTTTTAGCTTTAGAGAGAGCAGCTCTCACCTGGGCATTTGAGATGATTGGGAGGCTACACTCTGCTGGGATAGATATTTCTCCTTTTGGGGGGGGGGGAGAAATTTTCACTGAACCTGTCTGCCAGTATGTTTGCAATGTCTGTGGGTTCAGTGATTTTGTATCATTTTGGACTAATTCTGAGCATATCTGGGAGTTTCCACCCAGATTTCTAACATAGCTAAAGAAGGCCTTATGATTGTCTTTTGAGTCCTTGGCGATTTTTCTCTCAAAGTTGGCCTTGGATGATTTTATGAGTGTTCGTAGTTTTTTACTAGTATTGATCAGAGATGTCTTCCCTTTTAGGGATTTTGCTCTATCTTGTAGTAGCTTTCTCCTCTTGTTGTAAAGTTTGTTTATGGCTGGGGTCCACCAGATCGGGCGCTTGCCTTTGGTGGAAAGGGTCTTGATTTTATTTGGGATTGCTTGATCCATGCAATCCTGGAGGTGCTCGTAGAAAGCATTTGTAAGGGATTCAGCAGCGTGGGTTGTGGTTTCCAATGGCTCAGGGGCCTTGAAGGATACCACACCAGTCTTAAGAAGTGTGAAGTTGGCTTTTGAGAAGTTCTTCACTGTGGTCTTTTTGTTGGGGGTGGGGGGATGTGGATCTCCAGTGAGATTAGTTTATGGTCTGATCTCACCAATGAGGGATATACTTCCGGTGTGGAGCATTTTGTCCCCATGTTTGTGATGATCAGGTCTAGTATATTTTCACCTCTTGTGGGAATGGTGACAAGTTGTTCCATAGCATTTGAGTTTATGAACTCCAGGAACCTTTGGGCTAGGGTATTGGGGCTTGAGTAATGTTCCCAGTCTATGTTTGGGTAGTTGAAGTCACCCAATATGATGGTGTTTGGAGAGACATTTATACTCTCCAGTGTCTTCAGGAAGGCTGTGTGGGGTTCCTGAGTTTGAGTGGGTGGCCTGTAACATGCTACAAACTGTAGAGCAGTTTTGCCTATGGTTAATTGCACCTGAATGGTCTCTGATGCTTCGTGAGTTGCCACCAGCCTGGAGGTGTGGGTATCCTTGATGAATACGGATACACCCCCTCCTTTTGTGGTATGGTCCGGGTTTTGGGGCCGGAATGCATGATATGAGGTAAAACCTGATAGTGCCGGGGTGCTCTCAGGAGCCTTGAACCAGGTTTCAGTCACAGCACAGACATCGATGTTCTCCATACTGAGGAGGGCTTGAGGCGTGCATCTTGAGATTTAGACTTCTGGCATTGAGCAGCATTACCCTTATTTTTTTTCCATTATTGTTTTCTAGGGCGGTGGGTTTAGAATTTGATCCTTGTCTAAAAAAGGCACTATGGGGGTGGCAAGAGCCTTTGCCAATATCCGGAAACCCAGGGGTGACAGGTGCAAGCCGTCCCTTGTGAAGCAGCGTGGCTTGTCAAGCATGTCATTCCAGGCAGACAGACATTGGATCCCCTTAGAATGACACCAGAAATTAAGCCAATTATTAAAACTGATAATTTTGTCTCTGTATTGTGGCATCATTCTTGGTGAAGGTAGGATACTGCTCAGGGTCAGGGTCATACCAGCCTGGGCTACATAATCTGAGAGCTCCTTTATGTCTCTTTTCATGTAGTCCAGGGAGTGTCTCAGGTCATTCACACCGGCATGGACAATGACTGAGTCATACTTGTACTTGCTGTGGAGTGACCTGAGTGCTTGTGTTATGTGGCGGATTCTAGCGCCCGACGGGCAACTTACTGTGACCCTCTCCTTGTTCAGTCTGGTGAGTGGGACGTCAGTGTGTCTGACTATGGAGTCACCTATGACAAGTGTGTCTGGCATTGTGTTTGGCCTTAAGGGCTGTGACTGATTTGCACACTGACTTTGTGATCTATGTGTTGCTTGTGTTATGTCATGAGGTGGCAGTTGTTTGGGTGTCTGCTTTGGAGGCCTCTGCTGTTTTGGTAGATTTTTGATCAGTGCCTCTGAGTATGTCTTTGTGTGTTTATGTGTTTGATTTGTAGTTGTGATAGTTCTATGTGAGACTGGGTTTATGGTGTGTGTGGTTACCTTCTCCTCCTGTCTGGTTTTGCCAGTCCTGAGTTGAGAGAGCTCAGCCTCCAGTTTGGCTATATAGTTGCATCTCCTGCATGTATTTGTGTTTTGTGGGAGGAGGAGAGGGTTGTCTGTGTACATGAGGCAATTGTAACATTGCCTCAATATTCCCAGATTCACCAGCTGAGCAGGAGAGGACGCTAGCAACTGACCCTTTGACATGCTAGAAGAAATGAAAAAGTTTGCTGTGTAACTGAGTCAGAAAGGACCTATAGGGAAGTGGGTACTCAAGGGGGTTTTAAGCTAGTGAAGTACTTTGTATAATATAGAAGTGCTTTACCTGACTAAAAAATGCTTTAGGAACAAGTGCTGAGCTTTACAGATAGAGAATAGACTGTTTAGATTACAAGTAGAGCAGTTCTAAGGGAAAAAATGAAGAGCAGGCTTTATGGAGCCAGAAATAGTTTAACCTTGTTTAACCGGCGCTGCCCGATGGTGCTCTAGTGGCAACTCCATGCTAAATGCAGAAAAGGCAATAAATCAGTAGTACAGGCTAGCACACTTTAGTGGGCAGCCAAACAATTAAATTAAACAGCAAACAAACACTTTTCGACTTGAATTAGACTAATTTCGACTAAAATGTACTTTTAAGTGCAGATAATAAAAATGCAGTAAATAACTATGAAAACAGTTAAAGCTTGCTCTAGGTAAGCAGTAGAAAGTAAAACAAATATAAATAACAGCAGGATACTTAATCAGGAAAGCAGTCGCTTTTTTTCAGTTCTCGGTAGCCAGGAAGACTCAACAGGACCATGCGGAGCTGTGTCTGAGCAATATGGCTTCAAAAAAATGCCAGAGGCAGAGTTTAACCAGGGAACTTCAAAAGAGCTAGAAATGGTCCAAAATGAGAAAGTTAGCCATGGCTGATAATCTGAAGCAATTTATTTTGAGTGAATTGTTTTGCAAATCAATTAATCTACAATACCAATTATGTTCCATGATAACATTGTTAACTTCTTCTTTTCTAGAAATTGTTTATGCAGTATGACTTTGGGTTGGAAGCAGGCTATATAGTATGATTAGTGGTTTAAATGAATGTTATACAGAATGTTTTTCTCATACAATTAGCAGAATATTTACTATCCTGACAACTTATTGCATAACATGAGTTTTGCGTACTAAAGTACGAGTGTGGCACAAAGCTCTGAAAGTGAAAACAGACACAACAGTGGTAGGCAATGTAGGCAAAGTGACTGTTTTCAGTGCCTCCATAAAAACTGTCAATTTACATTGAAATAGTAGGATTTTATTAGGAAATGAATAACAATAAACAAAACTGCCTGTACTGACTAGCATAATTAACACTAAAATGTTTGGGCTTTTGTGCAACATATTAACAATAGAAAACCTTACATCAAAATCATTACAGAACTCTGCAGAGATTAGGCAAAAACACATAACCCTAAGCTCAACAGTTTCTGGAAAGATATGGCATCTTGCATATGCATTCTTGTGGTACAATATTTTCTTGAAACAATGGAATATGTCAGTAGATGGCACATGTAACTTACAGATGTACACCAAACTTCATAGCTTATCATACAGCTTTTTGTACCCTTGTATCTAGGTTTGTCCTGAAAACTTTACAACTTCTGTGAAGCCTAGATCACTTGCTAAAATTTTGAACCATTGTTAGTTGTTTGTCTCCCTCAAGATATAACACCTGCTTTTGGTAACATGGATTTCAAGGAACTGCAAGAACTTTTTTTTTAAATACCTTTATTAAATTATCACTTAAGACATAGGCACACATACATTAACAGAAAAGAAAACAAACCATATTAATATTTTTCAGTTACATGCATTATACATTGCATGTATGTTTTCTTTCTTTTTAACAATTGTCATTCACTCACTCACTCATTAGATAAATTGCTCAGTTCCCACTTTCCTATAAACCTAAATCCTCCTATTTCTCCCAAACTTTATTCTGCATGTATTGTCCCCACAATTTCCATTTATTTCTATGTAATTTGCTCTTTCCCTTTTCCAACCCCCCAGTTCTTTTATCTGTTTTACAGCATTAAGTAAGTCAATTACAGTTGGCTTAGATTTTGACTTCCATTTTCATGTAATTGCTTTTTTGGCAGTCAATAGTATTAAAGTTATTAAGGCCTCACTATGTCAGAAATTCAAATCTTGTGCCCCACCTCAAAAGAATCATTTCCTTAATTACAAACATTTGCTGCCCCCCCAATATGTCTGACAGAGTACTATGAAGAGAATTTTTTAAATATGCCAACTCATTACACTTCCTGAAAGTATGGTCCCGGAATCTCTCTCTTTCCTATCACACCTCCAGCAATTGCTATATACCTGAGGGAAATGTATCTGCATTTGCTTGAGTTATAGAATACCTGTGCAAACAGTTCCAAACTGCATTCTTGGGAGCCATACAGATGTCCTTCCACCATTCCTTTGTAAACTGCCTCTCCAGTCTCACTTCTTAGTCTTTTCTAACCTCATCTGATTGATTCTTGATGTCATCATGTACTATCTGTATCCCATAATAATTATCCCTTTATTAACAGCAGTGTCTCTTCTGGACTTGATTAAAAATTCTATCAGAGCTGGTCTTTCACTTATCACTCCATTATCCTTTTCTCTTTGTATATTCTCCGATATCAATTTGTGGTATGGAAGACAGTCTCCAACCTTTCCCAGTGTTGTTATTTCTTCCTAATACCTTGGTTCCTTTGCTAGTTTTGTCCAGTAAATTCCAGACCCCTCTTGCCTCTTTCTATACCCTATATTTGCTTTCATCACTACTGGCAAAATCTTCTTTCTTCATTCCTATATTGCCATAGATCTTATAATACTTTCTGCTACTTTATAAATACAATATTTGTATGGGTGTTGTCATTTTCCTTAAGGATCTGTATCTAAAATTCTACTCTCCTTATTTCTCAAATTTCCCCCTGTTATATCATTATCCATTTTCACCTTGATTTATAACCTTTTGCTTGAGTTATGTATACAATTCGTATCTGTATAACTCTGAAATATCAGTTTAAAAACAGGTATCCCTAAATCACCTTGTTCTATGGGAAGGATCAACTTATCCCACGTAACTCTTGCTCTCCACCC
The DNA here is from genome assembly GCF_019279795.1 of Protopterus annectens. NCBI lineage: Eukaryota > Metazoa > Chordata > Ceratodontiformes > Protopteridae > Protopterus > Protopterus annectens. The sequence goes on from NC_056732.1 coordinate 71,415,715, forward strand.
CTCTCAAATGCATTTCTTCAATTCCTTATTAATTATCATCTAAAACCTTTCAGCTGGTTGATAAAAATATGCCTGACTTATTTAAAACTTAAGGGACTAAAACATTTTCACTGCTTGTGTCTTAAAATCTATTTCATAATCAAGAGCTTCCATGTTCTCATTTATTATATTATCTTTTGTTTTTTTCTTTTTAGCTGCCATAACAGAATACTTTTAATCCATGCACCTAAATGCATCATTTTGTCATGTCCCATAATATATGGGTATTGCTGAACCAATTCATGTGTGGGTACATATTTACTGCTATAGCCCTTGTTTTATCTTCATTAATTTTATACCTCAAAAAGGCTTGAAATTGTCTAAAAAGGATTCAAAACACTGAAATATCATTTTCTGGTTTTATCAAGCACAAAATAATATCATCTGCTAACTTTTCTTGATTATCATACCAGTTATAATATGAATTTGTGTGTCCCTGATTTTCTTTGCCAATGACTCTAAATATACAGCAACTAATGTAGTGAAAAGATGACACCCCTGACTGGTTCGTCTGTTCAGACTTAGCTTCTTAGAAAGGAACCTTCCCACCTTAATTCTTGTCTCTGACCCTTTATATATTCTCCTATTTAACCATATTATTCTATCAGGCAATGTAAATAATTCCATTTCATTACTCATAGAATCCCAGCTGCCTATATCAAATGTTTTCTCTTTGTCACGAGTCACGGACAATAGCAGTATTTTTTGCATTCTGCTTCCCTATGGACCATCACTGATTATTAATATTGTCAAATGTCCCCCTCCACAAAACCACATTAATCCATATCTATCAATTTTGGCAATTCCTTTGCCATTTCCTTAGGTAGTATAAACATAAGTACTTTATAATTATAGTTGAAAATTGAAAAGGCCCTACATGGACATCTTTCCCCTCTTTGGTTAATGCGGCCCACACAGTTTTTTTCGAAGATGCCCATGCTCTCCCTTCATTTTGAAATGCTGTTAAATTAAACCTTCCAGATATTTAACACTTTCTTCCCTACTAACTTCCAAACTTCAACAAGAATACCACCTGTCGTTGGGGACATCCTTGTTAGATGATTATACATCACCATCTTTCTCTCATCACTTCCTATCTTAACTATTAATTGTTGATCCTCATTTTCCCCTAACCTTGGCACAATTAAGTCTTGCATGAATATTTCCATTTGTGTCTATTCTAGGTTTCCACATTCATCTTCTTTATACAAATTTTCATAACATTTCTGAAATATCTCTAAAATCTCTATAGGATCTCTGGTTAATATTCTTGTCATAGGCTAAATAAGTTTGGTGATAACCCTTTCTTCTTCTTGTTGCCTAAGTCACTGTGCTAAACATTTTTGTGTTCTGGAGTTTTTATCTAAACTAGTAACTTAAAAGCAACCTTTCTTAGCTCATGAAAATTATCTAAATATTTCCTTATTTTCCCTTTAGTACTCTGCAATTGTTCCTCTTCTTGTTCTGTAAGAGTCTCCTTATTCTGTAATAATTTTACTTTTGTCATCCCTCTAAATAATTCCTATTGCTTTCTTTCTCATATCTCTTGCTCTTTTATTACTACTCTACTTTTAAACTTTGTTTTTATTTTATCCCATTCTTTAGCTATCCCTTCTAAAGGAATGTCTATCTTCCCCCATAACTCCTGAATAATGTCTGTTATCTATTTCTTAAATCTTCCACTTTTTGTAGGAGTGCACAGTTGTGTCATTTTTATTTTATTACCATGCATATTTACCCTAGTTTTTATCAGTGCATGATCTGAAATAGTTATTTAATGTGTGTAAAAACTTTAAATTAAATACATATGCTTATGTGAAATATAATTTATATCCAGTTGAGTCCATTTAATGTACCTTGGTGAATAATATGTAAATTCTGTATGAGTTCCTACTACTGAATTCACATCTTCCATACCAAATATTCTCATACATTTTTTCAGAAATATACCCTCTTTCTTTATATTTTCCCTTTTATGTCTCCCATACATTCCCACTGTTGCAAATCAAGTTCCAGTCCTCATCCATGAATAATATTCCATGATGGAAGCTGATTATTTCTTCTAAAAGTTTCTTAAGCTACATAATAACTCTTTTGGGTAGAACATAAATGCATGCTAGTGTAGTTCTCCATAGTTACCGATAGCTTTTTCCTACCACAAATCTACCAGTATTGTCTTTTTTAATTCCATTGCTGTTGAAGCTACTCCAGTAATTGTATTATTACTCTCTTTTTCTTTGTTCCTGATATTCTGCTGAATATCCATCTTGAAATCCTTTCTCTGTCAAATTCACTTGCTCATTTCTATCCATATGGGCCTCCTGATATTTGCACCCTACATTTCTTAATATAATTCAATACTCTTTGCTTTTTGTCTATACCCGTAAGGCCATTTACATTCCATGATAATATACACGAGAATACTTTTGAATATGTATTTCCAACATTTGGCTTCTATGGGCAAACTAATGTTTGGCAGTTTGATATTTTTATTCAGTTTTTCTTTTCATCTCCATTTCAACCTATGTCACATTTTCAAGATACTTTGCTTCAATGGAAACAAACAACAAAAATAAATATTTTTAGAACCTCCATCTCCTTTTAACTCAGCAAAAAAAACCAGACCAACAAACAAAGCTATATACATTTTCAACAAATGAAGTTCACACCTCCAGATAAGAACAGATGTCCCAAATCAACAGCCATACCCACAGGCATTATGAAATCTAAAATTAAGGTTACCCATGCTAGAGTTTTGCTACAGCTTGTGTAGTAACATAGCAGCTTACATGCTTTCTGTATGCATTAACTTTTAGCCCTAAGTAAAAGCACTGGCTACTTTTAAATAAATAACTAAATTATGCACTGCTATGTTAAATGCATTAACACATTAAAACAGATAACAAGGCTACTACTTTTTATTAACTTCCCATAGTTTTAAACTTTATTTTTCAGTGAACTGTTTGTCACTGTACTTTTAAATGTTACTACATTTGTCTCAGCAAGGATTGTTCAGAACATACAAGCTTAATTGCTTGTACCTAGAGACAGCTCATCTCAAAGTAAAAGCTGCCAGCAATGAAAGAGAGAGAAAAAATAGCCAACAACTTGCAGATGCATGAAAGAATCTTTATAAATCTCCCTCAGAACAGAATGTATAGTCTTCCCCTGGCACCTGCACGCTTCTTTTCTCACTGAGAGCATTTGACAATGAAAAAAGCTGATAACTTTGTAGATGCAAGAAGCTTACGGTTTCCCATGTCTTTCATTTTGTATTATTTTTCAAATCAATTTGCTTAAAAAGCCCTTAGTTGTAGTTTAAAATAAGGGCGTTAATCATTGTGAAAACAATGAAATTATCATCTTAATTGTACATATAATACCCATAGACTGTTATACCTCTCCTTAGCAGCTGATGATTACAAAATTATATTAACTTTAGGTTGCTTTTGTTTAGCTTTTCTTAGCTTGTTACAGTGTAAAGCCTGTATATATTACAATTAGATAAAAGTTTAACATATACAGCAGTCAACGATGAGTCCCCTCCTCATATTTAAACTGTCACTGACTGCACACTATTCAAGACTACTTTACAATACAACATGCACTTTATATCATGAGATTGTTTATACAGATAATAAGAATTAAAACTGTTTTAATTACAGGTACCTCTTCATTTGCTTCAGTGTCCTTCTAGACATTAATGACATGAATTTGGGGTATATGCTTTACAGTCCACACACAAATTTAACAATGTCAGTATAATTCCATTTATTTCCTGACATTTGTTTTCTTTCAAAGCCATATTTCACATGTCCATTGATGTATCTAATTGAATTAATACTTTATAGTCTCCCATTTATTCACAAGTTTCAATGTTGTTGATCTTCTTCATGATCATCTCCATCAACCAGCACCAGTCTCCAGTTCAAGTCCAAGGTACATCTGACTCTTCTCTCGTGAATTTTCCTTTGGAACAATGAAGAAAGTTTCACTGGGAGAGCAGGTCTACAGGCTTTGTGATGAGAAGAATGAGAATAAGTGTCCCTTTCTGATTGTTGTCTCAGTCTTTGTTGGATAAACTGTGTTTTCTTTTCAGCTTTTACTGCATCAAAAATATCTTTAATCTTCCAGGAATAAATATTCTGAAAACAATTGAATACAGAAGCTGGAATCTCACACCTGCCTCTTGACATTCACTGATTGCTAGGATAAACTTGCTTCTCTTCTGCTTGGTGTACAATAATTAATCATTTCCAACAAAAACTCTGTTGTCTCTAAATTTTAATACCTTTCCTTTCTTCCTCAATTTTGTTAGGAGCAACTCTTTCTGCTGATGTGATTGCATCTTTATTAATATAGGATTTAGCTGCATTCTCATGGCCAGGTCTGGAGCATATACACAATCTACCCTTTCAATTAGCAAATCCTGCTGTGGAACAGAGTCCAGTTGCTTATTTGTTCTTTCATAAAATTAATACAACCTGTACCTCTAGTTTCTCTGGTACAGAAGAACATCTCAGGTTTTCTCTGTGCACTCTGTCTTCTAACTCTACTATTTTTTTGAAAAAAAAGCTCTTCTTGTGAAGCGTAATGCTCAGTCAGCCTTTTCCTCACTTCATCCTCTGAGTTTTTTGCAGTTTACCCAGCTTATCTAAATAACTAATTAAAACTTATACTATTTTCCTAGCCTTTTGTTATTTAAGTTATATTCCTCCAATGTTTCATTTATTTTAAATGAAGCTGAGTACATTTGATTTATTTTTTCCTCTCCATTAGTGGAAGCAAATTCCTGTATTAAAGCTGAAACTTGAATAGCTTTTTGCTGAACAGCTGAAGGAATCTTCCCAGGTAGAGCTTTCTCTTTTCCACTTCTGGTATATTTCTCTCATGTTCTCCACTTTTATTCTTTGTTAGCATCCAAGTAGTGTAATTGATAGCCTTTAACTAAATGTTACCCAAACTAACAGTTTCATTAGGCCTTTTTACAGTTTACTTTCAGACTGGGATGGCTCCGATTAACATGTTGTTGATCAGTGTCCAGTTATATTGGATGTCCTGAGCTGCAAGAACTTTGAAGGAGGAAGGAATAAAAGAGAAAACTGGCACTGGGTGTACTTTGTGTTTGATGCAAAAATCCAGTTGTGAAGAAAACAAGGTGGGGACATCTATATACATTGTATGGCAGCCTGATGAATCTAATAAAAAGGAGATAAAGCTGCACATCTACTATAAGGATGGGGGGACAGAACAGTGATATTTTTATACAAATCTATAATCAAAATTAGAAGAAGGGAATTAGCATAAAAATACAAAAGAGACCAGGAATTTGGTTACATTACATGGTTAAAATAATCCTATGTATTACCAGAAACTTTTCCCAGTGATAGAGCAAGAGAGTCATACTGTAAATGACATTGGTATGAGAGCTTAAGCTAAACTGATGGAAGAAGAGCACTTAAGTGAGGATTCTTAGAAAAAAAGAAATGGGAGTATGTGTCTCTGTTCTTATATACATAAAAAAAATGTCGAGGCTTGGGTGTTCATTTAAGTAGTTTATTGAATACAAACACATCAGGATGGTTAGCAGGAACACTGAACTTAAATGAACTATCTAACTAACTAACTGACTACATACTTGCATGCTCACACTATGGCTGTTCACTCTAAATGGCACTCACATGATCTGACACATGCTCAGTGGATATAGGCATGTGCTTAGTGACTGAGAAGCTTCTTAAAGGTGTGCAAACATACTGATCTATATCCTCCCTCTTTAGTGAACTATCTTACATTAGGGAATAACATTTCAATAAGTATGCATTATACAAGAAATAAAAAAAGAAACAACAGATATATCCACGTTGCTGTGTATCTTGAACAAAGTTTTGAGATGCGATCTGATCTCATTACATAATAGTTAGGACTGAGTTAAGCAACAGGGACAGTCATTGGTGAATGTTCTGTTTGGGGACTCTCAGGGATTTTCTCAGGAATAGGGATTTCTGGCAAAATGTTCTCTGGTATTGGAACATTGGATAAGTCGCTCTGAGATCTAGAGTCTTTGTCACAGGCAAAATGTTGTCACTGGTTCAGACACTGGTAACAGATGCTTCTGATTTTGTCTAAATTCCATGCCTTGTGATTCCACAATGTACGATCTCGACACAAACTTTTTACAAATCCGATGTGCTCAAAACCTTTTGATGTCTGCATCCTGACCATCTCCCCTTTTTGTAAAGAATGGAACAGTTTGCTGGTTTCATCATAATAAGACTTCTGGGACAAATGCTTTTTCAACAGTTGGTCTTTTACTGCTTTGTTGTTTTTGGCACATGGAACCAACAAATTACTGCTGATTGGTAATGTGGCTCTGGTCATAAGTCTCTGGGCAGGTGAACCAAGATGTTTATCACAAGGAATTTTTCTGAGATTTAACAAGTTGAGAAAAACATCAATATTGTCATGTCAGAATTTCTCTAACAACTGTTTTGCACTTTGAACTTTGAACTTTCAGCCAAACTGTTGGACTGGGGTTATTCAGGATTACTCATAATACGGACAAAGCCCCACTCTTGTCAGAAATAACTCTGTGTGGACTACCACAGACGGAAAAATGTCTCTTCAACTTATAAATGACATGACTGAAAGTTAGGTTAGGAAGTAGGTCAATCGCAAATCAATTTGAATAAGAGTCTACTAACACCAAGTAATATCGACCGTCCCACTCAAAGATATCTGTGGCTACTGTTGACCAAGGTAGTTCAGGAATTTGGCTTAACTGAAGAGGTTCTTTTTGTTGATGCAGCTTTGTACTACTACATACTGAACAAGATGAAAGTACTTTCTCAATATCTCTTGACAAAAAAGGCCAAAATACTAGACCTCTCACCCTTCTTTTGGTAGAATCAGTGTCAGGGTAGCCACAATGCAAGATTTTAATATACTCTTGTTGCAAGGACTTCGGAACAATCACTTTAGGACCTTACGTGATGATACCATTGTCTGACAAAGTATCATCCCTGTAGGGAAAATATGGTTACTGTTCTACTGGTAAACAAGATTGCTTTGAAAGCCATCCTTGACTGATAAAATGTTTGAGCTTCTGGAGAACTGGATCTGAAGCTGTATGAGTTCTGAGCTCATCAATACATGTGGAAGAAAAAATTCTCACTTCCATGACTTCAAAATCAAGTTACTCATTGTTATGCTGTTCTGTGTTTTTCTGGGTTATCTGGATAAAGTATCAGCAAGATAAAGAGTTTGCCTTTTATGTAAACAAGATTGAAATTGTACTTCTGCAATTTGAGCATCATATGTTGCAGTCTAGCTGGAGCTGTATGCATAGGCTTTCTCAAAATAGTAACTAGAGGTTGGTGGTCAGTTTTGATCTGAATAGGTCGACCATAAATATAATCATGGAACTTTGAACATGCAAACACAAGACCTCTTTCTCAATCTGGGCATACTGCATCTCAGTCTGGGTAAGAGTTCTCAATGCGTAGGCTACTGGCCTGCCTTCTTGAAGAATGACTGCACCTAGACTAAACTTAGAAGCATCACAGGAAAGAGTAACTGGTTTGTGAATATCATAGTAGCTGAGAGTTGGTGGGCTGGCAATTTTCTGTTTCAGGACATCAAATACTCTTTGGTGCTGTTCTGACCATGATCAAATTACATCTTTGCATGTCAGCTCTCTTAGCAGTGCTGAAAGTTGGCTTAAATCTGGAATGAACTTGCCTAGATAGTTGACCATACAAAGAAAACACTGTAGGGCTTGCACATTGGAGCTGGCATCTCAAGAATTGCTATTTGCTTTAAAGGAACTGGTTGTAAACCTGAATTGGTAAACAAGTGGCCAACATAAGTAACTTTTCGTAACCTAAACTTGTACTTCTGAGGATTCAGCTTAAGATTCACTTCACGTGCTCTTTCCAGAACTTTCTTGAGGTTTCTGTCATGTTCATCTTCACCATTGCCTCCCACTAGAATATCATGTACTATAATAGCACATGGATAGCCAGAAAAAATTTGCTCCATTACACGCTGAAAGACTTCACTGGCAGAATTTATTCCAAATGGCATTCTCAGAAATCTGTATCTTACAAACAGTGTACCAAATGTGGTTAACAATGAAGATTTTTGGTCAAGCAAAATTTGCCAAAATTAACTCTTTGCATCTGTGATGCCCCAACACTGGCCCAGCAATCAAGGAGCCTCAATCCTCTCCAATGACAACAGTGGGGGATGTACACATTGGGATAATTACAAGTACATATGCAGTAAAGTGCAATTTCCCTTAAGAGCACACAGAGATCGCAGTCAGTCTGAGGCTGGTTTCTACTTATTTCCCCAGATCCCCAGTAAGACTCCCCACTAGCACAGCTATAGAGTTGAGATCTCAGCTGGGTGGCCAAGCTAAGACCTCCAGAACCCTCTCTGTCCAACCAGTGCTTCGTCTCCCTGCCCAAGTAGCTCACACACACACACACACACACACACACACACACACACACACACACACACACACACACACACACACACACACACACACTTTGGGATTTGATATGCACACACACACACACACACACACACACACACACACACACACGCATGCACTTTGGGATTTGATTTATACACACACACACACACACACACACACACACACACACACACACACACACACACACACACACACACACACACACACACACACACACGTGCGTGCACCTGGGGAAGGCTGGGACAGGCTTACTAGCTATGCCCCCTTCTGTTCAGACTATAAGGTAGTTCCAGCTGCCACCAGCCACTACTTATCAGATACTTTTAAGGCCCTTAACAAAGGGTGTCCAATCCTACTGTGTAATGTTACTATTAATCCAAATGGTAGTCTGACCAAGAGCAAAGCTATTTATGAGTGGTCCATACAGTGTCACCAAATACCTATGCAAGAACTCTAAGAGTTTAAATATGTCTCACAAACATCAGCCACAAAGATAGCTTTAAATATATTTAATAATAAATAATAAAAGAACAAGAAAATACTCAATAAATCAACACAGTAACTTCAGAGTTCAAAATCACAGGAAATATCTAAAACAGCATTGCATGACAGAATCAATGAAATACAGAAAACATCTAAACTAATCTGTACTATATTCCTAACTATATCTAAAAGAAATGACTTTACCATAGTTAACTGGGTCTATGTTAAATCATCGAATGCTTAAAAAAGCAAACAATGATTTATTGAACGCTTAGAACAGAGATTTTTTTTTCCCATGGGAAAAAATCGCTGTTCCACAAAAAAAAATGTTAAAACATTATATAAAGTGGGGGGCTTCGCCCCACACCCCCAATGTGGGGGGCTGTGCCCCCATCCCGTCTATGTAAATATGCCAACTCCGAGATCGCACTACAGTGACAAAAATGGCAAAGTAATGGAAGTGGCCAAGCAATTTCTTTCCCAGGGAAAGAATTCGCTTATATGCCATTTCACTATTTTGCCTTTTCGTGCTTTCAAGTTCAATCAAGACACATTCGAAAGAATGCATCTTTGATCATTTAATAGGAACCCAGTTAACTTACTTACAGCAAGGCAAGTGCAGAAGGTGGTGATGAGTGGATGTTCTTGCTAGGTCCAAGACAAAATACAAAATGCACAGTCTCACTCTGAGAGAGTTCTTAAATTAATATCAAATATTACTGCTAGGTTAGCTTGGATGACATCGCCTTTTGTCACCTGACTTTAGTTCCCAGGCCAAACCCCTTTTGTCAGAAACTAACAGAATTTAACATCTCTTTGTCAAAAATACATAGCCTTCAGATGTTCCTAACAGCTGCAAGTCATAAAGCAATGAAACACTTCTGCATCTCAAACCTAGTAATTACTTCTCTTCCAAGACAGTACAAAAAACTTCTAGCTTTAGACATTGTGTCTGCTAGACTGAAACTGAGAGATAACTTTTATAGCATAATTGTAAAATAATTTAGTTTCAACTTATTTTCTTGAAGTCTTGCAAGTTGACCTTCTATGTCCTAGTTTCTACTGTTAAAACATACACAGCTACACAATTACAATAGTTTATATACATTTCTATTCTAAGACAGCAGGGCATGCTGTGGTTACATTTAACTCAGTACATAATATACAGTATCGTATAAGTCATATCAATATTCACAAATGACATAGAATTATTTACAAATTTCTAGATAGCTGGGCTGGCAATATTTCCTTTTGTGGCAGCATCTAAGACAGAAAAAAACAGTAGCATTTGACATGAGGACAGCAATCTCTTCAACTGTGTGCATTGGATGATGATGTCTTTTGAATGCATTGTTCAAGTCTCTAGGATCAACACATATTCTGATATCATCTGATCTTTTCTTATGAGCTACTACCGTGGAGGGTACCCACTCAGTAGGTTCTTCTACTGGACAAATTACTCCTAGCTGCACCATTTTCTCTAGCTTGGCTTTGACTCTGCTCTGCATAGCTACTGGAACTTTCCATGCTGGTCTGACAACTGGGCTGACCTCTGGGTCTAATTTTGTAGAGTATACAAATGGTAGTTTGCCTAGTTTGTCTGCAAAAATATCAATATACTCAGAAAAAATAGTTTGGGGACAATTTGAGCTGTTGTCATTCAGGCGTCTTCATGGTGAACTTCTTTATTAAGTGAAAGAGTCCCATTTTCAAAATGTCTTTGAGGCCTAATAATGACTGTGTGTGTCTCTTGACTATGAAAAATTGCAAGTCATAGCTGTTTCCAGCAGAGGAACATGAAAGTGGTACTGAGCCTTTGGTATGAATCTCTTCACCACCATAAGCAATAAGCTTTGCATACTTTGTCAAATCAAGTTGTTCTGCAGCTTTTACTCTAGTAAATGTTTCTGCTGTCATAACATTGCACTTTGAGCCAGTATCTGGTTTGAGCTCTACAGGACTCCCATTAATCCAAAAAGATACAGATAAAGTACAAAAGATCTCATTCTTTGCCCACAAATCTACTACATTAACTGTTTCACTAAACACAGACACACCATCAGCATAAAAAGTATGGCTGCAACTTTCTAAATGATCAACTTGCCTCTTGGAATGCTCTGTTTTAATAAAATATTGTGGCTTGTTTGATTTACAAAACCTTTTGAAATTATTCCACTTGTTGCAAGAATGACACTGCTGACCAAAAGCTAAGCACTTTTCTCTTTTAGGCTCATGATTTCCACCACAATTATGACAGTTAACTATGAAACTGGGTGGGGGCACATGTTTTGATTTTGCTGAGTCATCCTTATGCTTCACTGAGCATGTCTGCTTCACACAGCATGCTCTAGAATTTGATGGAAAGACTCAATGTTTCCCAGGGACTGTTGCAAGGCCTACAGTAGCTGCCATGTGCTTGGGCCTGTTTCGTTTAACCACATGCTGCATACTATCAACATGAGCTTTGTCACTGTGCCGTCTACAGATATTCTCATTTGTAAGCATACTTGTGTGCTTTTCTGTAAGCTCATATATCTGACAAATTTCAATGGCTTTATTTAAAGTTAAATCACTGTCTTAAAGCAAAATCTTTCTCACTGTGTCATTATTAATACCACACACAAGCCTGTCTTTTATCAACTCATCTCTCAAATCACCATATTTGCACATTTTAGTCTTATTTCTCAAGTCAGTTATATATGCTGCAAAACTTTCACCAGACTTTTGATTCCCTCTGTAAAATAAGTGCCTTTCCATTGTAATATTTGTTTGGGGGTTACACATTTCTCTAAATTTATGTTATAAGCATTCAGGGTCTTCCCTTGTTTCAGTCGTTAACACTATATGGCAGTTTCCCCCTCCCCTTCAAACACAGCAGGTGCATGCACAGATGAATGATGTCTTTCAATGGCCTCTGAACCAGCTAAATTAAGCAGAATAAATGCCTTTGTACGTGTGTCTTTGTCAAGAAAAAGCAGCCTGTATGAAAATATTGCATTCCTGCTTAAATACTCTCCAATTTTCTGCAATATTGTTATCAAACACAAGCAGTGTGGGTCTGGGAAACCCTTCTGGCATGCACCCAGATTATAGTAAAACACAATGCAAAATGGCCCTTGTAATTATGTGGGAACGTTCACACTTACCAGGTACTTGTAATAATATTCAAATGCACAATAAGCTCTTTGAAAGACTGTACTCTCTGAAATAGACTTTGAGACAGCTGTGCTTTGCAAAATAGTCTTTGAATGACTTTACTTTGTGAAATAACTGCACTGTAATACTGCACACACTTGCAAACACTTTGCACACTTCGAATATTTTGAATAGCTTTAGTTAATACAAAAAAGTACCACATAGTGAAAAAATACAGTTGTTTTCCCTTTTTTTGTACATTTTATGCAATTCGGATATTGTTTCAAACATTTTCATAACTATTTTAAATATTTCTATCAATATGTCACAGTTTTGGACACTTCATTTAATAAGAAATTCATTTTGAGCATGCTGAGTGCTCCATTTTATATTTGCAGCAAAATAAATCATTTAAGCAAGTCTTTATGCAATGTATTTCTGACCTGTTTTGCAAGTTGTTTTACCAGTATGGACGATCCACTTTTGTATATTCCTCCAGCTTTAACTGGTTGCCTCATGTCTGTAACTCTGGATCCCATTCTGACACCATGTCACACTTCTTATATACATTAAGAAGCTGTTGAGGTTTGGCTGTTCGTTTAAGTAGTTTATTGAATATAACACATCAGGATGGATAGCAGGAACATTGAACTTAAACTATGTAACTAACTGACTACACACTTGCAGGCTCACACTCTGGCTGCTCAGTCTAAATGGCACCATTGCTTGCAGATGCTCAGTGGATATAGACGTTTGCTTACTGACTGAGAAGCTTCTTAAATGTGTACACACATACTGATCTACAGTATGTACTAAAATTCAGATTTGTAAGAAAATGTAGAGTTCTAAATTGATTTCTGCCCAAGGGGGAGAGAGAGTAAAAAAAAGACTCTCTAGAGGTTTGTCCAGATAGTAGAAAGGATAAAGAAGAAGAAAGCTTTTGCCCAGAGCTACCCTTTGTAGAGGAAGGTGTATGAAAAATTTGAGTGCCAGCTTGTTTAACAGAGAAAGCTGTACCTTCTATCTTAACAAGCTAGATAAGGAAGTAACTGAATTAGTAGACTTACAAGTAAGACACATACATTTTCAAAAAACACAACTGGAGGATGGTACTTTTTGTAGGACGAGAGAGAATGTATCCAAAGTTGTAGAGGAGGTCAGTGAGCCAAATATCCCAATTACTTCTTAATCCTATTTTAAGTTAAAAGATGATTTCTTATATAAAGCAAGTAAAGACAGAGAGGAAATCATACACTGACTATTAATGTCAAAACCTTATATGGTACTGTTAATGAATTATACATCTAGTCATGTGTAAGGAGATCATTTTATCAGCCAGATAAAATGAAATAAGTTGATTTTTTGTGCTTCTTGTCCAGACTGTCGGAAAACTGTACCCCATATGGGATTTCAAAAGCCATTGTTTCCAATGCTTATTATAGAGGTACCCTTTGTGTGTATTTTTATGAGCATTGTGGGTTCACCAGTACAATATATCAATTGCTGTCAGTACAAAAAAGTAATATCGGATTATGCTATAAATGTCCAGAGACCATACTATTATGTAAGGCTAATGCTAAGGCTATTGATACTGTTTTTCTCTGAAGTGGGTATCCCCAAGAAGAGACTTACTGACCAAGGCACACCTTTAATATCAAGGGTATTGTGACAATTGTGCTGATGCTTTAAGTTTAAATAGTTAGAATATCAATTTACCATCCACAGACTGATGGTTTAGTACAAAGGTTCAATAAAACACTGAAATCTGTGATAAGTAATTGATACAGATGATAAATACTGGGAGTAGTTGTTACCGTACTTCCTTTCTGAAGTAAGCGAGGTGCCATATACTTCAAATTGGTTTATACCATGTGAACTCTTGTATAGTAAGCATCCCTCAAGACTGCTTGGTACTGCTAAAGAGACTTGCAAATAGGTGGATGTAATTTAAAAGCATGATATAATATTGTGTTATTCTGACAAACTAAATTTAGCTGGTTATGTCCATAAAACAGCAGCACATGCTGCAAGTCCAAGAGATGCAGCAGTTGGTTTATAATAAGAATGCATGATGTAAATTTATTCAAGAAGGATGGGGCATTAGAATTAGCACCCTCCACAACAAATATATTTCTGGTTAAATGGCAAGAGCACTATGAGATGATTGAAAGAATAAGTGCAGTGAACTACAATGTTAGCCAGGAAAGAGAAAGACAGATCATGCATGTCACAGTAATGCACTAAATCCATGGAAGGGCATAGAAATGTATGAGGACAGCTTGCAAGCTGAAATTCATACAGGAGAGGGCAAATAATCTCTACCTGAAGTACAGCTAAAGGAATCTTTTCCAAAAGTGCAAAAGTTATCAATGGGAAGGAAGAACCTTAGCATTGCTCTTTAGGTGGATTAACTCTTGTAAAATCACAAGATGACATTCAACAAATGTTTAAGTTAATGTAGGATTTTGGAGCAATTTCAAGATACAGAATAAATAAACCGAAAACTAAGGCATTAGGGATTAACACAGAAGAAAGAGCAGATTTGGAGAGAGTGTCCTAAGAGATGTGGAGAAACAAGGAAATAAAATACTTGGGTGTATGGATAAGTGAATCTGTGGAGAAGTCCATGCAGAATCTCCTTCTGTATGAGCAAGGACCCATGGTTTTACCCTGGCAGTGTGCTCACTAACACTTATTCCTATCTACCGCAACCATACCGAGTCACTGAAGCAATTTCCCACTATAGCTTGAAAGACTGCAACTCCCAGCTAAAGCACTCCCAGGACCACTACACTCAACAGAGCTAACCCCCCTATCCACCTCAACCAGACTGAGTTGCTAAAACAATTTTCCACCACAGTTTGAAAGACTGAAACTCCCAACTACCACACCCCCAAGACCACTACACTTAGCAGAGCTAAAGTATGCTTGAATAAGACTTAACTCCATATTTACAATATACTGTTGTTAATACATAAATATGAAACTTCTCTGTTTAGTGTGCACACAGCCCAGGGTTAGAATTAAGTCACTCCATCTCCTGTAGTCCCCTTCTAGTCACCTAAACTATCCTGCCTTCTCTGCTTGGCTCTGCTTTCTCTCCCAATTACTGACATTTGACTATCTCTAGAACAGCGTTTTGAGCCACTCTCTGCTTAAGGACCCTGTTGTACACCTGTAGCTCTAACCACTTTACCTGTGTAAACTCTACTCTATTCCCTCCCCTGCTTCAACCCTTTCTAATTGTGCCTGCCTAGTATCTCCTGATTCTTTCAATTCTTTTTTTCCATAGCTGTCTCCTTCCTTTGTGCTACATACTTTTTCTTTTCTTACTCCCTCCCCAACTCAATAGCTTAAAAAGTCTTATTATGGTTCCTTTCCAGCTAAGTTGTAGGAATCCTCTCCTCAAACATGCTTTTCTCTTGCTGTTTTCAGCCATGACGGTGGGGCCCAACTCTGCTCAGCCCTTGCTATGCTCAGGCGTCACTTCACTCCACTACCCAACCCCAATTCCTACCCATCCTGCTACCTCTACATCCATACTCTAATTATATCACCTCCCCTATAGACGCCTCTTCTTCCTGTCCAATACACCCAATTCACACATTCTGCCTTTTTTGCTGTCATCACCTGTTTTCCCCTACCTTACTTAGTTCTCTTCCCTCGCTCATTTCCCTTTTTCCCTATTAAGCACACACACAGCCCATCTGTTCTTTACCTCTCCTTCCACTGCACTTCTCCCTCCTGTGCTTCTTCTGTAGAATATTATCCCCTCCCTTATCTCTTCTCTCTAACTACCCAGCTCAAGTAACCCCTAGCCTGCCTTTGTCTTTTATTCTTCATCCATCTCACCTCCTCTTCCTCCATCCCAAACATATTTGTCTATATATGTACTCCTTTGCTCCTCCTACTATCTCTCCTTACTTGCTATACAATATATTCACCCATTAATCAACTACCCACACTCACCCATCCTGTCATTAACTCAGATAAACCATACACCACATGATAATCACACCTTATTTGATTAACCCATCTCACATTCCCCTGCACAAATATAAACATCTTGTCTCCAGCTCTCATCTTTACAAAACAAAGTTTTATCACCTTATCAACAAATTTAAGTCTGCTGCACTTCTCACTGTCTACAAAAACATATTCCTATGTGGTGATATTCACCCTAATCCTGGCCCCAATTCCTCTTCTAACCATGACACCACCCACCAACCCCCTATTATCACTAAACCTTCCATCAAGAGTTTAACTATCATCTCCATGAATATTCATAGTCTTCTAAACAAAATATGTGAATTTCATGCATGGATTGTTCAATATTCTCCTGCTATAGTTATTCTCACTGAAATATGGCTTAAACCCCAAACCACCACCATAGGAATTCTTCCTTCTCGTTATAATATCATACACTCTGCTAGGTTGCACAAAAAAGCTGGTGGTGTAGCAATACTTTACTCAAACCAACTGAATCTCTCTCCCCTATCTATACCACTTTCTAACTTTCACCCAGCAGAAATCCTACTTGCCAGCTGCAAGCTAATTAACAATAAAAAGCTATGTATTGCTGGTATCTACATACCTCCTCGGAACAATATCCTCACTCTTGATAACATTCTCTCCTGGACTTCCAACCGCATCTCAAACTAAACTATAATTGCAGGGGATGTCAATATCAACTGGCTAACCTTGACTTCTGACTTCTCAACCTCAAGCATAAATCTCCATGTCTTTACTTAACTAATTTCCAGAGTCACCCGTTTCAACAAATCCTTAAATACTGTCTCCATCCTCGACTGGATCCTAGTATCCAATCATAATTTTTATCACAACCCTACAACACTCCCAGATTCTATCAGTGACCACCTCCAAATCTATGCCCAAAGGATCTCCCTACATCATATCAGTCAACACAAACTTAAAGAATGCCATAGCCTCACCATCTTTAATCCAGATGAATTTAACAATAGACTGTCCAACATAAATTGGTAATTCCTCCATAGTCTATCATTAGTGTATGCTGTTCTGAAATTTTATTTCATATTCCTGGATATTCTTAATTCCCTATCTCATCTCAGGAAAAAAAAAGGGTTTAATCACAGCAAGCACCTTGGCTTTCTCATTTAACCCACATCGTTATGACAGAGATGTTGCATGGAAAAATGGGCTGAAATCTAAATCCCCTAAACACCTACAGATGCAAAAACATATTCATAATCTCATTTAAAAACAAGTCAAAGAGTACAGAAAAACTATTTTCTAAAGGCTGAAACTAAACATTAAAATAACCTAAAAGTTTTCTGGAATTCTAATAACAAGCTCCTTTTCTCCCAGCATACTAAACCCTTGCCTGAATAATTCTCCCGCTGAAACCGCCACTAACTTCAACTCCTACTTCATTGACTTTATCAACAAACTAACCCAAAACAGTCACCACCCTACCCTTACTCTTCCTTCTCCTCCTCCTGCCAACATACCCACTTTTTCTCTCAAATCTATCCCTACTTCATACATTAAATCTCTACTTAAAAAACTAAAGCCCTGCTCTCCCTCAGCAGATAAGCTACCTGCTGAATTCCTAAAATTAGTAGCTAACTCTATAGCCTACCCAATCTCCATCGTCATAAAGAGATCTATGCAAAAATCTATAGTCCCTTCCATCTGGAAACAATTCTATATTATTCCACTCCACAAAGGTGGACAATCCACAAAACTCACAAACTACAGGCCTATAGCAACTCTGTCCCCCTTTTCCAAAATGCTCAAAAAATGCATCCACAAGCAACTTCTTGAGCATCTTCTAAATGAAAACCTACTCCTATTCGCTCAACATGGCTTTCGCCCTAGCCACAATACAACTACTGCACTAGTCTCCTTTACCCATACCATCATTAAAACTAGAGACAATGGCAACCTGTTATCCTCCCTCTTTTTTGGACTGCTCTAAAGCCTTTGATACAGTCCCTCACCCCTTGCCTCTCTCTAAAATGTCTGCTCTTTGTTTTACTAACCCTACTCTCAACTGGTTTTCTGGCTACCTTTCCAATTGACTGCAGTCTGTCAAGTGGTTTTCCTCCTTTTCCAATTTCCTCCCTATTAATACTGTAGTACCGCAAGGTTGCATCCTTAGTCCCATTCTATTCAACATCTTTACTAACAGCCTTCATTCTTCTTGCTCTCCTGCTGTCAGTCCTCTCTAATTCAATATGCAGATGACTCCACTATCATCTGCTCTTCCAAAAATATTTTCCACCTTCAATCTA
Source organism: Protopterus annectens (assembly GCF_019279795.1). Lineage (NCBI taxonomy): Eukaryota > Metazoa > Chordata > Ceratodontiformes > Protopteridae > Protopterus > Protopterus annectens. The sequence continues at coordinate 71,434,150 of NC_056732.1, forward strand.
TTACCCCAAACTCCTTTAACTCCATTGAAAACTGGTAAATGACAGTCAACTAGTACTCAACCCTAAAAAACAAAACTACTTCTTTTTCTCCCTAATTCTGTTTCTCACCTCAAAACATCTTTCAGCATCACTTCCCTCAATAACACCATAACAGAAGTCCAAAACATACACTGTGAAGCAATAGGAAACACTTTCAGTCAGCCAAACTCTTCAGTCCAAACTGTTTTATTCTTCCATAGTACAAAGACACAGATTTCTAATGAAAAGTTCACATTTCTCGTCAAGCAAGAAGCCTCCTGGTCTGTTTTCTTACTTGCAAAAGTTTCAGGACTGTCTCCATAACCATCCCTACTTTACTCTGCCCTTACTTCCCTTCCTGGTGACAAATTACGCTTCCATTTGGAGGATCCAAAGTGAAACAAACCCTCTGGTTTGGCTAAGAAGGTCTATAAGGCGGGACAATTCCCCTTTCACAGTTGCAAGCTCAGAATGCAGTTTATTAAACTCTTCCCCGTGAACAGGCGAAAAAAGGGAAGGTATATCATCTAAAGAGTCCATACTGCTTAGGTTACTCCAAAAATACCACAAATAAAAAAAAAACAAAAGTAACCACAGTGTAAAATATAACTAAAAAAAGTGCAAAACATACACTGTGAAGCAGTAGGAAACACTTTCAGTCAGCCAAACTCTTCAGTCCAGGCTGTTTTTATTCTTCCAAAGTACAAAGACATAGATTATTTCGGGTCTAGTTCACGTTGTCGTAAGCTGACAATATCGAATACGATATTGTCGGCACGACAATGTAGAAAATTCAGAACATCGCACAGGTAAATGGAAATCTCCGTAAGGGGGAGATTTCCATTTAACTCAATGTAGTGCGGTCTTGGAGTTGGTATATTTAAGTAGGGGGGGGTGTGGGGGGTGCAGGGGGGCTTGCCCCCCTGCCTATGCTAGTTAGTTTTTTTTATTGATTTATTTTTTTTATGTTATTCGATATTTTACTACTTCGATCAATAAAGTTCGACCTTTATTAATTCGATGTAGTAAAATTTCGATAACGTGATATAGATGCGATTATTCTAACGAACACTTTTGCATTGGTAATGCAAAAAAGTATGTAAAAACATACAAAAGCAGGAAATAAGAGAGTTTCTTCTCAGAAATAAGGGAGTGCTCTAAGAAATGACTGAGACAACTAAACTGATACAACACAGCATAGAGACAACATCTGGAGTAAAGGTTACATTTGTAGCAAGCAGCTACTACAGTTTATGCCACACATGGAGTCCTTAAAACACATTAGTTCTAAAAAAAGCCTCTTTCCAGCAGTTGCTACAGTCTGTGATACACAGGGAACATCAAGATCTTCAGCTCTGATCACTAATGCAGTACTGGCATTGAATGCTGGTAATGCAGTGCACTGAAAACTCATCTACATTTGCTGATCATGCCCTCTCGTACTTTTCTCCTGTGGTGGCTGCCCCCTTTGCCCCACCCTAACTATACTATTGAGACTGAGACCTTACAGAGTATTTTGGGTATTTACAGGTCTTTCTTTGTATAGAAGAGAAGTGCAACACAAGCTTGATGCAACTTGAGGAGACGGGGCGAGACTTACCCCTGTGCTTTTTTCTGCTCAGTATAATAAGAGATCAGGATCTCACTAAAGCGGATCAGATGGCCATTGGGATAATGATTCTTTTAGTTAAAAATTTATAACTAGGCTATAGAAGTAGAGGCTCCCTTTTATAGTTCAGAATTTAATTGACTTGCTCAAAAAACTGAGGTGTTTGGAATTAAGACAATCAGTAATTTCACATGAGAGGTATGCCATCCTAAAATGATCGTGGGTATCAACATGGATAAGTTGAATCTTTGTTTTATAATATCTTCTTTCCATGGATTAGTGGACCAATATAGCTCTCCATCCACATCCCCTTTTCTCATTTTTGCACATGGGGTCAGAGTGTCACTTCAACAAGGTTCACAGGACTGTTTAAAAATGTTAATTTTGTAACCTAGTTTTAGAAGTTTTATCCTGGTCTAAAAAACACTTCTTGAATGTTGGTAATATCAGTGGCTCAGACTGTAACTGGGAAATGTTATGGTTAGTAAATTGAGTGTTTTGTTTTATCTTTATTGTATGGAGTGTTGTCAAGTTTTTGCATTAAAGATATGTTGCTACAGCATTCAACAATAAAGTTTATGTTGGTTAAAACAAGATGAAAAGCTACAAATTTTCTAAATGTAAATAAATAAAATATTTTACTTAGAAAAACATGGGCTAAGCAATTCGGTAAACAGTTACTTATACAGAGAGATAATAAGCTATACATGGAAACAAATATTAAACCTATTGAGAAAATAGATGGCAAAAAAGAGAGTATCTCATTCAAGCTATTCTTTTTTAAGGGTATTATTATCTAAAAACATTACTGAGGTGTTACTAAGCTAGCTGAACATTCAAAACATGTTTTACCTATAATCAAAGCTGCTGAGAGCAACTTACAAGCCAAAAGATCCAGATAGCATTCCTTCTCATCTGTCCTTATTTTCTTCTCAGCTGTGTCTTAGCTGTATGTTATATCTTTTTTATAGAGTACAGATGTAATCAAATTGATTCTGCTACATTTGCTTACTAGTGAGCCAGTTTACTTGCAATTGCTTTAGCTGGTTCTTTAAAGAATCTTCTAATTGCATTTTTAATGATGTTTTAGCTTGTTGGCTCAAAGAAAGTCCCACACCTTTTGTCTGCAACTCATATAAAGCACCAGGAGGCTATAGACTTTATTTATTTTCTTTTTTGCATTCTTAGAAAAATGCCACAAGCTTACATGTTTCATGTCAAAGAAACTGTACATATTGCAGATTAACTTATCTATTTTTGTTTATCTTCTGCAAATTTTATCAGAATTAAGTGTATAGACATATCACACATGCACTCAAGTCTCTCAACAACAGGTACTGTTATGACTCCATCATAGTCCACATTGGTGTGAATGACCTGAGATGTACCTCTCTGGACTATATGAAGAGAGACATGACTAAGCTCTCGTATTATGTGTCTCAGGCAGGTATGTCCCTAGCCTTAAGCAGCATTTTACCTTCACCTAAGATGATGCCTCACTACAAACAGAAACTGACTGACTTCAATAGTTGGCTTAGTTTCTGGTGTCATTCTAAGGGGATCCAGTATCTGACAGTCTGGGATGACATGACCGACAGACCTTGATGCTTTGCCAGAGATGGTCTTCACCCATGGGATTTTGGCTACTGGCTAAGGCTCTTGCCATCCCATAGTGCCTCTTTTAGGCAGTGTCTCAAGGACAAAATTCCTGACATAAAAACTCCATCTAAAACAACCTCAAGGCTATGCTGTTAAATGCTATGAAACTGCACTCAATGAAAGCAGTCCTCACCTTGGAAGACGCAGACATTTGTGCAGTCATGGAGACCTGGTTCAAAGCTGTGGAGAGCACCCCAGCCATACTGGATTACACCTCCTTCCACACATTCAAACCACACACTGAAGATGTGAAAACTAAAGGAGGTGATGTATAAATACTCATTAGATTTAAATACACCTCCAGATTGGTTAAACAGTATGATTCCCCGGAGATACTTCAGGTGCAATTAATTGTTGGTAGGACGCCTATTCAAGTCATTGCCAGCTACAGGACCCCCTCCATGAATTGGGACACCAACTCTGCCTATTTTGATCTACATGAGTCTATCAAGATACAGCCGAACACCATGGTTTTGGGCGACTTTAACTACCCATCCATTGACTGTGTAAATTACTCATGGTGAAACTCACTTGCCCAAAGGTTCCTTGACTTCATTAACTCCAGTGCCCTTGACCAGCTGGTTGACACCCCCACAAGGGATGCCAACATCCTGGATCTGATGCTTACCAATATGGGAGACCACTGTAGCACCCCCATTGTGAGGTCTTCCCTTGTGAGATCTGACCACAAATCAGTCTCATTTGAAGTAAATATCACACCTGCACCCCCCCCCCCAACAGCAACTAAACTAAAAAACTTCTCCAAAGCAGATTATAACCTCTTATGGGATGGTATAAATAGCTGCACTGCACCTCCCCCTCAGATGGAATTGACAACTATGCCGAGTTCTGCACCAGTGCTTTATACAAACACCTGTATAACTGCATTGACTTGGCCATACCTGATAGGACCAAAACAAGCTCCTCAAGGAAGAGCAAACCTGCCTGGTGGGCAACTGCCATTAACAGGCTTTACAAAAAGAGGAAGAAATTGCTGTCTAAGAGTAAGAGGGAGCGAGCCCTAAACTGGAAACACTCCCTCATCAACTTAAACAAGTGAATAAGACTTCTTGTGAAGTATTCCAAAGCAAACTACGAATCCAAATTAGCCTCCTCAACTAAGGACAACCATAAGGCTTTCTTTGGTTACATCCATAACCTAAAAGGAAAGGCCCAGATTTGTGCTGAAATGGTAGTTAATGATACCACATAATGAGCCTGTGGACATATAGCTAACCTGTTGGCCAACAGGTTCTGTGAAAACTTCACTCCCCTGTCCCCACCACATGTGCCCCATGACATCCCTACCACCTGTCTCCTACCTTGTATCTCTAAAGAGCAGATTGCAAATGCTCTCTCTAAAAGACAAAAACACAGCATCTATAGGACCTGATAACATCCCAAGCTGTGTTCTGCATGGACTCCCAACAAGAATTAGCAACACCATTGGGCATTCTTTTCAATCATAGTCTAAACACTGGGTTCATCCCAGCTCAATGGAAAATGGCCACCGTTATTCCCTTGCACAAAAGTGGTGCTTCCACTGATCCCAGGAACTATAGACCTGTCAACCTGACTAGCCTTATCTGCAAGGCCATGAAGCGAATCATCATGGACCTTATCGACAAATATATAGGTAATCTCCAAACACTTGAACCTATTCAGTTTGGATTTGTCAAAGGGAGATCATGCCTGTTAAACCTGGTGGAATTCTTTGAGACAATCACCAAGGCCCTGGATGAGGGGAAATCTGTGCATACAGCCTACCTACACTTAGCCAAAGCTTTTGACACTATCTCCCATTCAGGCATCATTGACAAACTCACCCAGCTAGGTATCAACCCTTATATCATTAAATGGGTCACTAACTGGCTCACTGATAGAACACATATAGTCAAAATAGGAGAATCCACCTCCAACAGCAGACCTGTAACCAGTGGTGTTCCACAGGGATCAGTCTTGGAACCTCTACTGTTTGGAATCTGTTTCTCAGAATTACAAGCAAAAATTAAATGTCTGTGGCTGACAAAGTTTGCTGATGACTGCAAACTGGGAGAGGTCATAGAATCTCCAAATTATGTCATCATCCTAAAAGAGGGTCTTACACAAACAATTGATTGGTGCCAATGTCATGGCCTTAAACTCAATGCAGAAAAATGTATTACCATCCCTTTCAGTAAGAGCAGTGTTCCTGTTAACTACCACATCAATAGCAATAACCTAAGTATGCACTCAGTGTTGAGAGACCTGGGCACACAGGTTGATATCAATCTTACCTTTGCTCACCATGTCTCCACAGTGGTAAGAAGGGCATTCTATATTGCTCATCTCATAAGTAAGGGCATTGCCTCCAGAAAAAAAGAAGTTATAACCTCCCTGTACTCTTCCCCAATTCAGGTCAATAATTGAGTGCAATGCCCTTTTTGGTATGTACCTTTTCAAGCACCTGCAGCAATTAGAGAGACCACAAAGGATCCTCACAAGGAAACTTCAAGGTCTTCAGGATCTGTCCTATCTTGTTCATCTGAAATCACTGTCACATTATTCTGTTTCATACAGACTACTCAGAGACGATCTCTGCCTTACATATACAGCAATCTCTGACCCTGCTTTATTGGAAATGCTGCATATCTGCAAGTCAAATGGTATATGGGTTACTCGCTCTAAAGACCTTAACCTGGTGTGCGACATTAATAGAACCTGCTGGAAGGACAGATTTGTCTCCCAGAGGTTACCACATCCTTGAAACAGGCTCCCACATCATGTCAAACAAAGCACCTTCTTGGCCCTCTTCAAATGCAGTCTGGACGATTGGATGGGTAACCATAAATTCACCCCAGGGGTTCCACTGTGTCCCTATATTGACAATTCAGATCCTGTTTACCAGCTCAAAAGAATAATTTCCTTAGTTACAACCATATTCTCCTTCAGCATTTCCATCAAAGTGCTCTGCAGGAAATTTTTAAAATATGTTAACTCCTTATATTCCCAATTACCTTTCTCTTCCCCATTATAACTCCAGCATTTGTTGCCTCCCTGGTGAATAATCTGCTGAAGATTATTTAAAAGTAGTTACGCAAAAACCTTCAGTATAAAAATTCTAAGCCTTCTGGAGTTTCTAGCATACTTTGGAGCCTTCAAATTTCTTCTCATTGTTCTTTTGTAAATTTCCTTTCTTTTCTCTTTTCCCAGTCTTTTCTAACCTCCTCTGATTGATTGTTATTGTGCAATATGTTTTCCCCTACTAATTAGCCCTTTTATAACAGCAACTTCTGTTCTGGATTTAACTAAAACGCTACTAAAGCTGTTTTTCTTTTATCAGTTATCACTCCCCTATCCATTTCTCCTTGCCTATTATTCAACCCCTGATATGGAGGGCTGTCTGTAACCTGTAGTTCAAACTTCTTAACCTTATCACAGTCTGTTAGCTTTCTCTCCTGCGTTATTTGCTCCCAATATATTACACAGTTTATTAATTTCCTCCAGCAAATTCCAGCCTGTCTTGGCTATTTTCTATACTCCTTCTTGAAGACAGCCCTATTGGTAAAATTTCCTTTCTTAGATCATGCACTTAGTTCTTAGAATGCTGTTTTCCATAAGTACTTGCATCCAAAATCCTAGTTTCTCTTCATCTCTTGAATTCACCCCCTTTCATCATTGCCCTTTCCTGCAGGGCCGCAAATTAAATAGGACATGCTGTAGAGACAGATTTATCTCCCAGGGACTGACACATCTTTGGAATAGGCTATCAATTCATTTGAAACAAAGCACCTCTATGATACTGTTCAAAAGGAACCTGGACGAGTGGATGGGACATTGTAAATTCTTACCAGGAATAGTGCCCACAATCCTCCTGGACACGGTATTACATTGGGATGAAACGGCTTGGCTTGAAATTACCTCCAGGTTGATAGCCTAGTAATCTCCTATGATCCTATGATCCTATGATGCTATAACTTTCAGCTTGAGTTATATATATGAGCTTTAGCTGCACAGCTCTAAATTATCCCTTCAAATCAGGTAACCCTGAACTACCATGTCATATTGGGAAAATCTGCTAATCCCACTTAACCCTTGCCTTCTTTCTGTTCCAAATAAGTTTCTTCAATTCTTTATTAATTATTATCCACAACTTCTCCTTTGGTTGAGAAAAATATATCTGCCCTATACATAAAATTAAAGAGACTAAAACATTTTCACTGCTTGGATCTTATCATCCATATTCATAATGTAGACCTACAAGTTTCTCATTTTTTATATTATTTTTTTTTAGTTTCTTCCCACATAGTCTTAGCTGTTCTAACAGAATTCTTAATTCATACACCTAAATATTTCACCTTATAATGTTCCCATGAGTATGAATAGTTCTGAACAAATTAATGCAGATATACATAGCTTAGCATTATAGTCTTTGCTTTATCTTAATTTATTTTAAATCTCATAAAGACTTGAAACTGTCTCAAATGTTATGCAACACAAAATTATTATTTTCATGATTTGTCATGTGCAAAATAATGTCATCTGCAAATAAAGATAATTTTCTTGATTACCATACTAGTTATATCCATGAATTTGTGAATCTCTTATTTTCTTTGCTGATAGCTCAAAATATGAAGCAAATAACAACAGGAAAAAAGGACATCTCTGCCTGGTTCCTTTGTTCAAACACAGCTTGCTAGAGAGGAACTCTCCCATCTTAATTCCTGCCTCCAACCTTTCCTATATCCCCTTATTAACTCAATTATTCTATCATGGAGCACAAATGTTACCATTACACTGTCATTCACTCTATTGTATGCCATCTCTGCATCAAGGTCAACCAGCAAAGTTGTATTTTCTTATGCTTAGCTTCCCTCTGGATCATCATTGTTCTATAAAATGTTTGCCTCCACTGCACAAAATCACACTGATCCATATCTATCAATGTTAATAACATCTGTACCATTCTCTTTCATTATATTCATAGTTTAAAATTGAAATGGGTCTATATGGAGCATGGCCTGAAGGGTCTTCACCCTCTTTGGTTCAACATAGCCAACACTACTTTCTTCCAAGGTGCTGCTAATCCCCTCCCTTTTAACATATTGTTAAACAAAACATACCAGGTCTTTATCACTTTCTTCTCTCCTAAATTCCAAATGTCTATAACAACAGCATTTGTTCTTTGAGACTACTTTGTTGATTTATTATACAGCACAATTTTATCTAATCACTTCCTATCTTAGCTATTAATTGTTGAGTCTCAACGTCTAACCTTTTTAAACGTCCTTATTAATATTATACATTACATTGTGACATGAATACACATTCGATTATAAAAGAGAAAAACAAGTACCAAGATTTTTTCCTTTCTACACATCATACAAATATGATTTTTATCTTAACACCTCTGTTCAACATTACATAGACTACCAGTCTTGCCATCTTCTTCTGACCTCAGCATAATTAAGTCTTGCATAAATATTTCCATTTGTGCATTTTCTATTTAAATGTTTAGTACCGCTATATAAATTATGGTTGTGTTTCTTGTCGCATGCTCCATAAGTCATAGAGCTAAATGTTTTGCTCTCTAGAATTGGTTTAACAGCAACCTTTCTAAATTCACGAGTATAATCCAAATGCTCCCTTAATTTCCTTTAACACTCTATAGATGTTCCTCTTCTTGTTCTGTGAGATTCACCTGCCTTGATTGTACTTTATCTTTTGTCAACCCCTCAAAATAATTCCTACTATTTCTTTCCTGTATCTCTTTCTCTGGTATTTCTGCTACATTATTAAACTCCATTTATTTTACCTCACTTCTTAGCTATCTCTTCTGAACTAATTTCTTTTTCCGTGATAACCCTTACATCCTGTCTACCATGTATGCCTTAAAAATTTGTCTGTTTTTAACTCTTTAGGGTCTCATTTTATATCAGTACCCTACATCTTTATCTTAGTGATATCAGTGCATGATCTAATATGGTTATTGGATGGGTCTTAAAGCTTTTTGTTAAATACACATGTCCCTGCAATATATAATTATATTTCTTCTAGCTTAGTTATTGTATTTTGGCAATAATATGTAAACTTTAGTTCCTGCTGCTGAATTCATATCTTCTATCCCCAGTATTCTCATACACTTTTTAGACATGGGTTCATAGGTGTCTACTAGGCTAATGGCCCTGGAGCCTTTACACGCCTAGCCCATAGGATTGTCCTGGCATCGTGCCACCCGACCTTAGTTCCCAGAGCCTCTGTCTAGTAAAGCCACTGCAGTGATCCCTAGGGTGAATTTTCTATTTCCAATCCACTCATCAAGATTTCTCTTGAAGAGGGCCAGTGAAGTGCTCTGCTTGACATGTATGGGAAGCCTATTCCATAGCATGGGCAGTCTCTGGGTTATGAACCTATCCCTCTAGCATGTTCTGTTGATTGTGGTAATGAGGTTGAGGTCTCTGAAGCATGTGGTGTAGAGGGATTGGTATTTCTTTAGATGTAGCATTTCTAACAGAGCTAGGTCAGACATGGCTTTGTAAGTCAAGCAGAGAACGCCTCTAAGTAGGTGATATGAGACAGAGAATAGTTGGAGTTTTTTGAGTCTGTCCATATAGGACAAATGTTTAAGGCCTAGGTTCCTCTTTGTGAGGTACTTTTGCGTATGCCCTCTTTTGTTATATTTCCTTTAAAGATCCCATTATTGTAAATCAGGTTCCATATCTCACCTATTAATAATATTTCTTGCTAAAAGCTTATGTCTCCCAAAATTCTCTTAAAGTCTATAATAGTAGTTTTAGGTGGAATATAAATGCATGCTAGTATAATCCTCCTCCCCTGCCAATAATTCACTGCTTCCACAAATCTACTATGTGTTAGCCCTATTCTGTCACTATTGGAGCCCCTCATGCAATAGGTATTACTACTCCCCTTTTCTTTGGTCCCAGCTTCTCTGCTGAATGTTCAGCCTGAAATATTTTCTTTGTCAAATTCACATGTTCATTTCTTTCCAAATATGTCTCCTATAAAATTACTATTTACACCCTACACTTCTTAATATAATTCAGTACTCTTTGTTTTTGTCTATATTTGCAAAGCCATTTACATTCCATATTGATAATGACAGTTGAGCCATTCTGATAAAAATCTATACCTCTTACATTTTGTACATGACAGCTTTTTTAGGTATATATTTCCAGCTTGCACCTTACATGCACACTAATGTTTAGCAGGCTGATCTTGTATGTAGTTGTATCTTCTGATTTCCATTTATCACATTTCCCAGTCTTTTTATATCAATAAAACACTCATGGCAAAAATAAATATATCCAAAAAACAACCTCTGTTTGTCATAGTAAACATGCAAAAGTACATACACTTTCCAGAAAGGAAGTGTATGCCTCAATATAGGAGAGATGAACAGCTGCACACACAGGCATTACCTATTTTAAAGTTACAATTAATTATGCTAAAGTGCATGTTAGAGCCTGTGTCCTACTTGCACAGATTATTTGTTCTTGTCTTATCTCTGTTCCCCTCCCAGATTTGAAAAGCAGCATGCATGCTTTCTGTAAACATTAACTTTTAGCCTTAAGAAAAATGTGTAATGACTACCCTTAAATAAATAAAATTGTGCATTATTATATTTAAAGCATTAAAGTACTAAAACTGTTAGGGAGGCAGCTATTTGTGTAATTAATGACTTCCCACAGTTTCAGACTTCATTTATTTTCAGTGGATTGCTTGCCAATATTCTTTTAAAACAATTACATTGTACTTTGTAGATTTCACTTAGAACTTACTGTTCAGACCTCTCATGATTAATTGCTTAGACTTGCATGTCTCCAACTAAAAGCAGGTGCTAATGGAAAAACTGCTAAAAAGCTTTACAGATGCAAGAAAAAAAAACGTTTTGCTTTCATTGGTCAGATTCCTTGTATTCAACTAAAAAAACAGATGCTTGTAGAAAAAAAGTACAGTTGTATAAAATCTTACCATAACAGTACATGCTCTTGCCTTCACTACTGCCGTATTCTTAACAGACGGGATTCCCTGTTGAAGAAGCCTGAACATCTGGCCAGTCTACCAAAGACTACTTGTTGCTTTTAAAAGGTATGGCGAACATCACCCAAAAGCTCCTTGCATAGCATAGGGCATAAACATGACATTCAGGTCTACCATAATCAGAAATGAATGTCCCAGTAGGAACCAGTGCAAGAAATGTAGATGGAGGCAAGGAGTGAATACTGCAGCAATGAAGGCAAGGACATCTACTATTATGGCAAGATTTTACACAACTGTACTATGTCCTTACATTCACTGCTGCAGTATTCTTAACAGATGGGAGACTGCCAAAGCTCAAGAGGAAACTTGGGAGGGGAAGGCATAGAAGAGCCCCCTAAAAAGCCATGAAGAATGGGGCTATCAAAACCAGCCCTAGCTCTAGAGATACTATCCAACTTGTAGTGCTTGGTAAAGGCATGCACAGAAGTCCAGGTAGCTGCTTCAAGAATAGAATTAGTATCTAAGCCCTTGAAAAAAGCACCCGAAGAAGCCACAACTCTAGTAGAATGAGCCTTAACTGATGAAGGAAGGCAAGTCCCAAAGATCTAGGATGAAAAGAAACAAATAACTGATCAGATTTTCTAATACCCATAGTCGTATACAAATAAATCCTGAGTTGCCTATGCAAGTCCAAAGCACGCAACACCCTTTCACTGTCAGATTGCAGATGGGGAAAAAAGTAGGCAGATTAATAGACTGATTCAGTGAGAGCTCATTAACCACCTTAAGCATAAAAGAAGGGTTAGTGCACAAGGACACCCTGTCCTCAAGAAAGACCAAAAAAGGAGGACAAGCCATAAGAGCCTGCAACTCAGAGCCCCATCTGGCAGAAGTAAGAGCTAACAAAAGAAGTCTTCCAGGAAAAATGTAGCAAGGAAACTGAAGTAGCAGGATCAAAAGGAGCATGAGTTAACTTCTCCAAAACAAAATTAAGATCCCAGAGAGGGGGAACAGATTTCATGGGAGGTCTAATATTAAGGACACCTTCAATAAATTGTTTAACCTCAAATCTAGAAGTTAAAGGAGGAGAAAAGGGCAGACAAGCTGGTTTAGCTGGTAAGTGGACCTTAGTAGAAGAATAGGCCAAATCAGCATTGAGCCACTCACACAACAAAGAGAGAACCAAAGGAACATCCACAGTAAGTGGGTCCAGGTTATGAGAGAGACACCAAATAGAAAACCTCTTCCATTTGGATAAGTAGAGTTTCCTAGTAGTAGGTTTCCTGGCCTCCTGCAGGACTTGCAGCACATCCTCAGAGAAAAGGTGTCTGTGAGGAATCAAAATCCTATCACCCCCAGTGTCAGTTGAAGCATGGACAGGTGGAGATTGCCCCTGGTTAGATGCAGAAACAGAAAGAACCAGTGCTGTTGCAGCCAAAAGGGAGTCACCAGCAAGATTGTGGGAACATCCTGTTGAATCTTGAACAGGACTTTTGGAATGAGAGGAAGGGGATGTAATGCATGAAGAAATATCCCCTTCCAAGAAAATGAGCGGGTGTCTACCTTCCACACCGGAGGATCTGGGACTCTGGCACAAAACAGAGGAAGTTGTCTGTTCGGAGTGGAGGCAAAAAGATCTACTTTAGGAGTACCCCAGTGGTGGATAATGTCCAGAAGCACATCCCTGTGAAGAATCCATTCATGGGACTGAGTTTAAGTACCTGGTCAGAGTGTCTATCACAATGTTCTGATCAGAAGGGATATAAACTGCCTACACAACACACACCTACATATGTCAAGGTCATCAACAAACACATTCCCGAACAAAAGAAACCTCCAAGGCAAAAACACATGTGAACTCCACAGCCAACCACACCACACATAGTCCACACACCTGTGTCTCACAGCCATTAAGGCCTAACCATAACCCCAACCTATTAGTCATAGAAGATGCTATTGTGACACACACAGATATGCCCCTCACCAGGCTGGATAAGGAGAAAGTCATGGTTAGTTGTTTGTCAGGTGCCAGAATCCACCATATCACACATGCACTCATGTCTCTCAACAACAGGTACTGTTATGACTCTGTCATAGTCCATGTTGGCATGAATGACTTGAAACATACCTCTCTGGACCATATGAAGAGAGTCATGATTGAGTTTGATGAATATGTGTCCCAGGCAGGTAGGTCTCTAGCCTTAAGCAACATTCTATCACCCAGAATGATGCCTCAATACAAAGAGAAAATGATTGACTTTAACAATTGGCTTAGTTTCTGGTGTCATTCCAAGGGGATCCAGTACCTGACAGCCTGGGAAGACATGATAGACAGACCACGATGCTCTGGCAGAGATGGCTGCATCTGTCTCCCTTGGGCTTCAGGTTTCTGGCAAAGGCTCTTTCCTCCCCCATAGTGCCTTTTAAGCAATGCCAAGAGGTCAAAACTACCAACATGACAATTTAATCAAAATGCAAATTAAAGGTCATGCTGCTAAACTCTAGGAGTGTAAGTATGAAATTGCACTCATTGGAAGCATTCTTAACCCTGTAAGATACTGACATTTGTGCAGTCACAGAAACATGGTTCAAAGTTGTGGAGAGCACCCTAGCCATACCAGGTTACTCATCATATCATACATTCAGACCACAAACCATGGGCAGCAAAGCAAAAGGGGGTGGAATTTCAATCTATATTAAAGACATACACATCTCCAGGCTGGTTAAACAGAATGATGCACAGGAGACACTCCAAATGCAGTTAACCATTGACAAGACCCCTATTCAAATCATAGCTAGCTAGAGGCTCCCAACTATGACTCAAGATGCCTACTCCACCTATCTGGACCTCTTCGAATCTATCAAGATTCAACACTTTATCCTGATCCTGGGTGACTTTAACTATCCAACCATAGACTGGAAGAACTACTCATGCCAAACCAAAAATGCCAAGAGATTCCATGATTTCCTCAATGCAAATGCCTTGGACCAGCTGGTCGACACCCCCCACAAGAGGTGATAATATCTTGGACTTGGTATTAACCAACATGATTAACCACTGCAGCATCCATACAGTGTCTTCCTCCCTGGTAAGATCTGACTACAAAGTGGTCACTTTCGAAGTCACCATCTCCCTTGACCCACCTCTTAGCTAGAGTCAAATGAAAAAACTTCTCCAAAGCTGATTGCAACCTCCTGAAGGAAGGTATAAACAGCTTCACAGCCCCCTCCCCCTCCGTAGGAACTGGCACAAATGGCCAAACTTACACCAAAGTACTATACGAGCATTTATATAGTTGCATGGAATGAGGAATATCCAACAGGACAAAATCCTCCTCCTCAAGGAAGAGTAAACCTGTCTGGTGGACATCTGCAATAAATAAACTTTAATAAAAGGAAAAAAGTGCTGTCCAGGACCAAGAAGGAGCAAGTGCCTAACTCGATGCAATCTCTCCTTAGCCTGAACAAGCAAATAAGAGCACTAGTGAAATCCCCCAAAGTAAAGTTTGAGTCCAAACTTGCCACATCTACTAAAGATAATCATAAGGCCTTCTTCACAAATGTTCATAATCTCAAAGGAAGTACTCAGATTTGCTCAGAACTGGTGATCAAGGACACCACATACACAAACTCCATAGATATAGCCAACCTGCTGGCAGACAGGTTCAGTGAAAACTTCACCCCTCTGTCCCCTCATCAGTAAATCAGGACATCCCCAGCACCTGCCCTCCCCCCCTTATCTCAAGGGAGCAAGTCATCACTGCCCTTTCCAAGGCAAAAAATACAGCCTCCATGGGACCTGATAACATCCCAGGCTGCAACCTACATGAACTCATGCAGGAACATGCAGCACCATTAGGCACCCTATTCACCAAGCCTAAGTGGATTACAGCCATTGTCATCCCTTTGCACAAAGGTGGAGTGCCCACTGATTCAGGAAATTATAGACCCATCAGCCTAACTAGCCTGATCTGCAAGGCCATGGAACGGATTATCATGGACCTCATTAAAAATGACATTGGCAACCTTCAAACACTTGATCTCATACAGTTTGTTTTTGTCAAGGGGAGGTTATGCCTGTTAAATTTGGCTGACTTCTTTGAGACAATCACCAAAGCCATGGATGAGGGGAAGATGGTGCACACTGCCTACCTTGACCTGGCCAAAACCTTTGATACTATTCCCCACTCGGGTATAATAGATAAACTCTCTCAACTCGACATCAATCCACATGTTGCTAGATGGGTAGCAAACTGGCTCACTGATAGAACTTACCTAGTCAAAATAAGGCGAAGCTACCTCAAGCAGTAGACCCGTAACAAGCGCTATACCCCAGGGATTGGTCTTGAGGCCTCTGTTGTTTGGGATATACTTTTCTGAGGTGAAGGCCAAAACCAGTGGGCTATGGCTGACCAAGTTTGCAGATGACTGCAAGATGGGCACTGTCATCAATTGCCATAGTGATGTGAACATCCTCCAAAAGGATCTTACCCAAACAAATTACTGGTGCCAGAAACATGGTCTCAAACCAGATGCCAAAAAATGTATCATCATCCCCTTTGGGGAGAGTGATGTTCCCACAAATTATCACATTAATAACAAGGTCCTATGCATGCAATCAGTTGTGAGAGACTTAGGCACCCAGGTTTATATCAAACTGATTTTTGACCACCATATTGCCTCCATTGTATGGCAAATTTTCTACATGGTCCACCTCATTAGGAAGGGTATCTCATTCAAGGATAAGGATGTCATAACATCACTGTATTCTTCCCTTATAAGACCCATTATCGAGTACAATGCCCCGTTTGGCATGTACCTCACAAAGCACATGCAGCAGCTGGAGAGACCACAGAGGTTCCTCACCAGGAGAGTCCAGGTCCTCAAACATCTACCCTACACAGATAGGCTAAAAGCCCTGTCTCTCATCTCAGTCTCATACAGACTCATCAGAGGTGACTTCACCAGTGAAGTTCCTGTCTGAGACAAAGAAGAAGAGGAACTACAAAGTCTAGAGGATGTGCATGTTGGAGCCACACTGACTTCAGAAACCACTGAAACTTTCTCAGGTGAAGTTTGACCAGAGGGAGGATCAGAATGGTGGATGCCATGAAATTCAGAGCTCTTAGAAACTATCTGGTGGTAATGGAAGCCACAGGAAGAAAAGTTTGAAAGAAAGAAATGAGAGTTAAGGCCTTTGGAGGGGGCAAGGATGCAAGCATTGGCATCGTCTGAATCTTGCAACCCAGGAAAAACATGATCCTGAGAAGGAGTCAGAGAAGACTTTTTGAAATTTATAGTGACCCTCAGGCTCTGAAGAAGGGGAATGGCAAAAATGAAGATTTTGCAAAATGGTCTCTGGAGAGGATGCCTGAATCAACAGGTCATCTAAGTAAGGAAATATGTGGATCCCTTTTAGTCAGCAAAAAGCAATCACATGAGCAAAGGATTTGGTGAACACCCATGGGGCAGTAGAAGGGCCAAAGGGAAAAGAAGAGAACTGAAAATGCCAGAAAGCAACAGAGAAATGCAAAAACTTCTGGAAAAGAGGATGGATCGGAATATGGAGATAAGCATCCTTGAGATCCAGAGACATCATATAGGCCTGAGGGAACAAGAGAGAAAACAGACTCTGAAGGGACAACATCTGAAATTAAAGTACTTTTAGAAAAGTGTTTAGATGAGAGATGTCTAGAATAGGTCTCCAAGTGCCCTCTTTTCTGGGCACTAAAAACGGTCTGGAGTAGAAGTCTTTCCACCTTTGGGATGCAGGCACCTCTTGAATAGTACCCTGAGTCAAAAGATTTTGAATTATCCTTAGGGAAAAGGGAAGTTGTTCCTGAGGAGGCTGAGGAATGCCCATAAAAGGAGGATGGGATTTCCACACCATGAAGTACCCTTGATAAATAATCAACAGGACCCAGGAATCCTGAGTGATCTGAAGCCAAACAGGAAGAAAAAGAAAAAGGTGCAGAGAAAGAGGAATGTGGCTGGAAAGAGATGGATAGTCATACAGTACCTGGTTTGTCTGGAAGGAAAAGCTTTGGAATCCTTGAAAACTGAGTAGCCTTAGCAGGAGGAGCCCTTTTGCTGCTTTTACTACCTTTTGACTTAAACAAACCAGCAGCAGCTTCCCCAAACAAAAGTTTAGAATCCAGAGGAGCATCCATGAAGTTAGCTTTAATATCATTGAGTAGAGGTTGAAGCCTAAACCAGGAATACTTCCTCATCACTGAACCAAAAACAGCAGCCCTAGATGAGGCATCTTCTGCATCATAACTACATTTAATAGAATGACAAATGACTTGAGAGGAAGTCTTTAGCAAGGAAAGGAGTCTGGAAAGTCAGAAATAAGTTGACAGGCCTGAGAAAGAAGAGCCAACATATACCTAGACATATGGGTCTAATAATTAATAGCCCTAAAAGCTAGGGAAGCAGAAGTGTAGACCTTCTTACCCAACCTTTCCATAGTTCTGCAATCCTTGTCAGAAGGCAACAACTTGGGCAAAGGAAGCAATTGAAATGGCTTATCAGAGGCTACAGACACAACAGAGGGGACACTAGCAGGACATGTATATAGGAAAGAACAATCCTCAGGCACCCTATAAAACCTGTCAGGCTTCTTGGGAGAAGGGGGCAGAGAATCAGGCATATGAGAGGCATTGAAAATATCATCCAGCAAAGCAGCCAAAACAGGAGGAATAGCCACGTTTAGGGGATTCCAACTGCAGCAACTCATAGTACCTCTTATGGATATCAGAGACCTGAGCACAATCCCACTTAAAAAAATCCATCATCCTAGAGAATGTATCCTCAAAGGGAAATTCCTCAAAAGGATCATCTGGACTAATAGATTCCTCCTCTAAAGGAGAAGGAATTTGAGTAGAATGAGTCAGGGATTCATTATCCAAATCTGAGTCATCCTCAGAAGACTCCTGTTCTATAGGCCTTTTAAGGGGAGTAGAGGACCAAGGAGGAGCAGAAACCAAAATCCCTTAAGGAGGCTTTAATGACATTAAAGCAGTAAACATCCCCTGAGTGAAGGTCTGCCACTCGCTTTGTAGATTCCTAGTTGCAGAAGAAAATGTTTAATTTTTTGTTTATTTTTTAAGGGAATGTCCCCTTCAAAAAACTGAGAAGGTTCAGACCCAGGACAGCAGTTGAGAACCATAGTAAGAACTTCTTCCCAAACCAAAAATTGAGGAACTCTCCTAGTACCCTCAGAAAAAAGTAATCTGTGGTTCTCCCTGAACATCTGAGATGGATGCCTGCAAAGCCTTTTTGGATGTGCTGCCAGTGGGACCCTCACTGGCCTCTGACACTGTCACTGCAGAGAAATCCAACAATGCAGTTGAGTGAGCCTCTGGTTTGTAATAACCTCGGGAAAAACACCTGGTAGAGGCTGGACAGTGGAAAATTCCAGTCATAGCTTTTTCACCTTCTACTTCCATAACAGCTGATCCTCAGGGCAGGAGATTTCTTCCATTGTATCTTTAATGAGATGCTTAAGACTCTGCTTCTCAAGATTCAAGGAATGAGAAGAAAGTCTACTGTGAAAGGATTTTGGAACAAATGCCTGACAGATCCTGGATGACATTAACCCCAAGGAGCACAAAAAAGTAAGAAAAACAAAATCCCCAATGGAGCACTTATCTGCAACTGCAATATAAGTCAGCAAACAGGTGTAGGTAGTCACTGGACAAGAAAAATGTGTTTGACTGGCAGAAAGCAGATACAGATAAATAGACTAATGGTAAAAAGAGACCTTCATACTGGTAGCAATGAAGTTCTGATTGTGGTAGGCCTGAACATCACGTTTTTGCCCTATGCTATACAAGGAGCATTTGGGTGACATTCACCGTACCTTTTAAAAGCAACATGTAGTCTTTGCTAGACTGGCCAGATCTTTGAGCTTCCACAGCAGGGAATCCCATCTGTTAAGAATACTGCAGCAATGAATGTAAGGACATCAGCTATTAACTTTCTAAATGCAAGAAAGAACTACCATTTTCAGTTTCCTATCACACTATCGAAGTCTACAGTTAAGAAAACAGCAATGTTTTAATCTCAACTATAAGTTACTCTACCAGTGTAAACTTAGGAATGATTGCTAGCATGAGTCCTGCAGGGGTGTGTACCCAGGAATGAGTAGTAACATAAGTCCTTCAGAGAGGGCAAGTCTGGAGTTTGACATTGTTTTCTTCAGCATTTTGGTCTTTCAATATTATCATCTCAGGATTATGATTTTCAAGATTCTGACCTTCAAGATTGTGATAATAAACCACCATGTTCAATTGTTTCATCATTTTCTCTTTTTTTCATTCCTATTTGTTAAAAATGTTTTCTATAGCTTAAATAGCCACCACTATAAAAACAGGGGAAATTATCTTATAATTCTTTAAGCAATGTGATCAATACATTTGTTAAGCTTCCAGCAACCAAAGATCATAACATTATATTAACTTAAACTTGCTTCTTTTCTTTCTTTATCTTGCTACAGTTTATAACTTAGATATATTACAATTTAAAGTACTTTATTACTTTAACATTACTAGCAAATCACTGATAAAACTCCCCCAACTCACATTAAAAATGCCTCCAAATGCATGGTATTTATAACCGCTTTACAATGCAACATGAGATTTAAATCAATATTTTTTTTTTATACAAACAAGAACAAAAACTGTTTTACTTATTGTTACCTCTTCATTCCTTTCAGTATCCATCTAAACATTAATGACATATGGTGGGGTTTATGATTTACAGTTCTCCCACCAATTTAACACAATCAACAAAATTCCAGTCTTTTTCAGCCACTTCTTGCAGAACCATAGTTCAAGTGTCTAAAACCACATCTAATGGGACTGATGTTTTCTATTCTCCTGTATATTCATCACTTTCATATTGTTCCTGGTCTTCTTCTTGATCATCTCAATCTCTCCACAATGGCCTCTGGTTCAAGTTCAAGGTACTCCTGATTGTTCTGTCTTCTAACTTAACTTTATTTGAAGCAGCTTTTCTTGCGAAGGCTCATTTTCAGCCAGTCTTTCCTTAGCCTTAACCTCAACCTTTGATTTCTACAGTGGTATCAGCTCATTTGAATAGTTAGTTAAAGCTTCTTCAGTTTTCACTACTTTTTGTCATTTGAATGTATATATTCCTCCAGTGTCTCAATTATTTTAAACACCTCTGAGAGCATTTAATTTTTCTCCTAAAATCACTGGAAGCTATTTCCTGTACTAAAGCTACAATTTGAATTGCTTTTTTATTGAATAGCTGCAATGTTTTTTCCCCAACTAGATACTTTTTCTCATGCTTTCTAGTTGATGTTACCTTCTTTCTCTAAATTTTTCTTTGCTAGCTTCCAGGCATTGTGATTACAAACCAGTAACTGAATTTTAACAAGACTGATAACTTTTACTGGCTTTTTTAACAGTTTCTGTTTTCACACTGGAAGAGCGTTGGTCAATCAGCCATCTTGGAAGACCTTCAGGCCATTTGCCTTGCACAGTGATTATGGTTAATGATAGATTTGTGAGAAGACATGTAGATCAAATAAGATGTGGGTTCACAGAGATTGCACCAGTCTGCAACCCTGAAAAGTGATGGAAGGATCACTGTGATGTGAGAAACGTCCCACATATCAGTTACCAGAGACACTTGACTTATCTGTGGAAGTTGTATGTGAAGATGGAATGATTACTTGCACCTGCAGTGGAGACAGACATTTTCTGTAATCTTCAGATTCACTATCCTTCCTACATGTTCCATGCATGAAAGTCATACCCCTGTTCACATGAAGATTTGTGTCAGAGAGTAGTGATATCCTAAATTGGAAAGGGCAAGAATGTGTTTTGGTTTCACTAAAGATTTGATGGTCTGGCCCAACTTTCATACAATACAAAAATACATTAAAGACAATGGATATATAACATTTGTTTTACTGAATATTATTGCTATAGAAGTGAAATACAAAAAAAGTTATACATTCTCCAAAGTTAAGCTGCTGTAAACCAAATATTCATGTTCTAAAATTGTGTATATACAGGGAATTCTAAGCACAAGAAATGGAATGCTGTATTACATGTTTATTTATATAAGGTAGGCAGAAGGAACTAAAGACCTGCTATCACTTACAGAATAAACATAGCAGCTAATATACAAGTCATTTCATAGAACTAGTCAGTGTAACAGTACAATGACAGTCCAAAACAACATTCTGCTTTGTTTGGTAAGGAAACATCCTCCCTTTATCAAATACCTGGATTCCATACTTGCACCGGTCTATAGATAATTTTTATTTATCTTGACAGATGCTTGTGGATAAATCATGAAGGTAGTTATTATAATGAAATTTAAACTGATGAATAGTTGCTAATGACATATTATTCACTTATATTGCATTCCACAGTTTAAGTCCTCAGTAGCCAAATGCTTTTGTTATACATTATAATATAGTGATAAACTAACTAAAGTATACTTGTTACCTTATTTGTATCATTGCTTTAAAAATGCATAGTTCATAAAGAACCAAGAGTGGCCTTGTTTAAAAGTACGAGAAGTGGATTCTAAGGGTATAACATGTACAAGTACTGTATACATTTGAATGTTTTCCAGTACATTTCCACTGAGACAGCTGCACTGCCATTATTTATTTATTTTTTAACAAGAAACATCTTTATTAAATTATCACTTATGACATACGCAATCATAAATTTATATAAATGAAAACAAACCATATTGACTTATCTTCAGTTGCAAACATTATACATCACATGAAATCTTCTATACAGTTATTGTTCATCAAACATTACATTCAATTCCTGCTTTCCTTAAATCTCATTCCTCCTCCAAAACAGTTCTGCATGTATTTTCCCACAATTCCAATTTTTTCTATGTAATTTGTTCCTACTCTTTTCCAAAGATCCCATTTCCAATTTTTTTATCTCTGTTACTATATTCATTACTTCTAGCATGGCTGGTTTAGACTTTGATTTCCATTTTCTAGTAATTGCTTTTTCTGGCAGCCACCAGAATTAAATGCAGCAAGGCTTTATGTCTAGGCTACTCCACTTATGTATCACAGCTTGGAAAAATAATTCCCTTAGTTATACCAATTTTCTTATTTATTATTTCTGACAGAGTAGTCTGCAGGGAATTTTTAAAGTCTGCCAACTCATTAAACTCCCAGAAAATATGATCCCAATTATCTCTTTCTTCCCAATCACACCTCCAGCATTTGCAATCTACATGAAGAAAAATTCTTTACAGTCTGCTTGGATATAAAATACCTATGCAAACTCTTCTGAGCTAAGATCCTAAATCTTCTATACTTTGTTGCATATTTGGGAGTGAAACATATACCCTTACATTGTTTCTTCATGAATTGCTTATCCAATCTCTCTTCTCAATCCTTTCTAACATCCTCTAATTGATTCTTATAGTTATCATTCAATATTTTATACACCCTACTAATTATCCTTTTTTCATCAGTAGCTTCTGTTCTAGATTCTACTAAAAACTCTACCAGTGCTGTTTTTTTCACTTAGGTTCCCTGTATTCATTTCTCTTTGCCTATATTCTGATATTAATCATTGCTAGGGAAGGCAATTTCTAGCCTACATTCCAAATGTATTCTTGGCCTCTTCCCATTCTATTATCCTTTACTCTCTAATTATTTCCTCCAATACCTCGATTTCTTTGCCAGTTTTTGCCGGTGAAATCTAGCCCCTTCTTGCCTATTCTCTATACCTCTAACTGCAGTTATTCCTATTGGCTGAATCTCCTTTATCCATTTCCCTTGTTGTCCTAGCTCTTAGAATACTTTCTGCCACTTTATGAATATAGCATTCTGTATGGTTATTGTTATTCTCCTTAAGGATCTGCATCCAAAATCCCAGTCTCTCCTTATTCATTGAGCTTCCCCCCATTCCATCATCATCCCTTTCTACTTTGAAATATAGATTTCTGATTGTGCTCTGTGTAGGGGCCTTAACTGCATAACTCTGAAATACCCCTTCAAATCAGGTAATCCCAAACCACCTTGTTCATTTGGAAAACCAACTTATCCCAGTTGACTGTTGCCTTCTTCCCCACCCCAGATACAATCATTCAGCTCTTTATTAATTGCTATCCAGAAATTCTTCTTTGGTTGATAAAAATGTACCTGACCTATGTATAAGGCTAAAGGGACTAAAAACATTTTCACTGCTTGTTTCTTGCTATCCATATCTATAAAGCAGAGTTTCCAGTTTCTCAGTTTTGTATTATCTTTTGCTTAGTCTCTTCTCACATATCCTTAGCTGCTATAATATGATGTTTTTAACCCATACTCCTATTTCATTTTATTGTGTCCCCATAAATATGGGTATTGCTGAACCAATTTGTGTGTGGGTACATAGTTTTCAGCTATTGTCTTTGTTTTATCTTCATTAATTTTGTATCCTAAAAAGACAAGAAACTATCTCAGACTGTTCCAAAACACTGAAATATCCTTTTTCTGGTTTCATCAGGTAGAAAATAATATTATCTGCAAATAAAGCCAACTTTTCTTGATTACCATACCAATTATATCCTTGAATTTCTGAGTCCCTTATTTTTGCCATTGATTCTAAATATAACACAAATAACAAACAGAAACGAGGACACCCATGCCTGGTTCCTCTGTTCAAACAGAACTTATCAGAGAAGACCCCACACACACTTTAATTTTCACCTCTAATCCCTCATATACCCTCCTAATTAACCTTATTATTGTGTTAGGGAATGCAAATGCTTCTTTTGCCCTACTCATAAAATCCCAGCTTACTCTGTTGAATGCTTTCTGTGCGTCAAGACCCACCAACAACAGTAGTATTTTCTTACATTCTACTTCCATCTGGAGCATCATTGTTCTATTAATGTTGTCAAATGTTTGCCTTTCCTTCACAAAACCTGGTTGATCTATATCTATCAATTTTGTCATCACCTTTGCCATTCTTCTAGCCATTATAGACATAAATCCTTTATAATTATGGTTTAGAATCAAAATGGGCCTATATGAAATTGTCTCTGATGGGTCTTCATCAATTTTAGGCATTATAGCCACCACAGCTTTCTTCCAGGATGTTGGTGTGTCTTCTCCTTTTAAAATACTGTTAAACAAAACCTTCCAGATCTTTATCACTTTCTTCCCTCCTAGCTTCTAAACTTCTACTGGAATGCCATCTTTTCTTGCAGACTTTCCTGTAGATTAGTTATACATCTCCATTTTTATCTAATTTCCTGCTATCCTCCTATCCTAAATGTTAGTAATTGACCATCATCTACTTCTAACCTTGGCATAGATAATTCTTCCATAAACATTTCCATTTGTACATTTTTTAAAAATTTACAGATTTCTTCTTTATACTAAACTTTCAATTAAAAGCATATTTTCCTGTGAAATATAATTTCTGTCTACACTATCCCAGTTTTTTTTTTACCTTGGGGAAATAATATGTAAATTGTCTCTGAGTTCCTACTAATTAATTCACATCTCCCAAATCAAATATTTTCATAAATTTCTTCCAGAATCTAACCTCTTTTTTATATTTCCCTTCTAGGCCATTCCAGATATATCCCCACCCTTGCAAATCAAATTTCAGTCCTCACCTGTAAGTTATATTCCCTGCTAAAGCCTGACTATTTCTCCCAGAATTTTCTTAAGCTCTATTGCAGTGGCCAGATTAGAGTACCCAGCAGTATTGCAAGCTTTACTGATGGTTAGTACTAGTTTAATGCTAGAGTGGAAGAGTCTTGATGGATAGTAGTCTAGCAGAGTGTTTTGTTGTGCTGGACATTTGATTGGAGAGTATTGGACATCATGAGCAGTAATCAGTTGTGATTAATTCAGTTAATTTGGAAGCTCAGGTCACTGTAGTTGTTTTAGAGCCAGGCAGTGATGTGCTTTATAATGAAGGGTAGTTGCAAACTTAGCTACTTTGTTGTAGAATAAGGCCAATTTACATTTGGAGGTAGTACTTATATTTGTAAGCACAGGAAAATATAAAGATGGGAGAAGGTAGATTGATGCTAGTGTTGTTCTTTCAGTGTCTGTCAGTATTTGGCTCTGTAGAGGGAGCCAAGTGTTTTAATAGTTTTTTAAAAGCCTTGTAGCATGTGTTGGTGAAATCTGAGATTGTCATCAATAATGACACCTAGTAGTTTGGTTTGACTTACTGTTTCTATTTTGGTGTTGTAACATTAGGTAATTTGAAAATTATACTTTTGATTGCGTAACTGTTTTGGTGTGACTAGCATAAACTTGGTTTTATAGTTATTGAGGAGTAACTGGGAACTTGCAAGCCATGCTTCTATAACAGTGAAATAAATTTGGGTGATCTGTTAAAGTTTTGTTTGAGAAGGTGCACAGCAAAGAATGGTTAGATAATAAGAATATTCTCGGAGAGTGGCTAAATTGGTGGCAGTGTGAAAGTTGTTTATAAAAATGTTGAAAAGAAAGGGACCAAGTATAGAGACTTGAGGTACACCCACACAGACTGTTAAGAATAAAGAAAGATCTTGCAGCCATTTCACTGTTTGCTGGTGATTGAAAATGCAGCTTTGGAACCAGGAAAGAGATGAAGAAGAAGAGAGACCAAGGGAAGAGAGTTTACTGAGTAGTTTTGGGTTGAAGAGTGTGTCAAATGTTTTGGACAAGTCTTGAAATACTGAAGAACATAAGTTGTTTTCATTTCTGTTTGAATTTACGATGTGAGTATGATTAAGAAGAGCAATTGCTGTACTGTGGTTGGGCCTGAAACCATGTTGAGTTTTGTAGAAGTGGTTGTTTTCAGTTATAAATTACATAAGATGTCCCTAAGTTCATAGGTTTATAAGTACTTACTCGACTATTGATCCAAAAGGATCTCTGCAAACATAACCATATAGTTCCATGACATTTTTAGCCCTTATATTTTAGTATGAATAACCCAGATTTAGGCATAACATTAACATGTTAT
Source organism: Protopterus annectens (assembly GCF_019279795.1). Classification (NCBI taxonomy): domain Eukaryota; kingdom Metazoa; phylum Chordata; order Ceratodontiformes; family Protopteridae; genus Protopterus; species Protopterus annectens. The sequence continues at coordinate 71,460,397 of NC_056732.1, forward strand.
CCTTATCCGTGCGGCGTAAGGATGCCAAACCAAGGGTGAACTTGTGGTTGCTCATCCACTTGTCTAGAATACATTTGATTAGAGTTTGTTTTGTCTTTTGTCTTTTCCCGGTAAGGGGCCTCCACAGCAGAACTCCAGTCCGCTAATGATTGGCAGTAGATTTTTTCAAAACGCCGAGGTGCCAACTCAATGCCCAACCTTCAATGAAGGCACGCCCATTTACGCATGCATGTCTTTCAAACGCTACCCAACCGCAAGGAGGACATGCAGATTCCACATAGAAGACACTCCCAAGCCAAGCCGAGAATCGAACGGGAGAACCTCTTGCTGTGAGGTAACAACGCTACCACCGTACCACCACGGCATCTAGAATACATTTGATTACAGTACTAGACATAATTTGCTTTATGTGGAGAGAAAGATAATTCCAAGGAAGTGGTATTCTCTGAGATGTGTTTCTCTCCATCCAACATGTTATATTTATCTTTTAAACAGGTGTTTCTGCCACCATTTGACTTATGACTATGCAGTAGGTCTGACAGGACAGGGTTAGGCAGAGATCACCCCACAGTAGCCTATATGATACAGAAAAGAGGGATAAGGCTCTGGGATGGTTCACAGTTTTTTTTATAATTTTGGCCCTTGATTTTCTTGGTGAGAAAGTCTGGTGGTAGTTTAAGCTGTGTTAAATGTTTGTACAAGTATATACCAAAAGGAGGCATTGTACTCAATGATGGGCCTGGTGAGTGCTGAATATAATGGGATGATCACATTCCTGGACCTGGATGTCATACCTTTTGTAAAAATCTGCACAATAAAAAGGACTTTCTTACAATAGTGGATACATAGTGATTGAAGGACAGTTGATTGTCTACATAGGTTTCCAGATCCCTAACTAGTGGATTAAATTTCAGAGATGTGTTGTCAACGTGATAGTTATAAGAGATGCCATGTTTGCTGAAGGATTATATTATGCATTTCATGGCATTTAGTTTTAGTCCATGGTTTTGGCACCAGCTATTTGTTTGGGAAAGGTCCTCTTGGAGGATCTTTGTGTCCTCTGGAGTTTATGATGGTGTCAAGTTTGCAGTCATCTACAGACTTAGTCAGTCATAAACTCTTAACAGTAGCTTTGACCTCTGAGAAGTAAATGCCAAAGAGTAGTGGTCTAAGGAAAGAACCTTGGGGTACACTGCTAGTGACAGACCTTTTGGAGGAGGTAGATCTACCCACCTTAATTTCTTCAGTTCTGTTAGTGAGCAAATTTGCTATCCAGTGAGTTACTTATGATTAAAATTTAGCTTGGATAATTTTTCTGTGATGCCTGAGTGTGGGATGGTACTGAATGCCTTTGCAAAATATAGTTCAGTAACCTTCTCAAAGAAGTTAACCAGGTACACTAAGCAGGATCTACCTTTGACAAAAATGACCTGGGTTAGGTTGACAGTTTGTAAGTTACTTATGTCCTTATTTATTAATTCCATAATGATTATTTCCATAGACTTATAGAGTTTACAAATTAGTCTAGTCAGACTTATGGGTCTATAATTAGCTGGGTCTGTTGACGCTCCACCTTTGTGCAAGGGGCCGATAGCTGCTATCCTCCATTCATCTGGAAAAAAGCCTGTTTGGAGGCTGATATTAAATAACCTCTTCTAGGGATCTGATAGATCTTGTTTCAGGATGGACAGTAAGTAGCTTGGTATGTTATCTGGCCCAATACAAGCAGTGTTCTCTGTCTTGGATAGTGTGTTGAGGACTTGTTGATGGGAGATTTGAGGGGAGGTGTTTTAGTGAATATGTGATCTAGGAATGTAGGAAGGAAAAGGGGGAAGTTAGAGATAAAGTTATCTGGTAGTAGAATGGCTACATCCTCACGGTCTGAGTATGCTGAGTCATTAGCTATTAGCTCCATGCAGTGTTGGACATTGTTCTGAGGGTTCTTACTTAGTTGAAGAAGGCTTTGTGGTTTTCTTTTGCCTTGGTGGTTAATTTTATCTCATATCTGGCTTTGGTTGATTTCATCAGGGAGCCACAGTTCCCTATTAAGTTTAACAAGAGCTTTTTTGCATCTAGAGAGTTACATTTATTTTTATGTGCAAAGATTTATTTTCTTTTATTATAGCTCTTGTTTATATTTATGTTCTACCACTGGGTTTATTTTTGATTTTGGTGTTATATTTACTTTGGAGGGAGACAAAGGCATCTCTGCAGCTGTTCTCATCATACCTTGAAAAAAATATGTCAAAGCATAAAGTGAAGAGGGAACAATGTCCAAAATAGGGGCTGTATAAACTTAGAAAGTTGCTAGGACAACAGGATTTGTGTTAATATGCATTTTCTGGAGGGTATGAAGTCTGAAATCAAATTTATGTCACTACTTTGTGACTTCAATCCTCAATGATTTTCCAGAAAACCACAAATTTTATGAGGAGCAGACAAAAAAAAATATGAGGCAAAAATTTGGAAATTCCACAAAAATATTGACAGTTGAGAGGTATAATTCACACATGCATAGCATTTGATGGTAAAGGATTCAGCATAAACAGTGGAATCATTGTAGAAAAGATTGGGAAGAGAGACTGGAAAAGTAATTTACAAGGGAACAGTGGGAGGATATGTGTATGGCTCCCAAGTATGTAAAAAGTCCAGAAGGTTTATGATTTTTAGAAGTGTTTGAATAGGATGAGGGTGTTGCCAGAAATTTCCAAATTGTGCACACTGGAGCCACATTGCATCCCCCCCTACATAAAAGATGTTGGTCAGGCTATATCACTGAGGTACAAAAACCTATATTCTATATCACCCCTGCAAAAGGCATAGGTATTATGATATAATTGCAGTACACAGTAAACATTCTCTTGATGAGCACTGGCTTTTTGGCTACAGTAGTAACCCTTACAATGGGTGCAGTCTTTCATGGCCATAACAATGTTATTTTAACAATTTTTATAGTAAAAAAAGGTATCTATTTAAGGTTCACACTTGCTAAAAGCAATTATTCACAGTCTAGTTGTCTTTCTGTTGATTTCTGCTTGTACCTTAATGGAATAGGATTTGGAGCTCAGTGGGCTTCTTAAAGCTAGAAGGAAGATTCCACTCTATTCAGATGAACTTGTGGAAACTGGTATGCCACAAATAGGACAGCAGCATCCTAGTCACTGGTCAGAACCAGTTTGCAAAGCAACCAAGCAGCTTCTTCATCACCATTTCCAGAATGCTGATTGATTCCTGCTCTACTGTACTTTTTTTTGAAGTTGTAGAACTCCCCACCCCTCACTTAAAGAGCAACTACAAATATAGGTTTGATTAAAGTTTGTGAGTGAGTGAGTGAGTGAGTGAGTGAGTGAGTGAGTGAATGGTGCTGGGTTCCCCTCCTGGGGATTGAAGGTGGGTGTCTTTTCCAGTATAATACTGACACCTATAGGAGGACAAGGGGTATGACATGCAGTATTACTAGCTGGGGTAGTGATCATACTGTACTAATGTGTGCTACATGGAGCCAGAAGACTTGGCATGTTTGAAAGCATGCATTAGGGACCCTGTGATGCTGCAACAGGTAAAGTCACAGCTACCAGCCTGAGGAGGTTAGCTACATAAAAAATCTATTATTTCACAGCATATGGTGGCACAACTTTTGTCTATTAGTGGATGAATAGGCTGAACCCTGAAGAGGAATATATGGGTGTTGACCAAAGTGCCCTAGTCACATACAGAATTAATGAGCATAAACAACGAAGGTATGGGTCTAGAGGGTTGTTATTGATGGTCACAAGGGGGTCTTTAACTAAAAATATAAAATCTAATTAAATTAAAATTGCTCACTGCATTCTTTATTGTTAGTGATGCAGCAGCAGAACAATGGCTGACTATCCTTGTTCCCCAAGAAAAAATGTTTAAATTCAGTTTCAAATATGGGAAGTAACAAAATCATGTAACATATTAGCATGTTTTCCCAAGATGAGAGTACTGCTTTTAGTGAAGACTTGAGGTGGTGAAACTTGGCCAGGACATTGTGTTATTTCCCCTACTCATAACTGTGGAAGTAAGGAGTAAATGCACACGTCCCATTTCTAACACAGTGGTGGTAGGAGGATGGTGTGCATGAAGCAGGGAATGGCAGAAGGAGTAGCAGCAAATGCTAGTGAGATGGAAAAGAAAATTTGTGGAGAACCAGAGGATTCAGAAGCTGTTTTCCAGGTAAATCTGTTTGGTGAGATGGAAAAAGAGGAGTCCTGAGTGATGAATGTGTTGTTACAATCCTCCATTTGGGAAGGTTGTAGAGTGATGTATTACAAGAGATGATTACAGAGTGAACCTGAAAATGAAGCAGACATTTTTGGAGACATATAATGGATAAAATACAGAAAGAAGAGACAGAATTGACTTTGAAAGATGCTGCAGGACAGAAAAAGAAGTCATATGCAGAACCTGTTACAGAATGGTCTGTAGAGAGAAAAGAAAGAAAGAAAAAAGCAGATGTTAATGTGAAAAGTAAATATGTTGTGAGAATTCAAAACAAAGAGGCAAGGAACTGAATAGGTATATTTGGGACAACATAATGATTTTGTTGGCTGTAAATGTTCAAGCGGTAACAGTGTTTACTTTAATAAATAAAGAGACATTTTGCTATGTAATATTTGAGCTTGCTTATGGCATAGAAAATTTTCTATGTGACTATGAAAAGAAAAAAAATTATGGTCCTTGGAAGCTATATGTAGTAAAAGCAAAAAAAAAAATAATTTACAGTTTTGGACAGAAATGGAAAGAGAGATTTGAAAGGATGTGTAAGAAAAATATGTAAAGAAGTAAAGAACATTTCAAAAGTGTATGATGGTAGGGGGTTATGGGCTGCTGGATGGGAATGCAGTGCTGTATTAAAGATGGAAAATCATAAAATTATACAGATTTCAAATATGATAAATGTTGAAGGAATTAAGGACATGGTAAAATATTGGGGGCAACCCCAAACATGTTTTATTTAATTAAAAAGAAGGACATTTGATAAGTAATTGTGACAAAAAGAAATGTTATGTATGTGGGGAAATGAGTCATGATGCAAAAATCTTTGAATACAAATGTTATAGATGCAATCAAATGGGATATTTATGGATGGATTGCAAAAAGGAAACAAATGTGATTGAGAGTAAAAAAGAGACAGAATAATAAGCAAAAAAAAAATATTGGAAGAAGTAGAAGTAGAGGAAAGCTTAGGAAAAGAAGAAGAAGAAAAAAGAAAAAGTTAAAGAAGAGATAAAAGAATATTTTGAAGTAAGTGAAGAGGACATACATTGGAAAACAATGGAAGGAAAACAATTCTATTGGAAAAAGCAAAAAAAGAAAGAAAAGGGAAGTTTAAAGGTATAAATATAACGGAGAAAAAGAAAGGAAGTGGGTGATTTGTATTAAACATTATAGTGGAAAATTGTGTAAGAAAATACTGAAGTAAAGAAAGAACATAATCTCTTTTAAGTTAAAAAAAATAATAATTTTAGAGTGCTTTCAGTAAATGTAAACAGTATTAAAATATAGTAAGGAAGATAGGGGTTATGGAATGATGTAATAAATATATGGATGCAACTGTGTTAGAAGATGTAAGATTTTTAACAAGTGAAGAAAGATTACAAACAGAAAAGCTATGGGTTGGAAATATAATATAGAATCTGGGAAATGATCGATGGTCTAGAATATTATGTAAAGGGAAAATGAAAATATTATGAAAAGGGAAAATTTTGGATGTAACATTAACAAAGATGGAAATATTAACTACTGTGGATTTAAGATGGAAAGAAAAAGTATATAGAATTATAGCCTTATACTCTTATGTTGCTTGTAAAGAAATAGAAAATTTATTACATGAGATTTTAAATTGTATAGTACATATGAATATGCATACATAGAAATATTTCAGACATGGGCACTAATACCCTTCTAGCCTGCCAGTATACCAAAGTAGTTGTTCCAATAATAGGTGTCCAGGCTGTTCTTAAAATATCTAAACTAGTACTTGCTTGAATATAATGTGGTAGTCTGTTCCATGCATCAGCTGCTGTCTCAGAGAACCAATTAGTACATTTCTCATTCCTATAGAATCTTGTACATATTTTGTCTGATGACTCTATACTACTTTTTGATAACACCAAACATTTCCAGAGATAGTTGTCCTAAATGGCCTATATATCTTAATAAGATCACCTCTTAAATATCTATAAAAGATACTTTACAAGTTCAGACATTTTAGTTTTTCATAATAACTTAAATTTTCACATTCATATATGCTCATGGTATATTTCCACTGTACTCTTTCTAGTATACTCATGCTTTTTTTCTTATAAGGTTTCCATATTGTTATTCCATACTCAAGTTTGGGTCTAATGTAATTAACAAACAAAGATGCCATAATTTCTGATTTCCTAGACTTTATAAATTTTTATACAACTACTTCTGCAACTGTCATTAACCAATTGGTTAATGTAATTAGTAAAACTCAGAGGTGGATCTACTCATATAGCCAGGTCCTAAAATGAATCTACTGTTTCAATCACAGTGTGCTGTATTAAATATTCACCTTTCAATTTATGTCTCCCAAATCCCATTTACTTAGTTTTTGATGTGTTTATCAGCATATTATTCTCCTGTGCCCAGATGGTCAATTTAGGAAAATTGTAAACAGAAAGGGAATTGTGTTAGAAAAATATAAGAAGTTATGAAATGTGGCAAATTAATTATTTGAAATAGAAATTTGCAGACATGTAGAAGGGGTATACTTAAATCTGAAATTGATTATTTTGTAATGTCAGAAAAGCTAAGTATTGCAGATGGAGAGTCAGTTGTAAAAGGATTTTCAGATCATTTGACAATATGGATAGAGGTAAAGAAATATAAGGAATATATTAGAATAAGAAAAAGAATAAAATGGATAAATGAGAAAACATGGCATGAAAAGAGGAAAAGTAATGTTACACTTCTGGATGGATGACATAACTATGAGTTTTTTATATAAATTTGTCTGAATGGTAGATTCCTTTTAAAAAGAAATATAAACATGCTGTTTTGTAGTAGCAGAATTATGTAAGAAAGAAAGAAAAAAAGAAAGAAAAAGAGGAAAAAGAAAAGTCTGGAGAAATATATAAAGATACATTAGAAAATGTAGAGAATAAAGAAAGAGTATTATGATAAAGAAGAAGAAATACATAAAATAGATTAAGTAAAAAATTAAGGTGCTATTATTTAAGCAAAGGTATTTTTACAAGGAAAATGACACAAGATATCAGCATATCTAAGTAAAAGTGTGAAAGTAGACAGTTGTATAATGAGAGAAATGAAAAATATAAAAGGAGTGGTAAAAAGAGCTCAGGAACAAATTGTGAATGTTGTAGTACAGTATGTGGAAGATGTTTAAAGATAAAAAGAAAGAAAGAAAATAAGAGAATATAGGAGGTTAATAAATGTACAGAGCAATTAAAAATGAATTAAAAAAAATACTATATATATATATATATATATATATATATATATATATATGTGTGTGTGTGTGTGTATATATATATATATATATATATATGTGTGTGTGTGTGTGTGTGTGTGTGTGTGTATATATATATATATATATATATATATATATATATATGGATAAAGTACTTAGACAAGAAAATGTAGATTTGGTTTCAGGCCTAGATGATATAGTATATAGGACTGGCAAAGAAAGTATTTTTTAAATGCTTTGAATGAATAGCTAAATAGCTAGGTTTTGAGTATAAAGAGTTGTTTAGCAGAATATTAAAATTCATATGGAAGAAAAATGAAATAAAAAATAAAAAATGGAGACCAATTGTATTGAGTAATACAGATTAGAAGATATTTATGAAAATAATACATAAAACAATTGAAAGTGAAATGAGAGATGTTATAGAAAAAAGTATATGTAGTATAAAGGGGAAGGGGTGTCAAGAATTATTAAAGATTGTGAGAGAAATTGTGGATGATATTATGAATAGAAGAGAGGGTGTGAACTGTATGGTAGGGGATATTAATAAGGCATTTAATACAATAGAATGTGACATTTTATGGGAAGTAATGAAATCAGCAAGGATACCACCAATGAAACTGTAAATTGCTTTATTCAGAAAGAAAATCTGAGCACTTTTGTCTTTACATTTAAAAAAGACATCATCAGAGTGAATTCTGGTGAAACCTAATGGATTAAATACACACAACCTATAAATGGGAGGCACAATGATGTAATTAATTGGTTAATCATGTTAAATCAGATTAAATCATTACATTCCAAGACCACAGTAAAAACAAGAAAAAACGATGTGCAAACCCAAACAGCAAGCAGAACAGTTCACTAAAATGCTAAACATATTGCAGTATAGAAAAGTATAAAAATGTATAAAATATATATAAATAAAAGCATAAATTGTACATTTAATGTATACACGAATAGATATGAATAAAACCATTATTAAACTATAGCAGACTTTATCTTTAAAACACTAGAAATTTAAACAGGGTCATTTAATCCTGGTGAAACTGAGGCATTGAGCCTCAATTGCCAAACTAGTTCCTTGACCTCAAGCAAAGTCTCAGTGTCTCCCCCAAGTGGAACAAACATCACTCTGTCAATAGAAAAAAAATAAACTTTCTGTAACTGAGACAGATAGTAGTATGCCCAAAGAGGACACTGGTGTTTTGATGTTTTTCTTTTTCCTGATATCATAATAATGTTCATGTATTCTGTCTTTCAGCGTTTTTATAGTTTTACCCACATAATATACATTACAAGAATCACATGAAGCTAAATAGACTATGTAGGTAGCATTACAATTAATCTTCCCGGGACACGGTATGGTTCTCTCAAAATTGTGGACTACTGTATAGAGACCTACATGAATATATTTACACCACTTACAAAATATGCATTTATGCATATTGCTGTGTGTCAGAGACCAATTAATTACATCACTGTGCCTCCCATTGGTGGGCTGTGTGTATTTAATGCATTAGGTTTCACCAGAATTCACTCTGATGAAGTCTTTTTTAAATGCAAAGATGAAAGCACTCAGTTTTTCTTTTGAATAAACCAGTTTACAGTGTCATTGGTGGTGTCCTTGCTGATTTTATTATTTCTGGTTTTAAGTTTTTTTGTTGTATTTTATGGGAAGTGATAGAGAAATATGATGTAAGTAGTAAAATAAGGAAAGTTTGTATGTCATCATATAAAATTATAAATTAAGAGTGTTATAAAATGGATGATTCAGTAAAGAAATAGAAATGATGAGTGGTATAAGATAAGGGTGTCCATTGAGTTGTATATTATTTGCCTTAGTTATGAATGTGATATTCAGTGAGGTGAAATTTAAAATGAAAGATGAAAGATACAAGATATGTGATGAAAAGGGCGGTAGGGATTCCAGTGCTTTTGACATTTTAGCACAAAGTTAAAAAATTGCTCGAAAGCACTAAGGCCTCATTCCAACTGAAAATAGAACATGATGGTCACACAATATCAGATACCTCCATTACATCCAAACACTTCACTAAGTAGTTAAAAATCACAGTTCATTTTTCTGGCTTATTATCAGTTAATAATATTTTCAGTCTTGAACCTTACTTAAAAAATGTTGAAAATAGACAGGTATGACACTAAATAAATATAAAAATAAAAGAATGGGTGAAGTGGTGAAGGTATGGCATGTATATTTTACAATGAATGAGGTATCTGTGTAAGGTATAAAATTTGGGAATAAAGATGCAAGGAGGGTTCAGTGGGAAAAACAATATAAGAAATAAAAGAAATATGCTCTTTATGGAAAACATATAGATTATCATTCAAGAAAAGAGCTAACTTGATAAATGCAATGTTAATGGGAAAGTAGCATATCTGTCAAGTGTCTTTATGATTCCAAGAAAATACAAAAAAGAGATAATGCAAGTAAGTTTTTCACCTATACTGTGTTCTAGATTAAATCCACTGAAAAGAGGAGTTTTGTACATGAATAAAGATGAAAGATGATTGGGGTTAATTAATGCAGTGGTAAATGAAGATGAGAGTTTAGTGGTAAAAATGTTTAAATGTAAATATGAAAGCTTTCGAGAAATGATAAAAGCAATACAAGAGAAAAAATGTATAAATGAAGAAATGGAAAATTATCAAGAGAAAATAACATGGGAGATTTAAGATTGATGAGATAGAAAAAGAAAAGTATGGTTTAAAAATATAATGATACAATATTACTATGTTAATCTATGGGAAAGTCTATCAGAAGAAAAATCAAAGTTATAAAAGTAAGGAATAAATGGTATAACAAGATAGTGGAATGTCAAGTTTTTTTATGGAGACTGGTATTCAACACATTGCCATTAAACGGAAATAAGCCATATAAAAGAATAATTGAAAAAATATGTTAATTTTGTAGGAAAGAAAAATCTGCAGAACATGTTTTTCTGAAATGTAAAAGGGTGGTGAAATGGTATAAGTTATGTAAAGAAAATTTCTTTGAAGATATAAAATATGTAGGATAGATATGGATATGATTAAATATGGATTTATAAAAGCAGAAACAAAAAAATGTGAAAAGAATAGACAAATGTATTTTATGTATGTCATTTGGAATGAAAGAATAAATGAGATCATGATTAATGGAAAATAGATTTTAGCACTAATATTTGGTAAATCAGACTGTTGTTTTGGAAAAAAGAGTGGTGGTCAAGTCTGGCAAATAAAGATGGAAATACAAAATGATGATTAGTAAAATATAAATATGAATGTATATACATGTATATACATGTATATATATATATATATATATATATATATATACTTTTCCCTGTGTATGTATATACATGTATATATATACTTTACCCTAAATTCTCATAGCTCACTCTTACACAACACATCCAAGTCCCCTCTACATACCATTCTGCAAACTTACCCCTCTGCAAACAACGTTCCACTGATAGGCTCTTGAACCTCTCCAGCCCTCTTTGGTTCTGCTTTCCCGTATCACTTTGTGCTGAATTGCTTTCTTTCTCTCTCTCTCTCTCTCTCTTCCTCATATCTGCCTTTTTATCCTGCCCATGATATCTGATTTTCCTGCTATTACACTACTCTGCATTGTTCTCTTCTCTCTCTCTCTCCCTCTTTCTCACTCTCTCCCCCTCATTCTAACTTAGTGTCCTGCTCGGGATATCTCTGTATTCCAGTACTAAGGTCTATTCTTCTATCTCTCTTCACTCCCTGAACCTATTCATCCATTTCTGATATTACCTGCATGTTACCTCCCCCCCGTACCACCCACTTACAGCTTTTCCGGTTTGTACCTGCTAACTCCCATCCCTGCCCCTCCCCCCTCTTCCCGAACATCCTACTGGAAGTGATAAAACACCTCCCAACCTTTGGGCGCCATCTTTAAACTTCGCCCGATCTCGGTTGCTGTGCATCCTGGCTGAGCGTGTACTCCTACACTTTTTTGCCCTGATTTACACTGTGATTACACCTGGGTGGACACCTAAACCTAACTAAATTAATACAGCTCATCCAATTGCTCAAGCAATAGTAACAACTCTGCTGCCTCATCCCCTTTTTTGGAAATTGAACCAAGAAGAATCTAAGGAACATTTTTGCCCTGATTTACCCTGTGATTATGCCTGGGTGGACACCTAGACCTAACTAAATTAATACAGCTCATCCAATTGCTCAAGCAATAGTAACAACTCTGCTGCCTCATCCCCTTTTTTGGAAATTGAACCAAGAAGAATCTAAGGAACTTTTTTGCCCTGATATACCCTGTGATTACGCCTGGGTGGACACCTAGACCTAACTAAATTAATACAGCTCATCCAATTGCTCAAGCAATAGTAACAACTCTGCTGCCTTGTCCCCTTTTTTGGAAATTGAACAAAGAAGAATCTAAGGAACTTTCTTGCCCTGATTTACCCTGTGATTATGCCTGGGTGGACACCTAGACCTAACTAAATTAATACAGCTCATCCAATTGCTCAAGCAATAGTAACAACTCTGCTGCCTCATCCCCTTTTTTGGAAATTGACCCAAGAAGAATCTAAGGAACTTTTTTGCCCTGATTTACCCTGTGATTATGCCTGGGTGGAAACCTAGACCTAACTAAATTAATACAGTTCATCCAATTGCTCAAGCAATAGTAACAACTCTGCTGCCTCATCCCCTTTTTGGAAATTGAACCAAGAAGAATCTAAGGAACTTATTTGCCCTGATTTATCCTGTGATTACGCTTGGGTGGACACTTAGACCTAACTAAATTAATACAGCTCATCCAATTGCTCAAGCAATAGTAACAACTCTGCTGCCTCATCCCCTTTTTTTGGAAATTGACCCAAGAAGAATCTAAGGAAGTATGTGCATCTGCTGCTAAACCTTTTATCACTTTACTGTTTAAGCCTTGCTAGCTGTTTTAGTATACTCCCTGCCAGGAAAGCCAGCAGCCTTAACCCCCCTTGTTCCAGTTTCTCTGCTCTTCCCCCTCATCCTGTTCCCTGGCTTACACTAGCTCCCTTCTTCCTTCAGTCCAACTTGGTCCAGAGAATATCCTAGTGGACTAAAGTGTACTTCTGCATTTGTCCACTAGGTGACATCCTCCCCCCACTAAAATAGACTTCACTTCACTCACTTCATGTATTCTCTCCAAGCTCTAACATTTCTTTTTCTCACTCTATCTCCTATACTCTTTTAGCCCACTCTAAGCTCTAGCATTTCTTTTCTTACTCTTTCTCCTAAATTCTCATAGCCCACTCTTACACAACACATCCAGGTCCCCTCTACTTACCATTCTGCAAACTTACCCCTCTGCAAACAACGCTCCACTGATAGGCTCTCGAACCTCTCCAGCCCTCTTTGGTTCTACCCACTTCGTTCGCCCTGCGGGCTCACTCTGCTCCCCTACCCTGCCCCCATTTCCCACCCACCCCAGCACCTCTACCTATATTCCCCCCATAACCACACCCACTGCCATTCTACTCCAATCAATCACATATTCTCTGAAAACAACCACTCCCTTTTTCCCACCCAAATTAACCTTCATTACCTTCCCAAGACTATCCCACCTAGCCAATAGGATTCCTCTTTCCCTTCTACTCCCACTCCCTAACCACACTCCTTCCAATCCTAATACAACTCTGCACTTCTGTACTATTATTTCAGTACTTACCAGCTCCTATATACATAAATCTCTCTTATATCCATATATAATTCATCAACAACATTTAAACTCTACATACTCCCCATTTCATCATACTTTCAAAACCCTCTTTCATCTCCTTTTTACTTCTACTACTTCTTAATTTATCCTATCTTCACTACCTCACCCAACCCCTTAACTCATACCACTCACAATCCCTCCATGTTACCAACCACCTTTACTCCCCTCTACCATACTCACACACTCCTATTTCTCCACATCTATATACTATAAATAACCTCCTACTTTTCCCATACAAACTTATCACCTCTCACAAACATTTTACCCCCATAGTAACTAGCAAATGCTTCAGATTCACAATAGAACCCAATCTACTTACTAAACTGTCCAACTACCTTACTAATCCACTCCTACATCTAATTTCCAGTCTATTATCAGGTGACATCCATCCCAACCCAGACCCCTCCATATCTTCCACTACAGACAAGTCCATTTTATTTACTTCTTTTAACTCCCAAATTATAGTAAACAAAGTCCCAAACCTCCATGCTTGGCTCATACATAATAAACCTGACATCCTAACCATCTCTGAAACATGGTTAAAACCCCATATAAAAAACTCTGAAATTATTCCACCAAACTACTCTATCATAAGAAAAGACAGGTCCCATAAAAAGGGGGGTGGAGTAGCTCTCCTATACTCATCCTCATTGTCAGTTACCCCCTATAACAAACCTATTCCACACTTTAAAAACACTGAACTACTCCTCACATTACTCCAAGTTAACCTACATAAACACATATGTATAGCCTCACTCTACATCCCCCCAGGGGATAATATTTCTACACTTGAAGATATCCTCTCCTGGCTCTCCAACAATATTAGCAATGAAACAATAATCTTAGGAGACATGAATATTAGCTGGGCCTCCATTCAGTCTCCTAAAAACCCTCTTAATATCAACCTCTACAATTTTTCACAGCTAATCAACTCTGTAACACACCCCTCAAAAAACCTCTCTAGCAGCAGTATTCTAGACTGGATACTAGTCTCTCATCCCCATTATTTCTCTGACAGTGGCACTCTTCCTGATCCCCTTAGTGACCATATATCCATCTTCACTCATCGACTCCCATCACTCCTGCATCGCACTCATAATTATATTACTATCCGTAACCAAAAAAACTTTAACCCAACAACCTTTTCAAACTCTCTAAAAGCAATTAACTGGAATTGTCTAAAAACATTATCTCTAGATAACGCAGTTGCCCACTTCAACTCAATATTCCTAAAACTACTTGACTCACATGCACCCTTAAGGACTAAGAGAATTAAAATTAAAACAGCCTCTTGGCTAACCAAAAACACACTAGCAACTATGCGGCACAGAGATAAAGTCTGGGCACACTACCAGAAAAACAAATCCTCCCTAGTCCATAATGAATATAAAATACTTCAAAATAAGGTAAAAAAGCTCATAATCTCTGATCGACAAAATTACTTCTCCACACTCCAAAACAATAATAAATCAAACCCTCATAAATTTTGGAAAGGTATCTCTACTCTCCTTAACCCCAGCAAACAAGACACCCCTACCCCAGACCCAAATGCTCCTGACCTAGGTTTGGCTACCCAATTTAACTCTTTTTTCATTGAATCTATTTCCAAATTAACATCATCTTTCTCTAACACCACTACATTCTCCAATACTCCCCCACCCTCCCCCACCAACACTCTACCCTGCACTGCTACTACTTCCTCATTCCCATCTACTAACTCTCATCCCTCCACTCCTTCTCCTACTCTAACTACTTCATTATCTTCATCTGCCCCTAATTCCCCCTCTTCACACTCTCCTTTTCTCTCATTAAAACCTATACCCACTTCTACTATAAAGAAACTCCTTCTGAAACTGAAGCCATGCACTAATGCTCCTGATAACATCCCTTCCTACTTTCTTAGCAAAGCTGCTGAAGCAATCGCGTACCCCATTAGCATCTTAATCAACCGCTCTATCCAAGAATGTATAGTACCCCAAATCTGGAAAAAGGCTTATATCATACCTTTACATAAAGGTGGCAACAATAACAATGTTACTAATTTCCGCCCATCGCTATCCTGTCCCCCATCTCTAAACTCCTAGAAAAGTGTATTCAACTACAACCCCTTCCACATCTCTTAGATAATCACCTACTAACTCCCACACAACACGGATTCAGACCAAATCATAGCACTATGACCGCCCTCCTCTCCTTCCTTGAAACTGTAAATAAAGCCCGTGACTCTGGCCAAATTGTTTCTACCCTACTACTCGACCTCTCTAAGGCCTTTGACACTATCTCTCACAGCCTGCTACTAACTAAACTCTCAAAACTTAACCTATCTCCCTCTTCTTTGAACTGGTTCTCCAGCTACTTATCTAACAGATATCAAGCAGTAAAATGGAAAAAGGCCACCTCCTCATTTCTAAATACCCCTACTGGAGTACCCCAGGGCTCCATACTGGGTCCCCTTCTCTTTAATATATTTATAAATGATTTCTGCAACTCTATCCCATTCTCAGACATCATCCAATATGCAGATGATTCTACTATTATATGCTCTGCCACTTCTATCCCCTCACTCCTAAAACTGGCTCAAGATGCTTTTACAACCACTGAGCAATGGATGAAAAGAAATCACCTAGCACTCAATGCCTCTAAAACCAAATTAATGTTATTTACCCCCTCCAAAGTAACCTCTTTCGATAAAAACACATTCTCTGTCACTAGTCAAAATAACTCACCTCTGGAACTGGTGTCAGAGACCAAGTTACTTGGGGTCCAAATTGATAGCCAGCTCAAATTCAACTGTCACCTACAGCTAAATATAAAAAAAAAAAAACATCAAAAACTAGGAATGCTCTGCCGACAAAATCATTATCTTACACCTGCTACCAAAATCACTCTGTCTACCTCATTTCTTATCCCCTCCCTTCTCTATGGAGCTCCACTCCTAACTAATCTGCAGTCCTCTCTGAAAACACAACTTTCCTCTTGTTACAATAAAATCGCCAAGTTCGCTACCAACCACAAGTCCTCCACCCACCACTGTTCCTCACTCCAAAAACTAAAATGGCTAGAGCTACCCAGTTATCTCACATACACTCAACTAACTCTTGCACACAAGCTCATTTTCAACCCCTCCCTCTGTCCCTCCCTTTCATCAGCCTTTAAAATGCACCTTCCTGATAGAGTATTAAGGTCCAACAATCAAAATCTATTAGAAGTATATAAACCAACTCGTCCCCCAGGCAAAAATCTTCTGTCTTATGGCCTTGCACGCCTTTGGAACTCCCTATCACCATCCATTCGCACCACCCCCAACCATTTTATTTTTAAAAGATCTCTTCATTCACATCTAGTATCCCAGTGGGAATGCTCTTGCTCCCACCCCACATAACCAACACTTGCAATTTCCATCTTCCTTCTTTTCCCTGTTTTCCTCCTGCATTTTTTCTTATTATTTACCCCTAACTCATACATATTATTATTCCTATGATATTTGGAAAGAACTCACTAGGCCACACCTCCTAAGTGTTTGCTTCCTAATATGTTATTATTTCTCAGTACTTCCATGCAATATTCCTTTTAGTCTGTATTATCTATTAATTTCATCACTAGTCTGTATTAATTCTAGTTTTGCTGTATTATTTGAAATTGTTTTTCTTGTATCTTTAACTTTTGTATAATAGTATAATTTGTATAACTACTATGAATAACCTACTGTAACCTATTTAGTTTTGGAGCTTTTCTCCCCAGGACTCCATTGAAAATGGGTTCATTTTGGCCCAGTGGACTATCCTGATAAACCAACTGCAAATAAAATAAAATAAAAATAAATAAAATATATGGGAAAGAGTAAAACTTTGTAAATATATAAATATGTAAATTTGTAAATAATGTCTTATGTAAATAAAAGACCCCTACTCTTTTCGATAGGTGCTATGGGATGCATTATAGCCACTTGAGCTACCACCAACTCAAGCAGATGAGACCTCAGTTTATCATCTTATCTGAAGGGTGATATACTCAGGTGTACAGCACTCCCCTTATGTTGTACTGCAGTACCAGCAGTTGATCTTCCTTGTGTGGAAATTGTACCCACAGCGTTCTGGACGAAAGACGAGTGTGCCACCTGTTGTGCCACTGACACATCTCCAGCAACTATCCAGGGAATATCCTTGCTAGTCTGGCTGGTGTACAAAAATAATGATGGAGACATTTCCAGGCAAATATTTTGAGTTTCCTTGCTTTGATCACATGCAGAAGTAAAACACTTGGCTAGTGTGCACTGTCTATCTCTAAGTGTAATTCCTTTTCAAGCCAATTATTTATTTTTTTATTGTACAATGACTGGCCTTTAATATTTGAAAATGAGCATGCTGACTGGTCAGCCCAACCAGCATACCCATTGTAAATCGAACATATTACAATGGAAAAACGTCCAATCACCTGGACTTTCTTCCATTAATATATTCTATAAAAAGTTTACTTTTGTTTCATTTAAAATAAAACTTACAAAAAACAAAAACTTCAAGTGAACAAGAGAGATGGGAGAGAGACAAATACAAGGATAATCAGGTATGTTATACAAAACTATACAAACGTACCGGATTATCCTTATATTTTCTCTCTCCCATTTCTCCTGTTTGTTTGAAATCTCCAGATTTCATTTCTTTAATTAAAAAACAAAACAAAAAAAGCAACAGAAATCTTCCTTTCTCTATTGTTTCCTTTACACAGCACTGATGTACTGCATAAGCATGAGAATGTATGTCCCGTACGTATGTGCATTATGTCAGGAAAGCCCCATGATAGCTTGGAAAATGCAGAAGAGCACCACAGTGCCATTATACAAGGACATTATTTAATAAAAGTAAATAACATTTTTTCTTAAATAATGCCATTGTAAAATAGCAATAACCCATGGCTGGGTGTGGGTAATGCTGGATTTGCCCATGGTTGGCAACATTATCCACACCCATCCGTGGGTTATTGCTATAATATTCTTTTTTTGTTGAACATATAGAAATCAATTGATCTTTTATTAGTTTTTTGTTTCTCCTACCTCTCTTCTCCTTTTATCAATTTCCTCTATTAATTTTGATGGATCCTCCTGTCTACCTTTTAGCCACTATTTGCTTCCACTTAGCCACTACCCCTTTATATTCCCATTCTAATTCTGTTGCTATTTCATATTCCTCTATAATTTCTACCCAGCTTCTTGTTCCCTCTCTCCTCACTATCCATGTACAATATTTAATTAGTCTCTGCCTCTGTTTTCATCTCCAAACTATGGTTTGACTTCTTCTTCCCTCTTTTTCTTCCCTTCTTGGTAGAAGTTCCTCCTATCGCTTCATATATCCTCTGTCTCTCATTCTTCTCAACAAGCCCTTTTGAAGCTTTTGCAGAGTTGGTGGAAAAAGAGTAGTGTTTGTTTCCTCTAACATCACTTCCATGAACTCCACACACCCTCCTTAGCTTACTTTCTTTTAATTCTATCATTTGTTTCCAATCTGCATCAAAACTGGTATCTACTAACCTTAAGGTATTTGTCATTCTGGTTTCACTTCAGAATCTCAAACTACTGAAATATCGAACTTCAGTAGCACAAGACTGAAGTGTCAAAATTGCACTTGCATGAAAGTGCAGAAGCCCGAAAGTGGAAATGCCAAATGCGGAAATGCCAAATCTGTGGTTTTGGAGTCACGTATGTGACATGGGATTCCCTGTGTTCGTGATGTGCGGTGTGATATGTGGCTGTATCTGGAGATTCAGGTAAGTGATGTTTTACTAGGCATTTTGGGTAGGGATTTTAGAGTGGGTGAGTGTGTTTGGAGTTTTGAGGTGTGAGTTAGGGTAGGTAGGTACGATTGTGAGTGTGTCAGTATTAAGAGTGGTGGTATTTGTATGTATGTGATGTGTGTTTGTGCAAGGGGAGTGTAGAATGTGTAGTGGTGGTTTTTGTGTGTTTGTGTTTTTAGTGCAACCTCAGAGTTAGTATATATAAGTAGCAGGGGTATGGGGGGGGGTGCAAAGAGGCTTGCCCCCCCCCTGCTTATATGTAGGGTCCACGAGTGTGTTTGTTTTGTTGTATTTGTGTGTGTTTTGTTGGTTTGTAGTGTAGGGAGGAAGGTGTATGTGTGCTTTTTTGTGTGTGGAGCGTGTATGTGGGCAGTCGTGATTTTGAATTTCGCTCTTTTGGAGTTTCAGGTTTTTTAGTTTTCGGCTTTACAGTCTCGAGATACTGAATTTTGATATTTCAGTATTTTGTGATTGTAAAGTGAAACTGTCATTCTACGTGCTTGGAGGTTATCACCAATCTCTGGGACACCCGGCCCTTGCTTGTCTTTAAGTAGTTTTAGAATATTTCAGTTAATCCTGTGGGCTTCACCATCCCATGTATATTTGAGTAGCAGTTGCCTAACTTTTCTTAGAAAGTTTTCCTTAGGTCCTGACTAAAAGTCTTGTCTTGGGTATAAGAACTGGGAAAGAGAATACAACTCAATGCCATTGCTCTTTGATCCAATTCTAACGTAATATCCCCCATCTCTGAAATTGTTTCCTGCCTTTCACATATAGCTAAATCACATATGTTTGCACTCGGTTATTAATGCCAGACAGAGTTTCAGGCTTCACATCCTTCACTAAATGAATGCTGATGCAAAAGCTGTTGTTCTAGAGACCTTTCATGTTTATAACAGAAAAAATTAAAATCTGGCCCTGATCGTATGTCTTTATCTCAACATTAATTTTGGTTTTGTGTGGATGTCTTACACTGCAAGGTTGAGAGGTATGCTTACATGTGCCATCTCCCTCTCCTTTGTAACTCACAAACTATTGCAGGCCTTGAATAATGCTGGAGGTCCTCATTATGTAGTAAAAAACTCTTTATCAGTTAGTGTAATGGGTAATTCTTGCTGTGTAATCTTTCAAGAATATACAGTCCAAATCTTTTTTTCCTTCCTTTCTAATTTTTTTTTCTCCCTGTTGTCTAGTGGTGGCACAGAAGACTAGTATCCTTAGTGGGACAATTCAGGGCTTGAATCCATTTAGTGCCTTTAAGGTACACTATTTATAGTATCCCTGGAGTCTAGTGGTCCCCTGACCCACACCATCTTGTCTTGTTTTAATAAATGCCTTTAAGGCATGCAGTTACAGAGTTATTCACAGTGTATAGTGTTGCCTCTGACCCATTTCTTTCTTAAGTGCTCTTATGGCACAATGTTAAGTGTTATCCCTGGTGTCTAGAGATCCCCACTCTTGATTCATGTTATCTTTAAGGGCCGTTAAGGAAATAGATAACAGTTATCCCTGGTGTCTACTGGATCTCTCTTCCGATCCATAATGTGTTCATGTGCTTTTAAGGCATGAGATGACAGAGTTATCCCTAGTCTCTAGTGGTTCTGGTATTGACCTTATGAAGACATATGTAAACATGTAGTTAATGTGACTTGTGATAGGTGGAATTGTTTGTATGTATAGGAAGAATAAAAAATGCCATGCATTGTCTGTAGATTTCCTGTCACATTTGATGTTGATGGCATACTTGATGACTAAACATGTGACGATGATATGCGCTCATGTGTTATATCAAATAAATGTCAGTGTAATGTAGTAAAGTGAGATACACACAAATCTTTCACACTGGTCAACTGTGGTTGTCATAGGGGTCTGAAGGTACAGGTGTCAATACTACCTTGGATGATTTCTGCACCATTCTCATCTACATCAAAATCATCACCTGTTATAGAGGTAAGGTACTCCTCATCTAGTGTTAAAGTTGGAGTGTAGAAAGGCCACCACTAGTGCTGTGATGAGTAGTTGCATTCTGACTAGGTTTTGTCCCGGGATATCCCACCATGTCATTGGGTCTTTTCCAGCACTGTGCTAAGGTGTGGCACATCCTACCATATTATTGGATCTTTTCCAGCACTGTGCTGAGGTGTGGCACATCTCACCATGTCCTTGGGGCACATCACACCATGTCATTGGCTCTTTTCCTGCACAGTGCTAAGGTGTGGCACATACCATCATGTCATTGTCACTTTTCCAGCACTGTGCTAAGATGTGGTTCCTTCTCCCTATGGTATTATAACTTCCTATGTTCATAGGAGGTTACTAGGCTAATGGCCCTAGGGACTTTACTAGCCTAACCATGTTATACCTGTGTTCCCTAATTGACCTTGGTTAGATGGTTGTTATCGAGTCTATGGTCAACACTGACTGTCCCTGTCCATGAGGGACATAGGTGCCACCCCTGGAGTGAATTTATGGTCTCCCATACAAATTTTCTAGGTTGCGCTTGAATAGGGTCATTGTGGAGTTCTGCTTCATGTGAATTGGAAGTTTACTCCAGAGAAGTGTCAATATCTTGGAGATATATCTGTCTCACCAGCATGTCCTGTTAATGTCACAGGCTAGGTTGAGATCCCTGGAGTGAGTGAATCTTGTCCCATTTGACTTGCGGATGTGCAGCATTTTCATTAGGGCAGAATCAGAGACCGCTCTGTAGGCCAGGCACAAGTCACTTCTCAGAAGCCTGTAGGATTCAGAGTACAGTGATACAACTTTCAGTCTTTCTATGTAGGTCATGTTTTGGAGGCCCTGAATATTCTTGGTGAGAAACCTCTGTGGTCTCTCCAGCTGTTGCAGATGTCTGGTGAGGTGCATGCTAAAGGGAGCATTGTACTCTATTAGTGGTCTGATGATGGTCAAGTACAGAGGTGTTAGTCTTGGATGTGATGCCCTTACTTATGAGATCCGCAATGTAGAAGGCTTTCCTTACCACTGTGGATACATGGTAATTGAAGTTTAGATTGTTAAAAACCCGTGTTCCCAAATCTTGCACCACTGGGTTTGAGCTTAGGGGGCGTGCTGTCAGTATTGTAATTTGCAGAGACTTCTACTTTTCCAAAGGGGATAATAATGCACTTTTTTGCATTATGTTTTAGTCCGTGGCTTTGACACCAATCATTTGTATGTGTTAGCCCCTTTTGAATATGTTAACATAATTTCGGGACTCAATGATTTTGCCCAGTTTGCAATCATCAGCAAATCTGGTAAGCCGCAGGCCATCTACTTTTGCTTGGACTTCCAAGAAATAGATTCCAAACAGTAGAGGGCCCAGTACAGATCCTTGTGGTATGCCACTGGTAACTGATCTACTGGTAGAGGTGGAATCAGCAACTTTGACAGTATGTGTTCTGTCAGTGAGCCAGTTGGCTACCAATTTAGTGATGTATGGATTAATCCCCAGATGGAAGAGTTTCTCAATGATACTTGACTGGGGGATTGTGTCAAAAGTCTTGGCTAAGTCAAGATTGGCAGTATGTACTGTTTTGCCTTCACCCCATGGCTTTGGTGACATTCTTGAAGAAGTCCACCAGGTTCAGTAAGCATGATCTATCCTTAATGAAGCCAAACTGAGTTGGGTCAAGAGTTTGAAGGTCATCCATGTCCTTGATGATAAGGTCCATGATGATTCTTTCCATGGCCTTGCAGATAAGGCTAGTTAGGCTTATGGTTACCATGTTGGTTAAGCTTATAGTTACCAGGGTTGGTTGATGGATCCCCTTTGTGCAAAGGAATTACTGTTGCTGTTCTCCAATCTGCTGGAACAAAGCCAATGCTCAGGCTGAGGTTAAAGAGAGTGCCAAGTGGTTCCCCTATATCTTGTTTTAGATTGTTTAGTAAGCAGCCTGTGATGTTATCTGGTCTGATACAGGCTGTGTCTTTGGCTTTGAAGAGCATGGATATGACCTGGTCTTTATAGATACTAGGTAGAGAACTGGTGTCAGGTATGCTTTGGGGTATATTTGGTGGAGACAGGGGATGACATTTGTGCCAAATTAGTCAGCTAGCAGATTGGCAATTTCCTCAGGTTCAGTATGAGAGGCACCATCCACTGTAAGTTTGTCACATAGTTGGGCATTCTGTTTTAGATTTCAGATGCAAATAAAGAAGGCTTTATGAGTATCATTAGCTAGGGATGCAAATTTAGCTTTGTAACTAGCTTTAGAGGACTTTAAAAGATATCTGATTTGCTTGCTCAAGCTGTGGAGGGTATTCTTCCTTTGCTGAATAAGCTCCCTCTTGTTCTTAGACATCAGTTGCTTCCTTTTTTTATATAACTCATATATACTGGAGTTCCACCAGGGTGGCCTGTTTTTTCTGGCCGACCTGGTTTTGATCTGTACAGCTGAGTCTATACAGTTGTTTAAGTGGTTATACAGTGCATTTGTGTACTCCTCTGCATAGGAGTCATTGTTGGCTGCATTAGCAGGGGATCAAAACTTTTTATACCATCACCTAATAAGCTGCAGTTTGTTTTGGAGAAAATTTTCAGTTTCTTTGCTCCTGTGGGGGTGTCAGGTCTGACTGTTACTTCAAATGAGACAGAATTATGGTTTGACATTACCAGGGAGGGCAACACAGAGGGCAGTAGTGCAGTGACCCCCATGTTGGTGAGTATTAAGTCTAGGACATTTGTGCCCCTTGTCAGGGTGCAGACTAGCTGTTCCAGGGCATTTGTATTGACAACATCCAAGAGCCTCAAGGTGAGCATATCTGTACTCATGTATGTCACCCTATCAATGGAAGGATAGTTGAAATCTCCCATTACCAAAGTGTTTGGTTGTATAGTGAGTGCCTCTAGTAAGTCCAGGTAGGAGGGATGCTTCTCTTGGTTCATGTTGGGGGACCTGTAGCTAGCTATGATTTGGTAGGGTGTTTTACCTATAGTTAGTTGGACCTGGAGTAGCTCAAGAGATTCATACTGTTTAACTAGTCTCAAGGTGTATTTGGCTTTAATGAAGATGGATACACCTCCACTTTTGGTTCTTTCACACTTATTTTGAGGTCTGAATGTGTGGAAGGCATTGTAACCTTGCTGTCTGTGGACTTGATCCATGTCTCAGTGAATGCACAGACATCAGCATCTTCCAAGGTGAGGAGTGTTTCCAGGGAATGCAGTTTTCTGTTTAGGCTCCTAGTATTAAGCAGCATAACCTTGAGTTTGTCTCGAGTGGATTGTTTTACATCGGAAATTTTGTTGTTTTGACATAGATTAAAAAAGGCACTATGGAGGAGTTAAGCACCTTTGCCAGTATCCAAAAACTTGGAGGAGACAGGTGAAGACCATCTCTGGCAAAGCAGTGTGGTCTGTCAATCTTGTCTTCCCAGGCTGACAGATACTGAATCCCCCTGGAATGACACCAGAAACTAAGCCAAATGCTGAAGTCAGTCATTTTTTTGTCTATATTGTGGCATCATCCTGGGTGAAGGTAGAATGCTGCTTAGGGCTAGGGACATATACCTGTCTGGGACACATAACCTGAGAGTTTGATCATGTCTGTCTTCATATAGACCAGAGAGGTATGGCTCAAGTCATTCACCCCAACATGTACTATTACAGAGTCATAACGGTAATTGTTGAGTGACTTGAGTGTGTGCATGATTTGATGGATCCTGGCACCTGACAGGCAGTTGACTGTGACCTTCTTCTTGTGAGGGAGACATTTGTGTTTTTCACTATGGAGTCACTTATGACCAGTACATTTGGTTTTGAAGTGTTTTGCCTTACGGGTTCATTTGCTGAGACACTGGACTATATGAAGAGAGACATGACCGAACTCTCAGATTATGTGTAGTAGATTCTATTTGCTTTGCAGTCTGTGGAAGTGGTTTGCACTTGGGAGGTTTCTGACGTTTTGGTAGGCTTCTAATGAGTAACTCTGTGTATGTGGGTTTATGTGTTGTGACCTTGTTTTGTGAGAGGGGATGTGTGTGTGCTGACAACCTTTTTGATGTCTGGTTTGATGTTATGTAAGAGAACTGATTCCAAATTCATAGTGTAATTACATCTCTCACATATTGTATTTGTTTGTTTTAGGAGTAAGTGGTTGTCAGTATACATGAGACAATTACTACATTGCCTCATGATGCCCATGTCAATCAGGCTGGCTGGAGAAATTGTTGGAAACTGACTGTCCATTATGAAAGGTTTGTACCATAACTACTATTGAGAAGTGGGCTATTTTGACCAGATTTTGCTCTAGGATTAACAAAGGGGCTTATTCTATTGAAGGCTAGGGGTGAAAACTATGGCAACATTTCTCAGTGTACAACTGAGTTTCCCACAATACAGCAAGGAAATTCACTTGTCAGCTAAGCAGTATCAGTCACTATTTGATTCCATGCTTAGCTCTCTCCCTGTCTGTTTTGGTCCCTCTTTTCCAAAAAGGCCTTTCTAATGTATCTTCACAACATCCATAAAGATATGATTTTCATCCAGACTGAAGGTGTTTCTCCTATGTCTTGTTCTCTGCTGCTATGTGATGTTGTAACCTGCAATCATGTATTGTGACAAAAGTAACAAAGTAATACCTGCTATCTACTTTCAAGAAGTGTGGCCCATGCATGCCACTGCATTACACAAATACACATAAATGGTGACCACTACTTTTGAGCTGTGCTTTTATTTATTTATTTATTTTAAAAACTACCTGTGTTTTCTACTCCTGCACTGTAATAGCAATACATGCCTGTATGTGTTTGCTGTGAGAATATGGTAGTCAGTTGGATGTGTAAAATGACATATAGTATGGTAGTCAGTTGGATGTGTAAAATGACATATAGTATATTATTAATTACATAAGCTGTCCTTTACCCATTGGAATTGAATGTTGTTAGCAATAAGACACTTCACACATGTGGACATCAATGAAAATGACACTTTACAAAATTACAAACTTAGTACTTAAAGTCCATCAAAACACTATTATCTGTAATGTTTTACAAGCAAATATAGGATGCCGTGGAGGAAATCACTGTGAATTTCAGCGATGATGGTCTTTTCATGATTATTTATGTTTAGCCCTGTTGTTTATAAATGGTTTAGTTCTTTTGTGCTTTTCATGGACTGTCAGAGAATCACAGAGGCCAGTAAAGCCTAAATCTCAGCCTGAGGCCAGTCAGGAGACATTGAAACCAGTTTAAAATGTTCTTATGCAAATTAGAGTCAGTCACACTTAGCTCTATGAATCACATCACAGTGCACACGTGTATCCCCTCTTGTAGGTATAAAAACATTCGGATTGCTACGAGAAAGCTGTGCTTTGCTGATGAATGACCGTGACTGCCAAACATGCCTCAGTTACACTTAATGCATGCTATGCTTTGTGCATGGTATGTATGCAGTTTTCAGACTGACAAAGCCAGGTTTACCTTAGAGTGACTGTTGTTATTCTATCTTATCTGACTTCCTCCTTCACAGTCCCTACCAGAGGATAAGAAAAATACCAATCACCTACCACAGGGTAAAATAAATGCCACAAAACTCTACCTTAAAGCATTTCCTAATTTATTTTTCCAGAATTGGCTGTGGGACCCTCCCCCCTTAAAAAGTGTTACAGGAATCAACTTCAGCATAGATTAACACTCTTGAACACATATTAAACATGTGTGACGTCAAATTCAAGAAAAATGAATTAAAACATGTTTAGGAAATTAAATACTGCATAGAATAAAGCTCCACCCTGATATTGCATTCCATGAAAGCTTCCATTTATTTACCCAAAGACAATTTAACTAGAAATAAATTGGAAATGCATTGGACTGTATATCCTGTTAGTAAAGCTGCCATTTCCACAGCATCCAATTCAACAGCTATAAACCCCAAATGGTTGCATGGGCTACGTGTGGTTCACACCCTAATATTCCCTGCATTTCAATTCCACATCTCATTCTTCTACTGACACTTTGGAAGGATGCCATCTGCTAAAGCTTAGGGTTAAGCCCCAAGTTAGTTTGACAAGGAGACCAAAATCCTCTTCTACATACTGCAGGAATTGTACCTGCAAAAACTGGAGCAGGCTACCAGTACCTCCAAATGTAGGGACAAGAGATATTTAGCAGGAACTGGGAGATCACCTGTCATTCCTGACAGGGATCTTCTGCTCTAGAGAACAGGTGTGAAACAGATACAATGATCTGCAGAGGTGGAGGAGGAACCATTTGCTGTGGGTTTCAGAGGTCCAGGAAAGAAGGTCAGATTTCTACAATAAGTATTGCATTTCATTTCTTATTATAAATTATATATATATATATATATATATATATATATATATATATATATATATAAATATATATGCACACATATAGCTTCATATTTTTCATATTTCTTTTAATTATGGATGGCGCAGTGGTGTAGCGATTAGCGTTGTTGCCTTACAGCAAGAGGTTCTCCGGTTTGATTCTCGACTGGGGTGCCTTCTATGTGGAGTCTGCATGTCCTCCCTGTGTTTGTGTGGATTTCCTTCTGGATTGTTTCTCCATAGGCCTCTGCTGAAAATAGGCACTGTCCTAGTTAGACTTTCCCAGTAAACAAATGTTAAATAAATAAAATTAGTATTTATGTATATATATAAAAAATTACATTTCTTTACATCAGCCTTGAACATTCAGCATAAAATATGTTGTGAAAGTTCATTAGTAATCACTTTCATCTAAAAAAAAACAACAAAATAATATGATTGGAAATGAAACAAATACATTACATTTAAGATCACCTAAAATAACCAGAAACTTTGTTTTCATGTTCGCCTCCCCACCCCCTTGGAAATTAAATATTCTAACTCCACAGTAGCAAGTCATGGAGAAACAGGATAACTCCTGAAATTCACAAAGGTGCAGTTCACAGAACCAAACAACAGATTTGGATGAACATGGTCGTCATTTTCTTACAACATATAAACAATGATAGTATGGCAATAAACCATCTAATAAATAAGAATTGGTCAATATTTAGACAAGACCAAGACATTTACAATATTTTGGGTGCCCTTCCCAAAGTTGTGTATAAAAAAAGATAGGAATCTTAAACAAATATTAGAGAATGTACGAAAAGATATATCACAGAATGAAGGATACGTGCATAAATGCAGAGCCTGTCTACAGTGCCCTTATATAATGGTGACATCAAGATGCAAAATAAATAATAAGAATATAGTAGTAAAAGGGCACTATAACTGTGACACAAAATGTGTGGTATATGCTTCTATTTGTAAATTATGTCAAGCACACTATATTGGGAAGACTGAACATCATCTGAGACTGAGACTATTTGAATATCTTTATGACATAAAAACATCAAAAATGTCTAATGCTTTATATAAGCACATTTCCCAATATACAGATAACACCTTTCAGTTTATAATATTGGAGAAGCTGCACTCAGATTTAAAGGGTGGGATGTGGCAAACTGTTTTAGAATAAAAAGAATTACATTCACAAATTTACCCGAATGCTACTATGTATCTAGTTTTAAATTATGTAATGTCTATAGCAAGCATTTTAAAGTTGCATGCCAACTATAGTAAAAGATGATTTTCAAGGTGTTTTGCATGATTAAACTGCTTATAGTTATAAAGGCAAGTTCTCTTTAAAAGTGTGTAGTCATGTAAAAGTCAGAACTTATAAAAGCACCTTCACATGGTGATTTTAAAATGGATCTGAAGAAGTTTGAATGTTGTATACTGCAAATGAAATTGCTTATCCTTTGTATTTTTAACAGTTTTTAATAGAGTATTATTACGTTGCAGGCAATTGTTGCCTTTGTAATGTTTTATTATTAAAATGCTGAATTCTGCTGCAGTTTGGTTCATTTGTGTATTTCAACATCTCCTGAAATTATATAACGATAGAACTGCAGTTAGACTATAATATAATTTGACCACTGCAGCCACTGACAAAACTTACCAAAAATCATGGCACATAAATGCATGCTGCAAACAAATCTGTATCTGTAAAAGTAATGTCTTTCGGCTTTTCCCGGTTAGGGGTAGCCACAGCAGAACTCCGGTCCGCTAATGATGGCAGTAGATTTTTACAGTGCCGAGTTGCCAGCCCGACGCCCAACCTTCAAAGAAGGCACACCCATTCATGCTTGCACCTACTTGCATGTCTTTAAATGTCACTTGACTGTGGGGAGGACATGCAGACTCCACACAGAAGGCGCTCCAGCTGTATCTGGGTCTATTTACAGTTATCAAATTTCCCAAATGTTGACATTCAAAGCATCTACACAAAAATGTCAACACACTCATGTTTAGCAACAACCTTTGCGCATACAAAATAAAAACAAAAAAAAGCAAACAAAAACATATTTTTTTCAGGGGCCAAGCACTAACTTTTAGAATACACAGTTATCAGGTAAAGGGTATATTCCCTAACCGCAAGAATTGTCTGATCTGACACATCTGTCAGCTATCTGTTCACCTGACAAAATTATGTTGACAAAATCATTGTTTGTGAACAGTGATGACTCCCATATAAATACATATGAATGTATGTAGGTATATAGATATATGTCTGTGAGTCTGTGTGTAGTTCTGTTTGTTCTGTAAGTCTTTCGGCTTTTCCCGGTTAGGGGTCGCCATAGCGGAACTCCCGTCCGCTAATGATTGTCAGTGGATTTTTACGGTGCCAAGTTGCCAGCCCGACGCCCAACCTTCAAAGAAGGCACGCCCATTCACGCACGCACCTACCTGCATGTCTTTTAACGTCACTCGACCACAGGGAGGACAGTTTGTTCTGTATGATATGTAATCTGAAATCAGTTTTAATACATTATTCAAGGTAATAGAAATTAAATGTTTAATATTTTCTGCAGAAAAGGTATTGTTACTGCCACATCAGATTACTGACACATCAGAGTCATACCTGAAATGTTTGCCATGATATGTATATTTGCCACTTTATTAAGCGTTGTTAGTCATATGGCAGTAATAATTATTCTGTAGTAACAGGTTCATAAAATGTAACTGCTTAGTCATAGCAAAAATACCACTTATACTATGAAAGTTATTATAATTATTTTGAAATACCATCTATAGACATATTGCAAATATTTTCTTGAAAGTTTCCACAAATTTAGAATGGATGAATAGAGCAAGATACAACACCCAAGCTGAGGTTAGGCTGGGCAGTTGTGCAGAAATTGACTGCATTGCCTAATTCCAGTACTGTAAACTGCAATGCTATAGGTGACCCTGAATGACAATCAGAATTAATTAATGAATTACTAGACCATTGAACTACTGGCAATTATAGAATCACATACACATAGCTAAATCCTGATGTGAATATTGCATTGCAGTTTACACTGGTCACTGGAACATGTCAGTAACTCTTTCTGGAGTGTGGTCTTGGCTTCCTTCCCAAAATTGACAATCTACTGATGTTGCCATGGCGATAATAGATTCAGAAGATCATTACATCAATACACAAACTCCACAACTCTTCAAAGATACTGTGGTGCCTCTGAATGTATGTGTCACCTCAGAAATGTTCAGCAGTGGTTGTAACAATTTATTAAAGTAACACAATAGTGCCCATGAAATAAAGGCATACTCCATTATAGCTTTCCAGGATGGATGCTTTCTCCACTTTTCTTATAACTTAGCAAGAAATACGTCATCAAGGTCCAGTGACATATTTACACAATAACATGCTGCATTTATTCAGGATTGCTTCAGAACATGAAACATGTAAGGGTGGAAATGTGTTGACATCAGTTAAAAGATTATTAATTAATTAGGTATAAGCTTTAATTAATGAAATTGGTTTCAGACATGGTGTAGAGACACAAATGCAATGAGCAAGCACCTCTCTTTTTCTCCTTTGTCATATCCACTGTTGAAGAAGAGATTATATACAAAAGAAACCAGAACCAGAGAAAAATGGCAGAACAGTGCAAAGGGCTCTCAAGTATGAAACATATGAAAACTCATTAAAATATATCCCCTTGTAAAGTAAAACTTCTACCCATTACTATAACACCATGTGTCTGTATGAAAGATCATAGTCAGAACATCAGTCTGCAGTCAGTATAGCAAATAAAGAGGCATTAAGATCAGGTTATTACACTGAACTACAGAACTGCAGGGAAATGCCTTGTATATCAATAATGTACTACTGGTAGTGATAGCATAACTAGTACTGAAACAGTAATATAGTGTTGCAGTAATCCATAAAGTAGTAAAAATGTAAGTAATTCATATCGTATAACAAGCATCAGTGAAAAGTGCCATCCATAAATACTTCTCAGAATGCAATCATTCAAGAAGTGAAAAATGTGTAACATTGCTTAATAGCAATTTCTAAAGAAATAAATAAATAAACAAACAAACAAATAAATAAATAAATGCTTAATTGCATTTTATTAAATAAATTGCAGTGCTTTTCAAAGTAATTATGAGTCCATTTCTTGCCTCCATCTCTCTCTCGCTCTCTCTCTCTCTCTCTCTCTCTCTCTCCTTTTTTTTCTTCTTTCTCTCCTTTTAATGCTACTTTTATTACAGGTTCAGAGGGTCAGAAGCAGCTCAGCTACATACCTTCCAGGTGAGGGAATGCTCACCTCCTCCCCTTGCCTGCCTGGGGACATCTTTACAAGGTGAGGGCTGTAGCTTCATCATTATGGGTCCTCTTTTGCATGGCAGCCTGGTAAAATGTGAACACCAGAAACTGCAGAGCCTGGTTGAGGCAGTGCGGTTAAGAAGGCAGTAGAGATGCACTTGCAGCTATTACAATCTCTTCTCCAGTTGGGTGCAAGACTCACTGACCTGGTGGTCAGCTCTTACCATTGAACCACTGGAGGCCTCCTTCCCCATATCATGCAGTACACCCACTCCAGGTTCATCAGTTGGGGTAAAATTGAGATCTTCCAGCTCAGGGTGCTAGCTGGTTTCCAGATCTGTTCTCCCCCTTTCTGTTTGTCTGTCATGTCCATGTCTTGTCTCCACCTGTGTCAGAAGACCACCATAGCATTCCTGTGTGTCATTTATGTATTTGTGCTCATTAACTCCGCCCTAGCCCTCTTCCCCACACTCTGTACCTGTACTCATACCCAAACTTCCCTCTTAAAAAAAAAAGAAAATGTGGAATCTATCCCCCACAAAAACATAGTGCTCCTCCCCTCCCACCTCCTCTTGCACAATCTTCTGAGTGTGTTCTTTCTTTGTGTCCCTTGTATTCTCTCTCCCCTAACTCTAGCTTACCTGTTTTCCATTTTTCCAACTGTATAAAATCCCAACCAGTGTGTTCATACAAGGCCACCCTTTACAGTGAATGTAAAAAAATAAACCTTAAAACAGTTTGGGTAACAGAACTCAGGTTGGTTCTGTGCAGGTTCTCACAGAAGCACTTAAGAGAGCTGCTGAGGCTCACTAATGCAGCCGCCTACAAAAATATTTAAAAAAGAAAGTCATGGCTTTCAATAGATATGGCTCCTTCTTTACATAACTATGGTAGTTTTACTCATTTTACACCTGTTATGATGTGCAAAGCTGATGTGTGCATTTTGTTGTATGACTAAGACTGTATGCAATTAGCACAGCTTGCTTGCACTTATTTATTACAGGCACAGAGCCACTCTTCACTGGTTACTTTTGCACTTATGTGAACTGTGGGACTATGAATACTATAACGAAAAACACAAAATTCCAAACACCATGAACCAAGAAAAACACCAAATCCAGTAACAAAGGCAATCAAGCAATAGGATGAAAAAAAATTTCCATTTAATAACACGTCCTGGTACCTCGGCAATTCGCCTTCAATGGAACAATTAATCATACAAAACATCCTATTTTTATATCCACATCTATTAAATCATTAAATCATTAGCCCTTAATTGGCCATTTGAAATTGAAATGCAAACAGTTGAATTTAATACAATTTTTACTAATACACTCAAAGTCAAATTGTGATAAATACAAAATGCAAAATACTGAATGCTGAACTGGATAAGAACATAAATATATCCATATATAAATACATTCTAAATATATAAATATATAAATACACTTAATCAAATACTATAGCTGACAGTCATACTATAATGCCACTATCCAAATTCATTC
Source organism: Protopterus annectens (assembly GCF_019279795.1). NCBI lineage: Eukaryota > Metazoa > Chordata > Ceratodontiformes > Protopteridae > Protopterus > Protopterus annectens. The sequence continues at coordinate 71,493,539 of NC_056732.1, forward strand.
CCCTTGGATATAGTGTGTGGTAGCCAAAAATAATTCTATGTTCTAACCTACTCAATGTAGTTTTAAAATTACCTGCACGAAAATGTGGCCTAGCCAATACACTAAAAATAAACCCATCAGTGTTACCATTGTGCATTTTAACAAAGTGGGAAGCTACAGGACTGTCCATGTTACCCCTTCTGATGTCACCTAAGTGTTCCAAAATACGAACCTTAACCTTCCTAGTAGTCTGTCCTACATACCATAAAGGTGTGGCACAATCACATCCTAAAATATATACAACCCCAGATGACAAACAATCAAATTTCTCAAAAGGTAAATACCTTTTGCCATTTATTTTCTTTCCATGCAAGTTGTTAACCTTATCACATACCGAACAACGACCACAACGTTGCATACCAACATTCATATTGGTCGAATGTTCCAACTTTCTATTTAACAACTCCTTCAGATTATTATATCTACTACAGGAAAAGGTAATACACCTGGGAAACAAATGTCCAATGGTAATGTCATCACAAACTACATGACACAATTCTTTAAGAATATTTTCAACAGCTCTAGAAAACTCTGAATATCTAGATACAAAAAATATCTCTTCTTGTTCCGAACCCACTGGCAACTGATCATGATGACCACCTCCCCTAAAACCTTTGCCTCTACATAACCTGTGCTTAATACCTGAAAGTACAGTTTTCTTATAACCTCTAGAGGAAAGTCTTTCAAAAACTTCATCAAGAACTTCATCCCATAAATTCGGGTCTGAAGTATTCCTTAAAATTCTCTTAAATTCCCCTTCAGGTAAAGCCTTGATCAAATGTGGAGGGTGCATGCTGCTAGAATGCAAAAAGTTATTAACCGCAGTGGGTTTTCTAAAAGGTTTGTGTTGTACCAAATTATCCTTTCCTATGTAAAATTCTACATCCAAAAATGATATACTGCTATAAGAACTTTCTGAAGTAAATTTTAACCCATGTGTGTTATTATTCAAATGCTCCATACATTTGTCAAACAAAGAAACATCACCCTTACAAACAAAAATAAGACCGTCAATGTAACGTCTATAAAAGACAACATTATTCACAAAAAAAATTATTTTGAAACATAAACTCCTTCTCAAATTCATCCATATATATCACTGCGTAGGTAGGGGCAAAAGCTGCACCCATAGCTGTCCCTTTAACTTGAAGAAAAAATTCCTTCTTCCACATAAAATAGTTATGTGTTAAACTATATTCCAACAGGGACAGCAAAAACATGGTACGTGACCCTTCACCCATCATCTTATTCATGGCCTCCAAGCCCCATCTTTTATTAATATTTGTATATAAAGATGAGACGTCAACTGTGGCCCAGTAAAAGTTCTCTTTCCACCCCATCCCATGCAATACTTTACATACATCCTCAGTGTTTCTTACATGAGAACACACTTTAGAAAGGTATTTTTTAAGGTGAAAATCAAGAAATGTATTCACTCTTTCAATAAAAGAGCCTATACCAGAAATAATAGGTCTTCCTGGTGGATTGGTCATGCTCTTGTGAATTTTAGGAATAGCATAAATGTAGGGATGACGGGGTTCCTTAACTGTCAGTTTTTTAACATCATTACTAGTGAGAAAACCTAACCTTTCACCTCTTTCCAACAGTTCATTAAGTTCATCAGAGTAAGATTTTAAAGGGTTACTGCTCAATTTAACATGCGTGTCTTCTCCTAACATTGTATCAATAATATGTTCATAATCATTAGTATCCATAATAACCCAACTTCCTCCCTTATCAGCTGGTTTTACCGTTATTCTATCTAACTTAGTTCTTAAGTCTTTTAAAGCCAACCATTCATTTTTACTAAGATTAAAGACCTATTTTCTCTACAAAATTCATTAAATGCTTTTTCAATACAAGAGTATGTCACATGTTCAAATGCATTAATGGCTGAGGAGCACTTAGGAGGAATAAAGGTGCTATCATTAGGAAAACTTGGTATGCTAATGTGCCCATAAGCCCTCCCAAACATTTCTTCCACACATGGGTTACCATCATCAAGAGTATCATTTTCATTCAGCAATACATCATCATAATCATAAATGCTTAAATTAAGCAACTCATCATCTTGTTGTATGTTATTTTCTATTTGAACATTCGAAACAAATTGGCGTTCTGAAAAGAACACCCTTAAGTTCAACTTTTGAATGAATTTCCGAACATCCACTAAAACATCAGCTAACATAGGTGACTTAGTTGGTACAAACTTTGTGCCTTTTAGTAAAACTCTACTCATGTCATCAAAGTTATATCAGAAAGATTCACCACATTTAAATCATTACAACAAAATCTCTCCATAGCTGTGAAAGTATCAGCAACATTGTCCAAAAGAGTCTTATGATTGTCCAAGTTGGCATCAAATGAATGACTAAAGTTATTATTAGATGCTGATGGTTCAAAGAAATGTAAAGAACTTACTTTTGATTTTTGTAAGAAAAAGAAGATACAGGAGTAGCAGCCGACTTCCCCTGATTCCTTTTGGAACAGGTTTGCATATTTAAGTTAGATTTTTTAACATTCTGTTCACCTCTCTGGTTCTCCACGCCACCAGTGGAACTATCCAAGACGATGTCTTCAAACGATACGCTTTTTCGACTTCCACTTGTTTCTACCGATGAACATGAAGAGCCATCCTCACTTCCGGTCGCACTTCTCCTAAAATTCTGACGAAAACGACGTCCCTTCCATGGCCAATTGTACACTTCATTTTTTTCATAATCTTTTATGTCTCTGTTAAGTTTCAATTTTTTTCGTCCCATGACATCATTCGCCAATTAAGGGCTAATGATTTAATGATTTAATGATTTAATAGATGTGGATATAAAAATATGATGTTTTTGTATGATTAATTGTTCCATTGAAGGCGAATTGCCGAGGTACCAGGCCATGTTATTAAATGGAAATTCTTTTTCATCCTATTGCTTGATTGCCTTCGTTACTGGATTTGTTGTTTTTCTTGGACTATGAATACTACCCTTGTCTAATTTAGTTTTTAACCACCTTCAAAAATGCTTAATGGACTGTGAAAAACTGAGGAGCTACCAGCCCAGCCAGATAGAATTTTGTAAATAATTCTGTCATTGTAAATATTAATATGATACACAGACTGGTTTCACAAATGTAAGAAAACTGTGTTATGTGCTAAGCTTCAAAAATGTAACCACAGTGCACCCTGCTGGAAGAAAGCTGATAAGTAAAGCATTTTACAGCTGTGAGTGATCTCAAGCTCGGAGACAGGATGTCTGGGCCGGGAAATTCTTTCTATTGTCCTAATACAGAGATAATTACTAGGTTTCATGTGTAAAGTGTCTTTTATTGCTGTGGCTTCCTGGCAGGTGCAGATTGCAAATAAATGTTATAAATTTTAAGTTCTGTGAGCCTGGGAAACTTAAGCAGAAGTGTCAAGAATGATGCAATCTGAAATGACTCAGCAGTAATGTATAGTATAAATTTAAGATTTTCTCAGAGAGAAAGATTTTGCATTTTGCATTTGTGTCTGAACCTGAACACATCAGCTCACCAGCACTGTGACTTGCTCTGTAAGTAGGATCTTAGATCTTAGTATTTCTCTTAGAGATAGATAGGAATATAGCAGATTAGTCTACCTGTTTTCTATATTTATGTGAGACTATCCTACAATGTTGTTTTAAAATATTTCCTGTGATTTCTGAACTCTCTATTGTCACTGTGTTGAATCAATGAATATTGTCTTGCGTTTTTATTATTTATTATTGAATATTTTTAAACCTTTTAACTGTGGCTGTTTTATGTAGAGATAATTTAAGCTCTTAGAGTACTTACATGTATTTGGTGATACTGTATAGGCCACTCCAATAGCCTTGCTGTTCGTCACACTTACTATTTAGATAATAACATTGCACAGTAGAATTGGACACCCTTTGGTAAGGTCCTTTAGAGTAGCTGATAAGAGTAGTTGGTGGCAGTAATTACTAACTTATAGCCTGGGCAGAAGGGGATATAGCTAGTAAACCTGTGCTAACCTTCCCCAGGAGTGTATGTGTGTTTGTATATAAATCAAATCTCAAAGTGTGTGTGTGTGTGTGTGTGTGTGTGTGTGTGTGTGTGTGTGTGTGTGTGTGTGTGTGTGTATGTGTGTGTGTGTGTGTGTCAGCTACTTGGGTAGGGACACGAAGCACTGGTTGGACAGAGAGGGTACTGGAGGTTTTGGCTTGACTACTTGGCTGAGATCTGCACCTATAGCTGTGGCAGTGAATAGTTTTACTGGGGATCTGGAGAGAAAAGGAGAAACCAGCCCCAGACTGACTGTGATCTCTGTGTGCTCTTAAGGAATATTGTACTTTACTGTGTGCACTTGTTATCCTCCCAGTGTGGACACCCCTCACTGGTGCTAGTGGTGAGGATTGAGGGTCCTTGATTATGGGCCAGTGCACGGGCGTCACATGGACATTCTCAGGGAATGGCTGAAAGCCATAGAGACAGAGAAGCAGCCTAAAATATACTACTGCTTGTATCCTCTGATCTAAATCTATGGGCAGTATTTTCCATATTCTCACATCAGCTTTCATTCTGAACAGAAACTTTCTATATGTTTTGCCCACTGAATGCATCAGAGATCCATACCTCTGAGTATTTTTCAGTTTTGTTTCCTAAGATCTGGCAATATCAGTCTCTTCTCTATCAGAGGGACATCATTTATTCTGTTTAATTTCTGCAAAACTTTTGAGTTTCTAGTACCATGGCAGGAATGGTCCCCATTCCTAAGTCAAAGTATGATTAAACTTCTTGAAATTAGTATTGTTTCAGTCTCTGATGTTAGCCAGAAGTGCTCTTTGCAGCACCCATAATGTGCCTAGAACTGCCTGCTTCTGTAATTCATACGGAGTTACATGTATTGGCAGCATATCTAAACATGACTGAAAATTATTATTATTAAACATGTTGTTCCTACTACTAATGGAACTGTGTACCTTTCTTCCACATTACTCTTCTTTCTGCCTGCAAATATTGGTATTTTATGACATTGTGTCATCTGTATGTAAGACACTGTGATCACGGGTGTAGCAATTTCAATGATCAATAGTATTTATTTTTTCCTGGACTACTATATCTGTTTTTTCTCACATCTATTTTTAAACTGTTGGTAGTGGGTGACCATGCATGATATACACCATCATTTTCCACAATGTTTTAAGGTTTGTGTTTTAAATGCTTCTCAACCATTTCAATATTGAGTGTTTGCACAATCCCCAATGCAACGGTGTTGTCACATTATTGTCCTTTCAGTATACAGGCCCTCTGTCATGAGTGCATCACACCCAGTAACCAGATGTGCAACTGTTTCCAGTTCTTTTTCACAGAACCTCCATTTGTCTGTTTCTCCTACATGTTCAACAGACTTTGTAAACCAGTGTGTACATAGTCCACTGTCTTGGGCTGCCATTATTAACCTTTCATCTTTTGGTTTCAATTCAGTTCTCCTTAACCATTCCTGCATCAGCCCCTGATCGACATAAGGTTGTTCTAGGAGCTCTCTGTACTTGTCACATTATTTATGCATTTTCCACATTTCTTTCCTTCTCATCTGATCCTTCTCCTTATATTATTTCTCCTCATGCTTTAAAACTTTCACTATGTTTGGAACTTGGGAGGTCAGCAGATATGCATGGAGCCCCACTGCTGCAGATCTATACATGTAATCTGTTTCAAGGACGCCCATACGTCCTTCAGAATGAGGAATAAATAATTTTGGTATACACTGATTTTTATATATCATTTGATAAGCATGAAGCATTTTCTTGTTTTCCCGTCCAACTGATCCAGTACCTTTTGGGGTCAGTCAATCACCCCAAAACTGTAAGTTAGAACAGGAAGATTAAATTGGTTTATAAGTTGGACTTCATTCTTAAATGTCAAGGCAGATTTCAGTACTAGTTTTGGTCTTCTGAAGTATTCCTTACCAAGTTTTATTCACATTTGTTCATGTTGTATTGCAGATCCTTCATCAGATCCCAAATATTTATACACGCCCTCCTGCTCATGTTCCTTTATATCACATTCCTGTCCTAGACTGATATTTTCTTGGTGCTGCACCTTTCTTGCTTTAATTTTTTCTGCACATTTATCAAGAACAAATGACATTCTTATATCATCTGAGAAAGTTTTAACCACTTGCATTTGTGCTTTCAGCTCCTCATCTGAGGAACTATACAGTTTGTAGTCATCGACAAAGAACAAATGTGAAGTCTTTAAACAAGGTTGTTTTCTGGGAGTCAAAGAGTAACCTTGTTCTAATCTGAAACTGTTTAATGGGTTAAGAACAAGACAAAAGAGCAGTGGTGACAATGAATCATCCTGGAATATTCCCCCTTTGCATTTTTATCCCTGGGATAATAATTTGCCCTTTGTCATGGTTTAACTGCAAAGCGTTGTGCCACTGTTTCATGGTTGTTGTAATGTAATTTATTTTTATTTTATTTGACATTTGTTTACTGGGGTGGCCTGACTGGGTCTACAGAACCAGTTTTCAGCAGAGGCCCAGGGAGGAAAGCTCCATATACAGTACAATACAAATTCAGTATAATCCAGTACAATACAAATGACATTAGAAATACTATACACAAATTAGTTGAAAGAACATAAAGTATGTTACAAAATATTACAATATATACTACACATCTAAACAATTCTATAGAGGTAAAACATTATAGACAATAGTAGTTACTCTCACCATATATATAGCCAATGAGTAGTGTCCAAAAATAGTATACAGGTAGTGCAATGTGTGACATTGACTGTTACAGTACATGAAAAAATAGAATGTTGGTTTCAGTTAGGAAAATAATAGCCAGAAATCTAATGATGCAGAAAGATAGATAGTAAGAGAGTTAAGAAGAAAAGAGGCATTACAGTCTGAGCAGTAGCTTAAGGATATGGTATAGAAACAGAGGAGGAGTTAGGAGAGCCTTAGGAGCTTGCAGATTATGAGGGAGTGAAATGTGACAGAAAAGGAGAGGATGAGGCTAATGTGGAAGAAGAGGAAGAGCTGAGCATCAGGCAGGCTTTATGTAGGAGCAGAGCCATGTATTTTTAAAGAGAAATGGGTTAGGCCAGGCATAGACCTGGTAGCTAGAGGTAATGAATTCCATAGTATAGAGATAGTGTATGAAAACAGAGTGACCTGTTTTTTGTGGGTTTTGAGATAGCTAAGAGATTTTTGTCTTTTGATCATGGGGATCAATTTGGTGTGTAAAGAGTGACTAGACTGACTAGTGCGGGGCAGGCAGTAGGCTTGAAAATAAGGTTATGCAAGGTGGATAGCAGACTAAAGGCAAGTTGGTTGGGGTGTTCAAGCCAATTTAGTTCTAGGAGTGGTTACCAGTGGTGCATGTGATATTTAGAGTTTGTGGCAAACTTTGTAGCTTTGTTGTAGCACTGTTTCATCTTGCTTAGGGTAGAAGTTTGTAAGTTAGCTAGGATAGGATCACCGTAAAGAAGGGAGGGAAGTAAAAAATGTTTTTGCAAGGGTAGTTTTGGTTGCTGCAGTAAAGAAATGTGTTTCTATATGAGTCCCAGTTTTTGATAAGTTTTCTTTACATTTTGCTGTATATGGAGGTTGAATGAAAGTTTATTGCCAATGATAGCTCCTAGAAGTTTGGTTTCCTGCACTATTTTTATGACAGTGTTGTCAGATGCAAGGATATTGAAATGATCAGTGATGAGGAGTTACTTTTGGGGTGAAAGAGTACTAGTTTAATTTTCTTTGAATTAAGAAAGAGCTGAGCATTTCTTAGCCAGGATTCGACTGCAGTAAAGGACTGTTGACTTTTTGAAAGTAGTTCTGGTAGTGATTGAGCAGTACAGATTATGGCAGAATCATCAGCGTATTGAATGAGGGTTCCATGGTGAGAAGCAGTGTGAAGATTGTTTGTGAAAATGTTGGAGAGTACGGGTCCAAGGATGGAGCCTTGAGGGATTCCAGTAGGGTTATGCAGAAAGGGCAAGAGTTCATTGGACTATTTCACTGCTTGTTTATGATCCTTGAGGTAGCTCTGAAACCATTGCACTGGATTATCTCAGAAGCCCAAGTTAGACAGTGTATTCAGTAGTAAGGGGTGAGACACTGTGTCAAAGGCCTTGGAGAGATCAAGAAAAACTGAGGCTGTATAGCATCCTGCATCTCTGGCCTTGTTCATGGTGTCTGTAAAGGATAATAGAGCTGTAGCTGTGCTGTGGCTGGGTTGGAAGCCATGTTGGGTTTTGGTTAAAAATTTGTTTTGCAATAGGTATTGCATTATCTGCTGATGGATACCTCTCTCTCGATAATTTTAGATATGGGTGACAAGATGGATATAGGACAGAAACTGGATGGTTCAAAAGAGTTGCCTCCTTTATGCATGGGGATATGTGAGATTGTTTCCATATGATAGGTACTTCTGATTCAGATAAAGGCCTATTTATAAAGATACTGATTGGGTAGGCGATTGAGTTGGCAGCCAGTCTGAGGTAGTGTGGTGAAAGATTATCAGCTGTGGTGGAGCAGGGTTTTAGTTTAGTTTTTGTAGCAGTTTCTTAATGGTGTCAGTTGGTATGGGCTGAAATGAGAATTGGGTTCGTATGACATTTTGTTGAGTATGGGGGTTACTAATGACAGGCTGATCTAGGGTTGGTGTCCAAATAGGTTGAAGGGTGGAGGGGTCCAGCATTAGCATGTTAGTAGGTCTGATATTGATTTTATGAAGTGTGTGTTGATGTTTTTGGCTATTTGTGATGGAGGGGTATCAGGTGATAGGGTGTGCTCTCTGTTTGTTCCAGGGTTAAGTAGAGAAGATATGGCGTGCCAAAATTTATTAGGGTTGATTTTATGCTGGAGTTGAAACCGGGAATAGTATGACTTCTTATCTCTGTTGATTAGTTTTGTCACTTTATTACATGGTGTTTTGAAATTGATATGATTTTGTTCATTTTTGTTTAGTTTCCAGGTCATTCAGGCTAGGTCCCTTTGCTTCATCAGGTGTTTACATTTCTTAGAGAACCATGGTGATGAGTTCTTTTTGATTCTTTTCAAACAAATGAGAGCTAGGGTATTAAATATGTGAAGGAAGGCGTTATTAAAGTATAGTACAGCATCATTAAGGGGTAGTCATTTAAGGGGTGTCCTGTCCATTTCATGTAGGAGATTGTTGAATTTATGCTGACAAAAATTAGTTGAGTTCCTAACTGATTTTACAGTGCATACTCTTAGTTGTTGGGAGTTTGCTCTAAGGGCATAAGCTGGCAGATGATCACTCAGGGAGCTAAACAGTGTACTGGAGAGGGGTAATTGGTAGGGTGGGATACTAGGATCCAGTCTAGGGTGGATTGGCAGGTAAGATCTTTGCTGTATCTTGGATTATTTATAACTTGAAAAAAACATACAGATTTATACTATTTGTGGAGAAGTTGGAAGCTATGGTTTGCCAATCTATATTTACATCTCCTAAGATTAGTGTTTTGAGGTTTATTGTTTGGGATGTCCAGGATAAAATATTTTCCAACGTTGGTATTTTGTGACTTGGTGGGATATACTTTACTGTTATGCAAATCCTTTTTGATGTGTTAAGGTTCAAAAAAGAGATTATTACTTCATCATTAGAAAAGATGGGTATATTACTGGTGTAGGGTATGATGTTGACTGTAGAAGGATATAGAAGGGCTATTCCTTCCTTTTTTTTAGATCTATCTCTTCTGGTTATTGCAAAGTTTGGAGGTAATATTTCATAGTCTTTTACATTGGGGTGTAGCCATGTTTTGGTAAGGGCTAGTATGTCAAGTATGTCAGATAATTAATCAATATAGAGTGTGTCTTATACATTTGTAAGAATTCCTCTATCCATGAATGTGAATGTAGGATGCTGTCAAATGCTTTTTGTAATCTAGCCATGCCATACTTAGATTATTTCCCTTTATACAATTCTCTATTATGGTTTTATTTAGCAACAAATGATCTTGTGTTCCATATGAATTTGTTTTGTTACCCTTTGTTCTATTGCCATAACTGAGTTTTTTTTCTTCTAAATGATTATAAACTCTGCATCAATTCCAATATATAGTTTGTATTTTATCAGAAGGCACATTATTGGTCTATAGTTTTTAGGATGGCTTACAGATTCATTCTTAAGAGGAATATACTTTTTATGTTGTTAACCAGGTTGGTGTCTATCTGGGATGCACATATAAGTAATTCTTACTCAGGGCTAAATCTTTATGTAAAGATGTTACTACATTTAGTCAAAATGTAGTGTAGAATATGAACAGCCAAAGCATGTGTTTGAGGGAATTGAGTATGTGACAGTCTGTATGTATTAAAATGTACTGTGTACTGTGAACTTTGAATGAACTCTGAGCAACGAGAAAATGCTGAAAAACAAGAGTCTGTCTGAAAGCAGGAAATGTGCCTTTTATGGAAATGCATCCGATTTTCTTTCTTTGCCCAGAGATATGATGATGTGAATTGTTTTATGTTTATGGGTAAACCTTTGATTGGTTAATTGCCCTTTATAATGATCTAACTGGTTAATTTTTATATTTTTGTGCTGTCAGCAATATCACCAGTATATAAGCTTGTTTATTATTTTGTTCTGGGAGTCTCCCTGGTGCTTTCCATGAGGCTCCCGCACGTGTGTACTGTAGATAATAAAAACCACTGAAAGAGAGAAAGAACTGTATCTGTCTTCATTTTTAAAGTATTCTGAAACATAACAATTGGTGCCGTAACTCGGATCTGAATTGGGAACAAGCTGCAGCAGTCAGGAAGTGGAAGAAATACTGCTAATGAAAGGGCCCATAACAGATTTTTCTGTTTTTGCAGTGTTTCTTTCATCTCTCTGTCTGCCTGCCTTAAAGATTTGAAATTTTTTTTTTTATGCAGAAAAAGATATCATTTCTCTCATTCAGTTATTTTAAGGTAAGTGGCATACATTTCTTCTCTGCTATTAACTGTGCAGTATGAGTGTGTGGGGTAATACGGAAATACTGCCATCATAAGTATGAAAGGAGAAATGATAATGGGGTAAAAAGACATTTATATAATGCCTTAGCTAAACCTGTGTTAAACAAATATAGCTTATTGAGTGAAAATGGGAACGAGTGCGGGAAAAATAAATGAGCCAGAAAGAGGTACACCAGCTGGTTATATGTTTTATCGTGTGTCCCGGGACAGTTGTATGTTTTTCAACCAGTGGATCACCCTAATTAAAAATGATGGTAACCTTGCCTTTCCTGAAAATGGCAGCTTTAATAAAGATATATTGATTAATTTGCAAAAGAAGTTAAAAAAGAAAGAAAGATTACCAGGGTTGTGTTGGGCAGCTTTTAATGATTGAATGTGTGAAGCTAAAGAAAGGGAAAAGGATTCGGTCGTCAGTAGTCTTAAAGATAATCAAAAGAAACTAAAAGAGCAGATAAAGGAACTGCAACATACTGCGACTAATCTAGATGTAGCAAATGGTAAACGCTTAAAGGAACCGCCTTTTAAAGGATTATATCCTGTACAAAAATTAAGTAAATTACAAATAACTGAATCATCTGAGGATGATAACCCCTGGTTTCCCCCACCCCCTACAGCTCCTCCACCGTTATATCAGCCCTTCCAGGTTCAAGACGGAGCAGTGAGCTCTACAACAGAGGGTGGAGGCCGGTGGGGAGAAGAGCAGACCACACTTGACTCTGGAAGCGGAACTCAGGCAATGGGAAGTCAGCCTAGTAGACCGCTTATAGAGCGACCTGACCAAACAGATACAAGTAAATCATCACCTAGACTAACCCGCACGAAGACAAAAAAGCAGCAGAAAAGAAAAGCAGAAATGCTTTTTGACCCTAGGTATAGCCAGTTGAAAAAATATTATAATAAAAAAGCTGTATGTTTACACAAGGGTAAAATTTACAAACAATGTCCAATTGTAATTGAAGACAAAGACGATTACAGTGGACCGGATAAATCTAATCCAGACTCTGACTCTGAATCGGGCACTAGCCCATCAGATGAAGAGAGAAGTCCCAAACCCAGCCCATGCTAGAGGTGCGGGACAACCGGCTACAGTAGTGGTGCCTAGGGCATGATCGGCAGTTGATTTTCAAGCCATTACCAAATCACTTCTGCCTATTCGTAATAACCCAGCAAAGTTTCAACGCGTAATGGCAGGACATATCTGTTTGCAAAATCGTACTATAGAAGAGATTAGAGCTGTCCTCCAATACGCTGTCCCAGCCGATCTCATGAAACGTATCTGGGATCATGCTAATGTTCCTACACCAATACCAAAGCATAATATGCAAGGGGAGAATGGATTTGAAGTGGTTAGACAATGTATAGTTGATTCTGTCACTGTAATTGTGCCACCTACCCCCATTTGGTCAAAAATTAAATCAATTATACAGAAAGAGGATGAGCCTATAGACAAATACTTAAATCGACTCACTGAAGCCTTTGAGGCATATTCTGGGTACCCAGAGCCCACCGAAGGGCCAGCACAAAGCGGACTGTCAGCTGCCTTTCTGGATGGGCTACGCCCTCAAGTGAGGGACAAGTTAAAAGAAGTATGTTTAAACTGGCCTAGCTTGGGCCTGCATGAGTTAGTCCAGCAGGTACAATACCTCTCTGACCATTTAGCTAAAGAACAGAAGGATTTACAGGAGAAATTAGTAAAAGCACAAATCCAAATGTGTAATGTTTTTGGTCAATGGGGTAGAGGACGAGGGTGAGAAAGAGGGAGGGGTGGATGCTAAGGACCAGGAAATCAGAATAGACAAAATTGGCAGGAAAAACAGTCAGCTCCACCCCAAAATTCTAGTAATCAGACAGAATGTTTCAAGTGTGGCCAACCAGGTCATTGGAAAAATGAGTGTCCATATTTGGCTGAACAACCTGCACCATACACAGATACATCACAACAGTGAAATTCTAGTTGAACACCGTCCAATCGACAGCAACCTCAATGAAGGTTCCCTGAACAGAAACAACAGCAATTGTGTCCTTTTATTCCTGTGGATCAGGATGGACCACATGTCATGTTACTGGTTAAAAATAAACCCTATCCATTTTTAATTGATACCAGAGCAACTAAATCCATGTTAGCTGGCAAAGCAGCCATAAATGTTCCCCTCTCTGACAAAATAACTAGAGGGGTGGGTGTCTCTGGTATACCTATTGAATACTCCGAAACTATTCCAGTCCCAGTCACCTTAAGACCTCTGCAGGATAACCATGCATTCCTAGTAGGACCTTCAGCACGTTTAAATCTATTAGAAATAGATCTGCTTTGCAAAATGGGGGCTACCATTTTTTGCACAGCGGATGGAGTTTATCTCCAAGTACCTTCAGACCAACAAGATAGTACTCTGTCAGCTTTGGATGACTCTGTCATCTTACAGACAATGTGTATTCATCCAAATCCTAGTAGAGACAAGTATTTACATTCCCTACCCTCTCACCTGTGGACTACTCATGACAATGATGTTGGATTTATGACCTCAGCTACTCCTGTAAAAATAACCCTAAAACCAGGAGCAAAGTAACCACGAGTGCCACAGTACTCTTTGACGACTGAGGCTATATCTGGTATTGCCCCTGTTATTTCTGCTTGGAACGACAAGGGATCATAGTACCTACCACAAGTCCATATAACACCCCAATATTACAGATAAAGAAACCCGGCAAACAAGCTTACAGATTTGTGCAAGATTTGCGGGAAGTTAACAAAGCTGTTTTGCCTGCCTTCCCGATTGTACCAAACCCAGCTACTATTTTAAGCTGTATCCCACCTACTGCAAAATGTGTCATGGTAATAGATATCTCATCAGCTTTTTTCTCTATTCCAGTGCATCCCGACAGTCAGTATTTATTTGCATTTACCTATAAGGGTCAACAGTATACTTGGACTCGATTGCCCCAGGGATATGTAGAATCCCCAGCCTTATTCTCTAGAGAGATGCATAGACAGTTACAGGATCTACAACTACCATCATGTTCAATTCTAGTCCAATATGTAAATGATATCCTTATAGCTTTGCCGGACTGTAACTCATATAGGGAAGATTCCCTTCTAGTGTTAAACTTTTTAGCTACGAGCGGATTTAAAGTAAATAAATCAAAATTACAATTTTGTCAGGAAAAGGTGCAATATTTGGGACATATTATTAGAATGGGTTCTCATCACATACTCCCAAATCGTATAACTTCTATTCAAAAGGCCCCACGCCCTATAACTCAGAGACAGCTTCGAGGATTCCTTGGCCTAGCAGGATACTACAGACAGTGGGTACCTAATTTTTCGAAAATTTCGGCCCCCCTGTTACAACTTTTAAAAAAAGATATCATAGAACCTTTACCCTGGACATCACACCACAATTAGGCTTTTCAGGCTATCAAGACAGCCTTAGTAAATCCTCCAGCCCTGAGATTGCCCGATTATTCAAAACCATTTGTTTTCTTTTGCTGTGAGCGAAACAAAACTGCCTTGGGTCTCTTAGCCCAGCAACACACTGGAGGCTACCGGCCTATTGTTTACTATAGCACTCAACTAGATCTGGTTGCCTCTGGTTACCCAGCTTGCTTACGGGCCATAGCAGCTGCTGCTGTTTTGATTGACATGTCAGCTCCACTAACCCTGGGACATGATACAAAACTAGCAGTCCCACATGCAGTTCAGGCGTTACTTTTGAAAACAAAAACACAGTATCTTTCAAATGCACGCCTTACTAAATATGAATTGAGTTTAATAAATAATCCCACCCTGCAAGTCATACGCTGCCCACCACTGAACCCTGCCTCTTTAATACCAACATTGGATGAGGGCAAACCACATGATTGTGTGCTTGTAGTTAACTCTGCTCTTTCTCCTAGGTTACACTTGTATGACACTCCTTTGCAAAATCCTGATTTGATTCTTTTTGTTGATGGATCCTGCTTACGAACAAACTCCGGAGAATTCCAAGCAGCTTGGTCAGTCTGTACACTGACTGAAGTTTTAAGATCAGCACGATTACCCCCAGGCACTTCCGCACAGGCTGCGGAATTAGTGGCACTATTGAATGCATGCAAAATAGCTAAGGACAAGTCCGTCACTATATATACTGACTCCTGTTATGCCCATGGTGTTGTTTATGATTTTGGTATACTATGGAAAGAACGAGGGTTTTTAACTTCTTCCGGGTCACCCATTAAAAACCATTTTTATATTAATAACCTGTTACAAAACTTATTGTTACCATCTGAAATTGCTGTTGTAAAATGCGCAGCCCATCAATCTAATGACTCTTTTGAAACTAAGGGCAATAATTTTGCTGACTGGGCTGCAAAACAGGCTGCTCTTTCACAAACTGTTCAGGGACATTTTTTGCAGCCTCTGCAACCAATAGCTACTTTTGATACTACAGTGTTAAAAGCTTTACAGGCTGAAGCTCTAAAATCAGAAAAAAATCATGGCTGGCTCAAGGTTGTTTTAAACGTTCTGATCTCATTTGGCAACATTCAGATGGCAAACTGGTCCGCCCAATGTCCATGTTAAATTCTCTTATTAAAGCATATCACTTGCCAGCTCATGTTGGGGTACAAGCGCTAATAAAACAAATCCAAAAAGATTGGTTTGCCCCAGGACTTTCTGCTTCTGTACAGCATTTTTTGAGCACATGCTTCACCTGTTTACAGTATAACATTTCAAAAGGCACTATGGCTCCCACACAACCACTGCCAAAACCATTGGGACCATTTTGCTCTTTGCAATGGGATTTTATTGAACTTCCACCCTGTGCACGTTTCAAATATGTTTTAACTGTTGTAGATGTTTTTTCTGGGTGGTTAGAAACCTACCCATGCACTAAGAATAATGCGATTTCAGTTGCTAAGAAACTTTGTTATGAATTGATACCTTGTTTTGGTGTTCCCTGTCACATATATTCAGATCGTGGAACACATTTTACTGCTCAGTTAATTGATTCACTGTGTGAAATGTTAAGCATCACTCTAAAATTTCATTGCCCATATAGACCACAGGCATCAGGTATTATTAAACTCATAAATCAGACACTAAAAACAAGACTGGCTAAAATTACTACTGAAACGGGCCTCACTTGGGTACAGGCCCTACCTCTAGCCCTACTCTCTATGAGAGCTCAAGTACACCCTACTAAAGGTCTTTCTCCTCATGAAATCCTCATGGGCTGCCCTATGCGTATGGTCATGACTCCACCACCACCCTTTTCTGAGTATGATGCATTTGATCATAATATTCTCCTGTATTGCACTTCTCTTGTTTCTTTTTTACAGTTTCATCATCGCCAGGTAGCAGCAGCTCAACAAACTCATGATCCTTTCCTGTCCTCAGCACTACAACCAGGAGACTGGGTATACATCAAGTCATTCTCTCGAAAAACAGCTCTTCAGCTACATTGGAAAGGTCCCTTCCTGGTTCTACTGACCACTTCATCAGCGGTTCGACTACAAGGCTCACCCACCTGGATTCACATATCACATATCAAGAAGGTAATCCTGTCTGAAGATCAGCAACCGCTACCTTTTGTTAGTCCAGATTCTTCACCTATTGCTACTCATACTCTAAGCCATACTGTACCAGTACCTGACCATGCCTGTAGTTTATCCATTTGCACAGATTCACCAAGCGCAACCGCCATTTCCACAAAAGTACTGTACAACTATTTTGGTGGTTATTCTTGTTGTTTTGATATTTTTACTGCGGCCATTTTTATTTCCTACTTCAACTACGACTCATGCCAAACGAGCTGTATGGCATCCACCTTTCAATACCTATCAAGCCATTAAATACGCATATGCATCATCCCTCATTGTCTCAGACTGTTGGGTTTGCACTGCTATTCCTACTGTTCATGGGGGATTGATGCTAAATATAGTCCCTTTAGGGGTTAATGAAACCTGAACGAATTTGATCTATGGTGCATCAAATGTTATTTCAAAGGACAAAATAGCATTACAGTTGTCCCTCCGTCAAAACGGATCTGTGTGTTTTCAAAAACTTGGTAAAACCAGAGTCGGGTGGAGACATTGTAACAAAACAGTGGTATATAACTGCACTGCAGACAATTCGGCTTGTGTGACAGATTTTTCACCTGTAAAAAGACTTGTTAAGGACTCTATAGTTAACTTTTCCCAGAAAATAGAAACTGTTTATTCGAAAATATTCCAAGGACTGCAGGACGCTGGGGATCATTTCAAACCTATCAACATCACTATTAAAGTAGAAAATTGTTATTTCATGTGCGGAAGAAAAGCATATAAATGGCTACCAGGAGACTGGTCTGGTAGCTGCTTCCTGGCTACCTGGTTCCAGCTATTCGACATGTATCTGCATTACCTAAAGGAAAAATTTGAAACGTTCGAGAGGTTAAGAAGCCTGCCAATCCTGTAGGTCGAGTTGATGCTTCATGGATCTATCACCATGACTTAGCTCATGCTAGTACCAAAGAACTGTCCCATATGGACTTGGGTGATGACGTCATATCATGGGCTGGTATAATCCCATCATACGGAGCAGTGAAATCAATTTGGGAACTGAGAAAGCTATCTAAATTGCTTGAAATACTAAGCAATGCTACATTTTCTGCTTTAGAACTAGTGACTAATGAATTGACTGCTATGAGGGCTGTAGTACTCCAAATTCGTATGGCCTTCGATTTCACCCTTGCAGCGAAAGGAGGAACTTGCGCTTTAATCCAGGAGGAGTGCTGTACATTTATTCCTGATAATCCGCACAAAATTAAAAGTCATCTTGAACTGATACAAAGAATTTCCAAACTCTCAAAGGCCAAGGAGGCCGATGGTTCAACATGGGCATGGTTAACCAACCTGTTCTCAGGCTGGGGAGGTGGACTGTTGAAGTTGATTTTATTAATTGCAGTATTAGCAATTGTTGCTTTTCTTGTTTTATTCTTAATCAAAGCACTGATCTTGAAATTAATGTCTTCAAAAACTGTGAAGAAAGTACCTAAGTTTTATATGCCTGCAACTATGAATATAGATGATAAAATGGCAATGTTTTCCATTAATGAAAAGACCAGTAGCATGATTATGCTAGAATTGGGACAAATGTATGATAGGTTAAGCGATGATGCTTACACAGCATCAAATGGGGGATTGTAGAATATGAACAGCCAAAGCATGTGTTTTAGGGAATTGAGTATGTGACAGTCTGCATGTATTAAAATGTAATGTGTACTGTGAACTTTGAATGAACTCTGAGCAACGAGAAAATGCTGAAAATCAAGAGTCTGTCTGAAAGCAGGAAATGTGCCTTTTATGGAAATGCATCCGATTTTCTTTCTTTGCCCAGAAATATGATGATGTGAATTGTCTTATGTTTATGGGTAAACCTTTGATTGGTTAATTGCCCTTTATAATGATCTAAGTGGTTCATTTTTATATTTTTGTACTGTCAGCAATATCGCCAGTATATAAGCTTGTTTATTCTTTTGTTCTGGGAGTCTCCCTGGTGCTTTCCATGAGGCTCCCGCATGTGTGTACTGTAGATAATAAAAACCACTGAAAGAGAGAAAGAACTGTATCTGTCTTCATTTTTAAAGTATTCTGAAATGTAACAGTAGGTACTGTGTCTTGAACCTGGAGTTTTCCAATTAGGAGCTTTTCTTAATTTTGCTTCATTTTCTCTGGCCATTACTTCATCCCACTTCATAGTCTTACTGTTTCTTTTAACTGTTCTGTAGCATCTTTGTTATGTTCCACAGGGTCTTCATAAATATTTCTGCAAAATGTGTTTATGTTTTTCTTTTTCTGGTGGTGTTTTTATTCCTTTTGCTTTGTTTCCCAGTTCTCTATAAAACTTTCTGGGTTATCAATGAATTGCTTATTTTGTACTTTGTTTTTTACTGATCTGCATGTCATCTACATTTTTCTGCTTCTGCTAATATTTTCAGTTTATTATTTGCAATAGTGTATGATAGAGCCTGGTCTGTTTTGATACTGTGTATTGCTTTTAATGTGTCTATCTTTCTAAGTATTTTTGATGATCTGTTCCAGATTCTATATTCTTCTAATGGTGATACTTCTTGTCTTAATTGCATAATAGTTTTCTCTATTTGATGCTTCCATGGTGGCATTTTATTTCTTCCCCTCCTTTCCCTTATTGCTCTTTGTTTTTCTGGTAATACTTTATTTGTTATTAATTGAGCTGCAGAGTAATATATCTTATTTATTTCTGTTATATCACAACAATTTCTCTCAATACTCCTAATTACTGTGTTCATCTGTTTTACCAAACTTCTAACATTTTGGGTATTATTTACTTTCTGAAATCCATTTCTTTCATTGATCTTAATATGTCTAGCCATGCCTATTAAATGAAGCAGCTCTTCTGTCAGATAATTTTCTTCTAGACTGAGAGCACCATCTTTGCTATCCATTTTTTGTGAGTATTCTACAAAAAGTTCCAGAACACCTTTCTGTGGCATATCCTCTTTAGATGCACCCTGCTTCATCTGCTGCTCCTTCATATGGGAACTCATTGGCCCATCACTTTGCAACATGGGTCTATATTAGTTCGCCGAAAGTGTATTTCAGCGAATACCTAATCACTGACCCCTAATCAGTGAAAATCGCTTCCATGATTCACTGAATTTACCAAGGGCAAAGAAGTAGTTGGCCAGCTACACAACTTTGCCCTTTTATCCACTGTAGTCCAATCTCGGAGTTGGTATATATAATTAGGGGGTGTGTGGGGGTGAAGCCCCCACATGGGTGGGTTCGATTTAGTGAGATGTTCATCCGTTGTGCTGCAGGGCACATATTTCATTGCCCTTGATAAATTCAGTGAATCGCAGAAGTGATTTTCACTGAATATTTGTTGATGATTAGCTGTTTGCTGAAATACACTTTTGGCTAATTAATATAGACCCTGCAACATTGCCTGTGCAAGAGTTGTCACTATTTCCTGCTCCTTCCCTTGCTGTGCAATGTCAGCTGAATTTTTGAAACACTCTTCTACAGAAGATTCCAGAACATTAGCATGTGGCAAGTCTTAAGATGCCTGTCACTTCACCTGTTTCTCCTTATTCTGGGGACTCATTGTTCCATCATACTATGACATTACCTGTGTTGGATTTTCAACACTAAATCCTTCACTTCACAGATAATCCATAACTTCAGTTTCTATTTGTTTAAATTCTTCCTTACTAATCCTGTTTTCTACTTTCCCCCTTTGGTTTCTTACTTTTTTTGTATTGTGAAATTTTCTGTGTCCAGGTGCTTTTACCTGTATTTCTCTTCAAATAACTTTTGTGCTGTGTTTTTAAATATTGCTTAGTTTTGCTTTCTCCTTTGCATAAATATTGCAATGTACCAGATCCCCTTTTCTTCCCCATGTCCATCCTTCTCCTTCAGATACCTCCCCTCCACTTGCTGCCCCTTAATCTTTGGACTCATTGTTCCATCATGCAGCAACATCACTTGAGCTGGATTTTCTACACTAAATCATTTACTTCATAGATAATCCATGACTTTGGTTTCTATTTGTTTAACTTCTACCATACTAATCTTTTAACCTTTACGATTTGTCTCTTGGCTACATTCATTTTATATCCCAAGATCTCCCTAAATTGCTGGACAATGATAAACAGCTTATTCAGATATAAAAAATGATCTCCCAAAAAGACTAGCCTAGAGAGCTATTTATGGGTTTCTGCACCCAAACTAAATCGTCTAATTTCTGAAGTTCTGATAATTTCCTCTAAAGGTCCAATGTATAAGAAAGAAAACGAATGAAGGAAAGGGGGCAACCCTGTCTAGTACACCTAAACAAATGAAATGACAGTGACAGTCCATAGTAGGGTTTTATTCAGTCCTGAGAGGCCTTGTAAACAGACAACAGATCAAGCAGTGACTATCCCAACCCATACTTAAGGCTCTGGGTATATTGTCAAAGGTCTGATGACCTTTCACAAAGCCATCCATGTCTAATAATGCAGGCGCACATTTTGAGAATGTAGCTGATAGTATTGTCATAAATAATTTATATCATGGTTTATCATCGAAATTGAACTGCAGAAGCCTATCACATTCTTTCTGTTTATTTTCTTATCTTATACATCATTATTAATATTGCTTGTTTCTATGTCTTCAGAATTGTACCAGGATGTCTAAATCTCATTATAAAGGTGCCATAAAACAGCCAAACTGGGATTCCACAACAATCTCCACAATTCCAGGGGAAGGTAATCAAAGTTGGGCATCTTGCCCAGAGCTTGTCTGGAAAAGTTGATTGTAAGCCTTCTGTTGTTACATGGACCATCATTTCTTCATTTTGAACTAGTTGTAGGGAGGGTAACTTTAAACTGTCTAAGATATTATATATCTCTGTTTCCTTTCATGAGAGCTCTGAGTCAGCCATTTACAGCTGGCAAAAATAGTCTATAAACTCTGATAAAACATCTGCAGGATCTGTCAGTTTAGTTTCTGACATTTCATAATTTGAATAAATTCATGGTATTTGCAGCTGTCTGTTGACTTAATTTGGTTACTAAGATGTTCTGTTATTGTGGAGAGTTAAAAAATGACAGTTTCTACAGTAGTATTTAAAAAATTTCATTTCTTATCCAACAGTTCAGTTATCTGAGCTCTGTTTGCTTTAATGGCCTGCTCATTTATACGTAAACCTCAATCGATCTCTCTCTCTCTCTCTCTCTCTCTGTATCTCTATCTTCATCCCTACAGCCTTAAGATCTAATTTCAGACTTACAGTTTGATCCCTTGTCTGCTTCCAATCATTCTTAGAATATTGTATTATTTTCTTTACCAAGGGCTGTTTAATGAAATCTCATTGATCTGTTAAGTTAGCCCACATGCTGATACCTCACTGAGGTTCATCTAGAGGAGCCCCGTTGCATACTAATTCAAATGGGTTTTGTCCTCATATTGTAAAAGGGGACCTCTAAAGCTTATCATCATAGGTCTGATTACAACATTTCAGGGTAATCATCAGCAGAGAATGATCAGAGAATATTGCAGGAAGCATGCCACAGTTATGTATCGCATATCTTTCTTTTGCTGAAATATATCCCCTATCCAGTTTAGTTGCTGTCCCAGACTTTCCTGATACAGGAGTGTATGTTTGGGGGGACACTCTGTCATTAGCTACATCTACCAAGACAGATGAGTAACCATTTCTTTTTTTTTTTTTTTGGCTCTTCATTGTCATAATTCTTGGATATAATCATATTATAGTCTTCTAGATATATTATTCATTCAGTAAATGAATAGTGTTTAACATAATTTCCCTAACATCACCCAGGGGAGGATAATAGAAACTATGGTTATATGAATGCATGCAAAGACTCCCTCAAACTGCTGCAAATCTCTCCTCTGTGTTTATAAGATTATCCTGAAGCATGAAATGGGAGTATCTGTTTATTAGCATAGAGTAACCACTTTTCCTAGTCCCCCTTTAATGAAGACAATAGACCTCCTCTTCACTCACTCAAGAACATATTATGCTTATCAACTCCCAAATGAGTTTCCTACAATGCAATAACCACAGGATGACAGGACTCAAGATATAAGTGATTCTCAAGTAATTCACCATTTCAATATGATACTAGACTACCATTGGCACTACAATTGACTTCAGATCAACCATTTGTGCAGGGAGCTGCCTCCTAGCCACTTTCTCCTTCTTTTCTTTAGAAAAATGATTACACATGCTCCCCATTAAGATTAAGATAGCTAATCAGGAATTCCAACCAGACAAAACAATATATACCTTTGAAGTAACTATATAAAGCAACTGAACTTGTTTTACCTACCCCAATTCTATTGCTTTAATAAATTTACATATTTTTGAAAAAATATACAAAAATGTAAAAAGGAAAAATTTCAACACCCACTTAACCCTTCCCACACTATTGCTAATAGTAAAATAGAGGCTGTAACAAGAAGTAAAGTTTTCACTAGCTCACAATTATTTTGCTTGTACCTCTCAACTTCTTAGCAAAAGAAATCTGGACAAAGCCAAAGATAATGGTGAGAAAGGCCCAAAAATAGGGCCAGGTTTTTATTACTACTGTTATAAACTTACAATGTTGCTAGAATAATAGGTTTTGTGTTAGCATGCATTTTCTTATGGATATAAAGATTGAAACACAAATGTCATTCATTTTAGTGACATCAGTCTGCAATGATTTACCAAAAACACATAATGTTTTGAGGAACATAACAAAAATATGAGGCAAAAATCTGGACGTTCTGCAAAATTTGGACAGTGGAGCGCTATGCTTGAATATTAGAGGAGCCTTCTAAATATGTATTAGTTTAAAGAACTAGTTCTTTACTTGTTATTGCTTGTTTCTGATTCTATATAAGTAGTTATTGAAAGAAAATAAAAGTGCATATAGTTGCTAACAGTATAATTATAAAGAACATTTTGAAATCCATATTTTACAGTAACTCACAAAACCACTCAATACTGTATCTATCAACCTTATGATAAAATTAACACAAAGGTTCACAAAGATGTGAATAGTATAATAATTATAAATCATCTTGAACTTGACAGGGTATTTTAATATCCAAATATTTTAATTTGAGTTGTGTGTACTGTCTATTCCCAAATCCTATAAAGTAAAGATTTGCTAGTCCTTTGAAGTTGGACGAATATAGATAAAATAAAACATACCAGTTGAACTGTCCATTGTTGAGGCTTCTCTCCCCAATTCTGAATGTGCCATATTTTTTCAACTAAGACCATATGGAATTAGACTATTAAGTTCAAGTACATATAAAGAGATAACATGAGAGATGTGCCATGGCTGGGGGAGGTCACCTTGCCTTGATGAAGTGCCACTCTATAGGAAGTTTATAACTGAGCATTCCAAACTGGAATTACTTAACAATGAAATAACTGTTACTCTTTCCTTCAGTATTTGTGTCATAACACTCCTTCACTAAGCATTCAATAAATTAAAAAAATAAAAGACTCATGAAGCCTTAGCTGCTGGCTTAGTAAAACAGGGAATGGAGCTTGTTTTAAACTACTTTGTGTCTTTTCACCTCTAGAAGACCAATAAATTAGGGAGGAAGTTGAAGCCATTCACTCACCCCCTTCCTGTAGAGTCTTGTGTGCATGATCCCTTAAAAACTGCTCAGGTTTTTCTCCTATGGGTAGAAGTCTTAGATATTCAGGACTGAGGAGGTGAAATTTTATTCTTTGCTTCCTACTGAGTTTGATTGTAAAGAAGAACTTGTCTCTTCACTGTGTCATGGCAGCAGAGTAAACATTGTCCACAAACACACTTTGATCTTCCACCATACAGATTGACTAGGCTTCCATATTTTAAAATAAGACCTCCTCATTCATAGCATATGTCCCCAGGTGGGCAATAATGTGTTTAGATTTTCCTCCTTGCTGATTAGTTCTTTTAATTTCTATCTAGTGTGCTTGTTCATCTCTAATAGAGCCTTATTGGAGAGCCAACCACCTAGCTAGATGTTACTGACAAGGGAGACACAATTTCCTCCTTCCATTTAGTCAGGGACCTCGATTACCCTAAGAGTTTTGTGCCTGGAGTGATCCTCAAGATCCTTTAAAAAACATAAAGTTATCACCTTAGAATTCTAACAACACTCATTGACAGAGGTCAAATATCAATACAATTGTGTTTGCCATCATGTATGCTTCAAGATAAAATATTCTGATACCTTGTATGTAGCATGATGTTGGAATTATTAATGCAAATATAAACAAGCAATAGTTAATGCCTAACAGCACAGTAGGAGGTAACTGCAGAAAGGCCTGGAGGCACACTTGGCTGTAAAATGAGTTGTGTTCATTTCTGCAGCATGGAGATAAGGGCACTATGGTTGTTCACCTTGAACCAGTTGATTTTCCTTTTCTGATTCTGACCTGTTTTAGCATTCAACCAGTGAAAGAAGATTTACGGCAATAATGGAGAACACTGGACCATGTGCAAGTGCAAATCCAGAATACTAAGTGACATGGTTTGCAAAGTCCGGTGTTCTCTGTTATCACCTAAAACTGTTACTGCCACTCAATATTGTAAAAATGAAAAACTTTTCATTATTACTGAGCATCTCTCAGCTGTCTGTGGTATTAATTAGAAACATTCTTAACACTGAATGTGTAACATGCCCTTCAAATATGGAACAGTGAGGAACATGGACATTTCAAGACTCGGAATGAGGTACACTCCTCATAATGAGGTACACTTGAGAGGTATGAGTAACAATAATGGGTTTTATACCTGTTATTTTTAGGTTTTCCCCTGTTTATTGAGCAAAGAGGTTGAGAGCTGTAGCTGAGATGATATGCAGCAGCTCCTAGATGTTACACAACTGTTGTAACGTTCTAAGAGCTATGCAAAAACACCGGTGTGGTCCAGTGTTCTCCATTATCGCCAGCTTTCCTAACTTAAAACAGGTAATTAAATATTACACTGGGGATCTGCTATCAAATATTTATACCATGCCTACCAAGAGCAGTCAGACTGCATGCATCCACTAGCCTGCAATACCAGAAGTTAATGTGTTGCTAACTTTATTTAATATGAAACCACACATACAAAAATTTGGAAAAATCTAAACTGAATTTTAATTCAGTAAAAAATTGAAACAAATGCAATTTTGATAAACTAGAAACATAAACATGAAAAAAATGTCCATGTTCCTCACTGTTCCATATTTGAAGGGCATGTTACACATTCAGTGTTAAGAGAAGGAAACCAGTTTGGTGGACCCCTGCAATAAACAGGCTATATGATAGAAGGAGGAAACTAGTTCAGAAAAAAAGCAAATCCCAAGAAGGAAAGACATCCCTGATCAGTATCAATAAGAAACTAAGGTCCCTCATGAAATCATCCAAGACTAACTTCAAAAGAAAAATAGCCAAGGATTAAAAAGATAACCACAAAGCCTTCTTTAGCTATGTTAAGAATCTAAGTGGCAACTCGCAGATATGCACTGAACTAGTGCAAAATAGCACAAAATATACTGAACCTACTGATATTACCAACATCTTGGCAGATAGATTCAGTGCAAACTTCACCCCCCTCTCACTTCCAAAAGGGCCCACAACAATACCGGAAAAGTGTAGTGTCCCAAAAATCACAGACGCACAGGTGAAAACAGCCCTTTCATAAGCAAAAAACACAGTGTCAATGGGACCAGATGGTGTCCCAGGCTGCGTCTTGCACAAACTACAGAACCAACTAACCTCCCACCTAAACAAGCTGTTCAACCTCAACCTCAACCTCTCCACAGGCTACGTGCCCATAGAATGGTGCACAGCAACGGTTATTCCTCTCCACAAAGGAGGGGCCAAAACTGACCCTGGTAACTATCGCCCCATAAGCCTGACTAGCCTGGTTTGCAAAGCTATGGAGCGCATCATCATGGAACTCATTAGCAAAGATATTGGGATCCTCCAAACACTTGACCCAACCCAGTTCGGCTTTGTTAAGGGCAGATCATGCCTACTAAACCTGGTTGACTTCTTCGAGGCAGTCACCAAGGCCATAGATGAGGGAAAGGTGGTTCACACAGCCTACCTTGACCTAACCAAGGCTTTCAACACCATTCCCCATTCGGGTATTACAGAAAAACTCACCAGCCTGAACATAAACCCCTACGTCATGAGATGGGTTGCCAACTGGCTTACAGACAGAACTCATACAGTAAGAACAGCGGGCTCCAGGTCCGACTCTAAACCAGTCACAAATGGTGTCCCACAAGGCTCAGTCCTGGGACCCCTACTGTTCAGCATATACTTCTCAGAAGTACAGGCAAACATAGGAGGACTATGGCTAACCAAGTTCACCGATGACTGCAAACTTGGGAGCCATAATTGACTCTTCGGCTGACACGGTCATCCTCCAAAAGGGCCTTACTGAGGCGGACACCTGGTGTCAAAGTCATGGCCTCAAGCTAAATGCCAAAAAATGCATAGTCATCCCGTCTGGGAAAAACAAAACACCCATGAATTACCACATAGGTGGCAGCCCCCTTAATACAGAAGAGGTAATAAGAGATCTGGGGACCCAGGTAGATAGTAATCTCTCCTTTGACAATCATATTGCCAAAGTAGTTAGGAAATCCTTCTATGTGGCCCATCTAATTACTGAAGGGTTTGCATCTAGAAATAAAGAGATTATAGTGCCCCTCTACTTGTCACTCATTAGACCCATCATAGAGTACAATGCCCCATTTGGGATGTACCTCACAAGACACTTCTAACAGCTGGAAAGACCACAAATGTACCTCACCAAGAGGATTACTGGCCTCAAACATATGTCCTATGCAGCCCGACTGAAAAAACTCTGGCTGTACTCAGTGGCTTATAGCTTACTCAGAGGTGATCTCTGCCTGACTTACAAAGCCATGTCCAACTCAGAATTGATGGACATGCTCTACCTAAAGAAATCCAAGTCACTGCGAGCCACGCGCTCTAGTGAGCTAAACCTCACCACAACAATAAATAGAACATGCTGGAGGGATAGAATCCTGTCACAGAGACTCTCCATGCTTTGGAACAAAATTCCAAATTACATCAGGCAGATCCCCTCACTAACACTCTTCAAGAGAAACCTTGACGAGTGGATGGGTAACAGAAAATACACCCCTGGGATCACTTCATTGGCTCTGCTTGACAGGATCAGTTAATTAATCAATGGGGCAGGATGGCAGAATGGTTAAGGTGTTTACCTTGCAGACACAAGGTGCAGGGTTTGATTCTCACATGGGGTACTTGGCTAGGCTTAAAATGGCCCCCAAGGGCAAATAGCCTAGTACTAATCTATGATCCTATGAACTTCATTAATGCCAACCAAAACTCATGTTAAGCAAATACATAAACTGTTTATATAAAAGTTTTTCTGACATCCATACAAACCAAGACTTGACTTTCAGCATCATATTAGATCCTAGGAAAATAGGGAAACAGGGCTTCCATATATAGAATCATAGACTGTGGCATCATTATATAAGAACATATATCAATGTAACTTAGACTGCAAAATGGAAAATGAAAGAGGGACTGGCAGTTTTTGTGAGGTAGACAGATGCATTTTCAATATCAAAAGAAGGGCTGGTGGGGAAGGTACAGCAGAACGGATGGTGAAGCATAGACAGGTGGAAAGAAAAGAAGGTAGAAGGGCTAGACAAACAAACAAACAAAAACACAGACAGAAGTGGCATGTACTCAAAAGATGAGGACAGCAGTGGATTGTCATAGAGTAACAGAGGGTACATAGCTGGTGAGAGGGAAGACTGGACAATGAATAAGGTATACGGAATCTTACAATGTATACGTTAACACAAGGACCATTAATGGATGCCTGGCCAGCTACGAATGTAGAATTTAGCTATTGTCACTTCTGTGACAGATGTTATAGGCAAACTGCACCTGTTGTGGCCTGATGATTGGAGCCTGCCATTGGCACAACTTCCCAAGCCATACCAGATACTCCATCATGCTGAAATGGGTATCTAGTTGTTAGCACATTTTGAATGACAGCATTCTCTTCAACTGATATTGGAAGATGATGGGAGACCCCTCTAGGTCACTGTTAGAAGACAAGCCTATGCCCTGTTCCTGAGAAATGGCCACAAAGCCCAACAGTCATCCCATTCAGGTGATTTAGAGACAGAGGTGCTAAATTGATTCAGCGTAATTGTCATGCTATGAGGCTCTTATTAGCTCAATATAAAGTGTGGGCTCTATTTTAAATAGGAACTCTTACAGACAAAAATCTGTGGAATGCAGGAGTTTACATTGTAACTCTCTGGAAGTGTATATAAAAATACTGAAGGCAGAAAACCGACCTGGTAATGTTTCCCAACATTGTAATCAACACCTATGGTGGATGGCAGTAACTGTGAGACAGATACTGTTGAGGAGTGTGTATAAGTAAGAACTTAATACAATGCCATGATACCATTATATCCTGCTATCATGGTAAGGCAGATCACAGGCATCTGGCACCTAGGGAAGGGTAGAACACAAAGGATATGAAGACTCCTGTATATAGAGGTAGACTTGCCAATGCACTGTAATCAGGATTAGTGTAACAGGATGTTCATTCAACTACATGAGACCAATAGGCAGATGAAGAAAGGCTTATATGGAGCCCATGTCTATTACAGCAGAATGTAGATAGATGCTTCTGCACAGCAGTACAGAGACATGCTAACCTGTTGCGGACTAGGGGAAGAAAGACAGTGGACATAGGTGGATGACTGCCACAGACTGCTTGACACATCCACATGCTGACATATTTAGCTCATAAGTATACAGGGCCTGCCATGTGCACCTGAGAGTGACAACACTTGGAAAAGTTCATCAACAAGGAGACAGAGATGTTATTGTAAGCCCCCTCCCCCACACATAAAACATGTGCATCTTGGACAAAAGTACTGTGGAGAAGCTATATTGGGACCAGGTCTGGCTGGAAGTGGTGCAGGACATGAATGCTGTATGTAGCTATAATAGATCTATGCAACAGGTGCAGTGAGGGGGGTACATTATATGATATTCCGTGTAAAGGGCAAGTCATAGGACATTGCCAAGGACATGTTTACTGCAGGGGCTGGACCACTAACAAAAAAACAGCTCACAGAGTGGAGATGTTCTTGGTATCTCTGTCTGGGCAGGGAGAATGGACCTCCATATCTAAGGGTGGCTTGTATGTTGGAGCTAGGCTAGCAATAACCACCAAAGCATCAGTAGGGGACACACCAGATTAGTACTACACAGCACAAAGCTGTGTTATACAGTGAACTGCTTATGTTATGGGACTGAGTCACCAAGGATCTTATGCATACCTGCCCTGTCAAGTATGTCTTCTACAACTGCAAGAAATTACACATCATGGTAGGTATGTCTACATATGCCATACACAAGTAGTGCTTTCTACCACTTTACTTGTGTTAAGGTACCAAAAATAACTTCAGACAACACAATTCTGCTAAGAAAAATAGTTGCATTTATTGCAGGGAAAACACGTATATGGGAGACAAGGTGATCAAAGTCCTGTCTCCTAAAGCATAAAAAGCTTTTTCTTTTATATTATTTTTGACTCAGATTAACTGTATTGTTCTTATTATCTTGCAGCCACTGACCACTTAGAATTGAACACCATTGCATTATATTTGCTAGCTAAGAATCTTCCTACTGTCTGTTTGTACTTTCCATATTAGGGACAAGTTTCGAATTCTATTATGTAACTTTCTACACTAGCCATGCTGGCACTTTTACGTTGACAGGAAATAAGTCATCAAGAGCAGACTAAAACTATCAGAAATCCATTTTGAAATAAAACAAACTTCAAGATATAATATTCATTAAAGATTTGTCCTTCTTATGCACTTTTCTCTTCACGCTTGTCATGGGAAATATATGCATATGTGTGAGTGCTGACAAAGGTATCATGTGTTCTTTTTTTCCCAGCATACCTCTCAACTGTCCAGATTTTTCTTGTATATTTGGTCTGTTCCAAATAAAATTTTTGTTTTTTTTTCTGGCAAATCATTGAGGATTGAAATCAGAAAATAATGACAGACATATGAGTGTCAGACGTCATACCCTTCACAAAACTCATGCTAATGTAAGACCTGTCAATTTATCAACTTTCTAAGTTTATAAGAGCAATATTTAAAAATTGTCCCTATTTGTGAGCCTTTGTCCCCATTGTTTATGGCTTTGTCCAGTTTTCTAGTGCTAAAAGGTTGAATGTTATGTTTCACAGGCTGTACTGGCAGAGGGACCAGCATGGGACAGCACATGCCTGGTGATGGCAGGTCTTCTGTGGCTGACAATGACAGCAACATGCAAATAGTATAGTCTGATGACACAGTAGCTCTGTCTGCAATATTACCATGAAAAGTTTCACCCACATCACAAACATCACAAGCCCCTGTGGAGGTACAGGCACCTACAATATTACCACTGCAGAATGGCCATTCTGTAACTTGGATTCCTGACAGAGCTCCACGAGTCCCCAGCCCACATAGCACCTGACACTCACACTGCATATGATGTGTGCATGTTCAGCAAAGGAGAGAGAGAGAGAGACAGAGAAATAGTGGGGTTTGCAGTACTGCCATGACTTTGGATCATTCCCCGATCCTGTTATAACATTTAACATTACTCAATAGATGTGCAGGTCAGAGATCCAGGCACAGACAGCTGAGATAGCTGCTACCAATAGCATTGTGGAGATTATGAGTGCTCTCCATGGTTTGTGTGATAATGTACATCACCTGCACAGTGATAGAGTATGGGGACAGGAAGCAGATTTTGCTACTTCTCAGGTCTCTGGTGGCAAGTGTGATATTCATAAATGTTTATGTTTACTCATTTTACCCCTATTGTCTGTTGATTATTAAAACCTCCTCAAAGCCAGTTGGTCCATTCATTCCCCACCAATGGGTAAGAGTTGACCAGGATTTGTCTCATTCAGACAGCCAGTGTGGTGTTTCACAATTTTTTTAATATGTGACCCGATTCCATGCACTAACCTGGTGAAATGCTATGAAAGGGATGTGCAGTGGGCTATCTCTGAAGGATGTTTCCCTCACTTCCACAAGGGACTTTTCCTTCAAGCAATCTTGCACCTCTCCTGAAGCACTCAGTCTCCATTCAGGAAATCATGATCTTCTAGTGTACTCCTGATTGTGCAAAACCTTCACCACTCCCTGAGAGAGGCAAGCAGGCCATACTCTTTCATACCTCCTCCTCTTTCCTAACTGCATCTATCAGTTGATTGTTGCTAATTGAACTCTAGTCACCTGGGTCACAGTCCCACTGTGTCACAGGGCCAGGGAGCCTCCATCTGTGCTTTGATGAGACAATGTGTTAACTGGCCTATGGTCTGCCTCTGAAGATCATGCAGTGCATGGTCATGGGAAGGAGCAGAAGTGAGGTAGCCAAGAGCATGCCAAAACCCAGACTGCTGCTAAGATGGATTCACTGCCAGCTATGGCCACACAGCCTTCCACACTCTGCTGTTAGTGATTTCATGGTTGGGGAGAGTGATGCTCTTTGGACAGAATATAGAGCATCCCAAGCTAGGCTGCTTATGAATGTTCCTGTAGTTCTACACCTTTATTAATTATTACCTGCAGACACATGAAACACCACTCCTGTTTATGGCCATTGCGCAAGTCATGGATGATGAACCTCTGTTTGCTTCAAACATACAGTATGCTACCCCTTCAGGGTGCAGGCACTCCATCCCATAATGCTTCACAATCCTTGCCACAGACTGCATCAAATCCTGAGACTGCAGACCACCACAGTGGACATTATCAATGGTCATGACATGACAGCTCAACCCCACCACTGGAGGATGAAATCCCTGGGATTCCATAAGCAGTTAGTGGCGTACACAGCTACTGAATTCACTTGTCATAACCCTGCCACGTACTATACAATTGTATCAGCTGTCACTGTGCTCCTCCCAACTACTTGTGCATGTGATGATGACTGTGCCATGCCCAACCATTAAACTGCAGTGTTTATGTCTGATGCACAAGGTAGCCAGTGCATGTACTCCCTCATATAGCATGGATGTGATAATGCATTTATCATCTTATTCTGTGTTGTTTTTGTCATGTTCTATACTTGTGGACCAGAAACTGCCTCTTCACCAGTGCTGTGATTTATTGCACCTACTTCTGTCTCACATGTGGTAATGCTACTGCCTCTTCATCCCCAGGCAGTGCACCCTACTCTTCCACTGCTGGTCTTACGGCACCATGCTATTCCACTGTTACGGTGGGCCCTTTCAGTGTGTTTCTTCATCTGCTGCTGCTGCCTCTTCATCCCCAGACACTGCACCCTGCTCTTCCAGTGCTCACCCTACTGTACCCTGCTATTCTACTGCTATGGTGGGCTTTTTGGTATATTTATCTGTTGCTGTAGTTGTTTCTGTGTGCCATATTAAGCAATACAACACACACCACAAAGCATCTGGCTGCAGGAGTCTGGTGCATATTGCAATATCCTGCCTGATGTGTCAAGGGAGCGGAAGCAGTCCTTTAATTGTCCAGACATGAGCTCCATGGCATTATATGTTTCTGCATTGGTTGTATTCTATCATCTTTACCATGGTCTGGAGGTTGTGGATGGAGTCATCATCTATGGTTCCAAAGCATAATAAGTCTTACCTATAACACACCACAGTCACACCATTACATGTGACCTACTTCCTGCTTGCATAGTATGTGTTTATACTGCCCTGTGTAACTTGTCTGTGTGTGTACCTAACAACAAAATTACCCTGTGAGAAATCCCCTTGCCTAAACCTTTGGTGTAGGTCAGATGTGTACTATATATTTGAATCAATTGAACTGTTTGCATGGCATCACAGGGACAAATTGTATATAAACCAATAGGAAAAATGGTTGACCGACAGTACCACACTGCACCAGCCAAAATATTAAATAAAATCCTTTAATAGATAGAGTTAAGTGCTTTTGTCCCATAGGACTTCATCAGAACTAAAAACAGTGCACATGCCACATTTAAATATGAAATAAAATAATGCCACGTGATCAAATCTATCCAGTAATTATCACTCTTTAAGTATTAATTTATAAAAACATATAAAAACTGTCATTTTTTAGGCATAAAACTGCTAAAATATGTTTTAATATAAAAAAACCTTCTAGCTGTAATAAGTAAATTAGTGAATGAACAAATGAATAAATAGATCAATAAATACATAAAATGGAAAACAAAACCTGACAATTTACAGTCATAGCTTATCAGCATGTATTTTTAAAATGCTGTTTAAAGAGACAGAATTATTTAATCCTGTGTATGCACTTGCATTGACCCTCAGTTGCCACAGCAGTTCACAATATTCACAAGAATATTTATAACCCCCCTGTTTGTCCAATCATAGCAGCTAATGGATCTAAAACTCACCCACTAGCTCTTTACATTGACAAAACAGTCAAACCATTCAGGTCAAAATATCCTTGCATTCTTAAAAACTCTTGGGACTTCTTAGGTCAAATTAAATCAGATTTTTTGTTCCAGCTTGGTATTTAGTCACCATTGATGTGGTAGACCTTTTCTCATGTATCCCCTACAATGTAGGTTTAGACTGGTTTAATGTTGCTCTTTGCACTTGTGAATTCTTGTCAAATAGAGACATTAATCTTGTTATCTTTCATGGAAGTTATTTTGAAAAATAACTTTACTTATTTTGAGGGGGGTACTTATAGGCAAATTAGTGGAGTGGCCATTGGTGCTACTTCTGGCCCTCCTATTAGCAGATTTTGTAATGTGGGTTTGGGAACAGAAATATGTATTTAATTCTAATCATTCCTCATACATTGTAACTATGTTATGCTTTCTGGACAATATAATCATAATCTGGAAGGGTGGCCAAGAACAACTGACCAGCTTTATAATGTATATTAATTCCACCACTGTGTTTTTAAAATTCGCCCATTAATCTTTTAATATTGAGATCAATTATATATATATATATATATATATATATATATATATTATATATATATATATACTATTTACTAAACATTCTGATTTGTGTAGATTTAAATCTACTATTTGTAGTAAACCTACTTTCTCAAATTGTTATTTTCACTTTTTTAGTAATCATCCTTTTAAACAGAAGAAAAGTTTGGTTAACGGTCAGATGGCCAGACTTTCAAGAATCATTTCTGATTATTCTGATTTTCATAAGGAGATGGGGATACTTCTGAATATGTTTTAAACAAGAGACTACTTGTTAATTATGCTCACCAGTATTAAAGACAAAATTTTACAGGTAGGTAACAAAGATTTAAACCTATTCTAGGGACAAGTTTATTTTACAATCACAGAAATCAATCAATCAAAGAAATGACACAGGGTTATGAGGATAGTTTGTGCATTAAATATAATAGGGACAGTCATCATATTCTATCATTGGTACATAAAAACTAGAATATAATTTCCCACAATAACTTTTTGAGAGGAAAACTGGGTATAAGACCATGTTTTGCTTATTCAAGACATGCCAACATAAAACAAAAAATAGAGGACGGTAATTATCCTTGCATAAACTGAGGTACTAAGAAATCAATAAGTGGGACTAATAAATTAAGAAACTGTGGGCAGTGCAAGTACATTTTTGTAGGAATTGAACTTTTTTTACCTAGTATTAACTATAACTTTAGGTTCTCTTTGCATTGCAATTATAATAGTAAAAGGGTAGTGTACTTAGCTTTCTGGGATTCTTGTTTCTATGTAGGCAAAACTGAATGCAGATTAAGGACAAGAATAGAAGAACACTACTATGATATAAAAGCAAAGAAGGTTTGTAATGCCTTTTCCAATTACAAGTTACACTGTGCCACTAATAATACATTATTCTTCATGGTGTTGGAACAGGTCATATAAAATCTCAGGGGTGGTCCCTGGGAATACACCCGCTTTAAACAGAATTTTAAAATGATGTGCCTCTAAGATATGATTGTAAATGGTCAGGTTTAGTTACTTATTTTATACATTTATTGATCTATTTATTCATTCACTCATTTACTTATTTTGACAGCGGGAAGTTCTTTTTATATTAAAACATATTTTAGCAGTTCTATGCATAAAAATGACAATTTTTATATGTTTTTATTAATTAATATTTAAAGAGTGTTAATTAGTGGTTGAAAATAACTGAATAGATTTGATTACATGGTATAATTTTATTTCATATTTAAATGTGGTATATACACACGGGTCTATATTAGAAAACCGAACATCCAAACCCGTGAACACCTAATGAGCGATGCATATACGCCGAACTACAACAAGAGCGAAGGCCTAAATGTCGACAAACGCAATACTGAATGCACTTTAAACAACAACAGCGCCACACAGGTAAGTAAAACACAACAAACAAATTTTCATAAATCACACTTTGCCCCCCTGCGCCCCCCACCCACCCCTACTTATATATACCAACTCTGAGATTGCACTACAGTGGTGAAAAGGATATATTTCCTCTTCCCCACGATCACCCTGCTGGCCACGGGAATTAGTTCAGTGTTCCTGTTTTCGACTTTTAGGGCCTTCGCGCTTTACGTCCTTCAGCGTATATGTGTCACTCATTAGGTGTTCGCCATTTTGGATGGTCGTACATCTAATATAGACCCGTACACACTACTTTTTTAGTTGTGATGAAGTCCTACGGGATGAAAGTGCTCAACTGTATCTATTAAAGGATTTTATTTAATATTTTGGCTCATGCAGTGTGGTATTTTATGTCAGCCATTTTTTTCCTATTGGTTTGTGTTTGGTTGGCTGATTTAGCTTAGTTTCTACAGGTACAAATTATATACATGGCTTTGGGCTTTATTTACCACCTGGAAGTGCAGGAAGTGAAAGTCCTTCCTACTGATGTGGCTCAGTCGCTGCTGACCATAAGCGTAATCTATGGCCTCTATTACTACAGGAAAATGGGAAAAGCTGTAAAATGCCTGCATAGTGGTCGTTCTGTCTTCTGCAGTCTTGGGAGACCAGATAGGCTCCTCCACATTTTGCAACATAATGTTGAGGAACTGGTGTAAGGTACACAAGATATGCTTACTGTGCTCCCTTTAGATTGCTGGAAGGTCCTTGTAGCTAAGATGTTAATGCTGTGTACAATTTTGTGTCAACTGGATGAGCAATCCACTCACCCTCTTTGACTTTGCTTGTAGATGACACAGTTTGGCTAGGTCCCATAATGCCTTCCTGAGTATGTTATTGGTCCACTATCTGCTAGTCTGTGAGTAACTGGTATATACGGTGCTAATGATTCCTTCTTTGATAACATGGATGGTTTTATTGTACAACACAATGTGCAGTGACTCTGATATTGTTCACTAATAATGCTATTCTGCAATAGCTAATGATTCCTTCTTTGATAACATGGATGGTTTTATTGTACAACACAATGTGCAGTGACTCTGATATTGGTCACTAATAATGCTATTCTGCAATAGCCACTACTGATCCTAACATAGTTATAGTTCGTATACCAAAGCTCTGCAGCATTCAGATTGTTTACACCACAGTGCAGTGTGCCTGTTTTATATCTTTCTGAATCACTCCGCCATGTTTGACATCATGACTTGCATAATCATGTGCTATGTTTGCATGCGATTCCTCATTTCCAAATCATTTTGTATTCATTTGTATTTACTGCATAGTACAGCATTTTCCCTCAGTGCAGCCATGCTATCTGTAAGTCACACACACCCTGTACACTGCTGCTACCTCTGCTACATTTTGCTCTGCATTGTGCTAAATGTCTACAAATCTCAGCATATGTATACATGCATCTGTATAACTTAATCAACTCTAATTACATAAATGGCATTTGAAAGAACCTTTAAAAGTTTATATATAAATTCCACAGATTAAAGAAGTGGGCTTATTCCATTTTGTTATCTCTCTAACACCAGGGCTTATAGAGGGGTCTAATACAATACAAATGATAAAACTAAATGAAAATGGATCAAGTTATTGTTTTAATTGCTTTAAATGACCTAAACATTTTTTAATACATACCATAGTTAATAAATTCAGTATAAAATTGGGGTTGGTACAAAATTTGAGGTAATGTACATTTTCAAAGGCAGAAGATATGAATGAATAAAATTTACAGACTTGCCCAAGGCTGTAGGAATTTATAAAATCCACACTATTAGATGAAATACCATCTGTGATTCAGAAATGGCTACTGCCAGTGGTGATAAGCTGTAACACAGGAGGAAAACTGATGGTGGAAGCCCTTTCCAATTCACAAACAGGCTCAAAGCAGTGATTCTACATTGTCACTAGAATCACTGGCATGGGCTGTCTCCATGGCCATGCTAAATGCTAATGAAACATTATGGAACAGTGGTCTATACTAACTATCCATGTACTCTCCACATGGAAATGCCACAGCTTAAGGTAGTTAGTTACACAGCCATCCGTGTTAATGAACATGGCTGAAATGCTACATTCTGCCATTGTAGTTAATAGGGGAAGACAATGTAAAAGGTAAGAACAGGTAAGTGTCTGTAGAGATGCATTGATGGAGGCTATTTGTGTGGCAGTCTGCATTTGTGTCTGTAGAGGTATGAGTGGTCTTGGGTAGTGTGTGTGTGTGTGTGTGTGTGTGTGTGTGTGTGTGTGTGTGTGTGTGTGTGTGTGTGTGTGTGTGTGTGTGTGTGTGTGAATGCTTGCATGTGTGTGGGGAGAATGAATGAGAGGGGTACCTGTGCTAATGTGATGCATGGGCTAGCAATGATGATTACTATAGGAAAGTGCTGATTAGCACTAGCAGTAACAACACATATTTCAGAGACATGCAAATTAGCTGATTAGGTCTTCACTCATGGATAATCATGTCTCAGAATCACATTTTCCACGGTCCCATAAACTACCCCTTTTGGCTGCGGAAGTTTACACAAGTATATGAAATGTTTCCTGAATCCAAGCCATTATCTTTTTCAGTTATATCTCACACAGATAAATTCAAAGTGTCATGTAAGATCATATAAATAAAACAAATTATCCAAATCTAGCACATGTAGCTAAAACCAGAATTCTAACACCAGCTAAGAGCACAAATTATGTTTGTACTAGTGAATTTACTTATATTTAATTTTGCAAAGAGCATGCTTCATAACATATAAGATGCAAAAATATGTAGAAAGATAAAACATTTTACTGGAAATGTGAGATGGAAATACAAGCTGATTGGTAACACATTTTTTATGACTGTAGCAGCCTAAAAGAATTTTGGACAAAATTCTAATCATTTGCATAAGCATTGATGTATTATAGGTTCCAATTATCCAAATATTTAATTTTGTTTAGGGCTTCAGTTTCAGTGTGCATTACTAGGGGATAGAAACTCTCTTTTTGGTCTTCTGTAGAAGCTTGTAAGACACCCATGAGGGATTGAAAGAAAGATAGCATTTCATAATTTTTCAGAATTCTTGAATATAAACACTATTGTATATAAAGGGGATTAGTACCATTAAAATGAAATCAAATAAGAGCAGTAATACTTCTACATTTTGGCTACTTTGCATCTTGTACTAGATAAGTAAACATGTAGTACTCTGTGAGAGAACCAGAATTCTGAAGGTTTAATAGTTATCAAACATGGGTTATATTTATAAGGGTACTTTAAGATAATCGGCATTGAATTTAAATGTAATAAAATATAATGACACACCTTGTATATACTTATTAAAGTGTGCTTTTAGATAGGTTTACTTTTTTAAATAGGATTATAATGGAGGTTTTGATCAACATGATCATATACATTTGCTCATTTGTCATTGAATTAATTGCTTAGAATGTAAATTACTTCTTCTTCTTCTTTCGGCTGCTCCCGTTAGGGTTCGCCACAGCAGATCAACTGTTTCCATTTCCGCCTGTCCTCTGCATCTTGCTCTGTCACACCAACCACCTGCATATCCTCTCTCACCACATCCATAAACCTGCTTATCTTAGGCCTTCCTCTTTTCCTGTTACCTGGCAGCTTCATCCTTAGCATCTTTTTCCCAATATACTCTGCATCCCTCCTCAGCACATGTCCAAACCAACGTAATCTTGCCTCTCTGGCTTTGTCTTCAAACCTTCCAACCTGGGCTGACCCTCCAATATACTTATTCCTAATCCTGTCCATCCTCGTCACACCCACTGCAAATCTTAACATCTTCAACTCTGCCATGTCAAACTCTGACTCCTGCCTTTTTGTCAATGCCACTGTCTCCAACCCGTATAACATAGCTGGTCTCACTACCCTCTTGTAGACCTTCCCTTTCACTCTTACTGGTACTCGTCTGTCACAAATTACTCCTGACACTCTTCTCCACCCACTCCATATTGCCTGTACTCTCTTCTTCACCTCTCTTCCACACTCACCATTACTCTGAACTGTTGATCCCAAGTACTTAAACTCATTCACCTTCACCACTTCTACTCCCTGCATCCTCACCATTCCTCTATCCTTCCTCTCATTCACACACATATATTCTGTCTTAGTCCTACTGACCTTCATTCCTCTTCTCTCTAGAGCATATCTCCACCTCTCCAGGGTCTCCTCCACCTGTTCCCTACTCTCACTACAGATCACAATGTCATCTGCAAACATCAAAGTCCACGGGGACTCCTGTCTGATCTCGTCTGTCAACCTGTCTATCACCATTGCAAATAAGAAAGGGCTCAGAGCTGATCCTTGATGTAATCCCACCTCCACCTTAAACGCATCCATTACTCCCACCGCAGACCTCACCGCTGTCACACTACCCTCGTACATATCTTGTACCACTCTTACATACTTCTCTGACACTCCCGACTTCCTCATACAATACCACAACTCGTCTCTAGGCACCCTGTCATATGCTTTCTCTAAATCCACAAAGACACAATGCAACTCCTTCTCACCTTCTCTGTACTTCTCCATCAACACTCTCAGAGCAAACATCGCATCTGTAGTGCTCTTTCCTGGCATGAAACCATACTGCTGATCACTAATCATCACCTCCCTTCTTAACCTAGCTTCCACTACTCTTTCCCATAACTTCATGCTGTGACTAATCAGTTTAATCCCTCTGTAGTTACTACAGCTCTGCACATCACCCTTATTCTTAAAAATCGGTATTTGTAGATGTAAATTACTACGAGAATGTATTTTATCAAATAATTCAATAAAAACTTTTGAAACAAAATTCAGTCATCCCCAAAATGGACAAATCCAGTGTGTGTGTGTGTGTGTGTGTGTGTGTGTGTGTGTGTGTGTGTGTGTGTGTGTGTGTGTGTGTGTATTCTGTCTGTCATCTGCTATGGAGTGACCTATGATCAGGGTATTTCCCTGTGTATTGACTGGCCTACATACAACTGCAATCTAAAAATAATGGGAATAAGAGAGAGAGAGAGACACTAATGCTCTAGTCTGAGTTTGGTTTCAATGACTTGTGTCTATGGAATATACTCTGTTCCAC
The DNA here is from genome assembly GCF_019279795.1 of Protopterus annectens. Classification (NCBI taxonomy): domain Eukaryota; kingdom Metazoa; phylum Chordata; order Ceratodontiformes; family Protopteridae; genus Protopterus; species Protopterus annectens. The sequence continues at coordinate 71,534,586 of NC_056732.1, forward strand.
CACTACATGATGGGCAGCTTTGTGTAAACAAACCAAATGGGACACACAGGTGTGCAAGCCTCCAAAATTTAAACAGCAGGGTAAAAAGTCAAACAGGCAATTAGTGACAGCCTTCTAGGTTTCTGAGGACAGTGAATTTGTGAAGCATTAAAAAATGGATTATCTGCCCAAAGGCCAGAGGTAGTTTTGCTGGAGCCTTCCCTTGACTTTTAAATACCAAGACTGGTATTTTGCCTATGTAGACTCTTTGAAGGCAGGGACAGTGATATATTATAGTACAGCTGTATAGCTGTGTGAGGTATCACCTTAACAGTAGATGATGGAATTTGCCTTATCTTCACAGCATATAGTTAAGTGTTGTAGTGCTATGTTTGATTGAGAGAGAGAATTTGTTGTCATGTATACAATCTTCTCTGTTGTTCCTTTGCTTGGTTATCACAGCAGTGTGGTACATTATCCTTTTACTAGAAGACAGTCATGAGTGTAGGAAATGGAGACTAATGGTTGTGTCAGTTGAACAGTGACCAAAACATTTACATCCTTGTAGTACCTGTGGTCAGCTGCCACATTAGTCTGGTAAATTTCCCTTTTCTTTCTAAAGCTGTCATAATGTCAGAAAAATGTGTAGTAGCTACAAATGGTACACTATTTATCTTGATCAGCACCTACTGAAATAATCTAAAGAGATTTATTAGTAGGGCCTGAGACTGACTACCAGAGCACAGACAGACAATTTCTCTGTATAGTGCTGTAAGCTGGACAAGAGGTACTGTCAGACATAGTATAACTTCTGATTATGGGGTCCTCATGAAGAGTTGCTTATACCATTTCTGTCATTTGTCGAGCATTTAGAAGAACTTACATTTTTGTATGATTTCTGAGTCCAGCATTCTGTGCCCAAGAGGTCTAGGTTATTCCTGTGTATATTACTCAGGCAGCCAGGACTGGTCCCCTTGACAGTATTTCATTATTGCTTGGGGAGAAGAAGTTCTGTACTACATGTTGCCTGTGGGACTGACACTATAATCCAGGTAGACTCTGTAATACAGTAATATTAACTGTTCTGCTTTTATTTCCCTGATTTATATTTTTCTTCTTGCATTTATTTTAATGAGTTTCATACATTGGTAAGAATAACATCAACCATAAAGGTTACTTTAATCTTAACTTTCTAGGTGCTGATAGCCTACATTTTCTACCTTCTGCAAGACTGGCACCTGACACTGCTTATGTATGAGTATACTTATTGTGAGCTGATAACAATTACCACTGTCTGCTTCATGTCTTCATCACCAACCATCTAGATAAGCTCTGATCTACCCCCTAATGTTAGTCACCCTTTGCTTCTCCTGCCTACCTGACACTCAGTGAGGCTCCTTAATGCAACATTGTTACTGGTATGGGCACAGACCTACTTACTGATTTCCTTTGCAGATATGGCCTAAGCCTTTGATGCAGTCAGCCACAGTTTTTGATCTAACTAATATACAGTAAAGTGTTTGTGAAACCCATATCTTTACCTCTTTGGAAACTTTCTGTAATTTATTTAATAGGGTCAGAATTAGTGACCATACATAATCACCCTTCTCTTTCTAAGTTGGATTACCACAAAGGGTCTTACTAGGACATTGCTCTTTATTGTCTTTGTGACACCCGTGCACTGGCCCAGTAATCAAAAAGCCTCAATCCTCACCACTAGCACCAGCGAGGGACATCCACATTGGAAGGATAACAAGTACACACACATTAAAGTACAATTTCCCTTAAGAGCACACATAGATCACAGTCAGTCTGGGGCTGGTTTCTCCCCCTCTCTCCAGATCCCCAGTATGACTCCCCACTGGCAGAAATATAGGGTTCATATCTCAGCCGAGTAGTCAAGCCAAAACCTCTAGTACCCTCTCTGTCCAACCAGTGCTTTGTGTCCCTACCCAAGTAGCTGACACACACACACTTTTAGATTTGGGTTATATACAAACACACAGACACTCCTGGGGAAGGCTGGCACAGGTTCTCCAGCTATGCCTCCTTCTGCCCAAACTATATGGTAGTACCACCTGCCACCAACCACACTTATCAGCTACTATAAAGGCTCTTACCAAAGGATGTCCAATTCTACTGTGCAATGGTACTATTAACCAAATGGTAAGTGTGACGAACAGCAAGGCTATTGGAGTGGCTTGTACAGTATCACCAAATACATTAATCTAAGAGATTATACATCTCTACACAAAACAGCCACAGTTGAAAGGTTTAAAAAGATTTAATAATAAATAATAAAAACACAAGACTATACTTATTAACTCAACACAGTGACACTAGAGAGTTCAGAAATCACAGGAAATACTTTAAAATAACATTGTAGGATAGTCTCACATAAATATAGAAAACGTCTACATTAGTCTGGCTATATTCTTATCTATCTCTAAGAGAAATACTAAGATCTAAATCCTACTTAGAAGGCAAAGTGCTGGTGAGTTGTTGTCAGCTTCAGAACAAAATACAAAATGCACTTCTTTCTTTCTGAGATAGTCCTTAAATTGATGATACAAATTACTGCTGAGTCATTTCAGATTACACCATTCTTGTCACTTCTGATTTAGTTCCCAGGTTAACAAAACTCAAAATTTGACATTTCTTTGTGATCTACAGCTGCCAGGAAGTCACACCAATAGAAGACACTTTACATGTGAAACCTAGTAATTATCTCTGTCTTCAGACAAGAGAAAGAATTTCCAGCTGCAGACATCCTGTCTCCTAGCTTGAGATCACACTGTTATAAAATTCTTTACTTATCAGCTTTCTTCCAGCAGGGTGCACTGTGGTTACATTTCTGAAGCTCAGCAAATAACACAGTTTTCTTACATTTGTGATACCAACCTGTAGATCATATTAATATTTACAATGACATATAATTATTTACAAAATTCTATCTGGCTGGGCTGGCAGCCCCTCAGTTTATCACAGTCTTTATCAAAATCCTGGCCCTTGGTTTTCTTTACCTTTCTTATCTCCCTCATCTTCTCTTTGCAGATGTCCTTGTAGTATTTCGGAATTCTCCATCCCACAATTCCATGCTGATATAACTAGAGCAAGACCTGCATAATCAACATCACTGATTCATGAGTAGGTATCACACCATCTGCTTGATTAAAATTTAAGCTATGATATGTGGGGCTTCTAACAGACTGTAAAATGACCTCCATGTGAGGCATCTATGTTCTCCAACACACCTTTTATCTGGAAAATCACTAGTTTTGCATATCTGTGGATCTGACTAATCTAGAATTATCCTTTTGTGAATACCTCCACATATTCCAGGACAAAATTAACACTCATTCAAAACTGAAACAGGTGGGAAGGTTTCTATGTCCTGTGGCTTATTATGCTACTGTCAAAGATACCATCATTACCCAGCTAGAATATCAGTCCTCTTCATTTTCTCCATATCTAGGGGCACCTCCCACTCTCTATACATACTTGCCATCAAAGTATCCAGTTTTATACAGTTGTTCCCTGCCTTTAAGTACCTTGTAACTGCTGCATCTACATCCTTCTATCTATGACTTCTTGACTCCCAATAAAAGAAATAGTGGCCATTGCCTTCAGTGCATTCCTCTTTAGACTAACCTTTCTCCGTAACTGTTTCCATTTGGCAGATTGTCTTCAGGACAGATATGATTGCAGATATCACCAAAATGGGACCCAACAACCCTTGACAATTGTCAAGTGTAGTAACATAATCTTCTCTTAATTTTTGGTTCAGCTGTCTGGAATGGCTTTCTTACACAAGTTGAGAGTGACCCCAGTCTAACAGGCTTTATAGAGATATTAGAAATATACCTAAAATGCAAAGCTGTGTGTACTTTTTCTAAATGATACTCTTCCTTAAACCTTATCAGGAGGATGCATTTATTTATTATTTTATTTGTCAACCAGGTTAGTAAATTAGGCCAAGGAGATTGAATCTAAAATGACTAAAAACAACAATCAAAGATACTAGACCCAACCCAGTTTGGTTTCAAGGGCAGATCATGCCTACTGAATCTGGTGGACTTCTTTGAGAAAGTCACCAAGGCAATGGATGAGAGCAAAATTCTGCCTTCCTTGACCTGGTCAAGGCATTTGACACAATACCCTACTCAAGCATTGTTGACAAACTCAAGAGGTTAGGTACAAACCCCTATGTCACTTGGTGGATAGCCAACTGGCTCACAGACAGGACCCAAGAAGTTATAATTGGGGAGTCCAACTCTACAAAGAGGCCAGTAAAAAGTGGAGTCCCTCCGGGATCAGTAGTTGGACCTCTCCTTTTTGGCATTTACTTCTCAGAAGTCAAGGCCAATGTCAGTGGTCTCTGGCTGACTAAATTTGCAGATGATTGCAAATTAGGAGCTGTCATTGAATCTCACACTGACACAAATGTTCTCCAGGAGGGGCTGACACAGACAAACAACTAGTGTCACAGTCATGGACTAAAACTAAATGCAAAAAAATGCATAATAGTATCCTTTGGGAAATCATCCTTACCTGGTAACTATCATATTGACAACACTCCCCTTAGAGTTGAACCAGTAGTCAGGGACTTAGGGACACACATAGATAGTAATCTAGCCTTTGATCATCACGTGTCTACAGTGGTGAGGAAATCATTTTGTGTTGCGCAACTTATAAACAAAGTTATGGCATCTAAGTCCAAGGAAGTCATTGTTCCACTGTATTTGGTATTCATCAGACCTATCATTGAGTACAATGCTCCCTTTGGTATGTACCTAACCAGGTATATCCAACAACTAGAACATCCACAGAGGTTCCTTACTAACAGAATACAGGGCGTAAGTAATATGTCCAAATATGACAAACCAATGTTCGCAGCATTAGAAAAGTAGTTTAATATTTCTAGAGCCTTGGTCGAGGTGCTAGAGATATTAAACTACTTTTTTGAAGCTGTGAACACTGGTTTGTCATATTTGGAGTTTTGCTGCTTTTTTGGTGTCGTATTTGGCTTAAGTAATATGTCCTATGCAGACCTCCTCAAGGCCCTATCCCTGTATTCTGTCCCCTACAGGATTTTGAGGGGATATCTATGCCTGGCATACAGGGCATTGCCAGACCCCACTCTGATGGACCTTCTGCATATCCACAAAGCAGACAGTACCAGAATTACTTGTTCTAAAGAGCTAAACCTTGCCTGTGATGTAAATAGGACCTGCTGGAGAGATAGGTATGTATTTCAGAGATTACCCCATCTATGGAACAGGCTCCCCATCCATGTGAAGCAGAGTTCCTCCTTAACCCAATTCAAGTGCAATTTGGACAATTGGATGGGAAACCGGAAATTCATCCCTGGTTTGGCACTTATGTCTCTAATGCAAACAGGTAACCTGTAAGTGGTTCATCTCCCAGGCTCATGCTTACACTTATCAAGGGTATCAGAATTTGTCAGAGATTTGGGATGCATGGCTAGGCTTAAAACGGCCCTTGTGGTTGTTAGCCTAGTAAACACCTACAAACCTATAAACCAAAATTATTTTTTTTATTTGCAGTGGGCAAGCCAGCCTGCACCCCCCCACACTCTCACTTATATACACCATAAATTCTATTTATATATACAACAGAGGGGTAAGGGCAAATTCATTTTTTTCATCTGTTCTCAAATATTTATATACTCCCTTCTGCTTAAGTTCACATTCCTGTCCCAGGCTGATATTTTTCTGGTTCTGCAGCTTTCCCTTTTTAAATGCTTCTTCTGCGCATTAGTCAATACTGAATGTCATTCTAATATTGTCTTAGAAAGTTTTAATTATTTTTAATTGTGCTTTGAAATTCTCATTTGATGAACTACATGGTTTTAAATTATATACAAAAAGTAGATGAGAAGTCTTTAAACAAGGTTGGTTTCTGGGAGCCAAATTGTAACACAGTCTAATCTGTTAAGTAAACAGGTTAATGGTTTAACAACAAGACAAAGAATCACCCTGGAATATTCCCCTTTGAAAATATATCCTGGGATAATAATTTGCCCTTTGTCATGCCTCATTTTCAAAGTGGTTTGCCACTGTTTTATGGTTACTGTAATGTAGTTGATCAATGTAGGGTGTTTCGTATAGATTTGTAAGCGTTCCTTAATCCAAGACTGTCGGATGCTGTCAAATGCTTTTTTTGTAATCTACCCATACCATACTTAGAGTTTCTTTTGTTACCTTTTTGTTCTATTGCTATAATTGACTTTTTTCGTGAATGACTATAAACTTTGTCTACATCAATTCAAGTATATTGTTTGTATATTGTCAGAAGGCAAGCTATTGGTCTATATTTCTTAGGATGGCTTGCATTTTCACTCTTAAGGAGTAATATCATTTTTTTCTGTTGTTAACGAGGTTGGTGTCTATTATGGATGTGCATATAAGTAATTCATAAGAACAGTTAATATTTGTGTAAAAACAATCCCCTGGATTTACTAATCTTCCGTGCAGGACTAGTCTAGTCCTGCATGGAAGCGGCCGCTTAGGAGCAGGATGGTAGCGCGTCATGCATAGTAATGAAGGCGCACCGCCCGATACCCCAGGCTTACATGGAGTGTGTACGAGTGCAGGGGGTGTGTCTGAGAGCAGAGCCCACAGAATAAACATGCCCCGCAATGTTGAACAGCATAAAGTGGAAATAAATGAGCATTACCGCTCAAAGGTGTCCACATATTCCCACCAACAGTACCACATGCGTACAACAGCAACAAGGCATAAAGATGAAAAGAAGAAACCCCTGTATTGTTGTCTAAAGCTCTGAGTACAGCTAACCGTAGGTGTGCGGGTGTGCCCATTGCTCAGCCACGGTGAAAGCAGCCTAAAAGGCTGAAGAGGATAACAAGGATGATATATGCAAATGAAGCATGTCAGCAATAGTGTAGTGGGCAGAGCATTTGCCTAACGAGCAGGCATTCAACAGTTCGAGTCCCAGCGCAGCACAGCCTTTTTTACATGGCAAAGCATGGTATAAGCAATATATGTAATGCAAAACCCACTAAATAACATACATTTTTTTGAACAGGAGTACTGCATGAAATGCACATGTGAAAAGTCAGTATCATAACAAATAAGGCAGCAGTAAACAAGCATAAGCACAGATAAGCAGTAGTAAGCATATGTAAGCACTAGTAAGCAGGTGCAAGTGTGTTTGCGTGGGGGTAAGGACTGCTGACACAGATTAAGCAAAGGAGAAGCTAAATGGGTGTAAGACACTATGACCGGAAGTTAGCAGTGCTTACCTCCATGCAAACCAGCTTACAACTGCTTGAAAGTGCCTTAAGCACACCGTATCCAATGGCCGGTGTTCTGCCCAGCAACAAAACAAACAGCTTCTGCAAGTCCGGAACCCAGGACCATGCACACCATACACAAAATGATTTACCAATAAGCCATGTCAGATATGCAGAAATCATATGTTGTCAGAAATATAACCCCAGCCCAGTCATGCAGCAGTACAGAGAATGTATACCTACAGCTAGATGGGTGCATGTGTGTGCAAATATATTACTATCTAAATGCATACAACATATGCATAGATGTAGTCACACATATATATATATATATATATATATATATATATATATATATATATATATATCCAGAGATATATACATATATATATATATATATATATATATATATATACAAATATATGAACAGATATACATGCAAATGCCGACAACTACACATATATATGTCAACATCTATGTGTCCAAATATACACATCAAGATACATATATGTATGCAGATATATGCCTCTGTAGGTATATACAGACATAGCAAGAAATATGTAAGCAAATATATATACCCGCAGAGGTATATATGGCCAGACATCTGTAGATAGCAATGGTAGATGAACAGAAACATATATGTCCACATGCACCGTTAATGGGCCTGAGAGGCCCCAAACAATATACATCACGTATGAACTGGCATACCCCCCAACCAGCCAAACACATCCATCCTGCAATACACTACCAAGCTCATTGTATTGTACGTCTGTCATTGAAATAGGGAATTAAATTAGCCCTCTGTTATGTTTCACATGTTGATATCACATACCCCTCTCCCTCACCCACTAGGCGGGCCGAGTAGTATAGGCCCATCCAACCCAGGCCATCCCCAACCCATACATGCATAACCCACAGTTCCGCTTCCCCCCATCCACAGCACAAATGCAGCCACCATCCCTACCCTGGTTACCGGCCTGTAGCTACCACACCACCACACATTGACCCCCCCTCACCCCCCCCGGGACCCATCCCGTATGATGTCCCGACCCTAGTATCCTAGGTGTGGCACTCGTCTTAGTCCATGCACATAGCCATGGGTACCTATGTAACTCTGGGTGTAGACGAAGGTTGAATACCCAATGTTTGGGTTGTCCCGCATGGGACGAATGTATTCCTGGTACTAACAATAGATTTCATGTGTGACTCTGTGTACACTAATGGATTTAGTTGTAGGTATCACAAACCATATGTGGCACACAAGGTTGGCCGGTATGCACACAAAATCAGTATCCAGAAATACCAGTCAACATTACGGGATATGTAGCTAATTATGTAGAGGTATGTGTGTGTGTATATATACCCTTAACTAAATAGATATATACCTCTTCCTCTCTGTCGTAGAAATGTATACATACATAGACAGACATATATATAAATACCCACATATAGATATATACATATGCAGACACCCAACAACCACATGTTGTTAGATATATATATATATATATATATATATATATATATATATATACAGCAATATTTATATATATATATATACATGCAGACATATGCATATATATATATATATATATATATATATATATATATATATATATATATATGTGTGTGTGTGTATGCATACATATATATATATATATATATATATGTATATATATATATATATATATATATATATATATATATATATATATATATATATATATATGTGTGTGTGTGTGTGTAGATATACACAGATATATAGCTATGATATGATACAGCACTTAAGAATGACATATGTTCACAGGCCGTGCCAATGGGGGTGAGGGGCCCAATCAACAAACGTGTAACACGTAGCATTAACCCCCCCCCCACCAGACAGGGGAAACATACAGACAAGCACACAAACAATGTAAACAATCCACTGCTCCCTAGACCACAGGCAGGATACAACCAGAGGGGCGGACACAGTGGACCCACTAAGTCTAATCTTGGAAAAGAGACAGGAGCGTCCCTTGTGGGACACCCCAAAAATTGTCTTGTTATTGGAGGACTGCCGTGCGATGACCTTTCAAGGCGGGGCGTGTACGTACCCAGACTACAAGGGTGGGAATGCCTGATGACTCATGGGTCAAGACAACATACGAGATGGGTCCCATGAAGTGGAGAGTGGGCAGTGTGTAGTGGTGTGTTTAGACCCGACCTGCACCCAGAGTAAGGATGAGTGCTGTAGAGGAGGTGCAGGGGGGGAATTATGGTTATGTAATTATGGGTCTAGGCATGCAGGTGTTGGCTGGAGTGGTTCTATTCGGACCACCTTAGGGATGTAAGCAATAGTTTTCATTGGACAGAGCTGCCGCACAATGAGCAGCCACTCCTGCTATGAGTCCCACTGCAGCACAGTCTATTTTACATGGCAAAGTACGGAATAACCAGATGTACTGTCGCAAATCCCACTAAATAACACCAAAGAATACATGGTTGCAACAACCCACTGTAGGCATGTAAGCCGAACTAATTGGCATCACAAGGAATTATTGTTGACCCCACCTCCAGCCAGGGGTGTGAGTGTCCAGACCTACCTGAAAATGCAGTGTATACACACAGATGTTGCTGTAGAAGAAATGGCCATCTGTGGACCTTCCCGTCACCTACCTGCACATCCCCAGACATTTCCCCTACTATCCGCCCCTCTGTGTGCCCCATTAACACCACTTACCTATAACCCCCTGTTTCATTCCTATTATTGTTCACAGTCACAAGTAGGTGACACCCTCTTCCCCAACTATATTGGCAAAATCTGGAACCCCCTACCCACGTGTATTACTTCAGCTGTCCCACACGACACATGTAAATAACACATGAAGTAGCACCTCAAGCATACTTGAAGCAGCACATGCTCACCACCTGGTGAATTCTCCCCCCCCCCAACTAACACTCTATACCCCTACACCAACTAGTGTAACCGACACCTTCTGTCCTGTCCACATAAAATCCCAACATCCTGCATACCTTCCCTGTTGCTCCACCACCAATCATTCCAATGGTCTACTATACAGTTACAATGCCCCCCCCTACTGACCTACCTACTCCTTCACTATTCACTTCTGCTCTAACACACAAGTATGGCATAACTGACCTGAATACCTGAGTGTAACCTACCCAGAACTGTTAAACTGAAATCTCAGTTCACCTTAAACTGACTATGTCAACAGTCATACCTAACATGTAAACCTGACCTAAGCATGTATAATACTGACATGTTAATGTGAACTAAGCATGAAGAATATGGTACATAGCTATGTTAAGTCTGTTACTCTCTATGAATGTGTACACCTCAGTACTACATGTAAGCTGTAGCTGGGGATTACTGTGGCGCTCCACTCCCAGGGCCACCACTGACAATGGAGAAGCATCCAGTCAGATTGTCCCAGATAACAAATGTGAACTAAATACATGAAGTAGTGTGGGGGTATGAGGCAGCAAGCAGGATTACTGCTGTTTGGGCGGCGGTAAGCAATGCCCACACTGGTTAAGCAATATGGAGGCCAATCCAGTGTAAGACGCCATAACCGGAGGTCAGCAAGTCTGAGCCTCTTGCACACCAGTGCATATCCGCCTACACTTCCTCTACAGTGCCTTAGGCCCTCTGTAGCCAACAACTCTCATTGTGCCCATTAACAAAATAATCTGCACTCCCAGGTTCCAACCCCCCCCCCCACCCTGCACACTATAGTCTAAGTGAGTTACCACTAAGGCACGGCAGATACACATTCAGCTGCTGTTATCACAAACATATCATTCAGCACAGGCATGCAACAGTATAGGAAATGTATGTAGGTATGTAGATTAATACCAGAAACATGTGCACATCGCTCAATCACAGTATTCTGAGCAGTCTATGTGTATCAATGAACAGTGCCTGTCCAAACATACTGTGAGAACAGTAGTGTTGCATAATACTGAAGAGAAGAATGAATAACAGTGCATGCCGTGGGGGCATGTGGGCATGCTTCATGTACAGAATGTCACACCTGGGGCATTGGTTCCACAGAACCGGGAGATGAGGCTGGCCTGGTATGTGAGCAAACTGTTGCTTCTCGAACCCCTGGCAGGATGCTTCCAGCGGGAGAAACAGTGTAGAACAGCAAAGTCTATCCATGACACAACAACAGGTCTATCCCTGGTGGGACGAACCAAACCTTGTGGGTCACATATGTATTGTAGGAGGATCAAGGGAAAACTCAAACGTATGTGGACTAAATGGATGAAGAGCTTGCAGAAGCTTGGGTTGAGACAGTGTAATGGAGGAGTACCGACACGTGCAGAGAGGGAAATGTGTGGAGGTGTGGTATGGCTGGGCTAGCAACTGGAGAATGGATGGATGCTGTGTACTTGGAGTTCGGGGGCTGGGGGAAGGAAACATGAGTATTAAAATATGGTAGAAATATGCGAATGAAGCAGAACAGCAATAGTTTAGTGGGTAGAGCATCCGACCAATGAGCAGGCATTCCCGGTTCAGGTCCCACAGTAGCACAGTCTATTTTATACGGCAAAGCACGTTATAAACAATATTTTTGTTACAATACCCACTAAATAGCTGAAATATATGAACTGGAGTACCGCAAGATATGCACATGTGAAGTATCAGTGTCAGACGGAATAAGGCACTAGTAAGGAGGTGTAAGCACAAATAGGCAATAGTAGGCATATGTACGCACTAGTAAATGGGCGTAAGGCCTTATGACTGCTTTAGAGTGCCCTAATCACTCTGTATCAAATGGGCCTTTGTCAGCCCGGCAACAAAATAAACAGCCATGCAGGTCATGAACCCAGGACCCAATACACCGTAGTCCCAGTAGCTATCCACCAAGCCATAACAGACGTACAGAAGAATGGGGTAGTAGTAAACATGTCTTCACTATAGTATAATCAAACTGAACCTGTGAAAGGCATCAGTATACAGTCATATGTGCCATAACTGACTACAGAACATACATATGTGAACTGGAGTACAGCAGTAAGTCCAGATGTTAATGTAATAAAGTGTAGAAGTTCCCAGGACCCCAGACAGTGTCCGTACACATGTGTCGAGGATACATGACACATATATAACAAAGTGGCAAAGGGGAAATCAATGCCAAAGGGCAATTACCATGCAAATCTAATAATATGCACCACTTAGCGTAGCACAGCACTAGCTCCCAGACTACTGGCAGGATACTACCAGTGGGAGAAACGATGTCACCCTGCAAAGTCTACTCTTAAACAAACACACATCCGTCCCTGGCGTGACGACCCCAAACATCTGCCACAATGATTCCTTGGGGTAACATACCATGCCTACAAAGTAAGCACAGATGGTGACGTATGTTCACAGACTACATGTGTGGGAAGCCAGAAGATCCATGGGTTGAGACAACATACACAAAGGGTCTCGAGAAGTGGAGAGTGGGCAATGTGTAGTGGTGTGGTTAGATTAGGCTGGAACTTGTAGTGTAGGAAAGATGACTGATGTGGAGGGTGAAGGGGGTGGGGGTGGGAATGATGGGTACAACATTATGGACCGAGGCATGCCGTGGTCGGATGAACCCGTTCTAACGGGACCAGCCCATGGATATCAGCGAGAAAGGAGGAGGAACACAGGGAAGGTACTAGGACATACCATTTCCCATGGCAAATCACGTTATGGGTAATATGTATGTTGCATAACCCATGGAATGACCGATATACATGAACAGGAGTACTGCAGAAAATGCACATGTAAGGTGTAGGTATCATAATGCATACAGCAGTAATTAGGTTAAGCAGCACTAAGATGTAAGCATATGTCAGCACTAGTAAGCGAGTTTATGTTTCCAGGCTCAGCAAATCTGATGCAAACTATCTGTAGGCATATGTAACCAGAAGTCTGTGTTTGCGTGATGTTGAGCACTGTGTACACAAAGTAAGCAATGTCAAAGATAACCTGGTGTAAATGGTTGTTACCTGCAGATGGTGATGCATACCATCGCGCAAACAAGTTCACAACTGCTTATAAGTGCCTTAATCACCCTGCATCCCACCACCCTTGTTCAACCCTGCAACATAATTGACAGCCACTGCACGGCCTGACCCCAGGACCCTGCATACCACAATCACAGTGAATTAACACTGCATCATGTCGGATATACAGACATCCCATGTATTCACAGATATATCATGCTGCACAGTCAATCTGCATAAGGGGAATTGTACTAATATCACAACACTCAACCTCTTATTGCAAACATTGTGGACACAGTGTGACAACAGTGGGGTACATATCTGGACACGTGAAATATTGTGCATATACATGTAAAATGTTGCTAGCTAAACAGTGATCTGTTATAATACACATAATCTGAATATAAAGTTTAATATTTAATATTTAATATTAATATTTATATGTTTATATGTTTATGTATCTATATATTTATATATTTATATATGTGTTTGTATTTATATATTTGTATATTTATTTATCTATTTACTTATTTACACATGAATAAACTATTTAGTATTCTATAAATTTAATTCTTAGAAAAGGCTGACACAATTTAGATAAGCATATATTTTACTAAATGTTATATATGAACCAAAAGACTTATGCTGAAATGACGTTTTAAATGTTTTTATATTGTTTTATAATACGTTCAAATATCAGCAAGTCTAGTTGCAATGTACTACAAATATTTTAACGTTTTAAATTTGTGGTCCTGCTTATTTTTGCTTTAACTTATGTTTGCTTTGGTTTATGCTTGCTTTATAGCCTTAAAATGAGTTCTTCTTTAAATGGTTTATTTGATTAAATCAACAGTTAATTGATTAATTTAAAACAATTGTTTGTTGGCTGAGCCCCCCTATAAATGTGTAGCTACTTTTTATATTGAATTGTCTGATGAAGCGTATCGTAGCATACGCGAAAGCGCTTACCGTTTGTTCTCTTTGTTAACAATAAAATATTTAAGTAATGTGGTGAGTCGGAAGTTTTTTGTTTTATATTTATAATCTGAATAACATGATGTCTGCAACTGTAAAGTATTGGCATTCCTGACTGACCACATGCCTGACATCATCTACGTCAAGTGGCCAGATGAATGTGGGGCAGGCCAATATTGTGAGCCAGTCATACATGGACATATGGACAGTCATAGATCTGTAAATATAGTGAGATACACAAGTACATATAAATGTCTGACTCACACTTACATCATATCACATCAATGGTATGTAGGTGGGTGGAGGCATATGTCCACATATATTTAGATATAAATATATATACATACATATATATATATATATATATATATATATATATATATATATATATATATATATATATACATACACAGATAGATATGTGAATTGCAACACCAGATAGGAATAACAACTGGAACCCCCACCACAAATACCTGACCTTATACACAATTGATGGGGGGTGGGGGCTCAGATGAGGGGAACCTGATGATGACTGCTATGTTTCCCTTTACCACAGCCATAACAGATATGCTGTGCAATGCAATATCCAGCACATGCAGTTCTTGACCTCAGGACCCTCTGCAACACAGCTACAATGGTCTAACAGTAGGCCACTACAGCTGTAGAAAGTCAGGCCAATATCCAAAACATATCAACCAGTCCAATCATGCAACTGTACAGAGACTGTATACCATCATCTAGATGTATCTATGTGTAAATATATTACTATCTGCACTGCTACAACATATCTGCATATATATATATATATATATATATATATATTTATATGTATATATATATCTTTCTAACACTATATACAGATATTACTATATATGGACATATATACATGCTAATGGCTACATCGACACATATATGTGTCTACACCTATATGTCTACATATACACAGCACGTTACATATGTGTATGCAGATATACAGCTATGTAGGTATATACGGACATAGTTACATATATGTCAGCATATATATATATATATATATATATATATATATATATATATATATATATATATATATATATATATATATATATATCAGTACATATGGCCATACATCTGTAGAGAGCAATGGCAGATTAATGAACACACATATCTCCACATGTTCCATTACTGGGGTTGAGATGCCCCACACACTATACGTCTTGTACAAGTAGGCATTCCCCCCCACAGCCAAACACTTCTGGCCCGCAATATATTACCAAGTGTTGCAGATCCTGTAACCAGGACATGACACGACATGGGCACAGGAAGTTGAGAGTACAAGATCCCACCTGTATGATGCCAGGCTGGTATTGCTGACACATCACGCAGTACAGTCTGCTTCCCATAGGTAATGTAAACTGTGGTAGCCAGCAACATCCCTAGGATATATATATATATATATATATATATATATATATATATATATACATGGATATACATGTGACTACATATACACATGCAGATATATGTACAGTAGGATACATATATAGTCAGTGCACACAATATGGAACAGCCACTATGCCTACAGCTAACCCCTGAACAACTGGACACTGTATGAGCCACCCATACAAATGACGACTGTTGCCTGCAACATATACCCACAGAGAGGTCATTGGATGAACTCCACACAGGTTTGCAGAAATGGAATACCTTTCATTATGTACCATGGCAGTTCTACATACCATGTCATATAGCTGTTCAAACAGTGACATCCATATAAACAGAGGAATGCAACCATGAAACAGGTACACTAATGCAGTAGTCTGAAAAGGTTCACAACCGCCACTGTCCAGGCCAAGTCCTTAGATCTGTACAGTAGTGAAGACTGACTGGGCCACGGGATACCAAACAATCAATAGTGTATAATGCAGGTGTATCAAACCCTGACAACTATATACTGCGTTCATAGTTCAATGCAGGTTATGGATGCGCCGCATGGGTTAACTGTTGTGGAGCTCTCAGGACATATGTGTGATGGTGCGTGACATCTACAACAGGGATACGGTAGCTATATGGTAGGTGACATACACGTGCCTGTCAGCATGAACAGGTGCCAGCATCAACACAGCCACATTCTCACAGGGACATGCACACATCAACACACTTGACAGGGCCAGGGGTACAACTCATCAGTAGCGGGATTGCCAGAACACATCACTGTGCTGGTACCACATGCACCACACGGGTCATAATGAGGTTGTATGGGCAAAGGGTATGAGGAGGTGTCTGACATCTGACAGCATGCTTCTCTATGCACATGGAGGTTGTAGTGAGTGTGGCTGTGAACATACACACCATACAACACACCATCAAATACACAGGGTGCCAGTACTGACATGCATGGGTACATGTCTGCATGGCTGTGTGGTGGTTGACTGTGGCAGCCGGCTATACAAGGGTAGGCGATGGGTATACCTTGGCATCAGGCCACATAACAATGGTCTGCATTGTGTCTCAGGGCTGTAGTTTCCACTCTTGCCCACACAGGTGGGTATTGTATCCCCCAACCAGTCACCTGGGTGACTATTGTGTGTGGCCAATGCTGTGCATCACTTGCCATGTATGTGTTCCTTACCCCATGAAATAGACAGTGTCTGGGATGTGCACATGTGGAACTGTACCTGGGGTGTCAGACCCATGTTGTGAACACAGAGTACCATCATATGTGCCAGTCTTGCCCCCTGTGGCAGGAACCAGTAATGGGCACCAGGTTTACCTGCACCTACATTGATAGCAAGCTGACAGCATTCTCTGGTGTCAGTGGCAACTGTCCATACAGGGCATGTTGTCAGGCATAGTATGTCCATTGTGGGACACATGTGATGGCATCACAGGTGGTGCAGGTGTCCATTGGGGAACATGGGTGAGGTGCACTGTCAGCATGTACGTGCATATTGGACAGATGGGACATGTCCTTTGTAGCCCACTGCTATCACTCCATGGTTACTATCAGTGGCCAATATGCAGTGTACTACCCACATATTGGCTGTTGCTTAGGCATGTGTGTGCGTATGACACATGGGTTGAGAGTGTGCTGTGGGCAATACTGGGGGTGCTAAATGTAATTGCCTGGCCTTGATGTCACATGTATGGGTATAGCTCTGCACCCCCGCCTCTCAGCTATTTCACAACTGTTATCCCTGTATGGTGGACATTGTGCTATATAGTAGTGCCACCATATAAGATGTATGCAAAACCCACTTCACATTAGCCACAGGTGTCACACACTCACAACCACCTCTACACAGGGTTACAAGGTATGAACACACACACGCACACCTGGTCATGCCTGGGAGTTGAACCCCTACCTAATTAGTTTAGTACACCTCAGCACTGTGCATTTACAGTACGTGCCACGCACATTACTGATGTACTTCTTCCCCAAAGGTGTATTCCACAATGAGTGACATCAGCAGGATAGCCAAAGTAGGCCATCTGAAATGTACTGCGGGTGACTACCCATAAATGCATTGCTCCCTACTCAGACAGTGAGACACACACAAAACATCCACAGCCGACATGTGTGGGTATAGAACCCCTGACAGAGGTCTATACCACACTACAGCATGGAGCTGTTATAGGATGCACCATGGGGAGTACTAGGGGACTCCTTCCCCAAAGCTGTCTTTCATGAGGAATGACATCAGCTGGATTGCCAAAGTGGGCCATGTGAGGTGTACTGCGTGTGACTAGCATATAATGCATTGCTTTGTATACAGACATGAACACACACAAAACATCCAGACCTGCCATAGTTCTAAATCACAACCCAGCGGTATGCAGTAACAGGATGTGCTACTGAGATTACTGGGCAACAACCTTCCCAGAGTTGTTTTTCTAGGTGGGTGACATCAGCAACCTTGCCAAAGTCAGGTATAGGAATTGTAATATGTGTGGCTACTCTAAAATGCATTGCTCTCTACACAGACAGACATGCACACTAACACACACACACACACTCACACACACACACACACACACACACACACACACACACACACACACACACACACACACACACACACACACACACACACACACTTGCCATGTCTGGGATTAAAAGACCTACCTAGCTATTTTATTACTCTACAGCAGTACACAATTATGGGATGTGCTACAGAGATTACTGGGCTACAACTTTCCCGGAGGTGTATTTCTAGGTGGGTGACATCATCAGCTTTGCCAAAGTCGGGTACAGGAATTGTAATATGTGTGGCTACCCTAAAATGCATTGTTCTCTACACAGACAGAGAGACACGAACACACACAGTTGCCATGTCTGGGGTTAGAACACCTACCTAGCTACTTTATTACTCTAGAGCAGTACACAGTTACAGGACATGCTACAGAGATTACTGGGCTACAACCTTCCCAGAGGTGTATTTCTAGGTGTGTGAAATCAGCAGCCTTGCCAAAGTCAGGTATAGGAATTGTAATATATGTGGCTACCCTAAAATGTATTGCTCTTTACACAGACAGACACACACACTCACACACACACACACACACACACACACACACACACACACACACACACACACACACACACACACACACTACTTTATTACACTACAAAAGTACGCAGTTCCAGGATGCTCTACAATGATTACTGGGCTGCAACCTTCCCAGAGGTGTATTTCTAGGTGGGTGACATCAGCAGCCTTGCCAAAGTTGAGTATGGGAATTGTATGGAGTGTGGCTACCATAAAAAGCAAAGCAGACAATCACACATACACACACAGTTGCCACGTCTGGGGTTAGAACATCTACTTAGCTACTCTATCACTCTACAGCAATATACAGTTACGGGATGCACTATGGATATTACTGGGCTACACATTTCCCAAGGGTGTATTTCAAAGCAGATGATCTCAGCGGGTCTGCCATAGTAGGGCTATGGGGAGGGCAGTGTGTGTGCATGGGCCATGACTCATTCATCTAGAGGTTGACACACCACATGCAGCCACACGCAGGGTTATATTCCACAGGTACGTATATACAGCCGCTAGATGACTACTTCATTGTACAGTCATGTTGCACAGCTAGCACTTGCACCACATAGTCCGTAATGCTGACAGATACTGGTGGTTACTGTCTATAGTGAGTGACATCTGAGCATCATGTGGTTGTGGTCATTTGGCTGTGTGCTGGGTGGGACAAGCCTCATAATGTCTGGCTCCTTGTCACAGTCACTCTCTCCCACACATCTATGTACATGTATGTTTGGCTTATTATAGTGTATTGTCCTTGGATATGTGCATGTATTCCTATCCACTGTGTGTGCAAAGCATGAGTGGTGCATACTCAGGAGTGTCTAACATCTGAGACTGCCAGATATGTCTGGTCCACAGTTGTTTGCAGACATAGGCTTCTTTTGACTACTTGTGTGAGCATGCCCAGTATGCCCTTCTGCATAGAATGTGTGGATCAATGCCAGGTAGTTTGTACTCCATTGCAGACCTTTGTGTTGTACACCTACAGGTAGAAAGGTGTTTATGCTGGGTATCTGTTGATCATGTGGCAATATGGGGACAAACTGTGCAGGGGATAGTGTGTACTGTAGGTGATTGTGTTTGTGCTGTTTCAGCTGCATGGTATCATTGTTAGCAGAGATATTCAGACATGTGTACTGTTATACACAGTGATGTTTTCTGTCTTCCTGTACTGCCAGGTGGGCATTCTTGCTCACAATGCTGTCTTGGGGAACAAGGGTGACTGTAGCTGTGTCTGGTATTGTGGGTAGACACCTATGTATTCATGGTACATTATGCCATTCTGGAGGGGGAGCTACAGACACTTGTTGCTGGGTCTGTGAATCCAGTTCAGCACCTTGGTAGAGTGCTGGCGGGGGATACCATACGTGTATACCCATTGACAAGACAGTATGGAGTTATCTTGCTGTGGCAATGCCTCACAGCTGTACAGATTTGCAGGGGTTGCCTAGAGGCAGGGGCCATGGTTCAGGACATTAACCCTATTGTGGTGTATGGGCAGGTGTATAGGCACCCATTTATGTATTTGCAGCCAGAGATAGTGTGGGCACACAGCTTGATGTCAGACCCTGCACATTCCATGCTGGCCATGCCCTTCCCCCCCTTTTATTCTAACCTTTTCCATACATTATGCAGATATTCACTGATACTTTCCCTAAGGGTATCACCCCATCACAGGTGTGTGTTGGTGTTGGTCTACATTTCATGCAGTGGGACATGGTGTACATGTTACTGTGGTTTGTCCACACGGCCTTGCATATGGCTTATGTGGAGTGTGTTATGTTGTTATGTGGGTGTCCATGACTTAACATGCATTGGCAGTACATGTGAGACACAGGCCTTTGGAAGAGGCCTGTAGGGCATTAGGTGTTGCTGCGGGCCATGTGTGGCAGGCCATTGCATTCTGCCAGGCCTAGAGTCACAGACCACCATACAGTATGTTCCCCTGAGGTGACAGCGTAGGTGTCATGGGTGATTATGCACATTCCTTCTATCAGTCTTGATCAGGTGGTGTGGATGCTGGCAGGGTACTATGTACAGCTAGGAACACACCTGCATGGGACAACTGCACTGCATGCTGCATTCTTCCACTATTGCCATGTACAGGAGGGGTCATACTGTACCCATTCCCCACAGCAGGGATATGGCCAGAGAGGTACCTGTGGGTGGTGTTTGCATGAGCTGGGTGCATGTGTGTTATGGACACTACTTGCATCTGACACAGATACGCATGGGCTATTCCAGGTATGCTGGCATGCGCAGGTACACCAGCTGTTCCCCAATACATCAGTCCTACCTCCTTTGTGATCTACAGTTGTTCGAGCGGACATCACCGGTATCTCCTACTACGGGACCGGTTGCTGTGATGCATACCTGTATGTACAATTCCAAGGGTGTCTCCATTTGACAGTGATACAATGTATACTGCCATCTGGGGGTACTTCCCCCTGTGTACTGCTTGTATATCTAGCCTAACAGCCATGCCATGTCAGTCTTTCAGATGGTGACACATATTACCACCATACATTTACATTGGCTTACTGCTGGCAGGTGGTATACTGGTGGGGATTGTCCTTAGCACTGCAGGCATGAGGGCTTCTCCTTGTCATCAGCAGTACTGGGCTATGGCCACCAGATCTTACCTCAACATGCATACATACTGGCCACTCTCACACAATATGAAATACACACCATCCTAACACACACAGACCTGCATATTGTGCACATGCTACAACCTATCCTGCTACCTTGGCCACCTCTGGGCATCTCTGCTTCACTCATATTATACCCACGCATGCATGTTACTACATTTCTACACTGGATTGGGGGGGCAACTTGTTACTACATTTCTACGCTGGAATGGGGGTAGGAGCACACCTGACTGTTTCTACATGTCTACATGGGAGTGGGGGCCACACCTGACTGTCATTACATTGCTATGTAGGATGGGGGGCACAAGTGGCACATGTACACATTTGTTATGACTGTACTGCTATGTCATGCACTCCATTTCATTCTGTATTGCTAACTATCATGCTGTCTAGAGGCACAACTGTGTACTACAGATCATGGCTTTGGTTGCTCTACATATTATTGTCTGACATCCTACCCTTCAGAACTGGCATCCCATTGCCTGCCCTGCTGTAGTCTGTCTGTGTAGGCCTGGGGGTGGGGTTAACCCTAGCTATCATTCTGGGGTCATGGCACAGGCCCTGTTTGGGTTTGTGTCCACCTGTCCTGCTGGCTGCAACTGTTGTTTGGTATGTGAACTGTCTTGACTGGCATGTGTGGGTTACATGGATGCACATTTCGCACAGCACATTTCCTGCAGTGGTTTTTGTCACCCTGTGTAGTACTGTCTACTATGGTGACTCCAGTATGTGTTACACATATCAGGGTGCCACTATGGGTGTCTACTGTCTGCTGCCATAACATTCAGCCACCCAATTCCCTTGCGTGCTCACATCCATACCATAGCTACAGGTGACAACAGATTCTACTCCATTTGGCAATTGGTAGGTTGATTGACTTACCTTATGGGTGTGCCAGATTTGTGGATGGTGCTGGAGGGCTGCCTATGTTGGATGCACATAGTACACTCCCTATACATGCTTGAGCACAGGTGGTGAAATGTTTGGCATCCCTTTTACTGTATGTGTGAGTTGGAGAGAGGTGTCTTTCCCTGGGACCCTACTGTGTCAGTGCATGTGCTATGTGTTGTCTCTTTGCCAAGGCCAGGGCATACTGGGCATGCCTCCTTTTGCCTACTGAGGCAGGCTCATGTTCTTCTTCCTCTGGGTTACTCTGTGCCTGTGCAGGCCTTGGCATTGGTGGGGGGTTGTGTGGCCCTACCCCATGCTGTTTCTGCTGCAGCTGTTTCCACAGGATCATATTGTGTAGCATCACACATACCATAACTATTTGGGTACATGCAGCTGGTGAATACTGCAAGGCTCCACCAGATGTGTCCAGACACTGAAACCATGACCTGTGCATCCTAAACACACACTCTATTATATGTCTGGGCTGTGCGTGTGCCTCATTATGGCGTTGTTGTTCAGGTGTGTGTGCATTTCTGATGGGTGTCATCAGCCATGGCTCCAGTGTGTACCCAGCATCCCCCACTAGGTGACCACAGGGGATGTCCCCATTGGCAAATCTCTGGTACAGCTCCATCAGATGCCATATGTGGGAATCATCTCTGCTTCCAGGGCAGCCAGCATACACATTCATTATAATGCCCTGGGCATCACATACGACCTGGCAGGTGATGGATGGGATGCCTCTGCAGTTGATGTAGGCCCTACCCTGCTCACTGGGTGGTGCTTTGATGCATATGTGCATGCAGTCTATAGTACCCACTACCCCAGGGTATTCTGTTATTTGGTGGAAGAGACGCATATTGCTGGTCAACACCTTACGGGTGTTGAGGGAATATACATGCTCACTGGCATGTGCTGACATGGCATCCAGGAACTGGTGGAATACTCTAGATACTGATGCCTGTGAGATCCCCATGTTATCCCCAGTTGTGCTTTGGGAGGTACCTGTGGCTTGTATACCTAGGCCTACACAAACCTTGTTATCCACTGGGATGGGTTCCCCTCGTTCGGTTTGGTGTGTCTGGTGTGGCCAGCACAGCTCTATTACTTGCTGTAGGAGGTCTCTGCCCTCCCTATTTTGCTCCACTATCTCCAGCTCATGTAGCCTCTGGTAGGTTACCCTGGGTCTGTACACTCTTCTCCATCTCCTCACTGTTGGCTGTTTGGCAGCATGAAGATCCTCACCACCCTCAGCCTCTTGCACATGTTGTTCTATGTTGCCTGCATCAGCCCTTCTCATTTCGTAGGTTTGTTTGTTAAAATTTCCCCACTTGTATACACCGGTGGTGTAGAGTGTGGGAAAAAACAGTGGGGAAGGTGTTTGCTTAGTTTATAGTAGTGTTCTAGGCTGGGCTGCTGCCTGTGTAATTGGCTGCTTCTGATACATTTCACCTGCCAGATATGCTAGTTCTCCTTCATTACCTTCCTACGGCTGATTTCCCTTCCCATTGCCCTTCTGTTTGGGCCTGGGGCCGTATGTATGTACAGTATGCCTGACACACCCACCCATGATGTCACCTACCTCCTAGTCTTGCACTCAGCTATTCATACTCTTACACTGTTGGGACCTGCCTCACATGCTGCGGAAAACCAGGATTCACTATCCTTCCCATCCTTTGCATAGGATTGCCTGCTGATGCATAGTTACATGTGTCACACTGTGCCTCCCCCCTTAGCAATCACTATTCACTGGCCAGGTTGTCTTTTGCCTGCCATTGACTTGCATGGCAGAATACTGATTTTAGTTAGACTGCTTTTTTTAGGTTTATTTTCTTATTTCCCCACAGATCCCGTTTGCACGACGTTGCCCTATGCTTCAACAGCCGTGATCGGGGGACATACAATAAAAGTTGTATTTTGTACATTTTGCATTGTTTGCAATACCAATGGTTTTCTACTTGGCCATTGGCATGCTTCCTCAATGATATGCAGCCTTTATTTGGGGCTGTCATGTCCCCGTTTTGGATTTTACAGTAACGTACACGGTTACTAACCAAGTACATTTCTGCATATTACGCTAGTCCTGCATGCCTTGATTCCTGCTTCCTGGATAGCAGATTTACCTCATTTGCATGGTTTTCACCTGCAAATGGGGTAATTTGCATATGGGGCTGGGAACGTGCAGCACTAGTGCTAGAGTGCTCGCGCATGTCAAACGGGCTCATACTTGGATCGCTCGGCCGCCATATTGGCAAAATTTCCTCTTACACTAATCATGCACGCCATGCAGGCTATTGACAATCCGGGGGAATATCTTTAGCCAAAAGTTAGGTACTGCATCTGGGCCTGGGGTTTTCCTGTTAGGAGTTTTTCTTTATTTTGTCTCAGTTTCTTTGGTTGTTACTTCATCCCATTTTATTTCCTCTACATTAGTGTTCCTTACTGTTTCTTTTAATTCTTCTATCTGTTCAGCATATTTGTTATGTTCAACAGGGTCTTCATAAATATTTCCCAAAATGTGCCTATTTCTTCTTGTTTTGGTGGTGCGTCTATTCCTTTTACTTTGTTTCCCAATTCTCTAGAAAACCTCTTCAGTCATCAATGAAGTGCGTATTTTGTACTTTTCCATTATATTTATCTGCAAACATTCTATCCCACGGATTTACTAATCTTCCATGCAGGACTAATCTAGTCCTACACGGAAGTGGCAGTTTAGGAGGAGGACGGCAGCGCACCATGCATATTAATGAAGGCGCGCTGCCTGACCTCCTAATCCTACATGGAGCGTGGACGCTTGCAGGGGGCGTGTCTGACAGCAGAGTTCTCAGAATAAACATGCCCCTGCAAAGTAGAACAGCAGAAACTGGAAATAAATGAGCAAGACCACTCATAGGTGTCTGCATATCCTTACCAACAGTCCCCATGTGTTCAACAGCAATGGTACATATAAATAAAATGAAGAAACCCTTTTATTTAGTTTTTTTAAACACTGAGTACAGCTAACCATAGTTGCGCGGGTTTGCCCATCACTTACCTATGGTTAAAGCAGCTGAAAAGGCTGAAGAGGATAACAAGGACTATATATGCAAATGAAGCAGCACAGCAATAGAGTAGGGGTTAGAGCATCCGCCTAACAAACAGGCATTCACGGTTTGAGTCCCACTGCAGCACATACCATTTTCCATGTGAAATCTGTATATGAACATATTTTTACATCTTTTTGCTGTATAACCTACATAATAATATTTAAATGTGAACTGGAGTACTGCATTAAATGCACATGTGAAGTGTCAGTGTCATAATGAATAAGGCACCAGTAAGCAGGTTTAAGCACAAATAAGCAGTAGTAAGCATATATAAGCACTAGTAAGTGTGTTTAAGTGCGTTTGCATGGGGGTAAGCATCGCCTACACAGATTAAGCAAAGTAGAAGCTAACTGAGTGTAAGAAACTGTAACTGGAGGTTAGCAGTGCTTACCTTCATGCAAACCCATTTACAACTGCTTTAAAGTGCCTTACTCACTCTGTACCCAACGGCCCATGTTCTGCCCAGCAACAAAATAAACTGCCTCTGCAAGGGTAGAACTCTATACACTATAGTCACAGTAGTTAACCACTAAACCATCATAGCAATAGACATGAATGAGGTATCAGCAAACTAATCCTCACCACAGGAAAATCAAACCAAACATGTGAACTGAATCTATGTACAGTGTGAAGTGGTATACCCTTCTACATAACATAAATATGTGAACTGGAGTGCAGTAAGCAGAGATATGAGGTGTTACTGTAATAAAGTGTAGAAGTAGTAGAAGTGTAGAATCATGAATACCAGACACATATAGATACTGTAATGAAGAATAAATCACTGCCAAATGGCAAATATAGTGCTAATTAACTATTAAGCAATGCTAACAGTAGCACAGCTCAAGTTAGTAAGTGTAAGCAATGTGTAGGGAAGCCAATTTAATCTGCCTAGTGGTATACCTCTTTAAGCAGTGCCAACCTTATGTAAGCAGGTGTGCCCATAGCTTAGCCTTTTCAAAACTGGCAAACCAGGGGAAAGTATGGAAATCAGCCATATTTAAACCCCACAGGTGGCAATAGTCTCATAACTGGCTGTAGCTTCCTACTGCAGGCAGAATGGCTGGTGTGGGTGAAGACACTCAATTTAGAGTGCAGTGCTGGGGCATCCAGAAGTCAAAAATCATGGTATGGCTCCTGGAAAAACACCATGAGCAGAGACTAATGCAGGGCCAGTACCAGGGGTCACAGTATAAAATGGAGGCCTGGGACAGTGTCACCCGTGACCTTACCAGTGTCACAGGTATCCCCCAGACTGGTGAGCGGGTCAGGCACCACCATGCTGACCTGAAGCGGCAGAGGCAGGATGTACTGGAACAGTGGATCCAGGAGTCTCGGCAGATGCCCAATGCCCCAGTACTGAGTAAGTACTCATTCTACTAAGTAGTAAATTGCCTAGCTTGTGTGTACTATGGATAGATATGGTTAAATATCACTGTATTTCCCTGACAGCTGCAGATAAGCGGGCTGCGAACCAGCAAGCCCATGATGCTAGGCTGCAAAGGCTGCGTTGCGAAGCAGGTTAGTAATTAGTCTGCATGTACTGTCATAACAAATAAATATAAGAGCCTTAGAAAGTGTTGTACCAGTAGAAATAAATGTGTAATAGTCTGTGAATAAAGGTATAACCCCTGGAGTGCTTCTGTTTACTCTTCTCTCATATGTTGGCGATCTGTTAAATACTATAAATAGTACTGTTGTATCTTAAGCAGTGTCATCCACACCGTGATATACAGATAAAATGTGCATGAAGTCCTGCATAACAATGTTGGAAGTGCCAAGAGATCAGTCATATTGTACAAGTTAGGGAGACTTAGATAGAATACAGTCAAAAGCTTTATATCAATTCCCTGATAGCACAGTGTACTGTGATGTTAGCTACAATTTTGTTGTCAAACACAGCAGGGGTTTGAATCCTGGGAGTGCTACTAAGTTGTATGCATACTCATACCCCACAACTGTACAGATTTTGTTACAATGTTCAGATAGAAAGCTGTATGCATAATTACACTCAACTGTACAGAATTTGCTAGAATGTTCAGATTGAAAGTTGTATGCATATTCATACCCCACAACTGTTCCAATCTGTCCAGCATGTCCAGATAAATGGCCCATATCACCAGCCTGGTACCCTGTTCCCCTGAAAATTCAGTGTGATGATCCAATAAATGTAGGCAGCTGTCAATAACATATAACTGATAATCAAACGTGTACATAGTCGGAGAACGTATATGAAAACAAACCTGTCATTCTAGCACCTCACCCAAAGTGTATGACAGCAATTCTCAACATATGTTGCATTAACACCTGCAGCCTGTCACGCCTGTATGTAAGACACAGGTCACGTATATAATAATCTACAAAAATACCAGTGTTACAATATAAGGCCATTGAGTAGTGTAATAATACATGTAAGGGACAGATCACTGCAGTGACTAAGAATGTTATGAAAGCTACAAGGATATATTAGTTGTTAATTGAACTCTCTCTCTCACCCCTACCATATGTGCAAAATAACCCAATGACACTCCTCAACTGGTATGTGTACACTCCAACCTTTTGTTGGGACATATGTCCTAATGGTTTATAAATATTCACATTTGTTTCTATGCATGTGCCATGTTAGAATACACCCATATTGGTGGCCTGTTGCCATCAATGAAACCTGCATGCTCCTGTAATGGCCACTGCTGTTCCATATATGCATGCGTTCTGCTTGCTCTGCAACTGTGTTTAATCTGGTGTTTTGGGTTAATGGGAATACCTATGCATGCTGTTATAACTAATCTTGAATGCTGTTGACTGTTACTAACCCATATCTGTCATAAACCTGCGACAACACAGCTCATATGGGAAGGCCGGTCCCAGCAGATCCACCTGTCCCACCTCAGCTGGCCATGGCACTGGGCACCAGCACATCTGGGGCCCAGCCTGAGACCTCCTCCTCTGTGGGCCCTGTGCCACCTTCCAATGGAACTGCTGTAGCGGATGGGGCTCACCCCCCTCAAAGCGGGCGGGGAGGGGAACCTGTCACCTGTCAACAGGTCTGGGCCTTGAGGCATAGGGAGCTCAATCTGGAGTATTGAGACCGGCTATGCCAGCTTCAGGGCCGAGTGGTGCTATTAGAGAGTGAGTCTGCCCCTCCTACACAGCCCTCAGCACAACCACCTTTGGGGCCGTGAAGGTGCAGTGGTGACTGCCCATGGGTGGGGACCTCAGTCCCACTGTTTTCAGTTGGGGGCTCATGGACTTACGACTTCCAAACACCCCTCCCCGTCCAAGGTGTTTACTCCCCACATGTGTCATATACCGGCGCTGTATGCATCTTGTGTGTCTTGTCTGTTAACCTACCCAACCTACTTCCCCAGATATACTTACTACCTCTCCCCAACATCCCACTCTCACCTGAAAAAAAAGGGCAATCTTTTCCCACAAAAATATCTTGCCCCATAAATAGCTGTCCATTTTGCACATGTGTCCACTGGACACATGTAATCTGGTCTAATTGGCATCACAATGAACATATGTTGTCCTCACCCCCTCCCAGGGGTTTGAGGGTCCAAATGTACCAGTGAATTTAATGTATATGCACAGCTGTTGCTGTAGAAAAAAATGGGCAGCTATGGACCTTCCCTACACCCTTCCTGCACATCCCTAGCTATTTTTCCTACTGCCCTTCCCTCTTTGTGCCCCTTTCTTCACCACATTCCTATCAACCCCTTTTTCTGTTTTTTTAAAGGAATTAGCACGGGAATAAGCGGGAGTAAGCACTTTTAAGCAGCAGTAAGTGGGATTAAGCCTGTTTGCGTGGGTGTAAGCAATGCCTACACAGGTTAAGTAATTCAGGAGCTAACTGAGTATAAGAAATAGTAACCATAACTTAGCAGTGCTTACTGTCACACAAACCCACTTACAACTGCTCAAAAGTGCCTTAGTCACACTGTATCCAACAGCCCTTGTTCTGCCTAGCAACAAAATAAACAGCCTCTGCTACGATCAAACCCAGGACCCTACACACCATAGCCAAAGTGATATACTACTAAGCCATCTTAGATATACATATTCTTGATGTACTCACAAACATTTCATCCAACCCAGTCATTCAACAGTACAGAGAATGTATTCCAACATGTAGATACAACATGTTGACATATGTATATATATATATATATATATATATATATATATATATATATATATATATATATATATATATAAATATATATGAACATATAAACATGCAAATGCCTACATCTATAGATATATATGTCCACATCTACATGTCTAAATATATACGGCTGGTTATATATATATGTCAGCAGATATATATATATATATATATATATATATATATATATATACATATATAGGTATATACAGACATACAGCTGTAGATAACAATGGGGAAATAAAAGATATATGTCCTCATGAAACGTTAATGGGGTTGAGAGGCCCCACACAATATACGTCTGGTATGAATAGGTATACCCCCCCAGCCAAGCACGACCCCTCTGTTATACAGTACCAAGTGTTGCAGATCCCATAACCAGGACCAGACACGACATAGCCATCCCTAGGATACATATACACAGACACATATATGCAGCTACAGGTATATATATATATATATATATATATATATATATATATATATATATATATATATATATATATATATATATATATATATAGATAGATAGATATGCATATACATATATATAGATATATATGTAACTACACATACACACACAGAGATTTGTACAGTAATATACATATGTAGTACGTGCACACAATATGGATAAGCCAGTATTCCTACAGTCACCACCTTACCAAATGGAGACTGTATGAGCCACCCATATGAATGACATTCATAGCCTGCAACATATACCCTCAGAGATATCAAAGGGTATAACACCACACACAGGTGTGCATAAATAAATGTGAAGGCTTTATCTGTGTACTATGACAGTTGTATATGCCATGTCATATAGCTGTTTAGACACTGACATCCATATGAACAGAGTAAGGCAACTGTGAAACAGTTATACTAAGACAGTAGTCTGGAAAGGTTGACATATGCTGCTGTCCAGGCCGTGGCCTTCAAGTAGTACATTAGTAATGACAGACTGGGCCACATTATACCAGACAATCAACAGTACGTAATGCAGATGTATAGGTCAGCAGCCTTTGTCTACACTCTGTACACAATCCCTAGGGGGTACAGACCCCTGTTGACACAATGGGATGTATCTGTTACATAACAAGGCATACCTGACACCATCAAAATAACACTGACAAACAGAACATCCCGTATGGTAGGAGGCAGTAGGGCTGCATTTACCCAAAGTGGATTGTATGGTAAAGTACATCCAGATACCTTAAGGCAGCCTATCCCAGATACCCACACATGTTGTAACAGCTTAGGTTAGTCATAGTACACCCCCCCTACTCTCACTGCATTAGGGCACACATGTATTGTGTAGGTGAAGCCCACAAATATATGGCCCCAACCCCTCAGTATGTGTGGGGGACACAACAGCAGTGGAGTGATGGCAGGAATGACAGCATGACATACACACAGCCCACTACATAACAACCCCTGACAGCATGTCATATGTGCAAAGCCTGGTATGTAGGTGGAGGATAGAGGCTGGAACACAGGCACAAATGTGTAAAACTGTTGTCATACAGTAAGCAAGATATGTATATGTATATATATCTATATGGATATATGTATACTTATATATACATATATGTTCACCATATGCCCTGCACATAGACTGGAGCCCTACCTCAGCCCCAATAGTCCCAACCTCTCAGTGCAAGGGGATGTCACGTATGTAGTGCAGGTATATTTGTAGACTGTTGCTACTGTAATAGGGATTGTCTTCACAGAAATGGTGTGTGTGGGAGGTCACATCTGCTGTTAACATGTGCGCCATTGGCTACTTACAGAGATCCAAAGGTCATCATAGAACTGCACCACTGCTAGCAGAGTAACGCCCCTGCGGACTACAGCTGTGATATGGCCAATAAATGTGGGCAGTCTGACACACTCAGGTCAGTCCAGGGAGTATACACAGAACCCCTTCATGCAAGACATGTGGACCAGGCCTGTCAATGTGGATGGTAACAACCATGTAGATGGGTATAACACGTACATACCGGTATACATTTGCCCCCATAGGATATGCATTGATACACCCCTGTCTGTCCTGCCACATAATAACCGCTGGTACACAGGTGCCATGGCCACATACTATCCACTAGTTACTGACATACATCTGAACAGCATCCCATTGCTTTGTCTGACATACATGACTGTTATGGTGGCCAGGCAGCAGTACATCTGGCAAGTATCTGGACATGACAACTCACTAGATAGGTACAGTAAGCTGCTAGGCATGTAATAAAGCACAGTGCAGGCTACAGGTAGACTGACTCAAGACTGGACTACAACTCCTATGTGGGAATACACATGTACCTGCATAGATAGCAGGCTCTACAGGCATGTCGCATCACAGAGTAACAGACACCTGTGTAAAAGTGCATAACCACAACCAATGTGAACACAGCCACATATTGTAAGCTAGCGTACTATTACAGTATATGGACTATCTGATGTACACCATCCTCATATGAGCCACTCACACAACAACCCTACATATACTGGGCCACTACACAGTGTGGTCCGATGGCTGTCTGTGGTTTGGGACATGCGTGTGTTCACCCCTACAAACATGTAAGCTGATAGGGTGACATACAGTGGAGCAGCATGTAACATCAGATAGAACAGGACCAAGAACAATGACATCTACCGCAGTCTCTACACAGGCCAAGGTACATATGCACTATACACACACTGTCGACAATTACCAGACTTACACATACCTCAGTACTGTACACACAACCACAGAATGCCCAAGCTATGTCCTCAAATACATCCCCTACTATACATAACATGTGTAGCAGTCTAATATCTCACTGGCGTGTTATCAGATATGCTGTCAATGAATATGGTGTACAGAACATATGCATCCCCTATTGCATGACATATGTATAAAGGTTGACAAGGTTGTGACTGTAGGCACAAACACAGGCCCAATAGTGACATGTTGCTGTGATGACCTCATACATCTCCTGTTGTAACAGGGTGTGATGCAACATATGTCCTATGAGGGATATGATGCCAGTAACTCTCATGGCTGTCACCATCTACTGACTGCAATCCTCACACTACCTTCTGCAGTTGTGAGATAGGTGCTCTGTGGGTAACACAAGGAACACAAGGCACCACACGCTGTCCAGTCTGCAGATGACCCTACAGATTGGGATTCCTCATAAATATAGCACTGACATGACAAGTATTAAAACATGTAGGACAGCCATATCCACACACACCCAGTTAAACCAATAGTACCCCAACTGCAGTATAGCAGCACTTACAGTCTGTAGTCAGGACAGAAACATCCCCCTCCTGTGTGTTGGCCTGTTTCTACAGTGTATGTTGTCAGAGGTAAATCCCCAATCCATCTGTGAAGCTGTTTGCCAAACAGATCTAGTTCCTGCTCACAGTGAATGAAAAGGCCCAACACCAACATGATGTTCCTAGATATTGGAGTGTGTTTCCATGCAATTGGCCTTGGGAATGCTACCACAGCTGTTCCACATGCAATTAGCCAGAAGAGGGCTGTAATCCATGCAGACGCCATCAGCTGATCATGAGCATCACTGACAATACACATGCTGCTGCCTAAGCAAAGCAGGTGTAAGTCTCCACATCCACCAGAGAGGAAGTGAGAGAGGCAGACAGAGGCAAAGATAAGTCAGGGTGGGTTTGGAGAGTAAAAGGTAAGCATGTTTGTGTCACACACCTACCAGTTCAGGGTATCGAGCCTGTGACTGACTATGTACTGATATCACATCTGTTATCCCTGCACGGTGGATATTGTGATTTATGCTAGGGGCACCATATAAGAGATTTTGAAAACACACTCAACATTAGGTCCAGTTGTTACACACTCACAACCACCTCCACACAGGACATGAATGACAAACATCAACACACACACACACACACACACACACACACACACACACACACACACACACACGGAATTAGAACCCCTACCTAACTAGTTATTACACTACAGCATTATGCCAATATAGAACGTGCCATGGAGAGTACTGGAGCACCTTTTCCCCAAAGGTTTATTTCACAGTGAGTGACATCAGCAGGACTGCAAAAGTAGAGTGAATGAATTGTAGTGAGTGCAACTAGCCAAACATGCATTGCTCTCTACGCAAGAATAGGAACAGACACAAAAGCATCCACAACTCCCACGTGTGAGAATAGAACCCCTACCAGAGTTCTATATCACACTACAGCATTACGCTGTTATAGCACACACCACAGAGATTGCTGGACTACATTTTCCCCAAAAGTGTACTTCACAGTGATTGACATCAGCAGGATTGCCAAAGTAGGACATTTGAATTGTATTGAGTGTAACTACCGTAAAGTGCCCTAATTATTCTGTATGCATTAACGCTGTTCTGGCCAGAACAAAAATAACCTGCCTTTGCAGGTCATGAACCTTGTAGACTACAGTCACAGTAACCAACCACTAAGCCATTACAACAGTACATGGAATTGTGGCTCCACCAAAGTAATCCCACCATAGGCTAATCAAACTGAACATGTAAAAGGAATGTATGTACAGTTGTCCATAAAAGACCTCTCCAAGGCCAATGTCATGCTACTCAAGGCAGAAGTAACAATGTTTGTGACACCCATGGAGACAGGAGCTGATGAATCCTGCACTAAGGCACTGTATGAGCACAGCCACTTGTGCATGATTCCTGACATCCCACACAGAACCACGATGCTCACCTCCCATATAATCAAGCCAGTCTGGTGGTCTCCTGCCATTAACAGAGTATACAACAGATGGCAGACACTGTTGAAGACAAAAGGATAATCCAAGGATGCAAACAACTCCCTTACCAGCCCCAGTAAGATGTTGAGATTCCTCATGGAATCCTCCAAAGCTGGCTATGTAACTAAAATATCCACAGATTCCACAGGCAACCACACAGCATTCTATAGGTATGTCTGAATTCTAACTGGCAATGCTCAAAAGTGCTCTGAGCTGCAACAGAATAGCATTACATAGACTGCTCCCATGGAATATGCCAATATCCTGGCAGATTGATTTAGTGCCACATTCACCCCCTCTCACCCCCAAAAGGGCCCATGTCAATATGAAAAGGGTTCCATTGCCCAGTAATCATGGCCACACAGGCAGTAAACCCACTACCCACACCTAAGAATACAGCATCCATGGGACCAGATGACATCCTGGGCTGTGTACTACATGAACTACAAAATGGAATGGCAACTCAACTAACTGTCATGTGTAATCATAGCCATGCATCAGGCCTTGTGCCCACTGAGTGGTGCACAGCTGCAGTTATCCCACTCCACAAGGGGGGATCCATCTGTGATCCCTGGAACTACCATCACATCAGTCTGATGAGCCTGATCTGCATGGCCATAGAATGCATTATCAGGGATGTTTTGAACGCAGACATTGGCAACCCTCAAACACTGGACCCCATACATATTGGGCTCATGGAGGGCCAGTCTTGTCTCCTGAAACTGATTGACTGCTTTGACGCAGTCTGCATAGCTGCTGAAGAGGGTAAGGCCCATGTGGACCTTGCTAAGCCCTTCAACACCATCCCCCAGTCTGGAAACATAGATTAACATACTAATCTGGCCATACATCCCTATGCCACTCGATGGTTTGCCATATGGCTTAC
This sequence comes from Protopterus annectens, assembly GCF_019279795.1. Taxonomy (NCBI): domain Eukaryota; kingdom Metazoa; phylum Chordata; order Ceratodontiformes; family Protopteridae; genus Protopterus; species Protopterus annectens. The sequence continues at coordinate 71,569,780 of NC_056732.1, forward strand.
TGACAGAACCCAAACTGTAGTTGTAATTGACTTCAAATCCATCTCCAGACAAGTGACAAGTGGAGTACCTCAGGGTTCAGTCCTGGGACCACTGTTGTTTGGCATCTACATCTCTGAAGTACAGGCCAACAGTACAAGACTCTGGCTAACAAAGGTAATAGATGACTGCCAAATGGGGGTCAGTATGAGCCTGAGTGTACTGCATGATATGTTACTGATACCAGCCTGACATCATACAGGTGGGATGGAGTACTGTTAACATCTTGTGCCCTTGCCGTGTAATGTCCTGGTTATGGGATCTGCAACAGTTGGTAGTGTATTGCAGAGCAAACATGTTTGGCTGTGGGGGGGAATACCTATTCATGCATGACGTATGTTGTTTGTGCCTGTCAACCCCATTAATGTTTCTGCTATGTTCCCACTTTATCTACAGATGTATGTCCGTATATACCTGTATCAATATAAATATCTGCTTACATATATGTGTATATATATATATATATATATATATATATATATATATCAATATGTTGTATCTCTTTAAACATTAATATATTTTCTTACACACACATATATCTACATGTTGGAATACATTCTCTGTACTGTTGAATGACTGGACTGGATGATATGTTTGTGAATACAGCAGGGTTATGTATATCTGAGTTGGCTTAGAGGTAAAGCACTTTGGCTATGGTGTGCATGGTCTTGGGTTTGAGCCTAGCAGAGGTTGTTTATTTTGTTGCTAGACAGAACAAGGGCTGATGAATACAGAGTGATTAAGGCACTTTAAAGCAGTTGTACGCAGGTTTGCGTGGGTTTGTGCAGAGGTAAGCACTGCTAAGGTCTGGTTACAGTTTCTTATACTCAGTTAGCTGCCAAATTGCTTAATCTGTGTAGGCATTGCTTAGCTCCATGCAAACCGATGCAAACCTGCTTACAACTGCTGTAACGTGCCTTAATCACTGTGTATCCAATGGGCTGTAGAGTTCTGCCCAGCAACAAAATAAACATCTCTTGCAAGGCTCAAACCAAGGACCCTGCACAGCATAGACATGGCTATTTACCACTAAGCCATGACAGATACAAAGAGATTTGATGTTTTTGGAAACATATCATCCAGTCCAGTCATACAACAGTACAGGGAATGTATACCAACATCTAGATGTATGTGTGTGTACCTATATTAATATCTAAGCAGATACAACATATCTTGATATGTAATTATATATATATATATATATATATTTATTTATTTATTTTTATTTATTTAACATTTGTTGACCGGGAATGTCCGACTAGGTTCCACAGAGCCTGTTTTCAGCGGAGGCCCGGGGAGAAATGCTCTAGATGTTAGTCTTTGGAATATATAAATATATAAATTTCTATAGTATGTACATATATATCAATATATATGCACATATATACATGCATATGCCTAAATCGACACATATATGTGTCTACACATCTGTGTCTACATATACACAGCATGTTAAATATGTGTACGCAGATATATATCTATGTAGGTGTATATGGACATAGTTATATATGTATTAGCAGATATATAAATCTATACAGGTATATATGGCCATACATCTGTAGATAGTAATGGCAGATTAACAAATACACATATGTCCACATGCACCATTAATGGGGTTGAGAGGCCCCGCACAGTATATGTCTTGTACGAATAGGCATCCCCCCTACAGCCATACACGTGGCTGGCCTTGATGTCACATGTATGGGTATGGCTGTGCACCCCAGCCTCTCAGCTAATTCACATCTGTTATCCCTGTATGGTTGACATTGTGATATATAGTAGGGCCACCATAAAAGAAATAAGCAAAACTCCCTCCACATTGCCCACAGGTGTCATACACTCACCACCACCTCTACACAGGATACTAGTTACAAACACACACACTTGTCATGTCTGGGAGTTGAACCCCTACTTAACTAGTTTATTACACTGCAGCACTACACAGTTATAGTACACACCACGGATATTACTGAAGTACTTTTTCCCCAAAGGTGTATTTCACATTGAATGACATCAGCAGGATTGCCAAAGTAAGGCATTCGAAATGTATTGCGAGTGAGTAGGCTATAATGCATTCCTCCATAAACAGACATTGGAACACACACAGAATATCCGGAATTGCCATAGGTGGAGATGGAACCCTACCACAGTTCTAGATCACACTACAGCTGTACGCAGTTACAGGACGCACAAAGGAGATTACTAAGCTACAACCTTCCCAGAGGTGTATTTCTAGGTGGGTGACATCAGCAGCCTTGCCAAAATTGAGTATATAAATTCTAAGGAGTGTGAATACCATAAAAAGCATTTTTCTTTACTCGGTCAAAGACAGACGGACACACAGATTCACACACACACAGTTGCCAGATCTGGGGTTGGAACATCTACCTAACTACATTATCACACTATAGCAGTACACAGTTACAGGATGCACTGCGGAGATTACTGGACAATGATTTTCCCAGTGGTGCATTTTTAGATGAGTGACATCAGCAGCCTTGCCAAAGTTGAGTATATGAGTTGTACGGTGTGTGAGTAGCCTAAAAAGCATTGCTCTCTACTCAGTCAGACATACACTCACAAACAATCACAGTTGTTAAGTCCGGGGTTCAAACACCTACCTAATTATTTTATCACATTACAGCAGTACATAGTTACAGGATGCACTACGGAGATTACTGGGCTATAAACTTCCCAGAGATATATTTCTAGGAGAGTGACATCAACAGCCTTGCCAAAGTTGAGTATATGAATTGTACAGAGTGTGAGTAGCCTAAAAGCATTGCTCTCTACTCAGTCAGTCAGACACACACAATTGCCAGGTCTGAGTTAGAACACCTACCTAATTACTTTAGCACACTACAGCAGTATACAGTTACAGGATGTGCTATGGAGATTATTGGGCTATAATCTTCCCAGAGGTGTATTTCTAGGTGAGTGACATCAGCAGTCTTGCCAAAGTTGAGTATATGAATTGTACGGAGTGTGAGTAGCCTAAAAAGCATTGCTCTCTATTCAGTCAGACACACACACACACACACACACACACACAGATTCATACACACACACACACACACACACACACACACTTTCCAGGTTTGGGGTTAGAACACCTACTTAGCTAGGTTATCACAGTACAGCAGTACACAGTTACAGGACACACTATGGAGATTACTGGGCTTTGAGTTTCCCAGAGGTCTATTTCTAGGTGAGTGACATCAGCAGCCTTGCCAAAACTGTGTATATGAATTGTATGGAGTGTGAGTAGCCTAAAAAGCATTTCTCCCTCCAAAGTCAGAAACAGACAGACACACACACACACAAACACACACTCACACAATTGCCAAGTCTGGGGTTAGAACTACTACTTAACTAGCTTATCACCACAGCAGTATGCAGTTATGGGATGTGCAATGGAGATTATTAAGCTACAGCTCTCCCAAAGGTGTATTACACATTGGATGACCTCAGCAGGCTTGCCATAATACTGCTATGGTGAGGGCGGTGTGTGCATGGGCCATAACCCATTCATGTATGCATTGACATGCCACATGCGGGCACACACGGGGTCATATGTCACAGGTATGTGTATACAGCTACTAGATGACTACTTCCTTGTACAGTCATGTTGCACAGCTGGCACGTACACCACATAGTCTGTCATGCTGACAGATACTGGTGGCTAGTATCTGCATTGAGTGACATCTGCACCTCATGTGTTTGGGGCCCTTTGGCTGTGTGGGACAGGCCCGGATGGTACCTTGTCACAGTCATCCTCTTCCACACATCTATGTCCGTCTACCTTTGGCTTATTATAGTGTGTTGTCCTTACATATGTGTCTGCATTCCTATCGAATGTGTGTGAGAGGCAGGAGTGGTGCATTCTGACATGTGCCTGCACTAAGAACTGCGACTGCCAGATATGTCTGGTCCACTGGTGTTTGCAGACATGGGCTTCATGTGTTTAAGTGTGTGAGCATGCCCAGTATGACCTTTCAGTATGTTGTTGACTGACATTGCCTTCATTCCTCTAAGTGTGTGAGCATGCCCAGTATGGCCATCTGTATTGCATGTGTGGATCAAGGCCAGGTAGTTTGTACTGCAGTGCTGACCTTTGTGTCATACACCGACAGGTAGTATGCTCTGTCTGCAGGATATCCATCGGTCATTTGGCATTGACTGTTTCTACATTTCTACACAGGAGTGGGAGGGGGCACACCTGACTGTTACTATAAGTGTACATAGGATGGGGGGCACACCTGACACTTGTACACATTTGCTAGGACTGTACTGGTATGTCAGGTACTCCATTTCAGTCTGTAATCTTACCTATCGTGTTGGTTAGAGGCATATCAGTGTACTACAGATCTTAGCTTTAATTACCTACATATTAGTTTCTGACTTCCTAGCCTTCACAACTTACATCCAACTGCCTGGCCTGCTGTAGTCTACCTGTGTAGGCCTGGGGGAGGGGTTACCCATAGGGCTCCTTCAGAGGCCATAGTACAGCATTTGTTTGTGTTTCTCTACACCTGTCCTGCTGGCTGAAACTGTTGTTGGGTATGTGCACCTTCCTGACTGGCATATGTGGGTCTTATGGACACACATGTCACTCAGCCCATTTCCTGCAGTGGGTTTTGTCACCCTGTGTAGTACTGGCTACTATGGTGACTCCAGTATGTGTTACAGATGTAATGGTGCCACTATGAGTGTTTACTGTCTGCTGCCATAACATTCGCCCACCCAATTCTCTTGCATGCTCACATCCATACCATAGCTACAGATAACAACGCATTCTGCTCCATTTGGCAATTGGTAGGTTGATTAACTTACCTTGAGGGTGTGCCAGACTTGAGGATGGTGCTGGAGGGCTGCCTGTGTCAGATGCGCATAGTACACTCCCTATGCATGGTTGAACACAGGTAGTGTTATGTTTGGCATCCTTTTACTGTATGTGCGAGTCAGAGAGAGGTGTCATTCCCTGGGTCCCTACTGTGTCAGCGCATATGCTATGCGTTGCCTCTTTGCCAAGGCCAGGTCATACTGGGGACGTCTCCTTCTGCCTACTGGGGCAGGCTCAGGTTGTTCCTCCTCCGAGTCACTCTGTGCCTGTACACGCCTTGGCATTGGTGGGGGGCTGTGTGGCTCTACCACATGCTGTTCCTGCTGTAGCTGTTTCCGCAGGATCATATTGTATAGCATAGCACATACCATAACAATTTGGGTACATGTAGCTGGTGAATATTGCAAGGCTCCACTGGATGTGTCCAGACACCAGAACTGTGACCTGAGCATCCCAAACACATGCTCTATTATATGTCTGGCCTGTGCGTGTGCCTCATTATGGCATTGTTGCTCAGGTGTGTGTGCATTTCTGATGGGTGTCATCAGCCACGGCTCCAGTGGGTATCCAGCATCCCCCACTAGGTGACCATAGGGGATGTCCACATTGGCAAATCTGTGGTACAGCTGCATCAGATGCCATATGTGTGAATCATCATAGCTTCCAGGGCAGCCAGCACACACATTCATTATAATGCCCTGGGCATCACATATGACCTGACAGTTGATGGAGGGGATGTCCTTGCGGTTGATGTAGGCCATACCCTACTCACAGGGTGGTGCTTTGATGCATATGTGTGTGAAGTATATAGCACCCACTACCCCAGGGAATTCTGCTATTTGGTGGAAGAGACGCATATTGCTGGTCAACACCTCACGTGTGTTGAGGAAATATACATGCTTACTGGCATGTGCTGTCATGGCATCCAGGAACTGGTGGAAGACACTGGATGCTGATGCCTCTGAGATCCCCATGATATCCGCAGTTGTGCTTTGGGAGGTACCTGTGGCTAGTATACCTAGGCCTACACATACCTTGGTATCCACTGGGATGGGTTCCCCTCGGCCATTTTGGTGTGTCAGGTGTGGCCGTCACAGCTCAACAATTTGCAGTAGGAGGTCTCCGTCCACCCTATAATGCTCGACTATTTCCAGCTCATGTAGCCCCTGGTAGGTTACCCTGGGTTTGTTCACTCTTCACCGTCTCCTCACTGTGGGTTGTTCGGCAGCATTCACATCATCACCACCCTCAGCCTCTTGCAAATGTTGTTCTATGTTGCCTGCTGCAGCTCTTCTCTTTTAGTAGGCTTGTTTGTTAAAATTTCCCCGCTTGTATACACCAGTGGTGTAGAGTGTGGAAAAACCAAAGGGGAAGGTGTTTGCTTAGTTTATAGTAGTGTTCTGGGATGGGCTGGTCTGCTGTCTGTGTAATTGGCTGATTCTGATACATTTCACCTGTCAGCTAAGCTAGTTCTCCTTGATTACTTTCCTACTGCTGTTTTCCCTTCCCATTGCCTCCCTGATTAAGCCAGTTTGCACACCGAGCAAACAGAGGGCTCAAATGAGAACAGAGCTGCTATTTCCAAGTTTAACTTCATTTTTCTTCCTGTAAAATATGATGCATGGCACGCACACCTGCTTACACTTTGTAAAAAGTGCTAGGCAGGTTTGGACACACCCCTAGCTTAGCTGTGCTAAGCTAGGAGCAATCCCGAGCCACAGGGCTCCAGTCCTCTTACCGTATGCCTGATGTCACCTATATCCTAGTCTTGCACCCAGCTATTAATACTCTTACTCTTTTGGGACCTGCCTCACACCCTGGGGAAATCTGGGATTCACTGTCCTTCCCCTCATTTGCATAGGATTGCCTGCTAATGCATAGTTACATGTCCCACACTGAACCTCCCCCCTTTCCAACCATTACTCACTGGCCAGGTTGTCTTATGCCTGCCATTGACTTGCATGGCAGAATACTGCTTTTAGTTAGGATGCTTATTTTACGTTTATTTTATTATTTTCCCCCCGATCAAGTTTGTGCGCCGTTGCCCTATGCTTAAACAGCCGAGATCGTCGAAAACAAAAATAAAAGTTGTTTTTTTTAATTTTTTAAACAGTTTGCAATGCTAATGGCCTTATATCTGGCCATTGGCATTCTTCCTCAATGATATGCAGCCTTTATTTGGAGCTGTCATAGCTCCATTTTGTAGTTTGCAGAAATGTACTTGGTTACTAACCGAGTACATTTCTGCAGACTGCACTTGTCCTGCACTAACAGCTGCCAGCTTCCTGGATCGCAAATTACCCTCATTTGTATGGTTTTCACCTGCAGTTGAGGGTAATTTGCATACAGGAGCTCGGTCTGTGCAGGATTAGCCTAAGAGCTTACGTGCACGTCCCAGGAGCTCGCTCCTGGATCGCGTGTTGGCCATAATGCCGAAAAAAGCTCTTAGACTAATCCTGCATGCAATAAAGGGCTTAATAAATCTGGGGATAAGTTTTTCTGCCTGTGCTGATATTTTTAGTTTATTATTGGAAATAGTGTAAAATAAATTCTGTGTTACTTTTTCCAATATGTCTTTCTAAGAATTTTTGATGATCTGACTCATTTTTATATTCTTCTGACAGTGATACTTGCTGTCTTAATTGCTTTAAAGCTTTCTCAATTTGATGCTTTTATGATAGCATTCTACTTGGGTTCTACTATGAAAAGCCGACTTCCTGAAAGTTGAAGTTCCGAAAGAACAAACAAAAATGTCCAAAATCCCAAAGGGTGAAAAATTCTCTTTTTCTTGTTTTTGTATGTGGGGTGGAGCTCCCCTGCACCCCCTGTTGTGGGGGGGGGGCAAGCCCCCACACCACTCAAATTTATATATACCATCTCATGGTCACAACAACACAAAGAAGGTAGAAATCTCTCTAAATAAGTTAATCATTGCTGGCACACAATTAAAAAATGCATTGGCAATGATTTCCCACGGGGAAAAGTGTTTGGGGTTATGCAGTTCATTTTTTTTCTGTATGCTACTGATGCTCAAGCTATTTGACTTCCAGCACATGTAGGGATGCCATCTACTTGTGCCTTTCCTATCCTTTGTTACTTTATGTTTTTGTGGAAGCATTTTATATGTTATTTGTTTAGATGCATAGTAATATAGCCTATTTATTTCTGTTATAGCACATGAAATTCTTTGAAATGCCCTGATTACTCTGTTCATCTGTTTCATCATTCTTCTAACATTTTGGGATCTATGTACTTTCTGTTATCTATTTCTTTCATCTATCTTAATATGTCTATCCATTTCTATTAAATCAACCATAGGTCTTCCCTTAGATCATTTTCTTTTGGACTGAGAGCTTCTTCTTTGCTCTGTTCCTGTGAGTATTCTAGAGAAAGTTCTAGAGCATCTTCCTGAGACATACTGTGTTCAGCTGCACCCTGTTTCATTTGGTGCTCCTTCATATGGGAACCCATTGTATTATTAATCCACAACATTAGCTGTGTCAGAGTTTCCACCATTTCCTTCTCCTTCCTTTGCTGTGCATCTTCAATTGGACCTTCATAATGATCTTCTACAGAAGGCTCCAGAGCATCACCTTCTGGAAAATCTTCTTTTGATGCCTCCCGCTAAACCTGCTGCTCCATAATCTGGGGACCCATTGTTCCATCATGCTGTGTCATTGCTTGTGATGGAGCCTCCACACTAAATCCTTCACTTTGCAAATAATTCATAACTTTAGCTTCTATTTGTTTTTCTACCTTACTAATTCTCTTTTCAACATCCCCCCTTTGTGTTCTTATTTTTTGCATTGTGAAATTTTCCATATCTGAGTGCCTTTGTCTGTATTTCTCTTCAAATATCATTGGAGCTGCATTTTTTGTATTTATTAGCTTGACTTTCTCCTTTGCATATATATGGCACCATACCAGATTTCATTTTCTTTCCCATGCCCATGTTTCTTTCTTATACCTTTCAAAAAGCTCTGTTTTTTTTTCCTTTAAACTTTACTTCCTCTGTAGTATCTTTTTTCCAGGCAGCACAATGTTTCTTTGTCTTTATAACATTTTTTGTTAATCCATTCTATTAAAATACATAAATTCACTGACAAAACATTTGAGTGTTAATGTATGCAGTAAACAGGGAGAACAAGCAAAATAAGAAAGAAGGAAGAACCAGATTAAAAGTTTAGAAAACTGCATTTATAATAAGGACTAGGCTAAATAGTAAAACAAACAAACAAAAAAAAACAGTGTCTTTAATGTACTGAGTAATGAAAGGCAGTCGGTTGTTTTAAGAGCTTTGATAGCATTAAGAAGCATTTGCTCAAAGTCAAAGTAAACTTTATTGCCATTCAGAAATCACACAAGTGCAAAAACTGAATGAAATTCCGTGTCTATGGACTCAATGTGCAGACAACATATAGACTATTTTCACAGACATTTACACATATAACACCTAGCTATTATATCACGGACATGCAGGTAAATAGACTAATACTGCACATAATTAGAAACACGTTTTAACACTTTTCGCAGTGAACACTTACTTGCATGAGACTTTAGTATTGCACAGGTACTTGGTTAAGATATTGCATTGATCCTTGCACAGAAAGAGACATAGGTTCATAGGTTCATAGGTCGGTACTAGGCTATCGGTCCTAGGGCCTATACAAGCCTAGCCATAACAATTCCATGGATATTACTTCCCACAATATTTACTTCTCTGGACCACTGACATGATCTCTGGGGTGAATTTCCTATCTCCCATCCAGTCATCAAGGTTTCTTTTGAAGAGGGCCAAGGGGGAGTCTCTTGGTCAGGAACTTATCCCTCCAGAATGTTTTGTTCATTGTGATGACAAGGTTTAGATCTCTGGAGCATGTGGCTCTGAGGGATTGGGATTTCTTTAAGTGGAGCATGTTCAACAGCTCAGGGTTGGACATGGCTTTGTATGTTAAGCAGAGATCGCCTCTGAGTAGACGATATGCCACAGAGTATAGCTGGAGTTTTTTTAGACGGTCAGCATATGGCATCTGCTTTAGGATTGTGATTCTTTTAGTGAGGTATTTCTGTGGCCTTTCCAGCTGTTGCAGATGTCTTGTGAGGTACATACCAAACAGGTCATTATACTCTATAATGTGTCTAATGATGGATGAGTACAGTGGGACAATGACCTCCTTTTTTCTGGATGAAAAGCCCTTAGTGATGAGGTGTGTCACATAGAAGGATTTCCTGACTGTTGTGGCGATGTGGTTATTGAAAGTGAGACCACTGTCCACCTGTGTCCCTAAGTCTCTCATCACACTTTTGATGTTTAGTGTACTGCCACCTATGTGATAATTCATGGGTACATGTTTTTTTCCAAAGGGGATAACTATACATTTCTTGGCATTAAGCTTGAGCCCATGGTTCTGGCACCAGGCATCTGTTTCTGTAAGGCCCTTTTGTAGAATATCCACATCATTTGCGGATTCAATAATGGCTCCCAGTTTGCAGTCATCTGTGAACTTTGTTAGCCAGAGTCCCTTAGTGTTGGTCTGTACTTCAGAAAAGTAGATGCCAAACAAGAGTAGGCCCAGGACTGAACCCTGAGGTACTCCACTTGTCACTTGTCTGGAGCTGGATTTGGAGTCGGCTACTTTTACAGTCTGGGTCAGTAAGCCAGTTGGCAACCCATTGAGTGACGTAGGGATTTATGCCCAGCTTAGTAAGTTTATCTATGATTCCAGAGTGGGGGATGGTGTCGAAGGCCTTGGCGAGGTCCAGATAGGCTGTGTGGACCGCCTTACCCTCGTCCACAGCTCTGGAGACTGATTCAAAGAAGTCAATCAGATTCAGGGGACAAGATCGGCCCTTCACAAACCCAAACTGGGTGGGGTCCAGTGTTTGAAGGATGCCAATATCTTTATTAATAAGTTCCATGATAATGCGTTCCATGCCCTTGCAGATCAGGCTTGTCAGACTGATGGGACGGTGGTTCCCAGGATCCAAGGAGGATCCCCCCTTGTGGAGTGGGATAACTGTAGCTGTGCGCCACTCAGTAGGCATGAAGCCTGAGGTGAGGCTATTATTAAGCATGACACAAGTGAGGTGCCAGTTCATTTTGTAGTTCATGTAGTACACAGCCTAGTATGTTATCTGGTCCCATGGATGCTGTATTCTTAGCTTTGGAGAGTGTGGTTTCTACCTGTGTGGCCATGATTACTGGAATTTGGCAATCTTTTGGTATTGAGATGGGCCCTTTAGGGGGTGAGAGGGGGGTGAAGTTGGCACTAAATCGATCTGCCAGGATATTGGCAATATCCTTGGGATCAGTATATTTAATGCCATTCTGTTGTAGCTCAGAGCAGATCTGAGCATTGCCATTTAGATTCTTGACATAACTATAGAATGCCTTGTGGTTGTCTTTGGAATCTTTGGCAATTTTATTTTCGCAACTAGCTTTTGGGGATTTTATGAGGGATCTCAGCTTCTTACTGAGGCTGGTGAGGAAGTTTTTTGCATCCTGGGATTTTCCTATTTTCTGCAACAGTTTCTTCCTTCTGTTGTATAGTTTGTTTATAGCAGGAGACCACCAGATTGGCTTCCTTTTTTGGAGTAGAGTATCTTGGTTCTATTTGGGATGGCACGATTCATGCATGAGTGGATATGCTCATACAGTGCCTTAGTGTAGGATTCTGCAGTCGAACTTTCAGATCCCGTCTGCATGGGTGTCATGAAGTTTGTCACTTCTGACTTCAGTAGCATGAAGTTGGCTTTGGAGAAGTTTTTTAAGGAGGTTTCCTTACTGGGGGGTGGGGGTGGGATGTGGATGTCAAGGGTGATTTGTTTACAGTCAGACCTGACCAATGAGGGGGTGACCACTGGTGTAGGGCATCTATCTCCCATGTTGGTAATGACCAGGTCTAGGATATTGGAGCCCCTGGTGGGACAATGGATTCCTTGATCCAGGGCATTGGAATTTATGAATTCCAAGAACTGTTGGGAAAAGGAGTTGGTACCCGAGTAGTTTTCCCAGTTAATGGCAGGGTAGTTGAATCACCCAGTATTATGGTGTTTGGTTGTATCTTAATATTTTCCAGTATGTTTAGACAGGTGTAGTGAGAATCTTGGGGCATAGTGGGGGATCTGTAGCAAGCTACAATTTGGATTGCAGTCTTACCTAGTGTTAGTTGCACTTGGAGAATTTCAGATGCATTGTGTTGGGCAACTAGCCTGGAGGTGTGAATATCCTTGGTGAATATGGACACTCCTCCAACTTTAGTGTTTCAGTCTTCATTTTGTTGCCGAAAAGTGTGGTAAGAGTTTTAGCCTGGTATTGCAGGGGTGCTCTCTGGAGCCTTGAACCAGGTCTCAGTCACTGCACAGATATTGATGTTCTCCACTTTTAGGAGTGCCTCGAGAGAGTGCATTTTGAGGTTTAGACTTCTAGCATTGAGTAGCATTACCTTCAGATTTTGCATGCTTGTATCTGTTATGGTGGTAGTTTTATCTTTTGAACCTTACCTAAAAAAGGCACCATAGGGGTGGTAAGAGCTTTAGCCAGTAATCTGAATCCCAGGGCTGACAGGTGCAGACCATCTCTGGCAAAGCATCATGGTTTGTTGATCATGTCTTCCCAGGCAGACCAATACTGGATCCCCTTTGAATGACACCAGAAGCTTAGCCAATTGTTGAAGTCAATCATTTTGTCCTTATACTGTGGTATCACTCTGGGTGAAGGCAGGATGCTACTCAGGGCTAGGGTCATACCTGCCTGGGCCACATGATCGAAGAGCTCTTCCATGTCTCTTTTCATGTAGTCCAGGGAGGTACATCTCAAGTCATTCACTCCATCATGGACAATGACAGAGTCGTATCTGTACTTGTTGTGGAGTGACTTGAGTGCATGCGTTATATGGCGGAGCCTGGCACCTGACAGCCATCTGACTGTAATTTTCTCCTTGTTCAGCCTGGTGAGTGGGACATCAGTGTGCCTGACTATAGAGTCACCTATGACTAAAGTGTTGGGTACATTGTCTTGCCTTAGAGGCTGCTGTTGGGTGGCACACTGGTGTTGTGAGCTATGTGTCACTTTGGTTGTGACTGGTGTTTGTGTTTCAGCTTTGGAGGTCCTTGTTGCTTGGGCAGGTTAATGTTAAGGGTCTCCGCATATGTGGGTTTAGTGTTGCTATGTGTGGGGGTTGACGGTATGAGTTTTGAGGGGCTATGAGTTGCTTGAGGTGTAGTGCAGGTGTTAACCTTCTCCTTTTGACTGTCTCGTACAATCTTGGCTGGAGAAAGCTTTGCTTCCAGTTTGGCTATGTAGGTGCATCTCTCGCAGGTTGTAGTGTTGGGTAGTAGGAGGAGAGGATTGTCTGTGTACATGAGGCAGTTGCCGCATTGCCCCAGTATGTCCAGATTCACCAGGTAGACAGGAGAAATCACCTGAAACTGACCCTTGGACATGCCTGTTTACGTGCTTTTTTTGTAAAGTATAAGAGCTGTTTTCCCTTACCTTTGCAAGGTACTTTGCAATTATAGGCTGTTTAGTGCCTACGATTAATTTCTCCTTATTGACAAGGAGAGTTGAGTTCTTGTATCAGTTTCAGGCTTCCTAGTGCTTTCCAGCAGGTTCTAGAGCAAGTGCTAGTCACAGGGGTTCAGATTTTAGTGCTACTACTGAGAAACCAGCTAGTTCTAAGGGAAAATTTGAAGAGCAGACTTTCTGGCACCTGGAATAGTTTAACTGTAGCCCCGCAGTGCTGCATGATGCAAAAAATGTGCAAACACATGCGCTTTTAAGCCAGAAAGTTGAAAGGGATAGAAATCAACCCAAAAAGGCTAATAAAATTACAATTTCAGAGCTGGAAACCACTCCTCTAGCGTTATATAGGCAGTACAATGCTCACCACTCCCACTGGTAAACAGTAGGACTTCCCTCTACCACAGCAAGGTCTGGATAGCTCTGAACACAGAAAATAAAGTCCTGAGACTGGGATATGGACTGGCTAGGAAAGGTGGGAAACGAGCAAACAAGATAGTATTTTTTTTTGTTAAAACAGGCTAAGCAATGCAATAATACAGTAAATAAACACAGAAAAGGCTAACACACTTGAGTGTGTAGTCCTAAACAGTAAATGCAATTAAAACTCTACAAAATTAGCAATTTAAAACTTTTTAAATGAAGCAAGGCAAGTGCACAACTGAAAAACTATTTAAGAGGCAGTAATACAGCAGAATAAGTAGCTAGTCTACATATACAGAGAAGTCTATATATACAGAAAAGCAGCTGAAACACACAAACAATTCAGATGCAGTGCAACCTAGAGCACTTGAATTGTAGCAATATTAAGGCAATTATAGTTATAATAAATGCTCTAAAATATACTCTGTATTTCCAAAATGTTTGAGAAGCACTGTCAGAACACAAGGAGATTCAGACAATTTTTTTTGAAAGGGAAAAGGGAGAAACAGAATGCCTTCTCAGATGTTCTCTCTATATTAGGTAGAATGACCTAATGACACTAGACTGGGAGGAGTGTCCTAGATCAAATTTACAGTAGGGGCGGGCAACTGCAAAGCCACCAAGTATAACAAAAAGACACAATGAGGGTGGGGACAAATACACTACAGAAAGCCACAAAATGAAAGTTTTTAAACAGATAAAAAAGCAAAGAGACTCTACAGAATGCTTTTAACTGCAAACAAATCAGTTACCCATGCAGATTAGTTAATAGCAATAAAATGCACTAAAAACTATGCAGCAGGCAATAAAAAAGTGCTATATATAAATTGCTAGAAACAATAATCAGTATAAATAATCCGAAATAACAGGATACTTATATATCTCATATCAGAGTTGTAGTCAACACCCCTCCTCCACTCTGCTCAGTGTGTATAGACAGAAATCCTCTCAAAGTTAGGGCTTAAATGCCAGAAGATACAATCTTAGACAACTTTTTTTTAAAAAAAGCACAAAAGAACCAGCCCCCACTAGCCAGTAGCCAATTAACACAATCTAGCCAAGGTAAAGAAAGGCTTCTGCTAATTCAAGATGGCCTGTTCATGTGCTTTGAACAATCACTGTAGAGACAAACAGGCCCAGAGCCAGGAAATCTGAATTGGGACAATACTAAAGCTATTGGCCTACACTCTTTAGACAGTAAACACTACAGAAAGCCACAAAATGAAAGTTTTTAAACAGATAAAGGAGCAAAGAGACTCTACAGAATATTTTAACTGCAAAGAAATCAGTTACCCCTGCAGATTAGTTAATAGCAATAAAATGCACTAAAGACTATGCAGCAGGCAATAAAAAGTGCTATATATAAATTGCTAGAAACAATAATCAATATAAATAATCCAAAAAACAGGATACTTATGTATCTCAGATCAGAGTTGTAGTCAATGCCCCTCCTCTACTCTGCTCAGTGTGTATAGACAGAAATCCTCTCAAAGTTAGGGCTTAAATACCAGAAGATACAACCTTAGACAACTTTTTTTTTTTAAAAAAAGCACAAAAGAACCAGCTCCCACTAGCCAGCAGCCTATTAACACAATCTAGCCAAGGTAAAGAAAGGCTTCTGCTAATTCAAGATGGCCTGTTCATGTGCTTTGAACAATCACTGTAGAGACAAACATGCCCAGAGCCTGAAAATCTGAACTAGGACAATACTAAAGCTATTAGCCTACACTCTTTAGACAGTAAACACTACAGAAAGCCACAAAATGAAAGTTTTTAAACAGATAAAGGAGCAAAGAGACTACAGAATTATTTTAACTGCAAACAAATCAGTTACCCGTGCAGATTACTTAATAGCAATAACATGCACTAAAAACTATGCAGCAGGCAATAAAAAGTGCTATATATAAATTGCTAGAAACAATAATCAGTATAAATAATCCAAAAAAAGGGATACTTACATATCTCAGATCAGAGTTTTAGTCAATGCCTCTTCCTCCACTCTGCTCAGTTTTAAGTATTGCACTGTGAACATCAGAGGATTGCACTTTAGACCTTATAGTATTGCACTATGGTTAATTTACAAATTTGTAACATGTATTGCAATGAAAGAAGAGATATTTTACTGCATTGCTACTGCTCTAGATGGCCTGTAAGTTAACAGTCATGGTGAATATTACACTATGTATTAGATTAGGCTGGTAACCAGGTTATTGCACAATATGAGACAAGCTACTACAGTTTCTACTGACCAAGATGGTCATCATGGAGTGGAGTTGTTACTAGAGTTCAGCAGCCTGATGACATTAGGGAAGAAGCTGCTCCTGAATCTCATAGTTCTGCAACATATGCTTTGGAAGCACTTTTGGATGATAGATGCAGGAACAGTCTGTAAGCAGGGTGAGAACAGTCTTTAATTATTCCTCTGGCCCTGCCGAGACATCTGGATAAGTACAAATCATGGATAGATGGTAAGGTGGTCTTAATGATCCTCTTGGCTGTCTTCACCACTCTCTGGAGGGATTTGCGCTCAGATGTAGAGCAGCTTCCATACCATACTATGAGGTTGTTTGTCAGGATGCTTTCTATAGTACCTCTGTAGAAGGTAGTGAGAACTGTCGATGGGAGATTCGCTCTCCTCAGCCTTCCCAAAAAGTGCAATCTCTGGTGCACTTTCTTGACTGACATTTGTATCTGTGTTCTAAGACAAGTCCTCATCAATGTGTACTCCATAAACTTCGTGTTTCTCACTCTTTCCACTGTTTCCCCATTGATGGTAAGGGGAGAATGTTCCTTGCAATTTTTCCTGTAATCCACAATTATCTCTTTTGTCCTGTTTATATTTAGTGCTAAGTTGTTATTTCCACACCAGATAATCAGTTGTTCCATGTCATCTCTATATGCTGTTTCATCGTTGTTACTAATGAGGCCCACCACTGACTCAGAGAGTTATTGAAGATATCTGTGAGAACATTTGTTAGTTGGACTGTGCAGTTCCCGAACACTCACCCTAGGATGTTGTCAGGCCCAGCCACTTTTCTTGGGTTAACTCTGCACAGTGTCTTCTGGACATCAGCTGTTTTGAGGGTGAGCACCTTCTTGTTATGGCTGATGGGCATTTTCTTCCCTGTTTTTCTGTTCCATTCCTCGAATCTGCTGAAGTAGACATTCGGCTTATTTAGGAATTCCTTGCTGTCTTCAGATTGTGAAGACAGGGGTTTGTAGTCAGTTATGGACTGGATACTTTGCCATTAGGCGCCTGGGGTCTTTCTGGTCAGAGAAGTAGCTCTGGATCTTTCTGCCATAGGCGCATTTTGCTTCCTTCACTCCCTTCTTCAGATTCACTCTGGCTGTTCTGAGTGCTTCCCTGTCTCCAGACCTGAAGGCTACATTTCTTGCTTTCATTAGTGGCCCAAAATAAAGGTACCAACTTGAGCAAAATTAATTCTTAACTATAGATGTCAAAAGTAACTTATTGGAGGCTGAGAAACAATATAGTAGCCACTGTAGTCTTAGCCTCAGCAGACAGCTAAACAGTCAGGAACAGTGCTCATTATTTAGGCTTCAGTGGGCTAAATTTGTTCATCCTAGATCCAGTTACCTTGTCTCTGGTTTAATGGGAAGCAAGCAGGGCTACTGATCTCAGAGGGTCTATATTATTTTCTCAAAAGACGTCTCCATCGAATGGCTGGTCATTAATCACTACCCATTGAACAGCCGTTAAGCGAAGGTTACAATCATCAAACTTCTTTACTAGCGAAAGAAACTACTTGGCCACCAGAGCAACCATAATACGAACCCCCCCTACCTATATATGCTAACTATGAGATCACACTATAGTGGAGAAAGTGCTAATTCACAATGCTGGCCACCTAGTTACTTTCCCCGGGAAAAACTTTGATGTAGTGATCATTCCCTAAATGCAGTGTTTGATGTAATCATGTCGATGAATAGGGATTCATTGGAGATGTCTTTTGAAGAAATAATATAGACCCATCTCAGCATGTCTACTGTGAGCGCCTTCAAGACTAGACACATATACTATCTAGTGCAAACAAATCTTACATATTCTGAGTGAATAACATATTGAGATACTCCAATAACAGCAGAAATGTATTAACTGGTTTTACTCTGAATTGTCAAGCTAAAAATTGCACAAGGTTATTACCACATGTTTGGAGGTGTGATGAGCTAGCAGACTTTTGGGATTCCCTGTGGGCTCCTCTGTTGGAGGTGCTGGGTGGGTGGATTGGACTTACTGGGGGGGTGATTTTGTTGAGTTATACTACAGAATCAGAATTGTCTAGACATGGCAAAGCCTTGCTGAGTCTAATTCTGGTGGCTGCCAAAAATGCAATTACTAGAAAATGGAAATCAAAGTCTAGACCAACTTTACTAGAAGTAGTAAATTTAGTAACTGAGATAAAACAACTGGAATTAGGATCTTTAGAAAAGGGAAGGAGCAAATTACATAGAAAAAATGGGAATTGTGGGGAAAATTATATGCACAGCAGGAATGAGGTTTAAGTGGCAGGATTTGAATGAGCTATATAATGCTTAACTGCCAATGACTAGAATGTTTATAAGTGATTAGTTATGTTTACAACTACAATTGTTTCAATGGTGTCTGTGTTGTAAACTGTTCAACTAAAGTGATTTCATTTTGTGTGTTTTTCATTTATATAAATGTAAGATTGCCTTTGTCACATGTAGAAATTTAATAAAGATGTTGGAAAAAAAAGGTTATGACCAGATGAAAACAACTGCTTGTAAGCTTGTCCTGAAGAAAATCAAAATTGAGTGTTTTTTTAAGGGCAAGCCTGTCACGTCTCCCAAGTGGGAGGGCAAACTCCCCTGAACTTATATATACAAACTCCACAATTACACAAACATGAAGAAGGCCGAAATCTCCCAGAAGCAAGGCATCACCATCAGCACACACTTGGAATACATGCTGACAGTGATAGCCTATAGAAAGCAGTAATTAAGAAGTTTAATTTTATCAAATTAAACTTGGCCAGACAGAAGCTTATACAATCAAAGCTGGATGAGGACTAGGGAAATCATATTTTTTTAGAATATTAAAACACACTATCAAAAATCTCCTGAAAGCAAGCCAAAATAAACAATGTAATTACAGTGCATTATGATGGGGGGGGGGGGATTAAAGAATTAGGCTGACGGACACCTGACATAAAAATGTTATTTATGTAGTCGCATTTGCCTTTTCTGATGGGCTGGAGAAAACAATTCACCTAAAATCATGCTTTAAAACTCCTTATACAGTAGATCTGCCAGTAATATCAGAAAAGGATGCTGGTTCTCTGTGGATATTTGAAATGAAAAAACAAAAGCAAGCACGTAATACTGGGTTTGGGTCTGCCAGTGGCAATACTTATCCAGGTACTCTCCTGTTACAATACCCCAGTCTCATATCCTGATCTTTATGCCTGGTTACTGCCCTGTAGTAATAACTAAATATGTTCAACATATTTTCATTATATTGGTCACTGTTCACTATATCACAGATCACTATTCTAAAGACTTAAACCTTGCCTATGATACAAATAGGACCTGTCGACGATGCAGGTATAAATCCCAGACACTACCTCTTCTCTGGAACAAGGTCCCTGTTCATGTGAAGGAGAGTTCCTCCCTAACCCTATTCAAGAGTAACTTGGATAATTGGATGCAGAACAGTAAATTCATCCCTGGTTTGGTAGCTATGTTTCTAATGGACAGAGGCAGCCTGTAAATAGTTTACCTCCTAAGGCCCTGCTTGTAAATGTTTAATCTCCCATGCCCATGCTTACACTAATCAAGGATACCAGAACTTGTCAGAAATTCGGAATGCATGGCTAGCCTTAAAAAGGCCCTTGTGGTCATTAGCCTAGTACACACCTGTGAACTGATGAACCTGTCTTGTCGGTCCTTGGAGATGAAACATGGAAGGTTTCTCTGTTGTGTCAGACTGCTGTGCCCACCTCTGGGCAGGTTGCTGCTACCATTAGTAACATGGGTGGCCTCATTTTTCCTGTCAAAAACTAACAGAAAACTAAGCATGTGTCTACTCCTCCTCAGATTTCCTTAGACAGGAGTAGTTTACTGGGTCTGGATCAAGGTTTAATTCAAGGTATTGATCCTTCTTGTAAAGTAGTTTCTGCTAAAAGAAAGAGGGATACTTATTTTCTTAAAAAGATTAAAACATTCTGAATCTGAACAGGAAGATGGAGGGACAAATACTGGGTTTTCTCCTCAGATTTCTGTTTCAGACCTTTCTCTTTCTGTGAATCTATTGCTAGAATGTACCAGTGTTTTCAATGGGAGATTACTGAGGTTTCTCACAGAAGGAATTTCCAGAACCTACACCCATTCCTCCTGTTATGGCTGCTTTAGAGGATGTGTGTGTTACTGCCTGCAGTTTTCCTGATAATCAGCCAGTTGCCTCTAAAAAGGCAGATAGGATGTATAAAGTTCTTCTGTCTTTTAATTTTTTGTACACTATTCCCAAACCTCACCCAGTAGCTATAGCTTTAGTTTATCACACTGCTTCTAAACACATAGTTAATTATAATCCTACTCTTTATGATAAGGATGAGAAAATTATTGATAAGTATAGGAAAAAGTATATAGTTCTGTAACTTTGATTTTCAGAATTTTTGAATTGTCAGTGTGAAGACTGGTAGAGAAGGGTGAAGGCTGCCAAGCTAGCCAGATAGAATTTTATACACAATTATATCATTTGTAAATATGAATGTGAATCACAGGCTTTTTGTCTTAAATGAAAAAAAAATGCTGCTACAAAAAAATGTGGCAACAGTGCTCTCTACTGACCCATTAAAAGCATGTTGTGACCCTTTGATCTAATGTCGGCTTCAGTTTGTCTAGATGAAGGCATTTTTTCTATTGTTTTAACCAAGAGTTAAATTGCTAGATTTAAACATGCAAATGTATTTTTATTTCTCTGTTTCCTGACCAGCTGCAAGATATCAAAAGGGAGATGTTAAGAATGTAAATGCAGTTAATGTGTAGCCTGGGAACACCAGGAACGTAAAAGAATGATGTAATATTTATCAGAACTGGAATTTCAATTTAAACAGAGAGAACCAGAGATTATTAAGCACTTTTGTCATGATCATCCAACTCACAGCACTGCCTGTTGTCTTATGTAAGTTATCTTAGACTTGTGTTTTCTTTTAGAGATAGCTAGAAACTAGAAAGATTAGACTGTTTTTCTGTGATGTCAGAACTGTACTACTGAATTATTTTTAGTATTTCTGTGTGATCTCTGAACTTTTGACTAGCACTGTGTAGTAAACAGTATTGTCTTGTGGTTTTAATTATTTATTATTAAATATTTTAAAACCTTTTAACTGTGGCTGGTTTGTGTAGAGATATGTTAAGCTCTAGAATATATTGCATATTTATAGAGATTACTGTCTAAGTCACTCCAAATAAGCCTTGACTGATTAGTCACACTTAAAAATTGGATAATAATATTGCACAGTAATAATTGGACACCCTTTTAAGGGCCTTTGGGTAGCTGATAATATTAGCTGGGTGGTGGCAAGTGACTACTACCGTATAGTCTGGGTAAAAGGGGCACAGCTGGAGAACCTGTGCCAGCCTTCCCCAGAAGTGTCTGTGTGATTGTATAAACTTTTATCAAAAAGTGTGTGCGTGAAAGCTACTTGAGCAGTGACATGAAGCACTGGTTGGACAGAGAGGGTGCTGGAGGTTTTGGCTTGCCCAGCTAGGCTGAGATCTGGATAGCTGTACCAGTGGGGAGTCTTATTGGGGACCTGGAGTGCAAGGGAGCAACCAGTCCCAGACTGACTGTGATCTCTTTGTGCTCTTAAGGGAAACTGCGGTTTACTGTGTGTATTTGTTATCCTTTCCACATATATGAGATTGAGGCTCCTTGATTGCTGGGCCAGGGCACGGGCGTCACAGTCAGGCTTGTATGTTAAAGTTTGTTCTGACTAATTGTGAAAGTATGAGGAATGTTCTTCTGCAGTTTCTTCTTGTGAGGAAAAGTCTGCTTTAAATAATTAAGTTACCACGGTGGCAATATGTGCTGATTGTGGAAACAAGAGCAGAACTTGGCTAGGCTTGTAAGGGCCCTATGGCCATTATCCTAGTAACTTCCTATGATCCTATAAGTTTATTCTATTGCATGTATCACTACTCATTGTTTACAGTGTGTGAATAACTCTGCTGATTCTTCTTCCAGGGCTACGGTGACTGGTGCTGTTTTGAGGAGGTTTGCAAGCCTGCATTCTCAGCACCTCCCAGATTATGTTAAAAGGAGATTTTAAATTCCCCTTTGGATACAGATTTAGTTCTTGGCCCCCCTGTTGCACAGGTGATCAAAAAGTGTGGTGAAAGGAGTAAGATGATCCAGGGAATCTGTAAGAATTTCAGCCCTGCTTTTCTAAATTTCCTAAGGGATTCTCTAACTTCTCAGTCAATTTTGGTAAAAAGCAGAATAAGCAGTTTCAACAAAATACAGGTAAAGAACATTTAAGAAGGATAAATCACTAGGGGTTTTCAAAAAGAAGCCTTGAACCTCCTAAAAACCAAGGACAGTCCAACAGGTCTAAATTTCTTCCAGAAAGCATAAATCTCCATTTTTCTCTTTGGCAACAGATAGTTTCGGACAAATTGGTTCTGAAGAACATTCACCAAAGTTACAGATGGCAGTGGGAGGAAATTCTTCCTTTCCAGGGGCTCATGCCTCATCCTCCAGATCCAACTCTTTTGTTTCCACTGGTTCTTCATCACATGCTATCCCAACAAGTGATAGAACCAATTCCTCCTTCCCAGGTGGGGAATATTTTTTATTCAAGGATGTTTTTAATGTCAAAAAAAGAAAATGGTTGGAGGCCAGTTTTGCATCTTTCTTTCCTAAACCTGTTTGTGATAGTGCTTAGATTCAAAATGATGTAACTTCATCATGTTACCTCTTCTTTGTCTTTCATGTTTCCTGGTGGTAACACTATACTTATAAGATGCTTATCATTACATCCCTACTCATCCCAACTTTAGATGTTTCTTAAAGTTTTGTGTCTTTAGATCACATTATTATATCTTCGCACAGTCTTTTTTAAAGTGTCAGGAAACTGTCTCTTGGGTAAGATATCTCTTATGCAAATTGGGATTCCAAGACAACATTCAATAGTCTTTTTGACTCCTTCACAGAGGATCGTGTTCCTGGGATGTCAATTAGACACTCCAGTTCAAACAGGTTTTATTCCACAGGAAAAATAGATTATATCTAGATCTGTTTCTAAGGTTTTCCATTCAAACTTTGGTCACTGCAGGGGCATACCTGGGATTTTGGGTCTCATGGCTTTTAGGATTCTCATGATACCCCTGGAAAGGCTCCACACAATATACAATGGTGTCTGAAGTATCTTTGGTACCAACACCGGCACCTTTCATCTTTTCAATTCCCAGTGATGGGGTTTGTCAGAAGAGAAACTTCTTTTTCTTCTTTCGGCTTTTCCCAGTTAGGGATCTCCACAGCAGATCACCTGTCCGCTCATGATTGGCAGTGGAGTTTTACTGTGTCGAGTTGCCAGCCCGGCGCCCAACCTTCTACAGAAGGCAATAGCAGATCTCCTTAAATTCAGGTATTCCCCTCTCCATCCCTGTTTCAAAGCAGTCAGTCCCCACAGACACTTCAGACTTTTCTTGGAGAGCAGTTTCAGGAGGGATAAAAATGCAGGGTGTGTGAGACACTAAGGACAGATGCAAGCACATAAATATCAAAGAAATGCTTGCCCTGATCAAGGCAGTCAACTCTCTGAATCATCTTTCATCCCCGGGCTCTTTTCAAGTTGTTACAGACAATATCACAGTCATGTAGTACATCAAAAAGAGGGGAGGGAACCAGGTTGTACCCCCCTTTGCAGACTCGCCATGATAACTTGGGATATAGTTTCACAGCACAATCTCACTCTACAGGCATCCAATAGTGTGTCAGAGTAAAATCGTGTGGCAGACAAGCTAAGCAGGATCAAGGCAGACCCTCACGAATGGGAACTAGATGGGGGAGGGGTCTTCCAAGATTAGATCCGTCTGTGGGGAGTACTTCAAACAGACCTCTTTGCCTCCTTTCTGAACAATCAACTGGCAAGATTCTGTTTCATGTCTCCATGTAAGAAGGCCTGGAAGACAGATGCCCTTTCTTTTCCTTGGACAGGATTATTCCTGTATGCTTTTCCATCCTTTCCACTATATCCAAGGTATTTCTGAAGATTCAGAAGGAATACCCTAAGTTCATAGTGGTGACTCCCTTCTAGCCTAGGCAACCATTGTTTTATCCTTATTTTGGAAATGACCAGGGGCAAGTACCACAGACTTCCTCACAGACTGGATCTACTCATACAAGAACGGGGTATTTGATACATCCTGATGTCAATCAACTTCAGTTGACTGCCTGGATCATAGTTTTAATTCCTTTTAGGCACCTGTTTACTGAGGCTCACAGCAGGTTCTAATGGACAGAAGAAAGCCTGGTACTAGAAAATCATATATTAGCAAATGGAAAAGGTTTTCTAGCTGATGTCAAGAGCATAACCAGCACTCATTCAGAGTTAGTTGTTTTCTGGTTTTACAATACTTGATTGCATTATTATCCCATGGCCTTTCTTATTCCTCTATAAAGGTTCATTTATCAACCATTTTAGCATGTCTGCCCATGAATACTCCTCTTTCAATGCAATCTTATGAAAAAATGTTTTAAATGGGGTTTTGCACAAGAGTCTTTCAAGGAAACTAGTGGCCTCTCCTTGGGATCTTAATTTTGTGTCAGAGAAGATAACACTTGCTCCATTTGAATCAGCTAACTGGCTGACTTGAAGTTTTTACCATGGAAAACAGTTTACTGATTGCTCTGACCTCTGTAAGAAGAGTATCCGAGTTGCAAGCTCTTATGGTAACTCAGTCCCATCTCATTTTCTATAGGGACAGTTTTTTTTAGAAGTAATCCTTATTTTATGCCGAAAGTGGTATCTGAGTTTACTTTAAACCAAACTATCTATCATTCCATTTTCTTTCTTGAACCTAAAAATGTAGTAGAAAGGATACTCCACACTTTGGATGTCCACAGACAACTCAGGTACCATCCTGACAGAATGAAATCTTTCAGATCTTCAGATCAGTTGTTCGTTTCTTGAGAAGGTAACAAGGGACAACCTCTGTCAAAACAAACTATTTCCAAATGGTTGTTTAAGGCTACTACCTTTTGTTATACTCACCATAACAAAACTATTCCATGCAGGGCCAAGACACACTCTACCAGGGCCTTGGCTTCATCTATGGCTTTTTGGAAAGGGTTGGATTCTAGAAATATTCTAGAAGCTGCTGCTTGGTCCTCTGTATATACTTTTCCAAAGCACTATCAGCTAGATTCCTTCTCTAGGTCTAAGTCTGGCTTTACTAAGACCATCCTTCAGGGGCTCTTGGACTCTTTATCTTCCATCTCCCAAATGTAGTAAGCTAGGATAATCTACCCATATAGCTGAGGCTACTGCAGCAGTGATCTACATGATGAACACAGTACAGTTGTGTAAGTAATCGTAGATGCTTGAATGATCAGTGCTGCAGTATTTGCTCCCTCCCTCCACCCCCATGTTGTTGGTGTGCTTTTTTATGTGTGGACATTTATTTTTTATTGTTCCCAGTATTCTGCTTTCAGGGCTCAGCGTCTCTCTTTCTGTTGACAGGAATGCTCTTAAGGGCTTGTCACCCAAACTTGTCTTCTAGTCCTACTAGCTCAGCTCAAACTGCCTGACAGTTTAGGCATGTGGAATGTACCCTGAAACTTTGGTAACTGATCGGCTGCTATATCCTTTGCAAGATATAAAGTACAGTTTTGTACCTACCATAAATGTAGATGTCCGATAGATATGCAACTGCAGTCATAACATATGGGTTGTCCTGCCTCAGGCAGCCCTCGGTCGGCCGAATTCTAAAGTCTGGGTCCGGCGTCGGCTGGTGTCGCCTCCTCTCCGACGTCACAACAGCTGGAGTATAAAGGTATCGGCCGACGCCATCTTCTTCAGTGTTTCTTGCCCCAGATGCCAGGTGCCCTCTTAGGAGGGCTAAATTTGGTAAATGGATAAAAATAATTCCAAACATGCACAACAGCAATAAACAGATACACCATAGGAAATACCCCCAGCTGATGGGAAAAGGGGGCAGGGACCCAAAAAGAAGGATACAGAGGGGTAGGAGGGTGGGAAAATCCGACTGCAGTTGCATATCTATCGGACATCTACATTTATGGTAGGTACAAAACTGTACTATGTCCTTCAAGAATGCAACTGCAGTCATAACATATGGGTTGAATACCATAGCCAAGCTGGGGGTGGATGGAACTATGATAAGGATGGTGTAGCTAAAATCCCCTGCAGGACTGCCGAAGCAAAGCCTGCTCGGGATCTGGAGTATAAGGGCAGGTTGTAGTGCTTGGTAAATGTATGCATGGAGCTCCATGTAGCAGCCTCTAAAATGTCCTTTGTTGCCACTCCTCTTAGGAAAGCTGTGGAAGTGGCTATAGCTCTGGTGGAATGTGGCCTAATATTGGCTGGCACACCTTTTCCATGGAAAGAATAGCAGAATCTGATGCAATGTCCAATCCATTTTGAAATTGTTTGTTTGGAGATTGCTTTTCCTTGTACTCCAGCAGCATAGGCTACAAATAGTTGGTCAGACTTTCTGGTGGCCTTAGTTCTGTCCAGGTAGTAGCATAGTTGTCTGTGTATGTCCAAAGTATGCAGTAGTTTTTCCCCCTTATTTTGAGGATTGGGGAAGAATGTAAGCAGGTGAATAGCTTGATTTAGAGACACCCTGGAAATAACTTTTGGCATGAATGTAGGATTGGTTCTTAGAGAAACTCTGTCTTGATGAAAAATGAGGAAGGGAGGCACTGCCATGAGTGCCTGTATCTCCAAAACTCTTCTTGCAGAAGTAACTGCCAATAAGAAGACCGTCTTCCATGAAAGAAATTGCATTTCTGAAGTTGCTGCTGGCTCAAATGGAGGAAGAGTCAGTTTTTCCAACACGTAATTGAGGTCCCATGAAGGTACTGGCTGTTTTCTGGGAGGTTTGATATTCTTTATCCCTCTTAGAAATTGTCTTAGCAGAGGATGAGAAAACACTGGAGGGTCACAGTTGCATTTTACTGAGATTGCTGAGGCATGAATCTTTATTGAAGAGTATGAGAGTCCAGTATGAAATAGTTCTGCCAAGTATTCTAATATCTGAGGTATACTCAGTAATGCTGTGTCCTGACCCCTGTTGGCATTCCAGATGCTGAATCTCTTCCACTTGGCTGAATATGTTTTTCTGGTGGAAGGTCTGCGTGCTTCCAGCAAGATCTCTTGAACAGATTTGGAAAGAGAGTTAGGTGGAGAAGTCATGGTAGCGTCCAGGCTGTCAGATGTAATGTTTTCAGGTCTTGATGTACAGTCCTGTAATTGTGTTGTGTTAGGAGCAGGGGCCGTAGGGTCAGAGGCCATGGTTTGGTCCGAGTTATGGTCAATAGCAATGGGTACCAGTGTTGCCTTGGCCAGTCTGGAGCTATCAAGATGCCTGTTGGTTGTTCTGCTTTGATCTTCAGTATCACCTTGGTCAGCAGAGGCAGAGGAGGGAATGCATAAATTTTTAGAGAATTCCAGCTGAAGGAGAGAGCATCCGTTTTCCAGGCTAGAGGATGGTGAGTCCTTGTGCAGAACTTTTCCAGGTGATGATTTAAGTGGGAAGCAAAAAGATCTACGTCCGGTCTTCCTCATGTCTTTGTCAGTTGAGAGAAAATGCGAGGGTGCAGCATCCATTCGTGTGGATTCATGAAATTTCTGCTCAGCTTGTCCGCCAGTACATTGTCCTTGCCTGGTACAAATTGGGATTGTAAATGTATCTTCAGGCTCAGGGATTTTTCCCAGAGAAGCATTGTTAGTCTGCAGAGGCGATAAGAATGAATGCCTCCCTGCTTGTTTATGTACTACATGACAGTGGTGTTGTCTGTCCTTATTAGCAAATGTCCTTGTTGTAGTGATTTTTCGAAAGTCTCGATTGCATGTATCACTGCCAACATCTCCTTTTGGTTTATGTGCAGATGTCTTTCCTTTGGCGTCCAAAGACCTTGAATGCATCTGCCCTTCATGTGCACCCCCCATCCATGGTCTGAGGCATCTGTTGTAATCATTTGGCCCGCTTGAGGTCTGTTGAAAGACATGCCTTTGTTTAGCTGACTGGCTTGAGCCCACCATAAAAATTCCTTTTGCAGACATGGAATAAGTGGGATTATGTCCTCTAGGCTTTGGCTGTGTTGAGACCATAAGTTTTTTAAATACCATTGCAGCTTTCTCATATGAAGTCTTGCCAAAGGTATCAGAAGGATGCAAGATGCCATGAAACCCAGGGCCTGCAGGATTTTCCTTGCAGTCAGCTGGGAGAGTTTTGCTAGGCCTTTGAAGTACTCTGGTAAATGCTGCTGTTTTTCCTCTGTGAGGTAGGCCATTTGGTTTTCTGTGTCCAGTTTGGCTCCTAGGAAGATAATCTGTTGGGATGGCAGTAGTTTTGACTTCTGAATGTTGACTGTGTATCCCAAGGCCTGCAGTAGATGCATGACATAGTCCAAATTTTCTTTTAAGGTTTGTTTGTTGTCTGCTTGTATGAGGCAGTCGTCCAAGTAGGGGTATATTTGAATCCCCTGCAGTCTGCAGTGTGCCACTACTGATGCCAGGCATTTTGTGAACACTCTAGGCGCAGTAGATAAGCCAAACGGCAATGCTGAGAATTGATAATGCTCTGTCCCTGCAAGACATCTGAGGTATCTTCTGCAGCTTTGTCTGATTGGGACATGCAGGTATGCCTCCTTGAGGTCCAGAGTGACCAGCCAAGACCCCTTGCCCAACATGGGAAGGAGTTGCTGCAACGTCAGCATTTTGAACTTTGGCACATTGAGAAAAGTGTTTAGAGTTGACAAGTCCAGTATGGGTCTCCATTTGTTTTCTTTTCTTGGAACAAAGAACAGTCTTGAATAAAATCCTTGGCCTTGCTCCTGAGGAGGAACCCTTTCTATTGCTTTTATACTTAATAGCTTGGAAACTTGAGTGAGTGCCTCTGCCCTTTGATGATGTGGCAGGTTTGGCATGCCTTGTCTTATTGGTAATGTGTGGAAGTGGAATCTGTAACCTTTGTCTGTCAAATCCAGAATCCAGCTGTCCTTGGTTAAGATATGCCAGTTTTGTGAGAATAAGGATAATTTTCCGCCCAAAGGTGCTTCTCTTTGAACCTTTGTAGGTGGTACGAAAGTCAAGTCATTGTGATTGTCCTTGCGGTGCAGCTGAACTGTCTGCGCCACCTCTTTGATTTGGAGGTTGCCATTGGTGGCCCCTGTAAGATCCTTGGTATTGCCCTCTACCTCGGGCACATCTGCTTTTTCCCCTTTGAAACTTGTCAGAGCCGGGGAAGGACCAATTCTTTGAGGGCCAGTTTCTGCTGAATCTGGATGGCTGAACCTGAAGGAAATCCTTGACTGTCTGTACTGACTTTGCTTTTTCCTCTATGGATTTCAATACATCTTGTGCATTAGCACCAAAAAGCTTCTGTTTTTCCAAAGTGCATCCAGTAACTTTACTTTAACATGGTCAGGCAAAGACTGATCCTTCAACCAAGCATGTCTGCGTATCACAGCCCCAGTCATAGCTGCCCTACATGAAGCTTCCAGTGCATCATAACCACACTGCAGAAAATGGTTATTAACCTGCTGAGTGTTATGTATATGATCCTGCAATGCCTTTTTATCAATAGGCTCAGGAGAGGCTAACTTTTTCTGTAAATCATCCAGGAGAAAATCTTGGTACTGAAACATGTGAAAAAGGCAGTTAAGTGACCTCATGGCTAGGGTAGTAGAGGTATATACTTTTTTACCCCATGTCTCCAGGGACCTTGCTTCTCTGTCCGCTGGCAGTGGGTTTTTGGCAGAGGAGGTAGCCACTCCCTTGGGGCCCTGTGAAATAGTTTCTAGATCCACAGAGTGGGCCTTAAAAAGGTGCTTGTGAGTGTCAGGGACCCTATAATATCTGTCCGGCTTGACAGGAGCAGGAGGAAGAGAATCAGGGTTGGCACTGGAGTCAGAGAAAACATCATCCAAAACATCCATAACTGGTGGAATAGATAAAGGTCTGTGCTGGGGAAGCTTGAGGAAAGTACGAAGCCTTTTCCTGGAGTCAGAGAATTCCTGACCCTGCCATTGAAAATGTTCCCTCATGGAATGCAGGACTTCACCAAATGAGAAATCCTCTGGAGGGGAGGCAGAGGGAATTGATTCCTCAGCATCAGAGTCCTCATAGGGCTGGAAGGGTTCTTCTTGGGTATCAGAATGCTCAGAATCCCCAGAGGCTTCATCCGAAGAGAGGTCATCTGCCTGCTCAGTTCTAGGCCTTTTCTCTGCAGGTGGCTGAGAACCCCTGTCCGGATAAGGCTGAGACCCCCTGATAAGGGAAATAAGATCTGCAGCCAGAGACATGATCTGCTTATCAGATGAAGGGGCCTGGGCAGGTTTAGGATGGGCCTTGGCCTGACTGGCGGCCTTAGCACATGCAAAGGCCTTGATGGACATAGATACAGGAGGCCTAGCAGCCCCACGTGCAGGCGTAACCTTGTCCACAGAAATGGTGTCGGGTAGATCCAGAACTTCGGTTTCCGGAGGAAAATCAACAACCGGCACCAGAGAGATCTCCGAGACCGAAGGTCGTGTTAACGCTGTGTCGTCGGCCTGGAGCGGTTGATTTACCACTTCCGAAGGGACCGGAGCACTAGCAGAGGGTTTAGGAGTAGCATCGGTAGTGGACGCGGGCCGAGGATGTCGGTCCCGGTCCTTGCGTTTTTTAGCAGATTGGGTTGTCGGAAGATCCGACGGCATGATATACGCAAAAGATTCACTGAAAAAGTCCTCGGCGAATTCTGCCCGGCGCCTGAGAGTGCGCTTATTAAAGCAAGCACAGGCAGCACAGGCCGAGACGTTGTGGTCTGGGCCCAGGCAAGGAAGGCAGAGAGAATGGAAGTCCTTATGAGGTATTTGTTTACCACAAGACAAACAATTATTAACTTTCTCAATTTGTTCTGACATCGGCTGAGGCAAGAATAAATGTTCCCCAACGGGGTACTTAGCTTTTAGATGACTTCAGTACTGAAAACACAGGAGCTGACCGACCGGCACTTGCGAACTGCTTCTGCTTCGGGCACCGCGCGGCAAGAAAGACTGAAGAAGATGGCGTCGGCCGATGCCTTTATACTCCAGCCATTGTGACGTCGGAGAGGAGGTGACACCAGCCGACGCCGGACCCAGACTTTGGAATTCGGCCGACCGAGGGCTGCCTGAGGCAGGACAACCCATATGTTATGACTGCAGTTGCATTCTTGAAGGACATCCTTTATTGTTAAGGCTACTGCAGCAATGATCACTCAAACATTTACTGTTAAGTTAACTTTACGTACACAACTGTACTTTCCAGAATTACCCAGAGATCTAAAGCTGTTGAGAAACTTAAAAAAAGAAAACCTATTTAAGTAAGAGAAAACATTCTCTTCATGAATAATGAAATTGTTTCCCTTTTCCTTTTTCACTTCAGTAATCCCTGGGTTATCTGAAACACATTTTTGAGAGTAGCCTGGCATATGCCTGTATCAGAGATCATGGTTCTGCAATTCTGAGTAAACAAACGTCTGCTAGCAAGGGAGAAAAAAAATATCAAATGTTTCCTTAGAGGGGCAGTTTAATTAAAACCTTCATCTGGGGACCATGTTCTTCCCTGGCATCTAAACCTTTATGTGAGAATATTATGCTGTTTCCTTTTTACCCAGTAGCAGTCGGTAATATAAAACTGAAGTTTCTAGGAAGATTGTTTTCCTGGTAGCAGTCACATCAAGAGAAAGAATTTCCAAGCTGCAGGCTGTTTTCTTTTCTTTCAGAGAAATCGTTCACTGCTTTCAGAAACACAGTATAAATCTGAGAACAAATCCTTGACTCATTTATCAGGCACATGTTGCCAAACAGAAAGAGATGATCTGTCTTTACACTGCTTTAATAACCAAGAAAATCAAGAAAAGAGATTGTCTGACTCTTCCTATAAACTTCCCTTTTATTTTGATAGAATTAAATCACATATAAATGCTACGACTCTTTGTACGTCTTTCAAAGGACAAATGTTTAAATAGGGCCTACCTGGATAATAAATCAATGTACATGTCCACCAGTCATATTGTAAGACTGTGGGACAATGATTTAACTATAATGGAGGCTAAGAATATTGTGGAGCTTAAATGCTTAGCTGATAGAAAATATTGGCATAATATCAAACAGTCCATGTTCTTTGATACCCTTAAGGTCTCAGCACGGAAATAGTAAATTTAGAAACTTAACTGCACATGACATTATGCTTATTAAGAGTATCAACTAGCGTATATAGTTCTTTACAGAAAGTGGTAATAGTAAACAGTTATTAGTATTTCTAATGGCATAATTTAAGACAGACACATTAAATACAGAATGATTTTATGAGAATATGTTAGCAATAGCACCACAATTTTAAATAGTAGTGGCAAATCCAATGAATCAGCTATGTTTTGACTCACACCATAGGCATATCCAATATTAAGAGAATTATTAAAAATAATGGAAAATTTTAATGGGTAATGAAGTACTTTTGTAGTCTGTAGGTGCTACACCCAGATTCATGATCAAGAACTAGGAAATACACCCCGGGGATCACTTCTGTGTCTCTGCTGGACAGTGGCACAGGAAAATAACTTTCTTGGCTGGCGTAAGCTATGGAACTTTGCTGGCTAGGCTTACGTAGGCCCTTGGGCCGATAGCCTAGTACCTACCTATGAATCTATGAACCTATAAGAGGACTGACAAATTAAAACATGTTCTTGAATTTAATCATGGTTTCAGGGTGAATGTCAGTATTGCACTGTCAAAGAAATCTAAAGGTATGTTTAAGGGTGGTACGTTTTCTTAGTCTAGATTTATTTGATGAGTGCTTTGTTATTCAGATGACACATATGACTAATTATTTTGCTTTTAAATGGCATAGCACCTATAGCAGTAGATATGTGGTATACATAGGTATTTGCTCAATCTTTGAATGTTTTTACATATGCAAAACAAAGAGAAAGCTGAGTCAACGCAGTTTTGTATGTGGGGCAACTTCAATCATGGAATTATTTAAGGAAGAACTTTTAAAGCTGAATTTTTTTTATGGAAATAGGATTTTGGAAAAAAGAGAAGTAATTTATTTATTTATTTTGGATGTAGTAGCAGGTGATTATGCTCTAGACAACTTTCAAAAGAGCTAAAGGCTTCTTGTGTAATTTTCTAAAGATGTATTAGTGTGTCAGAAATGCATATTAGGGTAGAGTATATACAGGGTAGGGTATTACTGTGCATGTCTTGTTTTGGATACAATGCATGCCTTTTGGCTGGCACATTTCCTGTCATGGCCTAGTAACAGCTGGTTTCCACATCTGCACTTGGAGATGCCCTGCATCTGCTATGCATCAGTATAGGAATGGGCTTGACTACATCCCTCCCCCAAGGATGGGTAAGTTGGCATTGGTTGTTGACTCCCATAGTCGGTGCCTGGCCCCTTCAGTGTTGAAAATGTTGGTTGAACTCAGGTCATCTGGACCATAGTCAAAAGTTCACTTATAAAAGCTAGTGAAACTAATCAAAGATAAGGCTGCAATTTAAATGTAAACTCCTGAATAATGCTTAAAATGGCTAATTATTTGGTTCACAGCCAAGACAAAAGGTTATAAGGAAGAATTCCTGAATCTGATCATTGAGTATAGATTGACCCTACTGAATCACAAATCCCAGCCCACACCAAAACATATTATGTGGAGAAATATTTCCCCATAGGGTATGCTGAGTGTGTGTGAAGGGGGCTTTAAAGTCACCTCAGTAATCTATGTTATTTGATTATTGTAACTATTGATCTCAAAGGATAATAATCAGATAGTGGTAAAACTGGCACAGGGCAGTATGGAGGCCATTTTATTAACCCTGAATGGATATCTTATATGAGGAATCTGAGAAATTCCTATAAGTATTGGGTGAAGGTCAGTGGTTAAAAAAACATAAAAGTTCAGTTACTGGAATGATGTGTAAAATGTAAAGTAGATTTTCACACCAAATATTTTGATGCCCAGTTCATTACAGTGAACACTGCATACTAAAAGGGAAGTAAGTTTCAGTAAATAGTCTTGACCCATTTAACAACCAGTAAGAAATAATTTTATCTTCAGTGTATTACTGGAGCCAAAGCTGTGTGATATAGTAGTTCCCTTTAAAAGTCAAAGCCATTGTATATCTTACTTGGAATTATTCTTAGAAAGACAACCAAAGCCATAATATATAGATGTCAAGTCGTAGCATTTATGCGAAAAAGGTAAAGTCAAAAAAGTAAATGTAAAGTCCAGTCTCTGTGCATGCCGACCTACACATGAAACACCACCGAAGAGCCATGATTAATGTAGAACAGCTGGCTGCCTTTACCTCTCTTATTGTTGTCATACACTGGTAGAATCTTTTTGAAAAACAACACCTAAAATAAATCATAGAAATAGATTATCTTAACTTTCCTTCTTCTGGGTCTATATTAGAGCATCGAATATTTAACAGTTCGAATCACTAAAGGTCGACCTTTAGTGATTGAACTGTTAAAACATCGAATGTTCAGAAAAAAAAATAAAAACAACAACAACAAAAAAAACTAAATGGTGTAGGCAGTGCCCCCCCCCGCTACTTAAATATACCAACTCTTAGACCGCACTACATTGAAGTAAACGGAAATCTTCCCTTATGGAGATTTCCATTTACTTGTTCGATGTTCTGCAGTTTCACTGTTCTTGTGTCAACAATGTCAGATTCGATATTGTCGGCTTTCGAGAATTTAATATAGACCCCCTTCTTCTAATAGTAATGCAGCAGAAATGGTAGTTATTTAAATCACTGGGTCCTGTTTTATTAAGACCCAGTAAAATAATCCCAGACATGTGAAAGAAACTTGAAAGTGCAGATTTGAAAACTATCCCTATGTTCTCTGACATCAAAGTTGGTTATATTAAATAAGGGGGTGCAAGGGGTGAAAACATCTGCATGAAGAGTGTGCAGGAACTTTCCCCCAAATAAAATACTTTTGCATTTTTAAGTCTGTTCAATGGATCCAGTGTATATTATCAGGCCTCAATAAAACAAGGGCTTGATTATATGCACCCCTACTGTAACCATACCATTTTATAGGTTCATAGGTAAGTATTAGGCTAGCTGCCCTTGTGTGTCATTTTAAGCCTAGGGAACTCCCTTCTTGCACTCAAAATAACCTATCCCAAGTTGCTATATTACCCCTAATGAGAATAATTGGGATCATACCATAGATAATTTGAAGGGACTCATGCATGGGATAAAGCATTTAGGAGCTTTCTCTGTCCATTAGTAATGCAGGGGACTGTCCTGTGGCAAAATTTCTGTTTCCCCTGCATAGATTCAAGTTGCGCTTAAATATGGACAGGAATGAGCTTTGTTTTAGCAGGACGTAGAGTCTATTCCAGAGCAGCAGTATCCTTGGCAAGATAAACCTGCCCCTCCAAACTGTTCTGTCAAGGTTACAGAAGAGGTTTAGATCTCTAGAATGAGTATTTCTGATGCCATTTGACATGGTGATGTGCAGTAAATCCATCAGTATTGGGTCAGAAGATGCCTTGCATGCCAGACAAAAGAAATCTCATAGAAGTCTGCATGATGCCAAGTATAGTGATTGAGTCGGTTTGTGTAGGACATGTTGTTTAGGCCTTATATCCTATTAGTAAGCTATCTGTGTGGGAGTTACAGTTGTTGCATGTGTTTGGTTAGATACATGCCAAAGGGGCTATTATATTCAATGATTGGCCTAATGAATGCTCAGTAAAGGGGGACAATGACATCCTTAGATCTAGACACAATCCCTTTGTTTATAAGGTGTGCTATATAGAAGGACTTTCTTGCAACAATATACATATGTTGGTCAAAAGTTAGGTCATTGTCCACATAAGTTCCCAAATCCTGAACAACTATGTCAGTTATTAAGGAAGTTTTGTCAATGCTCCCTCATTTTATTTTAATTTAATTTAATTTAAATTTTATGTCCTCATCTGAAGGAGCAGCAGTAAATATTACCTAATGCAGCATTATCAGCTGACCAAACCTTATATTTACTGTTCTGCCATCTCCAGTACTATGTTATATTTTTATCTGTGCCTTAAGATCTAAGGGTATATCTGACTGACCTCAGTTCAGTTTACAGGATGCACCAAGGCTGAACAATATACAATGTTGTATGAGGAATCTGGACCCATAATAACAGTCAATTTATCTTCTAAATAATTATAAAAATAGGCCTGGAAAATTTGTCTGCATATTTGCATGAAGCTGGCTAATCATATGCTTGTCCACAAATTGGTTATTATGGCACAGAAGTGGACTTCCAAGATGACTGCACACTAAGTAGTAGCTTGATTCTAGCTCTCCCAGTGTGAAAACAGAAACTTAGCAAAGAAGGCCAGTGGACCTGTACTTCTAGGTAAATTTCAGTAACTGGTTAGTAAGTGCACTGCCTGGGTGCCAGAAGAAAAGAAACACAGAGGAACTAAAGGAAAAATCAGCACAAAAGGTGAGAAAAAACACTGAAAAGTACTGCAGGTGTTCATCAAAAAGCAGTGCAAGCTCCAAACTTGACTTCCAGTAACCTAGAGGAAAGTATAAGACAACTGCACACAGCCCCAATTAAAATAAAACATTGATGGAGTACAACAACTTAAATAACAAGAGACTGGAAAAAATGGAAGAAACTTTAAACAGATATTCAGATAAGGTGATAAAACTGCAAAACCTAGAGGATGAAATGAAGAAATGGCTGGCTGAATATGAGACTGCACAAGAAGAGATGTTTTAAAAAATAATTGAAATAGAGAACAGAGCATATAGGGAAAACTGAGATTTTCTGCTCTACCAGAGAAGGTTTTTGAATTTTATGAAAGCATAAATAAGCAACTGGATAGGTATTCCACAACAGGAATTGTTAATTGAAAGTGCACATTGTGTGTATGCTCCAAACCTGGCTATGATAAAGCAACCTAGACCTTTAATAGTAAACATGCAATCTTACCAGTAGAAGGAGTTTAGTCTGACAAAACTGTGGCAGAAGGACAAAGTACTAAATGTGGGAGACAGCAGAGTATTTGTGGAGAATGACTACTCATTGTGCATCAGGCACAAGAGGGGTACATTTATTCTATTATTCAGGGAATGTTGAGAAGCAGGCATGAGATACAAACTGCTGTACCCAGCTATCTTCAAAATATTTTTCCCTGGAGGGACAAAATATTTTTTTGATGAAGTACATGCTGTGGAGGAAATATAAAAGTTTGTCCAACAAAAAGTGAGCTGTGAAACAGAAGCAGATTCTTCTTCTTGTTCTTCTGGTAATAAAGCCCATAGAGAGACTGTCAGTGAAACCTTTTTTAATGTTTCAAGATAAAATGCTTGAGAGAAGGAAAAAAACATAGAGTTGACTAGAAGGATTGAGAGTATGTTGGAATAGAAGTAGAGACAGAAAGTGGGAGATAGAGATGAACAGGAATAAAACCAGTAACTTGGAAACTGATAAATGTGGGATTACAATGCACTAATTATATTTGTGAAACATAACAGAACAAGAAAATCTGGAAATATTTGACTTTGTTGGACTTTGTTAGACTTGTAGGGGACTCTAAAGCATATGATCTACTTTATGTCATTGATGTTCAGAAAAATACTTAAGAGGTGGGAACAGGAGGGAGAAAGTTAACTGTAAGTAAAACAAATTTTTTTCTTAATTGTACTATTTTAATAGTGCATGATATTCTTTGCATGCTATAAAGTAAAGTTTTATCAGTTATTTTTAAGTGTAATGAGGATATTAAACAGGTGACCCTGTTTTTTTTTCATTTTCTCATTTTCCTTTTTCAGTTTTAAGAAATGTAGGCACTGCAATGTAAAAACATAGCAGAGAAGTATGCCCGTAGCTTACATTAATAAAGACTTACTTGAAGTTTAAGCTATAGGCTAGATGAGTTTGACACAGCAATGGCTGCATTTAAACAAATTAAATATGATGCTAATATAATAACTTAAAGTCAGTTACTTAAATAACCCAAACCCCTATCACAGTTGCTTGAGCAGATGAGCTTGAGTATATAGTTGCTTATGTCAGTTTAGTTTGAAAATAGACATGAATGAGATGAAAGAGTGAAACAAAGTTTGCACTTCTTGCTAGTAATCACACTTCCTGTGAGATGCAGTGACTTAGACATGAGACTTTTAAGGTAAGGGCAAATTTTAAAGCTATTCCTATGTTCTCTGGAGATATAAGAGGGTGCCCATACATAAAATGATTTTTTTAGGTTCATAGATTAGGACTAGGCTAACTGCCCTTGTAGGCCTAGCCAATCACCCCATGTGAGAATCAAACCCTGCACCTTGTGACTGCAAGGTAAACACCTTAACCATTATGCCATCTTCCCACCCTGGTAACTTGGCCATATTGACTAATGACAGTTTGGCATGAGTGGGGTGGGGGTTGATAAAGATAATGCTGATGCTGTATTAATTTATATTGTTCATGAGACTGAGCACCTGGGGTTTAAGATTTGGAGTACTTAAACTCCTGCAATACAAGGCACGTTTGACAAGCTTTTTTGATTTGAGCTTGGGTGAGTCAAGGAGATATAGTAGAACCAATACCATTTACTAGAAATAACTCTATGTTAAAATTGCACCTAAGCCCATAGGGAATACTATCTATTTCCAAAAACAGAATTTACAGGAAAACTGTCAGTTATAGTCTTGTGCTGAGAATGCTTTTTCTCTAGTTGACATAACACAGTCAAGTAAATCCCTACATGATCGGTGCAGGTAAAAGGCATTAGGCTCACTATACTTCTCAAAATTATGCAGATATAGAGTTTAACAAGTGATAAAACACATATTTTAAAAATCATATTACACATTAAAATATAAGAGTGGAAATATGAGCTGGCTAAATGATTAATATATAGTACACAAGATCTCTGTTTAGTAATAGCACTTTTACGTAATCAGAGTAACAATAACTTTTTGTCAGGGTCCCTAGACAGAGAGCAAGGGAAATTTTTAATGGAATATAGGTTATCTCTGGAAGTCAGACATTTGTTAAAAAGACTGCAATTTAGTAAGACTATGGAGTATTGATGAAAAAGTTTAGTAGGACAATTAGTGGGTACACTACAAAGTAAACAAATAGAGCTTATTGCATTCTTATCATCTTTTGCCTATTCTAGGGTAGTGAAGAAGAAGTATAGCCTTGTCATTTATTGGTGTTCATCACTTTTATAGGTAACATGAAATATATTGTTCTGTCCCTTTCATGGACATGATAGGTATTAAAGACATAGTACTGAACAAGCCTTAACTGAACTTGCCTAAAGGGAAACATATCAATATTTGAAAGCCAAATAATTTTAAACAGAACATGACACTTCTATTAACATTTAAGAAACTGTAAGCTTAGTTCCCTTTCAGACTTGGTCAAATGAATACACCACAACCAGGGCTGAAAAATACCCCTTTATATGTTAATATTCTTATTCCGAAATGTATGAGCTTTGGGTGGACTTTGCCTCCCCTATATATTCAGTGTGTGCAGGGGTAGTTTTAGACATGTGCATGACTAAGTCTAAAAGGCTTAGCAATAAAATTTCAGTGCCCTGACACTCAAAAAAGAAGAGCTGAAATAAACTAATCAAAACACATACGTATACTTGTATTTGAGCAAACTGACTGTCCAGGAAGCAGGTGTAGAACAGCTAAACGTACTGGTGAACCAACATGAAATTAAATCCAGGAACAAAAAGGAACAGCACGACCATCCATGTAAAACAAGGTTTATTACTTCAAGCTTTCGAGATGAAACTCTTTTTCAAGAATGAATCAGTACATTAAAACCACAAAATAAATATAGAACACCAGTCAATCACATAACATATATCATAAACACATTATATAATTATACAATTTACATAATTAATATAGTTGACTAAGCCTAGTTCACTAAAAAACTTAATTAAAAACAATGGTCAACTTAAATTTCATTACTGCCTAAAAACTCCACAGGACAACTGTAATACTCTAACTAACATATGCTTGTCTTAATTTCAAAATGGGTTTAATACTATTAGTTTTATTAAGCTCTGGATAGACATCAGATCTAAAAAAGTTTATCCATTTGTATTCTGCTCTCTCTCTGTGGCATTCACAATGCCCCCCCCCCCCTTGTTTTTGCAAACTCTCTGCAGTATTCTAAATTTAAATGTATGTTCATTTCCAGAATGTAAAATATGCTTACTAAGTGCATTTGTCTCAACCCCCCTTCTTATATCAGATAAGTGGGATGCAATTCTCTGCTTGAATTTACAGTTAGTTTTTCCAACGTAAAAACACAGACATAACCAGCTGATAAAGGTAGGAAAACAGTTATATTTCATGTACAACAATATCAAGAACTGATGTATGAATTTTTAAATGACAGTGCAACATTTCAGGTTATAAATGTTATAGAGCTGAATATAATGATTTATAGGATTAAAACTGAATTATATGACTATTTAATGCAGTTAGCAATTACTCCTGAACAGTATAATTATTTCTACATAGAACATCCTGTCTGCCCGGTTATATATGGGTTGCCCAAGCTTCATAAAAACTTGCTTCATTCCCCAGAGAAATTCATAGTCTCAGGAAAACAATGGGCTACTACATCAATCTCAAAATATTTAGACCAGCAACTTAAACCTCTATTGAAACACAGTATGTCCTATATAGAGGACACTGGTGAATTTTTAGAGTCATTGAGGATGTTTTTGGATATAAATATGACAAATGTGTTGTTTGTAACTATGGACATTATTTATGGTTATTCCTAACAATATATGTATTGAATATAGGGTCATAGGTTCATAGGTTGTTACTAGGATATCGGCCCTAGGACCTATACAAGCCTAGCCATAACAATTCTCTGGCTATTTCTTCCCACACTATTTACTTCCCTGGACCCCTGCCTAGAAGGGCAACTGATGTGATCCCTGGGGTGAATTTCCTTTCTCTCATCCAGTCATCAAGGTTCCTTTTGAAGAGGGCAAAAGAGATGCTCTGCTTGACATGTATGGGCAGTCTATTCCAGAGTCTGGGGAGTCTCTGGGTCAGGAACCTATCCCTCCAGCATGTTTTGTTTATTGTGATGACAAGGTTTAGATCCCTCGAGCGTGTGGCTCTGAGGGATTGGGATTTCTTTAAGTGTAGCATGTCCAACAGCTCTGGGTTTGACATGTCCTAGTATGTTAAGCAGAGATCGCCTTGGAGTAGATGATATGTGACAGAGTATAACTGGAGTTTTTTAAGGCCGTCAGCATAAGGCATCAG
This sequence comes from Protopterus annectens, assembly GCF_019279795.1. NCBI lineage: Eukaryota > Metazoa > Chordata > Ceratodontiformes > Protopteridae > Protopterus > Protopterus annectens. The sequence goes on from NC_056732.1 coordinate 71,611,154, forward strand.
CTTTAGGCCTGTGATTCTTTTAGTGAGGTATTTCTGCTGCCTTCCCAGTTGTTGCAGATGTCTTGAGAGGTACATACCAAATGGGGCATTGTATTCTATAATGGGTCTAAAGAAGGATGAGTACAGTGGGACAATGACCTCCTTTTTTCTGGATGAAAAGCCCTTAGTGATGAGGTGTGCCACATAGAAGGATTTCCTGACTGTTGTGGCGATGTGGTTATTGAAGGTGAGACCACTGTCCACCTGTGTCCCTAAGTCTGTTATCTCACTTTTGGTGTTTAGTGTACTGCCACCTATGTGGTAATTTACGGGTACATGTTTTTTTCCCAAAGGGGATAACTATACATTTCTTGGCATTGAGCTTGAGCCCATGGCTCTGGCACCAAGCATCTGTTTCTGTAAGGCCCTTTTGTAGAGTATCAACATCATTTGGGGATTCAATAATGGCTCCCAGTTTGCAGTCATCTGTGAACTTTGTTAGCCAGAGTCCCTTAGTGTTGGCCTGTACTTCAGAGAAGTAGATGCCAAACAAGAGAGGTCCCAGGACTGAACACTGAGGTACTCCACTTGTCACTTGTCTGGAGCTGGATTTGGAATCAGCTACTTTTACAGTGTGGGTTCTGTCAGTATGCCAGTTGGCAACCCATCGAGTGACGTAGGGATTAATGCCCAGCTTAGTAAGTTTATCTATGATTCCAGAGTGGGGGATGGTGTCAAAAGCCTTGGTGAGGTCCAGGTAGGCTGTGTGGACTGCCTTACCCTCGTCCACAGCTCTGGAGACTGATTCAAAGAAGTCAAAATATGTTAGAGAATTTCTAGTTAAGCACTTTTACTGCAAATAAAATTTCACTGCTATGTTCTCTACTGGAGATTGTTCTGCAAAATAATGTTTTCATGTTTGGGGATGATGTGTATCATCAGACATCAGGAGTAGCTATGGGCACACCTGTAGCAAATAGCTATGCTAACATAGTGTTGGCTAGATGGGAAGAATATACTATTTTTGAATACTATAATAGTGCTTTAATGCACTGTAAACATTTTGTAGATGACATAGTATTATTGTGGAGAGGTAGCAAGGAGGCATTGGGGCTATTTGTTGAACCTCTACAAAATAGCACCAGCTTCCTTAAGTTTGAAATGTCTTGTTCAGCAGAGGAAATCGCTTTCCTGGATGTTAAACTGATGAATATTGATGGTAAAATTCATACATCTATATATAGGAAAGAGGTACAAAGAATTAGATATGTACATACTTCCAGTATGCACCCCACTCATGTTTATAAGGGTGTAGTAAAAAGTCAATTCTTGAGAGCCAGTAGGCTAAACACCACTTAAGAAGGGTTTGCAGCTGAAATTAGTACCATGACACAGGACTTTTTAGCAAGAGGTTATAGTAGAGATTTATTAACTAAGAATGTAGAATATGTTAAATCTGAAAGGCCCAGTGTGGCTAAACCATATTTACTTAGAGAAGGCAATAATGCCCAGAAGAACAGCCCAGTGAGAGAAGCTGGGTTTAATAAATTAGGATATATGGTGAAGTACAACAGACATTCTAGGCAGATTCAGTCCATTATTAAAAGAAATTGGACTGTTCTTGGTTCTGATGTTAATGTTAGGAAAATAGTAGGAGAAAAGCCTTATTTTGTATATAAAAAAGAGAAGAATCTTAAACAACTTCTTTGCTATAAAGATTTTGGTAAAAATGAAGAGTTACATAGATTTAACAAGGGGACTGTCCCATGTTATAACTGTACCTTTTGTAAGTTCATTAATATAGAAACAGGATTTATACATCCTATAACACACATTCATTTTATTTTAAGGCCTTTGGGACGTGCAATAGTGAAAATTTTGTTTACTTGGCTAACTGTGAAAAATGCTTGTGTTATTACATTGGGAAAACAAACTGTAAATTCAATGAGAGAATTGCATCCCACTTATCTGATATAAGAAGGGGGGCTGAGACAAATGCACTTAGTGAGCATATTTTACATTCTGGAAATGAACATACATTTACATTTAGGATACTGCAGAGAGTTTGCAAAAACAAGAGAGGGGGTATTGTGAATGCCACAGAGAGAGTAGAATACAAATGGATAAACTTTTTTTTAGATCTGATGTCTATCCAGGGCTTAATAAAACATAGTATTAAACCCATTTTGAAATTAAGACAAGCATATATTAGCTAGAGTATTACAATTGTCCTGTGGAGCTTTTTAGGCAGTAATGAAATTTGTTAAGTTGACCATTGTTTTTAATGAAGTTTTTTTAGTGAACTAGGCTTAGTCAACTATATTAATTATGTAAATTGTATAATTATATAATGTGTTTATGAGATATGTTATGTGATTGGCTGGTGTTCTATATTTATTTTGTGGTTTTAATGTACTGATTCATTCTTGAAAAAGAGTTTCAACTTGAAAGCTTGAAGTAATAAACCTTGTTTTACATGGATGGTCATGCTGTGCCTTTTTGTTACTAGCAAACTCACTGTCTTATATCTTGATCAATATGTCAATGTTTTTTTTAAAAAAACACAAACTACTTCAGGCTATTTTGTCAGAGAGTGATACAATACGTTACATTTGTACAAGATCATAATTTATAAAATGCAGACGCTAACTTTCCATATAAAACAGCTAGTAAGAGGACTCACATGCATTAATTAAAATGTGAAAATATAGTCATGCTAATCTTTTCTGGGATTGGTCCTGTTTTTTTTTTCCAGGCATTGCAGCATAATGCCTGGATTGTTTAGCTCATTATGCAGTTTTCACTGTTGGGATGGTGTGACAGTTTGGTTTTAGTCTGGGCTAGTGAGTTATGGATGATTGCGCAGAGCATATGACTGCATCATGATTTTGTGGAGTCTGTTCTAATGTTCGGATTGGCTGTCTTGGTTTTTAAGTAGCTGCTTATTGGATTGCTTATCCTGGTTGCTTCATTGGCTATGATAAAAAGCCTTGGACTTTCCCCATTTGTTAGCCTCAAAGATCTTGGACTGGATCATTTTCATGGTATTTCAGAGTTGTATCTAGGTCATCTGGTGCCCTAGGCAGTCCCTGAGACTACTGCCTCTCAACCTAAAGTTGAGGGTAAAAAAAAAAAAAAAAAAAAGAACTGACATTAACATTTAGAACAGCAGCGGCAGATAGTACAGTTGTGTAAGTAAATGTACTATAACAGTAGATGCTGACTCCTGCAGTCACCTTAGCTATAAAAGCAGTTCATAGAGATGCTCATAACTGCCCTTGCAGACCATGTTAAGCCTAGACAATTTCCCTTTCAGAAGTGAGAATCAAACTCTGTACCTTAAGGCTGAGAGGTAAACATCTTACCATTATCCCAACTCCTAAGCAGTAGTAAATATGATGAGCATCAGCAGTCACTGATAAATGCAGTAACAGCATTGTATTCATTTAAGAAGCCACAGGTGATATTGCAGCTTCTTAAACGAAGACACCTGGCAACTTACTGCATTAATAAGTATCTTAGCATAACCGAATGCCTGATACTGCATTATTGCCCTTTTGGCAATTAACAATCACATTCCCTCACAGCTTGTATCGAGTCAGCCATCCCCTTTCTCCCACCCATCTTATAGCTCTGCATAATTTTACCCTGAAATTTCCCAACATTATAGCTACTCACAAATTAGATGGTGATTTAAGGAAGTTCATTTTCTTCCTGTTGGCTGTTTTATATGAAATGTTAGCTCATTTGTAATGAAAGCAATGATCCTGATGAGTACAAGGTATTTTATCATCCTCTTGCAAAATGATGTGCAGAACTCTGCAGTCTTAGATGACAGAGCTAACTTTTATTGGAATGAGAGATGGTAAGATTATATATACTGGTGTGCTAATATGCATTTTTTTTTTTATTAAAGTTTAAATTGTTGTTTACATTTCTTGTTCAATAAGTTCTTGACAGAATTATAGGAATTTCAACTGTTCTTATTTTGGTGAATGCTTTTGGCATGTCTGAATTAGTCTTATTATCTAGCCAGTGTGGTTATTTTCTTTGTAAAAACTAAAAGCTAGTTTTGCAATTGCTGTACAAATGCAGTTTTCAGGCAAGGAATGTATCTACCAAATGTTCCCCATTTTTTTGTTGTAGAGGTAAAATCATTAAGGAACATGTTGAAAATTTGAGAAATAGCTGAAGATCGTGTAAGTTAAAATTAAGTTCATAATTGTTCACATACATCCTCAGAGCTTCAGTTTTCAGTGCTTTAAAGCAGAACATAAAAATGTTTATATCCTTAGCAGCTCATCCTGATTATGATACCCTTACTTTTTTGGCATGCAGGCCAAAATACTCTTGGCTGTCCTAACAAGAACTATAATTGTAAATGAAACTGAATACAGTGGAAGCTATATCAGATGGCTCCACTACACATGCATGAGGTGAAATTGCTCGAGCGTCAGTAGCACATAGAAAAGGGAATAGTATGATGCCAAATGTTGGTTTTCACAAGAAATCATTGCCAGTGCAGTTTCTATGTGTGTGCTGGGAATGATTCACTTTTTTGGGAGATTTCACACTTCCTTGAGTTGGGACAATCATAGTGTTGGTGTATATAAGTTTGATGGGATGCATGGGGCTTGTCTTCCACTTTGGAGGGGCCAACTTGCCCCATGCAAAAAACAATTAAAATTGATTTTGAGTTTTGGGTATTTTTTTTTTCATCCTTTTGGTTCGTTGGCTTTTGGGAAGTCAGTGTTTCTTAGTAAAACCATATCTGAGACACTGACACACACCACACACACACACACACACACACACACACACACACACACACACACACACACACACACACACACACACACACACACACACACACACACACACACACACACACACACACACACACACACACACACACACACACACACACACACACACACACACACACACACACACACACACACAGACTCAGCAAGCCCTGCATAGTGTGCAGGACTAGTGCAGGAGCTCCAGCAGGCAATATATCTGCCGTGCGATCCAGGAATAAGCTGTAGGGACGTGCACGAATGCTCCTGCACTAGTCCTGCACGGACTCAGCCCCTGTAAGCAAATTACCCCATTTGCAGGAGAAATCCATGCAAATGAGGTGCCTTTTTGATCCAGGAAGCTGGAAACCGGCCGTGCAGTACTAGTGTAATCTGCAAAAATGCACTCTGCCAGTAACGGAGTACATTTCTGCAAACTACAAAAAAGAGCCATGACAGCTCCAAATAAAGGGTGGATATTATGTAGAAAGCATGCCAATGGCCAACTATAAGGCCATTGGCATGGAAAATAGTTGCAAAAATAAAAAAAAAAAACAACTTTTTTTTTAGCCAATCTCGGCTGTTTAAGCGTAGGGCAGTGGCGCAAATAGGATCAGGAGGAAAAAAAGAAAAAAAAAACTAAAATAAGCATTGTAACCAAAATCACTATTTTACTATTATACACAATGGCAGGCAGAAGGCAATATGGCCAGTGAATAGTGGTTGTTAAGGGGGGAGGCTCAGTGTGGGACATGTAACTATGCATCAGCAGGCAATCCTATGCATATCAGGGGAATGATACTGAATCCCAGATTTCCTCTGCATGCTAGTCAGCACCCAACAGTGTAAGACCAGGAATAGCTTGGTGCAAGCCTAGGAGTTAGCTGACATCATACGGGGTGTGTCAGGCATACTGTATGTGGATTGGAGACCTGTGGCTCTGGTTTGCCCTTAGCTTAGCAGAGCTAAGCAAGGGGGTGTGTATGAGGCTGCCTAGCACTCTTTACATTGCCTAAGTGGGTGTGTGCACCGTGCACCGGGTTTTAAAGGAAAAAAAAAAAGTAAACCAGGAAATAGCAGCTCTGTGCACATTTGAGCAATCTGTTTGTGTGGCGCACCCCCGGCTTAAACAGGAAGGCAATGGGAAGGGAAAACAGCAGTAGGAAGGTAATCTAGGAGAACTAGCATAGCTAGCAATGAAATGTATCAGAATCAACCAATTACACAAGCAGCAGACCACCCCAGCCCGGAACACTACTATAAGCTATGCAAACACCTTTCTCTTCTGGTTTTTCCCGCATACTCTACACCACCGGTGTATACAAGTGGGGAACTTTTAACAAACAAAAACAGCAGAATGATAGGGGCTGCAGCAGTCAGACATCAATATGTGGAAAAGGGTGAGGGTGGTGAGGATGAGAATGCTGTCAAAAAACCCACAGTGAGGAGATGGAGAAGGGTGTAGAGACCCAGGGTAACCTACCAGGGGCTACATAAACTGGAGATAGTGGAGCGCTATAAGGTGGACAGAGACCTCCTACAGCAAATTGTTGAGCTGTGCCAGCCATGCCTGACACACAGAACTAACAGAGGGGAACCCATCCCAGTGGATACCAAGGTATGTGTAAGCCTAGGAATACTAGCCACAGGTACCTCCCAAAGCCCAACTGGAGATATCATGGGGAGCTCACAGGCATCAGCATCCAGAGTATTTCACCAGTTCCTGGATGCCATGTCAGCACATGCCGGTGAGCATGTATATTTCCGCAACACTTGTGAGGTGTTGGCCAGCAGTATGCATCACTCTTCCACCAAATAGCAGAATACCCTGTGGTGGTAGGTGCTATAGACTGCACGCACATAAGTATCAAAGCACCACCCGGTAAGCAGGGTATGGTCTACATCAACCACAAGGGCTTCCCCTCCATCAACTGCCAGGTCATGTGCGATGCCCAGGGCATTATAATGAATGTGTGTGCTGGCTGCCCTGGAAGTTATCACGATCCCCACATCTGGCATCTGATGCAGCTGTACCAGAGATTTGCCAATGGGGACATCCCTTAGTGGGGGATGCTGGTTACGCACTGGAGCCATGGCTGATGAACCCATCAGAAATGCACACACAGCTAAACAAGAACGCCATAATGAGGCACATGCACAGACCAGAATTATAATAGATTGTGTGTTTGGGATGCTCAAGTCATGGTTCTGGTGCCTGGACACATCCAGTGGAGCCTTGCAGTACTCACCAGCTACATGTACTCAAATTGTCATCATATGCCATGCTACACAATATGATCCTGCAGAAACAGCTGCAGCAGGAACAGGAGGGGGCAGGGCCACACAGCCCCCCACCATTGCCAAGGCCTGCACAGGCACAGAGTGACTCAGAGGAGGAACAACCTGAGCCTGCCCCAATAGGCCGAAGGAGGTGTGCCCAGTATACCCTGGCCTTGGCAAAGAGGAAATGCATAGCACATACACTGACACAGGAGGGACCTAGGGAATGATACCTCTCTCTGACTCACACATACAGTAAAAGGGATGCCAAACATGACACTACCTGTTCTCAACCATGTGTAGGGAGTGTACTATTTGCATCTGACATAGACAGCCCTTCAGCACCATGCTCAATACTGGCACACCAACAAGATAAGTCACTCAACTTACCAATTGCCAAATGTAGTAGTATGTGTTGTTACCTGTATCTATGGTATGGATGTGAGCATATAAGGGAATCAGGTGGCTGAATGGGATGCCAGCAGATAGCAGACACCTATAGTGGCAGCATGAGATCTGTAACAAATACGGGTGTCACCATACTACCCAGTACTACACATGTTGACAAAACCAACTGCAGGAAATGTGCTGGGCCCCATGTGTGTCCATATGACATACACATGCCAGTCAGGGAGGTTCACATACCCAACAACAGTCACAGCCAGCAGGACAGGTGTAGACAAACACAAACAAAGGCTGTAGAAACGAAAAAACTGCAACAAACTCTAAAAGAACGCCAAAATTCCACGACAGAGGAAACCAGCAGTTAAATAAAATGTTAAGTGTTTTATTAACATCCACTTTTCGTTCAAAATCACTGAACTTCATCAGACTAACATAAAAACATGAAAAATCTTTTTATATATATGTGCTTAATTAAAACATCACATGTTACGTTTGAATGGATCAAACAGCTGATGAGAAATCTCTGACGCCAATGGTGAGGATAATCTACACGACTCTAAAAGCAATACTGCATCTAAAAATCTCGTATCTTAAATTCAAAAGTTACAAAAAATGAACACCCTTATAAAACTGGTGCCAGTGTGTATGTAAACACTAGAAACAAAACAAAAAACACAAATTATGAAAAATAAAAAATATAAATTAAATAGTAACTAATAATGAACTTTACCTTTGCAAACTTCTTAGTTTCAAAATGCAAGCTAAGCTAACTCTATCATTTAGCCCCGGCCACCTATATGAACAAAACTTCAACTGCCAAAGCAGCTCCAAATGCTCCAACAATAGTTGAAAAGGACCCCCTCTAATATCAAAAGGTACCTGTCCCAGCACCCTAAATGTAAAACTGTGCTGTGGACAATCATTCACATGCTGCGCCAATGCGTTTTCAGACTACATCTTCTTGATGCTGTAAATGTGCTCGTAAATTCTTTCATTAAAACCTCTGCCAGTCTTGCCCACATAAAAAGCCGGGCAAGACTGACAGCAGGCTAAGTAGACCACTGATCTAGATTTACAATTGAATCTTCCCATAGTGTGGTAGATGATTCCATTTATTTTAAACCCAGAACCAGTAGCAATGTACCTACACATGTTACAACTCTCACATTTAAAAGTGCCTTTGAGCCTAGCATGAGTGTCATTCTTAATTTCTAATAACCGTTTAAGGTTATCACCCCTCCTGTATATAAATCTGGGCACATGCCCTAACTTACCCTGCAGGGAATTGTCACACATAAAAATGCTCCAGTTCTTGACCAGAATTTCTTTAATTAAGTTGGTCTCAGCACTATAAGTGGTGATAAAAGAAGTGGTGATATCTACCTTCCTATTCTCGGTTAGAATCTCCGACCCGGAAGTTAGTGGCTGCTCAATTTGCACACTGACATAAGAACTGTAGTGTAAAAGGGGTTTATAGATCCCACTTTCTCTTTTGGCCTGAACCTCACTAACTAGTTCCAGTATGAACTTCTCCGGATAGCCTCTGTGGAGAAATAACCCCTTGATGAATTCACATTCCTCCAAAAAGGGTCGTCATCAGTCACCATCCGGGCAGCCCGCACTAGTTGGCCTTTTATTACCCCTCTTTTTTGATGTTTGGGGTGTGCACTAGTGTAGTGTAACATAGTATTAGAATAGGAACTCTTCCGAAAAATGTTAGCCTTGAAAGAACTTACAGAAACATCTTTGTATAAGTCGACATCCAAATATGAAATTCTGGATTCCGACTCTACAAAAGTAAAGTTTAAAAAAACAGTACTGGAGTTGAGATGATCCATGAAGGTCTGCACATCAGTGGGTGTACCTTCCATCAAAATAAAAATGTCATCTAAAAATCTGCTGTAAAAATCGATTTTTGACGAACCCTCCTGGTAGTTAAAAACATATCGATGTTCCCACTCAGCCATAACCATGCTGGCAAAACTGGCCACCACTGGTGAGCCCATAGCTACTCCAGTTTTCTGTAAGTAAATCTCACCTCCAAAGGCTACAAAGTTATACTTCAAAATGAGATCTAAAAGTTCCTGTACCAATCTTATTTCGCTACTGCTGGCATTGTGGTACAATAAACGGTCAGTGACCCACTCTATACCTATGTCGTGTGGAATGGATGTATACAAGTCTTTTACATCAATTGTTAAAAACCTGTGTCCACTCTTATATTCCATGTCATTCATAGCTTTCAGAAAAGCCCAAGAATCTCTACAAATGTGTGTCTCCTTTTTGACATATTTCTTCAAGATGTTGTCAACAAACTTAGCTAATGGGTAGGTGATAGAACCCCTAGCATTAACCAATAATCTCATCAGAGGGTTAAATACATCTTTGTGGGTCTTGGGCAAACCAAAAACTGTTGGAGTCCTGGGAAACAAAACAGTCAAGTAGTTCAAAACATCCTGTTCAATCACATTTTCTAAAAATAAATCATTCAAAAAAACACGAATACACCTGTACGCTGTGTTCAATTAGTTGATGCTAGATGTTACGTAAGCGTCTTGTGTTAACATGTGGGTGAGACAACTCTCATAATGGCAAGTGTCCATTAATACTAACCCACCCCCTTTGTCAGGTTTTAAAATCCTGACAGGTAAACCCTTTAAAATACCCAGAAGGTCTGATTCATCTTCAGTCATGTTCTTGTTCAGAAACAACCCATAGCTACTGGACAAGTTTCTGATTTCAATTTCACAAAGGTGTTCAAACAGAAATAATAAAGGGTGAATAGGGGGGGTTAAACGTACTCGGGACTCTCAACTTCTTCTCATCTAAACTACTTTTACCAAAAATAGACAATAGGTTTAGCTTCCGAACAAATAATTTCAAATCAAGTAATGTGTGTGCTAAATTAAAATGTCTCCATGGCACAAAAGTCAGGCCTTTGGAAAACAAATCTGCTGTCTCAGTAGTCACTGTAAAACTGGAGTAGTTGTATACAAAAAAGTCACCAAAGCTGTTGCCAATGATGTTAGGGTTTGTCCTTCTGTTTGTTTCTAAAATGACTTCTTGGTCTTGTTCTTGTGATGACTTCTCGTGTTGTAAAACCTCTGGTGGTTCTGACCTTGGTTCGAAGAAAAAGACGGTATAGGACAGGCATTCACCTCATCTGAAGCAATGTCATTCACTAAATCCTCAGAACCCACAAAATCACATGTTGACTTTAATAAAGACAATTTCGAATACAAACAAATCTTTTCAACTATAGATCAGCAAATATCTCGTACTTTAGGTGTGAAAATGAAAAAGATGAAAAGAGACATTGATGCCTATAATAAACACGTTGCCTATCTGCCCCCCCCCCCCATTCTCAGGGTGTTAATGTTGACACAGGGGGGTTAGTTCGTAAAGTCAACAGCGGTGTGAGTCTCTAACAGGTTGGTTACTTGTGGAGAAGTGGATGATTTTGTGGGTTTTGAGGATTTAGTGAATGACAGTGCTTCAGATGAGGTGAATGCCTGTGCTATACCGTCTTTTTCTTCGAACCAAGGTCAGAACCACCAGAGGTTTTACAACACGAGAAGTCATCACAAGAACAAGACCAAGAAGTCATTTTAGAAACAAACAGAAGGACAAACCCTAACATCATTGGCAACAGCTTTGGTGACTTTTTTGTATACAACTACTCCAGTTTTACAGTTGACTACTGAGACAGCAGACTTGTTTTCCAAAGGCCTGACTTTTGTGCCATGGAGACATTTTAATTTAGCATACACATTACTTGATTTGAAATTATTTGTTCGGAAGCTAAACCTATTGTCTTTTTGGTAAAAGTAGTTTAGATGAGAAGAAGTTGAGAGTCCTGAGTACGTTTAACCCCCCTATTCACCCTTTATTATTTCTGATTGAACACCTTTGTGAAATTGAAATCAGAAACTTGTCCAGTAGCTATGGGTTGTTTCTGAACAAGAACATGATTGAAGATGAATCAGACCCTCTGGGTATTTTAAAGGGTTTACCTGTCAGGATTTTAAAACCTGACAAAGGGGGTGGGTTAGTATTAATGGACACTTGCCATTATGAGAGTTGTCTCACCCACATGTTAACACAAGACGCTTACGTAACATCTAGCATCAACGAACTGAACACAGCATACAGGTGTATTCGTGTTTTTTTGAATGATTTATTTTTAGAAAATGTGATTGAACAGGATGCTTTGAACTACTTGACTGTTTTGTTTCCCAAGACTCCACCAGTTTTTGGTTTGCCCAAGATCCACAAAGATGTATTTAACCCTCCAATGAGATTATTGGTTAATGCTAGGGGTTGTATCACCTACCCGTTAGCTAAGTTTGTTGACATCTTGAAGAAATATGTCAAAAAGGAGACACACATTTGTAGAGATTCTTGGGCTTTTCTGAAAGCTATGAATGACATGGAATATAAGAGTGGACACAGGTTTTTAACAATTGATGTAAAAGACTTGCATACATCCATTCCGCATGACATAGGTATAGAGTGGGTCACTGACCGTTTATTGTACCACAATGCCAGCAGTAGCGAAATAAGATTGGTACAGGAACTTTTAGATCTCATTTTGAAGTATAACTTTGTAGCCTTTGGAGGTGAGATTTACTTACAGAAAACTGGAGTAGCTATGGGCTCACCAGTGAGGGCCAGTTTTGCCACCATGGTTATGGCTGAGTGGGAACATCGATATGTTTTTAACTACCAGGAGGGTTCGTCAAAAATCGATTTTTACAGCAGATTTTTAGATGACATTTTTATTTTGATGGAAGGTACACCCACTGATGTGCAGACCTTCATGGATCATCTCAACTCCAGTACTGTTTTTTTAAACTTTACTTTTGTAGAGTCGGAATCCAGAATTTCATATTTGGATGTCGACTTATACAAAGATGTTTCTGTAAGTTCTTTCAAGGCTAACATTTTTTGGAAGAGTTCCTATTCTAATACTATGTTATACTACACTAGTGCACACCCCAAACATCAAAAAAGAGGGGTAATAAAAGGCCAACTAGTGCGGGCTGCCCGGATGGTGACTGACGACCGACCCTTTTTGGAGGAATGTGAATTCATCAAGGGGTTATTTCCCCACAGAGGCTATCCAGAGAAGTTCATACTGAAACTAGTTAGTGAGGTTCAGGCCAAAAGAGAAAGTGGGATCTATAAACCCCTTTTACACTACAGTTCTTATGTCAGTGTGCAAATTGAGCAGCCACTAACTTCCGGGTCGGAGATTCTAACCGAGTATAGGAAGGTAGATATCACCACTTCTTTTATCACCACTTATAGTGCTGAGACCAACTTAATTAAAGAAATTCTGGTCAAGAACTGGAGCATTTTTATTTGTGATGATTCCCTGCAGGGTAAGTTAGGGCATGTGCCCAGATTTATATACAGGAGGGGTGATAACCTTAAATGGTTATTAGAAATTAAGAACGACACTCGTGCTAGGCTCAAAGGCACTTTTAAATGTGAGAGTTGTAACATGTGTAGGTACATTGCTATTGGTTCTGGGTTTAAAATAAATGGAATCATCTACCACACTATGGGAAGATTCAATTGTAAATCTAGATCAGTGGTCTACTTAGCTTGCTGTCAGTCTTGCCCGGCTTTTTATGTGGGCAAGACTGACAGAGGTTTTAATGAAAGAATTTAGGAGCACATTTACAGCATCAAGAAGATGAAGTCTGAAAATGCATTGGCAAAGCATGTGAATGATTGTCCACAGCACAGTTTTACATTTAGGGTGCTGGGACAGGTACCTTTTGATATTAGAGGGGGTCCTTTTCAACTATGGTTGGAGCGTTTGGAGCTGCTTTGGCAGTTGAAGTTTTGTTCATATAGGTGGCTGGGGCTAAATGATAGAGTTAGCTTAGCTTGCATTTTGAAACTAAGAAGTTTGCAAAGGTAAAATTCATTATTAGTTACTATTTAATATATATTTTGTATTTTTCATAATTTGTGTTTTTTGTTTTGTTTCTAGTGTTTACATACACACTGGCACCAGTTTTATAAGGGTGTTCATTTTTTGTAACTTTTGAATTTAAGATACGAGATTTTTAGATGCAGTATTGCTTTTAGAGTCATGTAGATTATCCTCACCATTGACGTCAGAGATTTCTCGTCAGCTGTTTGATCCATTCAAATGTAACATGTGATGTTTTAATTAAGCACATATATATAAAAAGATTTTTCATGTTTTTATGTTAGTCTGATGAAGTTCAGTGATTTTGAACGAAAAGTGGATGTTAATAAAACACTTAACATTTTATTTAACTGCTGGTTTCCTCTGTCGTGTAATTTTGGCGTTCTTTTAGAGTTTGTTGCAGTTTTTTTGTTTCTACAGTTTGTTTGGTTTGTTTCTACGTACAGTTGTTGGAACCAGCAGTTTTTTATGGAATTGGAAGTTGATAACCGTTCGGACAACTCGGCGATGGTTATCATTTCTGACATGCTGAATAAACTCAGTGAATGGATAGATGTGCTATCCCAATGTTTGGATGGACTTGCAGCAGTTAAAGGAGGTGCTGACACTTCAGCAGCAGGAGGTTTAGACACAGCATTGCCAACTGAGGTTACTGCAGTCCCCAAGGAGGGGTTGAATGACCGAGGGGACAGTGGAAGTTCCAAGCCGTCTGATTCAGAGGTATTTGCAAATTCTAGACCTACTGTTGAGCAAAACACAACTGGTGCACCTAAGAGCAGGGTATTGGATTCACGTAATGTCACAACTTGGCTGAATGAACAACTTCCAACTTTCGAGAAGGTTAGTGGGAACGCGAGTATGAACCCAGGATTATCGGAGACTTCACTAGTGGACTCTTTGAAAGTGTTGGACCACAAATCTCTAAAGGTAAAAAAGCTTCAGTTAGAGATTTCATATTTTAACGAGTGTAAAAGAGTGGGGGTTGTGCCAAAGGGCTTGCGCTCTTGGCAATATCCCACCGGGTTGACAGCTGGTTCAGAGTTCCACACTGAGTTAATTAGGTTGTTTGACAGACATGGACATGAACTGATGGATTTAATGGTGAAGTTTTATCAGAAATTTATAGACCAGTTGAGTGTTGAAATTGAAAGTTTGGACATGAACATTAAGTCACATGTTGACTTTAATAGATACAATTTTGAATACAAACGAATCTTTTCAACTATAGATCAGCAAATATCTCGTAATTTAGGTGTGAAAATGAAAAAGTTGAAAAGAGACATTGATGCCTATAATAAACACGTTGCCTGTCCGCCTCCCCCCCCCCATTCTCAGGGTGTTAATGTTGACACAGGGGGGGTTAGTTCATAAAGTCAACAGCGGTGTGAGTCAGCCATCTACTTCTAACAGGTTGGTTACTTGTGGAGAAGTGGATGATTTTGTGGGTTCTGAGGATTTAGTGAATGACATTGCTTCGGATGAGGTGAATGCCTGTCCTATACCGTCTTTTTCTTCGAACCAAGGTCAGAACCACCAGAGGTTTTACAACACGAGAAGTCATCACAAGAACAAGACCAAGAAGTCATTTTAGAAGCAAACAGAAGGACAAACCCTAACATCATTGGCAACAGCTTTGGTGACTTTTTTGGATACAACTACTCCAGTTTTACAGTGACTACTGAGACAGCAGATTTGTTTTCCAAAGGCCTGACTTTTGTGCCATGGAGACATTTTAATTTAGCATACACATTACTTGATTTGAAATTATTTGTTCGTAAGCTAAACCTATTGTCTATTTTTGGCAAAAGTAGTTTAGATGAGAAGAAGTTGATAGTCCCGACTACATTTAACCCCGCTATTCACCCTTTATTATTTCTGTTTGAACACCTTTGTGAAATTGAAATCAGAAACTTGTCCAGTAGCTATGGGTTGTTTCTGCACAAGAACATGACTGAAGATGAATCAGACCTTCTGGGTATTTTAAAGGGTTTACCTGTCAGGATTTTAAAACCTGACAAAGGGGGTGGGTTAGTATTAATGGACACTTGCCATTATGAGAGTTGTCTCACCCACATGTTAACACAAGACGCTTACGTAACATCTAGCATCAACTAATTGAACACAGCATACAGGTGTATTTGTGTTTTTTTGAATGATTTATTTTTAGAAAATGTGATTGAACAGGATGTTTTGAACTACTTGACTGTTTTGTTTCCCAGGACTCCAACAGTTTTTGGTTTGCCCAAGATCCACAAAGATGTATTTAACCCTCCGATGAGATTATTGGTTAATGCTAGGGGTTCTATCACCTACCCGTTAGCTAAGTTTGTTGACAACATCTTGAAGAAATATGTCAAAAAGGAGACACACATTTGTAGAGATTCTTGGGCTTTTCTGAAAGCTATGAATGACATGGAATATAAGAGTGGACACAGGTTTTTAACAATTGATGTAAAAGACTTGCATACATCCATTCCGCACGACATAGGTATAGAGTGGGTCACTGACCGTTTATTGTACCACAATGCCAGCAGTAGCGAAACAAGATTGGTACAGGAACTTTTAAATCTCATTTTGAAGTATAACTTTGTAGCCTTTGGAGGTGAGATTTACTCACAGAAAACTGGAGTAACTATGGGCTCACCAGTGGGGTCCAGTTTTGCCAACATGGTTATGGCTGAGTGGGAACATCGATATGTTTTTAACTACCAGGAGGGTTCGTCAAAAATCGATTTTTACACCAGATTTTTAGACGACATTTTTATTTTGATGGAAGGTACACCCACTGATGTGCAGACCTTCATGGATCATCTCAACTCCAGTACTGTTTTTTTATACTTTACTTTTGTAGAGTCGGAATCTAGAATTTCATATTTGGATGTCGACTTATACAAAGATGTTTCTGTAAGTTCTTTCAAGGCTAACATTTTTCGGAAGAGTTCCTATTCTAATACTATGTCACACTACACTAGTGCACACCCCAAACATTAAAAAAGAGGGGTAATAAAAGGCCAACTAGTGTGGGCTGCCCGGATGGTGACTGACGACCGACCCTTTTTGGAGGAATGTGAATTCATCAAGGGGTTATTTCTCCACAGAGGCTATCCAGAGAAGTTCATACTGGAACTAGTTAGTGAGGTTCAGGCCAAAAGAGAAAGTGGGATCTATAAACCCCTTTTACACTACAGTTCTTATGTCAGTGTGCAAATTGAGCAGCCACTAACATCTGGGTCGGAGACTCTGACCGAGAATAGGAAGATAGATATCACCACTTCTTTTATCACCACTTATAGTGCTGAGACCAACTTAATTAAAGAAATTCTGGTCAAGAACTGGAGCATTTTTATGTGTGACAATTCCCTGCAGGGTAAGTTAGGGCATGTGCCCAGATTTATATACAGGAGGGGTGATAACCTTAAACGGTTATTAGAAATTAAGAACGACACTCGTGCTAGGCTCAAAGGCACTTTTAAATGTGAGAGTTGTAACATGTGTAGGTACATTGCTACTGGTTCTGGGTTTAAAATAAATGGAATTATCTACCACACTATGGGAAGAGTCAATTGTAAGTCTAGATCAGTGGTCTACTTAGCCTGCTGTCAGTCTTGCCCGGCTTTTTATGTGGGCAAGACTGACAGAGGTTTTAATGAAAGAATTTACGAGCACATTTACAGCATCAAGAAGATGAAGTCTGAAAACGCATTGGCGAAGCATGTGAATGATTGTCCACAGCACAGTTTTACATTTAGGGTGCTGGGACAAGTACCTTTTGATATTAGATGGGGTCCTTTTCAACTATTGTTGGAGCGTTTGGAGCTGCTTTGTCAGTTGAAGTTTTGTTCATATAGGTGGCCGGGGCTAAATGATAGAGTTAGCTTAGCTTGCATTTTGAAACTAAGAAGTTTGCAAAGGTAAAATTCATTATTAGTTACTATTTAATATATATATTTTTATTTTTCATAATTTGTGTTTTTTGTTTTGTTTCTAGTGTTTACATACACACTGGCACCAGTTTTATAAGGGTGTTCATTTTTTGTAACTTTTGAATTTAAGATACGAGATTTTTAGATGCAGTATTGCTTTTAGAGTCGTGTAGATTATCCTCACCATTGGCGTCAGAGATTTCTCGTCAGCTGTTTGATCCATTCAAATGTAACATGTGATGTTTTAATTAAGCATATATATATAAAAAGATTTTTCATGTTTTTATGTTAGTCTGATGAAGTTCAGTGATTTTGAACGAAAAGTGGATGTTAATAAAACACTTAACATTTTATTTAACTGCTGGTTTCCTCTGTCGTGGAATTTTGACAAACAAAGGCTGTGCTAAGGCCACTGAATGATGCCTATGGGTAACCTCCCCCCAGGCCTACACAGACAGAATACATCAGGTCAGAGAGTGGGATGTTAGTTCTGAAGGGTAGGAAGCCAGAAACTAAAATGTAGGTCATTCAAACATAAGACCTGTAGTACACTGACATGCCTCTAGTCAGCATGATAGGTTAGAAAACAGAATGAAATGGAGTACCTGACATACCAGTACAGTCATAGCAAATGTGTACAAGTGTCAGGTGTGCCCCCCCATCCTATGTAGAAATGTAGTAAGAGTCAGCTGTGCCACCCCCCCCAATCCTATGTAGACATGTAGTAACAGTCAGGCGTGCCCCCCCAATCCTGTGTAGCAATGTAGAAACAGTCAGGTATGCCCCCCATAGCCCACGTAGACAGTAGTAACAGTCAGGTGTGCCTCCCCCAATTCTATGTAGAAATGTAGTAACAGTCAGGTGTGCCCTCCCCCAGTCCTACTTAGACATATAGTAACAGTCAAGTGTGCCCACCCAATCCTATGTAGAAATGTAGTAACAGTCAGGCGTGCCCCCCAGCCCTACTTAGACATGTAGTAACAGTCAGGTGTGCCTCCCCATCCTATATAGAAATGTAGTAACAGTCAGGTGTGCCCCCCACAATCCTATGTAAACATGTAGTAACAGTCAGGTGTGCCCCCCAATCCTATTTAGAAATGTAGTAACCGTCAGGTGTGCCCCCCCCCAATCCTATGTAGAAATGTAGTAACATGTATGTATAGGTATAATACCAGTGGAGTAGAGATGCCCAGAGGTGGCCAAGGTAGAAGGATAGATTGTAGCAGTTGTACAATATGCAGGTATGTGTGTGTTAGGTTGGTGAGTGTTTCATGTTGTGTGAGAGTGGTCAGTATGTGTGCATGTTGAGGTATGACCTGGTGGTCATTGCCCACTACTGCTGATAACAGGGCCAGGTCCTCACAACTGCAATGCCAAAGACAATTCCCACCAGTATAACACATGCTAGCAGTAAGCCATTGTAAATGTATGGTGTTAATATGTGTCACCATCTGAAAGATTGACATGGCATGGCTGTTGGGCTAGACATACAGAAACAGATGCTTGGTGCCAGAGCCATGGGCTCAAGCTCAATGCCAAGAAATGTATTGTTATCCCCTTTGGGAAAAAACATGTATCCATGAATTACCATATAGGTGGCAGTACACTAAACACAGAAAGTGTGATAAGAGACTTAGGGACACAGGTGGACAGTGGTCTCACCTTCGATAACCACATCGCCACAACAGTCAGGAAATCCTTCTATGTGGCACACCTCATCACGAAGGGCTTTTCATCCAGAAAAAAGGAGGTCATTGTCCCACTGTACTCATCCCTCATTAGACCCATTATAGAATACAATGCCCCATTTGGTATGTACCCCTCAAGACATCTGCAACAACTGGAAAGGTCTCAGAAATACCTCACTAAAAGAATCACAGGCCTAAAGCAGATGCCCTACGCTGACCGCCTTAAAAAACTCCAGCTATACTCTGTCACATATCGTCTACTCAGAGGTGATCTCTGCTTAACATACAAGGCCATGTCAAACCCAGAGCTGTTGGACATGCTACACTTAAAGAAATCCCAATCCCCTCAGAGCTACACGCTCCAGGGATCTAAACCTTGTCATCACAATAAACAAAACATGCTGGAGGGATAGGTTCCTGACCCAGAGACTCCCCAGACTCTGGAATAGATTGCCCATACATGTCAAGCAGAGTGCCTCTTTGGACCTCTTCAAGAGGAACCTTGACGATTGGATGGGAGAAAGGAAATTCACCCCAGGGATCACGTCAGTCGCCCTGCTAGACAGGGGTCCAGGAAAGTAAATAATGTGGGAAGAAATAGCCAGGGAATTGTTATGGCTAGGCTTGTATAGGCCCTAGGGCTGATAGCCTAGTACCAACCTATGAACCTATGAACCTATGACATACAAGCAGTACACAGGGGAAAGTACCCCAGACATACTGTATATAATGTGTAACTGTGAAATGGACACACCCTTGGAACTGTACATACAGGTATGGATCACATTATCTGGGCCTGTAATAGGGAATACCAGGGTTGTCTGCCCGAACACTTGCAGATCACAAAGGTGATAGGACTGATGTATTGGGAAACACCTGATGTACCTGCACATGTCAGCATAACTGGAATGCCCCATGCATATCTGTGCATCAGATGCGAGTAGTGTCCATAACACACATGCATCCAGTTCACCCAAACACCACCCACAGGTACCCCTCTGGTCGCATCCCTGCTGTTGGGAATGGGTATAATATGACCCCCACCTATATATGGCACTAGAGAAAGAATGCATCATGCAGTGCAGGTGTCTCATGCAGGTGTGTCCCTAGCTGTAGGTAGCACCCTGTCAGTATCCACACCACCTAATCAATACTGATAGAAAGTATTGGCATGAACACCTAGCACACCTAACCTGTCACCCCAGAGGAATATACTGTATGGTGGTCTGGGACTCTAGGACTGACAGAATGCAATGGCTTGCCACAGCTGGCCTGCATCACCACCAAATGGCCTACAGGCCTCTGTCAAAGGCCTGTGTCTCACACATACTGCCAATGCATGTTATGTCATGGACACCCAAATAACAACATAACACACTCCACATAAGGCATATACAAGGCCATGTGGAAAAACCACAGTAACATGTCCACCATGTCTCACTGAATGAACTGTGGACCAACACCAAAACACAGCTGTGATGAATGTCCACCATATCCCACTGCATGAACTGTGGACCAACACCAAAACACAGCTGTGATGAGGTGATAACCTTAGGGAATGTATCAGAGAATGTATGCATAATGTATGGAAGAGGACAGAATAACAGAGGGGGGGGGGCATGGGCAGCATGGAATGTGCAAGGTCTGGCACACAGCCATTTGCACACACTATCCCTGGCTGCAAACACATAAATGGGTGGCTGCAAACCTGCCCATACACCACAATAGGGGTAATTTCCTGACTTATGGCCTCTGCCTCTGGGTAACCTGTGTGAATCTGTACAGCTGTGAGGTTTTACCACAGCAAGATAAGGCCATACTGTCATGTCGATGGAAGTACAGATTTGCGATCCTCTGCCAGCACTGTACCAAGGTACTGAACTGGATACACAGACCCAGCAGCAAGTGTCTGGAGCTCCCTCTCCAGAATGGCATAACTTTCCATGAATATGTAGGCATTTGCCCACAACACTGGACACAACTGCATTCACCTTTGTTCCCCAGGACATCACTGTGAGCAAAATGACCACCGGACAGTACTTGAGGACATAAAAACATCACAGTGTATAACAGTACATATGTCTGAATATCTATGCTAACACCAGTACCATGTAGCAGAAGCAGCACAGACACAATCACCTACAGTATACACTATCCATTGCACAGTTTGATCCCATATTGCCAAATGATCTACGGATACCCTGCAGAAACAGTTTGCTACCTGTAGGTGTAGAACACAAAGGTCTGCACTGGAGTACAAACTACCTGGAATGGATCCCCACATTCAATACAGAAGGGCATACTGGGCATGTTCACACACTTAAAAAAATGAAGCCCATGTCTGCAAACAACAGTGGACCATTCATATGTGACAGTTGCAGATGTTAGTGCATATACTCCTCAGTATGCACCAGTCATGCTTTGCACACACACTGGATCGGAATACAGACATATATCCAAGGACAACACACTATAATATGCCAAAAGTAGATCTACATAGATGTGTGGAAGAGAGTGACTGTGTCAAAGAGCCATCCATCATGAGCCCTGTCCTACCCAGCACACAGCCACATGGCTACAACCACATGATGTGTAAATGTCACTCACTGTAGAAATTAGCCACTGGTATCCATCAGCATTACAGCCTATGTGGTGCAAGTGCTAGCTGTGAAACATGACTGTACAAGGCAGTAGTCATCTAGCAGCTGTATACATGTACCTGCAGAATATAACCCTGCATCTGCCTGCATGTGGTGTGTCAACCATTAGATGAATGGGTTATGGCCAATGCACACACACACACACACTGCTCTCCCCATAGCCCTATTATAACAAGCCTGCTGATGCCATCCACTTTGAAATACACCTTTGGGAATAGAGTAGCCCAGTAATCTCTGTGGCATGTCCTAAAACTGTGTAATGCTGTAGTGTGATAAACTAGTTAGGTAGGAGTTCTAATCCCAGACATGGCAACTGTGTGTATGTGTGTGTGTGTGTGTGTGTCTGTGTGTGTGTGTGTGTGTGTGTGTGTGTGTGTGTGTGTGTGTGTGTGTGTGTGTGTGTGTGTGTGTGTGTATGTGTGCCCCTGTGTAGGGAGCAATGCTTTTTAGGCTAGTCACACTCAGTACAACTCAAATGCCCCACTTTGGCAAGGCTGCTGATGTCATTCACTGTGAAATACACCTTTGGGAAAGGTGTAGCCCAGTAATCCCTGTGGTGCTTCCTGTAACTGCGTAATGGTGTAGTGTGATATAGTACTTTGGTAGGGGTTCTAGTCCCACACATGGTAAGAGTGGATGTTTGTGTGTGTGTTTCTTTGTTTGTGTAGGGAGTAGTGCATTTTAGGCTAGTCACACTCACTACAGATCAAATGCCCTACTTTGGCAAGGCTGCTGATATCATTCACTGTGAAATACACCTTTGGGAAAGGTGTAGCCCAGTAATCTATGTGGCACATCCTATAACTATGTACTGCTGTAGTGTGATATAGCACTCTGGTAGGGGTTCTATTCCCATACATGGCAAGTGTGGATATTTTGTGTGTGTGTGTTTCTATGTCTGTGTAGGGAGCAATGCTTTTTAGGGTAGTCACACTCACTACAGATCAAATGCCCTACTTTGGCAAGGCTTCTGATATCATTCACTGTGAAATACACCTTTGTGAAAAGTGTAGTCCAGTAATCTCTGTGGTGCATCCTATAACTGCGTACTGCTGTAGTTAGATAGGAGTTCTAATTCCAGACATGGCAACTGTGTGTGTTTGTGTCTCTGTCTGTTTAAGGAGCAATACTTTTTAGGCTAGTCACACTCAGTACAATTTAAATGCTCTACTTTGGCAAGGCTGCTGATGTCATTCACTGTGAAATACACCTTTGGGAAAGATGTAACCCAGAAATATCCATGGTGCATCCTATAACTGTGTAATGCTGTAGTGTGATATAATACTCTGGTAGGGGCTCTATTCCCACACGTGGCAAGTGTGGATGTTTGTGTGTGTGTTTCTATGTCTGTGTAGGGAGCAATGATTTTTAGGCTAGTCACACTCACTACAGATCAAATGCCCTACTTTGGCAAGGCTGCTGATGTCATTCACTGTGAAATACACCTTTGGGGAAGGAATACTTCAGTAATCTCCGTGGCGCATCCTATAACTGCATACTGCTGTAGTGTAATAACCTAGTTAGGTAGGAATTCTAATTCCAGACATGGCAACTGTGTGTTGTGTGTCTCTGTCTGTGTAGGAAGCAATGCTTTTTAGGCTAGTCACACTCAATACAATTTAAATGCCCTACTTTGACAAGGCTGCTGATGTCATTGACTGTGAAATACACCTTTGGGAAAGATGTAACCCAGTAATCTCCATGGTGCATCCTATAACTTCGTAATGCTGTAGTGTGATACAGTACCCCTGGTAGGGGTTCTATTCCCACACATAGTAAGTGTGGATGTTTCTGTTTGTGTATCTATGTCTGTGTAGGCAGAAATGCTTTTTAGGCTAGTCACACTCACTACAATTCAAATGCCCAACTTTGGCAAGCCTGCTGATGTCATTCACTGTGAAATGCACCTTTGGGGAAGGAGTACTCCAATAATCTCTGTGGTGCATCCCATAACTGCGTAGTACTGTAGTGTGATAAACTAGTTAGGTAGGAGTTCTAATCCCAGACATGGCAGGTGTGTGTGTCTGTGTTTTTCATTTGTATCCTGTGTGGAGGTGGCTGTGAGTGTGTAACAACTGGACTCATTGTGTAGCAGGTTTTGCAAATTTATTATATGGTGGCCCTGTTATATGTCACAATGTCCACCTTACAAGGATAACAGATGTGAAATAGCTGAGAGGTTGGGGTGCCAATCCATACCCTTACATGTGACATCAAGGCCTGGCAAACAAAGTTAGCAACCCTTGTATTACCCAGAGAACACTGTCAACCCATGTCTCATACACAAACACACCTAAGCAACAACAGCTATGCTGGTAGTACCCTGCATATTGCCCACAGATAGTTACCATGGTGTGATTGCAGTGGACTACAGATGGCATGGCACCCCGTCCATCAGTACAATAGGCAAGTACATGCAGACAGTGCGCCTTCACTATGTTCCCCACTGGACACCTGCAACACCTGTGGTGCTATCAAATGTGACCCACACAGGACATATCATGCCTTAAACACATGCCCTGTATGGGCAAATGCCACTGACACCAGGGAATACCTGTATCATGCTATCAATGTAGGTGCAGGGTCAACCTGCTGTCTATTACCAGTTCCCGCCACATGAGGCCAGGACTGGCACATTTGATGATAACAATCTGTGTAAACAACATGGGCCAGACACCCCAGGTACAGTTCCACATGTCACTGTACATGCATGTGGGACATGTGCATATCCCAGACACTGTCCATGTCATGGACTTAAGAACACATACATGGCAAGCAATGCACTGCAATGGCCACACACAATAGTTACCCAGGTGACTGTATGATGAATACAATACCCACCTGTGTGGGCCAATCTAGACACTACACCCCTGAGCCACACTGCAGATCATTGTCATGTGGCCTGATGCCAAGGTATACCCATCACCTAGCCTTGTATAGCCTTCTGGCACAGTCAATTACTACACACCCGTGAAGCAATGCACCCATGCATGTCAGTACTGGCACCCTGTGTTTGTGTGTGTGTAGTGTATGATGCTTTTGACCACATTCACACTCACTACAACCCACATTGGCATACTGAAGCATGCTGTCGGATGTCAGACACCTCCACATACCCTTTGCCCATATAACCTCCGGATAACCCCTGTGGTGCATGTGATACCTGCACAGTACTGTATTGTGGCAACCTAACTAGTGAGGAGGTGTATTCCTGACCTTGCCAAGTGTGTCAATGTGTGTGGGCCCCAGAGAGAGTGTGGCTGTGTTGACGCTGACACCTGTTCATGCGGACAGGCACGTGCACTACACCTACCGTATCTCTACCATATCAGTGCTGCAGATGTCACTCACCATCACATATATGTTTGGAGAGCTCCTCAACATGTAAGCTATGTGGTGCATCTAGTAACCGCATAGACATGTGATAGCAATACATAGACAATCAGGGGTTTGATACCCTGTACTGGTAGGTGTGTGACACAAACGTGCTTAGGTTTTACTCCCCCACCCCTCCCTGACTTATCTTTGCCTATGGCTACCTCTCTCACACCCTCTCTGGTGGATGTGGAGACTTACACCTTCTTTGCTTAGGCAGCAGCATGTGTTTTGTAAGTGATGCTCATGATCAGCTGATGGTCTCTGCATGAATTGCAACCCTCCTCTAGCTGATTGCATGTGGAACAGCTGTGGTAAAATTGCCATAGCCAATTGCATGGAAACGCACTCCAATATCTAGGAACATCATGCTGGTGTTGGGCCTTTTCATTCACTGTGAGCAGGACCTAGATCTGTTGTCTGGCAAACAGCATCATAGATGGATAGGGGATTTACCTCTAACAACATACACTGTGGAAACAGGCCAACACACAGGAGGGGGATGTGCCTGACATGACTACAGAATGTAAGTGTTGCTATTCTGCATTTGGAGTAATGTTGGTTTAACAGGGTGCATGTGGATATGGCTGGTCTACATGCAGTGTCCCTTACATTGAACACCACGTGTTACAGCCTAGTCCCAGCTGATAATGTGGACCCCAGTAATGCCTTATGCCACAGTGTAACTCGGCAACAGTTGCCATTGTCCTACAGGAATATACACTGGTGTTGCACTGTATATGGGTGTTGTTCCAACCATGTCCCTACTGTAAGCCATGTCTCCCACCATTATGTTACTCCCTGTGGACACATTCTGCAATGACAGGATGTTAGTTATCTTGCAGGTGTCTGGCATACCGTTCCAGTACCCCATCATGGTCACCACTGTGATGCCGTGCATTTAACAGCAACAATACGTGCACATGTGCAGCATGCATTCTGAGTAGGTGTGTTAGATGTGTGTATGGAATATACCATAGCCATTACATGATTCATGTATTGGCAAGCATCTGCATAAACAATACTCACCAGCTACAGGCTGCTGCCTTGGTGGTATACCAGAGGGACCTACATAAGAAGGTGAGAGGTGCAAAGTCAGTGGCCACACCTGTGGCATTGCTACAGGGTTGGTGCAGCATTACAATACATCAACAGTACATGTCCACAATACTACCACATATGCACATTTGTTTATCATTACTATGCAGCAACAAACTATATCTATGACATGTCAGATATGCATATCTACCTGTACTGATGCGGATGTATACGCAACAGTGGTCTGCTGATGTGCCATGTGGCCTTACCTGCATGGTCCTCAGCCAGTGTGTGGGTAGCACCCACCTTCAAAAAGATATCCAGTGGTTGGTGGCTATACAGATGGGCAGGTGCCATGAGGCTGGCTAGGAGCTCCTCTACATGTGTCGGGGGGGTGGATGGCATGGCCCCCCCAGTGGCAAGGTGATCCCCCTGGACTGCAGCAGCATGCTGAAGGGCATTGGAAAGCAGGTCAGAACAATGCCGGACCTGCTCATAACTGCGGTTGTGCAGTGCGACATCATTGACCCTGTGGACTAGGTTGTTACACAGAGTGGTCCACTCCTGCTGATCATGGGCAGCCTGGCCAAATGAAACTGTGTAATGCTGTATGAGGTCGTTTACCAGAATGTCATTTTCAGCTGGTGAGTACGCGGGAAGCCTTCCATTGAACATCATGCCTGAAAAGCAAAGTTACCACAGTTCTTAATACACATCACTGTCACCCCCCCACCATATCAGCGACAACAAACTGTACACACAACTCAATAGGTATGGCTATAGCATACCTACGAGTGGGGCAGATATTGTACTGTACCACACTTTGTACAATGTGTTTGTAGCCATGTTTCCTGTGTAGACACTATAATTACTGGCCTGTTACAGACTATTTACATACATGCCATTGTCAGGGCAACAATGGTTCCATATATGCCTGTGGTATGCTTGCTATGTGGTTGCTGCACATCTGACATTGTGTTATTGGGGTTATCTATGCATGCTGTTGGACATGTTCTGGGATTGTGTAGACTATTACTACCAACATATGCTCTATAACAGTGACACAATAGCATGTATATGTACTATTGGCCAGCAGAACCACCTCTCCAAACTCATCTGCCCATGTTATCAGGCCACATCACATGTTTGACCCACCCTGGGGCCGCCTCATGTACTGGTCCAGCAATACCTCCAGCTGGAACCAACTCAGGGGATGTTGTCCCCCCTTGGGGGTACACACAAACATGTTCCTGTCCCCTGAGGTCAGGTCCAGGGTCTGTTCCATAACGGGCTCCACAGACAAATGTGGGAAGTGCTACATCACCTTGAGGCACCCAGTACACATTCACAGGGCCCACATGCTCCTCCTGCTCAGCCTCCAAGCCAGGCACCTTCAGGAAGTGGACTGCTGTTGTGAGTAGCAGTGGGTGGGAGGCTTGTTCCCATTGTGTCCATATTGCGGCCAATGGGGCGTCCACATCACAGACCACACACACCATCCTGGATGTTTACCCACCACATGTGTCACATACCACCACTGTAGGCTGTCCTCTATATCTACCAACCCTGACCACTTCCAGAACTATACCTGCCATACTTCCCCATATTCCCATTCCATACTTCACAGACAAGGGCAATGTGGCCCCAACAAGGGGTTCACATGTGACATACCCGTCCATGTTGAACACACTGACAGCTGTAGATATCTGTGTGCAGTGATATGTGTGCTGTTTCCTTACACATAACATGCAGCACTGTGGTGGTAATATAGGGGACATGTATTTACATACATATATGTTTGTGTGTGTTTGTATTATGTAGATATGTGCATACAGGTATATATCTATATATGTGTAGATATATACATGATGTTGTATATATGTGATATATGTCTACACATGGGTATCTCTATATTTGTGGACATATATATATATATATATATATATATATATGTGTGTGTGTGTGTATGTGTGTGTGTGTGTGTGTGTGTGTGTGTGTGTGTATGTGTGTGTGTGTGTGTGTGTGTGTACACATATGTATACCTATATTTGGGGTACATTCAGACATCAGGTCCACAATCTCACAACACCTTCCTGCACAGCTGCACTGTTCTGCCTTGCTACAACACAGACAGGTGCCACATATGGACATAGCTTGACATTAGGAGGATATATGTAGGGCCTGATTTTAGATATTAATATATATACACACACAAACATCTACATGTTGAAATACATTTCCTGTACTGTTGAATGACTGGGCTGGATGATATGTTTGTGAAAATATGAGGGTTATGTGTATCTGACATGGCTTAGTGATAAATCACTTTGGCTATGGTATGCAGGGTCCTGGGTTTGAGCATTGCAAAGACTGTTTATTTTGTTGCTGGGCAGAACAATGGCCATTGGATACAAAGTGATTAAGGCACTTTTAAGCAGTTGTAAGCAGGTTTGAATGGAGGTAAGCACTGCTAAATTCCGGTTACAGTTTCTGATACTCATTTAGCTTCTAAATTGCTTAACCTGTGTAGGCATTGCTTACCCCCACACAAACAGGCTTAAACCCGCTTATTGCTGCTTAAAAGTGCTTACTCCCGCTTAGCCCCTCACTAATTTTTTTAAATGAAAAGAAAAAAGGGTTGATAGGAAAGTGGTGAAAATCGGGCACAAAGAGAGAAAGACAGTGGGGAAAATGGCTAGTGATGTGCAGGAGGGTGTAGGGAAGGTCCATAGCTGCCCATTTCTTCTACAGTAACAGCTGTGCATATACACTTAATTTGGAGTTAGATTTGGACACTCAAACCCCTGAGAGAGGGGTGATGACAACAATAATATGTTGTGATGCCAATTAGACCAGATTACATGTTTCCAGTGGGCACATGTGCGAAATGGACAGCTATGCATGGGGCGATATTTTTTTTTTGGGGAGAGATTGCCCTTTTTTCTTTTTCAGGTGAGAGTGAGACGTTGGGGAGGGATATTAGGTGTATTTGGGGGTTAGATTGGGTAGGTTAACAGACAAGACAAACAAGACGCATACAGGGGCAGTATATGACACATGTGGGGGTAAACACCTTGATGAGGGGGGGTGTTGGGAAATTGGATGCCCATGAGTCCCCTAGTGGAAACAGTGAGACTGAGATCCCCACCCATGGGCAATCACCACTGCACCTTCACAGCCCCGAAGGAGGCTGTGCTAGGGGCTGAGTTGGAGAGCCAGGCTGAGACGCTAGTTGTGACCTGTTTCCCTTGAGTTGGTGTAGAAGATCTCCAAACTGCTGATTGAGCTCTCTACGCATGTCAACCCGGACCTGGTGATGGGTGACAGGTTCCTGTCAGCACCCACTCCCAGGGGGGGTGAGCCCCATCGCCTGAGGCAGTTCCACTCAAAGGTGGTGCAGGACCAATGGATCAGGAGGTCCCAGTTTGGGCCCCAGGCGTGCTGGTGCCCAGTGCCATGGCCAGCTGAGGTGGGACAGGTGGGTCTGCTGGGACCCGCATTCCCATACTTGCTATGGTGCTTATGGTGTATCAACATATGTGGGTTAGTAATAGTTAACACATTCTGGGATTAGGTATAACAACATGCATAGATATTTCCATTAACCCAGACATCAGATATGGAACAGTTGCATAGCAAACAGAACACATGCATATATGGGACCACAGTGGTAATAACAACAGCATGCAGGTACATTGATGGCACCATACCACCAATGTTGGAGTATTTCAACATAGCATATGCATAGAAACAGATTTAAATAATTATCAACCAATAGGACATATGTCCCAACATAACAGTGGAGTCATCACATAGCAGTTGAGGTGGGTATTTAGTGTATTGTTGGAGATATGGCGGGGGGGGGAGAGAAAGGTGTCAATTAACAACTAGTATATTCCTGGAGTTCACATTACTTTCCTAGTCAGTGCTGTTATCTGTACCTTACAAGTATTACTGCAGTACCCTATTGTCTTAGTTTGGACAGTGATACGGCTGTCCACATCTATATACATGAACTGGTTTTACCTGCAGTATACACCTCTTACCTGGTATACCTGTGGAGGAATTGTTTGTTAACACTAACTGACTGTTTCTACACATACTCCCAGATTTCAGGTTGATGTTATGCACATACCTGTCCATCTCTTTTTGCACAGACTTTGGCCATGCCTTGACCACATGCAGGTGAACTGGGACATATGTAGACTATTGCCCTTTTCAACCTTTAGTGACTTACAGCACTCTTATACAGGATTTCTTACACAGTTATATTATGTAGCACAGTGTGGGTGACTGTGATCAGTGATACCTTATTATTCAGAACAACTGCAACACTCACAATTCCATACAATACCAGAGTAAACAGTACCAGTACAGAGTATCAAGCTTTTATTTCTTTGCACAGTGTTTGTATCCAACATACCTGTGGGAGCAATTTTTGTTAGCACTACCTGAATGTTGCCACACAAAGTACCAGATTTCACATTAGTATTATGCACATACATCTCACTCTGTTACTGTACACACTCTGGTCACAGCTTGACAACATGGGGGTGTAGATGGGAATATGTGGCTTATTACTCTCATAAGATTTTGGGGAGTTGCTAGTGTGACAGGTTTGTTCTTATAGATGTGTGGCAATCAGTTGTATTTCCTGTTTGCTGCCTAAACATCTGGGATCATCCCACTGATGTCCCAGGGGTACAGGGTGACAGGCAGCAGATATGGGCCAATATACTGGACATTCTGGACTTATCTGTACAGTTGTGAGGTATGGTTCTGTATGCAGCCTATTTCCACTCCCAGGATTCAGACCATGGCTTTGTCTGCTAAAACTAAAACACTGTCCATCACAGCTGTGTGTGTTATATAGATATTGCTGTATATCTCCTATATGACTTCTATCTTATAATTCTCCTGTGGTTTTACATTCTGACCTTGTATTACAACACTCTTATACAGGATTTCCTAGACAGTTATATTATGTAGCACAGTGTGGGTGGCAGTGATGAGTAATACCTTATTATTCAGAGCAACTGCATCAGTCACAATGCCATACAATACCTTTGCCTCTGTCTGCCTCTCTCACACCCTGTCTGGTGGATGTGGAGACTTACACCTTCTTTGCTTAGGCAGCAGCATGTGTTTTGTAAGTGATGCTCATGATCAGCTGATGGCCTCTGCATGAATTGCAGCCCTCCTCTAGCTGATTGCATGTGGACCAGCTGTGGTAACATTACCATAGCCATTTGCATGGAAACACACTCCAATATCTAGGAACATCATGTTGGTGTTGAGCCTTTTCATTCACTGTGAGCAGGACCTAGATCTGTTGTCTGGCAAACAGCATCACAGATGGATTCGGGATTTACCTCTAACAACATACACTGTGGAAACAGGCCAACACACAGGAGGGGGATGTTCCTGACATGACTACAGAATGTAAGTGTTGCTATTCTGTATTTGGAGTAATGTTGGTTTAACAGGGTGTGTGCGGATATGGCTGGTCTACATGTTTTAATACCTGTCATGAGAGTGTTATGTTTCTGAGGAAAGCCCCATCTGTAGGGTCATCTGCAGACTGGGCAGTGTGTGGTGCCTTTTGTTTCTTGTGTTACACACAGAGCACCTATCTGTGAACTGCAGAAGCATAGTGTGAGGATTGCAGTCAGTACATGGTGACAGACATGAGAGTTACTGACTTCATATCCCTCATAGGACATGTCGCAAGAAACCCTGTTACAACAGTAAATGTATGAGGTTATCACAGAAACATGTCAATATTGGCCCTGTATTTGTGCCTCCAGCCACAACTCTGTCAACCTGTGTACATATGTCATGCAGTAAGAGGTGCGTATGTTCTGTACACCATAGTTTATTGACATCATATCTGATAACAAGCCAGTGAGATATCAGACTGCGACACATGTTATGTATAGTAGGGGTTATCTTTGAGGACATAACCTGGGCATTCTGTGGTTGTGTGTATAGTACTGAGGTCTGTGTACTTATGGCGATTGTCGACAGTGTGCGTATTGTGAATATGTACTGTGGCCTGTGTACAGACTGTGGTAGATGTATTTGTTCTTGGTCCTGTTCTATCTGATGTTACATGCTGCTCCACTGTATGTTACCCTATTGGCCTATATGTTTGTAGGGCCAAACGCACACATATCCCATACCACAGACAGACATTGGAGCACACTGTGTAGTGGCCCACTATATGTAAGGTTAGTGTGTGAGTGGCACATATGAGGATGGTGTTGATCAGATAGCCCATATACGGTAATATCACACTAGCTACCATATGTGGCTGTGTTCACATTGATTGTGGTTATGCACTTTCACACAGGTGTCTGTTACTCTGTGCTGTGACATGCCTGTAGAGCCTGCTATATATGCAGGTACATGTGTAATCATCCATAAGAAATGTAGGCCAGTGTTGTGGCACTCTGCCTGTAGCCTGCACAGTGCTTTGTTACATCACTAGCAGCTTAGTGTACTTACCCAGTGTGATGTTATGTCCAGATACTTGCCAGATGTACTGCTTCCAGGCCACCATAACAGTTATGTATGTCAGACAAAGCAGTGGGATGCTGTACAGATGTATGTCACTAATAGGTAGTATATGGCCATGGCACCTCTGTACCAGCAGTTATTATGTGTCAGTACAGACAGGGGTGTGCGAATGCATTACCTATGGGGGCAAATATATACCAGTATTTACATGATATACCCATCTACATGGCCGTTAACATCCACATTATCAAGCTTGGTCCACATATCTGGCACTAAGGTGTTCTGTGTATACCTCTGGACTGATCAGAGTGTGTCAGACTGGCCATATCTCTGCTGTAGTCCACATAATCATTACTGTGCTAGCAGTGGTACTGCACTATGATGTCCTTAGGATGTCTGTCAGTAGCCAATAGTGCACATGCTAAAAGCAGATGTGACCTCCCACACACAACATGTCTGTGAAGACAGCCCCTATCACAGTAGCAATAGTCTACATATATACCTGCACTACATACCTGACATCCCCTTGCACTATGAGGTTGGGACTGTTGGGGATGAGGTAGGGCTCCACTCCATGTTCAAGACATATGGTGGACATATAAGTATATACATATATGTATATATAATTATCCATATATCTATATGGATATATACACATATACATATGGACATACATAGATGGATATGTATATGTACATATATATACATATAAACACTGAGATATATACATATACACAGCAATATATGTTGACACATATACAGATAGAGATACATATGCACATATACTTATGGATATCTACATATATATTGACAGTAATAGGTATATCAGAATAGATATGTATGCACAGATAGTTATAGATATCTACATATATATCTACATAAATAGGCATATCTGTACACATAGGATGTGCATACATATATATATATATATATATATATATATATATATATATATATATATATATATATATATATATATATATATACACACACACACATATATATGTATATGTATATATATATATATATATATATATATATATATATATATATATATATATATATATATATATATATATACATGTACGCATGGCCATATATATATATATATATGTTGCACT
Organism: Protopterus annectens; assembly: GCF_019279795.1. NCBI lineage: Eukaryota > Metazoa > Chordata > Ceratodontiformes > Protopteridae > Protopterus > Protopterus annectens. Next base: position 71,644,891 of record NC_056732.1, read on the forward strand.
TTACAGATGTGTATACAGACATATGTATGAATATACATGTGTATGTACATGTAGACATATATCAACCTATTATATGTATATATCCATATTCCTGCCATGTGTAAACCTCACAGTTGTGTATACCCTCCTAGATGTATCTCACAGTATGTATCCACTATGTGTACATTATGGTAAAACAACATATGTGATGCAACAGTGATATTAATAACAAGTACTACACACATGTGGAAGTAAAGGCAATTGTTCAATACTAATCAATATGTGTATTGACAGATACATTAGAAAATGACAGCTATCTTCACAGTGGTCATGGCATAATGGCTAGGTGTTGTGACTATAGTGTACAGGGTCCTGGGTTCAAGACCTGCAAGGGCTGTTCATTTTGTTGCTGGCCAGAACAAGGGCTGTCAGATACAGAGTGGTTAAATAAGTTTTAAGCAGCTTTAAGTGCCTTTGCATGGGTTTGTGAGAAGCTAAGTGGTGCTAAGCTATGGGTAAATGTACAGGCACTTACACAGTATAGGCTTCCCTTACCAGTGTGCAAATCAGCTTAGCTGTTATAGTGGAGCAATGTTGATACCTGCTAAGCACGGCTTAGCCCTGATAACCAGTTCACACCATCCAGTCTGATAACATAGCAGGGTAATGACATCTGTAATAAGTGTATGTAATGCCATGTAGAATACATTCGACTCTCTGCTGTCATTACAGTAACAAGGGGTGTGAGTGTCATGTGTGGGACACAGACTTATATGAGGTCTGTACAGCACTGTTATCCATGTGAATGTGTTACATACAGGGCTAGTAGCCCAGGGTATGGCTGTCACACTGGCATGTAGTGTATCATGGCGATACTACTGTTGACAGTGCTTACCCAGGCAAGTGTGAAGTGCTAAATGTAGTACTGACAACAGGCACACCTGCAGGCATAGCTGGACTCTCAGGCCTCCCTTTTGTATCCCTGGTGTGTGAGCTGTGTCACAGTATATAATCCCTACTGGGTAATGATCTGACATGTGGAATGTAACTGTAGACTACCATCTGTACAGCACATGACAGCAAGGGCTCCTGACATGTAGTTATGGCATACATATAGTTGTCAAACGTCTATCTGTCAACACATTCATCCTACTGCACAGATACTTGCCAAGCTGATGACTGTCAGGTATCCAGCTGGGATATGTACAGGCATCCTAAGCTTGATTGACATTGACATGTCTGCCCAGCTGTGTAAGAACTGGCACATATTGGAGATAACACCATGTACGCACCACATGGCATGGGTACCTCCACTACACTACCACAGTCAACAGAACATACTTGGGTATAGGTCTCCATCAGAGACACTAACCATGTGTTGTAATGCATGTTGCATGCATGTCAACGTGATCACCTCAGTGGCCATGTGCAGGAGGCACCTGGAGGAATGGCTGATGCATGTCACTCTCACCCTGAGGGTCACCACAGTAGTGTATGTTGACAGATTGCCTGCTGACACATGGCAAGTGGCAGGATACCACTGTACCGACAACCCCTACACAACCCATCTCTCCTTGGACAATAGCTAGGTACACAGCTATGACCACCTGCAGTGATCCACCCCAGTACTGACATGTGTACATGTGCATGACTGAGCATAGCAGTGTCTGTGTGCTAGCACGCCTGTACGTGGGAATTCCATGAGGGTCTTCACAACCACCGCAACACCCATTGCCATAGCCAGTTGTAGCTGCTGCTTTATGGGACATTACATGTATCCTGTTACGCTCCTCTCCATACTGGCTACACATGCCTTGCAGTACCATCACAACAGTGATGTACAAATGGGTTGAGAGGCATGAGATACCCATTGTGTTCTGGCAAGTGTGTGTATGTGTGCATGTTCTTTTATCTGTAGGGTACAGCATTCCAAGGCCACATACTCCTATTACAATACCCATTGCCACACAGTAGTACAGATAGTGGTGTTGCTGCCCATAGGTGAAGCATGACAATGCAACACCCTACTCTGCATGTGGCATGTGCATTAGATGCATATCCCTGTAGTACCACTTTTTGGATCTACAATGGGTTGTATCACAGTCGTGGCCAATGTGTGATGGTGGGTATGTCAGAGTGTCATCATGGGTTTCAGGGAGTACAATATCCAATGGGGATGTGAGTGCTGTGTACACTGTCATTACACCAAGGTACATCTGGTTTATGTCCCATGTACCACATTATGGTTACCACTGTCACCATCAACCATACAGGTAACTGATACCACAATTCAGGCCAGTTATGCATGTGCTGTGTGCAGCCTACCTGTAACACATTGGACGCACGGTCAAGTTAGTTAGCAGCAATAGACCCAGGTCTCTTGGATGTGGGTCTGACTGTTATGAGTCTGTTAATGCATGTATGAAGGTATGTCACACTATGTATTGTCCATATACACCCATGACATCCCCCATTAGCATACTGTACATGTCTGGGGATGTTCTGCATGTAACATGTAACCTGGAACACACCTCACCCTAAACACTGTGTGGTGTGTGCAATGGAAGCCACACACTTCAGTGTCACTACATACCTAGGTAGGTGTCTAGTCCCAGTGTTGCCAAGTAAGAGTGTGCATGTATGTGGATAGGTCTACATCAGATTGCAGATTATACATGCCCCGGTGGATCACCTGTCCATGTGGCACAGGCAATAACTGTCATACAAACCTGTGACATGTGTTCAATTGTACCCCAGATATGTCACAGCCATGGTGTCACCACAGTGCCATACCCCGTTGTGGAATATGACTGCAGACCATCCTTGTGCTGACACATGTACACCTACAACACAAATGGATAACATTATAGAGACCACAGTCAACCGGAGTTACTAACAGCTATAATGTATCATTGCTGAATGGCTACCCTACCTAACATATATGCATTACACTTTACTGCTTACAACATGTTACACTGTAGTACAGTCACCATGTGCATCAGAACCATATTAGCCTGTCCCTGCATCGATGGTATGGATGACAGGGATGTGGCACAGGTATCATCATCTGCACAGGGTGTGTTGTTGGTTTGCCAGAGGCCGAGGGTGGGCCATACATTTGCACTATGTGTGTGGGTGAGGGGTGGACTGAGGTGAACTGGGTGTGGTGATATGGTGTGTGTAGGTATGTGGTTGCCCTAGGTGTGTTTGTATAGTGTGCGGGTAGGCATGCCCACAGTTCTTCCATGTGGCTGCCCTGCACAGGTGTTTATGGATGTTGCAGACCATACCTGGCAGGGTGTGCAGTTCACTGCCTCCGGCCATGGACATGTGGACTGTGCCTTCCATGGGTACTGTGGGCATGTCCAGGTACAGGTCTCAATGTGCTACTCTCACCTGACGATGACAAATATCCACTGGAACCTGGTCCCTTCTGGGACTGGCCAGGACCATGTGCCTGTGGCCTGCTGTGGTGTGGTGTGGACAGTGCCCCCCAGCAGTGCCAGGGCTGGTACTGCCACTACAGGAGCCCCTTGGTGTCCTAGCACATTCACGTTGACTGCCAGCTGTTGACGTTGCTGGCCTACATCCACACAGCCATGGCCGCACTCCCGCCAGACATTCAAGCACGGACAGACCACAGTCGATGAGGGCCATCATCTCACCAGACCATCTATCCATGAACTCAGTTAACGCATGGATGGCACCAGCCAGTTCATGGGTGTTGTCACTTGCAGATGTGAGAGCAGCCCTCTACAGCCTCAGGCCCTGTCTATTGTAACATTCTACACGTGCCTGCACCGCCATGACAGTCTGAAACATGTGCCTGCTGGTACCAGCTGTGTCGCGTCTGCCAGGGGCATGATGACCAGCAGCCCTAGCATGAGCACCCTGGGACATCTGTCTATGTGGTGTCCTGTCGGACATTCAGCTATGCCTGCTGTGACCAGACACAGTAGGCAAGGTTACCACACTTTCCTGTGCACAGCATGGGGGATGTATAGGCATTGAAATTGTATGCGGGGTTGGGGTGGCTAAAAGGGGGATGTCAAATATTGGCACTATTTCAGCCCCTGACAACCCCACCTGTGCCTCAATAGTACTATCATCATCTTCGGTGTCTGTATAGACACCAACATCAGATTGCATGCAGGAGGGACCCTGACCCACCTCATCACCTGTGGGGGAAAGCAATGAATGCACTTTAAAACCTGTACAGCATAGAAAAACAGTACACCCACCCACACACACACGCACACACACACACACACACACACACACACACACACACACACACACACACACACCACCACCATAATACCTACCTGTCCGTGACTTTACAGACAGTCCCACATATGTTTTCATGTGTTCCCCATCCTGCATCACACTTGATAACATACACACATTGATACCACTCATTAACATATCAGCCCTTTAAATTCCTAGACAAGTGATCACAACACAAGACCTGTTACTACATTACCTGACTGACCTGTGTGTAGTGGTTTTAGATGACCTCACTGTTGTCATTCAGTCTTCACCCTGTGTATGTCTGGACATCATGAGCATGGCCCCTATATGTGTGGGCTACTATGTCTACTCCATAATATCACGCACAGGTGTGTCATGTGTATGTATTGCTCAGTACATGCCAGATATGCTGCTCAATCAGCCTATCATGTGACAACTGTAATATATGGATACACTCCCTGGTGTTGACTAGAACTTCCCCAATGCATCTGTAGTGCTGCATACATGGGTTGTCAGTCACTTCTCTGCTGAATGTGATATTAAGGGTATACCTGGTGTCTACCTTCCCTCTCAATGCCTGTTCCATGCTACAGACCTTATTATAATATCAGTTGTTCTGTGATTACATACATGACAAGTATTCCTGGTGTGTAATGTGGCAGTCCATGTCCATGTACTGCACAATCCCAAAGGGAGGTACTGCTGTATGAACAACCCCACAATCACACATGTGCATACATGGCCACCCCCCCCACAAACACACACACCTATATGCACACACGCATCCTACATGCATCAACCTCCCTCCACTTCACCAGAGTGACCCTACAGACAAACTAACTACCCACCAGGATAAACACACACATATACAGGTGAGGTTGCACAATGATACTACACATAGTCCTCCTATTACCCATCTGTCAACATGCATAACATATGATACACAACAGTATGCAGTGCAGCTATAGTCAATCCATGCTTGCAACAGTATGCATGTGTGTGATGCATGTGCTGTGTCACTAGGTGATGCCCCTTCCCCTGGATACCACTGCACCCATGTACACAGTATTGCTGTGCTCTTGTTCTGCACCCTGCCATGTACTGTGCACCACATCTCACAGGTGTACAACCCATTGCTGAATGTGTAGTACTGTGTCAGTTATGTCAGCTTTAATGCTCACAGCCCCTATGTTTTTCAGCAACACATACCTGGGATGATATGTGGACAGATGTCATTTGTGAATGCCTGATGTCTGATTTACAGCTCTCAACATCAGCGGACCATGCATGACCGATCCCATACTATAACACTGACAACCATCAGAGCATACCATGGCTATGGGCGGTGTACACACCCTTACTGATATGACACACCCATCCTTGATCTGCCATGGGACCACATCACTGCATATCTTAACAGTACATGAGCCCGATATGTGACATATGTCCTGTACTTTCACATGCAGTGTCTATGGAATAAGTTAGGTATGCGGATGCTGACTATGATGTGTACAGTCTGTGTGGGTATATGTGTGCACACCCTTATCATGATGGTTTGTTGGATCTATTGTTATGTGTACCACAGCAGTCACTACTCCTGGCAGGGGCATACTAGTTCAGTCTGCCCTACACATGTCCCTTTAATTTGCATGACTGCAAGATCTACTCATGTGCACATCCCTTGGTGTTCACACACTGCCATCACTATTGCTGTGGGGGTAGGGTTACGTCTGTCACAGTTCCTGAACCTGACTATGTGCAGATACAGCCATTCTTAGCATCCTTAGGATCCCTGCTGCAGTGCACTGGTCATGCTGACACCCCCCCCCCTTCAGCCTTTTTGCAGATGCTTGACAGATAAGGCCTACACGTGTTTCACTTTGCCATGTCCCATACACTGGTCACCACTGTGATGTCATGCATTGAACAGCAACAATACGTGCACATGTACAGCATACATTCTGGGTAGGTGTGTTAGATGTGTGGATGGAATATACCATAGCCATTACATGCCTGGTGTATTGGCAAGCATCTAAATAAACCATACTCACCAGCTACAGGCTGCTGCCCTGGTGGTATACCGGAGGGGCCTACATAAGAGGGTGAGAGATGCAAAGTCAGTGGCCACACCTGTGGCATTACTGCAGGGTGGGTGCAGCATTACAATACATCAACAGTACATGTCCACAATACTACCACATATGCACATCTGTTTATCACTACTATGCAGCAACAAACTATATCTATGACATGGCAGATATGCATGATCTACCTGTACTGATGCAGATGTATATGCAACAGTTGTCTGCTGATGTGCCCTGTGGCCTTACCTGCACGGTCCTCTGTTGTTGTGTGGGTAGCACCCACCTCCACGAAGGTGTTCGGCGGTTTGTGGCTATGTGGACGGACAGGTGCCATGAGGCTGGCTAGGAGCTCCTCCACACGTGTCAGGGGGGATGAATGGCATGCCCCCCCCTGTGGCGAGGTGATTCCCCCAGACTGCAGCAGCATGCTGACGGGCATTGCAAAGCAGGTCAGAACAATGATGCTGGACCTGCTTATAACTGCAGTTGTGCAGTCCGACATCATTGACCCTGTGGACTAGGTCGTTCCACAAGGTGGGCTGCTCCTGCTGATCATGGGAAGCCTGGCCAAACAAGACTGTGTAATGCTGTATGAGGTCATTTACCAGAATGTCATTTTCAGCTGCTGAGTACGCAGGAAGCTTTCCATGGGACATCGTGCCTGAAAGACATAAAGATGGACACAGGTGTGAGCAAGTCATGCAGCAAGGTTACCACAGTTCTTAATACACATCACTGTCACCCCACCACCATATCAGTGACAACAAACTGTACACACAACTCAATAGGCATGGCTACAGCATACCTACCAGTCGGGCAGATATTGTACTGTACCACACTTTGTGCAATGTGTTTGTACCCATGTTCCCTGTGTGGACACTATCATTCTTGGCCTGTTACAGACTATTCACCTGCATGCCATTGTCAGGGCCACAGTGGTTCCATATATGCCTGTGGTATGCTTGCTATGTGGTTGCTGCACATCTGACATTCTGTGTTATTGGGGTTATCTATGCATGCTGTTGGACATGTTCCGGGATTGTGTAGACTATTACTACTGACATATGTTCTATAACAGTGACACAATAGCATGTATATGTACTATTGGCCAGCAGGACCACCTCTCCAAACTCATTTGCCCATTTTACCAGGCCACATCACATGTGTGACCCACCCTGGGGCCTCCTCATGTACTGGTCCAGCAATACCTTCAGGTGGAACCAACTCAGGGGATGTTGTTCCCCCCAGGGGTACATGCAAACATGTTCCTGTCCTCTGAGGTCAAGTCCAGGGTCTGTTCCATAATGGGCTCCACAGATAAATGTGGGAAGTGCTACATCACCTTGAGGCACCCAGTACAAATTCACAGGGCTCACATGCTCCTCCTGCTCAGCCTCCAGGCCAGGCACCTTCAGTACGTGGACTGCTGTTGTGAGTAGCAGTGGGTGGGAGGCCATAGTGAGGCCCATGGGGCATCCACATCACAGACCACACGCATCATCCTGGATGTTTACCCACCACATATGTCACATACCACCAATGTAGGCTGTCCTCTATATCTACCAACCCTGACCACCTCCACAACTTTTCCTGCCATACTTCCCCATATTCACATTCCATACTTCACAGCCAAGGGCAATGTGGTCCCAATAAGGGGTTCATATTTGACATATCCGTCCATGTTGCACACACTGACAGCTGTAGATATCAGTGTGCATTGCTAAATATGCTGCTTCCTCGCACATAGCATGCAGCACTGTGGTGGTAATATAGGGGACATGTATTTACATACATATATGTTTGTGTGTGTATGTTTGTATATATGTAGATATGTGCATATAGGTATATATCTATATATGTGTAGATATATATATATATATATATATATATATATATATATATATATGTATATATATGTGTTCATATATATGTCTACACATGGGTATCTCTATATTTGTGGACATACATGTAGAATATATATATATATATATATGTGTGTGTGTGTGTGTGTGTGTGTGTGTGTGTGTATACACCTATGCATACCTATATTTGGGGTACATTCAGACATCAGGTCCACAATCTCACAACACCTTCCTGCACAGCTGCACTGTTCTACCTTGCTACAACACAGACGGGTGCCACATATGGACAAAGCTTGACATTTGGCGGGTATATGTAGGGCCAGATTTTAGATATTAATATATATATATATATATATATATATATATATATATATATATACACACACACACACACACACACACACACACACACACACACACACACACACACTCACACATACATCTACATGTTGAAATACATTTCCTGTACTGTTGAATGACTGGGCTGGATGGTATGTTTGTGAAAACATCAGGTTTATGTGTATCTGACATGGCTTAGTGATAAATCACTTTGGCTATGGTGTGCAGGGTCCTGGGTGTGATCATTGCAAAGGCTGTTTATTTTGTTGCTGGGCAGAACAAGGGCCATTGGATACAAATTGATTAAGGCACTTTTAAGCAGTTGTAAGTGGGTTTGAGTGGAGGTAAGCACTGCTAACCTCTGGTTACAGTTTCTTATACTTATTTAGCTTCTAAATTGCTTAACCTGTGTAGGCATTGCTTACCCCCGCACAAACAGGCTTAAACCCACTTACTGATGCTTAAAAGTGCTTACTCCTGCTTAGCAGCATGCTAATTTCTTTAAAAGAAAAGAAAAAAAGGTTGGTGGGAAAATGGTGAAAATTGGGCACAAAGAGGGAAAGACAATGGGGAAAATAGCTAGGGATGTGCAGAAAGGTGTAGGGAAGTTCCATAGCTCCCCATTTCTACTACATCAACAGCTGTGCATATACAGTGAATTTGGAGGTAGATTTGGACACTCAACCCCCTGAGAGAGGGATGAGGACAACAATAATATGTTGTGATGCCAATTAGACCAGATTACGTGTGTCCAGTGGACACGTGCGAAATGGACAGCTATGCACGGGGCGATATTTTTTTTTGGGAAGAGATTGCTCTTTTTTCTTTTTCAGGTGAGTGTGGGATGCTGGGGTGGGATAGTAGGTATATTTGGGGGGGGTTAGATTGGGTAGGTTAACAGATAAGACAAACAAGATGCATACAGAGGCAGTATATGACAAATGTGGGGGGTAAACACCTTGATGAGGAGGGGTGTTGTGAAATTGGATGCCCATGAGTCCCCTAGTGGAAACAGTGGGACTGAGATCCCCATCCATGGGCAGTCGCCACTTCACCTTCACAGCCCCGAAAGTGGCTGTGCTGGGGGCTGAGTTGGAGAGCCAGGCTGACCCTCTAGTCGTGACACATGGCCCTCGAGTTGGTGTAGAAGATCTTCAAACTGCTGATTGAGCTGTTTATGCACTTCGACCCGGACCTGGTGACGGGTGACAGGTTCCTGTCAGCGCACACTCCTGGGGGGGGGGGTGAGCCCCATCCCCGGAGGCAGTTCCACTCGAAGGTGGTGCAAGACCAATGGATGAGGAGGTCCCGGGTTGGGCCCCAGATGTGCCACGGCTAGCTGAGGTGGGACAGGTGGTTCTGCTGGGACCCGCATTCCCATACGTGCTATGGTGTTTATGGTGTATCAACATATGTGGGTTAGTAATAGTTAACACATTCTGGGATTAGGTATAACAGCATGCATAGATGTTCCCATTAACCCAGACATCAGATATGGAACAGATGCATAGCAAACAGAACACATGCATATATGGGACTACAGTGGTAATAACAACAGCATGCTGGTACATTGATGGCACTATGCCACCAATGTTGGAGTATTTCAACCTAGCATATGCATAGAAACAGATTTAAATAATTATCAACCAATAGGACATATGTCCCAACATAACAGTGGAGTCATCACGTAGCAGTTGAGGTGGGTATTTAGTGTATTGTTGGAGATATGGTGGGGGGGGGGAGAGAAAGGTGTCAATTAACAACTAGTATATTCCTGTAGTTTGCATATACTTTCCTAGTCAGTGCTGTTATCTGTACCTTACAAGCATTACTACACTACTTTATTGCCTTAGTTTGGACAGTGATATGGCTGTCCACATCTGTATACATGAACTGGTTTTACCTTCAGTACACACCTCTTACCTCGTATACCTGTGGAGGAATTGTTTGTTAACACTAACTGACTGTTTCTACACATACTCCCAGATTCCAGGCTGATGTTATGCACAAACCTGTCCATCTCTTTTTGCACAGACTTTGGCCATGTCTTGACCACATGCAGGTGAACGGAGACATATGTAGACTACTGCCCTCTTCAACCTTTAGTGATTTTCAACACTCTTATACAGGATTTCCTACACAGTTATATTATTTAGCACAGTGTGGGTGACTGTGATCAGTGATACCTTATTATTCAGAGCAACTGCAACACTCAGAATTCCATACAATACCAGAGTAAACAGTACCAGTACAGAGTATCAAGCTTTTATTTCTTGGCACAGTGTTCGTATCCAACGTACCTGTGGGAGCAATCTTTGTTAGCACTACCTGAATGTTGCCACACAAAGTAGCAGATTTCACATTAGTATTATGCACATACATCTCACTCTGTTACTGTACACACTCTGGTCACAGCTTGACAACATGGGGGTGTAGATGGAAGATACGTGGCTTATTACTCTCGTATCATCTGGGGGAGTTGCTAGTGTGACAGGTTTATTCTTATAGATGTGTGGCAATCAGTTGTATTTCCTGTTTGCTGCCTAAACATCTGGGATCATCCCACTGATGTCCCAGGGGGTCAGGGTGACAGGCAGCAGATATGGGCCAATATACTGGACATTCTGGGCTTATCTGTACAGTTGTGGGGTATGATTCTGTATGCAGCCTACTTTCACTCCCAGGATTAAGACCATGGCTGTGTCTGCTAAAACTAAAACACTGTCCATCACAGCTGTGTGCACTATATAGATATTGTTGTATATCTCCTATCTGGAGGCTGAGCTCTCTCAACATAGGACTGGCAAGACCAGTCAGGAGGAGAAGGTTACCACACACACTATAGACCCAGTCTCACATAGTACCATTACAACCTCAAATCATACACATAAACACACAAAGACATACTCGGAGGCTCTGATCAAAAATATACCAAAACAGCAGAGGCCACCAAAGCAGACACCCAAACAACCACCACCTCAGAACACAACACCCGCAACACATAGACCTCACAGTCAGAGTGTCAAACAGTCACAGCCCTTAAGGCCAAACACAATGCCAGACACACTAGTCATTGGTGACTCCATAGTCAGACACACTGATGTCCCGCTCACCAGACTGAGTAAGGAGAAGGTCACAGTAAGCTGCCTGTCGGGTGCTAGAGTCCGCCACATAACGCAAGCACTCAGGTCTCTCAACAGCAGGTACAAATATGACTCAGTCATTGTCCACGCTGGTGTAAACGACCTGAGACGTACACTCTTGGACTACATGAAAAGAGACATTGAGGAGCTCTCTGATTATGTAGCCCAGGCAGGTATGACCCTGACCTTGAGCAGTATCCTACCTTCACCAAGAATGATGCCACAATACAGAGATAAGATGATCAGCTTTAACAATTGGCTTAAACACTGGTGTCATTCAAAGGGGATCCAGTATCTGTCTGCCTGGGATGACATGCTGGACAGGCCACGCTGCCATGCAGGGCGTCGCTTGCACCTGTCACCCTGGGATTCCGGATATTGGCAAAGGCTCTTGCCACCCCATAGTGCCTTTTTAGGCAAGGCTCAAATTCTAAACCTACCACCCTAGAACACAAAAAGGAAAAAACTAAGGGTAATGCTGCTCAATGCCAGAAGTCTAAATCTCAAAATGCACGCACTCGAGGCCCTTCTCAGTATGGAGAACATCGATGTCTGTGCTGTGACAGAAACCTGGTTCAAGGCTCCTGAGAGCACCCCAGCTATCAGGTTTTACCTCATATCATGCGGTCCGCCCCAAAATCCGGACAATACCAAGAAAGGAGGGGGTATCCATATTCATCAAGGACACCCACACCTCAAGACTGGTGGCAACGACGATGCATCGGAGACCATCCAGGTGCAATTAACCATAGGCAAGACTGCTCTGCAAATTGTAGCATGTTACAGGCCACCCTCACAAACTCAGGAAACTCACATGGCCTTCCTGAAAACACTAGAGGGATAAATGTATCACCAAACACCATCATACTAGGTGACTTCAATTACCCTAATATAGACTGGGAACACTACTCAAGCCCAAACACCCTAGCCCAAAAGTTCCTGGAATTCATAAACTCAAATGCCATGGAACAACTAGTCACCATCCCCACAAGAGGAGATAACATACTTGATCTCATCATCACGAACATGGGAGCACAATGTTCAACACCGAAGTATACCCCTCACTGGTGAGATCAGATCACAAACTAATCTCGCTGGAGGTCCTCATCCCACCCCCACGTGATAATAAAAAGACCACAGTAAAGAACTTCTCAAAAGCCGACTTCACACTTCTAAAGACTAGTGTGGTCTCCTTTCAGGCCCCCGAGCCTTCATATCCGAATACTCAAGCCGCTGAATCACTTACCAGCACCTGCAGGACTGCATGGATAAGGCAATCCCAAGCAAAACAAAGACTCTTTGTACCAAAGGCAAGCGTCCAGTCTGGTGGACCCCAGCCATAAACAAACTCTACAACAAAAGGAGGAAGCTACTACAAGATAGAGCAAAATCCTTAAAAGGTAAGACACCCTTGATCACTATAAGTAAAAACTAAGAGCTCTCATAAAATCATCCAAAGCAAATTTCGAGAGAAAATAGCTAAAGACTCAAAAGACAATCATAAGGCCTTCTTTAGCTATGTTAGAAACCTAGGAGGAAACTCCCAGATATGCTCAGAACTAGTTCAAAATGATGTGAAGATTACTGATCCTACAGACATTGCCAACATACTGGCTGACAGGTTCAGTGCAAACTTCTCCCCCAAAAAGGAGAGATATCTATACCAAATGAGTGCAGCCCCAAACATCTCCAGCACCCAAGTGAGAACTGCTCTCTCCAAAGCAAAAAACACAGCATCCATGGGACCCGATGGTGTCCCCGCTGTGTGCTCCACGAACTCAATGAGGAATTAAACCCACAGCTAGGACAGCTGTTTAATCAAAGTCTTACCTCTGGATACGCACTCAGGGGCACTGCAACTGTGGTCCCACTTCACAAAGGCGTGCCTCCACAGACCTGGAAATTACCGACCCATTAGCTTGACAAGCCTTATCTGCAAAGCCATGGAGAGGATCATAATGGACCTCATAAATAAAGACATAGGGAATTTGCAGACTTTGGATCCAACCCAGTTTGGCTTTGTCAAAGGCAGATCATGCCTTTTAAACTTGGTTGACTTTTTCAAACAGTCACCAAAGCCATTGATGAGGAAAGGCAGTCCATACAGCCTACCTCGATCTGGCTAAGGCCTTCATACAATACCCACTGGTATCATTGAAAAACTCATCAGCTTAAATGTTAACCCATACATCACAAGATGGGTTGCAAACTGGCTGAGTGACAGAACCCACAGGGTCAGAGTTGCTGGCGCCATGTCAGACTCAAAGCCTGTCACAAGTGGTGTCCCACAGGGCTCAGTCCTGGGCCCACTCTTGTTTGGCATCTACTTTTCCAAGTACAAGCAAACACAGGAGGGTTATGGCTGACAAAGTTTGCAGATGACTGCAAACTGGGCCATAGTAGAAACACATCTGACACAGATATCCTTCAGAAGGGTCTCACAGAAACGGATAACTGGTGCCAGAGCCACGGCCTAAAGTTAAATGCCAAAATGCATAGTCATACCCTTTCGAAAAACAAGGTTACCCTAGCTACCAAATAGGTGGCAATCCACTGAGCACAGAAGAAGTTATCAGGGACCTGGGGACCCAGGTTGATAGTAGTCTGTCATTCGACACCCATGTAGCTAAAGTAGTTAGGAAGTCCTTCTACATTGCCCACCTTATCATGAAGGGATTCTCATCTAGATCAAGGGAGGTCATAGTCTCCCTTTACTCATCACTCATCAGACCAATGATTGAGTACAATGCCCCATTCGGAATGTATCTGACCCGACACTTGCAGCAGCTGGAGAGGCCACAAAAGTTCCTCACCAAAAGGATAAAGGGTCTCAAAAATCTGTCCTATGCTGCCCAACTGAAAGAACTCCAGCTCTATTCAGACCTCTACCGATTCCTCAGAATTGACCTTTGCCTAACATACAAGGCCATGTCAAACCCAGATTTGATGAATATGCTTCACCTCAAAAATCTAGATCCATCAGAGCCAGAAGGGGGAGACTTAAACCTCGACGGCTATTAATAGGACGTGCTGGAGGGATAGATTCATCACCCAAAGACTCCCTATGCTGTGGAACAAAATCCCGTACATGTGAGGCAGAGCACTGCTGGCCTTGTTCAAGAGAAATCTTGACCAATGGATGGGAGATCGCAGATATACCCCAGGAATTACCTCAGTGTCACTGCTCGACAGAGGCACAGCAAAATAATGGGTATAGTTCCCCATACTAAAGGGGTGCTTATAAATGCCCTCGGGCAGATAGCCTAGTATGAACCTATGAACCTATGAACCTATCTGATTTCTGTCTTATAATTCTCCTGTGGTTTTACATTCTGACCTTGTATTACAACACTCTTATACAGGATTTCATAGACAGTTATATTATGTAGCACAGTGTGGGTGACAGTGATGAGTAATACCTTATTATTCAGAACAACTGCATCAGTCACAATGCCATACAATACCAAAGTAAACAGTACCAGTACAGGGTATCATTCTTTTATTTCTGGGCACAGTGTTCGTATCTGACAGATCTGTGGGAGCAATGTTTCTTAGCACTACCTGAATGTTGCCACACAAAGTACCAGATTCCACATTACTATTATGCACATACATCTCACTCTGTTACTGTACACACTCTGGTCACAGCTTGACAACATGGAGGTGTAGATAGGACATACTTGGCTTATCACTCTCATAAGAGTTTGCGGAGATGCTAGAGTGACAGGTTTGTTCTTATAGATGTGTGACAATCAGTTGTATTTCTTGTTTGCTGCCTATACATCTGGGATCATCCCACTGATTTCCCAGTGGGACAGAGTGACAGGCAGCAGATATGGGCCGATTTACTGGACATTCTGGACATATCTCTACAGTTGTGGGGTATGATTCTGTATGCAGACTACAACCACTCCTAGGATTCAAACCATGGCTGTGTGTGCTAAAAATACAACAGTTCATGTCTCAATTGCATGTGCTATTTGGATTGTGTTGTCTAATTTTTCACTGTTTTCTGTCTGTGTTTCTCTCAGTTGTGCTAAATGACCTCTGGGGATTAGCCCAGTCATATACACACATTCCTACACAATCTATTTATGTTGCACAGTGTGGGTAACAGTGCTTAATACAACAGTACTATTAAGTGATTGCAAATCTACATTACCATATGATACCAGAGTATACACATGCAGTCCAGCAGTTAGACCTTTATCGTCAGGCTATTATGCTTTTATTTATATACAAACTATATGAGACTCTTCCTGCCATATTCTCCGGTGTATGCAGTACTTGCCTTAAACAATACAGGTTTTATACTGGCAATTAATTTACTAAGAAGAATATTTAGCCATACCATTCCATAATATACATGAGCTGGCAATTATTAAACCGGTAGTGGAGTGATACTTACACACAGCTGCGACAACCCCTGCCATCCTAGCCTCTTGGATCCACTGATCCAAGAGATCCCTCTTTCGCCACTTCAGGTCAGCATAGTGATGCCTGACCTGCTCACCAGTTCGAGGTATGCCAGTGGCGCTGGTGAGGTCATGGGCGAGATGGTCCCAGGCTTCTGACTTATATTGGGAACCTTGGTACTGGCCCTGGAGCAGTCTCTGCTCATGGTCTTTGACAAGGAGTCCTGCCATGACTCTGGACTCCTGGATGCCCCAGTGCTGCACATGAAATCGCACTCCCTCTCTCCTTCCTGACATGGTGCCTGCAAGGGGAAGCTACAATCAGTTATGAGATGTATTCCCGACTGTTGGGTTTAAGTAGGGCCAATTTGCTGCACTTTGCAGTGATTAGACAGTTTTGAAAAGGCTAAGCTATGGGCAAACCTGGTTACCTAAGTTTGGCAGTGTATGAAGGTTTATACCACTGGGCAAATTGAGTTAGCTGGCCTACACATTGCTTACACCTACTAAGCTGGCCTGTGCAATGCTTAGTGTTGCTTAATATTTACTTTGCATTATATTTGCTTTTCGTCATTGATTTATTATTCATTGCATGTTATATATATGTCTGGGATCCATGATTCATGTGTATGTACACTGTATGAGGTCCTTGTGTTTAATAGGGGACTTAAACACTCTATTACAATTGCACCTCACATCTGGGCTTACTTCAGTACTCCAGTTCACATATTTATGTTATGTAGTAGGTAATAGAACATATGACTGTATACTGATTTCTTTCACATGTTCAGTTTAATTTTACTATAGTGAGGATTTGTTTCGTGATACCTCAATCTTATGTACTGCTGTGATGGCTTGGTGGTTAACTACTGCGACTATAGTGTATAGGGTCCTGGGTTCAAGACCTGCAAGGCTGTTCATTTTGTTGCTGGGCAGAGCACCAGCTGTTGAATACAGAGTGATTAAGGCACTTTTAAGCACTTGTAAGTGGGTTTGTGTGGGTTTGTGTGAGGGTAAGCAATGCTAACCTTTGGTGAAATATGCTTACAGAGAGTTAGCTTCCATATTGCTTAACCTGTGTGCACATTGCTTACCCCATGCAAACAGGCTTAAACCCGCTTACTGGTGCTTACATATGCTTACTCCTGCTTACTACTGCTTAATAGTGCTTACACTTGCTTACCAGAGCTTACTCCCACTTACCACTGCAATAATTTAGGCAGTAATGTCTAATGGTTCTTGGGAAGGTGGGGGATTTGGAAGCTGTATGGAGTTATCATTCATTACACATTTTACCTTCCATTTGTGTCTCTGATTCCTGTATACACATACTCTATGGGGCACATGTGATTATCTGTGGACGTTGCAACATTATGACACTGACACCTCACATCTGCATTTAATGCAGTACTCCAGTTCACAAATATATGTTATTTAGTAGGTTATGCAACTAAAAATATTGGTCATAACATAATTTGACATGGAAAATGGAATGTGCTGCATATCCCTTCTTATTCAGTTGTTGCTGATTAAATTACTTAATTTCTTCCATCACCTGTCAACTACTGTAAATGTCTTTGAGCATCCAGGAAAAAAAACACACTCACAATACTGCAGAATCAAATGTTTGCCTACCCTCCACAATTTAAACCTCACTTCAACTCACTTCTCCCAAATAAAACTGTGGACTGAAATCATTTTTAGCAACTTTATTGAATTATCACTTAAGACATAGGCAAACATACATTTATATAAAAGAAAACAAACAATATTAGCATATTCCTGTTGCAAACATTATACGTCACAGATATTATTTTGCATATTTATCATCACTTCAGCATGACATAAATTGATCAATTCCTGCCTTCACTTAAGCCTCACTCCTCATCCAAAACATTATTCTGCATGTATTGTTCCCATAATTTCAATTTTTCCTCCTAGCCTTTTCTAAAGAACCCACTTCTAGTTCTTTTATCTCTGTTACAATATTCAATACTTCAAATACAGTTGGTTTAGACTATGATTTCCATTTTCTAGTAAATTATTTTTTGGCATACACCAGAATTAAACTTAACAAGGTCTTACTATGTCTAGCAATTCAGATCATGTATCCTAACTAAAAAATGTGTTTCCTTAGTTACACTCATTTGACATGGAAAATGGAATATGCTGCAGTGGGACTCGAACCAGGAATAACTGCTTGTAAGGCAAATGCTGTGCTCACTACACTATTGCGATACTGCATTTGCATATATCTTCCTTTTCATCCTCTTCTGCCATTTAAGCTGCATTAACCGTAGCTACGTGATGGGCAAACCAGCACCTACAGTTAAATTTAATCTGTTTCATAAAAAAAAAGTATCTTTATATTGTTTGTGTTTACCATTGCTCTTGTACATTTGGGGGAATGTTACTGGGGATATATGGACACCTATGTGCGGCCTCGCTCATTCTTTTAAGCCTTTCTGCTATTCTTCATTGCAGGGGCGTATATTCTGAGAGCTCTGCTCTCAGACATGTCCCCTGCACTCTTACATGCTTCGTGTAAGATTAGGAACTCAGGCAGCACGCCTTCATTAATATGCATGGCATGCTGCCGTCTTGCTCTTAAATGGCCACTTCCGTGCAGGACTAAGCTAGTCCTGCATGGAAGAATAGTAACTCTGGGGGACAGTGTATGTATATGTATATATCCACACCTGCTGCCTAGCTAACTTCTTTCTGTTCCAGGTCAGGCCATTTGGCACAAGTTGCTATAAGCCTGGTAGGTAGTCCATTTTAGTTAATTAAGGCCTTTTAAATAGTGGACTAACTGCCCCAAATCTTTTAGACAGTATTTAGATACCATTATAGTGAAATATATTTTCTCCTTTAAATATCAAGACTATTTTCAACCTAAGAATTAATGAAGATTTGGTAGGCTTGGTCATATGATTTTTGTCTCAATTTTGTTACTACAATTCAATAGTACCTCAGGCATCATGACATTAGAAAAAAAAGGTAATGAAGGATAGAGACAAGTACATTTTATAATGGATGAGTGATGAAACGCTGTTTCATTCATGGCTGTTTACAAAACAAAGATGAAATTCATAATGACATGGGACAGACAAAAATGTAGACCTGTAAAATGAACATTTATCAAAACAAAGTCTGTGAAAGATAAAGAAGGGAAGCACCATCTAGATGGAATGAGTGTATGAAAAATCTTAACCTTTTGCAAACTTTGCAGATGTTTCTTTAACTCCAGGCCATAATTTGGAAATGCTCCACATATCTTTTCTGCTCCTATCACTACCTTGATGTACTCATATTCATTGGTTGCAGTTTGAAAAACAGATTGTAGAATTATCTATCATTTTCTACAGGAAACACCTACGACTCTAGAAGCACATTTGTGTGTTCCTATACTGTGACAGTAAAGAAATAAGATCAGTTTTTATCATCAAAACTGTTTTTGCTGTTAAGCTTTATAGCATTGCTTGGCCTGAGAGACAGTGCACCAGTTTTATAAACAGCAAGGGGAAAGAATGTACTTCTGTTGTAAATTATTTCTGCAGTATGTCACAGAAATGTTACCAATGTTTTTGGTTTACTTTCAACATGTCATAAACTTGCAAAACTTTATAGCATTGTGTACTTCACAGTTTTATTTTTACTCTTCCTCTGTCATCGCATACGATATATTCTGTTAAGATGTACTAAAGGCCTGTATTGTGAAAGCTGAAAAATGAATGCTTAGTTGTACCATGACTAAGAAATTCATATTTCTTATATTTTGTTATACAAAATTATATCAGTACTTTATTATTTTGTTTTAAAGTCTTATTTATCCATGATTAAGAAATTCTTACTTCTTACATTTTTACTGTACAAAATGTGTTTAGTAGTTTCTTATTTTGGTTCTGATAAAACAGCAGCTTCAGGAGTATCGTTTGTGGCCCTTCATATATTCTTTGCTTCATGTCACCAGATTTCAACATAGATTATCACTCTAAATATTCTACCTGCATGACTTTAAACATTTGCAAGTTGTTTTAAAACTCCCTTAGCTAGAATTTGATCTTCAGAACAGCCCAATTTCTTTCTCACACTCTGTTGTTTTCAAAGTGTGAGATGATTAATAGGTATAACACGTGTCTGCAATGTTTCAACAAAAAGCTACTGGTGTACTTTTCCATTTTTGTATCCTGCAATTGATGTTTATTATTAGAATCATGACTAATTGCATGCTGTAACTTAACTTATGCACCAAAAATAAAGGATATCACTTCAAGGGGGCCTATGCAGTGGGCATAAAACTTGGGCATTTCCATCTAATGCTATTTCTCATAGTTCTTACTAAAATCTGAAATCTTTATACTTATGGTCATTCCCTTTTGCAAATGCATGCTGTCTGTGTACTAGGGTCTATAATGTGCATCTAGTCTGTAATGCAGGTCAGACCACCATCTTATGTAGATGCTCTTCTGACAACCCTTAATTGCTTTGCTTCTTCAGTGGGTTTCTCTAAATTATTGTGTTGTACTTTCTTAAAATTGTCTATTACCATCTTCCAATATTTTTCTTTTGTTTATTTCAACCACAGCTCTGAGGTCTCCTTTCACTGCTTACCAAACACCAGCCATCTCTTCTGATCCACTTTCCTACTACTTTCCAAATATTGTTTTCTACATGCTCTTTACATGCCTGTTTGCCTTTTGAATAAATAAATAGAAAAGTACCATTGCCCTTCTCTTTTCCCACTGCCTTGGGCCCGAACACTCTCCTTTATAGGTACACATTCAGATACTGAAATCAGATTTACCTCAATTCCCTCAAGTAGATGGACATGCTGTTTTAATATATAGTATCTATCCAATATGGCCACATTTTTTTGCCTTCTTCTTCTTACACCTGGGGGAATGATAAATAAATTCCATTTGCACTCCTAAGGCTACCTGCTATATCCTCCTTCCTGAATACTTTTATATATTTCCTTAGGAATCTACTCTCTTTATTAATGGTCACTTTCCTTTGCACCTTACATGTCCCCAGTATTAG
The DNA here is from genome assembly GCF_019279795.1 of Protopterus annectens. Classification (NCBI taxonomy): domain Eukaryota; kingdom Metazoa; phylum Chordata; order Ceratodontiformes; family Protopteridae; genus Protopterus; species Protopterus annectens. The sequence goes on from NC_056732.1 coordinate 71,666,007, forward strand.
AATATTACAAACAATATTTTATGTTCCCCTATGATTAAAATCCTTTGCTGAAAAAATATTATTTCCCCTTGCATTCTCCTCAGTTCTAAAGCTACAGTCTTGGGTAGGACACACATCTGGCGCCTGGTTGTCTCTTTGACAGAAATACCAATAATGGAAAATAACAAATTGATAAGCTTGCAAACACCCTCAGTTGTTTATTTTTTTACTTCAGTTCAACTTTTAACACTAGAAAAAGTCCCTATATTTTTAAATCAATTATTTATCACCCTAAACATCAGCTTTCAAAACCATTTATTTAGTTCTTCTTCATTTTACGATCAGTGCATATATGTCTTTTCCCTCCTTTCAAATATATATTGCTTCAGCACTACTTTTCTAATCTTCCCAGCAGAGTCATAGATAGGCAGTCTGGTGCCTGGTGCATTTTCCCAGTTGAGCATTTCCCTCAACTCTAAGCTGTGGACCAAAAATATATGTCCTTCCTGACTTGAAGACCACCCCTCCAAAAAAGAGTCCTAGACTCTGACTTAAGAACAAAAAAGGTCTTCTCCTTTAGCTACTGTAAGTTGCTTGCAACAGCATAAGTACCACACACAGAGTGCAAATGTTCTTCAGCCCTGACTGCACATACAGTATCAACATTCATTTCTGAATGCTGGTATGGCCCTTCCATACAATCAGAGTCTGATGATTGTGCTCCCTCATCACCTTGTGCCTAGGGCAGTCGTCTCTTTTACCTTGCCCCTAGCAACATGTCTGTTTCTCATCTAGCAGCTGCAACTGGATACACTGTGGAAATTATGCTACAGAATGAAGCTAACTTATTTTTTGTACTTTATAACTTTTAAGTTGCAAAAAGTTATTTTTGGCTCAATGCCTTAAATTACAAGCCTTAACAGTCACAACTGAAACCACCTAACATATATCTGCATCCCTTCCCTCAGATGTATTGCTTTATTTACCCCATCTACAGCACATTAGTGGTTTTATTATTCAACTTCAATTCAAGTGAACTGAGTTTTCTCTACTTACGTTAAAAAATAAATGTACCTACATTTTCATCAGCATTACTGATCTTCTGTTTTCAAGCCATAGTAATTCAAAACAATAAAATATACAGTTTTATACAAATATGAACTGGAAATTCTCAAAATCTGTTGATGTGAATGCTATACTTTTCAAAAATACATGTTTTATTTCAATTCTGACATTTATAAAGTGTGGTTGATGCATTGCAGTTTTTCCATTTAAATTTTAACTCCACTTCTGTTCAATCCTCTTCAGATAGTTTACCTTCTACTTCCAGTGGCACCTAGCTTGATCGCCTGGATACCTATTGTACTGTCCTTTGTTTTTCCAACATATTTTTTTAAGAACAAAGGGAATTTTTTTTTGAAATCATCTCATTCAAGTTATCATTGCCTGCAGATGGCTTTGTATCTGGACTCCATATCCCTTCTTATTCAGTTGTTGCTGATTAAATTACTTAATTTCTTCCATCGCCTGGTCAACTATTGTAAATGTCCTTGAGCATCCAGGAAAAAAAACACACTCACAATACTGCAGAATCAAATGTTTGCCTACCCTCCACAATTTAAACCTCACTTCAACTCACTTCTCCCAAATAAAACTGTGGACTGAAATCATTTTTTAACAACTTTATTGAATTATCACTTAAGACATAGGCAAACATACATTTATATAAAAGAAAACAAACTATATTAGCATATTCCCGTTGCAAACATTATACGTCACAGATATTATTTTGCATATTTATCATCACTTCAGCATGACATAAATTGATCAATTCCTGCCTTCCCTTAAGCCTCACTCCTTATCCAAAACATTATTCTGCATGTATTGTTCCCATAATTTCAAATTTTCCTCCTACCCTTTTCTAAAGATCCCACTTCCAGTTCTTTTATCTGTTACAATATTCAATACTTCAAATACAGTTGGTTTAGACTATGATATCCATTTTCTAGTAATTGATTTTTTGGCATACACCAGAATTAAACTTAACAAGGTCTTACTATGTCTAGGCAATTCAGATCATGTATCCTAGCTAAAACAAATGTGTTTCCTTAGTTACACTCATTTGCATACCCAGTATTCCCAACCGAGTACTCTCTAGGGTATTTTTAAAGTCTGCCAACCCATTTCACTCCCAAAATACATGTTCCCAGTTATATCTTTCTTCCCCAACTCACCTCCAACATTTGCCATTTATCTGAGGGAAAATTCTTTGGAGTCTGCTTGTGGTACAAAAAAAAAGCTATGCAAACACTTCTAAGCAAAAATTTCTAATTCTTCTAGACTTTGTTGCATATTTGTGAGCCATACATATGTCCTTCCATTGTTTCCGTGTGAATTGATTGTCCAGTCTCAATTCACAATGTTTTCTAACCTCCTCTGATTGATTCCTATAGTTATCATGCATTATTTTGTTATAACCTACTCATTATCCCTTTATTAATAGCTGCTTCTATTTTAGATTCAGTTTAAATACTCCTGCAGGGCAAGCCTTTAACTTAGAATTCCCTTATCTCATTCTCTTTGCCTATATTCAGATATCAATCCCTGATAGGGGAGACAAATGTCTTCTTGGCTTCTTCCCAGTAAATTCTAGATCCCTCTTGCCTATTGTCTGTACCCCTAATTGCACTCATCTCTATTGGCAAAATCTCCTTTTTCCATTCTCATATTGGCTTAGCTCTTAGAATCCTTTTAAATCTATACAATTAAATGCTTCACTTATACTGTGTCCCAATAAATAAAAGGATTGCTGGATCAATTCATGTGTGGGCACATAGTTTACAGCTATAGTCTTTGTTTTATCTTCATTAATGTCATATCCCATAAAGACCTGAAACTGTATCAAGATGTTCCATGGCACTGAAATGCTCTTTTCAGGTTTTATCAAGTACAAAATAATACTGTCTGCAAATAAAGCCAACTTTTCTTGATTACCATACCAATATATACTTGAATTTATGAATCCCTTATTTTCTTCACCAATTGCTGTAAATATAAAACAGAAAACAAAGGGGAAAGAGGACACCCCTGCCTGGTTCTACTGTTCAGACACGACTTGTCAGAAAGGAACCCTCCCACTTTAATTTTTACCAAGTTTGTGGATGCCTGTAAGTTGGGTGCTGTCATTGACTCCCCATATGATGTTAACTTACTGTGAGAGGGTCTCACAGCAACAAATGACTGGTGCCAAAGTCATGGCCTTAAGTTAAATGCAAAAAAATGCATTATCATACCATTCGGCAAAATCACGGCCCCTACTGATTACCACATCAATGAAAACCCCCTTAGCACACAGCCTGTGGTGAGATACCTGGGTACTCAGGTTGACAACAATCCACATTCGACCATCATGTAGTAGTGGTGGTCAGAAAAGCCTTTTACTTGGTTCATCTTGTAAGTAAAAGGATTGCATCCAGAAAAAAAGGAGGTTATTACCTATCTGTACTCCTCCCTCATTAGGCCTATAATTGAGTATAATGCCCCATTTGGTATGTACTTCTTCAAACACCTGCACCAACTGGAAAGGCCACAGAAATACCTCACAAAGAGAATCCATGGCCACCAACACCTAATCTATGTGGACAGGCTAAAATTACTATCACTCTACTTGGTATAGTACAGATTGCTCAGAGGTGATCTGTGTCTCGTCTACAAGTCAATATCAGACCCTGCCCTACTAGAGATACTCCATATCCGTAAGTCTAACTCCTTGCACATTACCTGCTCAAAAGGCCCAAATCTAATATGCGACATCAACAAAACCTGCCAGAGAGACAGGTTTGTCTCCCAGAGGCTGCCCCATCTCTGGAACAGACTTCCCATACATGTCAGAGTACCTCGTTGACCCTTTTTAAGCGCAATCTTGATGAGTGTATGGGAAACCACAAATTTGTCCCAGGGGTTCCATCTTTGTCCCTCATTGACAGGGGTGATACGTGCTGACTGAGGTTTCTTTTTGGGGATAAACTCTTGGCTAGGTTGGTAAGGGCCCCAGGGCCATTAGCCTAGTAACCTCCTATGATCCTATGGTCATGTGATTCTATGGATCCCTCAGGTATTCTCCTAATTAACCTTATTATTATATCAGTAAATGCAAGTGCTTCTACTGCCCTACTTATAAAATCCCAGCTTACTCTGTCAAATGTTTTTTTCTGTATCAAGACCCACCAACAGCAGCAGTGTTTTCTTACAGTCTGATTCCCCTGGATCATCATTATTCTATTAATGTTTTTCTTTTTCTTTAACAAGAAACATCTTTATTAAATTATCACTTATGACATAGACAATCATGCATTTATATAAATGAAAACAAACCATCGTGACACAATTTTAGCGGCAAGCATTTTACATCACAACCTGTACTGACATAATTCAGGTTGGAAACATTATACATCACTATTAATCAACCCAATCATTGTCAGTCAGACATTACATAGCCCATTTAAATCCTGCCTTCTTTTAAACCTAATTCCTCTCCTGTATGTATTGTTCCCACAATTCACATTTTTCCTATGTAATTTGCTCCTACCCTTTTCTAAAGTTCAAGGAACCAGTAAACGCGAACAAAGCAAATGAACACAAAAGGAGTACCACCCGACTTAGACAGCAAAGCAAGTCCTGCACTTCAATAGTGTGTCATCAAACCAGGCTGCAGTAGAAAATATGAATAAAACCAAGTGGGATGCAAGTCCAAAAAATCCAACGTTAAAAACCACAGATGGTCAAAGCTTCCACGATAGTTCTTTTATTCATAAAACAGACAGAAAATTCAAATAAAATCCAAGCGCTTTCGCCTGAGTAGTCTCAGGCTTTTTCAAGGTTAATTAGGTATATGGCCTTACTACTTTTATATTCAGCTTAATAGGCCTAATATAACAATTAATTGCAATCAATCAATCTTTAAAGTGCAACAGTGCTTTTCTGAACATTTTGCTCTTACTTACAACTGAGAATGTTCATCAATCTCACACTTCTTTGTGTATGCATTTAGGATATATTATAATATTTAATCCATTAATACTACTAAAAAAATTAATGCATGTAATTTCCAAATGTGTTTAAAAACAGAGAGAACTACCAGTTATTTGAGCTTGATATACAAATGTAATAAAATAAAATGAAATAGAATAAAGTGAAATAAAATACAAAACCTTTAAAAGGTATGTTAAACCTATATTCTATATTCTACACCCTATATTGAGAACACCTTACATTTATTTTGGCCCTTGTTAACAGCACAAGAATACATTAAAACTTTTTTACTCAAGACCTTAACATTTATTAGAAAACGTGACACCAATTTGAAGGGTATGTTTGAACAAAATCTTCGTTCACAACAATTGGTTAATACCCTTTCATCACACAGAAAAAATGGTTCATACAAATGTGGCATGTGCAACCAATGTAGGTATATGTTAGATGCCGATGAAGTATTTTTACCATCTAGGAATTGCACATTAAAAACACTAGGATATTATAACTGTAACTCAGTAGGAGTAGTTTACTTGGGCATTTGTTTGTTTTGTCATGGTTTTTATATAGGGAAAACCACTAGAATGCTTAAAAAAAGTATTTATGAACACTTATATGAAATTGAAAAAAAGAAAAGTTCTAATGCATTCTTCAAGCATTCACTAGTATGTACTGGCATGTCTTTAAAATTTTTTGTACTTGAACGTGTCTTGCAAGATCCTCGAGGAGGGGACTGGGAAAGCTATCTAGAGAGTAGAGAGTTAATTTGGCAACTTAGATTGGATGCCTCAAAAAATCCAGGGATGAATGACAGTATCAGTATAAATAGCATTTTAAAAGTTAAAAGAAATAAATTATAATTTACCTATTTATTTACTTATTTTTTATCATTTTTTGTTTCTATATTATTAGCATTAAATATCAGGGTGAAGTACAACTAAAATATTGATTCCCTGATTGAGTGAAAGATATTCATCATTGATAAAATTTTTAAAGTTAAACCATCATACAATAAACAATTTTTAGTATTTTATGTACCATATTTATATACATAATTTATACATGGTTTACCTTTTGTTTTTCTGGTGTAAATTAGCAGGTTTAACATACCTTTTAAAGGTTTTGTATTTTATTTCACTTTATTCTATTTCATTTTATTTTATTACATTTGTATATCAAGCTCAAATAACTGGTAGTTCTCTCTGTTTTTAAACACATTTGGAAATTACATGCATTAATTTTTTTAGTAGTATTAATGGATTAAATATTATAATATATCCTAAATGCATACACAAAGAAGTGTGAGATTGATGAACATTCTCAGTTGTAAGTAAGAGCAAAATGTTCAGAAAAGCACTGTTGCACTTTAAAGATTGATTGATTGCAATTAATTGTTATATTAGGCCTATTAAGCTGAATATAAAAGTAGTAAGGTCATATACCTAATTAACCTTGAAAAAGCCTGAGACTATTCAGGCGAAAGCGCTTGGATTTTATTTGAATTTTCTGTCTGTTTTATGAATAAAAGAACTATCGTGGAAGCTTTGACCATCTGTGGTTTTTAACGTTGGATTTTTTGGACTTGCATCCCACTTGGTTTTATCCTTTTCTTTTCTAAAGTTCCCTATTCCAGTTGTTTTATCTCTGTTACTATATTTACTACTTCTAGTGCAGTTGGTTTAGACTTTGATTTCCATTTTCTAGTAACTGATTTTTTTTTTGGCAGCCACCATAATTAGACTCAGCAAGGCCTTACCATGTCTAGGCAATTCTGATTCTGTATCACTGCTCAGAAAAATGATTTCCCTAGTTACACCAATTTGCTCATCCCGTATCTCTGATAGAGTAGTCCAATCACCTTGTATAGTACCAAAGTTACAGAAAGATGATCACAATTCAAGAATCCTGATAGTTGTATAGATATATAACAAAATCTGTACAGTATGATTAAGGACAACTACAGAATGTAACTGACTCCATTATGATAACAAATAAAAAAAACATTAACAATCCCAACTATCCCAATGTAAGCTGCATGGCATTCGTAACATATACTTGCAGGAGTAGACACAGAAACGTCTCAGACAACTATGGATATTTTTATGTCATCCACTAACCTATAATATGTGCTTCAACGCTGCAAGACTATTTGTAATACATATATATATATATATATATATATATATATATATATATATATATATATACACATATGTGTGTGTGTGTGTGTATTTACATCACTCTTTACAGTAAGTTCAGAGACAACTATGGATATCTACATAATACATGTACCATTAAAATATTTTGGCTTGGTTGGAATCCATAAATTTTCAAATAAAAAAATTAAAGGTAAAGGGCAATCACGGCCACATCGCCATAGCTAATAATTGCTAGCAATGTGTTTGGGACATTTTGTGGGGAGCACAAGTAACACACACACCTGGGGAAAGTGGGAGATAAAAAAGAAGAACACTGGGAAAGAGGAAGTGAAGGTAATCAAAGCAGGTAAATCCATAGAACACATAGCATAACACAAAACAGACAAAGGTTGGGGAAAAAAAAGTAAGGACTGGTAAGTTACATGGACAGCATACTGTACAACACAGGCAATGGAAAGTTGACAAACAGGGTGGGGATGCATTCCAGCCATGGTGAAATGCAGAAAAATATATCTACCTATGCACTATCATAGTAGGACACGTCATAAACCGCGTGGCAGTCATACCTGGATGTGTATGAACAATGGTAGCTGTGTGTTCCAGGGTAATAAAGTAAGATCACAGTACACATTGGATAAATATACACATATCCAATTAATTCATCAGCAGTGCACGTGTAAGCCAAGCAACATCACAGATGAGTAAATGTGGGTCTAACAATGGTAGATAACTGCAGAGGACAGAAACATATGACCATGTATGTAAAAGACAAACAACCAAGCATAGTGCCAAACAGATGTACTGCTGAAGAGCAACAAATGCTTCTACAAACACAAGTTGGTATACATAACTAAAACACATTTGTAATGGAATGTGTGTATGTTACACACATATGCCATGTCAAAGGCAACACACACACATGTGTACGTATGTCTGTCAGTGGCATAAATGGAATGTACATGAAATCCATGAATATAGGAGATTGTGCACATGGATGGGAAAAAAGCTACACTGAGTAACACACAAGTATAATGAGAACAAAGAGGTATTGCAAACATTAGCCAACAACTTGTGTGCACAAGTCCTGCATTGTACAATGGGCACAGATGTGGCACATGCTCTCTGTGTCAAATTAATATATGGCAACAGACAGTAGTTTTAACAAAGGTAAACCTAAGTGCAAAAAATAGCAGGGAAATGTGAAGGTGGGAGGGAGGGAAGTAGACAACATGGGCTCACATGAGGGTAAAGCAGGACACAGTAAGTTGACACAATGCAAATGAATGTGTAAAGCACACAGGTGCTGTAGAAGCCACACAGACATGCATTTAATTAAATTGGAAATGTATGTCAAATGGACAGATAGATTGCTGATGTCCACAGAACTGGACATGTATAAAACAACATACACAGTAATGTGCAATCATGTCACATCAACATGCATAGATAAACAACAAAAACTTAAAAGCACCTATGCATATACTGTCATATAAATGTCAATTAAGAACACTTAGTTGTATTTCAACCATACCTCTCAATCTCTTAGAGCAAGAAATCTGGACAAAGCCAAATAATGGGGGGAAGAGGCTCAAAATAGGGACCTTTTTAAACATTCCTCTTACAAACTTAGAAAGTTGATAGAATAACAGGTTTTGCATTAGCTTAAATTTTCTGAAGGATATGAAGTCTGAAACTCAATCATCTGCCATTATTTTCTGACTTTAGTCCTCAATGATTTGCCAGTGACTTGCCAGAAAATCACAATTTTATGAGAAATAGACAAAAAATATGAGGCAAAAATCTGGACATTCTGCAAAAAATCTGGACAGTTGAGAAGTATGATGTCCATACCTCTCAACCTAGAAACATCAAAAATCTGGACAAGGCCCATGTAAAATAGGTACAAATCTGTACACTGATTAACATGTGATTTGCATACATAATTACGTAACCCCACCCACTACAATGGAATTGTGGGATACCAACTTTCAAACACAAACTGAAGAACAGGCAACCAAAATATGGCACCAGAGTCCCCCTGCAGCCACCCCGATGTCCCATTACCTGTCTATTTCACCCCATTTACCATAAACAGTAATTTGTGCATACTGCTTTACTTCTACAATGATTATTTGGATTTTATTTTTATTTGAAAAACAAAGCCAATAATGGGGGAATACAAATGTAGTTCTAATTATAGCTCTCAACTCTTAGCACAAAAAAACCTGGGAAATACAAATTCAGTTCTCACTATAGCTCTCAACTCTTAGCAGAAAAAACCTGGAGGAATACAAATTCAGTTCTCACTATAGCTCTCATCTCTTAGCAGAAAAAACTGGGGGAATACAAATTTAGTTCTCAATATATCTCTTAACTCTTAGCAGAAAATACCTGGAGGAATACAAATTCAGTTCTCACTATAGCTCTCAACTCTTAGCACAAAACACCTAGGTAAAGCTCACAAGTGGTGGTGGCTATGGACTTTTTACCCTGTACTGAAGGTACAGGGTTTGAGCCTGAGTACCTCTATCCACGAGGTATATTGAATGAGGGACATTTACACACACACACACACACACACACACACACACACACACACACACACACACACACACACACACACACACACACACACACACCCCTGGTTACCTTACTTCACATAGAAGCCAGTTCTTCATCCTGCCGAAGTGCCTGCTCCGCTCCCATATAAAACATTCCTGTTAGCTAAAGTGTTCCTGCATCATCGCGCATGTGATGCTGACAGTGCGAAAACTGAAAAACAAAAGGGAAAACTCGGAAATGAAGGGGTGACACCCTTTCATTTGGACCCCAAAACTCGGTAAAATCCAAGTAGTTGGGTATGGTTGGGAGGTATGATGATGTCAATCACCCTGCTCATTATGGAGCAGAGGACACTTCTGTGAGCATCATTACAGCACATCAACACTAAATGACTGAATGCTCCCATGTCAATGGTATCTTTCTGTGTCAGTATGTATCCAACTATGTGCACACACATGTACAGTCATTTAATGGTTAGAAGTATTTCTGGAAAGTGTACACTCATGTCGCTATGTCATTCATGTGGAAATGCTACATGCAACTAACACGGTGTAATGTAAAGTGAAAGAATGTGATATCTGTAAGATTGTGTGCACATTAATGTTACATTGCTGTTTGATACAGCAAAGAAGGACTGCACATGTTAATGGTAATAACATTAATACCCTTGAAAACATTCTTAACTGGATATCTATCAATCTTCCACAAGAAACCTTAATACTTGGGGACTTTAACATCGATTGGAAATCCTGTAGTACCCCTCAGCCCACCACCCACATTAATCTTCATGGCTTCTCTCAAGTTATAACCTCCCCCACAAGAATTGATAAAAGTAACAATAAAGAAAGTACACTAGATTGGATTCTTACAAACTCCCCACATCTTACATACAAGGCAGCCTGATAATCTAAGTGATCACTTACTCACTTATATCATCAGACACAAAATTAACTTACCTAACCCAACTACATATCGTGCAATCAGGACTAAAAAATCATTCAACCCAGAACTTTTCCAGCTAGAACTTAAACACTGTGACTGGTCACCACTAAAAACACTTCCCCTGGATAAAGCAGTAGACTACTTTAATACCTCATTCTTATCCATCCTTAACCAACATGCCCCATTACGCTCTATTAGAAGTAACACTAAACCTGCCCCATGGCTCACCAAAGAAACTAGACAAAAAATTCTCCTCAGAAACAAATCTTGGTCAAAATGGCACACTACCAGGAATCCAACAGACCACCAAACCTTTAGACAACTTAGGAATACCACTAAAAAAGCTATTCTGCTAGATAAAAAAAACTTTTACATCCAACTACAACAAACTAACCAAAGAAATCCACAAAAGTTTTGGTCCAGCATCAACAAACTCCTACACCCAGGCCAATCTAAAACACCTACCCCTATAGGCTCTAACCAAGAAAACCCAACACAAACTGCTAATGCCTTTAATTCTTTCTTTATAGATACCATTCTAACTCTAGCTAAACAATTATCTCCTACTTCCCCCAATCTAACCACCTCTTCCACTTTCCCTATTCCATTACTTCAGCTAAAACCAGTTCCTACATCCTTTATTTGCTCTCTACTAGAAAAATTGAAACCTACCACCCCCTCTGCTGACCATCTACCTGCTGAGTACCTGCAAAAAGGTGCCAAAGCCATAGCCCTCCCCATTTCCATACTCATAAACAGAACTATATCCGAAGGAAATATCCCATCTATCTGGAAAATCTCACACATCATCCCCCTTCATAAAGGTGGTAACTCTATCGACATCTCAAACTATAGACCAATAGCCTTACTCTCTCCACTAGCAAAAATAATGGAAAATAAGCCCATATACTCACCCATCTAATAGATAATAACTTACTTGCCAACTGTCAACATGGATTTAGACCTAACCACAGCACCACCACAGCCCTCCTCTCCTTCACAGACTGTATAAATTCTAACCGTAATAACAATACCCTTTCCTCCTCTGTCTTCATTGATTTATCTAAGGCTTTTGATATGGTTAATCACCAGCTCCTTATTGAAATACTTAAAACTCTTTCTCTTGATTCTCTAGCATTACAATGGTTTAAATCCTACTTAGACAATAGACAACAAGCAGTATTATGGGAAGGTAACCTATCCTCTCACCTCCCTATTTCCCTTGGTGTCCCCCAGGGCTCCATTTTAGGCCCACTGTTATTTTCCATTTTCATTAATGACCTCCACCTAGCAATCCCACATGCCACCTGCATTCAGTATGCAGATGATTCCACTATTATTTGCTCAGCAAATAACCCTGCCGAGCTACAATCTCTTACACAAAATGCATTTAACACAGTGGAACAATGGTTTTAAATTTACTTAACCCAAAAACAAACTCCTACTTTTTACTCCTACGACTGCCCCTCTTCACTTTACTCTTACATCCAACAATGGGACTCTCATATCTCCTGACGTAACCACCAAACTTCTTGGAATTACTATAGACAATAATCTAAACTTTGACACTCATACTAACATCACTATAAAAACAGTAAATAATAAACTGGGACCCCTTTACAGAATCAAACCCTTCCTCACTCCTTCAACCAAAATCGCTATAGCTAGAACTCATTTAAGCACTACCTTACTCTATGCCTCACCCATATACACCAAGCTCTCAAAACATAATCTAAACAAACTTGCTACTGCCTATCACTCCATTGCTAGATTTGCCACAGGCTCTCCTTTTCGTACACATCATTGCAACAACCTAAAACAACTAGGATGGCTTGAGTTTCAAAACCAGATACTATCTCAACAACTCACTATTATATATAAGAGCTTGTACTACCCCACCTATACACCTATACTGACTACCCTCATCACCCCTTATAACAATCTCAAGAACCTACGCTCCTCAAATAAGCCACTTATTACTATTAACAAATCCAAGAACTCAGCTGGAGATTCTCTGTTCTCTAACTCCATAGGCAAACACTGGAACAAACTTCCCTCTGAACTCCTATCTCTGACCTCCACAAGACTCTTTAAACTAAGAATAAAACAATTTCTCAGTTCTCACTGGCTATGCCCTTGTACTAACCCTGACTAAATATCTTCTCTGCTCCTAGCAACAATATATTCCACCACTTTACATACTCTTCTGCCTCTTAGATACCTTTATCTCACTATATCATATGATACATTTCTATAATTTATTAACAGTATATACTTTCTGTTATCCTACTTCCAAAGGAAAACTACTAATTTGTTTCTATCCCTATTGCATTGCATATCACCTCAGCACAACCTTGGTATCCTCGTAATGTCAACTGAACCTAATCAGTATGTCTGTATTCTGCTTGACCCTTTTTAATTATTATTATAATTCTTTTAATTTGAAACAATTTATTACAGTCACATATTGTGTATGTGAATGGCTGTAACTGTTTAGAGCTATTTTACTACTGTTATTTTGCTTTGAACTTATTATTTTTTACTGTAAAAGGTTTGGTGTGCTGGAGCTTTTCTCCCCGGGCCTCTACTGAAAATGGATTTTATTCCAGTTAGACTAGCCCGGTCAACAAATGTAAAATAAATAAAAATAAAAAAATAAATAAACATAGACAGAATGTACATGTATATGATCCCACATGGCATCAGTATTGCCAGACCATAACACAACACCACATCATGACAGTAGGATATCATGACAAAAACATGTGGAATGACATGTCTGTGCTACACATACCTGATGTGGCAAAGCAGAAATCCAAGGAATATCACATTGTTAGTGATGGAGTATGGGCAACATATGTTGTTTGTCAATTACCTCAGTAGCATAGATGTTTACTGGCTACATCTTGCAGTAATATCTGAAGATTAACTGCCACAATACATGGACAGGTGCATGTGCATGGAAAGTGCACACATTGAAACCAAAGTAAATGTCACAGGATAACATATAAGCATGACAGATACATGGTATGCATGCACAAGAGTGCATATATAGTCTAATCAGTGAAATGTCAATCACCATGTTGATAACAAAACACAAGTGGAGCACACAGACAATACTTACTCACCAGAGGAACCATGCTGACGGGGATCAGACTCCCAAATAATCTCACAAGCTATTGACCTGAATAAATCCCACATAGCCCATGCCATATCCTCAAAGAAGGTCCTCATCATGTCCCTCATCTATGTTCAGAACACATTGGTCATGCCCAAAAATGGTCTCTAGCCCTGTTGTGTTGACATCTCCTCTGGGGTGCAGGCAGGATGTCTCAGACAGGGGCTGGTCCAGGTGTCTCAGCATCATCATTGTCATCATCATCCCCATCATTCTTGGAAGAATCTGGCAGTGGCCTCACATGTGCACCTCATCATTTTGGGATTGGAGAACATCCACGGGTACCATGCTCTGTAAAGAGTAATTGAAAAACGCAACAGAAAAGACAAGCAAATCTCTATCACATACAACAGTCCCATGAATATCACAGCACAAAACAATATGATTATAATGAAAATTTACAGAGACTGAGAAAGTCCATTACCTATGGCCCTGTATGCAGAAACAGTATTCTTTTCTGAACAATTCTATATGCTTAGACACAAACATGAGTCATTAGCTTTGTAAAAATGTATGAATGCTCAAATCAACATATTGTACTGTCTGCATTCAATGATTTATATGAGCAACCACAACATGTCATTGTTAAAATGAAGAGAACGTGATCTGACAATATTGTGGACAATAGACAAGCCATATGACAAACTTCTGAGACAGGTAGCTTGATATTTGGCTGAACACAGAATATAATGAGTACAACACTAAAAAAAATATATGTTCAATCAACACAACTGTTGACCTATAAGAATCTAATATATCTGTTACTAACAGTATTGTATGTGTACATCTGCATTCAGTGGCTACAAAAACAAGCAGCAATCACTACAATGGAACAAAATTATAGAATATGCTTGCTGATACTGAAATTTCACAATCAAATGGGTATATGCTCAAGTGTCAATCAACCTAGACTGTAACATTGTATTTAAAAAAACACGCAAGGGGTTAGACACAGATGCAATACCGATGTTGGCCTGCAGGGTGTGCTGAATACAATGCAATCAAACAGGTATCTGCTCAAGTGTCAGTTAAGGGACCACTACAGGCAAATGATGAAGAAAACATATATTTTTTATCTTGCCGTGATTTACTACACCTCTCAAAGCTGCCTGCAGCAAAATAAGTACGCATTCCTAATTTTATTTTGTTTTTACTCTTGTCTGCCCTCATGGGGGCAGACATCGTGATTCCTTTGGAAAGCTAAATCTGTCCCATAATGCACAGCCTGAGAACAAATAGCCCTACCATTTGTCATCAGGCTAGACTTCCATTCACTTAGAATGGAACACGTGAAAAAAACTGCCAAGTTTGAGAGTCTGCAGCTCATGTGTCATTGACTGGTATGTGCTGAGTTTTACAAATGTGCCTACTGATGTACTACACATTCTGTGAATGAAACTTGCAAAAATGTCAACAAATTACGGAGATAAAAAAGACTTTTCACAAGGAGCAGTTTTGCAAGTTTCAGTTCCTAGCCAGGTTACTCCTCCCATCTCCCCTCCTTCAGTGGACTACAGTCTCACATTTCCAGCTTTACTAGATTCAACTATTTAGTCAGCTTTGCATGACAATAGACATAAAAAAATCACAGCCTGGTATGCCACTAAATCTGTTCCCTTGTATGTCTCTTCACTTCTGAATAGCATTTCCCAGGAATAAAAAAAAAAAAAAAAAGTCCAGAGTTTATGCCAGTCTATCCATTTAAAATGTGCACAGTAAAATATTCAACTTATAATGCATTTTGGCTGCTGACATGGTTATCTTTACATAGTTATTCTCTTATAATATAACCTGAACTTATGGTATTTAATGATAAATTTTACAACAGTTCTCAGTTTCTTAACAATGACCTCCCAAGCCTCTGATGTGACCTAGTACATTTTCTTACTATTGCTTTATCTAGTTTGCCTTAGTTATGTACCTGTAGCATGTCTCTTATCCTCTTGGCAGCAGATTCCTGAAGAAAATTTCCAAAGCAGATACTTGTATTGAAAGAGTAGCAGCAGCTGTAGCAGTGAAACTACACTCCAAAACAATGCACTCAAACATAGTACTGACAAACACAGGGGAATGTATATGTCTGAATCAAGCAGTGATGAAATTGCTAGGGACTTCACTGTGCACAATTTTACTCTTAATCTCTCCATTTCATAATCCATAACATTTGCACTACACTTACAAAGGCACACCTCCACCTTCCACAAACACAGCTACTCACACCCGCACAACATACCAATCAAATTAAAGGCTTTTCCCACCTCTCTGCAAAACACTGCTGTAGTGGCTTTGGCAAACAAATGAAAATGATTGATGGGTGTTGGTTCAAGGCTCCTATCCATATCTCTCAACAGTAAAGATTTTTGCAAAAAGTCCAGACTCAACAGTAAAGATTTTTGCAAAAAGTCCAGATTTTTTGTCTGCTTTTCATAAAATTGCAGTTTTCTGTCAAATCACTGGCAAATCATTGAACACTGAAGTCAGAAAGTTGACAGGCATTTGATTTTCAGACTTCATATCCTTAAGAAAATTCACTCTAATGCAAAACCTGTTTATCAACTTTCTAAGTTTGTAAGTGCAATATTTATAAATTGTTGCACTTTTGGGCCTTTGTCCCCTATTATTTATGGCCTTGTCCAGATTTCTTGTTCTATAATGTTGAGAGGTATGGTGCCATCCCTTCATACTGGAGCCAGTCCACTGCACTTGCACAAGTGTCCCGATCAGAAGGGCAGCAAGAGGTATCAGTGCAGATTTGCTTTATAGTTCTTTTACACCACACACACACACACACACACACACAGTAAATCTTGTTGTCCATGTCATTTCTTCTTTTCTTTGGTTTCGTTTCTCTTACTTGTAATGTTGCTTTTACTCATTTTTTCTCCTGCCTCCCATATCTACCCTAATTATTACTTCTAACAAATACTTTTTCTCACTCTTTCTTCTCTTCCTCTCCTCCTCTTTATCGACTATTTGAACTTTTCCACTCTGACATTTGCTTTATAAGTAAATAATGAACTGTCACCCTTATAATGTCAGCACATTTCAATGCTACATAATATTGTATTTAGTTTAATAATAGGTTCATAGGTAGTTACTAGGCTATCGGCCTAAGGGCCTTAGTAAGCCTAGCCAACAAGGTTCCCTGGCTTATGCCACCCAAGAAAGTTATTTTCCTGTGCCACTGTCGAGCAGAGCCACAGAAGTGATTCCTGGGGTATATTTTCCTATCTCCCATCCACTCAAAGATTTTTCTTGAAAAGTGCTAATGAGGACCTTTGCTTGACATAGATGAGTAGCTTGTTCCAGAGTATGGGAAGTCTCTGGGACAGGAATCTATCTCTCCAGCATGTCTTTATTGTGGTGACAAGGTTTAGGTCCCTAGAGCATGTAGCTCAGAGGGATTGGGATTTCTTTAGGTGTAGCATGTCCATCAGCTCTGGGTTTGACATAGCTTTATATGTTAGGCAAAAATCACCTCGGAGTAGGCGATATGCTATGGAGTAAAGCTGGAGTTTTTTGAGATGGTCAGTGTAGGGCATCTGTTTGAGGCCAGTAATCCTCTTTGTGAGGTACTTCTGCGGCCTTTCCAGCTGCTGCAGATGTCTTGTGAGGTACATTCCAAAAGGGGCATTGTACTCTATAATGGGTCTAATGAGTGTCAAGTAAAGGGGAACAATTACCTCTTTTTTCCTGGATGAGAACCCTTTTGTAATGAGGTGTGCCATGTAGAAGGATTTCCTGACTACTGTGGCGATGTGATTATCAAAGGAGAGACTACTGTCCACCTGGGTCCCAAGGTCTCATCACACATTCGGTGTTAAGCAGACTACCACCTATGTGGTAGCTCATGGGTACAGAGTTTTTACCAAAGGGGATGACAATGCACTTTTTGGCATCAAGCGTGAGGCCATGGCTCTGACACCAGACATCTGTCTCAGTGAGGCCCTTCTATAGGATGTCGACATCACTTGGGGACATAACTATGGCTCCTAGTTTGCAGTCATCTGCAAATTTCATTAGCCAGAGGTCTTCTGTGTTAGCCTGTACTTCAGAGAAGTAGATACCAAACAGGAGAGGTCCCAGGACAGAACCCTGTGGTACTCCACTTGTCACTGGTTTGATGCCAGATTTGGAGTCTGCAACTTTTACAGTGTGGGTTCTGTCAGTGAGTCAGTTGGCAACCCATCTTGTGATGTAGGAATTTATACCTAGTTTAGTTAGTTTAGGTATAATTCCAGAATGTGAGATGGTGTCAAAAGCCTTGGCGAGGTCAAGATAGGCTGTGTGAACCACCTTAGCCTCATCGACTATCTCAGAGAAGTCGATTAGGTTCAGGATGCATGATCTGCTTTTCACAAATCCGAACTGGGTGGGGTCCAGAGTTTGGAGGTTACCAATGTCTTTGATTATGAGTTCCATGATGATACATTCCATGGCCTTGCAGACCAAGCTCATCAGGCTAATAGGGCGATAGTCCTGGGATTAGTGGTGGCTCCCCTTTTCTGGAGTGGGATAACTGTTGCTGTGCACCATTCAGTGGGCACAAAGCCTGATGTGAGGCTATGATAGAACATGGTGCTTAGGTGGGGAGCCAGTTCGTTCTGAAGTTCGTGTAAAATGCAGCCTGGGATGTTGTCCAGTCCCATGGATGCTGTGTTTTTGGCTTTAGAGAGTGCAGCTTTTACCTGTGTAGTTGTGATTACAGGGACTCTGCATTCTTCCTGTATAGATATGGGCCCTTTAGGGTGTGAGAGGGTGGTAAAGTTAGCACTGAACCTATCTGCCAGGATGTTGGCAATATCAGTTGGTTCTGTAATTTTCATGCCTTTGTGCTGCAACTCAGAGCAGATCTGGGTGTTGCCATTGAGATTCTTGACATAGTTATAGAATACTTTGTGGTTGTCCTTAGAATCAGTGGCGATTTTATTTTCATAGGTAGCTTTGGAGGCTCTTATAAGGGATCTTAGCTTCTTACTGAGGCTGACCAGGGAGCTCCACCACTCATGGGATTTTACTCTCTTTTGCAACAGTTTCATCCTTCTGTTGGACAGTTTGTTTATGGCAGGGGACCACCAGATTGGCTTCCTTTTTTTGGAGGATAGCTTCTTGGTTCTGTTTGGGATAGCACAATCCATGCACTCATGTAAGTGCTTATAGAGTGCATTTGTGTAGGATTCAGCAGTCGTAAATGTATTGGCCATCTGCATGGGCATCATGAAGTTCGTGTAGCTGAAAAAATGTCCCCTGCGTGTAAGGAGTTGCACGGCAACAGGAAGTATCAAATAAAGAAAATAAGCCAGCAACTGGTGAAGTGCGGTATGTAGATTTATTAAGCTCTGCAAAAGACAAAATAGAACTCCGAAGTAGTCAATAAAGAGGTTTACTGGCTGGTAGGGTGTTGGTAGCTTAATAACAAAATAACCAGTACAAACATGTACAACGTTCGCCCAAACCGTATGTTTGTGAGTTATATGCATCTTTGGTAGCTTAATAAACTACCATACCGTAATTTCCACCAGTTGCTGGCTTATTTTCTTTATTTATTACATCATGAAGTTCGCCACTTCTGTCTTAAGAAGCATGAAGTTGGAGAAATTTTTTACCATGGTTTCCTTATTGTGGGGTGAGGGCGGGATGTGGATATCTAGGGTGATTAGCTTATGGTTGGATCTGACCAACAAGGAGTTGACTTCGGGTGTGGA
This sequence comes from Protopterus annectens, assembly GCF_019279795.1. Classification (NCBI taxonomy): domain Eukaryota; kingdom Metazoa; phylum Chordata; order Ceratodontiformes; family Protopteridae; genus Protopterus; species Protopterus annectens. The sequence goes on from NC_056732.1 coordinate 71,685,563, forward strand.
ACACCAGTCACTCATGTTGGCAATGACTAGGTCTAGGATATTGTTGCCCTTGGTGGGGGTGTGGATAAGTTGATCCAGGGCAAGAAAGTGTTGAGTGAAGGAGTTGGTGCATGAGTAGTTTTCCCAGTTAATGGTGGGGTAGTTGAAATCGCCCATTATTAGGGTGTTTGAACCCTAATATTTTCCAGTATATCAAGAAAAGAGGAGTGGGAATCCTGGGGCATGATGGGGGATCTGTAGCAAGCTACAATTTGGATTGCAGTTTTGTCCAGAGTTCGTTGCACTTGGATAACCATGGATGCAGTATGCTGAGCAACTAGCCTGGAGGTGTGGATATCCTTAATGAATATGGGCACACCTCCGCCTTTGGTGTTCCAGTCCAGGTTATGTGGCCGAAAAGTGTGGTATGAGTTATAGCCTGTTAGTGCAGGGGTGCTCTTTGGAGCCTTGAACCAGGTCTCAGTCACTGCACAGGTATCAATGTTCTCAATTTTAAGGAGTGCCTTGAGTGAGTGCATTTTGAGATTTAGACTTCTGGCATTGAGTAGCATTACCCTCAGTTTTTGCTTGCCTGTTCCTGTTGCATTTGAAACTTGTCTAAAAAAGGCACTATAAGGGCGGCAAGAGCCTTAGCCAGTATCTGGAATCCCATGGGCGATAGGTGCAGGCCATCTCTGGCAAAGCATCGTGGTCTGTCGACCATGTCGTCCCAGGCAGACAGATACTAGATCCCCTTAGAATGACACCAGAAGCTTAGCCAATTGTTGAAGTCAATCATTTTGTCCTTGTACTGTGGTATCATTCTGGGCGATGACAGAATGCTACTCAGGGCTAGGATCATACCTCCCTGGGCTACAAGATCGGAGAGCTCTTCCATGTCTGTTTTCATGTAGTCCAGGGAGGCATGTCTCAGGTCATTCACACCAACGTGGACAATGACAGAGTCATATTTGTACTTGTTGTGGAGTGACCTGAGTGCGTGGGTTATGTGGCAGATCATGGCACCCAACAGGCAGCTGACAGTAACCTTCTCCTTGTTTAGCCTGGTGAGAGGGACATCAGTGTGCCTGACTATAGAGTCACCTATGACTAGTGTGTTGGGTATGTTGTTTTGCCTAATATATTATATATGTTATAATATATATATATATATATATATATATATATATATATATATATATATATATAGTTGCAAACGTAGCGACCCACAAGTAGCAAGATATGTACCAAATACAAAAAGATTAAAGCCAATAACTGACAACAACAGTTCAGTTTCAATTCTTCAGCGGCGGCTTAAAAAACTCCCACGCTAGTTGTGTAAGCAGTGGCGTGTCCCAGTGTTACTAAACAATCCCAAAATCAGGAAATATTCAAATATAAAACCACCTTAAATATACTGCTCCAGGAAATCACTTTCAATTCAAATCCAAGAGTAAATACAAAGTGAAAAAAAAAATTTTTATAAGATAAAAATTGAGCTTTCAAATAATACCAGTTTAAATTAAAGGTATAGATAAACAACAAGGCAAGAAAATACAAAATTCATGTGCAGACATTGAAACAATTAAAAGCAATAATTATAGTACTGAGTAGAACAGAATAATACTAAAACTAGTAGAAATAATAAAAGATATATCCATGAAATAAATACAATTAATTTAAATGCAATTAATTTGATGTAGATAATTGATTTATGCATCAAATTTCGATAATATGAATAACTTGGTTATTTAAGGGGTCTAGCCTTTAGTATGGGTTTAAGTGGCACATAGTCATTGAGACCCCTGCCACGATGAGATGCCAACCTCAATATCCACTTAGTTTCAATGGTTTCTGTGTTATTCACTTGATCTCCACCACGTACACTGGTGGGAGAAATGCACAAAACTTGAAATAAAAACACATGTCCTGTACAAGATATCATGTGCTTGGCTAATGCACTACAAGTGTCTAACCTGTTGAAACCAGTGTACGTGGTGGAGATCATGTGAATAACACAGAAACCATTGAAACCAAGTGGATATTGAGGTTGGCATCTCATCGTGGCAGGGGTCTCAATGACTATGTGCCACTTAAACCCATACTAAAGGCTAGACCCCTTAAATAACCATGTTATTTATACTATCACAATTTGATGCATAATTCAATTATCCACATCAAATTAATTGCACTTATATTAATTGTATTTATTTTATGGATATGTTTTATTATTTTTATTAGTTTTAGTATTATTCTGCTCTACTTAGTACTACAGTTATTGCTTTAAATTGTCTTAATGTCTGCACATGCATTTTGTATTTTTCTTGCCTTGTTGTTTATCTATACCTTTAAGCTAGGCAGGAAATGACGAATGCACCTTGACATGTTCCTGGTTGTATTTATATCAGTGAGTGGTTTTGAATTGTGAACGTCTGAGGAAGCGAATTATTTCGTGAAAAGCTTTTATCTATTAAAAATTTTTGTTTTTCACTTGTGGCGACTCTTGGATTTGAATTGAAAGTGATTTCCTGGAGCACAGTATATTTAAGGTGTTACCTACATTATATGGATGGTACGTGACTGTTTATTAACATCGGGACACACGCTACTTTGGACAACAGAGCTGTAGTAGGTTATTTAAGCTGCCGTTGAAAATTGAAACTGAACTGTTTTTTGTCAGTTATTGGCTTCTTTAATCTCTTTATTGAGTACATATCTTGCTACTTGTGGGTCGCTACGCTTGGTAACTACTTTCACTTTCGTGAGTTTTGGGTTCGTGTTTTTTATATATATATATATATATATATATATATATATATATATGTTTGCCCATAATATCTGAATAAGTGAGTGGGATTTTCATGACCGCATCAAGGAAACATTTTCCTTCCTTCTGTGTTTTTTTTTGGATTTTTCTTGGTATATTGATTGATTTTCTTAGTACATTTTAATTTTTATTTTTTTCCATTTGTTTATCAGGTTAGTCCGACTGGACACAAGGTGACCGTTTTCAGCGGAGGCTCAGGGAGAAAAGTTCCAGATACATAGTAAACAATTATAAAAAATAATAAAAATAAATTATACAAACATAGCTATTTTGTACAAAGAGCATAGAAAATATAAAAGGAGTAAAATCAGAGTTTTACAATTGATGCAGCATACAGTGGTTAGAATATTGAGAAACAATTAAACAAGATAATATACAACAAATATACAATTGCTTGAACATAAATTCAAAAAGAAGTTTCCATAGACAAACAAGGTCATAAACTAGAAATCCTAACTATATTGATATGATTTATATTGCATTTATCTTGTTTTAATGATGGTATGTGTGTATTATTGTACGTGTCATATGTGCACAAATATTTGTATTAATCTATGTATTCACAGTATATTGACAAAGTACTGGGTCACATCAGAGGCTTGGGAGGTCATTGTTAAGAAACTGAGAATTGTTGTAAAGCTTGGCACTGAATACCATAAGTTCGGGTTATGCTATAAGAGAATAACTATGTAAAGATAACCATGTCAGCAGCCAGAACGCATTATAAACTGAATGTTTTACTGTGCACATTAAGAAATGGATATATTGGCCCAAACTCTGGACTGATGTGTGTGTGTGTGTTTTTTTTTTTTTATTCCTATTCCTGGGGAAATGCTATTAAGAAGTGAAGAGACATATAAGGGAACAGTTTTAGTAGCACACCAGGCTGTGATTTTTTTATGTCTATTTTCATGCAAAGTTGACAAAATAGTTGAATCTACCCAAGCTGGAAATGTGAGACTGTAGCCCACTGAAGGAGGGGAGATGGGAGGAGTAACTTGGCCAGGAATTAAAACTTGCAAAACTGCCCCTTGTGAAAAATCTTTTTTTTATCTCAGTAATTTGTTGACACTTTTGCAAGTTTCTTTCAGAAAATGTGTGGTACATCAATAGGAACAACATTTGTAAAACTCAGCACATACCAGTCAATGACACATGAGCTGCAGACTCTCAAACTTGGCATTTTTTTCAGGTGGTCCATTCTAAGTGAATGTAAGTCTAGTCTGACAACAAATGGTAGGGCTATTTGCTCTCACAATCTGTGAATTGAAGACTGATTTAGCTTTCCAAAAGAATCACAATGTCTGCCCCCATGAGGGCAGACAAGAGTAAAAAAAAAATAAAATTAGGAATGAGCACTTATTTGGTTGCAGGCAGCTTTAGGAAGTGCAGTAAATCATGGCAAGATAAAAAATATATGTTTTTGCCTGTAGTGGTTCTTTAAACTAGGCTATAATTACATGATGCAATATTAATATTGACCTGCAGGGTGTGCTGAATATGAACTGTTGCAATCAAATGAGTATCTGTGCATCTGCTCAAGTATCAGTCAACCAAGGCTACAACTCTGTTTCAACAAAAATACCCAAGGTGCCTGAGACAAATACGATACCAATGTTGAACTGAAGGCTATACACACAGTCTACAAACAGCATTCTAAACACTGACAGAGCAAACATCCAATCACTCTGTGAATAGACAGATTTGAACAACAGACCAGTCATCAGAAAACACAGCCAGAAATACAAGCATACCAAACCATATAGTAATCAAAGCACTTATACTTGTATATAAAACATTTGCCTTCAAGATATGTGACAGATGTATAAAAGCAACTGTCTTTTATATTGTGAAGAACATTTAAAAAAACTGTGTGATGAACAAACTTGTCAAAGATACATAAAAATCAACATAGTTAGAATTTATCCACAGTTATAAGTACAGCTACCATGTGATAATTTGCAATACCTTACTGATGCATGATGGGTATTCCTGCATTCTAATCAGTAAACACGTTATTGTAATAAATACAGAACTGAATACAGGGGAAAATGCATTTCAGTTCATAAAATACATAAAAATAATTAACATACCTCTCTCCCTCTGCTGATCCTTAAGCATGTGCATCCGCTTGATGCACATGGCTCTGTTCCAACAGCTCTCCTTGCAGTCTGAAACAAAAAAAGAGTATGGAGTTTTCAAACAACACTAATATACATTGCTTAATGCAGTTCGCAAGCATTTCTTTCAGAAGAACATTACATAAGCAGAATACAGAGTTAACATTTTTACATTCAAGTGCTAACATCCTTGACCAGAGATTGGAGGATATGAGATTCAAACCCACAACCTCAATCTGTCTCCAAACTCCAACCCTGAGGGCTACCTTTCTGCTTAACATACTGCAACTGAAACAAACAAGTTTTGCAGCCAGTGAAGTTTTTTGTTATGACATCATCTTGATGGGGGATGGTCTAATAATAATGCTCTTGTCTTAGGATTGCAAAGAATGTGCTGCTCATATAGCTAAACAGTTGGAAAAATACATTCGGGGTATCACTATTTTCAGATACATTAACTCTAATGCAGAGCATAGATTCCTCAGGCAGTGTGAAAGTGTCAAGTAGTACATAGCTTCTGTGAACAAAACCATACATGTTGCTGTACATTAAGGACACGGAAAGTTAAGTGTGAGGACCATTATTCCTTGTTAAATTGCCTATCAGTAGGAAAATGCACACATATTCTATGTTCTTCATTTCAGCTGTGAGTCTGCCCATCCCAGTCCCTCTGCTGAAAATGGACTTGTTATCCAGCCAGACTAGCCCGGTCAACAAATAAAATATGAGGATGATGTTCTATTACCAACTTCAATATTTCATGAGAAAACAGACCTTCATAGCATTTTTACAAAAAGTAGGCAATATTACCCCTAAAATTTCTCAAGACATATAACAAAATTTAGCAAGATGTACTGCCCCGCAGTTAAATAGCTGATGTTAATGGAATGTTATGGATCACGGATATATTAGTAGGAATTCAATGAATAACAAAGTTATTCACAATTACACTCAAAATATCCTTTAACAGCAATAAGTGTAATATGCTTCTGTAAATAAATGCTATGGGTATATTAAAGCAGGTTAACAGTTTCATATATATATATATATATATATATATATATATATATATATATATATATATATATATATATATATATATATATATATATATATATATATATATATATATATATGTATATATATGGGTCACCTTCATTTGGCCGACAACTCATTTGATCTAAACTCATTTGGTCGACAGTTAATTTGGTCGACAAGCAGTATTCAAGGCAAAAACCTGGGATTTGCCCCCCTCCCCAATGTGCGACCCTGGAGTTGATATATATAGTTAGGGTGTGGGGGCACAGCCCCCCACATTGGGGGGTGTGGGGGGTGAAGCCCCCCACCTATTTCTGTTTAAAAACATGAAAATACAACAAAAACTACACATTTTAATTGAAAATAGGTGGGGGGCCTCGCCCCCACACCCCCCAATGTGGGGGGCTGTGCCTCCCACACCTCCCTAACTATATATATCAACTCCAGGGTTGCACGACATTGGGGAGGGGGGCAAATCCCAGTTTTTGCCTTGAATACTGCTTGTCGACCAAATGAACTGTCGACCCATATATATATATATATATATATATATATATATATATATATATATATATATATATATATGTATATATCCCCTTTCTAGATTTGAACACACAGCACACAAAAGGCAGATATGGTGGCCTGTTTCATTACAGGCTGAGCTAACAGTCAGCACATGTTGCTGTTAAACAAATAGGTACTGCTCTCCAAATGCTGTTATTCAACAGCTGATGTTATGAGTGTTATGAATTACAGCCATATTTGTAGAAATTTGAACACTATATCAATGAATCATTACCATGCACAACATAAACATTAACATAAAGCATTGCAATATGGTTCTTCCAAAAATACTGTGGGTGAAGTTAACCAGGTACAGATATATGTTTCTCCTATGTGGTTTGGAACCCACAATATTCCAAAATGTAGACATGCTGGCCAGGTGATTTATAGACCTAGCTAACATTCAGCAAATGTTTCATTGTAGAAAACAGGTAATGGGATCTATATCACATTGTCGAAGTTTTACAACTTCAAACGCTATATGGTCGAACCCATATGTTCAAAGTTGTAAAACTTCAAAAACTTAAAAAATAAAAATAAATAAATTACCTGGCGGTTGTAAGCATGTGGGCAAGACCCCCTGCACCCCCCACACCCCACGCTTTTTAAATATACTAACTCTGAGACCGCACTACAATGCAGTACAGTGCAGAAAGGGAAGATTTGCCTTTACTACACTATAGTGCGATCTTGGAGTTGGTATATTTAAAGAGTGGATGCTGTGAGGGGTGTGGGCTTGTCCCCCTGCTTGCAACCATCAGGTACATTTTTTATTATTTTCATTTTATTTTTTTAAGTTTTTCTAAGTTTTACAACTTCGAACTTATGGGTTTGACCATATAGCGTTCGAAGTTGTAAAACTTCGACAAAGTGATATAGACCCCAGGTAATGCAGGTGTTTCTTAGAAATCCTGTGGTAAATGGATGAATGCGAAGCATGCATGCAAGTTTTGGACCTTTCATAGTAAAGAAATAACAGCTGTCAACACATAACTAAAAAAATATGCATAAGCAATGAGATGTGCATTACTTTTTAAATTAAATAAACGTGTCTGTGTAATTGTTTGGGAGATATGATGTAAGGAAGTTATATACGTGTTTGTATTCTAACTTGTAATGATCCAATAGGTGATACAGTGGGACTATAATGGAAAACTATGAAATGCGCAGTTATCCACGGCCTAGCCGCTACAGGTGTCTGTAATGCAGGAGAACAGTGGCTATGTGAAATTATGTACTTAGAGGTTGTAAAACATCTGTACATTTACAAAGGACATACTTATGGACATTATACACATTATTAAATAAATTAACAACATGGGAATCAAATCCATAGTTAATATGACAGTATTTACCAAATCCACTTAATTATTCCCATGAGCTAATTATCACAGCAGCTAATACATGGTTATAAAAATATCTATCTGATATATATGATACAGAAAAATATCTGTAAAATCTGTAGCAATGCTCAGGTATGCGTAGAATATTGATACTCACTGTAGTCATCTACAGGCTGCCTCCACACCGCAGCAACCCTACTTCAGAGTTCCTCCACGTCCTTCAATGCAGGTTATCATAATGGTGATGAGCCTGTACTCCAGTGCAGTAGATCCCCATCCTCTGTTGATGTTTCCTCGTAATCCAGTTCCACATGTTGAACATAGAGAAGTTCCTAGGCCTGGGTCTCATCCTCTGCTCCAATCTGGCATACACGGTTAACATATGGGTCAAATCCTTGTTGGTCCAGTTGGGGGCACAGACATGTCTCAGCCTCCTCGAAGTAGCCATCATGATCCTCAAGTAGAAGAAATCTGAAAAACACAAAAACACAGAAATGCTTACTGAGACACCACTCAGTTTGCAGTTATCAATGGTCTAATTTGTAAATGTAACAAAATCAACATTTGAATGTGGCACAGATGTCATGTTTAAGATCATTGGAAGATAACAGGCACTTGCCTCACATGGTACTATTTATCAATACCTATTGGGTGTTTACACAGTACACCTGGGTGTTTCAGCATATAATGGCAATTTATATGAATGTGCATGGATGGGATTCCAAAAAAATTGAATTTTAATTAACATCATGAATTATGTATGGTGCAAATGGTACTTAAATTTGGGGGCACACAAGGTGCACTTTGATTCTGTGATTTGGAATGAGAGGTACCTTGACAATTGGGTAGAATTTCTGTTGCGGTGTTCAGTACATCTGTTAAAGTTATTCATTTCAAAAGGCACATGTTTAAATTCATATTTACTCAAAATAGTAATTTTAACAGAAGCTGTCATAAGTTACTGGAGTGATGTTGTCTTGAACTTTATGCATACAGGTGTTGTCCTTTTTAATAGTTTATTTTGGTCCCATATGTAGTTGTACGAACAGACTTCCATTGCAAATGTTAACAATATGTGAAGGATGATTTAGGATCAGCCACAATTCTTACTGGTAATTCCTTGCACTCTGTGATGTAACTACAGAAAGCTATGGATTCCAACACTATCCGTACTTAGTATGTTATGTTGATATTACGGGTATTTCTTATTTCACGTATCCTAACAAATCTGTTATAAACGTGCTGTTGCTGTTATGGATATGTCTTCAATGGTATTATCAGTACTAAGAAATATGTAGACATTTTAACTAATGCATTAGCAAAACATAAAATGAAGAAAGGATCAGATCATGATTTTGTATTTAGTGTTATAGATTTATTGTATAAGAATTCTAGAGGTGGTGATGTGAATAACAGGCTTGAGATGCATAGGTTCATAAGTTCATAGGTAGGTCCTACGCTATCGGCCCAAGGGCCTACGTAAGCCTAGCCAGCAAGGTTCCATGGCTTATGCCACCCAAGAAAGTTATTTTCCTGTGCCACTGTCGAGCAGAGACACAGAAGTGATCCCTGGGGTGTATTTCCTATGTCCCATCCACTCATCAAGATTTTTCTTGGAGAGTGCTAATGAAGAACTTTGCTTGACATAGATGGGTAGCTTGTTCCAGAGTATAGGAAGTCTCTGGGACAGGAATCTATCTCTCCAGTGTGTCCTGTTTATTGTGGTGACAAGGTTTAGGTCCCTAGAGCATGTAGCTCAGAGGGATTGGGATTTCTTTAGGTGTAGCATGTCTAACAGCTCTGGGTTTGACATAGCCTTATATGTGAGGCAGAGATCACCTCAGAATAGGCGATATGCTACGGAGTAAAGCTGGAGTTTTTTGAGGCGGTCAGTGTAGGGCATTTGTTTGAGGCCAGTATCCTCTTTGTGAGGTACTTCTGCGGCCTTTCCAGCTACTGCAGATGTCTTGTGAGGTACATTCCAAAAGGGGCGTTGTACTCTATAATGGGTCTAATGAGGGATGAGTACAGTGGGACAATGACCTCCTTTTTTCTGGATGAAAAGCCCTTAGTGATGAGGTGTGCCACATAGAAGGATTTCCTGACTGTTGTGGCAATGTGGTTATCAAAAGTGAGACCACTGTCCACCTGTGTCCTTTAGTCTCTCATCACACTTTCGATGTTTAGTGTACTGCCACCTATGTGGTAAGTCATGGGTACATGTTTTTTTCCAAAGGGGATAACTATACATGTCTTGGCATTAAGCTTGAGCCCATGGCTCTGGCACCAGGCATCTGTTTTGTTTACCATACAGTGATACAACAAACTCAGTGTGTATGCATACCTGTGTCAGTTGTGCCCTGAATTGATGTTCTGTTTTTTTTTTAATCCATTTCTATATGTTCATGTTGGAATATGTTATGCTTGCATTACATGTGATGCTCAGTGTATATATCTAGTGGGTACTTGCCATTATATGCAATCTGCATTTCTGTGGTGGGGCAACACCTGAACATCAAAGTTCAATGTGTGTACTCATGTACATGTGGCTTGTCATGACTCATATATTTAGTGAGATGTTGTGGAGAATTAAAACACTTTTGGTAAAAATAGATATTGTTGAGAGGGGTATCCTTACCCAGTAGCAGTCCCTCAGGTATTTCACCTTGGTGGAATGCAGCCCTGAGTCCACTTTCCCTCCAAATGACAGCATCATGGACACTTCCAGAGTGTGTTGCAATGATGTTTGTTATGCTGCCATCTGCTGCACTCACCACTTGGCAGTTGGTGGATGGCCATCCTTTTCTGTTTATGTATCGGTCTGCTTCTGGATGTACTGGTGTCTTGTTAACTATGTGTGTGCATTACAGTCCCAGGGAAAAAAAAATGGTGGGCCATTTTCAGGGCTTTGCTATTTCCACCACTGTGGTGTGATCCTGGAGTTGGTATCTTTAAGTAGGGGGGTGTGGGGGAAGAAGCCCCCCACGTTGAGGGGTGCGGGGGATGAAGCCCTCACTTTAGTTTAAGTTTTAGGTTTAATTTTTTTTTTTTGTCACGGAACAGCGATTTTTTTCCCTGGGAAAAAAACGCTGTTCTGTGTTTTCATTATTATTGGGTTTCAGACTTTTTGGTTCAATGTTACAACATTTGAACTTATGTTAGTTCGATGTTGTGATATAGATCCAGTGAGGAGACCTAAGGGCCGTAGTGACATCCCTAATTCAAGCCCTAGAGAATCATCAGTCACAAGTCCTTTGCCAGCCTGTTAGGTGCTGTGTCAGTCCATCTTACAATAGTATTGCCAATGATGAAGACATTTGTGGGATGTGCTGTAGGTTTATGGGACCTTAAAGGTTCAGGCTTACATTACAAGTGACTCCCAGTAATGCTATATATCTGCAGTTGTGAGCATAGTGTTAGTAGTTTTACTACATGGCTGAGATGTTAGCAGAATATCTAGGAAGCCTAGCATGCTTTGGCAATGATTTCTTTATTACCTCAGCATATGTATGGGTGATGCTTTAGTGTTATAGTACTGTAGTGTTGCTTCTTAATGACCATAGGGGAATGGAGAGACGAGCCTCCATTTTAGATAAATAAGTGAATCCCATGCAGATATAATTAAGATGTGTTTAAAGAAGTGGATTGTCCATAAAGATGAAGCAGAGGCTGTTTGCTTCATGGAACTGATGCCTTCTTAAAAATAGTAAGGGTATTCAGTAAAATACTTTATTAATGTATTAATTAAAGTTAATTTTATTGCAGGAAAGTAAAGTTATGAAAAATATTAGACATTTGTATCCTAACTTTGGTTTCCTACAAGTGAATGAGATCTAAATCAATATCGCAGCCCTCAGAAACACCTAAATACTCCTGTCATTTCTTCCTAATCTTATGGTTTAGGTCTATATATACCTCTTATACTCATTTTTTTATTGTATAACTGCATAACCGCATGCTGTTATGTATCACGGTGCAATTACTGCTAATGTAGGAGGCAGACTTTGCATGTACAAGGTGGGTAGTATGGGGCAGCAAAGCCTAGGGGACAGCTCATGGACATTTATTAGTAGGATATAATGTACAAGGGAAAGCTACTGGCATTGTGACCATCTTATTTTAATTCATTATGTCTTACATTTTTCACACAGGTTACATACTGACTATTTCTGGCTACTTGTAAGGAATAAAATGCAATCAGAAATGAGAAACTCTGGTTCAGGCACAAGGCAAGGGGAAATGTATCAGAGGCCAATGACTTTGCAGATGTTCCACTGGAAAATAACAGTCTCTGTTTATTATGTAAAAATGCAGATTTCAAATGGCAAGAGTGGGCAGCTTCATAACGCATTTGTTTAGGTGGAGTTAATTGTAATGGGGGTACACTGCAGCAGGAATAACCTTATGGATATGGTAACAGTTTTATATAAATGGCTTGTCTCTCTCTCTCTCTATGTGTTACACCCACGCACACACATTAATACAAGCATGCAAGCACACATATGCACACACACACACACACACACACACACACACACACACACACACACACACACACACACACACACACACACACACACACACACACACACACACACACACACACACACACACACACACACACACACACACACACACACACACACACACACACACACATACACACACACACACACACACACACACACACACACACACACACACACACACACACACACACACGCACACACACACACACACACACACACACACACACACACACACACACACACACACACACACACACACACACACACATACACTTGCACATGCTTGCCAGCTAGCTTGCAACACCTTACATGCTTAAGATAAGGAATATGTCCTTAACCTGGTTTGGTCAGTATATGACCCATCTCAGATATCTGTCTGTGGAGAGTAGAGTTATAGCTTTGGTGCCCTTCTCCTCTTAGTCTATCCAACTTTCCGAGATTTGAAGGTTATGTACAAATCACGGTTACTTGGGACACAAACATATGTTTGGTGTCTCTGTATATGTGAGCAAGACTGGACCACTCCACATTGGGTAATACTTGTAAAAAGGTAGTCAAGAGAAGGAAAAGGGAAATATAATCATGCCATGTGCAGACCGAGAAGCAAATTTTCCTAGAAGAGCTTTAAGTCATTGTTCAACACTTAGACTGTAGACTAACACCTAGAATCAAAGGAATGGTCAGAAAGACTGTCTGGTGCAAAAAGGTACCTCAACTGGTCAGCTCTAATGACTTAACAGTTACCATTCCAGTAGTAGGGTGCAAAATGATTAAACATCTCTCTTCATCCAATGCTTAGTTTATTGACAGTTCATCTGGATAGAAGGCATTTCCATACTGCACACTGGATTTAGATAAGGCTCACACATAGGATAAGAGTGGAGAGCCAGTACAGGGATGGACAGAGGCAATAGAAACTGAGCATTACACAGTGGCAATTCCCAATTTACCATATATCCAAAGTGTCAATGGATGCTGATAAATGGTGTGGCAAATGCAGATATCAGTTTGACACAGAGTGTAGATAATTTGTGTGATAAAGAGGGTAGTTCATTTTATTAATCATCACTCCTGCTTACAGAAAACATGGTATAGCAACAGACACGAGGAACAGATAACATTTTAATGAAGGACATTGAATTTTCAGGCTACAATGAACATGCAAGATGAAAGCTTGTTAAAATAGAATGGGCCAGATTTATATCACACTGTATACCTTAAAAAGACTGAGAATGGAGTGATGAATATACATTCTGCAGGGCTGTGAAAGGTCAGGGATTGAAATGTACAGGTGTATTATTGCCAGACACATATAGATTGTACTCAAACTTTTTGTTGTTCATTTGAACTGTTCCTACTTTCAGTAGAGTTTAATCCTGTTAGAATAGCTAGCTGTACTTGTTTTTGCCTCTTCAAAGGATAACTTCATACAATAACCAAAGAAAAGCAATGCATGGTTCACATATGTGGTTGTTAAAATAAAAATATATATAAAATGTTTTTGGTGAAGTGACATGCCTTGAATAAGAAATATGTAACATACAATGCCAAATGACCTAGTGTTTGTGAATCTAATTTAGTCACTCAGCATAATAAAGGATAATTAAAACAGGAACAGAGTGCACTATTTCTCCACTAAGGGATGATGGGCACTTGTAGTTAGCAATGGGCAGGTCTGGTGCCCCCATACTTAGTATCAAGGACAGTTGCTTCATATATTTTCTACAATAGATCCTATGAACTCTCTCTTATAGTGGTAAACAGTTCTATTAATAGTTGAATCATAGCTGGCTGTTAGTGCCAGCAACAGCACTATATTAATTTTATTTTTAAATTAAATATTCATATAAAGCTAAGTCAGAAATCAACTTGAGAAGAATGAATAAGTAAAATTACTTTAAGTACTGTCACGAGCACTGGCCTGCATGTGTATGACAACTTTCTGTAGTATAAAAAAAAAAACAGGTGAAGGGAAAAAAATCAGCAAGGTTCAGAAACCTTACTGGACATATACACGTGTGCCTATTGTGTAGGATGCATCAGTTTTGAAATATTCATGGAAATATACTGACTCTAAAATAATACCAGATATTAGTGCATTAACTATATTAATTGTATTCAAAACTGTATTAAAAATCTTGCAAGCAATAACTTGTTTCAAGTTTACAGGGCTATCCAGGAAATACTATATCTTGAATTTATGACTGGAGTTGGCTGGCTGATTACAAGTCATCACATATATTTTAATCTTCTTCTGTTCTGTTATGACACTATTCCTGCAGTATTCAAATGCTTCTGGGAAAGGAACTGAATGATGCAAACAACGGAAGATGTTTGCTGCAATACAAGCGGAGATCTGAGCATTACTGTGAAATTCGTGAGGACTTTTAGCTTCACAGCAGATAACCCATTTCTGGATATGCACTGAGTTCTGATAAATTTGAAATGAGTGACAGGTCAGCTTACTATGTCACTTAGTGTAATGAATTAACCAGAAGTAATAACCTTGTTTATCTTATTTAATTTTGTTTAGCAGATCAAGCAGGATAATGAATTAGTCAGAAGTGATCATCTTGTTTTTTTCTTGCTCCAATATACAGTCATCAGCTAGTGGGTTATTTACTTTGACATGTGTAAAGACCAGAGAAAAAAGATAACCCCAAAGTTCTTTCTCCAGTGGTGGGACTTAGCTCATTAAAACATTATAAATATTAGATGTTTTTTTCTAAACATAACCACACTGCTTTCAATGTGTTTCACTGGATGCCAGACCTTGTTATACAATATGCTTGTGTTCACACTGCAAACACACATAAATCAAGCACACTCCATGGCACACTACCAAGAAAATGAGCAGAAGTACCGCCAATGCAAAAGTTATCACTGTTGTCAGTAATTGTCATAATGTTTCAAGTAACAAAATTCTTCAAATAGAAAAAACAGAAAATTACGTTAATCAGCAAAGAAGTGATTTAGGTTCTGGAACAACTTAAAAGATTTTGACTAAAAAATGAGGATATGTAAAAAAACACAGAAGTTTGATTTTGAAAGTGTGAAGAAACTAGTAGCAACACTAAGAAGGTTCACAGAATTAATATAACGGCTGTATTAAAACTTGCCAAATGTGTTTAACTGTTTTCTGTATTTTTACTGTTATGTTTAAAAAACATTTTTTCTTCACCAAAAAAATAACTGACATGGGAAATAAGAATGACCCATCACTGAAGTTAAATTAAAAACAATAGTAGGTTACATTTGCCACTGCAAAGAAATTGAAATTAGAATGCAATAGAAGCAATTTGTTACTCTCCAGATGTAACCCTTGGCTAATGACTGGGCTGTGTCTTGTCTTTTTTCACTGACAAAACAACATCCTTTAGTATTAATAATGGCATTAGACTCAGCATTTCAAAGTTATGATGCAGCTTTAATTCTATACAAAATGGACGCTGTAATGAAAACACATTTAGCATCACAGCCTCTTCTTCCAGAGTGAGCCCAGAGCTGTATGCATTACAGGTGCTAAGCATTCTTAAAGGTACACATACACACACACACACACACACACACACACACACACACACACACACACACACACACACACACACACACACACACACCTATCTCTCTCTCTATATATATCTATATCTATCTATCTATCTATATATATATATATATATATATATAGGTGTATAGAAAGATGTACACAGACATATACACATAGATATATAGATATAGGAAAGTTGTACAATGAGCTATTGTCATCATCATATCTTATGGGAAATACAGCTGAAGCCGCAGTGTATATATAAACACTCCTCTATTCCTTATATAAACTCCATAAAACTAGTTGTTAAAAAAGTTGTTTAGCATTTTTGTTCCTTTAATTTAAATAGAACGTCATCAGAACTGTTTTTACTTACAATTTGAATACATAAATACCTTTGAAAATGGTGTCACATGATAAAACCTTCCAATAAAAATAACTTATTAATTAAAACCAGCAAATTCATCTGAATGCCCTTAGGCATCATAATATTTTAACTTTAAAATTACACTGATAGAATGGCTATAATTTATCCCTAGATAACTCATAGCATCCAGTTTAATTTGTCATTTAAGTTCACATTGCAAAAGATGCTTATCCATAATGAACTCATGAGGATCACTTTTAACCTGCTCTAATATGGCTAAACTGAATCTATGTGTTTTATTCTCATTTATATGCCTAAATAAAGCATTAGTGTTTCTAGATTGTTTAATATCTGTCAAATGTTCATAGATCTTTTCTTTCAACTTCCAAGATGTTTTGCTTATGTAAAATTTAGCCCGGTCAACAAATGTAAAATACAATAAATAAATATAAATTATCATTCAGAAAAAATGGCTTAACTTTGTCACTGTTCATGCTTGGAGCTTTTCTCCCCGGGCCTCTACTGAAAATGAACATATATCCAGTTAGACTAGCCCGGTCAACAAATGTAAAATAAAATAAATAAATAAAAATACTGGGTGGAAATCACAGACCGCCACATAAACAACTTACTATGTATAGCATGAAAAATGACCATTGATTTTATATCTTTCCCTTTTTATATTGACATATTCTACATTAAAAATGTATGCACACTGTGAACAATAGTCACACTTTTGCATACCTAATCTACGCTCAGTGACATTTCCATATATTGATGAAGTGCTTTCTATAAATATTAGAACAACATTTAACATTAACTTGATCTTTGGGGAGCTCTATGTCTAAATATACAGTCCTTTCCATGTCACTATTGTGGGAAATTTTTAAAAAACTCTGCAAAATGATTTATATATGTTATAAAATTCATTAAGTGCTCCTTAGAATCTATCGAAAAGGACGAAAATATCATCCAAAAATGCATATGCAATTTCCAAGGATTTTTGTATTCACTATTGAAAATGAAACGTAATTCCCACTGGGCTAATACAAAGCTGGCAAACACCATGGTGCATGCAGTGCCCATTGCTACTTCTGCAGCTTGCCGAAAACATTGCCCTTCAAAGTAAATGACGTTATTGTTCAAAACCATACTCATCAAAGCTGCAATACTGTTCAGTTGAACTGACTCTAATCTGCCCCATCTGAACAGTTCCTCTTCAAACCACTGTAACCCGATGTTATGTGGAATAACTGAATATAAATCATGCATGTCTATCATAAGAAGAATGGCATCAGATATAAATTCAACATCCTTAATTTTGTTTAAAAAGTGCCAGGAATCCTTACACAAATACTGCAAACTATCTATACCATCCTTTAACATGTAGTCCACAAAGTTTGCAATATAGCAATTTTTTGATCTTATGGCATCTACAGTTGGTCTAAACAGAGGTTTATTGATATGTTTATGAATTTTAGTGATTCCAAACATCCTTGCAATCACTGGTCTTTTGTTAATATTATACTCTACTTCGATTTTAGATAATTGCCCTTGAAACAACATGTCTTCCAGTTCCATATTTATCTTACCATAGGCTATATTTATTTCATTACATGAAACTTCACTATATGTATCATCAAGTAACATGGCGTTCATATAATCAATGTAATCTGATTGATTCATAACCACCATGCGTTCCCCTCATCTAGTCTCATCACTCTTGTGTTTTTATTTTCATAAATGTCTTTAAACAACTTTGTTTTTCTTTTAGTCATATTAAAATATTTATCTGAACTTGATTGCCCCGAAATATTCCTGATATCCAATTCACAGATTTTCTCAAAAGTTTAAACACTATGGTGTAAGGGTGGATTAAAACAACTTGATCTATTTAATGCATGATTAAAATGAAAGACATTGTGTAGTTGTATTACCTGCAAATCACAGTGCTAAGTTCAACTTTTGAGTAAACAAATTTAATTCAAGAATAGCATCAACCACATTAGCCCTCATAGTATAAGCATAGGACCCTGTGTGACGAAAGGAGATACTGCCAGCACAGCTAGATGGAATTGTGTAAATAAGTATATGTCATTTGTGAATATCAACATGATTTATATAAGATGCTTGTGCTACAAATGTATTAGAACTGTATATCATGTATATATCAAACTGCTGGTACAGAAGTGTGTATTGGAAAGGTTTTTGCAAAGTGCTGTTTGAAATGTAACCATAGTATGTCCTACTGGAATAGAACAGAAATGTACATGCACTATTGTAACTGTTTAAATGTATATATTTTAACAGTGAAAACTGGAATACAGGAGGTTAACTTCAGAAAAATAACTGAAATTAAATTACTTTATGGCTAGGCCATAAAAGATGGTATCTTTCAGTTTTCAGTGCAGCAAGAGACACAATGTCTGTACTAGGGGGCTTTCTTTATTGTCTTTAGAGTGAAATAATTATTAATCTTGAAATGTGGAGGAATGTAATTGTTTTATGACTTCCAGCATCTGCCAAAGATTAAGATCTATATATTTTTGCAGGTAGATGCTAAATACTGCCAGTTTCCAGCCGTTGGGGTTTCATCTGGAAACTAAACTCAGAAGACAAGATATGATGTCATTCTGCAAGCTATCCCAGCAGTAATATTTGAGATATTAATTTGAGAAGTCTGTTTGTAAGACAGAGCACTCTGTATTCTGTCTTGGACCTGACAGCAAGACGACCCATTCACCACACATCTGCCTTGCTCTATAAGTAAGTTTCTAGGCTATAGTAATTCTCTTAGATTCAGTCAGGAATATAGTGAAGCATCATTTTAATTTTTTTCTTTATTTATTTGAGACTATCCTGCAATGTTGTTTTAAATATTTCCTGTGATTTTGAACTCTGATGTCACTCTGGATATATACTGAGTATTTGCTTGTTCTTTTTATTATTAAATATATTTAAACCATTCATTGTGGCTGATCTGTGTAGAGATATTTAAGTTTTGAGAATACTTGCATATTTATCTGGTGACACTGTTTGGGCCACTCCTAATAGCCTTGTTCTTGATCAAATGACCATTTGTATTAATATTAATATTACACAGTAAGATTGGGCACCCTTTGTTAAGGGCCTTAAAGTAGCTGATTAGGAGTTGACTGGTGGCAGTGGTACCTACCTTATAATCTGAGCAGAAGGGGGAATAACTACTAAACCTGTGTCAGTCTATTCCAGGTGTGTGTGTGTGTGTGTGTGTGTGTGTGTGTGTGTGTGTGTGTGTGTGTGTGTGTGTGTGTGTGTGTGTGTAAGTCAAACCTTAATGAGTGCGCGTGGCAGCTACTTGGGCAGGGACACAAAGCACTGGTTGGACAGAGAGGGTGCTGGTAGGTCTTGGCTTGGTCACTCAGCTGAAATCTCAACTCTATAGCTGTGCCAGTGGGGAGTCTTACTGGGGATCTGGAGAAAGAGGGAGAAACCAGCCCTGGGCTGACTGTGGTCTCTCTGTACTCTTAAGGGAAATTGTACTTGATGCAGAGAACTGCACCTGGAAATATTGTGTGTACCTGTTATCCTCCCAGTGTACATCCCCCACTGTTGCCAGTGGTAAGGATTGAGGCTCACTGATTACTGGTCCAGTGGTGGATCATCACATACTGGTGTGCAGTGGTAGGATATCCACATCACTTATTGGTTGGCAGTGGTGGGATATCCACATATTGGGATTCAGTGGTGTGGATATTGAACTCCTGTAGCCTGTAAACAGTGGTCACTAAAGAAGGTGTTTGTACTCTCAATCAGCCACACAGTGAACATTCAGAGTTTCATATCACAATAGTTTTATTTATTTTTTGTTAGCTTAGTTAGTCAGGGAGAGCAGGCAAGGATGTCAGCAGAGGAGTATGGCAAGCTGACAAAAAGCCAGTTGGCTGAGATGTGCCAAGCCAAAGGACTGGTGCATGCCAACCTGACAAAAGTGGAAATGGTTGCAACCTTAACCACAGCTGCATCACAGAGCAGCAACAAGGAGGACAACCAGACTGGCCTTGGGGGTGAACATCTGTCAGAAAATGGATGGTTCAACTTTGCCTCAGAGGACTTCAAAATCCGTTTGGGTTAGAGAGACTTGAACTGGAGGCCAAACATTTGGAAATAGAATCAGCAGAAAGACTGCAGTGTTTGGAGGTTGAAGCAGAATCAGCAGAGAGACTGAGACATCTGGAAGCCAAAGAAAATGAGAGGCAAAGGCAACATGAAAATGAGATGCTGACTCTTCACCAGGGTCATGGAGGTAATGGGGGAAGGGAGTAACTGAACCCCAGAAGCAATAACTGTCTTTCGGCTTTTCCCGGTTAGGGGTCGCCACAGCAGAACTCTGGTCTGCTAATGATTGGCAGTGAATTTTTATAGTGTTAAGTTGCCAGCCTGGCACCCAACCTTCAAGGAAGGCACACCCACACATGCTCACACCTACCTGCATGTCTTTAAATTCACTTGACCGTGAGAAGGGCATGCAGACACCGCACAGAAGGCACTCCAGCTGTGAATTGAACTGGAGAACCTCTTGCTGTGAGGCAACAACACCAACCACTGCACCACCATGACCTGAACCCCAGAAGCAATAAAGGTCAGTAAATTTCTTCCACAATTTACAGAGGGTGATAATTTTGATAGTTTTATTCATATGTTTGAAAGGGTTTGTAAACAGTATAACATTGACCAAGGGCTCTGGGTACGGTTCCTGACCCCCTTTCTCTATGATAAAGCTGTAACTGCTGTTTCTAAATTGTGTGATACTGATTGCTTAAAATGTAATACCATTAAAAACTGTTCATTAGAGTATTTTAAGTTAACACCTGAAGCTTATAGAAAAAAGTTTTGTGAGCATAGACGTAAGGCAGATGAAAGTGTGTGCGAATATATTGCTGAGTTAAGGACTTATTTTCATAGGTGGGTGAGTGGGTGTCAAGTCACCACTTTTGAAGTGCTGGCAGACCTTTTAGTGAAGGAACAAGCCCTTAGCACTTTGCCCAAGGACATGAGAATCTGGTTGGCAGATAGGGAATGCAATCACGCAGATGAGTTGGTGAAAAAGGGAGCCCTATACGTAGCGAGTGGAGCATTACTGCACAGTGATGCTCATGAGTCTAAGGAAACTCATGGTGGGCAGCCTAAACCAGACCAACAGAGTCTGTCAGTAACAGGAACAGCCACTAGTTAAGGTACATGGCCATGATCAAGGGTTAAATGTTTGAAATGTAACCAGTAGGGCCATGTAGCATATAGATATCCACAGAGGCAAGGTGGGGAACAAAAGGTAGGGGAGCCAGCAAGTGTGAATGACAGAATACCAGCACTAAGTTGTCTGGAGACAACAAGGGTACCAAAGTACCAGAAGAAGTTATATCATATCTTAGTTGATGGGAAACAGGCCACTGCTAAGAGCGACACAGCCTCTGACATAACTATTGTGAAGCCTGCAATAGTTAAAGAGGAGCACTACTTGCTTGGGCAGTCTACTTCGGTCAGAACTTTATGAGGCACCACATTTCAAATACCTTTGGATAGGGTTCAGCTTGACTAGGAAGGTGGAAAAGGAAGAAAGCAAGTAGGTGTGTTTGAGAACACCTCTGCAGATGTCCTGATAGGGAATGATTTTGATAATGCATTACCTTGTGTGCATGCAGTTGCATGCAGTCAGGCTTGGAGACAAGCATGTGGGTCTGGTAGCCTGGGGTGGACCCAAACAGACCGCAAACTTGAAGTCAGGACTAGTGAGGTGGCTATTTCAGGAGGTGAGCTACCCTGTAACCATGAGACTGAAAGTGAGCCACAGCTGCTTGCGGGTACTGATGTTTCCTTGGACAGAGTCACTGCAAGGGGAGAGGTGGGTAGTAACACATAAGCTGACAGTGAGGCACCACTGTCAGGGGATATCAGACTTCCTAAGGAAGGGGAGCTGGGAAGGGTTACAAAGAGAGTCAAGTCAAAGTAAACTTTATTGTCATTTAGAACTACATAAGTGCAGCATAAACAAAATTTCGTGCATCGGCTCAATTCTTGAGATTATAAATGAAAGTGAAACAACACATACAAGTAGAGGAATAAACATATCTAACAAATACAATGCTACTCCCAATATATGCAAGAAAGAGCAGAGACATTTACCAACACTCATATAGGAAAAGAATGCTCTTTCCTGAGTTAAATTAACTACCCTATTTAAAGTAATACAAAGCACACTACAGATTGAAATTCCTAAGTTATTTGTCTAATATTGCACTTGAGTGAGTTAAATAATACTGACAATGGATATAATAAATAAATATTGTACTTACTTGGAATATATGTAAGTATATGTTGCACAAATAAATAAAAAAATGACTTTTTATGTGTCCAGACCCCTGGGACTAGTGCCCGAGTTCAGAAGTCTAATCACTGTAGGGACGAAACTGTTACTGAATCTTGTAGTCCTGCAGCGGATGCTGCAATATCTCCTGCCAGATGCCAGATGCTTAAACAGTCCATGCACAGGATGCATGTTGTCCTGTATTATTTTGGTGGCCTTTCAGATGCTTTTTGCAGAATAAAGATGTTGTATCAATGGAAGACTGGAACCTGTTACCTTCTCTGCAAGCCTCACCACTCTTTGTAGCACCTTCCTTTCTGTAGCTGTGCAGCCTCCAAACCACACTGTGAAGTTGCAGGTGAGGATGTTCTCTATTGCACCTCTATAGAAGGTGGAAAGAATATGAAGAGGAAGCTTAGATTTTTTCAGCCTTCTTAAAAAGTAGACGCATTGGTGCACTTTCTTGACCAGCTGACTGGTGTTTCTTGACCATGAGAAATCCTCAGATATGTGTGCACCCAGGAATTTTGTACTCTTAATCCTCTCTACACTCTCACATTGATCCTGAGCATGATGGGTTTGTTCTCCTTTTCCTGAAGTAGATGATAATCTCTTTGGTCCTGCTTACATTCAGGTCAAGGTTATTCCTCTTACACTAACTGATCAGAGATGTCACCTCCTCTCTGTAGACCCTTTCATCCTCCTTTGTGATGAGTCCCACAACTGTGGTGTCATCAGCAAACTTGATGATATGGTTGGACTTGTGCTTAGCATAGCAGTCATGGGTCAGGATGGTGAATAACAGTGGGCTGAGAACACATCCTTGTGGAACCCTGGTGTTAATCATGATGCACTTTGATGTGTTCTTACCTGAACACACTCTCTGTGGTCTCTCAAGTCAGGAAGCCCAGTATCCAGTTACACAGATGTTTACTGATTCCTAAATGTGCCAGTTTTTGTATCAGTTGCATTGGTACCACCATATTAAATGCAGAGCTGAAGTCTATGAACAGTATCTTCACATATATGTCTTTACCCTCTAAATGCTCAAGGGAGATGTGCAGTTCTACTGATATGGCATCAGCCATGGATCAGTTAGCTCTGTACACAAATTCCAGAGGGTCAAAATCAGGAGGTAGGCATTATGAATATGCTTTCTGATCAGCCACTCACAATATTTCATAACAGTGGATGTCAGAACAACTGGTCTGTAGTTGTTAGGGATGGAGGGAGTGGTTTTCTTAGGTAATGGGAGACAGAAATGAGACAGGCTTAGCTCTCAGACTCTACATTACAAGGCTTGAGAGAGGTAGCCAGGGAGGTGCCTGAAGCTGTATACTGGGAGAAATGGTTACTGTATAGAGAGTGGACCCCTGAGGGAGGGCTGAAAGGTAAGGCACTACAACAGTTAGTAGTGCCCAGAGCCTACAATCTGGCACTTCTAGCCATAGCTCATGACATTCCCTTTGCAGGTCATATGGGCATTAAGCATACCAAGAGATGTACTATGCAAAACATTTATTGGCTTGGGATTTCCAGGAATGTAACAGGGTACTACAGGACCTGTGAGCAGCGCCAAAAGGTAGGCATGCCAGGAGACAAAGTCAAAGCTCCTTCGGTGCTTTTGTGTGTGATTCACGAGCCATTTCAGTGGGTAGCTATGTATATTGTGGGGCCTCTGAGTACCCAAGTTCCACAGGGAAGCAGTATATCCTAGTGGTAGTAGGTTAGGCTACCAGATACCGTGAAGCTGTGGCTCTGTCTTCTATTGAGGCAGAAAAGGCAGCAAATGCTTTGCTAGATATTTTCAGCAGGGCAGGTTCCCCCCCCCAAAAAAAAACACTGACTGACAGAGGTGCCAATTTCATGTCAGACCTGCTGGTTTGTCTGTGGAAGCATTGTGGGGTGAAGTACCTAGACCATCCCCTACAATCCCCAGAATAATGGTCTTGTGGAGAGGTTAAACACTACACTAAAGACCTTGCTATGGGCATTTGCAGACCAGTTTAAGAGGGAATGGACAAATATTTGCCCCATCTGTTGTTTGCTTATAGACAGGTGCCCCAGGAATCCACAGGTTTTTCACCTTTTGTGTTGTTGTATGGGCTCAGGGTTTGGGGACATCTGAATTTGATTCGTGATGAGTGGGAGGATGTGTGACTCCCACAAGGAGTCTGTTGTGGCACATGTCCTAAACCTCAGGGCAAGGCTCAGAGAACTCATGGGCTTGGCCCAGGAGAACCTGGCAGAAGCCCAACAAAAAAAAAAGAGAGTATGCTGTGGGTCAACAGGTTATGGTTCTCATTCATGTCAGACACAACAAGCTGCAGCCAGATTGGGAGGGACCCTTCAAATTGGTAAGGAAGGTCAGTGATGTTAACCACATGGTAGAATTGCTAGGCAGGAGGCAGGGCTGCAAACTGTACCATGTTAACATGATGAAAGCTTACCATTACAGGGAGGCCCTGGTGCCAAGTATTTGCTGTAGAAGGCAGGAGGAGTCTGAGGGGGATCGATGGCTACAGGGAACCAGCCAGCTAAATCCTAAATTTCTATGGTGGAGCCTATGGTTGCAGGCATATGATATGACAGTGCAACACTGTAATGGGGTCAGAAATGCCAATGCAGATGGGCTCTCAAGACAGGGAATGGGGTAATGTATTTCCAGACAGGAGCTTGAGTCTTTGAAGTGGGGAAGAACTGTGATGAAAGGAGATACTGTCAGCGCAGCTAGCTGGAATTTTGTAAATAATTGCTTTCTGTATTGTCTTTAGGGTAAAATAATTACTAGTCTTGAAATGTGGAGGAATGTAATTGTTTTATGACTTCCAGCATCTGCCAAAGATCTGTGGTCCATGTATTTTCACAGTTAAGATGCTAAATACTGTCAGCTTCCAGCAGTGGAGGCTTCATCTGGGAACTAGAGTCAGATGACAAGACATAATGTCATTATGCAAGCTATCCCAGCAGTAATATTTGAGATATTAATTTGAGAAGTCTCTTAGTGAGACAGAGCATTCTGTATTCTGTCTTGGACCTGGCAACAAGAATACCCATTCACCACACATCTGCCTTGCTGTATAAGTACATTTCTAGGGTATAGTAATTCTCTTAGATTCAGTCAGGAATATAGTGAAGTATAGTTTAGATGTTTTTCTTTATTTATTTGAGACTGTCATGCAATGTTGTTTTAAATGTTTCCTGTGGTTTTGAACTCTGATGTCACTCTGGATATATACTGAGTATTTGCTTGTTTTTTTATCATTTATTATTAAGTATATTTAAACCTTTCATTGTGGCTGATCTGTGTAGAAATATTTACGTTTTGAGAGTGCTTGCATATTTATTTGGTGACACAGTTGTGGGCCACTCCTAATAGCCTTGCTCTTGGTCAAACTACCATTTGTATTAACATTAATATTACACAGTAAGATTGGACACCCTTTGTTAAGGGTCTTAAAGTAGCTGATAAGGAGTTGACTAGTGGCAGTGGTACCTAACTTATAGTCTGGGCAGAAGGGGGCATAGCTACTAAACCTGTGCCAGCCTCTCCCAAGGCTGCGTGTGTGTGTGTGTGTGTGTGTGTGTGTGTGTGTGTGTGTGTGTGTGTGTAAATCAAACCTCAGAGAGTGCGTGTGCCAGCTACTTGGGCAGAGACACAAAGCACTGGTTGGCAGAGAGGGTGCTGGTAGGTCTTGGCTTGGTCACTCAGCTGGGATCTCAAATCTATAGCTGTATCAGTGGGGAGTCTTTTTGGGGATCTGGAGAAAGAGGGAAAAAGAGGGGAGAAACCAGCCCCAGACTGGCTGTGGTCTCTGTGTGCTCTTAAGGGAAATTGCACTTCATGCAGAGAGCTGCATCTGGAAATACTGTATGTGTACCTATTATCCTCTCAGTGTACATTCCCCACTGTCACCAATGGTGAGGATTGAGGCTCCTTGATTAATGGTCCAGTGGTGGGTCATCACACCTTTAGAAGAAAAATTGAACATTTTAAAATCTTTAGAGTCATTAAAAATCATTTCAGTGCAGAAGCAAAATTCACCATTATTATCTAGCAGTAATGTACCTAATTCTTCCTGTGATGATTCCAATAATTTTTCCACTTTGGTTTGGCTCCCTGTCACTGAAACACTTTTATGCTGTTCTGCATTTGCCCTTCCATCAATCTCCATTGGTTCCTGTTGCTTTTTTGCTCTGATCTCTTGACTTCCATATCCCCTAAAGGGGCCAATGAATTCCACAATTCCCTAAGTGTATTCGATGATGTAGGCACTTTCTCAACTTCTGCTGGTCGAATGTGTACATTGGTACGATTACCATAGTTACCTAGGGGCTCTGGATATGCATCCCCTGAGAATAACTCTCTGAGTCTCTTTTAAGTTTGGATAATTTACAATTCAAAATATCTGCACGTTTTATCAATATTAAAAAAATACATTCTGATAGTTTGTCTCATAATGATCCAATAATAAATCATCACGAATATCTTATTGTGCAAGTCCATTTCACCAGATAATTGTTCTATCTGCCCATTATTATTCCTGACAATTAGTCTCATTATCTCACACCTGGCTCTGTCGAAAATATTGAGAAATTCTTGATGAAACTCAGAGCCCTTGATGGTATGAACGTCCATAGTCTTAAACCTTTAGGTACCTTATTCAGTTCAATATATATGAACAGATAACTGTTCTGTAATTGTAGCTTTTTAAATTTTAACAGTTTTTTCAAACAAAACCAACTGATCTCGTAACAAAGACACCTGATCAGGGGGAGCCACTCTCCTATTTGAGCTTGTATTAAAATCAAACCAGTTGGTTTTCCAAATGTTAAAATCCATATTATTAGTTGCAGCATTTTCAGAGATTGGCATTGGTTGAGTAAGGGGTAACCAAGTCAGTATGAATATTAGAGTAGGGTGATTTTCAAAACCTTTTAGCTTATACTGAATTCATATGGTAGGCAGAATTAGATGTTTGTGTTCCCCCCTGGTTTAAATGATGCTCAGCATTTTATTTTTTTTTAATCTAGGCCATTGAATTATTAATTTCTGATGTTTGCATCATGAGATTATGTTTAATTATTTAAGTAATGTGTTATTCATGTGACTTCAGTCTGAAGAAGTCAAGTAAATAGAAAGTGCTTACTGAGGAATTATTAACATTTTTTTGGATTTTACATCTGCTTGTACAGTTTTATTTTGCTGTTTTCTTCTGCTGTTCAGTTGTGCATTTATAATAAGTCATTTCTGGAACTTTTTATCTTGGTTTTGGTAAGTCAAAATATAAATAAACATTTTTAGTTGCAGCTGTTGACATTTGCCATTGCATGGCACAGATATTGCATTGTACCTAGTGGTGATACAAGGCATGAACCTGCAGGACACATTTCTAATGGCCTTGAGTTGTAAATAAAACACTTCACCTCAACATTCTAAATGCCTTCTTGAATAAACTTAAAACTTGTATTTTCCTGCAGGCATATCCACCATGCAGTATGAGGTTCTATGCTGTCTGCACCCTTAACATAAGGTAGTAAACTGTAAGGTTCCTGTGTCTTTGGGGGGATTTCCCCCATGTAGTGAAATCTCATTCAAATGGGTCATTTTTGCAAAAATGGCCAGTCTGCTCACTTGAACTGAAATTAATTGAAGTACACAATGCACCAGTGCAATGATAACACCAAGTAGACATGCTGTGACAAGTGTCCAGAAGCTAGGCATGTAGCAGGCAAGGTTTGTTGCTGGTATATTGACAGAGAGTCCACAAAAAAGTAGAGTGGTAGTGGTAAAAGTATAGCAGAATACCTAAGTTCTATATGTAAATATACCCTAGGATTCAATAAACTCAAAGCCTACATGGAGCTTACGTATGTGTGAGGTGATGCACTGTGAGCATCAGCGATAATTACATATTCATGCCACACACTGTGTTTAAATGTAATCAAGCATAGTTTCATGGCTGGCAACAGTGTTGTCAGCCAGGAAATCATGTAAAGCAACAAGGATGGCAAACCTGGTAACCTCAGAGCACAGTAGGTTAGTGGGATTGTGCGGAATGCCACAATGATTACCAGGACTTAACATATAGTTATGTATATGTTCCAAACACAGTACAGGATAGTGTATACAGTGCAGAGTATTGTGAAATCCCATTCCAGGCATTCTGTACAGAAGGTGTATAAATGATCTGTAAGGGTACGTGAACTGCAATGTAAAATAAACACTCAGGCAAAGTGTGTGTATTGAATAGGAACACACAGATGAATTGCAGGAATGAACACAGGGAAAGAGGACAGTTAAAACAACCTAATGTACAGCAGACAAGGACATGTCAATAGAAGACAGTTATAGCAGCAACACCAATCCCATATCAATATGGTACAGTATGGACTGCACATTATAAATTCTGTATTATGTGACTGTCACACAAGGTGACATAGCAATGATGTATTTGTGAGATGAGCCTCCTTCCATGAACAACGCAGAAGACATCTATCAGGGATATTATATTTAATTGAGGTAGGGTGCATATTGTGAAACTGTGTAAACTGATTTGCAGGAATATGAATGTAATCTCAGCAGATGTCTTCAACAAGTGGAACACAGGTAAAGGCTCATAGACAACAGTAAAAGAAGCACACACAGTCATGGAAAATATCAGAATAATACAAACAGTAATCCCATGTCTCTGACATAAAGTATGTGATTCTGGGTGATTAGAGATGGTTCTGCACAAACACACTTGTACAACTATTATGACGTGTCAGTAATCTATGAAGGTAATCACGCACACCTTCCCGACACTATAACATCTGCTGGAGGTGTTAGGTGGGACACTGCTATACCTATATGTGACATTATGCTCAAGATAGGCTAGTTGACTGATGTGTATGGCATATACCTATATATATATATATATATATATATATATATATATATATATATATATATATATATATATATATATGGTACAATCCACATTGTCACTAATGGTACCCATGCTATCAATGTTGTCAAACAGCTATGTTATGTACTGTGTGCATCACTGTAACAGGTATCACACATGCATCTGGTGTAACAACTTGATGAGGGTTCCACATCATTAGACAGTAATGTTTATGCAATAAAAAGAATACCTAGGTATGACCAATAAGATGTGTGACAGCTCACAGTGGCAAAGGTGACACACTTCAATTACACATCAATGGAAGATGTATAAGGAGGTACATGAAGAAGGGTACATTGTACTCAGTTATTGGTGTGATGAAGGCTGTGAACTATGAAGGTATTATGGCCTTTGATGTGGATATCATTCACATATGCAGTAGTTGTGTTACATACAAGGGAGTAGTCAGCAATGTGGCCACACGCTGGTGGACATTCCACATATCATCTACCCAAAGACACAGGTCACATACCACTTGATTTGCTTATAGGATGTGAGTTCTGCATTATCCATAGTCTGTGCATTTGTTTTCATGATGTAACAAATCCCCCATGTTTTTGTTTCATCACAGGTGTTATCATGGGTGTGGCAGCAATCTTTGTTGTGTGTTGATACTGTCTGTATTATACTAATGTCACAGCTGGAGTCAATGATTGCCCACAATCTGTAGTCCTTCAGACAGCTGTTTGGACACAAGATGTGTATGTCATTCATGATGTCGACTTAAATAATGGACAAGAAAGATCCTAGCAGACAGTCCTGATGTACAGACCTGATCACTGAACCTGAGATATAGGTCACTTCACACATTTCAACATATTTAGATCCCACGTACATGACTCACTGGTCTACACACTTGGTGATATAGGTGCTTATGGCCACATCCGACAGTGTTAATTGAATACTTCAGTGTAGATTTGTTTCAAATGCCTTGGCCTTGTCAAGTTCAACATGATGATAGTATTGTCACCATGCATGCCCTCAATGACCTCTTTGAGGACATCTAACAGATGTAACGGACATCATGTAGCATTAATAACTCACACAGGTCTGTTACACACAGCTGGGATATTACTAGTGTCCATTTAGTAAAGGTCCATGATGACATGTTGGTCTACCTCACAGATGAGGGGAGTCAGGATGTATCTATACATGCATGCATCAGGTGCTGTCCCTCCCAAGTTCAGATGAATGCATGTTGATGCACACCCTTCTATAGGAACATAGTCTGTGTAGATGGTGTGTTGAAGTGTGTATTCAACCGTGTCAGGAAGGTGTATGTGCTGAGTCATGCTATAGGTGATCTTTGATGTTGTCACAGCCCATTGATTCTGTGTGATATGCCTTGATGAAAGTAAGACAGTGCATAATGTCTATCTTGAGATGGCCTAGAGTTTGGATGCAATCCCCATTCAGGTATCATTGAGAAACTCTCCCAGCAGCTGGGGATTAACCCTTACATCACTAGATGGGTAACTAATTGGCTCACCGACAGAACACATACTGTGAAAGTTAGTGAATCAACCTGTAAGAGTAGAGCTGTCACCATTGGCATACCACAGGGATCTGTGCTTTGTCCTTTACTGTTTGGGATCTATTTTTGACAGTTCAGGATAAAGTATATGGCCTTTGGCTTACATCATTTGCTGATTCTTGCATATTGTGTGCAATCACTGAGTCCACCAATGATGATAACATACTACAGTAGGGGCTAACACAGAGATATGATTGGTGACAAAGCCACACAGTCTACAAATAAATGCAAAAATGTTTCTTTATTTTGGACTTCTGCAAAGTGGAATTCACTGCTAATTACAACATTGACAACACTCCCCCTATGCTGAAACCCAGTGATGCAAGACCTTGGAACACATGCAGATAGCAATCTGAAGTTTGTCCAAGTCTTCACAGTGGTATGGAAAGGCTACATTGTGAACATCAATAAGTCATACCATCATATTCAGATTTGAGGATTATATAACACTGCTGTACTTGAACATCATTAGAGCACTACTAGAGTATAATGCTTTCTTTTGCATGTACCTCACCAGACACATGCAATAGCTGGAGACACCACAGGTTTACTCACCAAGAAAACACAGGGCCTACAAACCATGTCATGATGTATGTGGAAAGACTGAAAGCCCTGTTGCTGTTATTTGTATCATATAGGATGAAGTGACTTCTGCCGGGCCTCCAGGCCAATCTCTGACCCTGCCCTGGTGGGAATAGTGCACATCCACAAATGAGATATAGGTGATGACATCAGCGGTGTATTGTGAGGAGAATATGGTAATAGCAGTATCCTGCATACTGATGTAAAAGGCTCTCTCTAATGTCAAGCAAGTGCACAAACACACACACATACACTGCAGTTGACTGCAATGAGAACAGAACCCTTACCTCTCTAAGTACACTGACTACAGAACTCTGTATTTAAGGCAAGTGCTGTAGCTGAAGTCTGACTTGGAGTGACTCAGACAACACTTTATAGGTGATGACATCAATAATGTCTGGTGAGGAGAATATGGCAATAGCAGTGTCCCACATGCTGGTGTAAAAGGCTCTCTCTTATGTTAAGCAACTGTACACACACACACACACACACACACACACACACACACACACACACACACACACACACACACACACACACACCTTTTCTCTGCATTGAGAACAGAAGCCCCTACCTATCCATCTAACTAGACATATTACAGAGCTCAGTATTTTATGCAAGCACCATGGCACAAGTCTGACTTTTACATGCCTACAGAACAAGTTATAGTATATGACATCAACAATGAATGTTGGATAGAAGACATTGGAAGGCCTGCATGAATTGGATGTGTAGGCATGTACAAGTGTCAAAATA
This sequence comes from Protopterus annectens, assembly GCF_019279795.1. NCBI lineage: Eukaryota > Metazoa > Chordata > Ceratodontiformes > Protopteridae > Protopterus > Protopterus annectens. The sequence continues at coordinate 71,718,042 of NC_056732.1, forward strand.
CTGTCAGTTCATGGAACTGGAGTGATAACTGTAGGATACAACCTTATGCTTTTCTGTCTGGATCGACACACATGGACACCAGTTTTCTGCAGTGAGAACAGAACCTCCTACCTAAGTACACAGACTACAGAGTTCAATACATTACGCAAGCACCATGGCACAAGTCTGACTTTTACAAGGCTGCAGGACAACATATAGTGGATGACAGCAGCAATGAATGTTAGAGAGAAGGTGTTGGGTGGCCTGCATTAAATGTTTGTGTAGGCATGTGCAAACATCAAAATAGCGTCAATCCATGGGATTGGAATGGTAACTGTAGGATACACAGTTATGCTCTTCTGGCTAGATAAACACACACTCTCACACACACACACACACACACACACACACACACACACACACACACACACACACACACACACACACAAGCTGACTGCAGTGAGAACAGATCACCCTACCTTTCTAAGTACATAATCTACAGCACTCAGTACTTTACACAAGCACCGTAGTACAATTCTGACTTTTATAAGGCTGCAGGTCAACTTATAGTGGATGACATCTGCAGTGGATGTTGGAGAGAAGATGTTGGGAGGCCTGCATGGAATGGATGTATAGACACATACAGCTGCCAAAATCATATCCATCCATGGGATTGGAGTGGCAACTGTAGGATACACACTTATGCTGTTCTGGCTAGATAGACACACACATACACCACAGTTGACTGCAGTGAGAACAGATCCCCCTACCTAAGTACACAGAATACAGCATTCAATGCTTTACACAAATGCCATGGCACAAGTCCAACTTTTACAAGGCTGCAGGACAACTTATATTGGATGACATCAGCAGTGGATGTTGGAGAGAAAAAGTTGGGAGGCCTGCATAGGTTCATAGGTTCATAAGTTCATAGGATGTTATTAGGTTAATGGCCCCTGGGCCTTTACAAGCCTAGCCATGTAAAATCTGAGTACCGTTATTGACCAAAGTTAGATACTCATTGTTAGTTGAGTGATTTTGTGATTAGCACCAACTGCCCCTGTCCATGAGGGACATAGGTGCCAGTCCCTGGAATGAATTTATGGTCACCCATCCAGATGTCAAGATTGCACTTGAATAGGGTCATTGAGGAGCTCTGCTTTACATGAAGTGAGAGTGTATTTCAGAAGAACGGCAATTGCTGGGAGATATATCTGCCTCTTCAGCATGTTCTGTTTATGGCACAGGCTTGTTTGAGATCCCTGGAGCCAGTTATTCTTGGTCCATTTGATTTGTGTATGTGCAGCATTTGCATTAGAGCAAGGCTCAAGACTGCTCTATAGGCCATGCACAGGTCACCACTCAGCAGCATGTATGATACTGAGTACAGTGACAGGACTTTCAGTCTTTCCATGCATGTCATATTTTGGAGGCCCAGGATTCTCTTGGTCAGAAACCTCTGTGGTCTATCCAGTTGCTGCAGGTGTCTGGTGAGGTACATACATAAGCGAGCATTGTACTCAAGTAATGGTCTGATAAGGGTCAAGTACAGCAGAGCTATTACCTACTTGGTCTTGGATGCAATGCCCTTATTTATGAGGTGCACAATGTAGAAGCTTTTCTTCCACTATGTATACATGGTGATTGAAGTTTAGATTGCTATCAACCTGTGTTCCCAAGTCTTGCACTACTGAGTTTGAACTTTGAGGGGTGCTATCTGTAGCATAATTAGCAGGGGGCTACTTCTTTGCCAAAGCAGACAACGAGGCATTTTTTTCATGTTAAGTTTCAGTCCGTGACTTTGGCACAGATTATTTGTCCGTGTCAGCCCTTTCTGTAATATGTTACATCATTGAGGACTCTATATGATTGAACCCAGTTTACAGTCATCTGCAAACTTGGTAAGCCACAGGCCATCTGCCTTCACCTGGACTTTAGAGAAATAGTTTCCATACCATAGATGTCCAGCACAGATCCTTGTGGTACTCCACTGGTAACTGGTCTACTGGTAGAGGTGGACTCCCCAACTTTGACAGTGTGCATTCTGTCAGTGAGCCAGTTGGTTACCCATCTAGTAATGTATGGGTTAATCCTCAGATGGGAGAGTTTTTATATGATACCTGAATGGGGGATTGTGTCAAAGGCCTTGGCTAAATTAAGATAGGTGTTATACTATTTTCCCTCATCCAGGGCTTTTGTGACATTCTCAAAGAAGTCCACTAGGTTTAATAAGGAATATCTACCCTTGATGAAACCAAACTGGATCTGGTCAAGAGTTTGAAGGTCACCTATGTCCTTGTGGCTAAGGTCCATGACGATTGTTTCCATAGCCTTGCAGATAAGGCTGGTTAGGCTTATGGGTCGATAGTTCCCAGGGACATTTGAATGTATAGGCATGTTCAACTGTGAAGATAGTTCTAGTTCTGTATGTTACCAGATAGACATGCACTGTAGATCACACATTTGTTATTAATTTATATAGTGTAGTTGATATATTTATGAAAAAGTACTGAGAGACCAGGGTTGCAGTGCATGGGGGGTATCACATGTCTGCATTGTAAATATGTGACATAGTGTTAGATAGGGTCTTCAGTTTTCTTATGTTTCTACATGTAGTTTCATGGCATGAAGAGTAAATGGAGTGTAAACAGCACTAATACATGCTAATAGTGAATTTGCATAGCACAGTGATGAGTAGTGGGTTTGTGTGATGGTTGGCAAAGTGTTTGTATATGCAAGATACACATTTCCATTCCTTTCCCTGTTTGTGCTTAGTTAAGCAGTGTGCAAATGCAAGCCTCATTGCTAAAATTCTGTTTGTTAGTACTGAGTATATGAAACACACTTGCTGGTTAGCTGACTCTGTGACAGCAGGTGTAACTGCAATGATACATTTCCTTTTGAGCCCAGATGATACTGGGTTTGAATCAAGGTGTATGTAATACTTTTAAAAAAACAGTGATAATGCAATGATATTATTCTTTATATTACATTCAGCATGTGTTATTGTGTGTGTTGATGTTGTGCAGCAGTGTTAAGTGGCATTTCACAGAGGTAAGCAAAGTAATGTAGAGCCATTTACTATCGCTTGGCACTGGTGCATGATGCCAAACTCCATGCAAACATAGAGGCCAAAAAGTGAAGAGATCCATTCTTTTTTCTGGTACTTATGTGTGTTGTGTGTGATTCTATTTTCTGACCAGGTTATAAGTGTTAAAATGGGGTAGATAGGAAAGTGGTGAAATGGGTAGCAAGTAGGGGGAAGAACAAAGGGAAATAAATACAGGACTGTGCAGGAGAGAGGTAGGAAAGAAGCATAGCTATCTATTTCTTCAACAGTCAAAACTAGAAATATGTGCAGAATATTACCTGAATTTGGACTGTCACCTCTAAGAAAGAAGGGTGACAACAATGTAATTATGTTGTATAGCCAATTGGACTGAATCAAGTGTGTCAAGAAGATGTGTGTGAAATGTTGAGCTATGTATCATATGATATTTTTTTGTGGGACAGGTGCCCATTTTTTTAATTCAGTAAGAGGAATGATGGGTAAGGGACATTGGTATTTCTAGGTCAGGTAAGTTGTTTAGGTGATGAAGCAAGTGCGAACAAACAAGACAAGACACAGGGATGGTGAAAGACACAAAAGGTTGGGGGGACACATTGATTGGGGTGAGGGAGGGGACATCCCAGGCTCATGCCTGCCAAACATGGAGACAGTGAGAATCTAATTCTCACCCACTGGACTGTCATCACTGTCCCCTTACTCCACTGGTGGTTGAAGTGGTTTATGTCTTCTTCTACATGCCACGAGGGAGAACAGCCTTTCCATCTGGCATAGGCATGCACCAATGGTGTGGTGCGCAGTTCTATGCACCAACCATGGCATCTCCTGGTGGGTGATGAAATCCCCACCTCTGCCACTACTTCTGGAGGGTACCATAACACCAACTACCAAGGCAATACTACCTGAGGGTGCAGGTAATGCAGGGGCAGCAGAGGCAATGCTGCCACTTTAGGTCCCAGACATGCTGGATATCAGTGCTGGAGTTGGTGGAGCAGAGGCAGGCTAATTTACTGGGGCTAGCCTACCTCACTATGCTGTGAAGCATGTAGTAATTTGTTACAGATGGGTGACATGGAGACATTTTGATGACACATAATAGAAAATAAAAAAGACATAAGGGTTGGTGTGAGAGAAAAAAAGAGAGAAAATTAGTGCCATCATATGTGACATACAATGCATTAATACAATTATACAACTATTTTATCTGAGGTATTACATTTAAGTATATGGCCTAACAACTACACACTGTAACTACAGATTGCTGAAAGTAATCCTTGAAATGTACATATATTGCACATATGCTTGGTCCATTTATAAAGATTACAGTTAACAGCAGTATAGAGTTTAATTTTATGCAATATTATTAAATAAATGCAGTATTGTATATATGTTACTCATGGTGTTTGAACCTACAACCTCTGACTACAGTCTTATACTTGCTCCTAATGTTGGTTTGTGCTATAGACTAATGCATGCATACTTGCTTTCACAGTTAGGCTAGGCATGCTCAATTTGCTACAACTGTATAAAAACCAAAAATCTATCTTTAACTTTTAAAGCTACAATAATAAATTTCTTATACTGCATACATACTACTTGCTTCCCTTAGTGACTCCATTTGATCAGCATGAGCCCATTGATTAAACTCTTTTTTGGTATTAGCTATGGAAAGAAACAGAAAAGAACAGAAGAGCATTATGCATATCAGTCTTGCCTATATTTAGCTTTCTATGTTTTAGAAATATTCTCTTATTATCACACTTACATGGCTGTGGGATGTCAGCAGTTTGAAACTCAGTGAACCACCGGTTGAGTAGATCCTTCTTGCACCTCTGCAGGTCATTAAAAGACAACAATGGAATTCTATTATTAAATGCTCAACTTTCCTGTCCTTTTCCTCCCTATTTTCTGTCCCTGCTATGTATAAACAATAGTACAACATTTAAAATATTTTAAATTGACTGTTTCTGTCCACTAGAACAGTACCTTACTGTACTGTGGTAGTTTCACTTTCAAAAAACTTTTATCCCACCCTGGAAAAGCTTGATGCAGTCTCCAATTCATTGATGTCATCAAGGCCAATGAATACATGTAGTTTTCTGGCAAATTCCCTCCCCAAACTGACATCACCATGACCGTCCCCAAAAAAAACCATGCTGTGATGTTGTAGCTCCCTGGTCCTTCCCCTACCCATACAGAAAATAAAGGTTAGAACAAGGAAACAGTACATGAGTCAAGTCTCCTGCTGTGTCAGCTACCAATCACAGCAGGTAACAGCTCAAATTACCCTTAGCACTTTGATAGCTAGAGAAGTTAGGTATGAAGGGGGATGTGAGATGACTCAAATTTGTACAATTCAGGCTTCACAAAAGACTTCAGTTTAGCCATTCTAAAAAGGAGCAGTAAGTAAAAAGCACTATGAAAGTCTGTTTTGTGGCATTTGCACTGTTTGTGTTTTAAGCAGTCATTAAATGACATGAAATATTACTTAAAACTAACTGACTGAAAGACAGCAGTGTATGCATGTAAAATCAACACAGTGACAGGAGCTTTGGGAAGAAAGAGGCCTGCGTGATGTAATTTTTTACAGACAAGCACTGGATTGTGGGATACTTGAGGCAGAATAAGCTATCAGAATTACTTCATGATGCTGAACCCCATGTGGTCAGACTTAGAAATTACATATAAAAATATTTAGAAAGCTGAGTGTAAATAGTCCCAGAGTGGTGTTAAAATGTAGGAAACACCAAACCATGATGAAATAAACATGTTTTTAAGTCTGTGGGTATGGTTCTCCTTTAAAATGATGCCAACACTGTTCTCTAGTGTGTGGGATGCCAGTCACACTGGATACAGCCTGAGACAAACTATTCCAAGCTTCAGGCTTGTACTGGGAGCCTGAATAGCCCCCCTGCAGATGCCTTTGGCTGTAGCATTTTACCAGGAGTCCATTAAATACATTGGACTCCTGAACATCCCATGTCTGTGCTTTAAACTGGGCACCTTCCCCTCTATCTCCAGACATGTCTAACACCCAAACTAAAGCAATGGCAACTAATGACTTCTCGCCAATTCCTGTTATTGTGTTTACTGGTAGTACACAAACCTGTACAATGATGCCAACCACATATGTGTGATGTTAAGTAGAGAGCAGCATTGCCAAGCAGGGAGGAAATAAATATTTTAAATTGGAAGGTTAATCTGACAGTTGACCTTAGTTTGAGGGGTGTTTGCTGTAGTAGCTTGGAAATATACATTAAAAATTGGAAGGTAACTGTTAGGTGAGTTAAGTTTGCAGACATGCACTGGAGTCATAAATGTCATGATCTGACACATTTCCTTTTGGCTTTATACACTGGTAAAATTGATTTTTAAAGTGTGGGATTCAAACCTAGGCATAAGGGACAAAACATTTTCTTCCATAGTGGTGATTTGTCATCTTTGCCACAGAAGAAGTGCTGCTTAGACATAGGAATCATTCATAAATAGTGGTGACAGTCTGAGGTGTTAAACATGTATGTGTTTGACTTGACAAGGTGATTGCATATAGATTCTGTTGTATATGTGTCTTATTTAATTGTGAAGAACATCCAACTCCAGATAGCAGAATTATACTTTCAGAAATATAGCAGATGGTATACCCTCAGTCACACACCTGAAAACACAATAAGGATGTCTTATCCCTTATATATATAATTCATATCAACTCCAATATCTGAAGTGTTATAAGTGACAGTGAATATAATGGGAACTGGAACAACAGTAAACATGTCTGGAATGTCCTGTATGATAACCCAGGACCATATGGCAGCCCTACACCTATACCTGTTGCCACAAGAATGTTGAAATAACACTTGCATATTTTTCAGTTCATTGTTATAAACTACACTGTCACAACAGTAAAAATAGGTTGCACACCCTGTACTAGAACCCAGGATTATCTGTATTCCAGCCTTACACTTACACCTGCTGCCACCGGAGTAGTTACATGACAGTCCCGTAGTTTACTACTCATTCTTAAGTTCTCTGCATTAACCACCACACAATGCAGCTTAGCATGCTTGCATGGTGCCCAACAGAATGAATTGACTGTATCCATTTTCATTTATTGACTGTCTGTGCCCTGTCTGCATGTGATCAATGGCTGCAGGTGTTGGGGAACCTTGCTAACTGCTGAACAATATCGCTTAGCAGCATTGTGCAATGGAAAGTACAAATTGCAACAATGTATCATTTTTGACCTTTACACTTTTACAGACACCCTGTCTGCTTCATGTGTGGGCCACTAGTCCAAGTTTGCAGACTGCTTAAGCATTGTGCAAATGAGATAAACACAGCCAAACCTGATATTCACTTTTTCATTTCCCTTATTTCAAACACTAGCAAAAAAATAATAACAAAAAAAGGAAAAGTAGTTGAAAAGAAGAAAAGCAATCTATGAAATAAACACTACAAAATATTTGTTAGTACACATGAAATATTTTTACATAGGTGTAGGTTTGAATTCTCACTCCAATGAACCTTCAGAGAGCGTAAGCATGTCATATCCATGTTTGCCACACAAACAGCTTTGCAGCAGGGAACTGAAATAATTCTGCATTGCAAGCAACCAAGTCATCCACAGTATTTGACAGTTATTTGTACATGCATTGATTTCTTATGCAGTGTACTGAGTGATCACATAACCATTTATGGCTATTGCTTGCAAATGCAACTCTGTCTTATCTGTCTGTATTTGTTGCTCATTCTCATTATTGTCTTATCTCACCAGTAATCTGAGACATTCCGTCTGTAAAGCATTCTATATCATTGTCCTTAAAGGACAACAATGATATTCTATTATTAAATGCTCAACTTCTCTGTCCTTTTTCTTCCTATTTACTGTCCCTGCTATGAATAAACAACAATACAGCATTTAAAATATTTTAAATCAACTGTTTTTCTCCACTAGAACAGTACCTTACTGTACGGTGTTAGTTTCACTTTCAAATAAACTTTTATCCTGCCCTGTCAAAGCTTGCTGCAGTTTCCAATTAACTGTTATAATCAAGGCCACTAAATACAGGTAGTTTTCTGGCCAATTCCCTACCCAAACTGACATCATCATGACCATCCTAAAAACCCACCCATGCTGTGATGTCACAGCTCCCTGGTTCTTCCCCTACCCATATAGAAAGTACATGCTAGAACAAGAAAACAGTACATGAGTCAAGTCTCCTGCTGTGGTAACAGCTGAAATTACCCTTAGCACTTTGGCAGCTAGGGAAGTTAGGTGTGAAGGAGGACGGGAGATGAGTCAAAGTAGTAGAATTCAGGCTTCACAAAAGACTGTAGTTTAGACATTCTAAAAAGAAACAGCAGTAAAAAGCACTTTGAAAGTCTGTTCTGTGGCATTTGCACAGTTTATGCTTTAAGTAGTCATTGAATGGCATGAAATGTTACCTAAAACTGACTGAAAGACAGCAGTCTATGCATGTAAAATCAATGCAGTGACAGGTACTTTAGGAAGAAAGAGGCCTGTGTGATGTTATTTTTTACAGACAAGCACTGCATTATGGGATACCTAGAGGCAAGCCTAAACAATTGGAATTACTTCAAGATGCCAGACCCCATGTAGTTATAAAATATTTAAAAACCTGTATATAGTCCCAGAGTAGTGTCAAAATGTAGGAAACACCACACCATGATGAAATAAACATGTTTTGGAGTCTGTGGGTGCAGTTCTCCTTTAAAATGTGTGAGGATATTAAATGGCAATAATGTACAGTTGTCAACAAATGAAGGTAAGGTCAGATGTTAATGAACAGAACTTGTGAGTTGTGTACTGCTTACTTACATTTTCAAATTTGATCAAATGATTCCTACACTTTGTAAGTCTAACCTGACACACCAGCTGGAGGTAGGGCAGTCTGCATTGCTGTTGTGTTTTACTTCTCCTTACCAGTAATCATTCACAGTTGCAATCCATTGGCAACAAACACTGAGGTAGTACCTACACTATGTTTACATTTGCTACATAGAGCCAAGTATTTGGGATTCAGCAATTCTAATGAGTTCCTACCTCATTTGCAGCTTCACCATGCACACAGCCCTGAATCTACACCATAAAAAGACAACCATATAGCTAGGGAACCTGAAGGTGAAAACACTTGTTCATGTGGAAAACACAGATGAGGCTATTACTTTTGGGTATATCTGCGCAGAAGAATGGTGACCTTTAGAAGTTATGCTTGCATTTTTTTCAGCTATATACTGCATATACTGAAATGTCATTAAGAAAAATATATATATGGGTTACCTTCAGTTGATTGACAGCCCATTTGACTGAAACCCATTTGATCAAAATTTCATTTGACTGACAACTAATACTTCAGTACACTTTAAGGCAAATAACAGGGATTTGCCCCCTTCCCCAATGTAGTGCGACCCTGGAGTTAGTATATATAGTTGTGGGGGGGTCTTTCCTTTTTGTGTTATTTTCTTCTTTTAAATGACACTAGGTGGGGGCTTCCCCCCACCCCCCAACTATATATACCAACTCCAGGGTCGCAATACATTGGGGAAGGGGACAAATCCCTGTTATTTGTCTTAAAGTGTACTGAAGTACTAGTTGTCAGTCAAATGAGCTGTCGATCAAATGGGTTTCAGTCAAATGAAATTTCGATCAAATGAAGGTAACCCATATATATATATATATATATATATATATATATATATATATATATATATATATATATATAAATTAGCACATGCTACTTTTATCTGTATGCATTATGTAAAAGTGTATTGATAGCATGGGCATGTTTGTCAGGGCATTTTACAGGTATACATGATTGGAAATAGCTTAAAATGGAATGTTCTGTGTTAAATCTGTAGACATGTTTCAGAGATAGTTCATTTGATAGCACATATAGCATTTCACTGATGGTTTGTTAGCAAAATGTGTCATTTGCCTGTTCTTTTGGGGTGGGGGAGAAATGTTGCATATCTGTTTTGGCACAAACAATGATATGTTGCTATTGTTACTTTCCTTGTTTTTCATCCAACCTGCTTTGTGTGTGAATATAATATCTTACAACCACACAAGTGCTGTTGTTCATATTTCAATATCTTGACTGTTTTATGTTTCTCCAGTGGGTATTTTTTTAGTTATGTGATATGTATGTCTATTATCTTTCTGTTGTGTTTTATGTCACCTAGGACTATGGTACCCAGGCGTCTCAATCACTAAAACCCCCCCTTCAGTGACTCTGAGAATCAGGTAATTGTGGAAGTTTTTAGGCGACATGGTGCCTTTCTGCTTGAGAGGGGACATAGAGATATGTCAGGCAGAATGCAAATTTGGCAACAGATAGTTGCTGATGTAAATGCAGTAGGCAGCCACAGCAGGACATATGCTCAGGTGCACTATAGGGCCACTGACATGATCTCATCTGCACAGAGGAGAGCAGCTGAAGTGGCCCATGATGTGATGGGTATCAGGGGGCCTGCTACAAAGTCACCGCTAAGAGCAAATGAGTTCCTGTCTACTGTCGGATTCAGACAGCTCCCAGGAAAGTGCAGAACAGCATGTCCTTTACATTAGTGTTACTATTTCAGGGACAGCAAGTATGTCCCAGAAGGAGCTTCCAGATAGGCTTATGTATTTCAGTTGTTAAATCCTGTTGTATAGTAAAATATTTACAGCAATATGTTAGTTCTGTTTAACAATAAATTGATTTGGGGGATTGTAGATTGCTACAGTTAACAACACATTCTGATTGATTACACATGGGCTTAGGTTGGACTTCTCATCCAAGTTCTTGTTGAAAATATAGTTAATGAACATATAAAGAGCAAATTTTAACCCCCTGTGTTACTGTTAATTGTGATGATGTCCTTAACCTTTGCTTAACTTCTTACAGGACCATCATCCATGGGAAGCATAACATCAACTGCACATGGTAAGCCAAATAGCTTCTTTGTCAGTGGTGATGAGCAGTTCAAAGAAATATATAACTTTTATCCATATGTGTGATGTGGGTGTCAGGACTGTTGTGTGTATTGTTGTACTGTCTGTAGTAGTGGCGCCACTGTTACCTTGTTAAGTAGTGTAGCTATTATTTTTTTCTGTGTTTGTTGCTTATGATCCCAGGTTATCCTGACAGTGGAAGTGTAGGTCTCTTACCACCTGATGTCAGAGTATCGGCCAAACAGAAGCACAGTCATAGGGTGCAAAGGCTGAATCTGACACCGAGGTTGACATTCAGCCATCCCTTGTAATTCCATCAGACACACTCAGTAGGCCTATGCCAACCCATTCCAGTGAGCCCTCAGATACTGGACAGGTGGAGGGTGAGAGACTCGATCAGGCAAGTGTGGTTACTGCAGCTTCAGTGCCTGTTTACTCTGGCTGTAACCAAAGTGTGGGCAAGGTGCCATGCTGGAGTGTTGTTAAGAGTGCTCAGAGGAGGCCTGTGATCCATCCTCCACCTGATCCAAATGTGTCTTCCCATGCCACTTGATATATGTTTATGGCCATCATGGAGGCACAGGCATGTTCCTATAGGTCCTACAGAGAAATACTTAGGGTTGCAGATATGGCACAGGCTGACATGTGTGACTGCCTCCATCATGTTGTCAATTCAATGGATCAGATGAATGACACATTGGAATGGGTGGTGTCTGTGATGGAACATCTTCTGGGAGGGGGACAGTATCTTCATAGGTTTAGGTCAGCCACATCATCTGCTATTAGCCAACATAGCTGTGCCCGATCACACTCACATAGTAGCACTAGTTCCATCGCTCTGCCAGTGGTTGAGGTGTTTACACCAAGACATGGCAGTCCATTTGAGTCGTGGTCCTGGACATCCTCATGAGGGGAACTCATCCAGCAGACATCAGTCACATTGAGGTAGCAGCAGTGCATCTGACCATGGGTGCGGATGGGCCAGTGCAACTCCTGTTAGAGCCAGTTCTTGTGGTCCGGTATAACAACAATGAACTGCCACCTCTATCATGCACAGCTCACACCTATCCGACATACTAAGATGTAGTGCTAGCACAGAGCTTGGATGTGTTCATGTAGACACTCACACACCGGTTTCACCTAGAAGACTCATACAGACACATACACAATAGTAGCATGGTTCAGCCATGAAGCTTGAAACTCATTTTGTCTCACTGGCCATTTGTTACTTTATCCAAAAGTCTGCCTGTTTCTCTTTCTGACTCACACATACTCACCAACCTTTTGTGTCAGCCTGGGCATCCTGCCCCCCCCCCCCATGCAACACCCTGTGCAAGTGATGATAACTGTGCCATATCCCTGTTTTATATATTTTGGATTCAGGATACATAACATTTGTGTCTGATGCTCAGGGTGCATAGGTGCATTTGCATTGTTGATTTCATAATTGTACCTTTGATTTACATTGGATCATAGGATCATAGGATCATAGGCGGTTACTAGACTATTTGCCCTGAGGCCCTTATAAGCTTAGCCAAGAGTTTAGCCCATATTTAGACAAATCAGCACCCGATGCCCCTGTCCAGCATGGACATGGGTGGAATCCCAGGGGTATATTTTCTGTTTCCCATCCAGTTATCCAGGTTGCACTTAAAAAGGAGTAAAGATGTACTCTGCTTGATGTGGAGAGGGATGGGGGATAGATGGGGGAGTCTCTGGGACACAAATCTGTCCTGTCAACATCTTGTTGATGTCACAGATCAGGTTGAGGCTGCATGTGTGGGTTACTCAAGTGAAGCTTGACTTGCGGAAATGCAGCAGTCCCATCAAAGTGGCGTCCGTGATTGCCTTGCATGCCAGACAAAGGTCACCTTTGAGGAGTCTGTTTGAAACTAAGTAGAGGGATAGGGCTTTTAGCCTATCTGTGTATGGTAGATGTTTGAGGCCCTGGATTCTGCTGGTGAGGAACCTCTGTGGTCTCTCCAGCTGCTGCATGTGCTTTACAAGGTACATGCCAAAAGTGGCTTTGTACTCAACAATGGGCTTTATAAGGGAAGAATACAGGGATGTTATGACCTCCTTATCTGTGGATGAGATATCCTTAATTATAAGGTAGGCCATGTAGAAGGCTTTCCGTACAATGGAAGCAACATGTTGGTCAAAAGTCAGGCTGCTATCAGCCTGGTCTTGGAAAGTTAGACAGTTAATAAAATCAAAAATGTTTTGGATCATTATTGTTAATCATCTTGTGAGGGTTGTGAACTCTGAAACTGAAATATGTCTCATTACTTTTTAACTTCTCTCTTTAATGATTTTACAGTACAAATGTATGGTGCTAAACTGAGGTCATTCAGTGACCATCAGTATTTTTGAGTGGTATAACTCTGTGAATCTTTGATGCCTGAGGCCTACTGCTTGATAATGGACACATATAAGTCACATGGGTCTCTGCTGTCACATGTTAAAGTAATTTCTGTACAAATCACCTACCTTTTATTTGCTTACATTACCATGTAACAACATGCAAGGATATGCCATTCATTCATAGTATTAAACAGTACACTCCAGGTTCAACACTTACCATGTAAATCCAGCAGTTGCAACAGTTTTAGTTCAGGGCTGACTCTGATGCTAGGAGTACACAGCCATTACATGAGTAGGTAAAGATAGTGAGTGTTGCCTGGCATCAATGTTACTATATGTATGTGTGTAGGAGAAAGGTTTTTAGCCCCTTAGGTGGTGAATGAGTGTGCTATGTGTTGCCTCTTAACCAATGCGAGGGCATATCGAGTATGCTTATGCCTGCATACACCCACAGCAGCTGTTGGATCCCCTTCTGACTCCTCATCTCTGTGTTGATGTGGTGATCTTGCCATTGGTGGTGGGATGTGTGCCTCTTTCCCTTGTTGATCCTGCTGAAGCTGTTTTCTCAGGATGATGCTGTGTAGCATGGCACATACTGTGAATATCTCAGTACATGTCCATGGATTGTACTGTAGGGCTCCCCCAGATGTATCTAGGCACCAGAACCATGACTTCAGCAGCCCAAACACAAGATCTATGATATTTCTGGTTTGAGCGTTTGCCTCATTATGGCACTCTTCAGCGGGTGTGTGTGCATTTCAAATGAGTGTCATCAGCCACAGTTCTAGTGCATTACCTGCATCCCCAGTAATTGACCCTGTGGGATATCCTTTCTAGCGATCATCTGATACAGTTGGGTGGAAAGCCAGATATGTGAGTCATGGTAAATGACTGGGTTGCCAGCCCACATGCTCAAGATGATTCCCTTGGCATTACACATGACTCGGCAGTTAATAGAGTGGAAGCCCTTTCTATTTATGTAGAGCCTTCCCTGTTCCCCAAGTGATGACTTAATTTCTATATGTTTGCAATTTATGGCACCCAGTACATCAGGGTAGTGTGCTATGGGGTAAGAACTCCTGCATATTTCTGGTCCTGTCCACAGGAGTATGGGGAAAATATATGTGGTCACAGGCATGTTGTAACATAGCATTTAGGAATTGATGGAGGTTCCTGGATGCTGATGCCTGTGACTCTCCCAGCATGTCCCCCATTGGTCTCTGAAGGGTTCTTGTAGCTAGAATTCTAAATGATAAACATACCTTTGTCTCCTCTGGTATGGGTTCCCCTTGGTTTATCCTGGCTCTGAGCTGAGGACAACAGAGGTTGCAGAGTTCCTGTACTGTGTCTGTATCAACCCAGTAGTGCTCTACAATTTCCATGTCATGTAGATTGTGATAAGTTAAACGGGATCTGAAAACTCGTCTCCTTCTTGGCCTTGGTCTATTAGCAGCAGCAGCATAGACTTCAGCCTGTTGCACATACACATGAATTAAAATACCAGCAGCCCCTAACATTCTTTCTGTGTAGACTCCTTTCTGTGGCTGTATTCCAATATGTTTTGGAATTTGCAGGAAAAATCGGCACTGAGTCTACATGGTTGCTTTATAGTTTGTTGAGTAGCTGCTCCATCTTCAATTGGTTGATTAGCATACAATTCAGTTGCTTATGCTGTAATTAGCATGCCACTGTGTTTACCTCATTTGCGTGGCTCTACACACCATGTAGAGCTGCTTACTAAATCTAAAACAGTGTGTTACCATGTGTGTGTTGCATTGCTATGCATACACAATGTAAACAGACCAAGTAGGCTGTATTGAATCTGGCCGATAGTCTTAAGTCTATAATTAAAACAAAACTATATGTTATTTGTTAAAATGAACAGAACTTATAGCTATACTTTTGTTATAATGTGAATATTGTGGAAATACTACAGTCTGTCAATTTCTAATAGCTAGTTCTACCTTATTGATCATGCTTACAAATGGCCGGGTCTACCAGAAAACATTGAAAGCCCACATTATTAAAGACCAAATCGTTGAGACGAAAGCATTGAAACCTCATTTTAGCGAGTGACCGTATCATGGAATCCATTCCCACAATAATTAACCTGTTGGCCAACAAGGTGGACTTTGCCTTTTTTCCAACTGTAGTGCGATCCTGGAGTTGGTATATTTAGTTGGGGGCATGTGGGGGGGGCACCCCCCCACCTGGGTGGGTTGGGGTTGGTATGGTTTTGTTTTCATTAATTGTGGTTACTTACCCTGGTAATGGATTCGATGATACAGTCATTCACTGAAGTGAGGTTTCGATGCTTTTGTCTCAACGATTTGGTCTTCAATATTGTGGGCTTTCGATGTTTTGAAGTAGACCCCGAATGGCCATGTATCTGTAAAACTTGTATACTTTATTTTTGCAAATGTTTCAGTAAAAGATACTTGGATACTCATCTGTTTATTGCACAATGCATTAGCAGATAGTATGAAACATAAGAAAATTACAAGATTTAGAATATGTGTCTGTCACTCTTCAGTTGTCAATACTGTGTTTCTGCTATCAAAGTTAAAATGACAGAATCACTTATTTTGCTAAACAGTTATTAGATTTAAAATGTTATAAAGCTGAAGTGCAAGTACTACCTATGCAGTTCCAATAATAAAATGTCCCAGGAAGCAAGGTACTCAGTGCTCCGTGATTCAACCAGCAAAGTTCATATGGTATAATCCTTGTCTCTTCAGACCAAAAAGCAACACAAACTTTCGCTTGTCAGCTTTTTCAAAGCGCTCACCTGCCTTGTGTGTTTTTTGTGCAATAAACTGTGGTCGACAGTTTGGTTTGTCTTCTTTTGGACAGCATTACTACATGTATTTGGATTTGTGTTGCTTTTTTGGTCTGAAGAGACAAGGAGTATACCATATGAACTTTGCTGGTTGAATCACGGAGCACTGAGTACCTTGCTTCCTGGGACATTTTATTATTGGAACTGTATAGGTAGTACTTGCACTTCAGCTTTATAACATTTTATTTGTATGACATTTTTGGAGTTGTGCAAGTACTTTTGCATTTTTGTGGTGCTCTATTTTATTTTATAGTTATTAGATTTAGTTCTAGTGCTATGCCAACACAAGAAAGATATGATTTTGATACTGCCTTGCAATGTCAGCCAGAAAATTGATTGTGTGTGTGTGTGTGTGTGTGTGTGTGTGTGTGTGTGTGTGTGTGTGTGTGTGTGTGTGTGTGTGTGTGTGTGTGTGTGTATTGTAAACCAAGTGCCACAAACTGGAGCAGTGCATAGGCTATGTAGTCCTACTGTTGATCTTACCTCTATAGGGTTGTACCTCCTTAAACAGTATTGATATATTCTAGCAAAATTCATATGAAAATATGCCATTTTCCCAGCTGTAGGCTGCACATAGTTGGTGAGTGTCTTTGGAAATATGTACATACCTTGATTTTTATTTTATAAGTGCAATACCAAAATGACTAAACTTTGGAAAGAGCATGACACCCTTTTTCAAGAAAGGTCAATTGCAAATGCATACATATCTATTTATTTCTGATGAAAATGCAAGTACAGTACAAATATGTTCTGGACATGTACTACATTTTCCACTATAAAGAGAAGTCAAGTATTCACTCTTTAAAGAAAATTAATATAATACAGCTCTGTAACATGTTACACTGAAATGCTTATTTTGTATCTACACATAGAAGACGGTATTATGGTCACCCACTAACAGCTCTTACTAATCAGTTTAGAGAATTATTCAAAGACACTCAGGTATGTACTGATATTCTACCCTAGAAGAACCTACTGATAATGTAGCACTGAAGTTGTTTGGGCCATTTTACTTTTATTAATAAAAAATTTTGGTTGCTTCATCTATTCAGTGGTAGAAAATGTTATATTTGAGAAGAAATACATGCATGAGTTTTACCTGATGTAGTAAGAAGTTCTTTAAAGATCTATGCTGGACAATTACTGCACATATGGTCTGATCACTACCTCATTCAGTTCTGGTGAGCCTACCTCAGTTACAGCCACTAGTCTTGAAATGGTGGAATGCAGGAATTATAATGCTGTAACTGTTGATAAATGTTATTCTGCCTTCTACCAGTTCCTTCATGTGCCAAGTGCTAGAACAGCAGGCCATTTCCTTGCAGCCCATAAGGCTGAAAGATTTTTCCTGGATCTGTTGGCCCCATCTCACCTTGTCTATCATAAGCCATGGTTTGACACTGAGCTCCATAGTAAGAGGAGGATAACTTAGAGGCTTGAGTGCAAATGGAGGCTGTTTGCTCACTGTGATGACTAGCTTAGGATTGATGACATTTCACTGCATATCTAGCAGAAATCTCTCACAAAAGGCACCATTTCCATCCTAAGATCTAGCCTGATTCTCTAATAATCTGGAGAGTGCCATCATCCTTTGAGTGGTTTCTTTTGAAGAGTGTGGATTAACATCTCAGTTTTTGGCAGCTGCGATGGCATAATTGGAAGCAGTATTTTCCCTCATAATAAGCTCAGTGGACAATTGCTTTATTCAGATTGAGATTCTATCTCATAATCATAAATGAATACAGTCCCTTCAAAGTACTGTCTATGTTGACCACCATGTTTGTATAGGATATCACTCACTGTGTTTACTCTGTCAGACTTCATGTTCCATTTCCAGAATCTGTGGCCCCACACCCAAATTGGCAAACTGCTATGGAAGACACATTTATCTCAGTTAAAGCAGGATACTATAGTGAAACCAAAGGTGTCATGATCTAAGAATAAAATGCAAAACAATAAAAATGTAGATGTGACGCTAGAAGCACTTAAATAATAAAATATCTCCACTCAGCTAAATCCATAAGATTTTACCATGTAATATTTAAGCATAAATACACAATCTTTATGTTGAAAGGGTACTATAGTACACTGTCCTTAGCTACTTATATCTTATAATCACTAAGTCAGTGGCAGGCATTTCTCAGGGAACCATCAGAAGTGCCTGAAACCTTACTGAAAGTAGAGTTTATTCCCAGGTATACACATATTGGCTACTAGAATAAGGGAATAGGTGTCCATACTCCCCTCTGTTAATTTTACTTTTTACTGTTATAATTTATAAATGTATTCATAGTTTAGATAAAAAAAGCTATCTTAAAATAGCTTTTAGGTAATGCAACCCCTTTGGTCTGAGTCAAATACTGTGTCAAAACATGTAATTAATACTAATGATAGCCTTCCAAAAGGCATCCTACATGATTGTTTTTTGGATGTGGGCTGAGGTTCACTCAAGGACTTATAATGTGGACACACTTACATGCTGTTTAAAACAAACCATCTGATGGGTAGATTTACTTTTAATAGCTATTTTGTTGTTTACGTTCTGGCTTTCCATGTGTTCTGATTTGTATTGGAGAAACTAGAAGTAATTTAAAACCAGATTACAGGAACATGCCAGACATATTAGAACTCACATAACAGGAAATCCTGTGGCAATTCATTTAAGTATTCTCCATGCAGAACACTATAATCTTTTGCAAGCTACGGATTTAAAACAGATTGTGATAGAAGGCAGGGATTAGAAATACAACATAGATTTCAATATGAAGATAGTGTAATAATACTTAAATCTAACATAATACAATCTTAAGTGAGTTAAACTGTAGATATTGTACTGCTTAATTGCTTCTAGTTTCAGAATGTACATTTAACTTATTATTTTGCTTTTTTATATATACATGAATAGTTTTACCTGTTTGCTTCTATGGAAAGCATTTACTGAATTGCCATAAATTATTCCATGAGCCTTTTTAGACATTTGTTTTTTGTGTACTGGCATCCGTACTTCAAATTTTATTATTTTATTATTTTTCTTTGTCTGTTTAGCTAAAGTTGTTGAAACTGATGAATCTAGGAATTTTATGTCACACATCAAAACATAACTAAATGATTCCAACCCAGAAAAATATTACAAATATTTTCTTTGAAGTTTTTTAATATGCATTTTAATTCTTTCTCAGATTTGGGTTATGACTTAATAGAAAAATCTTTAAATTTTGAAACTATTTAATTAGACCACAACAACAGGTTAAGAGAAATAATCATACCAGGTGAGACATAACTTGCAGTTAGTCAGTCAGTCAGTTGAAAATGAATGAACTACGAGGACCAGATTGTTACCCAACATGCTTTTATAAATCTTTATCTAGTAACATTTCTAATATCTTATTAAATGTTTTTCACTGTATTCAGATGTGGGGTTTTACTGGCCATTATTTGATTATCTCTAAAACGGTGCATACACCTCATCCAAATATGGCATAGTCAGAGCCTTAGAATTATATGACTACAGCCTTAATGCATTTAGATGTAAACATTTTACAGAAATTGGGTCTAATAGGTTGAAATCTATTATATCTGAAATTATAGTTTCCTGTTTCCAGGCATGTTTTAGCATCAAAATGCAAGTTCATTATTAAATGCTTACTTTAAAATCTTTAATGACAGTCAACTAATGAAGATGTTACTATTTGCCTGTTATACAGCGGCATGTAAATCATTTGATAGACTTTGACTGGGAAGCATAAATAAGTTGCATTGTGCACAGTGTCAGATTTTGCAAGTAACAGCCACGTGAAGGGTATGAACACTTTATATGCCCTTATTAGATAGCAGCACAGGGGCTTTAAATATGCAATATTCATTGCATGTAAATGAGAGCAAAAAGAGATGTACAGGATGCTGCATATGCAAATTAAGTAGTAATGAGATACAGCTGCAGGCAGTCAAACAAGTGTTGCAGTTCATAGAAGCATGCAACAGATGTTGTGCATTTATCTGTACAGCTCTATGAAAGGTAGTGACTCATAGTAAATTTCTACATTTAACATGGATGAATGCTAAGAGCAGCAGTAGCCTGTGTCTACTAACATGTTATCGTACTTGCTGTGACTGCTTCTAAATGAGATACTCATTATTATGCTCCCTGGCAAAGACAATGTTTTAGGTTACATTTGAAATATTGCAATGTGACTGATGATCAAATCATTTGTTCTGAGAAGATCGTAACATAGTATTAACCTTGGTCAACATGTTTTGTCCATGTGTTGAATGTAGGGGAATGTGTGCTATTCTTATCACTGTGAAGATCAAGCTATTTACAGTAGTTACCATGTGAGCTACTAAGATCTTTCAGCAACCAGTGAGAGACACATTAAGCATATCACAAACATCACCTTCACAAATACTTAACAAGTTCCTTGTATTTTGAACATCATGCATGGTTTTCCTGAATGGCTAAGGAAACAGCCACCTCTAAGCAAGACTTCTATACCATCACATGCTTTTCAGAGGTATTGGGTGTCACACATTGGGTGGAACCTTTATTATTATATTTGTGCAATCTCCATTCGCAGATACATGTGAACAGGAAGGACTACTATTCACTTATTGTCAGATAATCTGCAGTGTGGTGAGGATAATTATGAATGTGTTTATATGCAGTACCCTGGTAAATCCTGCGTTTCCCAAATTTTGCATATGTCTTATCTGGTTTATCACTTCCACAGCAGTGATTTTACCCAGAACCATCTTGTTGGTACATATAGGCTCCCTGTGCAAAGTAGAATGTTTACACAGAATCTATGACTGTAACTGTTACTCTTACTCCCTCTTAAAGCAAGTTTGTATTGTGCATTGCAGATGATGCTGCATATAAGCATGACTAAGGACTCCTGGCTGCCATCCTGAAACACAGCAAGAAATGGCATGCTGAGAAAAAAATATAACAGAATGTGTTTTTGGTGCTCTTAAGGCACACTTCCACTGTCTTGACACATCTAGTAGGGCACTGCAGTTCTCCCCAGAAACAGTAAGCTAGTGGTTTCTTGTTAGTGTCATGCTGCACAGGAGGGTACTGCAAAAACAAGCTGGCCAGCCCCATTACATGCTTATGTCAGGCCCTATCCAGATGCCATAGCATCACCAACAAGCGGACAGGATATTAATGATGTACATGGAGGAAGAGCACCCCTAGGTAGTAAAGGGCACAGTATACAGTGCCACAGGTGAAATTATAACATCTAGTTGACAACAGTGGGCTTTGAAAATTGTGAAGTAATGGTGACGCACAAAAATAAATATGATGCATTTAGTCCCATTGTCATATATCCTCAGAGACATTAGTCAGACTATATTGGTCAATGCATGATCTGTTAACACTGTGCAGCATCAAACATCACCTTAACTCACTCACTCCAACGGAGCTCAGGAAGTTTGCACTGTATCTTCCAATGGGTGGAGCCCAAGCCTTTTTACAGAATCAAATTATGTCCTCACATTTCAAATAAATGTTCATATCTCTGGAACCATAAGGGTTATGAAAGAAGTGTAAATATCAAACTCTTCAGAACAAACAATTTTTATAGTGGTAATATTCTTTAGGTTCTAGTCTTAAACTGAATTTTATAAGTCACAGTAAACACAGTAACTATTACATTTATAACATTTTGTAAGCAACTTACAATATCTCAGCAACCATTTAGGTTACACACATGCTGTCAGTAGCAATTTACTCGTCTATCTGAGAGCTTTCATAAGAGGCTAAATAGTTCTGTCTGTGTTACTTGGTTGTTGAGATATTTAGAAAAATTGGAAAATTATATCTACATAAGTTAATATAATAAAAACAGCAGTTAATATCTACTTACCTGCACTAGACAGAGGTCAAATATTAATGCAGTTGAGTTTGCCATTGTGTAAGCTTTAAGATTAAATCTTTTAAAACCTTGTACATAGCATGGTTTTGGAATTATTGATGCAAATATGAACAAGCAATATTTGACACCTAGAGATTTCAGTAGGGATTAATTGCAGATGCACCTGGAGGCATCACTCGGATGTAATGAGTTAATACTATAGCAATAACCCACGCCTGGGTGTGGGTAATGCGGGATTTACCCACGGTTGGTGTGGTTTGCCAAACAAAGACAACCGTGGGTAAATCCCGCATTACCCACACCCAGAAGTGGGTTATTGCTATTATACTATGACATTATTTAAGAAAAGAAACAATTACTTTTCTTAAATAATGGCATTGTATAATGCCTCTTTGCTGCCCTTCCGCAGCTGTCTGGCATCCGCAGCAGTTCTGATGTACTGCACATGCCTACGCAGTACATCAGAGCTGTGGCCAAAAGCAATGGAGAAAGCAAGATCTCCGTTGCTTTTTTACTGTTTCGCTATGTTAAATGGGTTTAACATAGCGAGACAGCTTTAAAATAAGCAATGGAGATGTCCGTTGCTTATTTTAAAGCTGTCTCACTATGTTAAACCTATTTAACATAGCGAAACAGTAAAAAGCAATGGATATCTTGCTTTCTCCGTTGCTTTTTTTTTTAAACCTGTCTCGCTATGTTAAATGGATTTAACATAGCGAGACAGCTTTAAAATAAGCAACGGAGATCTCCATTGCTTATTTTAAAGTTGTCTCGCTATGTTAAACCCATTTAACATAGCGAGACAGGTTTAAAAAAAAAGCAACGGAGAAATCAAGATCTCCGCTGCTTTTTACACACTGCGTCGCTATGTTAAAGGAGTTTAACATAGCGAGACAGGTTTAAAAAAAGCAACGGAGATCTCTTTTAACATAGCGAGACAGTGTTTTAAAAAAAGACTTATACTAATGGAAAAAGTCTGGGCGACCGGACCTTTTTCCATTAGTATAAGTCAATTTACAACGTGCACGCTGGCCAATCAGCGTGCACGTTTTGGAATATTAATGGGGGGTCATGGTATAAAACGCAGGTTTCATGGTGTAGTGGATCACTGTCATTATTACTTGCACAGGTGAAAGGGGACATGATACCACAAGACTGGGTGGAATACAGAACACAAATGAGGTAGGAGAACACATCAGAGATAGATAGGGCTGCAGTGTAAGAGGCCTATATGTAGGGAATCACTTTGGGTCACAGTGCTGGTGACCTCTAGTAACAAGGATGGGATGGTATTTGATGACATATATCTGGACATTGATCCTATGAGCTGGCTTCGGGAGATAAGACTTGTGCCATACTAAGAAAGAGATGAGATGACACTCTGGGACATGGACCAGGATAGAGATCTTGTACTTTGTTAAGGGGAAACAGAACTTGTGCTCACATGTGAAAGAGATGGGTGGCATCCTGGAACTGGACTGAGATAGTTATTGGGCTTTGGAGGGGGGTTGATAGGTATTTGTGCCCACCTGATTTTTCATAGATTCACAGGTTAAAGTTAAAGAGATGGGGTGGAACCATGAGACCTGGGCCAAGATACAATACTTTGGTGGTGGGAGGGGTGACAAGGCTCAATGCCCTTTTTTTTAATTTCTCCAAATCTTTTGGGCTTCTAATACCATGACAGGAATGGACCCCATTCCTAAGTTAAAGTACAATTAACATTCATGAAATGAGTATTGTTTCAATCTTTGTTGTTACCCAAAAGTGCTCTTCGCAGCACCCGCAATGTTCCCAGTAATGATTCCTTCTGCAATTTGTATGGGCTACATGTATTGGTAGCATATCTAAATACAATTGCAGAGTCTTTTTATAAGACCTGTTACTCCTGCTACTATTGGATCTGTCTGGGCATTTTTCTACTACATTGCTCTTGTTTCTGCCTGCAGATCCTGATATTTTATGACTTCATGTCTCTGTATGCAAGTCACTTTGGTCCACTGGGTGTGGCAATTTCAATGATCAATGCTACTTTTATCCTCTTTTCATGGACCACTATATCCAGCTTTCTAGCATCTATCTTTTGAACTGTTGGTAATGGTGGATACCATGTGATGTAAACATCATCATTTTCTATGATGCTTTGTAGCTCATGTTTCCAGTGTTTTTCAGGCACTTCAATACCATAATGTTTGCACAATCCCCAGTGCAACAGTCTTGCCATATTATTATGCCTTTCAGTATACAGTCCTTCTGCCATTAGTATGTCACAACCAGCAACAAGTTGTGTGACTGTTTCCAATTTGGTTTTACAAAACCTACATTTGTCTGTTTATCCCACATGTTCAATGGACTTTGTAAACCAGCGTGTACGTAGACCACTATCTTGGGCCGCCAATATTAACCTTTCATCTCTTGGTTTGAATTCGCCTCCCCTTAACCATTCTTGCATTTGTTCCTAATCAATGTGAGGTTCTTCCAGAAGTTTTCTATACTTGCAATTATATTTATGCATTTTACACATTTCTTGCTTCTCATCTGGTCCTTCACCTTATATTCTTTCTTTTGTTTTTTTTTAGCACATTCAGTTGCTGCCTAATTTTTATCTACTTCTGGTTTGATTTCTATTCCTGCTTGATGCCAATATGCTTCTACTAGATTATGCAGTGATGCCATCTTAGATTTATAGGTTCATAGGTAGGTACTAGTCTATTAGCCCTAGGGCCTATATAAGCCCAGCCAAAAAGGTACCCTGGCTTTCGCCACCCAAGAAAATTATTTTCCTGTGCCCCTGTCGAGCAGAGCCACAGATGTGATCCATGGGGTGAATTTCCTATTTCCCATCCAATCATCAAGATTTTTCTTGAAGAGTGCTAATGAGGAGCTCTGTTTGACATAGACAGGTAGTCTGTTCCAGAATATGGGAAGCCTCTGGGACAGGAGCCTATCCCTCCAGCATGTTCTGTTTATTGTGGTGACAAGGTTTAAGTCCCTAGAGCATGTAGCTCAGAGGGATTTCTTTAAGTGGAGCATGTCCAACAGCTCTGGGTTTGACATAGCTTTGTATGTTAGGCAGAGATCACCTCTGAGTAGGTGATATGCGATGGAGTAAAGCTGGAATTTTTTTAGATGGTCTGCGTAGGGCATCTGTTTGAGGCCAGTAATCCTCTTTGTGAGGTATTTCTGTGGCTTTTCCAATTGTTGTAGATGTCTTGTGAGGTACATACCAAAAGGGGTGTTGTACTCTATAATGGGTCTAATGAGTGATGAGTAGAGGGGAACAATGACCTCTTTTTTTCTGGATGAGAAACCTTTTGTGATGAGGTGAGCCACATAGAAGGATTTCCTGACCACTGTGGCGATGTGATTATCAAAGGAGAGACTACTGTTCACCTGTGTCCAAAGGTCTCTTATCACACTTTTGGCATTAAGTAGACTATCACTTATGTGGTAGTTCATGGGTACAGATTTTTTACCAAAGGGGATGACAATACACTTCTTGGCATTGAGCTTCAGGAAATGGCTTTGACACCAGGCATCTGTCTCAGTGTGGTCCTTTTGTAGTATGTCCACATCGTTAGGAGTTTTGATTATGGCTCCTAGTTTTATCTGCAAACTTTGTTAGCTAAAGATCTTCTGCATTAGCCTGTACTTCAGAGAAGTACATACCAAACAGGAGAGGACCCAGGACTGAACCCTGTGGTACTCCACTTGTCATTAGTCTGAAGTCGGATTTGGAGTCTGCTACTTTCACAGTGTGGGTTCTGTCCGTGAGCCAGTTGGCAATCCATCTTGTGACATAGGGATTTATACCTAGTTTAGTAAGCTTATCTATGATTCCAGAGTGGTGGATGGTGTCAAAAGCCTTGGTGAGATCTAGATAGGCTGTGTGACCCACCTTACCCTCATCTATGGCTTTGGTGACTGCTTCAAAGAAGTCAATCAGGTTTAGGAGACATGATCTGCCTTTTACAAACCCGAACTGGGTAGGGTCCAGAGTTTGGAGATTACCAATGTCTTTGTTTATGAGTTCCATGATTATACATTCCATGGCCTTGCAGACCAGTCTTGTCAGGCTAATGGGGCGGTAGTTCCTGGGGTCCATCTTGGTTCCCCCTTTGTGGAGTGGAATAACCATTGTGGTGCGCCATTCAGAGGGCACAAAGCCTGAAGTGAGGCTATGATTGGACATAGTACTTCGGTAGGGTGCCAGTTCATTCTGTAGTTCATGTAGAACACAGCCTGGGATATTGTCAGGTCCCATGGATGCTGTGTTCTTGGCTTTGGAGAGTGTGTTTTTTACCTGTGCAGCCGTGATTACAGGAACTTTGCATTCTTCCAGTATAGAGATGGGCCCTCTAGGGGGTGAGAGGGGGGTAAAGTTAGCACTGAACTTATCTGCCAGGATGTTGGCAATATCAGTCGGTTCTGTATATTTAGTGCCATTGTGCTTTAACTCAGAGCAGATCTGAGTGAAGCCATTGAGATTCTTGACATAGCTATAGAATGCTTTGTGGTTATCTTTAGAGTCAGTGGCAATTTTGTTTTCGTAACTAGCTTTGGAGGATTTTATGAGGGATCTCAGCTTCTTACTGAGGTTGACCAGGGAGTTCCTCCAGTCATGGGATGTTACTCTTTTTGCAACAGTTTCTTTCTTCTGTTGTAGAGTTTGTTTATGGTAGAGGACCACCAGATTGGCTTCCTTTTTATGGAGGATAGCATATTGGTTCTATTAGGGATAGCATGATCCATGCACTCGTGTAAGTGCTTATAAAGTGCATTTGTGTAGGATTCAGCAGTCATACCTGTATTGTCCGTCTGCATGGGTGTCATGAAGTTTGCCACTTCTGTCTTAAGAAGTGTGAAGTTTGTTTTGGAGAAGTTTTTTACAGTGGTTTCCCTAATTGGAGGTGGGGGCAGGATGTGGATGTCTAGGGTGATTAGCTTGTGGTCAGATCTGACCAACGAGGAAATGACCTCTGGTGTGGAACACCGGTTGCCCATGTTGGTAATGACCAGGTCTAGGATATTGCTGCCCCTGGTGGGGGTGTGAATAAGTTGATCCAAGGCATTGGAATTTATGAATTCCAGAAAACGTTGAGCAAAAGAGTTGGTATATGAGTAGTTTTCCCAGTTAATGGTGGGGTAGTTGAAATCGCCCATTATTAGGGTGTTGGGTTGTACCCTAATACTTTCCAGTGTATCAAGAAATGAGGAGTGGGAATCCTGGGCCATGGTGGGGGGGGGGTCTGTATCAAGCTAAAATTTGGATTGCGGTCTTTCCCAGAGTTAGTTGCACTTGGATAATCTCGGATGCATTATGCTGTGCAACTAGCCTGTAGGTGTGGAGATCCTTAATGAATATGGACACGCCTCCACCTTTAGTGCTTCATTCCGGGTTAGGTGGCCGAAAGGTGTGGTATGAATTATAGCCTGGTAATGCAGGGGTGCTCTCTGGAGCTTTGAACCAGGTCTCTGTCATTACACAGATATTGATGTTCTCCATTTTAAGGAGTGCCTCGAGTGAGTGCATTATCTGCTCATTCATGTTTCAAAACTTTCATTATGTTTGGGTCTTGTGAGGTCAGCAGATATGTGTGGAGTCCCATGATTGCAGATCTATACATGTAATCAGTTTCAAGGAGGCCCATCCCTCCTTCGGAATGGGAAATATATAATCTTGGTATGCACTGATTTTATAAATCATTTGGTGAGCATGATGCATCCTTCTTGTTTTCCTATCTAATCTCTCCAACACATTTTGGAGCCAGTCAATTACTCCAAAACCAT
Source organism: Protopterus annectens (assembly GCF_019279795.1). Classification (NCBI taxonomy): domain Eukaryota; kingdom Metazoa; phylum Chordata; order Ceratodontiformes; family Protopteridae; genus Protopterus; species Protopterus annectens. Next base: position 71,745,908 of record NC_056732.1, read on the forward strand.
AAGTTAGTACAGGAAGAGAAAACTGGTTTATAGCTTGGATTTTGTTCCTAGATGTCAACACTGTTGTCAGTATTAATTTGTCTTCTAAAGTATTCCTTATTAAGTTTTATTCACATTTGTTCATATAGTATTGTTGATCCTTCATCAATTCCCAAATATGCAGACACTCCCTCTTGCTCAGGTTCTTTTATATCACATTTTTGTCCCAAACTATTGTTTTCCTTGTGCTGCAGTTTTCCTGCTTTAAAGGTTGCTTTTGCACATTTATCAAGACCAAATGACATTCTTATATCATATGAAAAAATTTTGACAACTGGCATTTGTACTTTCAGTTCCTCATCTGATGAGCTATACAGTTTTAAATCATCGACAAAGAGAAGACAAGAAGTGTTTACACTTTTTTTTGTTTTCTAGGAGCCAAATAATAGCCATGGCCTAAGCAAAGTAGACAGCTTAATGGGTTATAGGCAAGGCAGAATAGCAGCAGTGACAGGGAGTCACCCTGGAATATCTCCCTTTGAATTTTTATCCCTGGGATAATAATGTATCCTTTATCATGACTTAATTGCAAAGTGGTCTGCCACTGTTTAATGGTCACTGTTATGTAGTTGATCAGTGTAGGGTGTATCTTATACATTTTTAAGCACTCTTTTATCCATGAATGTGGGATACTATCAAATGCTTTTTTGTAGTCAATCAATGCCATACTTAGATTCTTCCCCTTTTTACAGTTATCCGCTATGACTTTATTTAACAACAAATAATCCTTTATTCCATATGACTTTCTTTTATTGCGTTATTATTCTACTGCCATAATTGAGTTTTCTTCTAAATTATTATAAACTCTGTCGGCATCAGTTCCCGTATATGGTCTATACATCCTCGGGTGGCAAGTTATTGGTCTATAGTTTTTAGGGTAGCTTGCAGGTCACTCTTAAGTAGGAGCATTGTTTTTCCTGTTGTTAACTAGGTTGGAGTCTGTTCAGGGTATGCATATAAATAGTTCTTACTCATAACTAAATCTTTGTGCAAAGATGTTAACATTTTTAGCCAGAAGTTAGGTACTGCATCTGGGCATGGGGTTTTCTAATTGGAGGCATTTCCTAACTTTGCTTCAATCTCTCTGGATGTTACTTCATCCCATTTCACATCCTGTACCTTTAAACTTCTAATTCTTTTTTTTACTTCTTTTATCCATTTAGGATCTATGTTATGTTCCACAAGATCTCCATAAATACTTCTCCAGCATGTATCTATTTCTTCTTTTTTGGTGGTCTTTCAATTCCTTTTACCTTGTTTCACAATTCTGTGTAAAACTTTTTTGGGTCATCAGTAAATTGCTTATTTTGTACTTTTCCTTTATGTTTATCTGCATATCTTCTAAGTTTTTCTGTCTGTGCTGAGATTTTTAGCTTGTTATTTGCAATAGTGCATGATAGATCCTGGTCTGTTCTAATACTGTGCATTGCTTTTATTACATCTAACTTTCTTAGTATTTTTGTTGATCTGTTTCCTCTTCTATATTCTTCTAACAGGGACACTTGTTGTCTTAATTGCTTTATAGTTTTCTCTATTCAATACTTTCATGATGGTATTCGATTTTTCCCCTTCCTTCCCTCATTACCATGTGTTCTTGTGGTAGAACTTTATCAGTTATTAATTTAGCTGCACAGTAGTATATCCTGTTTACTTCTGTTATATCGCATGGATCTCTATGGACAGTTATAATTACTGTGTTTATTTGTTTTATCAAACTTCAGACTTTTTGGGTATTATTAACCTTCTGCAGTCTATTTCTTTCATTGATCTTAATATGTCTATCTATCTCTATTAAATCAAGCAACTCTTCGCCCATGCACACTTGCTGCATTTCCAACATCCAGACTGCTGCTGAACCAGTCTGGAGCATGCACAGAGCTCTGGACTGATTCAGCAGCAGTCTGGATTAGAAACACAGCAGTCAAGAGTGTCCCAGAAGTCTATGCAGTTAGTTACAACTGCATAGACTGTAAAGGGATCAGACTGCAATGTTTGCAGGCTGGCCTGCTCTCACAGGAAGGACTCACCACATCCTTAGCAAGTGGAATATGGAGCTGTACAGCAATGGAAGGGCCTGGACTCATGCATATAAGTGTATTACAAGCAAGAAATGGTGTGTGTGTGTGTGTGTGTGTGTAAAATGCCCCAGTTGCTGGTGGTATGCAGAGAATATCTCAGGCTTGAACCCTGTACCTTGGTTGCAGGTGGCAAGGGCTTGAATTCCCTACCCACCACAATTTGTAAAAATTTGCAGAGTTTTGCCACATATTTGTTCTGTTCCTCAAAAGTATGTGGTTTCTGTATTTTTGTTACCTTACACATTCAGTAGTGCAGTGGTGCACTGGTAGCATTGTTGCCTAACAGCTACATGATCTATGGTTTGATTCTTGGCTGGGGTGCCTTCTGTGTGGAGTCTGCATGTTCTCCCATCTTACAAAGACATATATCTGGAGTGTTTCTCCCTGGGCCTATGCTGAAACTTGGCATTTGTTCCAAGTCAGACTTTCCTGGTTAACAAATGTTGAATAAATAAAAATAACAGGCATTTGAATTTCAGACTTCATATTCTTCAAAAAGTACATGGTAACACAAAACATTTTATTCTAGCAATTTTCTAAGTTTATAACATGGATATTTGATATTTGTCCCTATTTTGGGGACTGTATTCCCCCATTACTGGCTTTATCCAGTTTTTTTGTGCTAAGATTGAGAGCTATGGTGAGAACTGTATTCACTGAATATGTTTGGGGGCTGTACTCCCCATTACTGTCTTTGTCTAAGTGTGTTTTGCTAAGAGGTTGAGAGCTATGGTGAAAACTGAATTCACTGAATATGTTTGGGGGCTGTATTCCCCCATTATTGGCTTTGTTCTGGTGTTTTGTGCTAACAGGTTGACAGCTATGGTGAGAACTGAATTCACTAAATGGTAGTCATTTAAGTTTCAGTCTTACTCTCTTTTACACAGCAGATATTTTAGCATAGTGGTATGTTGCTCTGACTGTTTTGCACAGGGTCCTGGGTTCAGTACTTGGCAGTGAAATGTATGGTGGTAACACAGCATTTTATTCTAGCAACTTTCCAACATTATACAAGCAATGTTTAAAATGATTCCCTGGTTTTTGGGGCTTTTGTCCCCCCCCCAATACATTTTGGCTTTTTCCAGATTTCTTGTGCTGCAAAGTTCAGAGATACAGTTGAGTGTCAAGTAGATTTTACAAGAAACTGAGAGCTGCATGGGGAACAAAAGATTAGTGCTGCTTATGCTGAGGCTGCATGCGTTTTTAATAGCACAACAGGTAGTGTACTTGCTTTTGATGTAGGAGGCTGTGGGTTCTACTCCCACAGTAGATAGATGCATTGCTGATACTGTACTGTGTTGTAAAGGGAGTGGATGCTGCAGTCTTTTTTTGGCGAAGATACCTAGTAACTATGAACCTTTTATCAGTTTGCCATCCATTCTCTATTGCAATATTACTAGCTGATCATTTTTTAATGCCACATAGTCAATTTATTCCTCAAGGGCAACAGGCATTTTGTAGATGAAGCAATGAAATATAAAGTTGTTTGCTAGCAGCAACCTCTTCATTAGTTACAGATTTCTTTAATGTGGAGTTATTTAGATGACTTTTACTTCTTCAGAGATTGTGCATATTTACTGATACTGGAGGACTGTAGAAGTTTGAGTAGACTTTTATGATGGAAATGTTCTGAATTGGGCAGTTTTGTCATTATTGTTGCATGCATTTTGTTTCATTGTTTATTGGAAAATGTTCTGAATTGGGCAGTTTTGTCATTATTGGTGCATGCATTTTGTTCTATTGTTTACTGGAAAAATGTTCAAAATAATATATTTAAAATGTCCTCTAACAACTGTACTGTATTGTACAAGGAATATAATTTAATAAAGCAGAAAGGTGTATCAAAGAGCACGTGTATCTTTCATGTGCAAGGGGCCTATGATTTGAAAACAGCCGAAAGTTGATCTTTATCTGCCACTCGCAAAATGTATTTTCTTTGAATGTGGGTTTCAATGCTGTTTCAATGAATGTGAGTTTCAAGGGCAGAGAAGTTTTAATGCTGTCTGTTTTCACCGTGAGACTGCATTGCATTGTTTAGCAGATGTCTTAGTGTTTGTGCTGTAAAATGCAAAATAAAACTTTCAAATGAAGTCCAAATTAATGTAGAGGTAAAGCAGTATGCACATTAGTGTTTATGGTAAATGGGGTGAAATAGCCAAGTAATGGTTCACTGGAATGGCTGCAGGGGGGAGGCTCCATTCAACCATGATTTTGTGAGGAGGAAGGGCGGCAAACTCAGACAGCCCGGCTGAACTAAACCTCTCAACTGTCCAGATTTTCACAGAATGAATAGATTTTTCCTTCTTATTTTTGGTTTGTGCCTCATAACATTTGTAGTTTTCTGGCAAATCATTTAGGAATTAAGTCACTAAATAATGACAAACACTGAGTTTCAGACTTCATAGCCTTCAACTGTCTCAGTTTATACAAGAGCAATTTTTAGTACTGTTTATATGTTCCCCCAATTTATTTGGCCTTGTCCAGATTTCCTGCATTAACAGGTTGAGAGGTATGTGCAAATAAATTGCTTTATAGAATTGGGCATATCCAGACCTTTCAACTGTCCCCGATTTTGGCTCAAAATGCTGCTCTTCCCCTAATAATCCCTCCGCAAAATGGCAATTTTTGAAGAAAACATGGAGGGTTTACAATTAATGAATAACTGTAATAGTCAGAGTTATAGATTACTTTTATTTCAGTAATGCATATAGATTCTTTTATTTTGTCAGCTGCTCAAGTTAGCAGTACTAATATTAAAAAGTGTCCCTTCTTTGACAGGTTCCTAGCTGTATTGTGTGGCTATTTTATATTTTTGCATCACATTTTTGGTCCATTTTTCATAAAATTGTGTTTGTTTGGCAAATTAGTGGCAAATCATTAAAGACTGAAGTTAGAAAATAATGACGGACATTTGAGTTTCAGATTTCATACCCTTCAGAAAATTCATACTAATGCAAGACCTAATATTCTATTATCTTTCTAAGTTTATAAGAGCAATATTTAAAATTTGTCCTTATTTTTGGGCCTTTGTCCCATTTCTATGTATGGCTTTGTCCAGATGTCTTGCACTGAGGCTGAGAGGTATGACAAATGTGTCAGGGCCATCACAGTCAGCCAGAGATATTTCAAATTGTGACATACTTGTTGTACCCCACTCCCCCATGTAGTGACTCTGGATGTGTCCAAGCAAGGCAAGGAGCAGTTATGCAGTGTAAATGTGTAGAGTATCCCCCCATCCAAGGTAAACACAAGTACTTTTCATCTGTTCTTGATTTTGCAGAATGTACTGGTTTCTGTCATATTTTTATACTGTTGATTTATGCTTATAATTCAGAAAGTGCCTGCTGCTCTGTGTTTAAGTAGCAATGCTTTAATGACCATCAGGTAATCTTGCCTGAGATTGTAAAATGCAAGTAAGCTTTATTAAGCATACTGTTAAAGAATTGCCAAAATTGAAAGCCTTTCTGTTGTTGCCATGGAGAGAATACTTACATAACTAGATAAAGTATAAGCCTTGGATATTGAAATGCATATGACAGTATTTGTAATAAAGGACAGGATTACATTATTTTAAGAAGCTCATTACATTTGTTGGAGACTTGCAGTCATCTTTGCAGGCTTTACCTGTAAACTAAATAGAATGCCGATCTATCATGTGTGGTCCATAACCTGTGCAGTAATCCCTTGAGCAATGTATCTTGAGCTGGTTTCTTGTTTGCTTTTCATTTTTTACTTTGATCATGTTTTCTCCATGAAAAAAGTAGATAGTTGATCAGGCAGCAGGTCTTTTTTGGATAAGAAACATTTTTACAAGTGGGGGTATCACAGAGATTGCTACTTTCAGCATGTTACTTGGTACTTTAATAAAGCTGAATATAAATTATAATTAGAACTGCAGTGCAAGGAGAAGTGGTTTGAGTTGAATGTTGCTTGTTTTTCTTATACTTGATTTTGACTGGCATTCCAGTAATATATTTAAAAAGTAATTTATTTTTTCATGCCTCACAACCTTTTTGTTTCCATCTAGATATTAAGCCAATGCATTGAAATATTTTTTTCTTCTACACTTCATTTTGTCTTGATTGGATTCTCATAATGACAGTTTGGCACCCAGGGCAGCGTATTTAATTAAAGTTAAGGTTTTTGTGATTTTGAGCATAGCTCCTCCCCTTCTAGTTGGCCACACCCCTTCCTATTGACTCCACCCATTCAGCTGTCTCCTGCAGCCCCACTTTGATTTGAAGTCACCAGCCGCCACTGCCTCTGAGCAAGATGTGTCTGTAAATCATTTCAAGTATATACAACCTAAACATACAAACAGAAACATTGTTCAAAATTATTGCAGATTATAATGCAATCATTTTATAGACACATCAAAAGTGAGTAATGCCCAAAAAAGAAAGGGAAGAGCACACTCTTGTATTGAATACATTTGTTTGTATTGAACACACTATTGCATTACATACATCATCATCATCATCTGCCCCCTTTTTCTCATTTTTCTACATGGGGTTGGGGTATCATGTTAACTGTCTCCAAGTCTCTTGATTCAGTGCCACACTCCTGCCTTCTTCAACATTCATGCCTGACTGTCGCAGATCTTCTTTCACACAATCCATCCACCTCTTTGCTGGATGCCCTCCCTTCATCTTACCTTCTTCCATTCTGTCCCAAATATTCCTCACCGGATTGTCTTTTGCTTTTCTACACGTGTGCCCAAACCACTGTAATCTGTTCTCTTTGATCTTTTCTGCAATTGGAGCTACTTTGGCTTCTGCACTTATGTCCTCATTTCTTCATCTGTCCCACAGTGTGCATCCTATCACCTTTCTCAGGCACTTCATTTCCATCACCTCTAGCTTCTTCAGCTGTTCTGCCTTTACTGCCCAGGTTTCTGTACTATGCAGTAGTACTGGTCACACCACTGTCTTGTACACCTTACTTTTCAGCTTCTTTGGCATTCCTCTATCATAGACTACACCTGATACTCTATACCAGTTGGCTGCAGCCCCTCTGATGCTAGCTTTGACCTCTTCATTCAGACTATCCTTCTCCTCAGCTACTCCTCCCAGATACTTGAAGCTGTTTACCTGTTCCACTATCTTCCCTTCTATCTCTATTATTAGCTTCTTCTGATTTCCCCAGTTTGCTGCTATTACCACTGTCTTATCTGTGCTTGTTTTCATCCCATGTGCCTTCACATTTGCATTCCATTCTCCTATCCTTTGTTGAAGTTCTAGCTCAGAGCCTACCTGTACTGCCACATCATCTGCATACAGCAGCTTTGTTGATCTATCCCCTCCAACCTGTTTGCTAGTGTAGTCCATCACCAGTATGAACATCAGTGGGCTCTGAGCTGATCCCTGATGTACACCCACACCCACTGGGAACCCCTCTGTGAGGCCGAACACTGTCCGCACTTGAGTCATTGGGTCCTTGTACATAGACTGCACTAATTCTACCAATGTTTCTGGGACTTCAAACCATGGCAGTACTGCCCAGATCAGCTTTCGTGGGACCTTGTCATATGCTTTCACCAAGTCTAGGAATGCCCAGTTGGACTCTAACCTCATCCCTAGCTTCTTCTCAAGTACCTGTCTCAATGCAAACATCGGGTCAGTTGTGCTGCATCCTGATCTGAATCCAAACTGCTCATCTCCCATCTTACATTCTACTACTCTGCATATCCATTTATCAATCATCCTATCCAGGACTTTCATGCAATGTGATAGGAGTTTAATGCCTCTGTACTGCCCACAGTTGTGGATGTCCCATTTGTTCTTGTACACTGGCATGAGTATGCTTATTCTCCAGTCATCTGGGATATAACTTCATCTCCACACTGCTATTAGTACCCTCAGGAGCCATTTCTCCTCTATCTCACCCAGCATCTTTACCAAATCTGCTGTGATCTCATCTGAGCCTGCTGCTTTCCCTGACTTCATCTTCCTTAGAGCAGTTCTTACTTCTTCTAGGGTGGTCTCCTCTTCTTCTCTTATTGTAGGCTGTTTCTGGGGCAGTACAGATTCTGTGGCATTTCTTCATTCAGAAGCTGATGGACATACTCCTTCCATCAGCCTTTGATGTCCTCTGGGCTGGTGATGAGGTTGTTGCTGGCATCCATTATGAAGGGTGTCTGACTATCTTCTTTATCTTTCTGCCTTTGCCTTACAACCTGATATAATTTCTTTGTGCCCCTTATGGAGTCACTTTCCAGAAGTTGGTACAGTGCCTCCGATGCCCTATTCTTTGCTATTGCAACTTCTTTCTTAGCTTCTTTGTTAGCCAAACAGTAGTTCTTCCTAGCCTGGTCAGTGTTTTCTGTCTCCCCACTTCTTCCTGTACTCCTTTTTTCTTTTGATGACTTCCTGAACTTCTGCATTCCACCACCAGCTTTCCTTATGTACCTTATTTCCATACCTGACTCGGCCACATATCTTTTCTGTAGTCCTAACACATGCTGTTTTTAGGCACTGCCATTCTTCTTCAACTCCACCTATTTCCTTCTCTTTTTGAGGTGCTAGAGCCCTGAGTAATTCCTTGAACTGTTTTACTTTCTCTCCAGTCAACTTTCATGTCTTCAGCCTGGTCTCTGTTGACCTTAGAGTCTTCTCTGACCACTGCTTGCAGCTGATTGTGGCAACTAGTGGTTTATGCTGTGGGCTGACTGTTTCACTGGGGATGACTTTACAATCATGGATTCTGCCCCAGTGCCATTTCCTTAATAGGAGGGAGTTTACCTGAGTTGCATGTTGACTACTCTTGTATGTGATCTTGTAACTGTCTCTTTTTCTGAACCATGTGTTGGCTACTATCAAGCCATTTGCCAGGCAGAAGTCTAGAATGGCTTATCCTTCTTTATTCCTGTTGCACCATCCATGTGGACCCAGGCAGTCATCATATCCTGTTCTGTCTGTCCCAATATGTGCATTCAAGTCACCCATTATCAGCACCAATTCATGCTGTCCTGCTTTATCTAGTAGGTCCTGTAACTGCTGTCTGAATGCACTCTTTTCCTCACTATCACAACCCTGCTGTGGGGCATAGGCTGAGATTATGAATACTGTCCTATCATTACACTGGAGTCTGACTGCCATGAGTCTGTCATTAATTCTGATAATATCCCTTACTGCCTTCTGAAGCCTCTCTCTCACCACAATTCCTACACCATTTCTAGCCTGCCCTCCACCTAAGTAGTAGACTCTGGATCCCAAGCCAAGTGGCTTTGCTGCACTACCCTTCCATCTCATCTCTTGGATACATAGGATATCCAGCCTCCTCCATATTATCCACTTCCAAGCTGCATCCTGTCAGTGAACCTACATTAAGTGTAGCAATTCTCAGTTCATGTTTGGCAGGTTGGCTGGTTTTACATCCAGCTTTCACTCAACAGAGCTATCCCAGGTAACCCTGGCTGGGCAACTAGACACCAGCCAGCCAGTAGCTTATTGGCCCAGGGCTGCTGGGCTTTATGGCAGGCACACACTGGCCAATAGGGGCACATATACCCATCCACCATTAGCATGGGTCCCTGGCGTGGGTCAGAGTAGGCCAGGTCCTCAACCCACTTATCACTGGTAACTACCCATGCCCATTTTTGTCAGCATTAGTCAACATGACCAAATCACCTAGAGCCATATTTTACACTGTTGAGTGGCTAGTCCTGCCACGGTGCATAATCTGTGATCCATGTTCTCCTATCTTGAGGATGCTGCGCACCACAGTAGATGCTCAAAGTAGTTGGTCTGTACAACTCTTCTCCCAATAGGGCACCATGTAGAGTCTGTGCTGCTGCCCACAGCTCCATTCATTGGTGAGTTTGAGATGGAAACACTCAGCATGTTTTTTGGACATGGGAGATACCCCACAGAGACACAGGGAGAACATGCAAACTTATCTTGGGCATGGGAGGCAAAGACCTTAACCACTAAGTCATCTGGTGTGCTGTATTGCATACATTTGTTTGTATTGTGACATGCTTCAACAACATAACTTGTACTAATATCCCATTCAGCCAGATTTCTACTTTGAAAAGTCAAATGGCAAGTGTGACAACATGGGCATATTACTCCCTAAATGCAAAATGTTACAGTGACAAGGGTGATTATATATGCTCTACTTTCTTTACCTCAAAAATGTTAATGTTGATGTAGCAAATACTGTTAATCTTGTAAATGTTTTATGTTAATGCCATGGCTTTACAGTTCAGATCTAAAGAAGATGATGTTGGTATGAAAGTAGGGATCTTTAATATCAACATTTTAATGTTATAAGACTACAGAGTTGTGAAGTAATCACACAGATTCATTTTCTTTTCTACTTTATCCTTCACATGATGTTTGGCAGTGCACATCAGGGACTATCAGTAGTGACGTTCCATGAATAACATTTCACATCCCAAGATAAAAACTCAGAAATTTAATTTAGCATGCCATCAGTAGCACAAATAAGACTTGTGCTTCAGTTCGCATGTGGGACAGTACTGATTGCAAAAAAAAAAAAACTATTATGTAACTTTCTCTGTGTCTAAACATGTTAATGCATTTAGTAAGGTCTGAGTAACAGCACAAATAAAGTAGAGCTTAAATGTAGCTTTGGATATTTTGAAGTTAGTATTCACAGTTAAAAGAAATATTTGAGTACTTGAACCTAAAATACAATTTTAGTTTCCAATGTTTTGGTTGTAACAACAGAAGTGTGTATAATGGATGATAATTGATATAACTTTGATATATGTCACCTGCAGTCTTCTTACTACTGATTATAGTAATAGCACATTTTTATATGTATGATGCAACAAACATGCCAAAAACAAAATCTGAGCAAGTAAACTGAGAAACAGACTGAATTGTGAAATATGGATTCCTAATCAAAAACTCTGTAAATATGTCTAACAATTATTCATGACAGTAAAACATTTCCTTAACACATCTGTACATTTTATTAGTATATCCTATGTGCAAATGACCTCATGTAAACTCTGGTGTGACCTCTTCCTCAATACAGCTCATGACATGAAAGCATGATGAGTTGTAATGGAAATGCAAGTTATCATAAGGCACAAACTGTTAAAATAGTCAATATTTCAGGGTAATGCCATAGGTGTTGGGTTCAAATCTAGATATTTTGATTTGACAGTGAAATTAGAAATTCTTACAGTCAACATTTCACTTTTAGGTGGCCACCATCTGAGTGAATCATCACACTGCTTTATGTTTTGCAATTTTTTTTTAGCTTTAGCCTTTGCACAATGGTTGGCTTGTGCACCACTGACTGTTGTTGGTGACTAGCAGTGAACAACAATTAAGTATTCAAGGCGAGAACTCAGAATTTTACTTGGCATGTGTAAAACTTAACTGTCAGTATTGTAAATGAGACTGGCACTGGTGTGCTTCATTCAGCACTCTGGACAGTACTGATTGCTGAAAATACATCTGGTGTATAATATTCTCTGTGGCTCAACATGTTAATGCAGTAAGGGCTAAGTAACAGCAGAAGTAATACAGGATTTGAATCTAGATTACAGATTGTTTTACCGAAGGTGTCAGAATAAAGTATTGTCAGTGATTTTTTCTTAGTTCTGAAACATAAAGTGCAACTGTCAAGTTGCCAAACAACCCTTCCAACACAACTCTGTGTGATGAATGCTAAATAAGTTAACTATACTTTGTGTGAAGTGTATTAAGCCTAACAGTGATCATAGTTAATGTAAAATACACTTGCAAATGTATAATGTTAACAATATTTACTGGGATATATTATCAGCATTAGGTGTGTAGGACATCTCATGTAAAGTATGCATGGCACCTTCCTCAATGTGAGCTACTGAGATCACTCAAATCAATACAAATTAATTTTTTACAGGAATATGTAATTACCTCAGAATATAAGTCCAGTAACATAACAACTCAAATTCCAGCACATAAAGGCTTGTCACAATTAGCTACCCAGTCATGTTCAAACTGCTACACATTAGCTTATAACCTGAAAATGTCAGTTCCCCTGTGGCATTAACAGTTAATAAACAAAATATAGCTTTCCTTTTAGTTATGGATTTAATTCCTAGGTGCTATGAGTCACAGTTTGCAAAATGTAGGTCCCACCAACCCATTATGTCCCAATTTATATAACTGTATCTATTAACAACTTAACAACACTGATTATTACCAATATAATTGAAAATGTCATGTGACATCTATCACAATAATATGTATATATATATATATATATATATATATATATATATATATATGTGTGTGTGTGTGTGTGTGTGTGTGTGTGTGTGTGTGAACAATGACCCCAGCATTACATAGAACATGGCCACAGGTGCCAATACATCATTTCAAATGTAAATCAGATGTTTGCAAAAAAACAAAAAAAACAAAAAAATATTTCTCCTTTCCTAAACTTTCCTAGCTAGTTGTTCCAGTGATCAGATTTTGCTGATCCCTGGGCTTTGTATTTGGTTTCTGTGTTCCTCCATTTTCTTGTGTGGCCAGAGGTAGTTTCTTTACTCACCAGTGGGAGTGGGGAGTACTGAGCTGCTTGTTTGTCCTCAGAGGAGTGGTTAGAAGCAGCAACTAGTAATTCGTCGGCCATTTTGGGTCATTTCCTGTTTTTTCCAGCCCCCTGCTATAAAGCACGCGTTAGCCAGCTTAGCTTCGATTTAGCGTGGAGCTGCTACCGTTGCACACTAGGGCAGCGCCGGTTAATCAGATTTAAACTATTAGGGCTACCTAAAGTCCACTCTTCAAATTTTCCCTTAAAACTACCTTCCTCAAAGTATACTACTGTTCTATTTAGTGTATCCTACAACTATAAATTATCTCTACTTGACTCCCAAGTAGACTATTCTCTATCTGTATAGCGAAGCACTTGCTCCTACAGTACTTATCACCTCAATACAGCACTCTTGTTATAGAAAGTACCCCAAAAAAGCAAACCCATTTGTCGGTCACCCACATCCCCCAGAACCTTTTCTTAAGTTTTTCTGTCTATTCCTTCTAGCATGTCGAGGGAATCAGTTGCTAATGTCCTCTCCTGCTCAGCTGGTGAACCTGGGAATATTGAGGCAATGTTACAATTGCCTCATGTACACAGACAACCCTCTCCTCCTCCCACAAAACACAAATACATGCGAGAGATGCAACTATACGGCCAAACTGGAGGCTGAGCTCTCTCAACATAGGACTGGCATGACCAGACAGGAGGAGAAGGTAAACACACACACTATAGACCCAGTCTCACATAATACCATCACAACCTCAAATCATACACATAAACACACAAAGACATACTCGGAGGCTCTGATCAAAAATCTACCAAAACAGCAGAGGCCACCAAAGCAGACACCCAAACAACTACCACCTCAGAACACAACACCTGCAACACATAGACCACACAGTCAGAGTGTCAAGCAGTCACAGCCCTTAAGGCCAAACACAATGCCAGACACACTAGTCATTGGTGACTCCATAGTCAGACACACTGGCGTCCCGCTCACCAGACTGAGTAAGGAGAAGGTCACAGTAAGCTGCCTGTCGGGTGCTAGAATCCGCCACATAACGCATGCACTCAGGTCTCTCAACAGCAGGTACAAGTACGACTCAATCATTGTCCACGCTGGTGTTAACGACCTGAGACGTACCTCCTTGGACTACATGAAAAGAGACATAGAGGAGCTCTCTGATTATGTAGCCCAAGCAGGTATGACCCTGACCTTGAGCAGTATCCTACCTTCACCAAGAATGATGCCACAATACAGAGATAAGATGATCAGCTTTAACAATTGGCTTAAACTCTGGTGTCATTCAAAGGGGATCCAATGTCTGTCTGCCTGGGATGACATTCTGGACAAGCCACACTGCTTCGCAAGGGATGGCTTGCACTTGTCACCCCTGGGATTCCGGATTTTGGCAAAGGCTCTTGCCACCCCCATAGTGCCTTTTTTAGGCAAGGCTCAAATTCTAAACCTACCACCCTAAAACAAAACAAAAAAAAAAACTAATGGTAATGCTGCTCAATGCCAGAAGTCTCAACCTCAAGATGCACGCACTCGAGGCCCTTCTCAGTATGGAGAACTTCGATGTCTGTGCTGTGACAGAAACCTGGTTCAAGGCTCCTGAGAGCACCCCAGCACTATCAGGTTTTACCTCATATCATGCGTTCCGGCCCCAAAACCCGGACAATACCAAGAAAGGAGGAGGGGTATCCATATTCATCAAGGACACCCACACCTCAAGATTGGTGGCATCGCACGATGCATCGGAAACCATCCAGGTGCAATTAACCATAGGCAAGACTGCTCTGCAATTTGTAGCATGTTACAGGCCACCCTCGCAAACTCAGGAACCTCATATGGCCTTCCTGAAAACACTGGAGGGATAAATGTATCTCCGAACACCATCATACTAGGTGACTTCAACTACCCTAATATAGACTGGGAACACTACTCAAGCCCAAACACTCTAGCCCAAAAGTTCCTGGAATTCATAAACTCAAATGCCATGGAACAACTAGTCACCATCCCCACAAGAGGAGAAAACATACTTGATCTCATCATCACGAACATGGGAGCACAATGTTCAACGCCGGAAGTATACCCCTCACTGGTGAGATCTGATCACAAACTAATCTCGCTGGAGGTCCTCATCCCGCCCCCACCGAAATGAAAAAGACCACAGTAAAGAACTTCTCGAAAGCCGACTTCACACTTCTAAAGACTAGTGTGGTCTCCTTTAAGGCCCCTGAGCCGGCAATTAACATTACTCAAACCGCTGAATCACTTACAAATGCCTTCTACCAGCACCTGCAGGGCTGCATGGATCAGGCAATCCCAAGCAAAACAAAGACTCTTTGTACCAAAGGCAAGTGTCCAGTCTGGTGGACCCCAGCCATAAACAAACTCTACAACAAAAGGAGAAAGCTACTACAAGATAGAGCAAAATCCTTAAAAGGTAAGACACCACTGATCACTATAAGTAAAAAGCTAAGAGCTCTCATAAAATCATCCAAAGCTAATTTTGAGAAAAAAATAGCTAAGGACTCTAAAGACAACCATAAGGCATTCTTTAGCTATGTCAGAAACCTAGGAGGAAACTCCCAGATATGCTCAGAATTAGTTCAAAATGATGTGAAGATTACTGATCCTACAGACATTGCCAACATACTGGCTGACAGGTTCAGTGCAAACTTCTTCCCCCCATCAGTCCCTAAAGGAGAGATATCTATACCAAATGATTGTAGCCCCCCAAACATCTGTAACACCCAGGTGAGAACTGCTCTCGGCAAAGAACACAGCATCCATGGGACCTGATGGTGTCCCCGGCTGTGTGCTCCATGAACTCAATGAGGAATTAAACCCACAGTTAGGACAGCTGTTTAATCTTAGTCTCACCTCCGGATACATACCCAGGAGTGGCGCAGCGACTGTGGTCCCACTCCACAAAGGCGGTGCCTCTACCGACCCTGGAAATTACCGTCCCATTAGCTTGACAAGCCTTATCTGCAAAGCCATGGAGAGGATCATAATGGATCTCATAAATAAAGACATAGGGAACTTGCAGACTTTGGATCCAACCCAGTTTGGCTTTGTCAAAGGCAGATCATGCCTTTTAAACTTGGTTGACTTTTTCAAACAGTCACCAAGGCCATTGATGAGGAAAGGCAGTCCATACAGCCTACCTAGACCTGGCGAAGGCTTTTGATACAATACCTCACTCGGGTATCATTGAAAAACTCATCAACTTAAATGTAAACCCATACATTACAAGATGGGTTGCAAACTGGCTGAGTGACAGAACCCACAGGGTCAGAGTTGCTGGCGCCATGTCAGACTCAAAGCCTGTCACAAGTGGTGCCCCACAGGGCTCAGTCCTGGGCCCACTCTTGTTTGGCATCTACTTTTCTGAAGTACAAGCAAACACAGGAGGGTTATGGCTGACAAAGTTTGCAGATGACTGCAAACTGGGCCGTGGTTGAAAACACATCTGACACAGATATCCTTCAGAAGGGTCTCACAGAAACGGATAACTGGTGCCAGAGCCATGGCCTAAAGTTAAATGCCAAGAAATGCATAGTCATACCCTTCGGGAAAAATAAGGTTACCCCTAGCTACCATATAGGTGGCAATCCCTGAACACAGAAGAAGTTATTAGGGACCTGGGAACCCAGGTTGACAGTAGCCTTTCATTCGACACTCATATTGCTAAAGTAGTTAGGAAGACCTTCTACATTGCCCACCTTATCATGAAGGGATTCACATCTAGATCAAGGGAAGTCATAGTCTCCCTATACTCATCACTCATCAGACCAATGATCGAGTACAATGCCCCATTCGAATGTATCTGACCCGACACTTGCAGCAGCTGGAGAGGCCACAAAAGTTCCTCACCAAAAGGATAAAGGGTCTCAAAAATCTGTCTTATGCTGCCCGACTGAAAGAACTCCAGTTATATTCAGTTGCTTACCGCTTGCTCAGAGGTGACCTATGCCTGACATACAAGGCCATGTCAAATCCAGATTTGATGAACATGCTTCATCTCAAAAAATCTAGATCCCTCAGAGCCACAAGGGCGAGAGACTTAAACCTCGACACGGTTATTAATAGGACGTGCTGGAGGGATAGATTCATCACCCAAAGACTCCCTATGCTGTGGAAGAAAATCCCGGTTTATGTGAGGCAGAGCACCTCGCTGGCCTTGTTCAAGAGGAATCTTGACCAATGGATGGGAGATCACAGATACACCCCAGGGGTTACCTCAGTGTCACTGCTCGACAGAGGCACAGCAAAATAATGGGCATAGTTTCTCCAAACTAAAGGGGTGGCGTAAGCCACAAAACTATGGGCTAGGCTTATAAATGCCCTCGGGCAGATAGCCTAGTATGAACCTATGAACCTATGAACCTATAATCAGCAAAGAGCCTCTGATGAATTCACAGTGTAACGTGTAAATATACAGAGCATCACACATGGTCAAGTCTCACTGCCATGCTTCACACCTGTAGTATACTTTGAAGAAATATGCCAGGTTATTTGTGTGTTTCTGTCAGGTCTATGGTTAATGGTTGAATGGAACATTTCCCGAATGGCTGTTCACAGTACATAGACCATTGAAAGTTCCCTCCATCTAATGGCCATATGATTGTAAATAATTCCATTGAACAAATAGCTGGTCAACATGAAGGAAATAGAATGTAGTAAGTACTTACTGGTAACCTAGGGATAAGGAAACCTGCCCTTTCCCCACTGTAGTGTGATCTTGGAGTTGGTATATATAATTAGCAGAGAGGGTCCGGAGTTCACTGAATCCTCCTCTTGTGGGGTGGTTGTGCAAATGAGCTTGGCAGGAATGCATTTCAAGAAGCAATTTTGACAAACCTGTTAACTATTAATATCAATGGCTCATATTAGTTGTGTATTCTTTAATGGTTTGTTGTGCTCAATATATCAAACACCTCTTGCTGAGTGGTATTAGGCAGTGTACTTTCATATGATTGATGTGAATGTTTTGTATTTACATTACACAGTGAAAAAACATTAGGAAATATTGACAATGACACCCTGTTGTATATTTGCATATAATGATCCTGAGTTAAACAGTTAAGAAAGTTTGGTTGTCACTCTCCTGTTTGTCAACTGTGATTATCATCCATAATATACACGGTCAAAACACCATAATGTGAAACAACTAGATATGACTCACACCAGTGCAATGTCCATGAAAGAAAGGACAAATTACTTCTCTGAGCAGTATGTTATTACTTGTGATCAACACATTACTGTTCTGTCTGCTTGTCAAAACACATTCCTTTTCACCCAAACATGTGATACACACTATCTTCTCTGCAACACATTGATGATGTCATCCTTTCCAATGTGCAGTATCTCACACTTATAGTCAGACTTCTCCTGTGGTTGATACAATGTACTCTGGATTACACGTAATTAGATAGGTATGTGTTAGAATAAAACAGAGACAGACAAAAGTGTGTGTGTGTGTGTGTGTGTGTGTGTGTGTGTGTGTGTGTGTGTGTGTGTGTGTGTGTGTGTGTGTGTGTGTGTGTGTGTGTGTGTGTGTGTGTGTGTGTGTGTGTGTGTGTGTGTGTCTGTAGTTTTAGGTGGAATGGCTTTACCCACAGATCTCATGTGTACACTTCCACTTGGGAGAAACATTTACACCAGGAGAGGGCTCCTCCATCAATTTCCTCCACTTTTATCCAAAGCATCTGCTCTACTACACAATGGTGAAGTCATCCTTTCAAATGTGTTCTATCTCACACTTGTAGTCAGACTTACCTGTGTCAGTGTGACTCTAGAGCTAGGTAGAGAATGGCTACACTCATGTATTTGATTGGTAGATTTACACTGGGAGAGGGCTCTGTTATCACTTTCAGTCTCTTTTAGCACACATAATGTTACTATTTTGATGACAATCAGCTTTCAGTAGTCAAACCATAAGCTTAAAATCCTCTTTCTGATAATTATGCATTTCTATTTGAACATTTAAAAGACATTAGGAATTTAAATTATTCTCAATTACGTTTGCTTATAATCTTTCTTTTGAAGAGTTCTACAAGAGAAAGACAATATTATGGTTACTTGTGCAGATAAGGGTGATAATTGCTCTCTTAGGAAATATGTACTACTTTTAAAAAAAATAATATTTTGTTGCCTGATACCATATTGTACTGTAAAATGGCAGGAATATCTCGCCATCCAGATAAAACACAGTTCATCACTGTCCATATTCAAGTGCAACTTAGATATATGGATGAGAAACAGAAAATTTACCCCAGGACTGCCCCTGTACTACTATTGGATAGAGGCAGCTACTAAATGCTTTATCCCATACATGGGTCCCCACAAATTATCTATGGCTTGATCCCAGTTATTCTCACTAGTGGTAATATATAATTATCAAATATGGGATGGGTAAGGCCAATCAATAGCTAAGTGGGATAGATTATTTCAAGCACAAAAAGGGAAACTGGCACATGTGGTTAATACACAGTTCTCTAGATTGTGGACTTGCATAGGCAGCTGTTCAAATGAAGCAAAGGGAAACATAATGTGAGTGCAGTGACCCAAAATACTGCCTTATCCAACATTTCTACAATCTCTTTTCATCCATTTTAGGTCTAACATAGGCCTTTCAACGTACTGATCATGTCATCCCATTCAAATAGATGCTCTGTGACCCTTGTGGTAAGACTTCTCCTGTGGTGCTTGCAATTAATATTGACTTCTACAGCATGTGGTGTTAGACAGTTGTTCAAATAGTGTGCTACAGTTTAAAAGAGATTTTTTAATTAAACTTGAACACAGTAGCACTCTTTGCAGGTAGGATATAAATTGAAGCAACTGTTTGCTACATTTATAGCAAGCAGTTTGCTGCAGTTTAAAAGAAGAAATTATATTTTTAACTGAAGTATGAGGAAGGAGTGTTGGGCAAGGCACATAAATGGGACTTGAATGGCTGGGGCAGGAGGGAAGGGGCATGTTGTGCATCTGACAACCTGATTTGTGTGCTAGTATAGGAATGGAGTTTTTTTTGCTCTGATGTTGGGGGTAGGTGGAGTTGTGCTTACTGGGTACTGTCATATTGCCTACAGGAAACATCCTGCAAGTTTTGCAGAAGTCCTTTCTTTTTTGCTGTTGAGGGGGTAGGGTGCTAGATAGTGAGACAGCCATTGGACACTCGCTGAGCCAGTTACACTTCTGGGCATATACTGACGCTCCTACACACAACCCAGTTGTCAAGAAAGACACTACACAAGTTTTGCTTTGATTAATGTGCATGTTGCCATACGTCATATGACCATTCAGCACACTCTTCTATTGATATGCTCTTTAAAGTGACAGTTCTGTAAATATGTCATGTCCTTCAGGAATGCAGTACATAAATACATGGTATGTATAAACAGTCACACTTTCTACCATTCAGTAGATGCAATTTGCTGCCATAACTGATTGTTTCCACAATTATTGCTATTACTGGAATGGGTTTGTGGGTGTGTGTGGCTCTTTTCCATATGTCCCTATTTTTATATGGCTATACATTGCCACTAAATGTCATTATTGCTTCCTTAATGGATACATGGCAAGGAAAGGGTTAAAGTTCTTTAACCCATATGTGTTCTCAAACCTTAATTCATTTCTATGTAAATGAGTGCCTTTGTTTACTTTCACAATATGTATGACAATGCCAACTCCATAACTGTGCACTACCTGCAGTATATGCAATGTCTAAATGATTGCATGGGTAAGAAAGTATGTGTGAGCTGCTTTCTTTGTCAACTGTTATCTCATCACTCAGTTGTGTCTATTTATGAACTTCCCTCATTTTGTTACACTGTAGCTGTATCCTTCTCATCTCCTTTAGTCAACATTTCAGTTTTAAACTCATGTAAATGTTTCACTGAGTGGACAAGATTACGTCTATATTGATAAATAATTATAGTTAGTACTGTTTGAAAAGTAATCTTATTTATATATAACTACACTTTCCTTGTTAAGCCTCTCCCCTGCCTCTTAATTATGTACTTGAAGTTATTTCTGCCTTCTATTGTGTCATCTAAGTGTGCTCACTTACTGAGGTTAAGCTTATTTATACCCTGTTGTTTGTGCTGTGTGCTCGAGCTTATCTGCACCTTAATGTGGACACAAGCAGGTGTACTGCCCACAAACAGGTACTGCTGTACATGCAAGGTTGCTTAGTGTCATATTCAATGGCATATTCAATGAACACTGCTGGTCATCTCATAAAGATGGATGAGCATGTATGCTTAGCACAATGTGTATATACTACTCAATGAATCCCTGGGATAGAAAATTCCCCTTTGAATACAAAAACTTGTGATCTGAAGATCTTAAATGGGCAGGGGCCTGGATGTAGTATTTTAGATGGTGGGACAGACTGTACTCAGACTCTCCCTCTCCTTATTATTATAATGATCTGCCAGGTCGCCATTACAGGTAAGAAAAGATAAATACCTGTTTTTTTTTTTAGACACACACGCACACGTGCGCATGCACAATTTAGCAGTGTTCCAGTAGAAAAAAAATACCCATTCAAGGAATCATTCCTGAAAAGAGAACAGGGACAAATTTCTTTCTATAATACATGGAAAAGGCATAAAGACACTCTTAAGTGGTTGGGAAGACATAATTTATTTGTAAAGCAAAATCTCCAGCTGATCCAGTACTTATTGTAATGGGCAGACAATGCAAGCCATGTAGCTCAGTATGTGTAGTAATGTACAGATATGAAAGCCAAGTGAGCCAATATTTTTCGTGGTGGACAGATATGCAAGCTAAGTGGTCATTGTGTGCTACCATAATTAATCTTTCCATAAATGTTTTTACACATATTCCACATTTTCATTATTTTTATTCTTGCAGTCATTTAATGAAACAATGAAATCAAACTTTAGTGTAAAAATGTTCAAACATACCAGTTGTAAATGTGCAGTTTTGTCAGGAAACAGTTTTACCCAGAATTCACTGCATATACATTTACTTTCTTTACATGCCCTCCTAAATGTGACAATCACTCATACTTGGGTGCTGATGAAACTATTATCTTCTGCTGAAGATTTTTTGGGTATACTTGTGTTAGACAATTAATTTTAATTTCATAGACAGGAAACTACAGATGCTTTCTGTTCCCTGAGGTGATTTTTATGTGCACGCTAAGTACTAATAATTTTTTTTAAATAAACTGCATTTATCAGGGAAAGATAATTTAGCATGTAGCTAGAACCCTGTATCATCTGCTAATATATAAAACTGATATTTATTTAGACCATTTGGTCTAGCATATATACTGGTTATTCACAAGAAAACTATGCAGATTTAAAACTGTGCCAAGTACCAAATATATCAGAGGAAAACATTTTTTTTATCAAGCGAAGTCAGACTGGAAGTTGCAAAGAAATCAGTGCCAATGCTGATATAACAGGCAGAGAAAAATATTATTTGTCTCAACAGGCAATTTTTTTAGGCATTTATTAGATGTAGGCTTGGCTTGCATACATCAACAACTAGATTTTAATTGCTGAACATCTTGTTCATTTACCGTATTCTTCATATTATTTGCTTAGTCCATTTGTCTTGTAAATGATGAGGCAGTGATCCTGCACTGAGCCTGAACAAATTATTCTGTACCGCTGCAAGAAAACAAAATCTCAGCTCCTCTAGCTGTAGTGTAAAATGCAGGCAGGTTTTAAGGAAATACATTTTCATTGATTGTCTGATAACCAGGGACACAAACAGATACAAATAATTAACAAATAAACACATATACCTCACTTCAGTGGGTGACTTGTATCAGACACTAAGAATTCACCAAGACACACATGAATAAGAGTCAGAACAGTTGTCCAAGCAAGCAAGCTATGATGTTAAGGACTGGCATTTCAAGAATGTAAATTGACTTGATGAGAAAGTATGGGTGAGAGGAGACAGGGAGGGAAGTTAAATTATATTTGCCTGCCATCAGTCAGAAGGACAGGCTATGTCTGGATGTCTGGGCAGTGTGTCATGCAGAAGTTAAAGCAAATTAAACTGAGAACTAAGGAAAAAAAAAGTTAACCCAAACGTTTTATCTGCATTTTTATTTGTGCAAAGACATTTACATTTTTACTTTTTTAAAGATTTTTACAAATAATTGTTGCAGCAAAAACTGAAATGAAAGCAGCACTGGTACTGTAAACATCTTAACATGGTGAATGACAAATCTTTGGGGCAATCTGTCTAATTTATGATAATTCCAGTGATATTATCTCCTGCCCCCAAATCTAACACCAAGCAGTTGGTCTAAACTCTGTTTGTATGTGAGCAATAATATCCAACATGGTGGGTAACGCTGATTATGATCTGCAGACTTAGGTAATTATTATAGATCATCCTAGTCAATAACCTAATGATAATACTGCTGTAATTATGTCATAATCTCAACTGAATGTTCAAGATGCACAGCTACTGCAGTATAAACACTTCACAATCAATTTATGCAGCAACTTTCCAAATGAGGCTCGTTTCTCAGCAGTTTTATAGTCAAGTTGTCATACACAATGTAACAAACCAGTACTTCTTTTTAGCTATGGCTTCTCTTAGATACCGTTCAAAAGATTTGTTTACATGCAGTATAGGATCTGAGTACCCATGTACCTTCGTGATATAATGTGCTGAAACATTATTTTTTCAAGAGAAATCTGAGTATCCCACATGATGCCTTGGTAAAGGGAAGTTTGCAAATGTATTTGTACATGATTCTGTATTTTGCTAGTGTATATTTTTTCTGTTTGGATCCTATATGAACCTGCTATGGGACTGATTTGGGTTTTCATGCCTGTTGACACCCTCAGCATGGTGTTTAAGTGCTCCAGGAGTGGGCATGCAATGAATATAATATGGGGCTGTTGCTCACTTTTGCCTACTGTTTTATGTCTCTGGTCTCCACTATAGCTACATCTGCAGATCCGGTCTGTGATATACCTCTGTACCACACCTCAGAAGAGGAGAGCAGGCATTGCTCTTTTTAGCTCTCTCCCTCATCATATGTCTCCATCAGTACCTGGGCCACTAAATAAACCCCAGTGGGCCGGGTAATAGGGCTTCATCTTTCTGTGCCATTGATGCAGCCTGGTTGTGGGACTTTTGTTGTTTTATTTCATTCTAAAGGTAAACCTAAACATGGTGGAGGTTGGAGACTTGATTACAACTTGGGTGACCAGGGTTCGACTAGTGAGTGTGACACATGAAGAGCCATTTGGGGTAATGTGCCTGTTGGGGGGATAGCTGTATTCAGTACTGTATTCTCTTTATTGCTTCTTCCTATTTCTGTAACCAACTTGGTTGAAATAGAAATCCTGAGACAATCCAGCAATTGTCTCAGGTTCACAGACAATCACCTACTACTTCTCCCATAACACTATACCTCAGTGTGTGAGACGTACTTATATAATGCTACTGGAGGCATAGCTCTCACATGAAGACACTACAAATAACAACATGGTCAGTACTACACATCACCCCACTAAACCTATCTTAAATACCTCAGACCAAATGCTGGGACTCTTAAAACGTATGTACATAAATCACAAAGGCCTCCCAGATTCAACTAAATCAGCAAATACCTTCAGCAATCTCACGCTCAGCACAAACAGCACCCTCCATGAAACATGCACCTGTAACTCATCGTCTCTCAACTCAAAAGCCCATAAGGCAAACCTCCATATAACCCAATATCCTAGTAATAGAAGACACACTGATGCACCACTCACCAAGCTCAGCAAGAAGAAGGTTGTGGTCAGTTTTCTACTGAAAGCCAGAATTCATGACATAATGGACAAACTCATGTCCTTGCACCACAAGTACACATATAACACAGTCATAGTACATGTGGGACTAAATTACCCGAGATGTACCTCCCTGGACTATATGTAGAGAGATATGATGGTGTTCTCAGAATATGTGTGTGAGGCAGGTATGAACCTAGCTCTGAGCAGCATCTTACCTTCACCTAAACTGATGCCACAATATGAACAAATGACTATTGATTTCAATAACTGACTTATTTTTTGGTGTCATTTAAAGGGGGTACAATATATATCTGCCTGGGAGAACATAGTAGACAGTCCAGACCACTTTGTAAAGGATGGCCTGCACCTGTTCCCCAAGGCTTTTGTATAATGGGAAAAATCTTAACCATCTCTACTATGCCTTTTTAGGCAAAGTAAGTCTTCAAAAGCTTCCAAAATAACAAAACAAAATTCAGATACCATGAAGGTATTACTGCTTAATGGTAAGAGCCTTAACAAAAAAAAAAAAAAACAAAAAAAAAAACACTCCCTACAGGTACTCCTAACCCTGGAGTGAATCAGTATATGTTTTGTCACACAGACCTTGCTCAAGAATATCAAAAGCACCCATTAGTGCAAGTTTTCAATGCCTTCCAGACATTAAGACTCAGAACACTAGATGAAAGCATTAAAGGCGGTGGGGTCTCTATATCTGGAAAACAAAAAAAAAAATCACCTACATACTCATTATGCAGGACAACAACCTGGACCTCCTCCATGTCCATCTTCCTATTAACCCCATATCATACTGTAACTAACTATGGGACCCCTTAGCCCATATCTCATACCTGACAAATTTGGAAGTCTTATACATTCAGCCAATTATCATTCTCTTAGGGGATGTCAACTACTCCTCCATCAACAGGGAAACTTATACATCCCTAAACAGGTATGCCCAGGGATTTCTGGATTTCATAAATAGAAATTTGCTAGACCAGTTAGCCCCCACCCCTACTAGGGGAGACAAAATCCTGGACTTGGTTCTCACCAATATGAGATATTTCTGTCCCTTACAAGTTGTAACATCCTGTCTAGTCAAATCAGACAATAAATCAGTCATATTCACCATTAGACTAAAGCTGGAGGCTTGTGGTCAGAGATTATGTTAAAGGTACTAAAACTGACAGATGAGCAGGTCAAATTCAATAGTTCTTTTCAACCTTATGACCCCTCTACAAATGCAAAATCCTTCACCACCAGATTCTATTGACACGTAAATAGCTGCATATAAACATCTGTCACCCTCCAAAGTAAATATAATGCCAAATTTAAAAATAAAAACCTATGGTGGAGCCCAAATATAAACAGGCTGTACAGTTTGTTTGTGTCTTTTGGCTTTTCCCGGTTAGGGATCGCCACAGTGGAACTCCGGTCCGCTAATGATTGGCAGTTGATTTTTACGTACCGACTTGCCAGGCCTGATGCACAACCTTCAACGAAGGTACGCCCATTAATGCATGTCTCCACGCAGAAAACGCTCTAGCTGAGAATCGAACCAGATAGCATCTTACTGTGAGGTGACAACGCTACCGCAGCACCACCATACACACAGGCTGTACAGTAAAAGGAAAAAATGTTCATTGCATGTAAAAAGAAATGTAGCCCTCCAAATGCTAAAAACTCTCTTGCCAAACCTAACAAGGCACTCCCATCCTTGATCGAATCTACCAAAGCTAGATATGGGGCAAAAATAGTCATCCAGGCAAAAGATAATCACAAAGCCTTCTTTAACTATGTTAGAAACCTCAGGAATAATGCTCAAAACTGTGCAGAGCTAACGGTAAATGATAATCACCTATTGTAATCCTAAGAGTAAATGATAATCATAATCACATGCTCTAATCCTAATAGCAAATGATAATCACATACTGTAATCCTAACAGTAAATGATAATTATATACTCTAATCCTAAGAGTAAATGATGATCACATACTCTAATCCTGAGGACATAGCCAATCTAATAGTGGATACATTTAGCTGTAATTTCACAACCCCTTTCCCCCACAGACTCCTAGATCATATACCAGCATCCACACCACCATCAAATCTCCCAAGAACAAGTCCTCAAAGCACTAGCCAAAGTCAAAAACATGGCTTCTATGGGGCCTGATAACATACCAGAGTACCTACTGATCAGTTTGAAATAGGACCTGTCAGACTGTATAGAGAAGTTCTTCAGTATCATCCTCCAATCATGGTTTATACCGGGTGAGTGGAGGACTGCAGCAGTTGCTCCTCTGCACAAAGGTGGGGCATTAACTGACCTGGGCAACTATAGACATATAAGCCTGACTAACCTCATCTGTAAGGCTATGGAAAGGATCACTATGGAATTAATAAATAAAGACATAGGTAGCCTATAGACACTTGACAATAGCCAATTTGGTTTTGTCAAGGGCAGATTCTGGTGAGTTAATCTGGTTGATTTCTTTGAAAAGGTTACTGAGGTATTGGATAAGGAAGTCTGTGCACACTGCAATGTCTAGACCACATGAAGGAGTTTCATACAACCCCCCCCCCACTCAGGTATAGCTGATGAACCCATTCAGCCAAATGTGAATCCCTGTGCAAACTGTCTCATAAATAGAATCCAGGAAATTAGGGTTGGTGGATCTACCTCCTCCAAAAGACCTGTCACTAGTAGTGTACCATAGGGTTCATTCTTTGGGCCACTCCTCTTTGGTATCCACTTCTCAGAGGTCAAAGTCAATGTTAAGGGCTTATAGCTAATCAAGCTTGCAGATGACTGTAAACTTGGTGCCATCATAAACTTTCCACAGATACCACGGCCCTTCGGGAAGACCTTTCACAAACAAATAGTGTCAAAGCCATGGCCTAAAACTTAACTAAAAATGTGTTTGGCAAGCATGACTTTCCTGTAACTATCACATCCCTGAAAATGGACCCAGTAGTGAAGGATCTGGGAAGCGATGTGGACAATGAGCTGTCATTCAATCATAATGTAGCCATTGTTGTAAGAAAGTCCTTTTTCACTGTGTAGCTTATTAGTAAGGGTATGGGAGAATAAACCAAAGTACATGGATAAAACCCACACACAGACAGGAAGCACATGCAGACCCTCATAGAAAGAATCATTGCCAAAAACTCAACCAGAGAACCAAGTGTTGTTAAATGGCAATGCTATTTGATGTGGCACTGTCAATGATCAGCTGCTATAACACACACACACACATATATCATGCCTAAACTATCACAGACAGGCACTTATTGAGTACAATGCTGATATCTGACTGTGATGTAAAGTTAAAAAATGATGACCAACTTGCTACATTTAGATAATTTGCAACCTCTTCCCACACACATTCAGCCATTTTCATCACAGTCAATCTCTATACTCATTAATTACAGCCACTGTATCTCACATTGCAGATATTCATTTGTCTTAAAATAGCTACTGGCTTGCTTCACACAAATGCACACTACCTCTGCAAAGCCAAAGTAATGACTGATTGATTTGAATGAATGACAACAGTGTCAATCACCTTTATCCACAGACAACCACTATATTCAGCAATAAAAGCCAACTTTATTGACTTTATATATATGACAGATTCTAGAATGTAGTAAAATAAAAATAATAATTACTGACCACAGTAATTTATTTTAAACCACTACACACACACACACACACACACACACACACACACACACACACACACACACACACACACACACACACACACACACACACAAAACCATCAATTACAGCTTCTTGTACGACTGTGACTGAATTCCTCAGGTATTTGGCTTCATTAAATGAATGAATAAATGGAATAAATACATAAACACTGACACACAGGACCTTATCTTCTCAGTTTACTGCTGCCAGAATAGTGTGCAACCATCCCATACATATCAACCTCTTTTACAAGGAATCAAGAAGAAAGCTAAAATAGCGGTGGAAAAGGACCAAAATCAGGGCCAGCTAATTCCTTCGTATACTTGGAAACTTGCTAGAATAACATACTTTGCATAAGCATGATTTTTTGAAGGCTATTAAATCTGGAACTCAAATGTATGTCATCATTGTTTACTGACTGCAATGTTCATTGACTTTCCTGAAAAAACACAAACTGTCTGAGGAAAAGACCAAAATTTGACACAAAATATCAGAGAAATTCTACAAATTCATGGACATTTGAGAATACCTACATCACACACATGCACACACACATGCGCCCGTGCGTGCACACACACACACACACACACACACACACACACACACACACACACACACACACACACACACACACACACACGCACACGCAAACACATGACCATCCATTACAGGCACTTGTATGACTGGGAATGTATATCTGAGATCTTTGGTTTGATCAAATGAATAAATAATACAAAAATAACTGCCATGCAAACATTTATTTTCTCATATCACAACTATCAGAATACAGTGTACAGCTCATTGCAACCTCTGTTCACCCTAGCTCAAGAATCAAGAAAAAAGTTAAAAAATAATGGGGGACACAAGACAAAACTCAAGGACAGATATTACCTCTATATATTTAAAAACTTGCAAGAATATTATTCTTTGCATTATCATGATTTTGTCAGAAGGATGATACATCTAAAACTCAGATGTCTGTCATGATTTAGTGACCACAATCCTCACTGATTTGCCAGAACACCACACATTTTACAAAAAATGAGATAAACAATCAGGGAGAGTTGAAACCTGATATGCCCCCATACATGCATACATAAATAGATGCATTCACAGACAGACAGACACACTCACACCTTTAAGTACTGACCTTCTTCTTACATGCTGGCTGTAGCAGGAAGAGTGCCTGTCACCTGATACAGCCTGAGCCAATAGGAAGTGCTCCTCTATGCTTCATGCAGCAACCCAGTGAGACACTCATTGAGAAACACTTCTGTCAGACCCAAGAGCTGGTGATGACTGGTGCCAATCAAAGTCAATTGAAAGTGGGATAAACCTAATGCTGGGCTATTTTGAAAACAGCCTGACATGCTGATTAAGCTGGTTTTCTTTTTTGTTTTACTTGTACAGAGCTGTGAGGACACAGAACAAAACATAAAGTTAAGAAGTCAACTATTATTTTTAATTTAAAAATAGCTGACTTTCTGAATTTAACAGACATTATTTTTCTGTTTTTAATTGAGGGCTGAGGGCTGCAACCCAGTACTACAAACTGCCTCTGGACATCAGTAATCTGCTGGCATGGAGCAAGTCCACCTTTGCATCCACTGTCATTTGGAGTATTAGGAGGACGATGATTTCCATTCAGAATATGAAGTACTCTACAGTACCACAGGAGTCCAACTTAAAATGTAGAACCTTTACATAGAAACAAAAGAAAGTCTAGAAACATTAAAATGGTGGGAATGCCCAACTGGTAAAGGGGAGTAAAATGGTTGATTACATGATACTTATTTCATAATATCATAAATGTAATATTGTATGTTATGTTGTTGTTTTACTACATCAGAAGCTACTTTATTGCAAATGATGTGCTTTGTTTTTAGGTTGCAGGACTTGGAGAAGAGAAAAAAGTGAGTTTTCTGTTTTACACATCTTCCTTCTTCTATGAGTTTTTGCAACCATGGAGTTAGTATATATAGAAATTGAGGATGTAGGGGTGGGTGCTCATATCCCAGGGTGCAGGGGAGTGCAGTCTCTTAGCAGAAATGCTTTTTTTATATATTGTTTGTTAATGTTTGTAATGTTTTTTTTTCAGTAATTATGAGAGTCTGATTTTGTTATTCATAGATTAGTTACAGTATTTCATATCTTGATCTAATGAGATGCAATTAGTCATAGTAACCCCGCTAGTAAAGCTTCCTCCTTATATCTCAAAATAGTTTTCTTCTCAAGGATAATTCAGATGAGTTTTTCAGATGGGAAGATATTGCCTTGCATTCTAATGACACAATGGAAAGATTACATGCGGTCTGCAACAGGAGCACTGTCTCTGAAGTTTAAAAGTTTGAATCTAATTTGTCTTAAAGGAGAGCCAGGAGATGGTTTATAAGACAAGTGAACAGTATACACTGAAAAATATTGGGCTCTGCAGGGAATTGATAGGCATAGAAAATGCCTTTTGAAGATAAACTACGACATCTTGTCATATCATTGCTTCAGGTGAATTACTAAATGAAGGTTGTTTTTCTGAAACCTGTTTCCAACATCTTCCAGTGTTTGGGCCTTGTGTGAAATTTGTCTTGGGGTGCTAATCAAAGAAGTTTGTATCCTTGCTTTTTATATCAGCTTGAGCCAACACTCCCATAATATCATATTAATTTTGTAATACTATAATGCCCTGTTTAGTATTAGCAGAAACTACCTCTATTATTTTAGTGCACAGGATATAAGACAGATTGACTATGATCTGCCAAGAAGTATCATTCTTTAGTCCAGAGTTTGAGTCCATCAGCTTTCACCTGCCTAGTATATGACACTTGAGAAAGTCCCTTAAGAAGACAGTGTTCCAAGGCTGAATCTTTAAAATGTCCATATAGATCAGTGCTTTACCCTGGTTAACAGATACACATAAATACACATATCCAGTTTGCTGCAATGTCTGGAAGTTGAATATATTTTTCAGTCATTTTGGAAAATATATATATTTTTTTGCTTAAGTTTAATTTTCAAAGTTTCAAGGTTTAATGCTTAATTAATACTTCTTGACTTCTTTGCTCAAAAATTCTGGATACAGCCAAAAAACTGATCATGGACAAAAGCCCAAAATCAGGGGCATTTTTTTAATATTACTCTAATGCAGTTAAAATTTAATCTAACAACACGTTTTGCAACAGCATGCATTTTCTGAACAATGAGGAGTAAAAATCTTTGATATCTGTCATTATCAACTGCCTGTAATTCTCAGTGCCTGAGCAGAGACAGTGGCATAACAAGTAACATATTCACCTTTGTTGCAGAAGGCTGTGGGTTCTATTCCCACAGTGGGTTGATTGATGGCTGGCACTGCAGTACAGCATTATAGGGGTGCTGCACTCCTGAGTGTTCTAGTCTTCCCTGATGCCCCATCTGCTTGAGTTGGTGGTAACTCAGGTGGATGTAAAATACCCAATAGTACCTATCAAAAAGAGTAGGGGTCATTTATTTTCATGCTATTTACTTGACATATTATTTATATATTTACATTTTTACATAAATGTATACATATTTAAAAAATTGTAACATTATTCAGTTTACATAATTTCCTCCTTATACATCCTATTTTTTCACCATTATACATTCTTCTTTGAACTAGACCCCAACTCTTTTTTCCATAACCACCATCTGATTTTTCTTAATATTACTGATAATATCCATTTCCCATTAAACATAAACTCATTTAAACTGTCACTCCAAATCACCCATACTACATAAAGCAGTTTTTGTCCATTCTTATTTTATATTCTTTACTTCTATTCTTACAATATCCACATTCAGTCATATGCATGTTTATATTACTACCATTTTCCAATTCTCCAAATAAATTTTCTTCACATAATCTTTCATTTTTTTACTCTTTACTTTTCAAAAACCATGCTCTGTGATTTCTTTTTTTTACTACAGTACAAACATATCCTCTCACTTTTCTTTTCATTAAGCATATTTGCTTTCACTGGTAATTTCTTTATTCATAATCTCAGTAGAAATTCCTGACATTCTATTTTATTACTACACCACTTATTTCTTTCATTTACAGCTTTAATCTTTTCTTCTGGAAAATGTTTCCATGGGTTAACGTAATAATATTGTGTCATTATATTCTTATACCATGTTTTCCAATCTTCTGTCACATCAGACTTTATCATTCACATTGTTATTTTTTCTTGATAATTTTCTATTTCTTCATTAATACATTTTTTCTCTATTTCTTTTTATCTCCCAAAATTTTCATACTTGCTCTAAAACAGTCTTACTACTAATTTCTCATTTTTCTCATTTATCCATGTCAACACTTTATACAAAAGTAATAAAGCTGCAAATATAACTGGATTTAATAACCCCAGTCCTCCTTCACCTTCACATTTATTCACATATATAATATTCCTTTGTTTACTGGGATTAATCTAGATCCCCATATAAATGTAAAATGAATCTAATAGTTGTTTTTCATACATTCTTGGAATCATAAATATACTTGATAAATAAGTGATCTTTCCCATTAATACTGAATTTATCAAATTAACTTTTTTCTTATAAGATTAATCTATATGTCCTCCATAAACAACACATTTCTTTCAATTCCTTTAACAGGTTTTCCATTGTGGTCCACTTACTGTTTAATTACCAAACGTTATTCCCATTACTGAAATTTCTTTCATTGTAAATCATATTCCTCTTGTGTTTATCCTCTCTCCAAAACCTTTACTTTTATCCTTATTTAATGCCATACCTATTTCTTTTAAACAGTTTACTACACAAAATATGGCTTCTTTCATCCATAAACTATTTTAGTTAATATAATAATGGTATCTGCATATGTCATCAAAACTGGAATATCTGCACATGTTTGCATTAAGTACTTTGCATTTTCCATTTTACAATTCACCTTGCTTTTTGCCATATTCATAACTAAACCAAATAATATACCACTCATAGGACAACCTGGCATTTTCTCATTACTTACCCCTAGTTTTTGATTTAACCAACCATTTATTAGAATTCTTATCTTATTACTATGCACTGCCATACAAACGTTTTTAATTGTGCTATTAAAATTGTATGCCTCCATTAATTCCCATAATGTCTCATGTTCTATAGAATCAAATGCTTTATAAATAACATCTACATCATTTCTTCTATTTAAAATATCATCCACAATTTCTCTTATTATCACTAGCAATTCTTGACATCCCTTTTCTTCCATACATATAGATTTTCTTCCATTATATTTTCAGTCTTATTTTCCAATCTTTTTTCTAATTATCATCATAAAAAACATATAATCTATATTATTTAGTACTATTGATGTCCAGTTTTTATATCTTTTTTCACCATTTTTCATATGAATTTTAATATTCCACTACACAGTTCCTCATAATAAAATTCTTCATTTAATCATTCATTAAAAACATGGGACAAGTATTCTTTTTGCCATTCCATTAATTGTTATACATTCCATATCCTTTTCCATCTAGGCCTGCTACTGAATCTACATTTATCTGTCTAAGCACTTTATCTAATTGTTTTCTTTCTCAATTTCCTTGTTTAGTTGATCTGAAATGTTTTTTTTCACTTTTCATATTTTATTGCATCCTTTCTTTCTTTAAACATTTCTTACACAATCTCTGTTTGTTTTTTTTTTCTATCTTGCCTTTCTTATTTTTCATTTTTCTCATTATACTATCTTCGTCCACAATCTTACTCAAACATGTTGACACTTTTACCTTTCTGGCAAGTACCTCTGTTTATATAACAAATTATTAATCTTTCCATAATTTATTTTATAAATTTTTTTCCTTGTAATAATACTTTGTCTGATTCTTTTATAGGTTTTCAAAAGCATTTTATATATCTTTGCATATCTTTCTTTTTCGATTTTTCTGGTTTCTTTCTGCAATTTTGAAAGACTTTTTATATCTGCTTTTAACTATAATCCACCATTCTGTCCAATTAACATAGAATGTCTCCATAGTAACATGATCTTTCTATAATTGTATTATTTTTTATTTTCCTTTTTCATTCCATTCTTTTTCATTTATTCTTTTTATTTATTTATATATTAATTTTTATTCCTTTTCCTATTTTATATATTCTTTATTTTCAATTATTTCCATCCATATTGCTAAATGGTATGTAAATCCTGTTACAATTGCTTCCCCTTCTGCTCCTTCAGATATTATAAAATAATCTATTTCCAATTGAAGAATGCCTCTTCTATATGTCCACAATTTTTGTTCTGTATAACTGATTTGCCACATTTGTGAACTATTTTCCTTATATCTTTTCCTTTCTTTCTTTTTGCTTCTTATATCACAACAAAAATCCCTTGCTATTATAATGTTCATGTTCATTACTATATAATCCAACAATTGTTGAAATAAATTCTCCACTTCTTTACAAATAAAATGAGCATATAAAGTTATAATTCCATATATTTTTTCTTGCCATCTCAAATCAATGACAGTTAATTTTCCCATCCTTACTAATGTTACATCTAATATCTTCACTGTTCTTCTACATAAAGTTGCTATACCTGAACAGTGTTAATTTTCCAAATTCCATATTAAATTTTCATCCCATATTTTTTCTGCTTACAATCTTTCTTTATTTGTTAACTATCTTATGTCTTTTAATACAGTCAAGTCTGCATCACATTTATTTCAACATTCTAGAATTCCTGTCCTTCTCACAATATTTTTATACTGATTACATTTACTAAAAGAGTTCTTAAATTACTTTCTCTTAAAGGAAGTAATTCACTCTTTCTAATTTACATCACCCATTACCTATTTACTTTCCTTTTTCCTTTAAATTTATTTCTCTAAACTTCCTTTTTCCTATCTTTCACTTTTCTTCCAATATAATTATTTTTTTCTTTCAATACCTTCCAGTTTATATCTTCTTTATCACTGATTTCTGAATATTTCTCTATCTCCTCTCCATCTTCTTGTTCTTTATTTTGAACCTTTTCTTTTTTCTAAATTATCTTCAATTTCAATTTACAGTTCTATTTCATTTTGTTTTATATTGTCCCCCTTTCTTTACTATAATTAAGCTGTTTTTAAAGTCCATACATAAATGCCCAGTTTACATTTATAACATTATATTTACATTTATTTGCATCATGACCTGTTTTCCCAGATATATAGCATTTCTTTTTTATCACAATTGTTCACAAAATGTCCTTCTTTCTCACACAAAAAAAGATGTTTTTGACTGTCCCCAATATTTTACAACATCCCTATTACCATCAACATTTATAACACTTGGAATATGTACAATTGTTTCCATTTCCATTTTCAAAACAACATTGCAATCACATCCACTAGACCATAAAACCCTATTGTCATAAACTTATAAAATGTCCATAACTTCTTTACAAATACTTTTTAAATGTCTTTTCAAAATCTCTCTTTCTAGTTCAAAACTATGTATTTTTTTTTGTTTCTTGAAAAAAAAGCTTTTATGACATAACTATTCCAAAGATTATCATTTTGCCTCTTTTCATACTCACATAATTTTTTTTCATTCCATGAACAGTTTCAAAAATAATATCACAAAATGTTTATTTATTTATTATTTATTAAAATGAAAGCTCTTACCATTTGGACTTTAACACCCAAAGGTAAAAATTTAGTGTCCCATACCTCTTATCTGTTCAGTTAATTACGTTTTACTTTGTATCCTCACCACAAACTTATTTTTCATGCTGTCATTTCTTTTTTATTTTTTGCTCATCATTGATTCCGATTGTCTTGGCATATATATTTTTTTCTGTGAAGCATCCTCTTTTGGGATTACCTCTGACTCTTCCTCTTGGATTTTCTCCATTACATCTCCTCAGGAAATGTCTCTTCTGGTTTAACGTATATTGTGGTCCATCATCCCATGACACTCCTGACTGGAGGGTTGTAACAACACATTCTTCCCTTGCCATCTCCTCTGGCTTCACAAATACATTTTTAAAAAAGAACCTCTTTCTCTCTCTCTTGTCATGCTCTCTCCCAGCCACCACTGCTCCAGGAGTTGGACATGTGCACATATTCATGGCTAGTACTTCCATGAATACTAGGGGAAGTTCCTTGATGCCCTGGGCAAATTTCCCCTAATGTATATACCAAATTAGGCCTCTCCAAAAAGAGGCTACTAGCCTAGTGGGATTAACCTGGTCAACGCAGAGTAATTTATCAGATAATTGAAAAATTTATAAGGAACAGGGCAAAAATGTAAGGTAAAATCAGGAAGTGTTAAGAGGTATGACTATATTACATTTTCAGATAGCTGTGCAGAGAGAGAGCTTTCAGTCCTAGTTGGCCATGTCATATAACTAATAGAGATGGCCTGTTCCTGTTGCTTATACACTCAATTTCAGACTTTTGGATTGGCAAATATTACAGCTGAGTTAATTTTTTTGTGTTACTTGTTTTCAGTTAATCACTACTATTTAGAAGGTCCACATCCCTTGGCATCAGGATGACAGCCAGAGCAGCTGGAATCACACCTTTTGCAGATCAGATTAATATGGAGAGATGGCTTGCCATACAGTGCCAGGTTGTTGCTGGAACCAGTAGGTGTTCAGCTTTGCACATTGTTTAGTAGTTAGACTGTTGGAGAAATTTGAAAAAAAGGTCTTCTCATATGTGTGTAGCATTGCCATAAGAATATATTTTTGAAAAAAAAAAGCAGATGATTAATGCATCTGAGCATCATAGACTAAATTAGATGGCTGGCATTAGTGCTATCACAGAGTTAAAGTTTTGACTCCACTGGCAGTTAGCTTTAAATTCTTCCAGGTATTCTGATGATGTTTAATAAAGTCTGAGGCAAAATAAAATTACATATAAAAATACATTGACGAAGTCATGGGAGTACATGACCGTATACACTTACAATGTTCAAATTTTGATATATGCCTGAAATAAAACCTAGCAGTATAGATATTTTTGTAACTAACATCATGAATGTGTTATTAGCCATGAATATAGTCCAGATTATTTTGGTAATGCTGGTGCTTGGATTTTATTCCAAACAGCTATGCCAGTGACCTGATTCTGACTTCTAGGCCAGTCACTTGAAGATCCAGTTTACTTGTGGAGGAGTGATGAATGAATGATCAGTTGCCTCTCACTTCTCACTGGGGAAGTAGAGGTCCTAAAGCAAGAGATTATCTTATTTCTAGAAGATCAGAGGTGATGAATGGCTCCTTGCCTAAAAGGCCTCTGCTTGTGAGAGATGGAGCAGTGATACTTGTAGCTTACATATCACAGTGTGATTTGTCCTGCTATTGCACAGAAAGTATGCAAAACCACTACCACAAAGAGAAAGAATTTGTGCTACTGGCATTTTATGACTGATTATCAGTCCTACAAATAGATGGCCAGCTAGGGAAGGGATGGATTTGAGATGCTAACAGTTTTACTTCCAATCTCAATGGGTAAGGATGTGTGTGCTGTAATCAATCAAAACCATTATACTTAACATGGCTAAAGAAACATGCCTGTCTCTTTGTACACAGAGAGCTCCTGACTTTCTCTTTGAGTTGTGCACAACAGGAATGTATGTGAATTTTCCCCCGTTCACATTGGGAGAAATATTTTCAGATTCATTCAGTCTGTCCAAATTCTAAATTCAGCTTATTTACTTAAAATGTGGCCATATTTAGCTACAGGATAGGATCTTTAAGAGAAGATTTTTCCTTCTACAGAAAGAGGGGGTCCAATACCTTATTCAAAAAGCATAATGGATTGTAGTATGTCAGAGCAAATGTATAAGTCAAAATTAGGGACACTTGTGGGATAATCCTACTCATCTGTTCTCCATTGCAACTACCCCAAATCACACAAGCATGTACATACTTCATTACTTCATGACACATGTATATTGAAACAATACCAGCAGCTGTAGCAGTGACACCATACTCCAAACAAGATGCCATTGTAAATTTATAGAAATGTTCTCAGGATATCATCTGTCATATCTCTCTCTCTCTCTCTCTCTCTCTCTCTCTCTCTCTCTCTCTCTCTCTCTATATATGTATATATATATATATATATATATATATATATATATATATATATATAGCGAGAGAGAGAGAGAGACACCATGGTCTCTGTAAAATTCAAATGCACACATAAATGTCAACTGTTAAACAAAACA
This sequence comes from Protopterus annectens, assembly GCF_019279795.1. Classification (NCBI taxonomy): domain Eukaryota; kingdom Metazoa; phylum Chordata; order Ceratodontiformes; family Protopteridae; genus Protopterus; species Protopterus annectens. Next base: position 71,784,224 of record NC_056732.1, read on the forward strand.
GTAAAATGCACAAGAGTTTTGAATACATATGCATACATTCATATATGGTACTGATTCTATCGACTGAATTAGATTTCACTAAATCACTGTGGACTGAATAAAACTGACTATCTCATTTGACTGAAATCACATTTGACTAAATCATGACTGACTGGAAGTTATAAGGTCAACAGAGTGTCAGTGTTGTGTTTTATTTTGAATGGAAGCAGTGACTGACTTTTTTTTTCTTTTCTCCACTGCTGTGTGATTGCACAATTAGTACAATTAAGTAAGTTAGTCTGTGGAGCAAATACCTCCCATATCGTCACCTTTGATCTTCTGACAAAAATCTGCTTTATGTGTATAAGCTTAACAAAAACTGTGTTCAAAGTATATTCTCACACTGTGTAGAAAAAGTCTGGAATATGATCCATACACCAATCAGGGCAATACACAACATTCATTTATTTAAGCTGCAACTAAAATAATACCTATCTGACTCCTGGCTTTGCATTTGCTGCTTTCCTGGTTAAAATTTTAACACCTTTTTCTCTAATACCCATATACATCCTATCTCTCCTTTTCCTTAGCTTCATTTCTCTTACTTGTAATTTTGCTTTTACACATTATTTCGCCTGCCTTTGATATCTACCCCAGTTATTACTTCTAACAATTATTTTTCTTCACTCTTCCCTCTCTTCCTCTCTTTCTGTTTATCTAGTATTTGAACTTTTCCAGTCCAACATTTGCTTTATGAGTGGGTAATGAATTGCCACACTTACAACATGTCTGCATGGTTCAATGATAATGATGTGTGGCATATGTGTACTATTATTATACATATCATGTGTGCATTAATATTTTCCATTAATCTATGTATTTACAGTATACTGTAATATGATGTCAGTTTTCACCTATGTATATGTATTTTCTGTTGTTTTATTTGTGGAGCTTTTCTCCCTGGGCCTCTGCTGCAAATAAATCAAATTACAGAGTGCCTTAAAGGTTCACTACCTAAATCTCAAAGGCCACTGAGACACAGAAATTATAATAAGTATCTTCAGCAAACTTCAACACATTACCAGCACAATACCCACCATAACACATCTCAGTGTCTCAGTATTTAAGCCCATAAAGCAGACAAACTTACAAGCCAATATCTTGATCATAGGAATCTCCATTGTGAGACACAATGATGTCCCACTCACCGCATTGAGCAAGGAGAGGGCAATTGTCCATTGTCTACCAGGGCCAGGAACCATCAGATAATGCATGTATTCAAGTCTCTGAACCAAGAACACAAGTCTGATTTAGATATAGTTACTGTAAATGACCTGAGATGTACCTCCCTGAACTATATGAAGAGAGACTTGATGGATCTCACAAACTATTGTCCCAGGTAGGTATGAGCCTAGCAATGAGCAGAATTTCACCTTCTCTAAGGCTGATTCCACAAAATAAGTGGAAGATAATGCTTTTCTACTCCCTGCAAGCTCTCCTTACTCTGGAGAATATAGATGTGTGTGTAGTTACTGAGACATGATTCAGAGTCACAGAGAGCACACTAGTAGAGCAGGGCTATAATTCCTTTCACACATTTAGACCAGTTGCTGCACAGAAAGAGACAAAATGTGGAAGTGTCTCTATTTATATCACACTCCAAGGATGGTCAAGCAATATGATGCACTTAAGCTTCTCCGCGAACAATTTGCTATAACCAAAACTGTGAAACTGAATTTTTGTCAAATCCAATGTTCACTAAAAACAAGTCACTGTTTTTCTAGGTCAAACAAGTGGGCATTGGGCCAAAGAACTGCCCACCCTTCTACACACACACACACACACACACACACACACACACACACACACACACACACACACACACACACACACACCCCCACACACACACACACATATATATATATATATATATATATATATATATATATACAGTATATATATATATATATATATATATATATATATATATATATATATATATATATTTACGCACACATGTACATAAACATATACAGTTATATATATATATATATATATATATATATATATATATATATATATATACATATTTATTTTCACTTCAGAATCTCGAAGTTTGAAAACATCAAATTTCATATGGTCAAGACGATATGAATGAAGTTTCATAACTCTGAAACTCTGAAATGCATACAAAAAGAACACAAAACCATGTTCCTAAACATTTTTGCAGGGTGCAAGCCCCCCTGCACTCCCCACTATTTAAATATACCAACTCCGACATCGCACTACAGCAAGGAAAAGGGAACATTTCCCATTGCACTGTATGCAGATCTCTGTTCAGAACGTTCAAAGTTTTAAAACTTCAATCATATGGTCTCGACCATTTGAACTTTAAAGTTTTCAAACTTCGACATTCTGAAATGAATGCATATATATATATATATATATATATATATATATATATATATATATATATATACACACACACACATACACACACACACACACACACCACACTCACACACACACACACACACACACATATATATGTATATATATATATATATATATATATATATATATATATATATATATATATACAGTATATATATATATATATATATATATATATATATATATATATATATATATTTACGCACACATGTACATAAACATATACACTTATATATATATATATATATATATATATATATATAAGCAAAACACCCAAGCGATGAAAAAGAACAAAAATGAAAGCAAGTCCCCAAATCACGCCCAATCACTAATTGCCGGTTGGGGCCGCTTTCCAACTGGCAAGTGAACTGTCAAATATATATATATCCAGAGAATCAAATGTAGAATAAAGCTGTATCACAGCAAGGAAGCCAAATGTACACAATAACACTTGTGCCGTACAAACTCTAAAATGTCCCAGACGAAGGCTTGTGCTGAATAAAGCACGTTGTTATTCCAATCCCAAAAATATTCCGATCACAAAACTGTAAAAAACCTTTTATTCGTAAGCGCTTTCACGGTACACTGGACCGCTTCATCAGACAAACACAAAAAACATAGTCTTCTAACTTAAGTATCTGATATCAAGCAAGCACATGATTTGTAGAACCTATCATTTAAGGCTAAAATCACATTTAAACTTTAAAACTTGAACATTATCGGTTTCCTATGACGCTCCGGATGCTACATCTACTACTCGGCAATGTGGGCGGAGAATCAAGTTGCCATGGCCACCGAGTTAAACTAAAAACTAAAAATAATGATGTTTCATTGAATGTCATAGTTAAAATCATTAACAGAATATCCGTTATGAAATTATACTTTAAAATGGCTCTGCAGCCCTTCGGATGGATGGCAATCATGGAATAATATAAAGCACGGAACCTGTGAAACAAAAGGTTGCGTGCTAAATGTAAGATCATTGCCGAAAAAATAAACCATCAGATATAAATACATTCTAAAAGATTCTCTAGAAAACTAAAAATACATGCCAAGCATCAGACAATCAAATTTTGCAGAACATGAAACCTGCAATATCCACTATGCAAACGCATAAGTCATGAAAGATGCCAAAAAATAGTCCAATACAGAGGCTCCAAAATATAACGATGCTCACATGCTAGCTCTAACAAGATCTACCATGTAGAGCAGGCACATGAGCATAGACTAATAATGGCCGTACCAATGTATACGTGAAGGGAGAAACTCCCTGTGCCGTACATATATATGCACAGATAGATAACATCTTAGAATTACAATGCAAGCTTATGGAACAATGTGGAGTAGAGGAAGTAGAAGGTTATTTACAAGAAACCATGGAGAAATTAGGTAGATATGAAAGGAATATTTTGAATAACAAACGGAGAAAACTAGCCAGAGATTCCCATGACTTCTCTCATAACAATGTCTTTGTTTGGCCTAAGACCTTTGTCAATGGCCAAAGAGTCGCACCTGATACAGTGAGAGGTGCTGACACCAACATGAATAATGCAAGTTTTTCTCACAGTAGGAGAAGACCCAGCATACGTGACGATGTTGTGGCACATAATTCTGACAATGGTGCTATGACACATAACACGAGGATAACAACGCATGTCCCTGGGAAACATAGAACAGTAGACCGTCAGGATGTTCATTATTCTATGATTGCCATCCATCCGAAGGGCTGCAGAGCCATTTTAAAGTATAATTTCATAACGGATATTTTGTTAATGATTTTAACTATGACATTCAATGAAACATCATTATTTTTAGTTTTTAGTTTAACTCGGTGGCCATGGCAACTTGATTCTCCGCCCACATTGCCGAGTAGTAGATGTAGCATCCGGAGCGTCATAGGAAACCGATAATGTTCAAGTTTTAAAGTTTAAATGTGATTTTAAGCTTAAATGATAGGTTCTACAAATCATGTGCTTGCTTGATATCAGATATTTAAGTTAGAAGACTGTGTTTTTGGTGTTTGTCTGATGAAGCGGTCTAGTGTACCGTGAAAGCGCTTACGAATAAAAGGTTTTTTACAGTTTTGTGATCGGAATATTTTTGGAATTGGAATAACAGCGTGTTTTATTCAGCATAAGCCTTCGTTTGGGATATTTCAGAGTTTGTACGGCACAAGTGTTATTGTGTACATTTGGCTTCCTTGCTGTGATACAGCTTTACTCTACATTTGATTCTCTGGATATATATATATTTGACAGTTCACTTGCCAGTTGGAAAGCGGCCCCAACCGGCAATTAGTGATTGGGTGTGATTTGGGGACTTGCTTTCATATATATATATATATATATATATATATATATATATTTTTTTTCACTTCAGAATCTCGAAGTTTGAAAACTTCAAATTTCATATGGTCAAGACGATATGAACGAAGTTTCATAACTCTGAAACTCTGAAATGCATACAAAAAGAACACAAAACCATGTTCCTAAACATTTTTGCAGGGTGCAAGCCCCCCTGCACTCCCCGCTATTTAAATATACCAACTCCGACATCGCACTACAGCAAGGATAAGGGAACATTTCCCATTGCACTGTAATGCAGATCTCTGTTCAGAACGTTCAAAGTTTTAAAACTTCAATCATATGGTCTCGACCATTTGAAATTTAAAGTTTTCAAACTTCGATATTCTGAAATGAACCCATATATATATATATATATATATATATATATATATATATATATATATATACACACACACGCACACACGCACACACACGCACACACGCACACACACACACACACACACTTGATGTATAATTGCATATGGCAAAGAGCACACAGAAAACACAGTCAGTCCGGGGCTGATTTTTCACTCTTTCTCAAGATCCCCAATAAGACTCCCCACTGGCACAGCTATAGAGTTGAGAGCTCAGCTGAGTGACCAAGCCAAGACCTCTAGCACTCTCTCTGTCCAACCAGTGTTTCATGTGTCTGACCAAGTAGCTGACACACACACACTCTTTGAGGTTTGATTTACACACATACACACACCTGGGAAAGGCTGGTACAGGTTTACTAGCTATGCCCTCTTCTGCCCAGAGTATAAGGTAGTTTCCACTGCTATCAGTCACTCCTAGACAGCTATTTTAAGGCCCTTAACAAAGGGTGACCAATTTTACTGTGTAATATTAATATTAATACAAATGGTAGTTTGACCAAGAGCAAGGCTATTAAGAGTGGCCCACACAGTGTCACAAAATAAATATGCAAGCATGCTCAAAACTTAAATATCACTACAAAGATCAACCACAAGGAAAGGTTTGAATATATTTAATAATAAATAATAAAAGAACAAGAAAATGCTAAGTATTTTTTCACAGTGGCAAAAGAGTTCAAAATCAAAGGAAATATTTAAAATAACATTGCAGGACAGGCTCAGATGAACAAAGAAAAATAATATCTAAACTAAACTTAACTATATTCCTGACTGCATGCTAGATAATTACTATACCTTAAAACCAACTAATGGAGCAAGGCAGATGATGTGGTGACTGGTTCTTCTGTTGTTGTCAGGTCCAAGACAGAATACAGAATGTTTTATCTCTCTAAGAGACTTCTCAAAAAATATCTAAAATATTACTGCTGGGATAGCTTGCAGAATGACATCACTTCTTGTCATCTGACTTCTAGTTCCTAGGCAAAACTCCATCGCTGAAGCTGGCAGGACTTAGCACCTCCCTCTAAAAATACACATACAATGGTTTTTGCTCAGATCTTTGTAAGGTGCTGGAAGTCATAAGACAATTGCATTCCTTCATGCTTTCAGAGTAACCATTAGTACACACAAAGACAATACAGACAGCCTCCTAGTACAGACTTTGTGTCTCTGGCTGCCTTGAAAGTGAGATAACATCTTTATGGCCTAGCCTATAAAGTGATTTAATCTCAGAGATTTTTTAAACTTAGCTGGACTGAGGTTAATCCACCAGTTTCCTCTGTTAAGACAGATACATTTAAACAGTAACAAAAGTACATGAACATTTCTGTTCCCTGCAGTAGGCACACTGTGGTTACATTTCAAACACAGCACTTTACACATGCCTTTTCAACACTCACATCTGTACAAAGCAGTTTGATATACACATGGCATACAGTTCTAATACATTTGTAACACAGCCATCTTATATAACATACAGTTCTAATACATTTGTAACACCAGCATCTTGTATAAATTAGTTTGATACTCACAAATGACATATAATTATTTACAAAATTCTAGCCAGCTGAGCTGACAGTACCTCCTTTTTCCACAACATTCATGAATCATTTTCATTTTCCAAAGTCATAACAGCAGTGTTAAGCATCAAAGTTGACTGCTATGTTATGTGGGTGTGGGTGACTATGCGTTTGTGAGGAGTAGAGGTGTGCCTTTGTAATTGTGGTGTGTATGTTATGCATTATCAAATGGAAACATTAAGAGTAAGATTGTTTGACTGCCCTGTTTGGAGTATGGTATCAATGTTACAGCTGCTGGTACTGTTTTCAATATATGTGTGTTATGAATTATGTAAGTGCCTGACTGATTTGGGGTAGTTGCAATGGAAAACATATGAGGAGTGTCAGATCACTTATCAGCATACCGCACAAGTGTCCCTAATTCTGGCTTATACTTTTGCTCTGACATACTACAATCCATAATTCTTTTTGAAAAAGGTGTTGGAGTCTCATGAACAAATAATGACATTCATTGCAATTAAAGACTTCCCTGTGGATTCAATAAATCCGTGTAGTCTTTGCATGAAGCCTACATGGAGTTTACATGTTAGCAAGATGAGCAGCAGTGCTAATTACATATTCATGCAACACACTGCATTTAAACATAAACAAGCTTGGTTTTGTGGCTAGCAACAGTGTTGCTGGCCAGGAAACCATGTAAAGTAACATGGATAGCAGCAGACATGTAGACCTTTTTACCTACTGGCAAACTAGGTCTGTAGAATTGCGTGGAATGCCGCAGTGATTACCAGGGTTAATAATATAGCAATGCATATGGTCCAAACACATTGCAAGACAGTGTATGCAGTGCAGAGTATTGTGATTCCCATTTTGGGCATTCTGTACAAAAGTTGTGTAAATGACCTGTAATGGAACATGAACTGCCATGTAAAATAAACAGTCAGGGAAAGTGTGTGTATTGAATAGGGACACACAGATGAATTGTAGGAATCAGCAGAGGGAAAGAGGACAGGTGAAATATCTTAATATACAGTAGATGAGGACATGTAAATTAAGACAGTTGTAGCAGGAACACTAATCACATAACAACATGATACAGTATGGACTGCACAGTGGAAATGTATATTATGTGACTGTCACACAAGGTGACATAACAATGAAGAAGGATGTATTTTTGATATAAGCATCCTGACATGAACAATGGAGAGGACATCTATCAGGGATGTTATATAGAATAGGGGTTAGGTGCATATTGGAAAGCTGTGCAAAAGGAGTTGCCTGACTATGACTGTAATGATAACACAGGTCTCCACCAAGTGGTACAGATAGTTACAGGCTCATGGACAACAGTAAACAGAAGCATGAACAGAACAATCACAGAGAATATCAGAATAATTCCACCAGTAATCCATGTCTATGACATAACAAATGTGATTGTGAGTGACCAGAGTTGGTTCTGCAAGAACACACTTGTACAACTATTATGAGTTGTCAGCAATCTATGAGGGTAATCAGGAACACCTTCCTGACAGTGCAACATCTGCTGAAGGTGTTAGGAGGGACACTGCTATACCTGTATGTGACACTATGATCAATCTAGGCTAGTTGACAGGTGTGCATGACATATATATGGCACAATCCACACTGTCATGAATGTAACCCATGCCATCAATGTTGTCAAACATCTATGTATGTACTGTGTGCATTACTGGAGCAGGTATCACACATGAATTTGTTATATCACCTTGACAGTAATGTTTATGCAACAAAAAGAATAACTAGGTATGGCCAATAATGTGTGTGGGAGCTTACTCTGTCAAAGTTGGTATACTTGAGTTATGCATCCCCGGAAGATGTGTAGGGAGGTACATGAAGAAGGGTGCATTGTACTCAGTTATTGATGTGATGAAGGCTGTGAACTGTGGAAGGATTAAAGCCTTTGATGTGGGTGGCCTTCACATACTCAGGAGTTGTGTTACATACAAGGGAGTAGTCACCATTGTGGGCACATGTGGGTGGATGTTCCACATACCATCTGTATTAGTACACAGGTAACATACCAGTTGGTCTGCTCATAGGAGTGTGATGTCTACATTATCACTGAGTTGTCCATTTGTTTTCATAACATAAGAAATCCCTCAATGTTTTTGTTTCATCTCATGTCTTCATGGCTGTGGTAGGAATCTTTGGTGTGTGTTGATACTGTCTGTATCATACTAATAGCACAGCAGAAGTCTGACTTGGAGAATGTCAGATATCAGCAATGTTTGGTGAGGAGGAGATGGTAATAGCAGTGTCCCACATGCTGGTGTAAAACACTGTTTCTATTGTCAAGCAAGTGCACAAACACACAACGACATGCAGACACACACACCAGTTGATTACTGTGAGAATAGAACTCCTACCTATCTAAGCACATAGAATGGAGACCTCTGTATTTATATTTAATGCAAGTGCCACAACACAAGTCTGATTTGGAGTGTGTCAGACAACAGTTTATAGATGATGACATCAGCAGTGTCTGGTGAGGAGAAGATGGTAATAGCAGTATCCTACATGTGGGTGTAAAATGCTCTCTTTAATGTCAAGCAAGTGCACAGACACATGCACACACACACACACACATACACACACACACACACACACACACACACACACACACACACACACACACACACACACACACACACACACATACACACACATGTGCACACACGCACACACATGCGCACACATGCACACACCAGTTGATTACTATGAGAACAGAACCCCTACCTAAGCACACAGACTACAGAACTCAATACTTAATACAAGTGCCACAGCACAAGTCTGACTTTTACAAGGCTGCAGGATAAGTTATAGTGCATAACATCATCGCTGCATGTTTAAGAGAAGATGTTGGGAGGCCTACATGAAATAGATGTGCAGGTATATCCAACTGTGAAAATATTTTTACTCCACGGGATTGCAGTGGTGACTGTAGGATACACAATTATGCTCTTCTGACTAGACAGACACTGATGCACTCACATGCACACACACATACATACACACACACACACACACACACACACACACACACACACACACACACACACACACACACACACACACACACACACACACCAGTTGACTGCTTTGAAAACAGAACCCTTACCTAAGTACACTGACTATGGAACTCACTACTTTATGCTAGTGTCACAGCAGAAGTCTGACTTTTGCAAGACAATTTACAGTGGATGGCATCATCATTGCATATTTGAGAGCAGATGTCTGAAATGGATAGCTAGCCATATACAACTGTCAAGCTCTTAAAGTTCTGCATGTTACCAGCTTGATGAGTGTGCAATGTGTAGCATTTGCTGTTGTGTTTCCAATGTGCAGGTATACTTTAAAAGACAGCTTTACAAACTATAAGCAAACAGCTATCCACATTACTACAACTATTGGAAAATCTGACGTGCATGGTATATAATAAAGCGTTTGTTATTTATTTCAGTAGTGTAGTTGATAGGTTTGAGAAGTACTGAGAGACCAAATTTGCAGTGCATGGGGGGGAGATAACAGATGGCTGCAGTGTAAGTATGTGTTGCCTTCCCTTTGTATTTTTACATGCTCTTTCATGGGATGAAGACTTCATCTACAGTAAATATAAGTAAACATAAGCAGTACATACTATTGTGCACTTTCTGTAGTGCACCACCAAGCAGCTGCATTGTGTGATTGATGGCAAAGTGTTTGCGCATGCGAAATGCACATGTACACTGCCTTTTCTGCTTGCACGTAGTGAACTGGCAAGGAAACATAAGCCTCACTGATAAAATTCTGAGAGTTCTGAGTATTGCATGAATGAAATATACCTACTGCTTGGCTGACTCTGTGGCAGCAGGTGTAAATGTATTGACAAATTTCTTTTGGAGACCAGATGATATTGTGTTTAAATCCAGGTGTATCTAATAGTTTTGAATATGTATTTATAATTCAATGAAATAATTCTTTATTCTACATTCACTGTGTGTTACCTGTGTGCAACATTTTTAAGCAGCATTGCACAGAGGTAACCACACCAAAGAAGAGTAGTTCACCATCGCTTGGCATTGGTATGTGATGCCAAACTCCTCACAAACATAGAGAACAAAAAGTGAAGGGCTGCATTGCTTTATGTTTTACTTATGTATGTTGTCTGTGATTTTATTTTTGACAAATTTAAAGGTGTAGATAGAAAACTGGTGAAATGGGGGAGGCAAGCAGGTGGAAGAACAAAGAGAAAGCAATATAGGAATGTGAAGGAGGGAGGTAGGAAAGAACCATAGCTATTTGGTTCTTCAACAGTGTAAAATGAAAATATGTCCAGAATATTACCTTAATTTGGACTGTCACCTCAACAAAGTGGGGTTGCAATGCAATCATGTTGTATAGCTAATTGGACCAAATCAAGTGTGTCATGAAGATGTGTGCAAAGTGGAGAGCTATGTATGGGATGAAATTTTTTATGGGACAGGTGCCCATTTATTTTTAAGTTCAATAAGAGAAAAATGTTTGGTAAGGGCTGTAGATATTTCTGGGTCAGGTATGTACGGTAGGTAAGGAAGCAGATGCAAACGGGACAAACAGGACAAGATACAGAGATAGTGAGGGACACAAATGGTTGGGGGCACAATGACTGGGGTTAGGTAAGCCCATGCCTGTCAAACATGGGGACAGTGAGAATCTATTCCCCACCTGCAGGATGGTCATCACTGTCCCTTTATTCCTTTTTGCACCTTTTTACATCATTAAAGTGATGCCTGCACTGTTCTCCAGTGTGTGGATGCCAGGCACACTGGAGACAGCCTTTGACAGAGTATTCTAAGCCTCAGACTTATACTGTGAGCCGGTATAGTCCCCCTGAAAAAGTCTTCAAATGTGGCACTTTACAAGGAGTCCAATAAAGATTCTGAATCCAATACCACACCTCTGCACCCTAAATTGGGCACCTTTCCATCTACCACCAAACATATTAGGTTTCATTGTTAAAAGACAAAGGTGGGACTTGAACCTTGATCTACAGATAGTATGTGCTGTGTGGATCAATGGGTTTAGCAGATGTGCTACTCACAAGTGAGTCACTATTGTAGATGATGTATTGGTTATTAAAGAAGTACTTTGCATATCATTTATTGTGCTTATCAGTTTCCTGTGTTTGTGCTTAGCCACATATCATGCAAATATTAGCATTAAAAATAAATAAAGAAGAAAAGAAATCTATAAAATAACACTACAAAATATATGTCAATACACATGAAAGATTTTTATGTAAGCCTGGATTTGAACTCTTATACCAATGAACCTTCAAAACACAGTAAGGGTGACTTATCCCTCTTTGCCATAGAAACAGCTTTGCAGCAGAGAATGAAAATCATTGTGCATTCAAGCAAGTGCAACATCATTCAAAGTATTAACAAGACAGATGACACTTGTACACTTCTGAGTTGTTTCTACATGTATAAAGTTCAGATGTATTGCAATGAGTGAGCACACAACTATTTATGACTATTGCTTGGAGAAATGCAGCTCTGTCTTATCTTTCAGTGCATGTTGCTCATTATTCTCTTATCTGAGCAGTAATCTGAGATACAGTCTGTAAGGCATTTTGTATCATTGTCCTTAAAATGTGTGAGAATATTTAATGAAAATAATATGCAGTTTTTTAACAAATACAGGGGAGGTTGGATGTTACTGAACAGAAACTTTGAAATGTGTACTGCTTACCTACATTTAAAACCTTGATGCAATTACTTCTACACTTTCTAAGTCTTACCTGGCTGACATGCCCACTGGAGGTAAGGGAGTCTGAATTGCTGTTGTGTTTTCCTTCTCCCTACCGGTAATCATTCACAGTTGCAATCCATTAGCAAAAAACACTGAGGGAGTGCCTGCATTATGTTTACATCTGATACACAGAGCCAAGATTTTGGGACTCAGCAATTTTAATGAGCTCACACCTCATTTACATCTCTACCATGCTCACAGGCCTGAATCTACATTATAAAAAGGGAACCATGTAGCTAAGGAAACCTGAAGGTGAGGAGACTTGTTTATGTGGAGAATACAGAAGAACATTGTTATTACTTTGGATTTATCTGTATAGAGTATGATCTTGATACAGTATGACTGCATTTTTCAGTTGTATACTGGGTATGCTCAGATGTCACTTAGACAAATATTTTTAAATATACATTAGCAAATGCTACTTTTATCTGTATGCTCTTCTTAGAAGTTAATTGATGGCATAGGCATTTGTGTCAGGGCATTTCACTTTCTCAGATGCACAGCCTTATTAACTTTCATCACAAGTGTTAATGTTACAACTGTTTCTCTTTACCCTATTCTGTTGTTATTTCAATCAAATTTAAATGTCCTATATTGTCAATGACACAGGGGTGTTAGCCTTCTAGGATGGCCCATAGACACCACTAGGGGACTGCTGGCCACAGGTAGAGATGACTGTCAATTGCATAAAAATGAATGTCCTGTGGTAAATATGTACACATGTTTTTGGACAGTTTCTTTGATAGCACTTATAACAGTTCACTTATGTTTTATTCCTTTTTATGGTAGGAAAATGTCATTTGCATGCTGTTTTGGAGGTGGGGGAGCCAAATTCCATTTCTGGGTTTGCACACAAAATGTCTGTACAGAGGTTTGCTTTGCTATTGTTACTCCCCTTGTTTTAGGTCCAACCTTATTTTGTATGTGACTGTGATATGTTGCAACCACATAAATCCACTTTTATATTTGAACATCTTGAAAGTTTTTTGTTTCTCCAGTTGGTAATATTGAAAAACTACTACTTATCTGTTATAACTAAGCAGACATTTTATTTCTGAAATATTTATGTGTATTATCCTTCTTTTCTGTTTTATGTCACCTAAGAATATGGCACCCAGACATCCCAATCCCTGCAAACCCACCTTCAGTGACTCTGAGAAAATATGTCATTGTACAAGCATTTAGGCAACATGGTGGCTTTCTGGTTGAGAGAGGCTGTGGGGATATGTTGAGAAGAATGCAAATGTGGCAGCAAATCAAATAGTGGACAATGTCAATATTGTTGGGGGCCACAACAGGACATATGATCAGGTGTATCATAAGGCGACTAACATGATTTCCCAGAGGAGAGCAGCTGCAGACTACATGTGAACAGATGATTACCAGGGAGGGCTTGCTACAGAGCCACCATTGATACCAAATGAAGAGTTCCTGTACACTGTCAGGGATTTAGAGATCTCAGAGGAAAGTGCACAACAGCATGTGGTTGATGTTGGTGCTGCTGTTTCAGTGCGGACATGTATGTCCCAGGATGAGCTTCCAGGTAGGCTTACCTATGTCAATTGTTAAATATTTCTTGTATATTGTAAAATTGTTGTTGTGTCTTTCGGCTTTTCCTGGTTAGGGGTCGCCACAGTGAAACTCCGGTCTGCTAATGATTGGCAGTAGATTTTTATGTGCAGAGTTGCCAGCCCTGATGCACAACCTTCAACGAAGGTACGCCCATTCACGCATGTCTCCAGACAGAAGACGCTTTAGCTGAGAATATCGACAGCAATACTTAAGTTTGTTTAACAATTTTTTTAGGGGGGAATGGGACTAGTTATAGATTGATACAGCTAACAACACATTCTGGTTCATTACACACGGGCCAACATTTTTCACCTGTGTTACTGTTAATTGTGATAATGGTCTCCTAATCTTTTGCTTAACTTCTTCCAGGCTCATCCTCCCTAGGAACTATGGAGTCATCTGCACATGGTAAGGCAAATATTTGTATTTCAGTGATGCTGAGCAGTTCACAGAAAAATTTATTTTATCTGTATGTGTGATGGGGGTGTCAGGACTGTGTGTGTGTGTGTGTGTGTGTGTGTGTGTGTGTGTGTGTGTGTGTGTGTGTGTGTGTGTGTGTGTGTGTGTGTGTGTGTGTGTGTGTGTGTGTGTGTGTGTGTGTGTGTATTGCCAAACTGTCTGCAACAGTGGCACCAATGTTAGTTTGTTAGTATATATTCAACTGTAGTAGTGTAGCTATTAATTTCTTTCCTTTGTTTGCTGTTTATTATCACAGGTGATCCTGCCAGTGGAGGTGCAAGACTCTTACCATTGGATGTCAGAGTATTGGCAGACTCTAATGATGATAGTGAGCAAACAGAGGCACATTTGGGGGTGCAGAGGTTGAACCTGACACTGAGACTGACATTCAGTCATCTCATGTAATTCCATCACCACAGCCAATAGACCTATGCCAACCCATTCCAGTGAGCCCTCAGATATTGGGCAGGTTGAAGGTGAGACACTCGATCAGGGTAATGTGGTTACTGTGGCTTTAGTGCTTGTTGACTCTGGCCATAGTCAAAGTGTGGGTGAGGTGACATGGAGGAGGGTTGTTAGGAGTGTTTGGAGGAGGCCTGCTATCCATTCCCTACCTGATCCAGGTGTGTCTTTCTTGCCACTCGACAAATGTTTAGGGCTGTCATGGAGGCGCAGGCATGTTCCAATAGGGCCTCCGAAGAAATGCTTAGTGTTGTAGATGTAGCACAGGCTGATTTGTGTGACTTCCTCCACTGTGTTGCCGATTCAATGGATTGGATGAATGACACATTGGAATGGGTGGTGTCTATGATGGAACATCTGCTGGGATGGGGACGGAATCCATGTGGACATAGGTCAGCCACATCATCTGATGTTAAATGATGTGGCCATGCCCAATCACACTCCTATAGTGGCACTACTTCCACTACTCCATCGGTGTTTGAGGTGTCCACACCCAGACATAGCAGGACATGGGGTTGTGGTCCTGAGTGTACACTTGAGAAGAGCTCATCCAGCAAGCATCAGTCATGTTTAGGTAGCAACAGTTCATCTGATCGTGGGTGTGGACATGCCAATGCAACTCCTGGCAGAGCCAGTTCTCGTGTTGGGTACGGCAATGAACTACCAACTATACCATACATGACTCACTCTTGTCTGACATACCAAGATGTAGACCTAATACAGACCTTGGCTGTGTTCTTGCAGACACTCACACACAAACTTCACCTGGAGTGCCCATACAGACACACACACACACACACACACAATAGTTGTGAGGCTTAAAGCTTGCTCTGTCTCAGTGGTCATTTGATACTTTATCCAAATGTCTGTCTCTATTTCTCTTTCTTACTCACATGCACTTACTTAGCTATTGTGTCAGCCAAGGTTTCCTTCCCCCTACACAGACAACACTCTGTGCAGGCAATGATAACTGTGCCATATCCTTGTTTTCTATCTTTGGATTCAGGGATACAAAGTAATAAGAATGTACAACTGCAAAATAATTTGTATGTGGTTATGACTTATAACATTCTTAGTGAGCAGATACAAGAACAGGTCAAATATTATTGGAAATTTTTGTTGAGAGAAGAAAAGCTAAAAAGATATTGAATTATTATCCTATTTTTTCTTGCTAGCTTAGCAGATAAATTGATAAAATCTTATTTTATGGCCCCGAGGATAGTTTAATAGGAAATCCATGACCTATGGGAACTTTCCTCTGTGGGAGATGTAATGTTTGTGATTTAGTGGTTCAAACTTTTGATAACATTTGAGATAAGAATTTTATTGTTTTGGGGAATTTTTCATGTACTACTGAAGGAATTGTATATGCTTTACGTTGTCCTTGCAATTTAGTTTATA
This sequence comes from Protopterus annectens, assembly GCF_019279795.1. Taxonomy (NCBI): domain Eukaryota; kingdom Metazoa; phylum Chordata; order Ceratodontiformes; family Protopteridae; genus Protopterus; species Protopterus annectens. The sequence goes on from NC_056732.1 coordinate 71,800,601, forward strand.
TTGGAGAAACTAAAAGAATATTTAAATGTCGAGTGCAGGAGCATGTTAGAGATATCAAAATATGTAAAATAGAAAGTTCCATTGCTGTCCACTTTAAAGAATGTCATAATAGTGACTATAAGTTATTACAAGCTACTATTTTAGAAAAAAAATTTGTAAAGTTAGGAGATGACATTATGTTAAAAGATAAATAGTTATTTAAATAATCTTTATTACTTCTTAAATGTAATACTTTGGTTCCATATGGTCTTAATTGTGAAATTAATTGGAAGTAATTGATTTAATTGTTGATTTGTTTTTTTGAAATTGATTTAGTAATTGATTGAAGTTAGTATTTAAGGGGAATGTTGGAGTACTTGTGTGTATACTTCTTGAAGACTGTTCAAGTCAAGGGGCTAAAGTTTAAGAATAAACTGGGATCTTGTTTGCTGTTTACGTGTGTTGTTTTGGATATTTTTTTTGCCTTTTTTGGTGGTTTTGCATACATAAGCTTTGTGTCTGATGCTCAGGGTGCATAGCTGACTTAGCACTTAGTATATCTGTGTTTGCGATGCTGTTTTTCTAATTGTACTACTTTCTTACAGGTTTTTCTAACGTGTGCATGTCTCCCACACTCTTACAGCAACAAAGCTGGACCAAGCCATAAACTAAAGTGGAACAAAGGCTGAACAATAGGGAGACTTTTTAAATATTTTGGTCTTACAAAGTTAGACAATTGATAGAATGAAACAGTTTTTTAAGACTTTTCTGAGGGATATGAAGTCTGAAACTGAAATGCGTGTCATTAATTTCTAACTACTCTCTTTAATGATTTGCCAGTACAAAAATATGAAGTCATACTGAGGACATTCAGTGACCAGCAGTACTTTTGAGAGGCAGTAATGTGTGAATCTTTTGATGCCTGAGCCCTGTTACTTGATAGAGGACACATGTATTCACATAAGTCACTGCTGTCACATGTTGAAGCCATTGCTGTACACATCAACCATCTTTTACTTACTTACTTTACCAAGTAACAGTATACAAGGATATGCCATTCATTTGTATTATTACACATTTTTTTTAATATTCAAGGTATAACACTTACCATGTAAATTCGTCAATTGCTACAGTTTTAATTCAGGGCTGAGTCTGTCTGATGCTAGGAGTACACAGCCATTCCATGGGGAGGTAAAGGCTGTAAGTGTTGCGTGGCATCAATGTTACTGTATGTATGTGCATAGGATGAAGGTTTTAGCCCCTTAGGTGGTGAGTGAGTGTGGTATGCATTGCCGTTTAGCCCATGTAAGGGCATATTGAGCATGCCTATATCTCCCTACACCCACAGCAGCTGCTGGCTCCCCCTTTGACTCCTTACCTGAGTGTGGCTGTGGTGACCTTGCCAGTGGTGGTGGGATGTGTACCCCTTCCCCTTTTTGAACCTGCTGAAGCTGTTTTCTCAGAATGATGTTATGAAGCATGGTACAGACAGTGAAGATTCCAGTACATATACATGGATTGTACTGTGCGGCTCCCCCAGATGTATCTAGGCACTGGAACCACGACTTCAGCAGCCCAAACAATAGCATTCTTTAGTTGGTGTGTGTGCATTTCTGATGGGCATCATCAGCCATGATTCCAGTGCATAACCTGCATCCCCCAGTGAATGACAATGTGGGATATCACCCGTAGCAAACATCTCATACAGCTAGGAGTTGTACTAACTACCTGGGTTCCAGCAAATACATTCAAGATGATTCTCTTAGTGTTACACATGACTTGGGAGTTAATGCAGTGGAAGCCCTTTCTATTTATGTATACCCTTTTCTGTTCCCCAGGTGCTATCTTGATTTCTAAATGTGTATAGTCTACGGAACCCAGCATTTCAAGGTGGTGTGCTACAGGGTAGAACTCATGCATATTTGTGCCCCTGTCCTCAGGTGTGCTGGGAAATATATGTAGTCACTGCATGTTGAAGCATAGCATTCAGGAATTGATGGAAGATCCTGGATGCTGATGCCTGTGACACCCCTAGAATGTCCCCTGTTGGTCTCTGAAAAGTTGGTGTAGGTAAAATTCTAAGTGCTACACATACTTGTCTCCACCAGTATCGGTTCCCCTTGGTTTGCCCTTGGTCTGAGTTGAGGACAACAGAGGTTGCAGAGTTCCTTTAGTGTGATGCTATCCATCCTGTAGCACTCTACAATTTCCACCTCATGCAGATTGTGATATGTTAAACAGGGTCTAAATACTCTTCTCCTTCTTGGCTTTGGTCTATTAGCAGCAGCAGTAGCATAGACTTCAGTCTTTTGCACATGCACATGAATTAAAGCAACAGCAGCCCCTAACACTCTTTCTGTGTAGACTCCTTTCCATGACTGTATTCCAATATGTTTTTTTAATTCACAAGGAAAACCAGCACTGAGTCTACACGATTGTTTTATGGCTTGTTGAATAGCTCCTCCATCTTGGATTGGTTTATTAGCATACAATTCAGCTGATTATGCTGTAAATAGTATACCAAGGTGTTTGATGTGTGTTTGCACAGCTCTATAAGCTTACAAATCCAAAACTGTGCACTACCATGTGGACTTTATGGCACGATGCGTACATGGTCTTGGCAGACCGTGTAGGGTTTATTGAATCTGGGTCATCTTTTTTTCTTCTTCTTCAGAAAATGAATGTTAATTTATGTAGTCTTATTTTGTGAGCTTACTAAATCAGTAGTACTGCTATTTTCAAAAGTACCTGATTTGGAAGCTTTCTCCAGCAGTCTGTTGCTGAAAGGATGAGAGACATGCTACAAATATACAACTAAGACAAGCTACATAAAGCAATAGTAAAAAAAAGTACTGGGTTACATCAGAGGCTTGGGAGGTCATTGTTAAGGAGGAACTGATAACTGTTTTATTGTTGTGTAAAGATTGGCGCTAAGTACCATAGTTTATTTTATGCTCTAACAGAATAACTATACAAAGATAACCATGTGAGCAGCCAGAATGCAATTCAAATCAAACATTTTACTGTGCACATTTTAAGCAATGAGTAGATTGGCCTAAACTGTGAATTGATGTATGTGTTTTTTTTAGAAATAATTCCTGGGAATTTCTATTCAGAAGTGAAGAGACATATGAGGGAACAGTTTTAGTAGCACACCAGGCTGTGATTTTTTTTTTTATGTCTAGTGTCATGCAAAGTTGACTAATTACTTGAATCTAGCCAAGCTGGAAATGTGAGAATGTAGCTCTTTGAAGGAGGGGAGATAGGAGGAGTAACTTGGCCAGGAAATTAAACTTGCAAAATGCTCTTTTTTAAGTTTTTTTTGTCGCAGTAATTTGTTGACACTTTTTCAAGCTTCTTTCAGGGAATGTGTAGTACATCAGTATAAACAACATTTATAAAACTCAGTGTATACCAGACAATGACATGTGATCTGCAGACTCTCAAACTTGACATGTTTTCAGGTGTTCCATTCTAAGTAAATGGAAGTATAGTCTGAGAAAAATGGTAGGGCTACATTTTCCTCACAATCTGAGCTCTTATAGTGCATTATGAGCCAACTTTAGCTTTTGCAAAGGAGTCAGGATGTCTGCCCCATGAGGACAGACAAGGATTAAAATTAGGAATGAGTACTTATTTTGCTAAAGGCAGCTTTAGGAGTTACAGTAATTCATGGCAAGATAAAAAAATATGTTTTTTCATGATTTGCCTGTAGTGGTCCTTTAATTTTGATGTTTATAAACACTAATGATGTAAACAGCATCAAAAATTCATATTGAAATTTATGATTCTCAGAAATAAAAAGTCATGCATTTTCTTTTTCTTATCAATAAAAAAGGCTTTAAAACCTAACAATATTTTCCAACATACTTTGTCTGCATAAGGGAAATTTTTTTTTTTTTTTTGCAAGGTAACGTGTGAGACTGTGGTTAGGACAGTGGCAGGATTAGAGTTAGGGTTAGCACCCATGAATAAGAATGGACAGAAAGATTTTAATGACTGCCATTATTTGTTGACTAGAAAATGTGATCTTGTTTTGAAAATTACAGATTTTAAGAAGGACACATCAAAATTTGACCTAGAATTATAGATGTCTGTCATAATCTGGGACAATTGTGTCCAACTTCATTTGGTGTAGAGGGTGTGAGGAGGAGAAGAGTGTTGCAGTTTTGCTGTCTCAGTTCTCTTCAAGGGAGAATGTAAGAGGACCTGTCTGCAGTACTCCATCCTCTGACTAAATCCCCTGTGGGGATTGGACAGCCCACAAGATTGCTGGCTTCAAGGGGAACAGGGCTGTCTTTGAGGGGTAACTTCACTAGTGGAAGTGAGTGATGTCATTGTTGATGCCTGTGGCAATCCAAACCCAGGGTGTGTTACTAGGTGTGTGTTGTTAGGACCTTAAGCAGAAAGCCACTACCCTAAGATTAATAATAGCTCCATTCTCTGCTTCTGCTGTTTGGGTCACACTCCCAGGATGAACAAACAAACCCTAGTGCTACTGCTTTTCTGGGATCATAGGTTCATAGATTAGTACTAAGCTAACTGCCCTTGCAAGCCATTTTAAGCCTAGCCAATTATCACTTGTGAGATTCAAACCCTGCACCTTGTGTTTGTAAGGCAAACACCTTAACCATTAGGCCACCCTCCCAAATGAGCTAATGGAACAAGTGGAGGATAGCTTGATCATTGCTGAGGCAGGGACAGAAAATCAGGGAGAATTGTGAGGTACAAGTAATAAATGTACAGAGACTGAAAGCTGCAAGTGAAGCAAAAATCACAGTATATAACCATACAAAGACTGGGTGTGGGGAATGCAGCAGCAGATGGCAATGCAATAGGGGAATGGTATAATGACTTGATGTAAGCATTAATTCATATAAGGAACAATTAAAGTACTTAGCAATGAGCAACTACTGGTGCATGCACTGCTGTGCAACAGAACAAAATACTAAAGTGTATATATCAACAGTGTGGGCCTGCACTTAACTTAGGAAACAAAAGGTGTGTAGAAACAGTATCCGTCTAATGAGCATATGCAGCATGTAAAATGTATTCATCAACACAGGCAAACAAGTAAACTTTAAGTCATTGTGCAGCCATACAGACAACACGTGGCACACAGAATAGATTTTTAAAAACACACACACCCACAGATGCATGCATGCACACACACCCACAGATGCATGCATGCACACACACACACACACACACACACACACACACACACACACGCACGCACGCACACACACACACACACACACACACACACACACACACACACACACACACACACACACACACACACACACACACCAAACTGTATAACATATGCTATGGGAATTATATAAACATTTCCATATGTTTGTCTGAAAGGAGTGCTGTGTCAGGATCCATGTGGAATAACAACATTCTAGGTATGTACAGTGCAGCAAAGCCATATGGGACACAGAGCAGGAAATGTTAGTCCTGGTCACATACATGTTGCCATCACAACACAGTGGATCTAAAAACAGAGATAAAGGCCACATGAATCATCTGAAGTTGATGGCCTCAGAGGCAATATCACCCATAACTCTTCCACATTGACTTGGCAAAGTTGTTATATGCTAACACTTGAACACAGTTATCCTTAGAAGGTTTTGGGAACTCACCTATGATGTACAACATGAACAGAAGGTCACAGTTCAGGTTCACATTTATTTTAGTGTCTATTGCCTAAGCATTTTATAAAACTGAATGAAATATATAGTGAAAAACTAAACAAAATGTAAGGTGATTTGTTTTTATATACTACAGTCTGCCAGAACACTGGCAAATTGCACCATGCGATAAAATCTAAAGGCATGAATTAACAAAGAAGTTCAGAATAAAACAAAATTTGCACATGAATCAACAATATTGCATTCAGTTCAAATTAAAAGTGTAAAGAAAATACAAGAAGCAATTCAAAGTATGATTATAAAGAGCTTTTCCACCATTGTTACAGTAGTCATTACTTCTGAAAGCTTGTCCGATCTATTGTTTAATCCCAACAAATCCTACCTACAGACAAAGCCATATAAATTGCTAAATCAGACTCCATATACAAAATGTCTGAGATAATTGATAGGATACACACAGTGGGGCAGACGAAGAAATGAGGACATAAGAGCAGAAGCCAAAGTAGCTCCAATTGCAGAAAAAGTGAAAGAGAGCAGATCACAGTGGTTCGGACACATGTGCAGAAAAGCAGAAGCCAATATGGTGAAAAAGATTTAGGACAGACAGGAAGAAGGCAAGAGGAAACAACGGTATCCAGGAAAGAGGTAGATGGATTATGTGAGAGAAGATCTGCGACAGTCAGGCATGAGTGTTGAAGTCAGAAGAGTGGCACTGAATAGAGAGAGAGATGGTGACAATTGACATGACACCCTGTCCCCATGTATGTAAAAGGGGAAAAGGGAGTTGATTTAGATGACCTTGATTCCTTTGCCAGTTTTCTCCAGTAATTCCAGTCCCCTCTTGCCTATTATGTGTACTCCTACTTGCAGTCATCCTTATTACCAAATCTCCTTTCCCCATTCTCATGTTGGCTAAGTTCTTAGAATACTTCCTTCTACTTTATGAATAATATAATATTCTATATGGTTGTTGTTTTTCTCCTTAAGGATCTGAATCCAGAACCCCACTCTCTTGTTATTTCTTGAATTTCCCCCCTGCTTCATCATCCCTTTCCACTTTAAATTATAGCTTTCTGCTTGCATTATGTATGAGTCTTAGTTGCATATTTCTAAAATATCCCTTCAAATCATGCAGCCCTACACCACCTTGTTCTATTGGAAGGATCAACTTATTCCACTTGATCCTTGGCCTCTAATCCTCTGAGATGAATTCCTTCAACTCTTTATTATTGCTCACAACTTCTCCTCTGGTTAATAAAAATATTTATTTATTTTATTTGTTACATTTGTTGACCGGGATAGCCTGACTGAGCTGAAATAGTCCTTTTTCAGCAGAGGCCCAGGAAGAAAAGCTCCTCATACATTTTTGGGATCACTAAGGAATACAAAAATTCTACAATCCCGAAATTCTGTATTCCGAGGACCAGAATCTGGAGATTGCAGAATCTCGACTGTAGTGAATGGGGATTGCTGTACCATGTGGAACGGGAACTTTGCCATTCACTCCACTGTAGTGTGATCTCGGAGTTGGTGTATTTAAGTTGCAGGGGGTGTAGGGGTGCAGGGGGGGCTTTCCCCCTGCATACATATTAGAATAATGTGTTGTATGTTTTAGTTTTTTTTTAAGTTTCGAGATTCCACAATCTCGAGATTCTGGTCCTCGGGATTCAGAGTCTCGGGATTGTGGAATTTCAGTATTCTGTATTGATCCCACATTTTCATAACGTTTAAACATAATCAAATAAGATCAATTTAAACATAATAATATAACAAAGCATAAGCATTTAAAAATAAGCATGAGAAAATCACAACAAAAAGTGAATAAAACAACTATATCCTATAAAAGTAAGGAAGGAAGCAGCATAAACATAATCATTTTAGTTTTCTCAAATGAACATGAACTAAACGATATTTAGTATTTTAGTATTTTTGTATTTTACTGTTGCTGCACTTCAGGTTTAAGGGAGGGAGAAGAGAGGTGTGAGTTTTAATAGTAGTGTGAGGAGGTAGAGTAGTAGTAGAAAGAGGTTTCCTACATAGAGAAGACAAGAAAATGTCTGACTTGTTTATAAAACTAAAGGGACTAAAATCATTTTCACTGTTTGTATTGTGCTATCCATACCCAAAAACAAGTGCTTCCAGTTCCTCAGTTTTGTATTATTTTTTTAGTATTTTCCCACATATCCTTATTTGTCATAACAGAAGCCTTTTAATCCATACTTTATCTTGTCTTGTCACAATAGATGTGGGTATTGTTGAACCACTTCATGTGTGGTTATATAATTTATGGTTATAACCTTTGTTTTATCTTCATTAATTTTATATTCCAAAAAAGACTTGAAACTGTGTCAAAATGTTCCACAACACTTCTTTTCCAGATTTATCCAGTACAAAATAATATCATCTGCAAATAAAGCTAACTTTTCTTGATTACCATACCATAACATCTTGATTATGTCTTTGAATTTCTGAGTCCCTTATTTTCTGTGGCAATGGTTAACAATATCAAGCAAGTAACAAAGGGGAAGGAAGACACCTCTGCCTGCATCCTGTTCAGACACAGCTTATCAGAGAGGAACCCACCCACTTTAGTTCTTGTCTCCGACCCTTCTTATATCCTCCTAATTAACCTTATTATTGTATCAGGGAATGCAAATATTTTCATTGCTCTACTTATAAAATACCAGCATAGTCTTTCAAATGCTTTCTCTGTATCAAAACCCACTAACAACAGTGGCATTTTCTTATATTCTGCTTCCCTCTGGATCATCATTGTTCTATAAATGTCAAATGCTTGCCTCCCCACCACAAAATCACACCAATTCATATGTATCACTTTTGGCAACACCTTTGCCATTCTTTTAGCTATTATAGATATAAATATTTTATAATCACTGTTAAAAATTGAAATGGGGCTATATGAAAATGGCTGGGTCTGATGGGACTTTACCATCATTAGGTATTACAGCCACCACAGCTTTCTTACAAGATGTTGGTGCTTCCCCTCCTTTTAAAATACTGCTAAACAAAACCTTCCAGATCTTTATCTCTTTCTTCCCTACTAACTTTCAAACTTCCACAGGAATACCATCTGTTCCTGGAGAATTTCCTGCACATTGATTACACATCACTGTTGTATCTCCTCTCCTTATATCTTAACTGTTAATTGTTGAGCCTCATCTACCATTAACCTTGGCATACTTAAGTCTTCCATAAATATTTCCATTTGTGCTCTTTTTCTTGAGTTCCACATTTTTCTGCTTTTTACAAATTTCATAAAATGTCTGAAATATTTATTAATACCTCTACAGGTTCTGTGGTTATTTTTATTGCTTATATGCTCCCTAAGTTTGGCGGCAACCCTTTCTACTTTCTGTTGCCTAAGTCGTTGTGCTGAAAGTTTTTGTGGTCTGGAGTTATTATCAAAA